>NC_060082.1:35680000-36880000 GCF_922984935.1 Meles meles
CCCGAGGAATTCCATGCTCGCTCTCCGTACACACACATTATCTGGTCTAACAACCTATCTAGTTATCAATATGCAAATCTGACTGTCAAACACTCAATATCTGGCATTGTCTTTTCATCTCTGTGTCTCCAGGACTGAACACAGTGCGCCCAACACAGCAGGGAATCTAGTTTTTATTTGTATTAATTGCGTGAACGGAAGTCACCAAATCCATCTACCAGATTTCCATGCCTTCCCTTTTCCAAGTACAGTGTGAGGGTCTGAAGACGTCCTCCCTAACTACTTACAGATGCTTGTCCTCACTGGCCTAGTTAGACAGAAGGAGAACATTCTCTTGTGCTGAATCTTTCTACCCATCACTCTACAAGCGCCGTGCTGAACCGGGGGTTTGCTGGGGTCTTGGGAAGAGAAGATGGGGTGACAGACCATGGAGGCTGCCTCCCACATATGACGGAAAGGCAAATGTGAGTGCAGTGGGTACCTGAGTGGCTCAGAGGGTTAAGCCTCTGCCTTCGGCTCAGGTCATGATCTCAGGGTCCTGGGATCGAGCCCCACATTGGCCTCTCTGCTCAGCAGAGAGCCTGCTTCCTCCTCTCTCTCTGCCTGCCTCTCTGCCTACTTGTGATCTCTCTCTTTCTGTCAAAACAAAACAAAAAAAAAAAAAAGTGAGTGCAATGACCAGTGGGGAAAAACCACAAATCTTTCTTACATTTTTTTTCTCTCTCTTTGAGTCATGGCAAAAAAATAAATCAATAGCATAAAATTAGCCATTTTAACCGTTTCTGTGTACAGTTCAGTGAACATTCACATCGTTCTGCAACCATCCCCAGCCTCCATCTCCAGAAACTTCTCATCTTCCCAGACTAAAATTCTGTCTCTACTCAACTCGCCCTTTCTCCCTTCTCTTGGCCCCTGCAACCACCTTTCCATTTCCTCGCTTCGTGAATTTGATGGTTCCAGGTACCTCATGTACGTGGAACCATACAGCACGTGTCTTTTTATGACTGGCTTATTTGACTTTCTATGTCTTTAAGGTTCATCCATGTTGTAGCCTGTGTCAGAATTTTTTTTTTTTTTTGGTCATTTTTAAGGCTGAATAATATTGTATACCACATTTTATTTCCCCATTCATCCACCGTGGTCCTTTGGGTTGGTTCCACCTTCTGGTGATTGTGACTAACGTCACAACGCACATGGGTGTGCAAACATCTGTTTGAATCCCTGTTTTCAGTTCCTTCAGGTATGTGCCCAGAAGTGGAATTGCAGGATCATATGGTGATGGGATGTTAGTTGTTTGAGGAACTGTCATACTGTTTTCCATAGCGACTGCATCATTTGTCTTGCCATTTCAAAAATTATATATATTGCTTTCGTTTGTGTTTTGAATCATTGATATGTTGACATGGTACAAAACAGCATTAACAACAAAACATCTACTTTTTAACCCCTGTCTCCACGCCATTTATGTCCGCGTGTAAAGGCAGCCCATGTGCCTACTTACCCTGCTCCACTGTTGAACCCCAGTCACTCCTAGCAAGCCTGATGTACAGGCTGAGGCTAGATTTCCTAAAAGAAAGGTTTTTGAACAGGCTGCAGTCTGCTCAGAGAAGGGGTTAATGGAACACAGAACTCCAAAATGCACTGTACATAATGAATAACAAATATCCTTTTGAGATGAGTATTATTAAAGCACCAACACGGCATTATCCAAAACATATGAAGTGTCTCTCTCTCTCTCTCTTTCTCTTTCTCTCTCTCTCTGGCCCTTACTAATACATTGAAAACATTACCTAATGCCCACTCCAAAAGCTTAGATCCTTTGAAAGAAAAGAGTCAACATGCATAACACATCCCAGAACCGTCCTGCATCTTCTTCATTTGGGTTCGCAGTCAGACATCCCTGGTTTAAGAAAAAGAGCATTTGCAAAATGGCTCTGGGGGCTTAATTGGTATTTCTTTCTTGTGCCTGCCAGTATAATCCAGGAGAGGAGACCGCAAAGCAATTTAAGAACATTAGCATTGTTCCTAAATACCCACATTCAAGGTTAGTGAATACAAGTGGTAAAGCCCAAAGAGCACCTGGGGAGATTAAGGGAGGTTTTGAAGCAGAACGCATGATTCTAATGAACTTGGGCTCTGCCTCATGGAAGGAGAATCCATCTAAATACATTAGAGCCAGCGGAGCAGATGGGAGGGAGACAGCCACCTAAATGTGAGAGTTGCTGCTCTCTGTAAGTCATGAAAGGTCGCAAACAGATTTGGGTGGGTTGGAAGTCCCGAGTCGCTCCAGGGTGCTAATTACGATCGCCTACTGGGGGTGAGCAGGATATCCCCCCAGCTGCGTGTTGAGAGCCACAATATAGACACTCCAGCTGTCCTGGTGAATGTCCCCCTGGTGTCCCTCTTGGTGGAGGCCACGTGCTTAGTTTCCTCCTCTCACTGCGCAGATGAATTAATTTGTTTGGAAGTTGCAGATGGATTTTTGGAAAGAAAAGAGTGTATAAATATAAATAATTGTCTGAATGTGTATGTGTGTGTGTGTTTTTAACTTCAAGACTATTGTGACCTAAATGATGGGCTGTAGACAGCCAATAGGTCCACATTTCAACACTAGGCACCTACAATGAACAAGAAATCAAATTATAGATTTCAAACAAACCTCACTTATGAATCTAAGATTGCAAAATATGTCCCTGATGAAACACTGGTTTTCCTATTGAGGTTCTGGGGGAAGGGGAGAGCAGGACTCTTGACACCCAGCTACTCGGAGGAGTTGAACTTTGTAGGTTAAGGGTGAAGTTCTTCACACAGCTGCCCTTCCTTAAGACACCAGCCAGATATTGAGGTCCCCATGTCTCCCTCACATCTGACCGACTGGCTACAACTTCAGGGGTCCCCACCCTCCCCTAGGGTTCCATAATATGTTATAACAATGCACAGAACTGAGGAAAACACTACTTTTATGATTATAATTGCATTATAGCAAAAAGCTACAGATCGGAACCAACCAAGTAGAAGATATATACAGCAATGTCTGGGAGGGTCCTAAACACTCAGCTTCCTTTGTTTTCTCACTATGGAGTCAGGAGCCATCATCCTCCTGACTCATCAGGGTGTGGCAGTGGGCGGAGTATTATCCACCAAGGAAGTTCCCCCAAACCACTTGTGTCCATAAGTTTTATTGGGACTTCATTACGTGGGCATGATCGATTAAGTCACTGGTCAAGTGACTCCATCTCTAGCCTCCCCAACGTGATTATTTCAGGAAGCAGAAACCTGAGTCCCAGTTAGATTTCATTGTACCATCTTGAGCAAACCACTTAATCATCTGGGGTCTTAGATCTCCTTCTCTTCACTCATAACAATAATTACTGATACCATTTAATAAGTACTTACGATGCACCAGATGCTGTGCCAAGAATTTGGCCGATTTAATCTCATTTTTTCTTCACAAAGAACTTGTAAATTTTGTCGTTTTATTATCCCTATTTTGTAAAAGGTGGAGAGGTGCCTCAGATCTCAGGAGGTTAAATAACATTCAAATGAGTGCAGGAGCTGGCCCTCAAACACAAAGGGGAGTCCTAGGCTCCCATTCTTAAGGTTCCCATCTAAACACTGTACTGACAACCCTTTCCTTGGCTCACAGGCATATTGAGAAAATAAGTGAGGCTGATATGAATTATTATAATCTGAAAGGAAGGAACCTTATAATTCAGGTTTATAAGATTACCATTATTATTATGTCACTGATTATAACTATTAGCAGTATAATTTTATTTTTAGGCTTCACATGAATCTGTCTACTTACTACAAAAATGGTTTCTACTTGCCATGTGAATTTCTATTATAAGGCAAGAACTGTTTCAGAAAGAAGGTGGGTCTTTCAATTATTTTAAACCAAATTCCCATGTAGTTGCTCAAACATTGATTAAGTATAATACCTACTATGTGCCATTGTACTTGCAACCTGGAAAGGACAAAAACATGAGTAAGACATAGGCTCTGCCTAAAAGGCAAGCGTACAGATACAACACTAAGTAGAATATGTCGAGTGCCCCCCAAAACCACAGAATGCCCTGTGTTCGTTCAAAGGAAAGAGAGGACAACAGCTTCAAGGGATCAAGAAGAATTTCAAGGAATCAATAAAGAAAGAAAAAGAGGTAGGAAAGAAAGAAGGAATAAAGGAAAGAAGGAAGGGAAGGAGGGAGGGAGGGAGGGAGAAAGGAAGGAAGAAAACAGAACTTTGGATGGGGAGGAAAATGGAGTTTCATAAGAAAGGAGTCTGGTAGCAAAATTAGGCCATTCAATTCAGAATGTTCTCTTGGATTAATGAGTACCTCGTTTAGCAGTAACATATTACTGTGGGATGAGCACAGAATTCAAAATAAAAATTCTGGCTTTATCACATGTTAGCTTTTGATATTGGGCAAAGCTCTAGGTCTTCCAGCATGGCTTTACCCATTAAAAAAATAAAATGGAAGTAAATAATGCCCAGCTTTTAAGGCTTTTATTGGGGTTACATAAGAAGTATATTAAAAACATATTTTGTGAACTAAACAACATTCAACAAATATTAGATTTTATAATTTTCTCTCTCTTTTCTTTTTTGTTTTTTGGTTTGTCTAAATTATGGACATTATCAGTGCTCTGATACATGATAGACAATATCAGTGGAAAAGATATATTAGAGCCATACCTTGGAGGGTGGGGATGCTGGGGCCAGGATGCCAGGGTGAGGAGGCTAAACATTGTCCAGTAGGTACTAAAAAGTCAGCCCGTGTTTTGCTTTCTGTTGCTTTGTTTTGTTTTGTTTTGTTTTGTTGAAGACCACTGTAATAACACTAATGCCTATTATTTCAAGAATAGCAAACATTAACCCCAAGGAAAAGTAAAATTATCCAACTGGAATTTTCAGTCAAGATAAGCATAGAATGTGATCAAGATTTTTAATTTTTTTTTAAGAATATTTGAGCAGGTTTACCATTTCAATGGTAACACTTCAGAGGAGAATGGACAAAAGCCTAGACATTAATCTGGATTTCACATGGCCCCATGTAGACCCACAGTAGGGATAAGATGTTCTGGAATGTTCCTCCCACTCTAAGAACTTGAGGCCTCCCACCAGCAGCTCTGGGGGTCTGGGAAATTTTCTCTCTGCCTCTCAACTCACCTTCCTGCTGAGGCAGGAAGAAATGGGATTCTTCATTTGGCCAAAATTGGAAAAGAGTAGAGAGTAACAGCTACCACTTTAAAGTATCCAAAACATGCATGTACAATTAACTTTATATTAAGTAAGGATTCTAAAGAGGTTGAGTTTAACTAAGTCTGACTGTAAGAATTTAATCAAATCACTTTAATTAACTCATATAATTAATCTAGGTGTGCTTTGATAGTATGGAGCTAGAACCGAAATACCTTTCAACACCAGAATTAACTATTTTAAATTAGCTTATTACAAAATTTTCAAACATACTAGTAATTGAGAAGATGGTATAATCTTGATATAGTCTTCACTCATATGCAATAATTGTCAAGGTTTTATTATACTTGCTGTATTGATCATCCTTTTTTCCTAGCATTTTTAAAAAATATTTTATTTATTTATTTGTCAGAGAGAGGGCATAAGCAGGGGGAAGGGCAGGCAGAGGGAGAAGTAGGCTCCCTATTGAGCAAGGAGCCCAATGAGGGACTTGATCCCATGATCCTGGGATCATGACCCGAGCTGAAGGCAGATGTTTAACCAAGTGAGACACTTAGGCAACCCCTTATCATTTTTGATGCTATAGCTTTCCACTTATTTATTTCATTTTTGTATCTTTTAGATATGTATTAAATATTTCTAGGGGCACCTGGGTGGCTCAGTTGGTCAAGGACCTGCCTTCAGCTTAGGCCATGGTCCTGGAGTTCCAGGATGGAGTCCCACATCGGGCTCCCTGCTTGGCAGGGAGTCTGCTTCTCCCGATGACCTCTCTCCTTTTCATGATCTCTCTCTCTCTCATTCTCTCTCTCTGTCAAATAAATAAATAAATAAAATCTTTTAAAAAAAGATTTCTAAATAGAAGGTTTGTATATTTCATTAAGTTTATGTCTTGATATTTTTTCTTTTGTTCTAAATGGTTGTGTCTTCCATTAAAACTTCGAATTGTTACTGTTTCTTTGTGACATGATTGTTGAGTTCTGTCATTTGATTTTATATCCTGCTATTTTCCTAAATTCTATTATTGGTTATAGTAGTGTTTTTCATTGGTTCTCTTGAGTTTTCCAAATATATAATATCTCCATTATTATTACTTTTAGAAGTTCTACAATTTTGTTTTGTAGTTTCCCTTTGATCCAAGAGTCTTTAATAGAGAGCTTTGGTGTTATGAGTTCATTTTTCTAGTTAAATATGTGGATTTTAAAGCTTTCCTATGTCAGGAAACCTTCTCCTGATTTACAATTTTAAGTCTATTTTTCCTTCATAAGGGACTTTTTGGTTAGATTCTCTTTTTCTTTCATTGTTTGTGTCTTTTCTTTATTTCTTTCATTATTATCTTACCTTTGTCTGTCTTCTTATTTTTCACTTTCCCCCAAAGCCTTTTTATCTCTTCCTTTACTTCTCTTTGATTCCCTTTATTTTTCTTACCTACCTTCGAATTTCCTTCCTGTATTTTCCACAGAGTTATCTTCTCATGTATTCCTTCTTGTTAGTCTTTATTTCTGAACTCTTTTTAAAACTCTTTTTTTTAAATTTTTTTATTTTTTATTTATTTTTTTTAAAGATTTTATTTATTCATTTGACAGACAGAGATCACAAGTAGGCAGAGAGGCAGGCAGAGAGGGAGGGGGAAGCAGGTTCCCTGCTGAGCAGAGAGCCCCGATGTGGGGCTTGATCCCAGGACCCTGAGATCATGACCTGAGCCAAAGGCAGAGACTTAACCCACTGAGCTACCCAGGTGCCCCTTTAACTCTTTCTTGAGTGTTGTGAGTTCTCAGTTTATAGCCATTGGCTATTTACCTATTTCTTCTATTTCTCATTTATTCTGTTCTTTCAAATTGTCTATCATTTCCTTAATTTCTTTTCTCTCATTTCAATATCTCAGGTTACAGTTTTCATCTGCTTTGTGTTCATATTTCTCTGGGATTATTCCTGGACTCTCATATTTGTTTCATTATTATCTGTTTTCTTCTGACTTTGTATTAAGTCTACTCCTTCCTGCGTGTCACGTGTTTAAAGGTGACAGCTTTCCCTGGACTATAGGCAGCAAGTTCCTGGGGCAGGTGGGGACCCGAGAGGAGCTAGGGAAGCTCTCCGAGTTTACACCCAGTCCTCCTCTTCCCTTGTTAATGTGAAGAACACTACAGCCCATCTGTTTCTCAGTCCTAAGCCCGGACAAGAAGCTTTTCTACTTCTAGGCCCGAGTTGCCCAGAGCTCCTGCCTTGCAAGGCTGTGGTCTCACTCTTTGATAAAGGCTTTTGCTGTTACCTTACTTTCGGTGATCTGATTACTTTGGGGCCACCCTCCCTTCCCTTCAACTGGCCAGTGTTACTGCCCTGCTCAGTTCATGGATTCCTAGCGGCTTCCCCGTCAGAATGAGAAGCTGCACTTCTGGAAAAGGATATTGGCTGGACACATCAAGAGTCTGCTGGACTCCAGCACGACTGGATCTCTTGGCAATGTGCTGAGCAGTGCTGGTTCTCATCCAGAATTCATCGCATATCAGAACGTCCAACTCGCAGTTATTCTCCGGCCTGTTCAGACAATTTCCCTCCCGGGAAAGGCCTTCTCTTCTGGAGGGTGAATATTCATAGAGGATTTGGGGTTCCATAGCTTGTAGGGGATGCATGAGTTTGCACTGGAGCCTCTCCTCCCTTCCCCCATCTCCTTCCTGTCCCACCTTCTGAACCATCCATCTGGCATTCGTGTCCCACCCAGCGGCCACCCCCACACCGCGGCAGCTTGCTCTCAGGTGCCATTGCTGGGTGCGGTTTGGATCCCACCAATCAGTAGTCTGAGGTTTAGGGGGAGTTTCTTTTCACTTAGTATTTTTATTTTATTTTTTAAAAGATTTTATTTATTTATTTATTTGAGACAGAGAGAGCAGAAGAGAGAACGAGTACGAACAGTGGGGAGGGGCAGAAGCAGAGGGAGAAGCAGACTCCCTGCTGAGCAGGGAGCCAGATGCCGGGCTCTGTCCTGGGGCTCTGGGATGAGGCGAAGGCAGAGGCTTAATCAACTGAACGACCCAGGCACCCACACTTAGTATTTTTAAACTATAACTCATATGTATTTTCTTACACTATCCTAATTTTCTATTTGGCTTTCAGTAGGAGCTTCAGAGAAGTTCAACACAACTGTGATCTTACCAGGACCAGAAATCAAGTTCTATATGTATAAAAATCAGTTATTTTTTGATAGAACATGGAAGAAGAAAGCTCTTAAAATCGTCTGCAAAATCCTGCAATTGCACAATGTGAGTTCTCTCTTAAAAAAAAAAAATTGACAACAGTCTTACTTAATGAGAAAGACAGCTGAGGCCCAGAGAGTGAAAACAGCTTCTTCGAAGCCCTTTGAGGAAATAGCAAAGCTACATGTGCAATCTAGCTTTCATGGAATCTTGGAGTGAGAAGGGACCTCAAAGGTGCTATGGTCCGTCTTCCTAGCCAGTGCAGAAAGCACCAGGAGAGAGGCGGCCAATATCCTCTTGAAAACCCCAAGATACAGGGCACAAGCATTTGCCTTAGCATTTGCCCAACCAACTTGTTTCCCCTTATGGTGAACACAGACAGATCTTTTCACTTCTCTCTGCTTTGAAAAGCGTGAGTTGAGACGGACAAGGATGAATCACCACAGGTCTTGTGCTTTTGCTCCCTGTTTCTTCTCATTTCAGAAGCTGGCTTGCAAGTAGCTCTCACTGGATTCACAGTCTGCAGTAGAACGATCTTGCCGTCCGTCCGGTCTAATGCGATTCATCAGTCTCCGCTTAAACCTGCCCGGCCACTCATGCAATCATCGATTGATCGGGAGTTCTGCCTAATGTGAGATGATGCACCAGAGAATCAAGGTGGATTGTACAGCATCACATAAATTCCAGAGATTGTTAGAATTTCTCTTACGGAATGGAATTTCCTTCCCGATGACTTCCAGACACTGTTCTTGGTTCTGCGCTCTGAAACTATGCAGAATGTCTCATCCATGACTTTTGTACTTTACAGTCCTTGGAATATTGGAAGACAGCTACTGGACTCCTTCCTCATGGCCAAGGCTCGTGTTTTTTCATGATTATAAACATGCACCGCACCTGTTGCAGTTTCCAGTCTTCTGAACAATTTATTCAACATCCTCTGACTGAGCATTCATTACAGAGCATACATACTCACACTGTGTCAATGTTTCTCTTGAAATGCCAGAAATAAACAGAGGCAGATTACACGCTCTTTGTCTGGGCATCACACTCCCATCAGCTCAGCCTAAGATTACATTCGTCACTTTGGTATCTCTTGTTATGCCTGGTGCCTATTCACCACACCACCAATGAAGAGCCCCTAATCTTTTCTCGTGAGCTTCTGTAGCCGAGCGCCTACTTCTCCAGCTTGGGCAGCTGATATTTTTGGTCCTAGTTGCAGAACAGCAGCCAGGTCAAGACCAATACGAGTTCCGTCAGAACTCCTGTGGTTTGTGGAACCTGGGGACTTGCACTCTTTCGGGACGTGCAGGTTCTCTGACAGTCCCCTACCTTCCTTGGGATTTAATTCTTCCCCAGCTGTGTTTGTTCTCTTTCTTTCAGTGTGAAGGTCATATTTCTGGATAGAGAGGACAAAAAACAAACAAACAAACACTAGAGATTGAGTAATCCTCTTTCTCACTTTCGGTGCCGGTTTCCTATCACCTTCTAGGGCTCCTTTGGTTCCAGGGCCGATTCCTCTACCACTATCTGTAGCCTCATACCCCCTAGTGCCAGGCAGCGGGGCATCCTGCCGTCGTCGTTCTGTTTGCTCTAAAGACAGCGAGCAAGGGAAGGAGGGAAGGGGGAAGGGAGGGAGGATGGAAGGGAGAGAGAGAGAAGCAGCGAAAAAAAAAAAGAAACGAGGAAGACATAAATCTGTATGACCTATATTAATCCTGTGTAAGGGACATACCTGCTGTCAGCATAGCTTGACCTACATTCTGCTTCCATTTATCATCCAGGACAATACCTTCCTGGTCCTCTAACACCCGACATTTCCTCACCTATGAAACATGGATACTTAGTGATAACCAGCATTTTCTTTGATCTTAAAACATTCAGAATAATATAACTATTTTATTTATCTTCCCCCACCCCGTTATATAGACCTTATCTTGGGGGGATGTACGTTTAAAAAGATTTGTATGGTTGTAACAGGTCTATCTCGGGGCCGAGGGGTCAAAATCCTCCACCCCGATAGGAGTTCTCAAGTGCTGACTGGCACAGCACAACCCTTAGTGAGAGCTTGAAAACAAACATCTCAAAACTTTTCAAGAGAAAGGTTAAATTCATCTTTAAGTTTTTCTAACATTTCTTTTGATAATGCCTAAGTGCTTTCTGATAGCATGTGTGTTTGTGCTGATAAAGGAGAGGGGAGCTTGTGAGGTAGAGAAGGAATTAGGGCTGAGAGACAGGAACAAGAATGTAACATACAAACCCCTGTTAAACTGTTCTAGGAGCTGAAATTCATACCCCAGGGTTTCCAGTTCTGCAACTGTGATCATGGTGAACGTCACGAGGTCAATAAACACTACCAAGAGAGATGTATGTATTTTTTTACTTTTTATTTACTATTTATATTTATATATTCATATTTTATTTACCATTGAATGAATATAAATATAAATATTCTTATGCATATGTGAATACATCCACTTACTCACACACCAGTCTAAGAGGTAGAACATTCCCATTACTCATGAAGCCACCTTTGTCCCTGTCACCAACCTCAACCATGTCCTAGTCTCTTAGAGACCACTGCCCTGTATCTTCTGTTTATCAGTCTCTTGCTTTTATTTTTTATTTTGTGACTTGTATCTTTATTTCTGAACAATATATCCTTTAGTTCTGCATGTTTTTAAACTTCTTTTAATGGAGTGCCGTTGTGTGTTTCTGGACCATGCTTTTTGTTGTTCAATTTCATTTTGCTGAGATTTGTTTAGTGGCTGTCTATTGCCCTAGCTGGTTTATTTTCACTGGTGTAGAGTACTCCGTTCATTCAACAGTATATTCATTCTATTGGTGATAAATATCTGGACTGGTTTTAATACTTTGCCATCATAAGGACTGCTAGTATGAGCATTTTTATATTTGTCTCCTGATGGTATGAACCAGAGTTTTTCTAGGTACTCAGCAAGGAAGAGAGCTGCTAAGTTAAAAGACATGTGTCTTTTCAAGTAAACTAGGTAACGCTAAGTTTTTTCAAAACATTAGTGCCAATTTTCACTTTTTAACATTGTGTGTAAGAGTTCTAAGTGGAAAAAAAAAACTAATTGATCCACTTTCTTGTCAAACTTGATTTGGTTGGACTTAATAAACTTTTTGTCAATCTATTAAATATGAAATATTTCATTATGACTACAGTTAGTATGTTCCTACTAAAGAGGTTGATTTTTTTTAATTTGGTACTTCTGAGAAGTGATTGCCCATTTTTCTATTGGATTCTTGATCTCTGTCTTCTTATCATTTATTCATCTTCTATGGATTTTGTGTTATTCTTGAGATGTTCCTTATAGATTCTAGATACTGATCTTTGGGTAAGTATATGTGTTACATGTATCCTCACCAAATTCGTATCTTGCCTTTTTAACTTTCTTTATGCTGCATTTTGAAAGACAGAACTTCTTAACTTTAAACTACTTTCACTGGATTGTGAGTCTATGTATAATATATTTCCCCAGTCTGTGGCCTCACCATTTATTTACATAGCAGTTTATTTTGATGAGTAGATATTTTAAATTTCGATATCTGATTTACCTGTTACTTTCTTTTATAATTGCTATTTCAATGTCTAAGAAAAACTTTTAACCCCAGGTTGCAAAGAAATTGTTCTATATTTTTCTAAAAGCTTTACAGTTTTAGCTTTTAATTTTACTTCTCTGAGTGAGTTGTTTTGTATGGTAAGGGTTTGAGGTTCATTTTTTTTTCCCATATAGATATTCTGGTGTCTTGGCACAATTGCTGAAATGCATTTCTTTTCCCATTGAATTGCTTTGATGTCTTTGTCAAAAATCAATTAACTGTGGGTATATTTTGTTTTCTGTTTTGTTTTGTTTTGTTTTTAGAGAAAGGGAGAGAGAAAGCAGGGTGGGGAAGGCAGAAGGAGAGAGAGAATCTTAAGCAGGTTCCACACCCATCACCAACGTGAGGTTCAATCTCACAGCCTTGAGATCATGACCCGAGCTGAAATCAAGAGTCAGACACTTAACTGAGCCACACAGGTGCCCCATATTTTTGAATTTTCTATTCTGTCTTGATAGTTTTCACCCAATATATTTTCAAATACTTTTTCTGCCACATTTTCTACTTCTTCTTCTGGGTCCCCAATTACACAAATACTGGATGTCTTAATATTGTTATACACGTCTGAAAGCTTTGTTTCTTTTTATTTAATAATTTTGTCTCCACTTCTCAAGTTGTGCAATTTCTATTGTTTTCATGTTTTTTAATTGAAGCATAATTGACACACAATGTTACGTTAGTTTCAGACTTACAACATAGTGATTTGAAAAGTCTGGTATGTTCTGCTCACTGTAAAGTAGAGCTCTCATCTGTCAACATACGATGCTAGTACAAAACCACTGATGACATTCTCTGCTCTACCTTTCATCTCAGTGACTTCTTCAGCTCTTACCTGGAAGCCTGTGCCTCCTGATCCCTTCCACACCATTTTGCCCATGCCCCACAATTTCCCTTCTGGCAATCCGCTATTGTTCTAGCTCTGTGTTAACTGACTTTTCTATTTGCTGTTCAACTCATTAAACGAATTTTTCATTCCAGTTATGATATATTTCAGCTCTAGAATTTCCATGTTATTCTTTTTTATAGGTTTTAGGTCTCTAATTGTCTTTCCCATCTGTTCCTTATGAATGAATCTTTCTCTCAATCCTTGGACGTATTCACAGCAGCTGCTTGGAAGTCCCTATCTACTCACTGTAACATCTGCATAATCTTGGAGTTGGGGTCTATTGCCTTCTTTTATTCTCATGTATGGGCCAGAGTTTTCTGTTTCTTTCACATGTCTCTTGATAATTGATTGGTTCTGGATATGATGAAAGTTGTATAGAATCTGCATTCTGTTATCGTACCCTGAAGAGTAATTTTGTTTTTTTACTTTGGCTGTACTCAAACTCCAAATTCTGTCTCTCCTGCGAAGGACAGAAATTTAAGTTTCTTCTCAGTTGTTTCAGCATCCACGGTTTCTCTTTGCTGTTTTTTTTTTTTTATCACACCTTCTTCTGGAGTCTCCCCTGTGAAAGGAAAGTGAATGGTCATCCAAGGATTTTGGTTATACACACACACACACACACACACACACACGCACACACACGCACACACATACAGATTTGGAGGTTCACCCCTTTGAAGAGCCTTACCATCTAGGATTTCTCACCTAATGTTCCACTTGTTTATTTTTACTTTTTTTTTAGTTGTCTCAAATTCTGGTCTCTAATGCATTAAGCTGGTAAGGCTGTGGTTTTCTGCCCAAGGGGTTTTGCTGCATGGGGGAGCATCCCATATTAAATATTTAACTCATAGTTCATCTTTACCAGGGTTGACTCCCTGCTAGTTTCTTCCTGGTTTTGGTCACTCTCCTGTTTCTTGAAAAACTTGGACAGTTCTAAAAATATTTTTTCCCTATTTTCTAATTGTTATCTGAGGAATGATTAGTTCAGTTAAAATACCCTATTGTTACCTGAAGCCAGAACAAATGATTCCTTTTAAAATTGCATTTTCTAAATGTGTATTGCTGGGTATAGGAATGCAATTAATCTTCGTATACTGATTCTATATCCTACATCCTTGCTTAACTCTTTATTCTAATAAATTCGATTGTTGTACGTTTTCTACGTATTCAGTAATACAGTTGTTAAAAAATCACACTTTTGTTTCTTATTCTCCAATTCTTCTACCTTTTATTATGTTTTCTTTCCTTTCTGCTCTGCTAGAATTTTCACTGCATTGTTAAATAAAAGTGGTGAGAATAAATACCCTTGTCTCTTTTATTAAGATTGCATTCAGCATTTCACCACTAAAATAACACTATTGCTTTAGGTTTTCTGCAGATGACATTTAACTGTTAAAGAAATTTCCTTCTTTGGCAAGTTTGCTGAGAGTATTGTTTAAAATAATAAGTATGTGCAGCATCCAAAAAAACGTTTTTCTGCATCTATATGAAATATAATTTTTCATGTTTTCCTTTAATTCGCTAATTCACTGAATTCTAGTAATTGCTAGTCTAGTGTTGAATTAAACTCACATTGCAGAATTTAATGTCATCACACATTATCTTTTTTTCATGCAGCAGAAGTGATTTGTTAAGGTTTTGTTTAGGAATTTTGCATCTATGTTCATAAGAGGTAGTGGCCTAGAATAGCAATTTCCTTTACTGTTGTTTAGTTCTCGGTATCAAATTTTGCTGACCTCACAAATGAGTTAAAGAGTGCTCCTTTTGACTATATTCTGCAATAGTTCAGGTATAAACATAGAAATAGTTCTGCTTTGAATGTTACAACTAACGTTAAAAGAGAAAAAAAACATCTGGGTGATATTTTTATGGGAAGATTTCACGATAGTTTCAATATTTTTAATTTTTATAGTGTTTAGCTTTCTCAATCTTCTTGATTCAGATTTGATAACTGGGTTGAAGTATTTTGCCCATATCATTCATTTTCAACTTTACTGGCATTGAATTGATGGTAAGATCTTTACATTCTTCTTTGTAATTCTGTAACACTTGCAGTTTTGACTTCTTTTCCATTTCTAGTATTACTTGTTTGGGCTTCCCCTCTTTTGAATTGGTTCATCTCACCATAGTTGTGTCAACTGAATTAGTTTTCCCAAGGAATAACATTTGATATTGCTAGTCATCCTTACTCTATCTTTGTTTTTTGTTTCACTCATGTCTACTTTCTCATCATTTTCCCCCTGGTTATTTATTTTGTTGCTTTTTTTCTAATTTCTTAAGTTGGATGTTAATCGTGTTAACTTCTACCTTTTTTTTTTTTTACTTTTTTTGTTCCTCACATGGGTATTTAAGGCTCAAAATGTTCACCTAAATACTTTTTGAAGTGAATTCTATAAATATTCTCAGACCCTGTGGTCTTCTGGTTTTCCGCTTACCTCATTGATCACTTTTGTCCTATTTCCTTTGTTGACTCCTCTTTTATCAATCCCTGAAAGCCAGACTGCCCCAATTTTCAGAACTGGGCCTCTTCTACTCTCTATCTTCATACACTCCCTTGACCACCTCATCCTAGGTGATGACTTTATGTGCATCTCTGTGCTACTACCTCCAAAATGCATGTCTCGGGCCTCCACCCCTGCCTTAAAGTCCAAACTCATATATACATCCAAGTACTCTATGTAGATGTGTAAGAAAACATCCCCAAATTAGTGTGGCTATGATAGTTCAGATTAGTGTTCAGGAAATAGTTCCTCCTGTCCTTTCTACTGTGGGAAGATAGACTTCCTCACTCCACAGCTCCTTGGGCTTGGTCACGTGACTTGATTTGTCAAGTGGAAGATTGATTAGGAAGTGCGACACGAGAAAAGACTTAAGCTGTGTCTGTGTAGTGGGGTTTGTTCAATTGGGCTTTTGAGATTGTCATGGGAAGACTGTGTCTTGGGTAACCCATGGGTTCCCAAATAAAAGTATTGCAGGGAGCAGAGGCCAACCCACGGGCCTGCAGTGTGGAGCAGAGCCTGCCGGTACACAGTGTGAAGCTGGCACCCAGGTTAACCTACAGAGTTGTGAGCAAAATGATGAGGGACCATTATTATATGCCACTGAATACAGGGGTGGTTTATTACACAGCAGAAGCTGACTGATACAGATATCGGGACCTAGAAATGGGCACTTATGTTAGCAAACACCTAAAATATATGGACCCAGCTCAAGGAAATTATTAAATAACACTGAAGCCATGGCTGTGCCATAAGGGGATGAAACATGTTAAACTGTCTCATGTGATCAACTGAAGGACCAAAAAAAAGCACCAAATGAGCTGATCCAGTTGAGCGATTTTGAGGCAAAATGTGGAAATACGAGCTGGCTTCTGCTGACAGTATTTCATACAGTACCACAAGAGAGGTATGAATTCAGGTAAGAACTGTCTTCAGTATAAACAGAATTAAAAACAAGTATTGAAAGTCAACAAATAACTTGCAGGGTTAGAAAATAAAATCAAAGATTTTCTCATCATAGCAAAGATTCCAGGAAGAAATAAACAACTTTTTCATTCCCAGTAGGCCAGTCCCCCTTGGCTGCCCTTCCCCCACCAATCTTACCAGCTTCCAAAGATTAAGAACTGCTACCTGGCTTCTGTTGCTTTGGGGCTCCATCGTTTCTATTACATTAAGAAACCAAATTCTGTGACAGCCTCGCCTATTGCCAGCCCTGACCTGCGGAGGTCAGCCACCACTGAACTCGTTAGTGATGTTGTGCCCCCCTCTTAAGCACAGTTTTGAGAGCCCCTCACAAAGAGAGCATCTGTCCTCTTGGCCCTCCTCTGGAGCATCATCTTCCAGTGGGTATTCTGGTCCCTGCTAATGTCTCCATTCTTGGAGGCTGTTTTCCCCAAGCCTAAGCCTCCTAAATCATTCCTACACCATCTTTTACAACAACTCAGGCATTTTTGTTCTGCTCCGCAAGGGCTCTCATTTCCTTTGGGCTTCTAAGATTCACTCTGACAGTGAGTTTGTCCCAAACCCTTTCCAGGATAGAAAACTACATCCTGGGAGAGGAACCGTGAGTCAGTGAATGCTTCTTATTCAGTCTCAGGTTCCAGCCTCTGAAGATCTTCCATATCCACTTTGATGGCTTCCGCCAGGAGACAGTGGCTAAGTCTTGCATCTCTTGTGGGATAGAGGTCTTTTCCCTCCTTATCAGGCTCAACACTCCCCCAGGTGGGTTAGGGTAGGATTTAAATCTGATACTGCATCTGGCAATTGGGAAAGGAAGTACAGCTTCTGAGGGAAACACCTGTTGCCTTATGGTGGCAAGGTCTCTGCCATGTCTTTCCAACCAGGAGAAATGCTATCTCTTAACAGGAGGAGTGTTAACCTCTTCATGCTCTGAGGGTTCAGAGGAGCTTACAGAGGTACAGAGATACAATCCCCACAATATTCACCCAGATGTCCCTATAACCATATGAGAGCTGAGCTTTGGCTAAGAATTCAGTATTTGAAGCTCTGTAACTAGAACTATGAGAACCTACATTACCTCCTCATTTAATTATCCGCCGCAGGAGATAATGAGCTTTTTAAGCTACCAAAAAAGCTCTCTGGCCGACACACTAATGTTTTAGCTGTTTGTTAACTACCCTCAGTTTCTCATTATTCCTCTGTAGGAGGTCAGAGCAACGTAGTAATAAGCAGCCAATTCCATTGTCCTGTGTGCATTGTTACCCTATGCCTTTCCAATGCCTGAAAATCATCACACCAGGAAGGGTATTCCTTCTAGGGGCACAGTTTCCAAAATCACAACTAGTGAAATCTGACCAATTGGATTGCCATTTTGTTGCAAGAACTGTCTGTGCACCACATGCCACTCTAGCTGAGATCCTTTTGGACAGCCAGATGGTGATCAGGGATCTAGCTCCCAAACCCCAACCTACCGCCTGACTTTTTCTTTTCTTCTTTTCTTTTTTTTACCATCTGCAGTAATAGCGATAGCTATGTCACTTTGGGCTCTCAAAGAAGCAGAAACAAAGACAGTTTGAAATGCAAGAGGTTTACTGGGTGATAATACCTGTGAAAGATAATGGAGGAAGGGAACAGAAATAAGCATGGTGGTCTTCAGGCCACGATGCGGGTCTGCCAACTCTGGAAGAAGAGGAAGGAAGGAGGATTAGGTAAGAAGAGCCTCAGACTGTAGAGCAGCCCTGAGAAAGTGCTGGCCAGCCCCATGTTGGTCGGAAATGTGGAGCTCCCATTACTCCACCCACACACATACCCCTGTCCTCCGTCATTGGCAGGAGCTGCTAGAAGAGTGCAGGTCTTCGGCTCGAACACCATGACAGAGCCTAGGACACTGCAGCTGGAGACTGTCGGCTCACTGTGCCCCTTGTGGGAGCCTCTCTCTTGCAGGGAGATCTGAGCTGTACACTTCCATGGTTGCTGCAAGCCTCTAGCAGAAGAGGTCCAGAAGGCTTTCCAGTCATACCAATGGGAGAAAATGCACATCAACCTTGCTACGTTTACTGCAGGTCTCCTGTGTGCTAAATATTGATAGCTCTTGGTGATATAAAAAGGACTACATCACTTGCATTGTGACTCATAGTCTACAGAGGACTCAGACACAATGTTGAGATCGGTATAGTGTGAGTGAGTATAAGGGTTTCTAGGAGCATAAATAAGAGATTGATTCCTTCTGCCTTGGTCAGTGAGGGAAGGCTTCACAGAAATGGGCCACTAAAGCAGGAGCAGATGTTGCTTGTCTGCCATGGAATCATGGGGTCAGAGCATTTCAGGAAGAGGGAACCATGTCTTCAAGGTGCCTAATCCTCATTGGACTATGGTAGGAGCCCAAGAACTATGCTGAAATAAATAAGGTGTTCAAAGTGGGAGTCTTAAGGTTGCCTGAAAGTAGCTCAAGTAAAAAGAGATTTTATCGAGGCACCTGGGGCTTAGCTAAGCGTTGAACTCCTGATTTCGACTCAGGTTGTAATCTCAGGGTTGTGAGATCAAGCCCCATGTTTGGCTCCACAATGACTATGGAACCTGCTTAAGATTTTCTCCCCCTGGGGTGCCTGGGTGGCTCAGTGGGTTAAAGCCTCTGCCTTCGGCTTGGATCACGAACCCAGGGTCCTGGGATGGAGCCCCACATCGAGCTCTACTTGGCAGGGAGCCTGCTTCCCTTTCTCTCTCTCTGCCTGCCTCTCTGCCCACTTGTGATTTCTGTCTGTCAAACAAACAAATAAAATCTTTAAAAAAAAAAAAAAAAGATTCTCTCCCCCTTCTCTCTCCCTCTTTTCCTCTGCCCTCTTCACTCTCTCCCTCTCTAAATAAATAAATAAATAAATAAAATTTTAAAAGAGATCTTATAAAAGACCCAGAAATCTTATTGTATCCAAAAAAAAACCCAAAAATTAAAAAGAATAAGTACAGCTGGTCCCCATAGAAATTATAACCTGGCACTGGAAAGGTTTTTGAACTGAAGGGTTTTTCTCTGCCTCTCTGTGCCCCATAGTGGTTACAAGTCTCTGCTTTTCTCTTCACATCTGTTCCTTTTCCCTCTCTTCTGCAAACTGGACCCACCACTTATCAGCTATCAGTGACTCAGACCCAGTCACCTCCAGCCCTTAGTTCTATGTGACCTTCTAGCTCCAACACTCTCCACCAATGCACGGCATTGCCATATGCCATGTTTCCTTGTGTAGTGATCTCTGCAAGTTACTCTGACGTGCCTAAAAAAATACTATGTATTTATGGATCACTAGAAGAATGGCTAGATGGATAGAGATGTGAGAAAACAGAGTGAAATGTTACTTACAGAATTAGTGCTGGGTGTATATGTAGTTATTGTATAATTTTCTCAATTTTCCTAAATGTTTGGAATTTCCTAAACTTATTTATTTTTATTTTATTTTATTTTAAATTCAAATTACATATAGTTAACATATAGTGTTTTGTTAATTCCAGGGGTAGAAGTTAGTGATTCATCTGTTTGAAATTTTTTATAATAAAATGATGGGTGGAAAAATCCCCAAATTCTCAAAAAGGAGAATCTGATTGGCCCAAGTCTTACATCCTCAGTCGTGAAGTTAGCTGGCTACCTTCCGGTCAGGGGTTTATTCCTGGATCAGTCAGCCATGGCCATGGCGGCAAGAAGTCACCAAAGACAGAAAACGCCTCCATGAAGGGGCTGTATGCAAGGCTGATACCATGAAACATGCCTCCTTACCAGGTGCATAGAAATAAGAGAACAGGGGTGTCTGGGTGGCTCAGTCGGTTAAGCATCCGACTCTTGGTTTTGGCTCAAGTCCTGATCTCAGGGTTCTGGGATCAAGCCCCCATTGGGCTCCATGCTCAGCACTGAGTCTGCTTGGGAGTCTCTCTCCCTCTCCTTCTGCCCATCCCCATGCTTGCTTACTCTCTAAGTAAGTAAGTAAATAAATAAATAACGATAAAAAAAAAAAAAAGAAAAGAAAAGAAAAAAGGGAACAATAAACATGTAGAGCTAGATATTTACTATCCTGAGGATGGAAACATTGTATCTGTGTATGTAAAATTATGGGGGCCCAGAGGAAAAGAAAAACTATGTGTTTGTTTAGGTGCTGCTCAGAAAAGGGAGCGTGTGCTCCTCCTTTGACTTATCTCCTCTGCCCCCTCGCTCCACCCCAAATCCCATCACCTAGTGGAAATGCATCCCCAATTTCAGGAACAAGCAGATTGCTTTTATCTGCCAGGAAATGGCAAGTCTTGATTTAAGGGATCTCTTAGGTAAGGAACGAATGAGATACAAGCAAGGCCAGGCTGAGGAGAGAGGGTGGCACAAGGCAGGAGAAACATGTAGGATAAAACAATTTCTATCCACTGACAAAATATAGATGGTGAACTCAGAAGTTTTCTGCCATAATAAACAAGAAGAAGAAGTGTGAGAAGTGGACATATAACTTTATGACCTGTGAAATTGAATTGCCTCTTACGGATTTTTACCTTTTGGTGGACAATGAGGAACTTTGTCATCTCAGACGAGGATGGGTCATAAAAGCCACTGGAAGGAGAGGAATCAGCTCTGTCTGATTAGAACCTGGGAGGCCTTGGCTTCCAGACCAGGCTTTATATATCTGAGCTTCACCCAGTGGGAGGCGTGAGCTCTGTGAATTACAGTGCTTCTCAGTCCCCAGAGCCCGTGTCTCACCCGTCATAAACACTAGTGAAAGGCAAGGCTGCTCTCTTAAATCAGCAGCCTGAGAGAGAAAGCAAGCCCAGACAGAACAGCTGGACAAGGCAGAGAGTTGAGAAGCCCACCTAGCCATCACAGATGCACCTGGCCTCTAGCTGATTAGGATCTGGGGTCCCCTGCAGCGGAGTTTCCTTCACTCACCTCAGACCGGCCGCTGGCCTTATTTGGTAACACAGCTTAACAAATAAACACGGTTCATCTTACAAAAAAGAAACATGCCAGGCCTCTCCCATCGTCTCTCTGTTCTAGCTACAAAAGGGTTGAAATAGAGCGAGGTGGGCAGGAAAGAGATGGAAACTTCTGTCATCTTACCAGGAACTGTGACTTAGAATTCAGGCTCTGGATTCTTCAGTTCTACTTACTTTATTTCCTAAGTATCGAACCCATATCTCTTAGCTCCTATGCATCCTCTCCTTTCCCGCCAACAGTGTTCTGGTCTCTCCTTCAGACTGCAGTCACTGACCAACTGCTTTTCCTGCCTCTCACATACCTCTTCCAACCCATATTCCAGGAGCTGCTAGCAGGAGATTTCTTTTTTTTTTTTTTTTAATTTCTTTGCAGCATAACAAAATTCATTGTTTATGCCCCACACCCAGTGCTCCATGCAATACATGCCCTCCTTAATACCCACCACCTGGCTCCCCCAACCTCCCACCCCCTGCCCCTTCAAAACCCTCACTTTGTTTCTCAGAGTCCATAGTCTCTCATGGTTCACCTCCCCTTCCAATTTCCCTCAACTCCCATCTCCTCTCCATCTCCCCATGTCCTCCATGTTATTTGTTATGCTCCACAAATAAATGAAACCATATGATACTTGACTCTCTCTGCTTGACTTATTTCACTCAGCATAATCTCTTCCAGTCCTGTCCATGTTGCTACAAAAGTTGGGTATTCATCCTTTCTGGTGGAGGCATAATACTCCATCGTGTATATGGACCACATCTTCCTTATCCATTCGTCCATTGAAGGGCATCTTGGTTCTTTCCACAGTTTGGTGACTGTGGCCATTGCTGCTATAAACATTGGTGTGCAGATGGCCCTTCTTTTCACTACGTCTGTATCTTTGGTGTAAATACCCAGTAGTGCAATTGCAGGGTCATAGGGAAGCTCTATTCTTAATTTCTTGAGGAATCTCCACACTGTTCTCCAAAGTGGCTGCACCAACTTGCATTCCCACCAACAGTGTAAGAGGGTTCCCCTTTCTCCACATCCTCTCCAACACACATTGTTTCCTGTCTTGTTAATTTTGGCCATTCTAACTGGTGTCAGGTGGTATCTAAATGTGGTTTTAATTTGAATTTCCCTAGTGGCTAGTGATGATGAACATTTTTTCATGTGTCTGATAGCCATTTGTATGTCTTCATTGGAGAAGTGTCTGTTCATATCTTCTGCCCACCAGATATGATTATCTGTTTTGTGTGTGTTGAGTTTGAGAAGCTCTTTATAGATCCTGGATATCAACCTTTTGTCTGTACTGTCATTTGCAAATGTCTTCTCCCATTGCGTGGGTTGCCTCTTTGTTTTGTTGACTGTTTCCTTTGCTGTGCAGAAGTTTTTGATCTTGAAGAAGTCCCAAAAGTTCATTTTCGCTTTTGTTTCCTTTGCCTTTGGAGACGTATCTTGAAAGAAATTAGCAGGAGATTTCTAAAAACAAAAGCTGGTGAAGCCACCACGCTGGCCAGTGGAGTCCCTTTTCCTAAAGATAAAGTTCAAGCTGGTTGACATGGCATTCAGTCTTCTGTGACAGTGGCACAGTAGCCTTCCAGAATCTTTAGGATGGGGTCAGTTCACCTGTGCTTCCAGAGCCCCTTGGGCATACCCCTGCTATTGCGTGATTCAACTGGAGACATTGAGCTTTTGCATTATGTAAGACTACAGTATTTGTTAAAGGGAAAAAGATCATTTTTTTCTCTATCTCTTATGGTAGAAGAAGATGGCTAATGGAGCCAAGTCAGGGGATTGGCCTGGACTCACTATGGATGTCACTGAAGCTCTGTACCTATCTGAAAGCTCTCCCCCACTTCTAACCACACCCAACAGATCAAGCTTTTCTAGATACTACCTCCCAGGGACTGGAATTTGACTGGGATTTGGGTTCCTTGGGGCTGAGAGTATAGCGGGAGATTTCTACAGAAGTCAGAAATATAGGGCAGTTTAATCCAATCTAGAAAAGGAAAAGTTGAAAGTGATCAGACCCAAAGAGAAACAGAAAGGAAAGCCAAGAGGAGTGGGGCCAGAAACTGAAGCCAAAACCATGAGTCAGGAGCAACTGTGACTCAGGGTGACCCGAACAATTAGATCAAAATCCAATGGCGATTCTCTTATCTTTAAGTGTAAGTGGGTACATGGCAGGGAGATGACGGAGGGTATCGGAAAGAACTATAGTAAAACAAACAAGATGTTTGGGGAAACAAACTGTTTTAGGGTCTTGCAATGAGGATCCTGTTTTACCAGAAATAAATGTTTCATGAAGTGAGGGGAGCTTAAGTGTTTGTTCCCTTCCTGTGCAGAGATCCCTTTTACGGTCCTGCATGTAGTGTTTTTACTTGTAACTTTAAATCCATTTTCTTGTATTAGCTTTAGGCCCCACGAAATCTGGACCACTTCTATCAGCATTGCCCAGTTAACTCATTTAATAAGGTTAGCCAAAGTTTCTAGCTCAAGCATAGAAGTAGTTACTCTCCATTAAGAAAAAATCCCAAGGTAGGAGTCAATAAAGCCTGAACTGAAACTTGCAAGCACAAAAGAACTTGTACGGCTAAGCTAAGGAAAAGAAGCCGAAAGAACCTTAAGATCCAGAGACGCCCTCTCCAACCACGAACAATAATTGGCTCCCAGGGGGCAATGGTCACGGGAGAATTCATCCAGTGACATCGCTTCAGCTCAGTTCTATAGAACATGGCAGAAGGAATTATTTATATGCAGACCAAAGAGATCGAACCAAGAAAGTGACTGTGTGTGTATGTGTGCGAACAAGAAAGAGAGAAAGAGGACACAGGAAGGGAGAGAAAAGTACGAGGAAAAAGGCAGGAAAGTAAACCAGGAAACAGTGAGAACACACGTAAATAAGTGCTTCGAAGGGAAGAAGACAAAGGGACAGAGTCAATTTGACTTTAAAACAAAGAACCTCTCCCCCCCCTTCCTTCAATGAAGAGCCACGTAGACTAAAAACCAATATCTCAAAAGTTCAAAGGAAAGGAAGAACAAAGCTTAATAATCATGTAGCAATAAAACAAGCTCTTGCCAGTCTGGGCCACTGGGGTATCAAGTAGGCTGGGGAGAGACCCCAGCCAGAGCGGGTGCAAGCATGTGTGTTTGTGTGTGTCTCTGTGCACATGCGTAAAATCAGGTTGAAATATGGAGTTCCATGGCTACCTTACACATGTGATTTGAAATTTCAGAAACACCAGGGACACACTCCAGGGCAAATACATCTCCCTCAATCTACCTAGTAGACGGACTGAAATTGCATCTTTAGAGAAGCATATCGGAGGTTAAGCACACTTTTCGTGCAGTTTTCATTCCAATGGCAAATGCCCTGGTTAGGGTCAACACCATCAATTAGTAGCATCTTCCCATAGATCAAGACAGCTGATTACATTCTCCCAGCGATCAGAAGGTTAAAGTATCCTGAAAGCACAGAGAAGCCCGGGAGGAGTTGGAAATTCACACTGGTTCTGAAGTTCTGGTCTGCCCTGATAATGTGCACACCATGCCCACCCATGCTATTTAGAAGAGTCTGGCTCTCACGCTGCCTCACGGACCTCACTGTTGTGAAAGGTATTGAGTCAAACTAGTCCTGGGGCATTAGCAAAACCGGCACCAAGAGAACAGCCTGGCTGCCTGTCCGCCTGCTCACAGCGCTGCCACTCACGTTCTTGCCCAGGACTTGCCGAAGCCTGTCCCCCGCGCTCTTGGGTTGGCAGCCACCGGAAAATTGACAAAGGAGTGAAAATCAAAAGGCAAAGTCTCGTTTTCATTTGAGCATTAGGAGAGCAAATGAAAAAGATGAGAATCAGAAGGGTTTTTATTTGAGATGCTTGATTTTGAGGAGGAGGGAAATATGGGATATCTTAGTCCCCTTTCCAGCTCAGTGATGGTGAAAATAAAGCTCTGGGATGATCTATAATGTAAAAGTTTGGAGATGACTTTGTTTCAGAGGGAAAAACAGCTCCGGAACTTATGACTGTCAGGCAGTCTCGCAGATGGCTCGCAGGAGAGGAAGGCTTGGCAAGGCCATTGCTCAGCGCTTGACGGGATAAATGGCCCAGGAGGAGAACATATACTTGTAGACCTGACAGGATCCTTCCTCAAACCCTGGACCACCATGTGGAGGAGTGAGTGGGAGGTGCCCCGTGCAATGGGCAAGAGAGAAATCAGCATGGCAGGCCACGTGACAGCCAGCCCCATAGCTGGGGGAAACTGTGGGGTTCCCAAGAAGATGGGAAGAGGAAATGAAGTCGATGGCACTGTGGACAAAGTAGCGTTTGCCTCGGGACTCTCAAGGGTGAAAAAGATCTCCTGTCTTGGCCCAGTCTCCTCATTCTACAAATAAGAAAATGAAACTGACAACAGCTGAACAGGTGGATGGTGATGGACCACCCCATATTCATAAGTGATGCCCTCTAATCCTCACCAGGCTTCTCGAAAGTAGGCACTGTCACCACAATTTTACGAAAGACAAAACTGCAAACTGAATTTCAAGTATCGCAGTCGTTGGGACAAGCTCATTCAGTTCATAAGAAGTAGACCCAGCTGGACTCTAGTACCTGCCTTTCTAACCTCTATGATGTGAGCTCTGTGGGGTCCCAGACACTTGTGCCACCAATAGTCAGGGGCTAAGCTAGACATATCTTCAAGTCTCCCAAGCAGAGCCCTTAAACCACCAGTGCATTCCTGAGCCAGAATGAGGGGCCTCACACGTGTCTCCCAGACGCTCATGATACCCCGCCACCCAGCCAGAGAATTAGCATGAAATCTCCTGACTCTATCCACATTGCCTGGGAGCCACTCAGAAGTCTGAGAGCAATGACATTTGCTTATATTGGTGACAGAAGATTCCAGCATCTGAGAGAAGGTGATGGGATTCCTCTATCCTTGGAAGCTCCACACTTACAGAGAAACAGTGTTTTCAAGTTCTTACTTGGTAAAGTCCAAGCTTAGCTGATTTTTACTCAAGGAGCCCATTTTCTGGGTGAGTGGTTATAAAAATCCTCGGGTTAAGAAAGACCTTGAGAAGCCACTTAGCCCATTGCCTTTCCTCCAGGCAGGATGACATTTACACTATCTTTGGAAAGTGATTTGTTTTCTCTTCTTTAAAAAATAAAAATACCAACAAGCATGGCCATAAGTCCCTTGCTTTAGGAGGTCTGGCTCCTCCTCAGGGTCAAAAAATTCTAAATATCTAACTCAAGTCTATCTATGGAAACACAAACTTATTTCCTATTCTCAATTTCCCTGAGTTTTCTAGCAGGATGAACGTTAATTATGTACATAGCACAGTCCCAGGATTGGGGATCTACCTGGCCTATGCTATCTCCTTCGGGTAATGAAGACATTCAGGCGTCTCTGACTAAATGTAATATATGTGAGTGGGATAAACAGCCTAATTAGTGGGCCACAGGAGTCCGAAGTATGATATACAAAAGTGAAAATCATCTTCCACTAGAAGCTTCTCATTAACCTCAAACCAAGACAGGATAAATCTAGGCCTCCCACAGGAGAAAGCTGGAGGGAGAATCCCCAAAATTCTAAATATGGAATTGAGGTGGGGCTTGGCAAACAGTGTTAAGAAAGAAAGAGCTAATTTTGAAGAAGTGTTCGATAAGGAAGAACAGATAAGCAAGTCTCTGACTTGATTATAAATAAACTATGAATGACAACATATACTTTCAAATGCATTCTTGTCTTTGTTTTGGAGTTTTCCATACTTCAGTTTTCCAGAGTAATGGAATCCCATGGTAAATTCCAATCTCCCCCGGGTTCAATCAGGTAGAGAAGGAATGCTGCTTTAGGTTAGGAAAAGGTTGCTTGAGCAATGGAAAAGGCTGTAGGGGAGGAATAAGCATTTAATAAACCCCTAGTGGGTGAGGGAATGGGTGTGGGGTCAGTTAAGTCAGACTCAAGACCTGGGAGTATAGAAGATAGGCACTCAGCAGGGCCTTCTTCTTCCTTCGAGTGAGTAGAAGCATAGCCCTGAACTATTACAAGTCTCTCAGATTAACAGAAGGATACCAAGGGACAAAGCTGTGATTAGGTTTTTCTGTAATACCATAGACACCAATAATACAACCATGTGGAGTCCAGAGGAAGATAGAATGTTAGAAGTAGACCATGTCTATAATTCTAGTTTGATCTTTCTCTCCCTCTCTGTTGGTGATCCCATCTACATTCATAGCTTCCAAGACCATCTGTATGTCAATGACTCCTACATCCCTGTTTTTGACCAAGACAACTCCGTTGGACATCGGACTCATAGACCCAAATCCCTACTGCTTATCTCCACAAGGGTATCACACTTGCAACACAACCAACTCAGGAAAGGAATATAGCCTTAGCAATCAGATTTTGAAATATGGTGCCATCATTTCTTGGTCATCAGTTTCCTTAAGCAAGCCACCCAATTTCCCTAAATGTAAAATCAGCTTTGTTTTGTTTTCTTGCTTGCTTTTAAAGATTTTATTTTTCTATTTGAGAGAGAGAGAGAATGAGTGAGAGAGGAAGAGCAGGGAGGGGAAGGGCAGAGGGAGAGGAAGAAGCAGACTTCCCACTGAGCAGGAAGCCCATCATGGGGTTCGATCCCAGGACTCTGAGGTCATGACCTGAGCAGAAGGTAGATGCTTAACCAACTGAGCCACCCAAGCAACCCCAAATCAGTGTTGTTTTCAGGATCCAATTAGATACTACCATAAAGTGTAACGCTGGCAGATGTCTGCCATATGTAAATCGCATATTTACACACTGGATGTTTATTAATGAATGAATGAATGAATGAATATGGAAATCCAGTGAGACGATATCATTTCTCTACTATGGTCATATATAATCATATCGGACAGATATTAGTAAGCAGTGAAGGAAACATGGAAAAAACACACACTTCCATTTTCTTAGTGAACGAAGAGCTGGAATGTTGAATGGAATGACAGACCCTAGGAAGGACTGAAAAGAGTGTACCCCCTCTGCAGAGCAGTTTTCCAAAGCTGCTAAGGTCTGTGAAACTTCATTCAGTATGTTGGTTAGGGAAAGGCCAGACACTGACAGTTGAATTCTGAACCTGACCAAGAACTGTTAAAACAGCATCTGGCAAGGATGGAGAAGGGATGAAGCCAGTGGGTTTGTCTTCATCCACGACACCTGCCATCTGCAAATAGAGTCCTCATCAAGAGCAGATGTAGATGGCAAATGTGGCCTTTAGCAGTGAGAAAAAGCTCAGAAATACAAATGGAACTTCAGACTTGGAAGTGTCCCAAAGTCAGAACTTTGCACATGTCACCCAGATCAAAGTTTTTAAATAAAATTTCCCCTAAGTTGTTTCCCTGGAAAGGATCTTTAAGCATGATGTTTTCAAGGATTTTTAGCCACCTTTGAAAGCAGCAGAAGACAGAGATGTGATAAGGTAGAGAAGCTGCTTTGTCTAGATTGTGCTGATGATTTACACAAGCGTATGTGATTACAAACACTCGCCAGACTGTGCGGTTAAATGGGTAAGTTTTACTGTGAGTAAATAATATCTCAAAAGCAGCAGAAGGGTGGAGAAAAAACAAAAGGGAATAAACTATTGTAACCTACCAGGGCAACTGGCCAGAAAGTAATGAGAGCAAACATCTGGGGCCCGAGGTCGTGGAAGGCTGAATGTGATATGGAGCATGATAACGGCAGAAGCTGACTGCACCTGAAAATACATATGTCTATTTGAAAAGTGAAATTCCAATATCTGTGAGGAATTCTAGTAAGGTCTTAAAGAACCAACTGACTGGAGACAGGGGACAGCAGCTGACATCTCAGGGAAGCCGGGGGATTTCTTACTTCCTAGACATTGAACTAGATCCTCTGGCAGAATCACCGGAAAGAATCATCAGGAAAGAATCACTTTCCAGAATCTGGAAAGTAAAATGGAAATCTGGGGAATTTTTGCTAACTCTAACAGACCAAGTCTGAGAGAGAGGGGGACCTCTCAGAGGGCCAGAGGCAGGAGCTGCATCCTCTTTCCAACATGAGGAAAACTACCATAATTCCAGAAGAAATTGGCCCATTAAGACAATAGGTATGGATGCATCAGTGAAATATATTTGTATGCTGGGGACACCTGATATCAGACCTATTTGGGCTCACTGTGTCCCTTTGGATTGTTGATCCCCCACAGCTAAAGGAGGCATGAAGACCCCTGTATCAGTAAAGAACATGGTACAAAGCAGGGCTCCAGACACCAGAGAGGTGTCTGACTGGCCACAGAATGGAGCAAGGTAAACAGTGGGAGAATCTACAGAGAGAAACCAATGTCGTGTGGATATAGATCATCCCTGGAAAGGGCAAAAATAGAGGGAAGAAATGGAGACATTGCAGGAAAAAATTTTGACTGCATAGGTCTCACTTGAGTTCACCTCCAGGCAGGATCAAGATTAGGTGGTGACTCATGTGTGCTAAACTCACAAGAGACTAATGTATAAATCAAAATTGCCATTTCATGCATTTAGAAAGAAAATACACTTCGCTAAGTAACCAGAATACTGGAATCCCATATTTAGAGTTCCCTCTTCCAGACACCAGCAAACCTGGAAGCTAAATGATTTACCACATCATCGTTTTGATGAGTATATAAAGTGGGAAATGGGGAACCTTGAAGAAGGAGTCCTAGAAGCTAGAGAAAATCCTGAGAAACTGTACCTGTCCCACAAGTTTAACTCTCCAGGGACATGAATGCTGTTTTCCTTCACCAGTGTTTCAATCGTCTGGACGTGTGAGATGAATGATGATGAATTCCAGTCCATTGGTGTCTTCCTTTTTCAGCTTCATGCTGAAACTAGGATTGCTAGTTAAATGTGCTACACACAGTGCTAAACACTTTACAGATATCACCTCATTAATCAGTGCTCAACCCCAGAGACATATCAACTCTCTTCATTTAATTGATGAAGAAACGGATCCCTGTAGAGGATAAGTGGTTACACAAAGTCACCCGAAGCCAGCAGGTGTATGAATTCCGAGCTGTATTCCTGAGGCCATGCTCCTAAGCACCATACGATGGTCTCTTCAGGAAGGAACTAATTCATCAGCCCTTGCAAGGCCAGCCAGCCAAAGCCTCCCCTCCTTTTCTATCCCTAGATCACTCAGCTGCCCATTGACAGAGTATCTTTCCAGTTTGTTCTACAAATGGACAATCATAAGCCTTGTTTTGGGTTTACTATTTTAACTCTCAAAGAAGAATCATATTTTTAAGATCTTGGAGGGAAATGATGAGGAATAAAAAAAAACACCATGGCCCTGAGCAACCAGCCACAATTTCATTCACTTCAAGGACACCGAAGCTGAAGGTCAGGGTGGTTTCCTACAGTCGGCAAAGCCTATGGGGCAAGTCCCAGGGTCAAAATTTTGAAATGTTTCCTCTTTTTTTGTGGCTGAGACTGAACATGAAGCTTTTACAGGATCCAGCGAATTCTTCCTGGGCAGGAACGACAGTCGCTAACTGGGCAGAGCAGATAGATACACAAGGACAGAGCCTGCCTGTTTCTGGACCTAAGAAGCATGCTGAATTGGATAAGAGTCAACTGCAACAAGATTAACAACTACAACAGGATTACACAGTCCAGCCCTGAGAGGCAGCAAGACACAAAGAGCGGGCAAGATCTTTCCCAGCAACACCAGCATTTGCCCTCTGCAAGCTCGGAGCTCAGAGCCGCCTCCTCCCCGTCACATCCACTTATCACCCCAGCAGCTCTGCATCTTGCCAAACACTTTATCTAATTATTTTTTTCACCCCTTCATTGATTCAAAAATCGTCTGCCTCATGTGTCCGAGATAGTCAATGAAAATGGGACTTAAAGTCTGTCCACCGGTGTTACTTTTCTGTCACTTTGTTCTGCGGCTCTTCATGGTTGTTTCTGGAGGCTTAAGTAAGGAGAAGAGATAAATGTGTTGGCAAGCCACCCTATTTACCTGAAGTCCTACGACCAGCCTCCATTTTTACTTGTAAGTCTTAGATATAGGAATATCTCTGAGAGCACTTGGAGAAACCCAATGACTCATCATGTCAGCCTAACACCCTCAAACTAATTAACGAAAAGCAAGAATTAATGGGACTTTTCAAAGTTATTATTAATGATTTATAAAAACTTCCCAGTAAAGGGAGGATGTAAGGCTCTTGCCCTTCTCTTTATTTATAAGAAAATTCCCCAGTCTCACCCAGGATTTTCTTCTATTGACTTGATCTTTGAGGGGTTGCTGAAAAGTTCTCTCTCCTTTGTGATAGAGCATCACTGTTGCCTACAGATTAAAGGCCAAACACCCCAGCACGGTATCCTAAGCCCTCCATGAGTTGACTGCAAACAACATTTGAGCCAGTCTCCCGGAAGCATACCTCCAAACATCGACAGTCACACGTCACTGCTCCTCCCATACCAAACATTGTATCACCTTTATTCCTGCTCGTCCTGCTTCCTCAGCCTGAAAGAGACCACTCCCTCATTCTATAAACCCCCATTTAACAACTTAGTGTTGCTTCTGCTTCATAGCCTCCCTTTATCTTTGGTCAGAATCCACTCTTCCTGCCTATAGATGACTGTAACCCATCTTCACATCTCTGTTTAGAATGTCTCATCTTGGCATGGCTTGTTGACCACTAACTTCTGCTTTTCATTCCATTGTTTGAAGCTCTTGAAGACAAGTAGGGATAAGACGGGCACTAAATCAATGTTTGTTTAAATCTGTTTTTAAAAGAGACAAATATTAACTGTGGTGGAAAATGAGCCAAAGATGAGCTCACATTTGGCAACTATAGGGAGTTTGTAGCAGAGAATCTCACTCCACCCAGGAAACAAAGACACCAAGTTGTGCAACAAAGTTGTTAGACCTCGATAATTTGACAAATGCCCTCTTCATCCTTGTCTGCCTGGTGAGAATCCCTCCATCTCCTTCTTTTCCACTGAAGCATCACCTTTTCTGGTGGCAGCCCTGGTCAGAAACAGCTGTGCTCTTCTTACATTCCCCAAACTTTCAGAACTGAATTCCTTTTGAAAAACAATCACATGGTGCTGTAATAGTTTCTTTATCTGTTTGTCTATCCCATCCCCCACTGTGTTGTGATTTTTATTTTATTTTTTTTTTCACGTAGAATCTCACATGCACAGAATTAAACTCAGCAGAATCTATGGTTCCTCATTGAAACTTGCATGCTTCCTCCATTCTATCTTTTTGGTTAAGCAAAGTCCTATGTGGCTTATTGTGGTCAATTCTGGGCATCCAAAGGAAACAATACACATTTCCTCTCCTCAAAGAACTGAAAGCTAACATTTTCTTTATAAGCCCACCACTTAGCTTAGTGCCTGGCACATGGTAAATGTGTCTTCTGATGAATCTGTTTCCCCTGTCTGACTAATGAATGTTGGAGAGCCCCAAAATTAGCTTTTGGAACACTTATTGCCTCCATCAACACATTTCTGAGATTCTCATCTAGTCCCAAAGCCTTAAGTATCATCCTAAATATATATCATCAGTCTCAATCCAGATGCCAAACTCCAGACTTATCCATCCAACTCCTTCCACGAAATCTCTACCAGAATATCTCATAGGCATCTCCCATGTCAGATACCCAAAACAGGTTTTGTTTTTTTTTTTAAGATTTTATTTATTCATTTGACACAGATCACAAGTAGGCAGAGAGGCAGGCAGAGAGAGAGAGGGAAGCAGGCTCCCCGCTGAGCAGAGAGCCCGATGCGGGCTCGATCCCAGGACCCTGAGATGATTACCTGAGCTGAAGGCAGAGGCTTTAACCTGCTGAACCACCCAGGAACCCCCCCCCCAAAACAGGTTTCTTTTTCTTTTCTTTTCTTTTTTTTTTTTTTTAAGATTTTGTTTATTTATTTATTTCTTAGAGAGATAGAGCACAAGCAGGGGGAGCAGCAGGCAGAGGGAGAAGCAGACTCCACGCTGAGCAAGGAGCCTGATGCGGGACATGATCCCAGAACCTTGGGATCATGACCTGAGCCGAAGCAGATGCTTAATCGATTGAGCCACTCAGGCATCCCCCAAAACACGAATCTTGATCCAACTCCCAGTTAGCCGATCACCAAACCTGCATCTCCCTCAGTACTCTCCTTTTCTTTACATTTACCCAGCTTCTTAAGCTAAACCCCTGGCACCTATCCTTGACTCCTCTTTTTCTAATATCCCTACAGCCAACCCATCAGAAATAGTGCTGGTATTCCCTGATTATAGATTTAATTGTTTGTTCATTGGCTGCATCTCCCCCAGGAATAAACTCAATGAGGGTAGAAATTTTGTTCGTTTTGTTTATTACAGAATACCTGGCACTTAGTATATGACAAGTCCTCAATAAACATTTGTTAGATCAAATTTAAACAAATATTTGTGGAAGAAAGAACAAATGATGCCTGGTATCTCAAGCCTGCCCCCTAGATAAATAAGCTTAGAGAGTAGCAGTCGCAACATTTTCATTCAGGGTGAGTCACAAGGTTGTTTTCTGGTAATATTTTAGAACTCAGAAATCAGACATGCAATACTTCCTTAATAATAAGAAAACAAAGAGAAAGCTGTTTTTAAATTCTTCCATCTTATAAAGGCATAAACTATGTCAGGGGTGTTTTGCTCCAAAGAATGGAAGAAGTCATGAATGGGTAAAACTTCTCTGATTGAATATTCTTGTCAAATATTGCCTTCTGCTACAAAATAAAATGCTACCCATCCCAATGAAATAGGACTCTATTTTTTTTTTCCTCCAGGAAAAGGAAGGATTGAAAAACGCAGAGATCCAAACCGGAGCACTATCTGCACGTCTGTTGTTTCCTGCAATGATAATAAATAGCAGAATATCAAAAGAGATACACAGAGCAACTAGCAGGGGTAGGTTGGCTTCTCCAGTGGGATTTGAACCAAAATTGGGTCATATGTGCTCTTCAAAGGTTAAATGTTAGCACATGCCCAGCGATCCATGCCCAGCTGTGCCCCATGGAACATCTACCACAATTCCTGGAATCTGTCCAGATTATTTCAACTCTGGATCAAGGAACGTGTTCCTGATAAATAAGTTTGGTCCCAGACCCTGGACCAGGTTAATGTTTTCATGACCCTATGGAGTTTTTCTGAATTTACGGTTCACCCCACCTCACCAAGGAAGGAAGAGACTGCAGCCTCTTTGCAGCACCTGTAATCTTTTGAACGGAATAGGAGAATCATAATTGCACATATAGGTAATATTGCCATTTTAAGTCTCTATATGGAATCACATCTGAGACATTTACGGTCTCCCTCAGAGTGATTCAAGAGGTAGGTTTAACAATAAATGTCAACTCCTGTTACCTAGCGTATTGTACACAGATCACATGGTGAGGAGTTGAAAGGCAACACATTTCTGGAACAAAGTGAATTCTGCACACAAAAAGAAGGCTCAAAAACCCGGGAAAAAGTCTAGGAGTTCAATGGGTTCTTTGAGCCCTGTTTTATATTTCAGGATGTACCTTTACATACAAAATGAATAATATTATCTGAACTCTTAGAGGCAAATAGAACTTTAACCAATTGAATTCTCATCTCCCAGAGATGTGGTTCCCTGGTGCCTGTGACTATGTCTGTTAATCCAGGTCCCGGGAGGGAGAGACACCAAGGGAACATTAAACATGGTGAAGGAATTCTGTTAGAGAGAAAATAAGAAGGGATCCAGGGAGCCATCAGATCCAGTAGCAAGTCTAAGACTTCCCAAGGAAGCAAAGAGAAAGGAAGTGTCCCATACCACCACACAGTCTCTGGAAGGTTCAGCTGAGTTATCAGGGAGTCACCAAGCCTGAATCTGGAATCCAGTATCTCCCAGGGCTCAATGTGTTTTAGCGTCCGTGCCATCTTTGGTCTCTGGCTGGGAGCCACCTGTAGAAGATGTGGCTTCAGCATGAATGCAGCGAAGGAGCTCAGAGTCTAGCAGTTGGCACTTTTGGTCAAAGTACACTCCCTGGAGTTGAGGGTTTGCAAGGGACATTCTCCTGGTTGCTGCATGATGCAACTGATGCAGAATAATAAAGACAGTATTTCCCAAGTACATGACAAATGTTAATGTTCTCTTTCTAAGCAAGATATTATAATTAGCTAGTTAAGGAATGTTCCAAAGAAACTATCTCCTGCTTCTAGGTCTCAAAGTTTTGTGCTTCTTTCCAGAGACAGCTCATCCCAGAATACCAGGTACTGTAGGGTTAAACACCATGCAACTTTAACTCTCACCACCATCAGGAGCCTCAGAGCTAAATCTCCAGGCACATCTCCAAATCCTCAGAGTTTCTAGATTAATCCATAAACTTATCATTAAACAGAATGGAATGTCATCTTTTTTCTAAAGGCTGAATGAACTTGTAAGTTTCTGGTCGTTTGAACCCCCCTGCCAATGAGAGACCATTGGGGCTCTGATGCACTTCTGCTCTGGGACTGGGAGAAGTGACTGGAAGAGCAGGAAGAGGAATCTCCAAGAGTCTAGAAAGGGTTCCTTCAGAGTGGGCTTCCCCAGGCAAAGGTAGATGAGAGGGAAGGAAGTGACCTCATGTTCCACAACCCCAGCTAGTCTACTCAACTTCTGGCAAGATACCAGACTAGAGATCAGAAATCTGCACGTGCACATAATAGTTTTATTCCAAGTGGGTATTGAAAGGAGACAGAGAGAGAGAGAAGGGGCATTTCAGTGGAGGAGAGTATTTGTCCTTTTATTTCCTAGGACAAGTTCTAAGAGGAAAGGGAACTGCCAGGTTCATCTAGGAAAGACACCGGTATGCCTCTGGAGGCCAGTTGCGAGCTGCCACCCCCGACCAGCTTCAAGGCCAGGGAAGACCTAGTGAAACTGAGAAATCAAGAAACTGAACCGAGGCCAAGTGCTAACTTTTTTGATTCCATTTCCTTAGACCCTTCTTCACCCACCTGGCTAGGAGGAAAAGCCGGGCAGGGAGTAAGAGCTGGAGACAGGGAGAAGACATCACAGCCTCTCTGCAACCAATCCGGGGCTGGCCTTTTCTTGCTCCACCTCCTCAGGGGTCTGGGACCCCATGTGGAGAGCCAGCGTGTCTGGTTGCAATTTCCTGGATTGGTTCTGCCCAGAGCACCAAAGGGAGAGCCAGGGAGGAACCTCCAAATAGTAAACAAAATAGACTCAAGCGTCTAAGATGACAGCAAAGGATAAAAGAAGGCGAAGTGGTCCCTGCTCACAGGGGAAGGAAGGATGGAGACGGCTAATACATCAGCTGCTGCGGCTGGTGAAAGGTTTACAAAAATCCGGTTATATTTTTTAATCATCTTGCATTTTGGACCTTTAAAGTACAAATATGGATTTCAAACATATCAAGGGAACAAATTAACTTAGAAAAATGGTAATGCTTTCCAAGGTTGCACCTGCCATGAAATTGCTCCAAGTTTGCATTTTCCCCAGGTCTCGGGTGTGTCATTAGGCCAGATTGATTGTCCTCCTCCCCTGAACAGCTCCCCCATTAGAGGGTTATTGTATGGAAATTAATGGAAGGTTGGGAACATTTTTTTGCAGCTGCAGTAGTTGGAGTCAGTTTTGATTAAGCGATAGAAAGCCGGTAGACGGGGGAGATCTCTCTGCGTTAGCTGCCTCTTTCATTATCACCGAGTAAGGCTTAGCGCTCCCCGCCGCCCTGTGTGTGGATGTTCTGTAGCCGTTTGGACAGTGCTGTATATACATGGATTCCTCTCTTTTTCAAATGTTTCCCCACTTGATTTCCCCTTCAGTACTCCAATTGGATGTGAAACTTAAAACCAGTCTGTCCGTTGCTTCTATCTCCCACCCCTGCTGGTGACCCTCGCTCCATACCCCTACCCCATCACCCCACCACTGGATGCAGGAAAAGCTGGGAGGATTCCCTACCCTCCACTCTATAGTTCCTCCTAAGAGAAACTATTGAAGGGGCCTAAACCAGCAATCAGAGCCTGGATGGCCTCGGGGGATTTCAAGGTGCAAATTAAGCATTGGACTGGCTGCTCAGAGAGCTGACAAGTGAGAGTTGACAGTTTGCCTCTCCTCCCGTCCTGTCAGGAGCTTTCAAACATCTCAGAAAAACTGGGGCTCTGGCAGATTAGGAGTTGATCTGCTTGTCGTGCAGGGTCAACGTCAGACGAAAGCAATTGAGGGCAACAAGACATGATGGAACAGAAAAGGCAAGGGCTAGGTGCAAATTGCCTGAGGAGGGGTGAGGGCAGACCGAGGTGGGGTGCGGGGTGGTGTGACCTTCGGGAGGCCCTTTCTATCTAACAATGCTAAATCTCTGTGTCTGTGCCCCACTTTCTACATTCATGTGTTTATTCATTTTCTCTTCCAATATTTCCTGCAGATCTTTCTGCCAAGTATTGTGCTAGGTGTTGAAGCTGCGGGAAAAAATAATGTAGATGAGGCTGGGTTGCCGGTGGTCTTAGAAAATGTGCTCCCCCACCCCCAAGACCCAGAACACCACTGTGGAGAAGACAGATATGTAAATGCAAAAGCACAATATCGTTTGCCTAGTCCAGGTTAATGTTCTAGCAGAAATCTGTTAAAAATGCTTTGGGAGAACAGCTGAGGACACAATGACATCCGCCTGAATGGGGAAGGGCAGAGAGAAAAGCAGAGTGGGAGGAAAGAGAAGATTTTTCAAATGAGGTCGCAGAGGAACCGGTGGCTGAGAAAAGGCAGAGGAGACGGGATTCTGATTAGAGCAGCACGAGCCGGCGTTCGAAAGCGAGCGCCTACACACAGAAAAACAGGTGGTTTCTCGGAGAACCTGCAGGGCAAAATGCGATAGGAGGTAGGCTGGACAAAAAAGTTGGAATTGGATTATTAGTAAACTATTGGACGCGCTAAGGACTGAGGACTGTATCAAGGACAGAAATTGAGACTCCTGCAGTTTTTAAGCAAAGGCCTTTCATTGCTATGCTGTTTGAGAAAGTGTGGATGGGGGCTCTGTGGAAGGGGCATTGCTTCGGGAGGCAGAGGGGGTGACTTCAGAGCATGGGTGAGGTCAGCAGGGCAGCTGGGTGAGATGGGCGCTGTGACTGACCAGATGAGAGCCGGCAAAGCCTCTAACCCAGCCAGCCAGCCAGCCAAAGGCCTCTGGTAGTGTTTCCATCTGTCAGAAAACCCATCCCAAGATCCTCTCAGAGCTCACATGCCAAGGATGTGTTAAAAAAAAAAAAAAAAGAAAAGAAAGAAAAAAAAGTTAACTTAGAAAAATTGCCATCTAGTAGTTTAATAAGTTCCCTGACATACTGAATAACATCTCCTGCCTCAAGCAAGTAAGGATGGGGTCAGCCTAAAATAGATATTTGCCAATGGTCAAGACTGGACCGGCTGGTCCCCGGCTTGATGGATGCTTCCAGGACAGCCTCTGAGTGGGCTGCACAGCCCACGCCATTGACCTCATGAATCTTCTCCTTAATCCTGGGAGAAAATTAGCTCCTGCCTTTGAAGAGGGCGTCTGCCTTGAAGCCATAGTCCCTCTGTGGAATGTGAGCAGGCCTGCTTTTTCTTCCCAGAAATCAGTCAGAGAAGCAGATGATACTTGCATTCCCCAAACCTGTCCCACCCACCCACCCCCACCCAACCCCACCCGTCGCCCACCCACTTCACTCCTTTATCATTTTGCCCACATCTAAGGCTCCCACCTTTCACATTCCCCACACCTGGGATAAGCGTCCGTTGTAAGAGCACCAGCTGTTATCAGGAAGAAGCAATAGCCAATTGGCCATTACTATCTCAAATTCCTCCTGCTTAAATCAGTCTGGGGATTAATGCTGGACAACTCCAAAATGATATACTAGAAGCCAATTTCTCTTCTCCCTTGGGCAGCCACCTTCCACCTGGTTCTGTAATCCTCTAAGCTCATTTGGGAATCTGGCTCATCTTGGTCCCTTTAATAGCCTTAAAGGGACAAGTTGATTCCCTGGGGTTGGTCATTTATAATCCAGATAGCACCCTCTTGGAAGAAAAGGAGGGAGGCTCCATCCAAGGCCTTCCTCCTGCTGAGAGCTTTGACTGCCATTTCTTCCCTCTCTCTTTTTTTTCTGTCCATCTATCCCTCTTACAAACAGTGAATACAAAGATGGGGAAAAGACTTGTGAATGTCTAGCCCCTGTCCTAGGTATTATTGTAGGAAGGGAGTTGTGATTATTTTAGCTCCTGAAGTGCTTGGGGTTCTTATACTGTTTTTTGTCACTCTAAAAGTGAGCTGCTTTCGGCTGCTTCGAAAGGGAGGGGTAATGCCAGCTCCTGGTACTCCATATGCTGGAGAAGCTAGCTCCTCTATAAAAAGCTCTCTAATTGCATCAGTTTGATGAAATGCTTTATAATTGAAGACCCCATCCCCATTCTCACTTTGCATCGCTTACTTCTACAATATCCTAGTCTAAGAAAAGCAGCATGGATTCAGGGTGGCCTGATTTTAGGCTTCTAAGACATCAAAAAGAGACTCTCAAGTACGTTTTCAACCCACGATGTCATTAACATGACTCATCTTTTTTTTGTTCAGTGGCCCCTCGGAGTGTAATTCGGAAGAAAAGGACTCGGGCATGTGTTTGGGGAGCCTTCTATAGATTCCCAAAAATAGATGATCGAAACAGCAAGCACAGACAGCCTCTTTGAAAAATGCATGGCGACACTGATAACAGCGACATGGATCAGGAAATAAGCATGACTTGGTGGACTGCCAAGCGGACAAGGGAAGGCAGCCACAAAGCAGATTCTACATCAGTGAAGCCCAGGCCAAGACAGAGCGCCAGATGTGACCAGTAGGTAAGCAAAGCATTGATAGAATAATGTGGAGAGCTGCCTGTTCCTCCCTGGGCACCCACTTCCACATACTTCCAGACTCAGACTTTGAGAGGCGAAGGATCATGAATTCTCATCTGAGTAAGATCGCCCCCTGGAAGATTCCTAAGATCTACCTTAAAAATAGAAAGACATAGACTTTTTTGAAAATCCTCAGGGAAGAAAAACTATAGGCTTCCCTCACATATAGAGAAACTTTGCTTATAATTTTGAGAGGCTCACAAGATGTCAGAAACTCCATGGCACACAGTGGAATGGGGAGTCCCTAGTGGGATAAGCTGCCCCGATTTCCATGGGAGAAGTGAATCCATGCCCACATTCTCTCCGTGAAGTTATATTCAATGCCAAGGAGGTGCCTCGTCCTATGTTAGATGATATGAGAGACTATAAAGGGGGCGGGGGAGCAACTTCTCTGCCCCCAATAAAGTGACAGGTGTCAGAGTGCCCCGAGGACCTCCTGGCTGACTCCGAACGGATTTCCGATGGGAAGCTGATGTTTTTCTTTCCCGTGTTCATTTTCCCAGGACTGTTCATGTGGGAATGGGGACCTTCTCCAGAAGAACACCACGCTCAAATCTCCATGAATTCAGAGAGAAATGGACTTTTCTGAAATTTCGGGATGGGTTTGCGGAAGAGCCTGATGAAGGCCAAATGACAGGGGAGGACTGTGGGATCCACCACTGGAACGCAATCCCCTCTGAGGGGAGAAAAACATCTGTCTGGCATGATGAGGTGGATCTGGGGAAATGGGGCGGGGCCTGGAGAAGAACGTTCAGCCTCCCGGATGCGCAGGCATCTTCCAAGAAAAGGAAAGCTGGTGCGGGAGCATGAACAAATCTTGAGGCCTAGGGCATCCAAGCAACACTGCTGTGGGGAAACTCTGAAAGCTCGCAGGAAGTGAGAGGTGACAGCTGGGGATCTGGAACAGGAGGGACGGCCAGTGAGGAGCTCAGCGGGGAACAGCAGTGGGTAGAGCTGTGCCCACCCAGGTGGAAGTACCGTGTGCGGCCACAGGAGGAACCGTAGTGGCCGGGGGAATGGGACACATTAGTTTTGCGGGCAGCATCCCAAGGAGGATGACAAGATGGTGGCTGGAGGTGCCTTACAGCAGCAGCAGAAGCAGTGAACCCGGCTCCTGACTGGTGAACGGAGGAGGGTAGGAACCGTGCAAGGCACCAGCAATGGTAAGAAGGCTCCTGCTCCTGAAGCTGTGGCTGCGAGGAAAGTGAGGGCACCATTTCTCCAGCTGTACAGGCTGACGAGCCCCGCAGCTATTTACGACAACCAGGCAACATCATGACCACTGCTCAAAAATCTCTAACAACCCCAATCCTGGGGCATCAACCAGTAAAAACAAACACCAGCCATAGGACTAGAGCAGGGGCAGGGAGTCTCATAGGGGGCCCAGTGTAAGCCCAATAGCAAGATTATAAGGAGTTTCTGGGAAGGTCCTGGAGTGGAGACCAGGAAGGCCAGGACGATGGTGGGAGCAGTTTACTCAAGGATTCAGAGTCACCGTTATTTACACACCACCACAGAAGTCCTTTGATATTTTAACAACCTATATGACCACGCTGGAACATGCCAGCTGAATATCAACTCTGGACAAAGTTAACCAAGAATACAGAGCACTGTTTGACTAAATGTCACTTGAGAATCTGAAAGAACCGAACCCATAGAAACAGAGTAGAATAGTGATTACCAGGAGCTGGGGGTGGGGGAATTGGGGGGATGTAGGTCAAAGGGTATACAGGGGCAGGGAGAAAATGAGAAAGTTCTGGGGATCTAATGCACAGCATTGTGATTATAACAATACTGCATTATATCCTTGAAAGCTGTTAGGAGACTAGACCTCAAATGTTTTCACAACAAAAAAGCAACCATCATTATGTGATGTGGCCGAGATGCTAGCTAACGCTGTGGGAGTCATCATACGGCAATAGATATGTGTATCAAATCAACACATTGTATGCCTTACACGTATACAATGTTACTTGTCAATCATATCTCAATAAAAAAGGGCTAACAAAGGGTTTTTTAGGGGCGTACTAGAACTCTTTTGCGTCCTGTGTATGGTGATAGTTACACAAATCTATACGTAGGTTAAAATTCCTGGAGCTATACACTAAAAGAAAAAAGGTGAATTTTACTGTATGGCATTGAAAAAATAAAACAAAATAACCACCCCCACCCCCAAAAGAAAGTCACTTGAGAGGTCTGGACAATGCATGTTACAGGACGTCAGCAGGAAGAGACGACGTCCCCATTGGCTACAGAGGAAGACTGGATGGTGAAAAGAAACTGACATGGATCGAAAAATCAGAGAAGGGTTCGGGTCCTGACCTCACTCTTACCTAACCCTGTGGCTTCAACATCCCTGTCAAATATGAGATGGTACCAGGGCACCTGGATGGCTCAGTGGGTTAAAGCCTCTGCCTTCGGCTCAGGTCATGATCCCAGGGTCCTGGGATCGAGCCCCGCATCGGGCTCTCTGCTCCATGGGGAACCAGCTTCCTCCACTCTCTCTCTGTCTGCCTCTCTGCCTACTTGTGATCTCTGTCTGTCAAATAAATAAATAAAATCTTAAAAAAAATATGAGATGATACCTAGGGAAGAAGGACCTTGGCAAAGTAGATGCAGATCTGACTTTGAATAATGAGAGTATCAGGCTTAAAAGTATGAACTTTAGAGCCATGCTCTGGAGTCAATGTTGCCCAGGGGTGTGGGATAAGAATGACAGAGAAAAGAAAGGCTTCAAGTTTCTCAGCAACATATTTCCTGAGCAGGTGTTTGGCTAGAGATCTGAATGTTGTTATTGTCATATGGCCAACAAGAAAATGTCAACAGCAACATTTAATGGCTTTCGGTAGAAATAATATAAGAAATCCATGCAGAAGGAGAAATAGCTGTAGTTTGAGTCCTGTCCAAGGGACTGCCACCTGCCATTAGGCAGAAAAGGAAAATAAGGATGAGAAAACAATAAGGCATCATAGGAATACAGATTACAAATCAAAGAGATGACGATAGACAGGCCTGTCTATAGCCTGAGAAATGAATAGAAAGCAGGAGTGGGGAAAGGATGGTCATATTCCCACAAAGCTTCTGCTGCCCCAGCTCAGAAGACTGCTGGGCAGATGAACACCACTCATGTTGGTACTGGGTTCAAGCAGGAAGTGGCAAAGCATACTTAGTGCCCTGGGACTTGCCTCCTCTTCTCTACAGGCTGGAAGGAAGACGGGTGATGTAAATAGCACTGCGTGATGGGCAATGATAAGGAAGTGACAGGTCCACCTAGCTACTGCCTGGGAAGCTTTACCGCTCGAGGCCCCAGTGAATGGCCCCTTCAAAGGTCTCATCCTTCCTGAAGCCTGCCTCAACACTTCTATCTAGCAACATCTCCATTCTGAGCACTTTGTCAGAAGTCTGCATTCTGACATGTCTTATCTGAATACTGTCTTGTATTGTTCTTGACTTTTGTTCCTTGTGCTGGCTTAATTCCTCTACTAAACTATAAGTTCCACAATGACATTGGATATGACTTTTTTGTTGTCAATGTTTTCGTGTTTCACAACACACAACACTTTGTATTCTGCTGGGCCCATAAATAAGATATGTATATTAAACAATTACTGAAACTCATTTAAATGAAACCATTCATTCTCCAAGCATATATTGAAGATGCACCATGATCCAGATGTTGGCTCAAAGCAGGAGAGAAAGGAGAAAATCTAACACACAGTAGCTACTCAGTAAATACAGGCTCTTATCCATGGGCTGCCAAAAAGGTATATGGGACTTCCTAACCAAGATTTCTGGGAAGAGAAGGCAGCAGGTTTTCAAGTGGCCATCATGAGATGTGTTGCCCCAAGAAGTAGTGATATCAGAAACCATTACACTACAGGGAAGCACTGAGGACATCAGTAGAATTAACTGTCCACCATACGAGCATCAAACCCATTTTGCTCTACATCTCTGACGGTCTCCATCCTGACCAAAAGTCTCCAGGGAGGGTCAGGAAAATATTACATCTATAAAACAAGGGTAAGAGGCTATGAACAAAGAAACAGTAAGAAAACTATTGGAGGAAGTGTCTAACTGGCTCAGTCAGTAAAGCGTGCAATTCTTAATCTCAGGGTTGTGAGTTTAAGCCCCACACTGTGCATGAAGCCTATGAAGGAAGGAAGGTAGGAAGGTGGGAAAGTAGAAAGGTAAGGAAAGGAAAGGAAAGGAAAGGGGAAGAAACTATTGGAAATTGGAAGTTGGGACAGTCTCAAAAAATTGGAAAAGTGGGGAAAAATGGAAAAAATAAGAGACATGAGCATTCATTCCAGGAGATCCAGCATTGAATCAGGGGAATTCCAGAAATTTAAATCTGAAAAACAGAGGAGAGAAGATTGTCAAATAAGTAACAGTCAATTTCCCAGAAATGAACAGACACATTCATTTCAAAATTTAAGTGGGAAAAGAATCCTAAGGAGTGAAAAATAAAGACCCATACATAAACAGATATTTTTGAAATCGCAGAATACTAAGGCTAAAGAGAAAATAAAAGTCTTCCCAAAAGGATGGGGGAGCAAAATAAAATAGGAAAATAATAAAACAACAAGAATCAGACTGGCATCAAGCTTCTCATCAACAACATCGAATGCTAGAAGACAATTGAGTAATATTTTTAAAATATTTTATTTATTTATTTGACAGAGAGAGAGATCACAAGTAGGCAGAGAGGGAGGCAGAGAAAGGGGAAGGGAAGCAGGCTCCCCACTGAGCAGAGAGCCCGATGTGGGGCCCGATCCCAGAACCCTGGGATCATGACCTGAGCCGAAGGCAGAGGCTTTAATCCACTGAGCCACCCAGGTGCCCCAATTGAGTAATATTTTAATTACCCATTTTATTTACTTTCACACGAAACTTATGAGACACATCTTCCCACTTCTCATCTTTCCTTCCATGTGGAGGCAATTCCATGTACAGAACACTCCTGAACTCTCCCCATTCTCCTCACAAAGAGAGAGTGACTTAATCTGATTTGTGAGTTTGGAAGAAGGAATTAGATGTGTAATCTAGCTCCTTCTTCTGTTTCCCTTTTCTGGGAAACAAGCTTCCCAAAGGAAACATAATAATTCTGCTCTGCCGCAACAGAGTATAAAGCACCTGGCTGTTGTCCTCATGGATAAATTGGCTTAGCGCTATGGTTCAGCTTTTGGAAGCATCTGGAAGCCTGCTTGCTTGCAGATACATTGTATTTCATCTTGTGGGAAAATATCATCAACTGGAAGGCTGCCCCATTATTTTATGTACCACAAATAAGTAAAACAATTAAGCAATGCAATCCTTTCTCTTATTGGAATTTTTTAATACTTATTGAATAAGACGGTTTAATTTAGACATATTTCAGTATTTATGACATATCACTCTTTTGTATACATAAAAAGGGAAAGAAGTTGACCACATTTTTCTAAAAAAAATTACCATTCAGAGTCAAACTGTTTGGAATCACATTTTGACTCAGAGTTATCTACATCTTTAGTTTACAATATTACATTTTCCTCTTTGCCCGTGAGGTAGAACATGGGACTCCTCTTGCTCTGGGATTTCCTTCCAAGCTATAGACATCCCTTTGTAGACTTTAATGCTGACATCTTTACCTTTTAGAAGGTCTCAGTGGGAGGTTTTTAGACAACAACCAGGACTTATAGTCCTTCCTTAAATGGTCTTTAATAGTTTATTGACAGAAACATCAGGAGGCTCCGTGACCTGGTCTTGTTGCCCAGAATAATCCCAGTTCATGTGTGTGTAGACACCAACAACTCTGTCCCGACTGCCAACTTGTCCTGGCCAGAAGCAACTGGAAGATGCTATTGACTGAAATGCCCCTTTGGTTATGTGATGTTAAATGTGAACAGAAAGTACATCTTAGAACCAATAAAACAGAGTAACAACCATTTTCTCTAGTACCAGCTTAATCACTGAAGAAAGGGGCATTCAGGTTCTGATCTGCTTTATTATTTTGTCATGTACTGCAATTCCTTCAAAACTTGGGTGGGAAGGAGGGCCACCATTGAGTCGATCCCTTTAAATCCCAATAGTAAGTACTTGGATTTGTCCTCATTTTGCAAATGAAAAAATGAGGCTCATAAAAGTAAAATAACTGGCCCCGAAGATTCAGAGCTCAAGGGCAGAGTCGGACTGAATCTTGGTTGGCTCGGTGGCGGCAAGAACCACCATGCACACCGGCCTTTGTAGACTACCTAAAAGATGGATAGGAATTGACTTGTGAGAAGGTCACACCAGAATAAAAACGCTCAAAGGTAGGAGAGAGCACGGCTGGTTTAGGAACCTCTCATGATTTCCTCAGGAGGCAAAGGGAAGGGGCGGGGTGTGGTCTGCTACAGAAGAGCTAACATTGCCCTTTCAAAGGTTGATGAGCAATTTTGTGAAATAGTTCCTTTTTTTTTTTTTCCAGCTTCAACAGTGTTGTCCTGGGAAGCCTTTCTCATTCTTGTAGTCTAGATGGAGAGTCTCTGCTGTTTGCTACAATGGTAACTTATACTTCTACCTTAGAACTCATCATACTTTGCTATAACTGCTGATCCAACTTGGTCCACCCCCAGCCATAAATAAGCTCTGTGAGCAAAAGATGGAGCCTGTCTAGGTCATCTCAGCATGGAACCTGCACAGAGTAGATACCCCAGAACTGTTTCACATAAACACACAATTCAACTGGTGGTAGACCCCCAGTCCTCATCCTAGTTAAGGCCATTGCAGTAGACTAACAGAGAAGTCTGGTGCTGGGTCATTTTCGGAGACCTGTCAGAGCTTTGACAGCAGAGGCTGGTAGGTATTAGACGGTGAGTCCTGCTCCATTCACTTGAACAGGCTGAAGAGAAAGTCTCCATTTCAAATGTGTGGGCCTGAGAGCAAAAACAGTGGGCCTATCAAGAGTCAAGGTCAATACTCATAAGCCATCACAGGGCTCTATGTATAAGACCTGATTACTGAGTGATTTCACATCCCAAACCCACAAAACGTTTGTGATTTCCAGCACATTTTTGCAAACCATTTGATTTCACTTGGAACAGATTGCTATCAGGAGGAACATTTTCCAGGTGGGGAGTTCCCCTTTGTTTCACCCTTGGCAGCCCTTCATGACATTCCCTGGCACATAGCTGTATCCTTATGCTGTGAACCTTTTCCCTATAACCTCTTTCCTGGGCTAATGGAGCCCTTTTCAGCAGCAAATCATTCCTTGTGCCTGTAATACATCTTCTCTTCTCCAGATTTGTTCCATGGGTATCATTGGCTGCCTCTAGCTCCCCTCTGTCCATAACACCATAGATCATACAGGCAGAGATGGATCCCCAGTGAACCAGAACAGGCTTATGGCTTCAGGAAGGCATTAAGGTATGCATATTTTATTTTAACATCCTTTGGGTATAGGGCTGCCAAAGCTTGTGTCTTCCTAAACAACCTCTCTGACTAAGTAGTTGATGGCTTAAATAATGCATTGTACAGGTTACACCTAATAAAAACCAAAGGCCACTTATGGGGGCAGACAAGCCCCAAGTCTTCCCTTCCTATGACCCCCTTCTTTGAGTGATGGATGAAGTCTGTGCTTCTGTTGCAGAACACGAACTCAATTAAAATAATTCCTAGACATAGCTGCTGGAATCACTTTTGAGTGTTCCCATCCTATAAACATATCATATTATAATATTAATGTGGAACTTGCTCACTTTATTGTCTCAGTCCCTTCACAGTTCATTGATTAACCAGATGCCAAGCATACATCCCTTTTACGATGTGTGCGTGTGTGTGTGTGTGTGTGTGTGTGTGTGTGTGTGCGTGTTTTATCGTGGAGGGTGCATTATCAATCCCATCCAAAGTTCCTCGCTGAGGTTTTTCCTATCAATTGTTTCCTTATGGTTCACAGCATATGGACAGTTTATTCTCTCATCAATCCTCAATGGGCCATTCGTGTCCTTGATAATAATAACAGCATTAATGGATGTGTTCCCATTTCAGGATATACCATTATCTTGAGCTAATTTAATTAAGCTGCACTACAGCATTGTATCCTTGCTTCCTATTGTCCATCATGCTGTTCTCTCACACCCCAAACAAATGTGTTCCTAAGCCAATGAGGCTCATTTTTCTCCTTTGAGAAGCACAGAAGGTCCTTGGGTGAGAGTTCAAGGACAGCAGAATTGGTGAATGGGATGGGGGTTACAAGGGGGACATAGGAAAATACTATGAAAAGGAATAAAGATGGCTCTTGTCAGGAGTTCCATGGTCTAATAAAATGAGCATCAGCAGAGGTTCAAATCAGAGCTCTGACATCTACCAGCTTTCTGACCTTGGAAAATTTACTTCTTTTAGTTTGATGCCCTTATCTATAAAAGGGACACAAGAGTAGACTCTTTATATGACTCTTTAGAAGAACTAATAAAATAATGTATGTCCCCCTAGCACATGGTTGGTACTTCATTAATATTAGCTCCTTCAATTTCTTCCTGTTTCTTAACTTGAGTTTCTGCAGCAAATGCTGTTAATATATATTTTGCAGGTGTGTGCTCCTCTAACAAAAGGTGTGTTTCTAAATAAAGTGTGTAAATTAGGTTGGAGAAATGAGTCATATTTTAAATGTAGTGGAGGGTATGCTGTTTAAAATTCTCCTGTGCTGCATTTTTTGGTGAAGCAAAATCACCCCCTTCCCCATAACGAGTGTACATAAAGCAATAGATTGCTATACAAGATAATTCCTCTGGCTGAGTTATGGCCGTTCTCTTCTATGTGGTCATTGAAATAATAATAATGTCTCTGAATAACATTTACTGAGAGCTTACTAGATATGCTGTGCTAGTACTTTATACATATTCCACACACCCTCCATGAAATAGATACCATATTATTGCCCCTTACAGATGAGCAAATCAAGACATAGAAAGGTCAAACAACATGGTCAAGGTCACACAGTGAGTGGTAAGCCTAGATTTAATCATAGGCCATGGGACTTTTCTGAGTCAATTCAGGGGAGGGGCTCACTCTAATGGGAACCAAGAAGGACTGCTTGAAAAACCCACGTTCACTAATCCAATGCTTCTTAAGGACCTAAACTGTACTCTCAACATTTCCTTTGACACCGTGGTTGCCCCTGGTGCCACAGATGAAACCTGCCACCTGGATCCTCAGCCTGCCAGAGGTACAAGATGGATAGCATTCATCTTAAAATTACAGTTGCTTGGGTTCTTCCTAAGGACTCAAAACCTTACTCTCTCCATCCACACATGAACTTCTGCTGGCTGGGACCCTGGTTGGGCATCAGACTTGGAGATCTAGAGAAGGAGAATGGGAAACCCTGATGGAGTCTGCGGTGGAACGTTGAGGTTAGGGTGTAAATCGTCTTATCAATTCCATCGACCAAGATCGAAGAAGGTAGGATTCTGAACACTGATTATCTACTTTCGTGCCCAACCTCAGGCTAGGTATTATTAACAGGACTGAGGAAAAGAGGTGCTTGGCTCCAAAATTTGAGGAGGGTCTTAATTCCAAGCGTGTGTAAGTGTCAACCCTGGTTTTCGTATTCCCATTTCACTTAACTGTCATGAAAACTTCAATAGGGCAGTGTTAATAGCTCAAACATACTTGCATTCCATCTGGAAAGAGAGGTAAGAACTCAACTCCAAAGCCAATTTGTCTTATCAAGCTTATTCTTAGAAATCTATCCTTTTAGGTACACCCCTATATTACTCCAAATTTGATCCCCCCCAAAAGTAAATGATTATTATGCCAGGATCCATCCAAACAAAAAAGTATCTCTACTGTACCTGTCACTCAGAGTGACTCATCCTAACTCTCCACTTCATTGGACAAGGTCCTCATTTTCAAAGAAAAGAACACAATAAGAACAGACAAGAGTGTAACAGGCCCAATGAGTTGCAAAGATTTACCAGGTGGCACAGCATTATAAATGCTTGGAGAACCCAACTTACTTTTAAGAGTCCCTATCTTCCAGAGAGAGTAGAGAGATCAGTCCTCGATCGACTTTTAACTTCCTGGTCTATAAGAAAATTATGTCACAAGTGAGCAAATAAATGACCTATGGAAAATCTGAGACTCCTAGGGGATGAGAGTGTCACAAAACCATTATTCTAATTTGGATCCCAGAAGGAAGACCTCCTCTCAGCCTGATAGCCTGACATCCCCCATCTGTATCTGTTTGTCCTCCTGGGGAAAAACTGGTAGCAAAGGTAGGATTTGAACCCATAGTTGGAAAACCATTAACTCAGGCTGAAGTTATTCTCCAATCCTTGAAAAAGCCTTCCTATCACTCTACCCTCCTACTTTTGATGATCCCTTTAAAAAAAAAAAAAAAAAAGGTTCAGTTCCTTACCCCCCCCCAAAATGGGTATATTTTATTTTATCCAAATGGTATTGAACAAGAGGGAGTTACCCATACATTCCTGAAGGTCCCAGTGATAGGGATCATGCCTCCTATGCTCCTGGCACCTCTTTTACTCTCTGAAGAGGCTCACCCCCCATCAGCTACAGTCACATGTCATTTTCAGGGTGAAACACTATGTGTTTTAGACAGCACTGGCAATTCTCATGAGGATTGTTCTCCTTGTCACTTACAACTGCCTGGTGAGTGCTTCTCCCCAGGACCGCAGAAGCTCACCATGCTGAACATCCTGAGTTGGCCGGGGTCGAAAGTCTAGCTCTACAGACAGCTTGAAACTCATGGTACATGGTCCTCAGAAGGCAGGACAAGAGCTCAGAAGGCATAACTTAAAAAAGAAAAGGAAGTGTTTCTCCTGAGGCAGGATGGAGAGAAGCACATGAAGGACAAAGGGGACGTGAACTAGAAGGAAGCTGAGGGAACACCTGGTCTGCGGAGGCCGCTGTTCTGGGAACACCACCATAGTACATTTCCCTCAGACCTCCTTTGAATGGAAACAAGGGTCCAGCTGGCCCGGTTCTTATGGTCAGACACTGTCCTCAGAAGAGGGCAGTTATCTGAGCCAGTCTGGGAAGATGCTGGCAAAGTGACAGTCACTACTATGTCCTGCTTAATAACCTGTGTATTCTCAAGACAAACCTAGTCCCAAAAAGCCATCAAGAAAAGAAGCCGTTCCCAGGTGTAGACACATTCCTTAGCCAGGTCTCCTGACATAAAATATGTTAGAAAACATAGCAGGTCTTTGGCTCCAAGAAATCAGGTCTTAGAAGGTCTACCAGTAGATTATTAATCCCCCTGGGGCCTTTCCAGGCTCTGGAGACAAGAGACGTTCAGGGTTAAAATATAGGCACCTTTTGGCTACCTAGAACTCAAAATACTTATTGTGAATAGTGCTAATCCAGGACCAGGAATGTTGGGATAGCCCAGTCTACCTGCCTCATCCATGAGGCAAGTCTCATACCCTCTAGATGAGAAGAATGGGGAACACAATATTACTCATCCTTTTTCTGCCTCTTTGAAATATGCCTGGAATTGCCTTGCAGGTGGCTTGGGAATGAGTCAAATAGTTGCCAAGGGAGCCTACATTCAGCCTTAGGTATTCATCTGGGAGAACAGGAGGCAGCCACCTATATCCCTGGCCTCTTGGCACCAACAGAACTAAATACCTTGGCTCTTGCTTAAAGTAGTTAGCCAAGACGGCAACTCAGTTTGGACCTGGCTGTTAGTACTTACAACATGATTTCTTGAATAATATTTATCCACTGGCCTCACATACTGTAACTAAAGATAAAAAAGAACTTCATATTACTGGACAGGCCTACTTCTCATATGACCCAGCCTGACAGAGGAAGAGACATTTACTGAGCAATTACTATTTGCTAGTTCTGGATTAGGAACTATGTATCAGCCAGGGTCCCTAGCTTTGAAGATCTTGCAGTTTAACTGGGAAACAAGACATGTGATGGACATAATTAATGTTCACAATACAAGCAAGAATATTTACATGCTAAGTTGTGAGGCAAAGACTGGATGCTTTAGAAATATTGAATGAGAAAAGCAGCAAGAACTAGAAAAGTCTAAGAAAATGTATTAGTTTGTTAGGGCTCTTCTAACAAAGTACAAGAAATTGGGTGGCTTAAACAACAGAAATGTTTTGTCTCGGGGTGCCTGGGAAGCTCGGTTTGTTAAGCATCTGCCTTTGGCTCAGTTAATGATCCCAGGGTCCTGGAATCGAGCCCCTCATCAGGTGCCCTGCTCGGCAGTGAGTCTGTTTCTTCCTCTCCCTCTTCCCCTCTGCCTGCTTGTGCACTCTCTCTCTCTTTCTCAAATAAATAAAATCTTAAAACAGCAAGAAAAGGAAAGAAAACAAATGTATTGTCTCACAGTTCTGGAGACCAGAAGTCCCAGATCCAGGTATGGGCAGAGTTGGCTCCTTTTGAGAGCCATAAGGAGAATCTGTTCCATCTCCCATAGCTTCTGGTGTTTTGCTGCAGTGTTTGACATTCCCTAGCTCCAAGAAGCATTGCCCTAATCCTGCTTCCGTGTTCTTGTGTGCATGTCTGCCTCTTAATCTCCTCGTTTCATGAGAACACCAGTCTTACTGGATAGGGGTCTGTTTTAACAATCTCCTCTCAATTGGGTCATCTGCAAAGATCCATTTCCAAATAAGATCACATTCACAGGTATGAGGGGTTAGGACTTGAACATCTTGTGGAGGGACACAATTCAACACATAACAAGAAGACGTACAGTGGATATGAAACTTGAGATGGAAGACAGAAAGGATCTGAATGGGTGGAGATCAGGAGAAAGCCTGTTGCATTCTAGAAAGGAAATGGCATTTTTAAAAAGGACCTAAAGGGGGCGCCTGGGTGGCTCAGTCAGTTAAGTGTGTGTCTTTGGCTCAGGTCAGGATCCTGGAGTCCAGGGATCGAGCATCTCCCCCAACCAAGTCATCTGGCTCCCCGCTCAGTGAGGAGCCTGCTTCTCTCTGCCCCTTACCTTCAGCCCCTCCCCCTGCTCATGCTCTATCTCTTTCTCTCAAATAAATAAATAAATAATCTTTAAAAAAATTAAAAGGACATGAAGTTTAGAGCAAACAAAAGCATGTATGGGACAACAAGGAATCCTGCCCATTAAAAAGGACATCCTGGAAAATCAAATTGAATAGAAAGTGTGGCTCTATGATGAAGGGTCTTGGCTGACAGGCAGAGGTTTTTCAGCTGATATAATATGATAAAGGGACCAAAGGATAGACACGGTGAAAGCAGTGTTCTAGGAAGTCCAAGAGGTAGAAGAAGTGGAGAAAAGAGCCGGAGGAAGTGAGAACAGTTGAAGAAGCTCTTGGGGTGGTCAGGGTGGAAGTGATGAGGACCCATCAAGACGGCAACGCTGGGAATGAGTACTTCTTGCCCTAAGTCCCTCTCAGTGGATACTTAGCATTATCTCTGTGCATGTGAATTCTCTGTAAAGCTCCCTGCGGGACCCCATGTGGAGGTCGTGAAGCATTGGTTGTCCTTGTCATGACCTCAGCAGCACTTTCCCCATCCCCATCCCCATCACCTTCACCGTCATGGTCACGGTGGTCCCCATCCTCATCTGCTCATCCACCTTGACCCTGGACACTGGACCTGCAGAGTCAACCAGCCTGCCCAGGGACATGGGATGAAACCATTTATTCACCCAGGTCCACACCTTGCTGCATTTTGTAGCCAGTGTAGCCACCGAGGATCATGGAACCCAACCGCTGTGGCTGCCGCCATGACCTAGACATGCCACCAAGACACTGCCAAGAAGGGCACAGCAGTTCCTGCCTCCAGGGTTGAATTCTGACCAATAGGAGGCAGACAAGTCCCCTCCACTCCTCCCCAAAGACACAGTTAATCCGGAAGGCCTTTCAGAAAGCCTAGCAAAGACCATCAGCGGCGCATGTTACAAAGTTGTAGCTGGTTCGGCAAGGCTTCCTGGTGCTTGCCCTTCCTCCTTTTACTGCTTCCATTTTCTTTTATCCTGATTGTTGTTTCCACTGGAATGCATTCCCTAATAAAGAACTATTAAGTTCCTTGTCGTCCCTAATGTCTAGGGAACCGAAGCTAAGACAAACAATAAAAATTACATACATTGTTAATCACCAAACCATGTTCTGGTCTGTTTTAGATGCTGGAGACGAACTGGTGTTCCATGAAACAAATATAGGTCTTGCCTTCATATTTATGGAATCTTGCCTTCTAAGAATGTAATTAAAATTGAGTTAAGTGCATACAAGATGGGATTGGGAGGGAGACAAACCATAAATGACTCTTAATCTCACAAAACAAACTGGGGGTTGCTGGGGGGAGGTGGGATTGGGAGAGGGGGAGCGGGCTATGGACATTGGGGAGGGGAGGCGAACCATAAGAGACTATGGACTCTGAAAAACAACCTGAGGGTTTTGAAGGGTCAGGGGTGGGAGGTTGGGGCAACCTGAGGGTTTTGAAGGGTCAGGGGTGGGAGGTTGGGGGAACAGGTGGTGGGTAATGGGGAGGGCACGTTTTGCATGGAGCACTGGGTGTTGTGCAAAAAGAATGAATACTGTTATACTGAAAAAAATAAATAAAATGACAAAGGGGGTGCTTTGCTTGCCCCCAGTTTATATACTGAAAAAAAAAAAATTGAGTTAAGTGCTTGGGAGGAGGAGAACACAGCTCTCCAGATTGCATAACAAAGGAGCCTAAAGCAGACAAGGTCTGGGAAGGCGCTCTGAGGAGGGGACGCTGGCCCCGGGAGCCCCCATGAGTCAGTTAGTTCAGCAGGTGCAGTCGCACAGGGAGGAAAGGCCAGCAGGGGGAGGAAAGGGAGCGTGTGCGAGCTGCGTGTTTGCACAGACCCTCAGGCGGAGCACGCGGTGGATATCACCCAGAAAGATGCTGAAAAAACTATGAATGCCCGGGCCCTGCCCTAGTCTTAACATAAATCAGAGTCTTGAGTAGTGCCCGGGAAGGTTAAGTCTGCTGTCTCAACCTTGGTCAGGTTGGGAAACCACTGAATTCGACGCATAGGCCCTGCCCTGAATAAATGGTAAAGAACAAAAAAAGGCAAGTTTGGTTCTCAGTGTTGGCTTTTCCCTTCATCAGAGGCGACTACCTTTCTTCAGTTTATCCTCTATATTCCCTTTGTATCTGGAAGGCATGCCCGCCCGGCATATGCGTGTGCACACATACACAAACACATATACACAAATGCCTAGTGCCCCGTCCCCGGCTCACTCCCAGCCATGCCCTGAACCAAGGGCCTTCCTTCATCTCTCTCCCCAGCCACCCTGACCAGCCCACTTTGTAACCCTCAGGACCCTGCCATCTGCCAACGAATGAAGTTTTCAGTACTTACGTGCTGGTGAACACCCTTCTAGCTCATCACGATAACAACCCCCAGGAAAGGTAATGGCCCCATCTAGTACCATGGCTCCAAAAGCCATTTGCAATGTCATCTCTCATTTAGTCTTTCCAGCAAATCTTGTGCAGTATCACCCACCGGAAAGAGGACCCATCACCGTTGACCCAAGTTAGGCAGCAACCTGGCCACCCTATCCCCAAGGAATACATTTCTATTGTACAAAGGGGAATCCAACCTCCTTCTTAAAGCAAGGGAGTGTTTAATACCGGCTTTGTCTTAAGGAAAGCCTTCATGGAATGGGGATGGGAATAGGGGGGTAATATGGCAGGAGAAAAGTTTTAACACGCTATGCCTGGGAGGCCTACAGTACAGCAGTGACGGGCAGCACGTCTGCGCTTTTGAGCGAAGTGGCTTGAATTCAAGGCCCGGGGCTATAAGGTATTTACTGCGCTGGCTTAGCTCCATTCCCCATCTCTCTAGTCCAGCTGCCTCACGCAGAAGCTGACCTCCGAGTTACACCTCAGAAGGCGGGCACACGGCTTGAGTGAGACAATACATGGAAAGCACCGATCGAAGCGCCTGCCACGTGGTAAGCCCACCCGGGAGCGCTGCCCTCCCTTTAGGGAGACAGGCCTTAGAGAAAGAAGATGAAAGTGAGTGTGTTTGTGTGTTGGTGGGGTTGGGGGGCTGAAGGACGGTAAGAGGGGAGAGGCATGGGGGCAAAGCAGGGAAGGGCCCAGAGCCCTCGGCTTGCCCATGTGGGCCTCTTCTGATTCTCCCGGCCCAGCCAGGCCATTTTCCAGCCCCGCCAGAAGGAGTGGAAATTGAACTGTGATCTGGAGAGCTATCCGTTCTGACCATTAGTCAAACACCGGGAGCCAGTTAGACCTAATTGTCTTTGAAACATCCGAAGACCAAACACTTTTTTGGAGGTCAGGCTGTGCGGCTGAAAGGGAGGTAGAAATACCAGGGATGAAAATAAAGGGCACAATAAGTTCATATAGTTGGTCTGAAAATTAGCTTTAAGGGTCTCTTTACGTTGGTATCTTAATGATGTGAAACGTAGTAATGGGCTTTGGCCATAATAAAGATAAATTACTTTTTTTTCCCTGAAAAATAATGAAACTTTGGTAAACATCTCAGGTTTATCACTTAATTTATCCCCAGCTCATAGGGAGAGAGAGAGGGACCTCCCCCCAACCCAGCCCCCATTTTTAATATTCCAAGCTATTAGATTTCAATAACCCACTCTCCGGCAACGTGTGTCTCATTTCCCTGGACAGACCAAATAGGCAATAACAGCCTCTCGGTTAGAACACTAATGTTGTAATTTAGAACTTCTGTCAAGATGAAAGATCTTTGCTGGGATCCTCAGAGGACCCATAGCAACACTTCAACCCGGGCCCGGATAATGAAGTTTTCATTATTAAATAAAGATATTTTAGGAATGTCATAAACCATAAATCCACTCTCTTCTATTGCCCTGCCACCTTATTGTGTTTATTTCTAGCAAAAACCCATCCTCTGTCTCCCACCCCAAACTCCTCCAAGCTTGGCATTCCTTGCTTTTCAACCCCCTGATCCCACGGTGATGCACGGAGGTTGCTATGGCGACAGGAAAGCAGCTTCTCCCACTTTAGACCCCGGGGTTATGAAAGCTGAAGGTGTGTAGGAAAGAGTGTGTAGGAACAGCGTCTCTGTTCTCTCCCTTTAGCTGTTCCTTCTGCTGCAGCTGGTCCCACCAACTGGCTGAGAGACGGACACCCGACAGCTTTAGCTCACTTCAAGGAAAAGCTAACATGCGCAGGCAGGTCTGGCTGTTCTTAAAAATTAAGGGCAATCCACTTCTAATGTGAATTTCGTGCTGGTTGCGAGCATTAGACTCTGAGTCCCAGGGAAATGACTGTTCTGTTTGTCCATTCATCAAATGTTGCGGTCCATTTCCTCAAACCCCACCTGCCTTAAGCTGGCTCTGATACCAACCTCAAGAAGACAGCCTTTCAGGAAGGGCTCATGGTAACCTTGGGAACATGCCACATTTCTGATCATCTTCACAGAGGGAGAAAAGGATCCTCTTCCCCGAGGCCACGTGACACAAGAATGCTCCAAAGGCAAAGGGACCTCAGACATGTCTCAACAGACTCTACAAATAAAGAGAATAGGGACATCGAAAATTGGGAACTCATTAAGCTCCCCCTATCCTGCTGTGGGACCAACCCTGGCAAGCCAGCAGTCTTAACAAATTTAGAGACAACTTTCTAGTTTATTGCAGTGAAGGGAAGGGACACTCATTTGCACATAACCAAATGTCTCTTTGCTGTGAGTTAGGCCCATATTCAAAGGAGATAAAGACCCATTTGTAATAATATACATGATGTTCTTAGGGGATGGGTTTGTGCTTATATTTTTATGTATACCCACCATCCAAACGGAAACAAAAAGAACTATTGGATTAATTAAATAATTATTTGTAGATAAATATAATGGCTCCCAGCCATCTCTCCATGTAGTGCCTTATAACACAGTGCAATTTGAGGTTGAACAGACTTAGTTCTGAGATATATCAAAAACAAACAAGGAAAAAGAAATCACCTTTTTATCTTCACTGCTCAGTGGGCTTCAGGAACAGTTGGTCTCAGCAAAAAAAACACTTTTCTGAAAGCATCTGAGAATTCAAAATACAATGCAAATACAAATTTATATATATATACATATAAAGTATTAGTATATATATATATGTGTGTGTGTGTGTGTGTGTCCACATCAGTTTAGGATATTTATTAAGACAGAGGGCACAACAAACCATAGAACCCTATCAGCTCTTGAATTAATTGAAAATAAATTTCCCCTCCCAGCACTAAACAAATGAGGAGCTTTTTGTATGATAACACTCACACCCTCCTGTAATAGGTTGCTAAGATTCTACTAATTAAAAAAAATCTCATTTGAAGATAGTTAATGGTTTCTGCATTTCTACAAAGCACTAGTCAGACTACATTTCCCTGAACTTCAGGGTCTGTACTGATTACTACTCAATTAGTTTTGATTCAATTCACTGCAGAAAAATGTCCATTTCATTAGCGTGGAGAAATAACCATCGGACACAAAATATATTTCCCGGCATTGCCATGGCAACTGGGATGACACAGCTGAGCTCAGAATGTTAATGATTTTCCCAGGACTCTGTTTTTAAGTCAGAGCATGGCCATTAAGCCTTGCTGGGTGGGGGAGGCTGATGCCACATGGCTGCTGGGATTGGCAGGCAGAAGAGTCCAGGAGACCTCCATGAAGGCTCCCTTCCTGCCATTCACCTTTGCTGCCACTCCCTGGAGGGCTGGGCATATCAGCAGCCCCAATGACTGCTGCTTTTCAGGTCCCGAGAGCCCCGCTCTAGGTGACATGCGAAAGTCCAGCTGGAAACTGGAAACTGCAGTCCATCAACCACAGGTGTTTTTCTCTGTGTCACCTGTTTTGTAGATACATGTGACTGTGAGGTGATGGTCTGACTTTTGAGCTCTTCATTAATACATTCTAGCCAGCCTGGTTTGGCCCACAGGGACAGAGTGAGGTGGGGGGCTGGGAAGTTCTCCCTGCAATTCAGCAAACATGGCAGTCCACTTGGAGAACTCTGCCCCCGTAAGGGCTAGTTCTTTTGCACACTCCCCAGGCGTATGTAAGCAAAGGATGAAAAACTAGATTCTAGATTACTGCGTTAAAGCAAGTGGATCTGCTTTTTGGGGAGGGGGGCAAAAGCACCAATACCAGTCTTCATGAGTGATAGATGTGGTCGTTATTTAAGGGTTAATTAGGCAACTAACCAAATTAGACCATAACAAAAATTCCATTTGGGAGACTAAATATTCCAGGTTAAATGGATAATTACCCATATTGTCCCTTAAGCTATGTCTGCATAATCATGGACTATCAACTAACAATTAATTGTTGTGTACTATGTTCACGGCTCCAAGCCTTAGGATACAATGATTAAAGATGAGAATCCATACCTCAAAGATCAGGTTAGTTGGGAGATAGCACATCAACTACTAAGGAAAACGACTATTTCCTGAGTACTATGTGCCTGGTAGTGCACAAAGAGCTTTATAGGCACGATTTTATTTACCCCTCATACTGGCACTATGAGGAAGATACTAGCCCCATTTTATAGTCAAGAGCACTAAGACTCAAAAAGTGACCTGACTAGTCAATTACTAGTTTAATTACTGCACTCAATTAGCAGAACCGGATTCAAACACAATTCGGTCCGTGTTAGAACCGCCATGCACACTGCCTTTCATGTACACATGAATAGCTAAATGGTGAATGTTTAGTGCCCAGTGAATGTTACAGCCCTAAGTACCTGATTTGTAAGGAAAGCAGCAAAGTCCTAATGCATTTAATTAATTTAACTTCCCTTTTAAAATTTAGCTTCAAAGGAATGAGCAAAACCAGAGCGTCCCATCTTCTCCATTAACCAGATGTTCTACACATCCCCCTCCCCCTCCCTCTGCAGACCACAGGGAATGGCAGAACCACTCATGTGAGAGCTGCCAGAAGGCAAGGATCAGGCACTCTTTCTATCACAAGAGCAAGTTCACAGTCAGTTATCTCATTGTCAGAGTCTCTGTGCCCCTGTCCCACTCCACCCCCTTGGGATCCTGTGCACCCGAGCTTCTTTATTTTGCATCATCATCATGTCACCATCAAAAATATTTATTAAGCTTCTGCATACATATTGTTCTGGTCACCCCATTTATTTTTGCTTTCATGGCATATGTGTAATTTCCACTCTATCTTTTTGAAGTTGCTTGACACGATTTTATGTCATCTTCATACATCATCAGGTATAGCATTCAAGACACCCAGAACTCAGAATATGGGTCCCCAGCCTTCGTCATTGCTGTAGCAATGATGCTGGGTTTTGGTGCAGGAGATCTTGGATAAGGGACCTACAGAATGGCTGCCTCTTCCAAATACAATCCAGAGCAAAGTGAATTGACATACGTAGTAGTTTATAATCTAGAAGCATATCACAGATAAAACAAGTGATGGGTCCACATACCACTCCACAGATTGGCTTTGTTGCTGGAGTAGCATTGGTCAGTCAAAATGTGTCCTAAAAAAAACCTAGTCCCTTGGGATGTTAAAGTATGTTAATAGAAAAAAAAGGCGAGGCAAGGTTCTGTGGTCAATTATGTTTAGGAGACAGTGCATTAAGCAAAGTTAATCATTAGGTTTCTTCACTACAAGGATTCTGAGCTGTTAATATGCTAATCCCCTGCATAAGTCTCCAGGAGAGGAGAATGGGAGGAAGCATTACTCACAGAACCATTTTTATCCTGGAGCATTGAGGGACTCATGTTTTGCAAGCTCTGGAAAAAACAGAGTAGGGGTCAATCTAGGAGACTAATCTGTGTGCCTACCTGAGGAAGTCCAGAAAATGGCATAGTCCACAGGGATTTCTTGCGTTAAGTTCCTAAACTCCATGGGAGAAATGTTAGGGGCCCTGGGATTGATATTTGAGCCCAGGAAACAGGAAATTAAGGGTACCAAGAAAGCCATAGTGAAAAATATCTGGTCCCAGATTCTAGAAGGTACAGACCACAAGATCTACAACTGCTCAGCCTGAGGGGAGAAAGAGCTGATGTAGTCAGACTTACTTTAGGGCAATGATTTTTAATTTCTAGAGAAAGCCTGTGTACAGAATTAGATACTTGGAGATACAAACAACAGAAAATCCTACTTGAGCAGTCTTAAACAATGCGCACATGAACCATCTCCCCTAATAAGAAAACCTGGGCTCCAATCTTTAGATTCTCTGTGACTCTCTTAGCTCACATCACACCCACAGTTTCTTGGATTCCACATTGCCTCCATCCTGATTTTTTTCTCAATTTGTTGGACTAAATAACTTAGGGAAGGTTCATAAGAGGTAGATTTTCTAAGTTCTTGAATGTCTAGATAGACTCTTGTTTTACCCTCACAAGTGATTGAGAGCTGGCTAGGTCCAGATTAAAACCTAGGTTGAAAAATGTTCTTCCTCAAAATATTGAAGTCATTGCTCTGTTGTTTGTTGGCATACAATGATGCTGCTGACAAACCTAACGCCAGTTTAGTTCTTTTCCCTTGTGCATCATCTGCTGTTTCCTGCACTGACGTTTAAGGTCTTCCTTTTAAATTTAACCTTCTGAAATTTTGCAAGTATGTATCTTAAATTTGGGCTTAGCCAAGCCTCTTGATCCCTTTCAGTCTGAAAACTTGGGCTGTAGATCTGTGAACTTTTTTGTCTAGTATATCTTTGATCATTTTCATTCTCTCCTTACAGTTTTCTATATTATCTCTTCCTGAAACTCTTTTTAGTGTTTAGAACTTTTGGGTGAATTCCTCATGTCTCCTATACCTTCTCAAGTTTTCTTTTTCTCTCCCTAATTGTTCTAGATTCTGGATTTCTTCAGCTTACCATCCCACCCTCCTACTGATTTTTTAAAATTAAATCTTGTCAGTTGTATTAGTTGGGATATTACCTGCTGCTATAATAAATAAACCCACAAATTTGAATGGCTTCCCATAATTTACTTCATGCTCATGAAACTCTTTAAACACAGGTGTCCTCTGTGTTGGGTAGCTCCTCCCCATATGAAGATTCAAGGATCCTGAATTCTTCCATACTCCAGGCTCTTCCACCATCCAATCTCCTGATTACAGAAGAAAGGGGGAAAGGAAGCAAAGTTGATTCTTAACAGCTTTGACATGCAAATGTCACACGGCATTTCTGCTCATATTCCCTTCATGAAAATAGTCACTTGGTCTCACCTAGATGCAATCTGGGGGTTATGGGGGAGGTGGCACCATAAAATACAATTCCTGATTCGACAACTGCTTCCCTCAATAACTATATATTTTGGAAGGAGGAACACAAATTTTATGTTTAGTTGATGACCACTACTGGTCTTGGTTGTAGCAATCACATTTTTTATTCCCTTGAGATCAATCATATCCCCTAATTGTTCCTTTCACACTTTTCTCTTTTGTCCTCTCTCCTTTGGGATTAGTTATTCTTTATTATCTTGTCCATTCTCATTCATCGTCTTGTTTCCCTCATTTCTGGCTATCTTTGTGTATTTCTTATGCCGAGAAATTAAGGCATGAACTGGTTATTCTGAGCGGGTGGAATGGATTTCATTTACTGCAAGTCTGTAGGCATGTTTCCCCAACAGGCCTCTTTCCAGAGGGAAAGGCAGATGTCTTTGTATGTGGGTGGGCTCCTTCTCCAGCAGTTTCCCTCCAGGCTATGCAGAATGAGAATGGGAGAGTCAGTAACCCATAGGCCTGAGCTTCGCAGGTGACAGTGTAAAAAAAATTCTACTCTGGGCCACCACTCTCAACCTAGAAGGCTTGGTTGCTCCAGAAACTTCAACCTTAGAGAAGAGCATCCAGATCTTTCCCTAGAGTGTAATCATTATGCCTGCCATTTTGTGAACAGGAAAGGAGAGCGGAGAGTAATGCATCTGGCACAGCTTTCCACAGATACATCTTGGGTGAATCTTCCTGTTTGCAATTACTCTTTTCCTTTCTACCCTCCTTCCCTTCAACAGCAAGCTGCGAGTGTGCCCAGGTTCTAATCAGCAAGTCAGTCTCACCTGCTCTGCAGCCTCATCTAGCAAATGATCAAGCTGAAGAGCTTCTCCTACTATTTCATCTGTCGACATTCGTCCATCCATCCTGTCTGATGGGCTGAAATCCCTCAGCCGTTGAACCTACCTCCCCTTACTCTTGCTATTGGGTGTTCATTGATTTGTAGACTTTCAAGCTATAATTTTGATGCAATCTTATGAGGGGAAAGGTCTCAGTTTGCTGTCTCAAGCAAGATTAGAAAAATACTCATAAATGTCCTTTGGAGAATGTGCACCAAGTTTTATGGGAAAAGAGGGCTATAAAAAAAATTGAAGCAGTGGCTGATGGGGTTCTAAGAGAACCTTGATCAGCTTTTGGCACGACCTGACTCAACGGTTTCTTCATTCATTCCTTTTTTTTTTTTTTTTTTTTTTTTTCCCAACACACTGAAAGCTTTTTCTACACCACAGGCCGTGCCATGTAGCAGGGAGATCCACGAAGAGCATGGTCTCTCAGACCCTGTCTTCAAACCACTTAGAATTTATGGGTGGAACTGTTTTTGAAACTTGAAATTTGAATTCTTCTTCTTTTTTTTTTTTTTTTTTTTTACTATTATAAGAAGTTCAGGACGCAATGGAAGCACATAAAAAAGGCACCCAAACCAGACTTTGTACGTCATGGAAGGACTACTGGATGGAGTCCCATGGGAAATGAGACTGAAGGAGGCAAGTCAAGGGCTGGGCTGCGGGGAGATGAGTGTCCAAATATAGGAAACAGCATGTTGAGAGCCTCAGCAGAGGCTTTCACTGCTTGCATAGCTTCCTATATGTCTACGGACTGGGCTTGTAATGCCCTTTCATCTACCCCTCCAAATCCGCCAAGAGTGGCAAAATTCTCAATTCAGACACTCATTCCTCTGGGAAGAGCTCACAGAACTTCCCCACAGATCCAGGCATTTTCCTTCATTTGTCCTTTATAGCTTCTGCGTTCCATAATTATAGCGGCGGGCACACTGTAAAATGTTTGCCTCCGTCCCGGTATCTACCACCAGTCTAAATTCCCTGAGGTCAGGAGTGTGTTTTAGTCACACTTGTACTACCTGCACTGTGACTGGCAAGTGTGAGGTACGCATTAATACATACCAAATGTTGAGTGATGAATACACGAATGACGTGGCAGAATTGTGACAATATACGGGTTGCCCCTAGTCATGTACAAGTGCGAGGTGACCCAGTAAACAAAAGTGGGAAGTTGAATGAAGAATGCACAGACTCACTTTTATAGGACTTTGTTCCAGCACTTACAAAAGATAAGGGCCTGGAGAGCTTCTCCCAAACTGCGGGTACCTATAATAATACAAGCATAGAAAAACTCTGAGGTTAGGAATTATCAGGAATCAGGCAAGTCTTTCTTGGGATGACTATCATAATGCCAGCTTTAAATCAGCTGTTTCCCTTATCCCTGCAGGTTAAATGGACATCTGAGAAAGGATAAATTCCCACTGGATGTGAATAAGTCATGTGCCGATTATGTAAATTTGCTTTAGATGGAACCAGGGAGGCAAGAGAATGAGAACTGGGAGTGCTCTGATCAACTGAGACTAAATTATAGGTTCTTCTCACTGTATATCAGTGAGTTCATAAAAAATCATTTTGTTCATAAAAATTGGTTTTGCCACAATGGGTACACATGACGTTAGGAGATCGCACGGCACAAATGCAGGAAGAGGTAGTAAGATCAACCGCAGAAAAGCAATGAATAACACCCCAACCCCCGCCGATGTCACGCTGGCGCCAAGGGAAGACCACATCTTTACAGGGAAGTGTGAGAACATTCCGTGCCGGGTGTTTAAGAAAGCACAAATATAACCAAAGCAATAAACAGTGGAGCTCCAAAACTAACACAGAGGGGCACCTGGAGGGCTCAGCTGGTTAAGCATCCTACTCTTAATTTTGGCTCAGGTCACGATCTTAGTTTGTGAGATCAAGACCCATGTCGGACTCTGCTCTTGGTACAGAGTCTTCTTGAGACCCTCTCCCTCCTGCCCTTCTACCCCTCCCCCTGCTCATGCTCTGTCTAAAATAAATTCTTTAAAAAAAAACTTTGAAAAATAACACAGAGGGTGCCTGGATGGCTCAGTCAGTTAAGTGTCTGCCTTCGGCTCAGGTCTTGATCCCAGGGTCCTGGGATCCAGTCTCACTTTGGGCTTCCTGCTCAGCAGAAAGACTGCTTCTCCCTCTACCTTTCCCTCCTGCACCTGCGTTCTCTCTTTCAAATAAATAAATAAAATCTTTTTAACAAATAACAAAATAAATAAAAATAAAAAGTAACACAGAGCTTAATGGCAACAGAGTGAATACGGCTGGAAATTCAAATGACTTAATAGACTCCAGGAGACCCTGCCATCCTGTCACAATGCTTGATTCATAATTATTGCTCACTTGTTTAGTTTTCAAACCTGTATCCTGAACACACACACACACACACACACACACACACACACACACAATCTGAGAATCACAGAATTCAACTATAACTAGTCTAATATTTGCAGTTTTCTGTTAATTATTAATTTGGGTAGATACGATGGCTCTTTATATTTCTAACCCTTTATTTAATCCCCACCACCGCATAGTGATTAAACTTCTACAGTTGAAAATAATCCCTATCATTAGAGTGACCATACATCCTGGTTTGCTCAGAACACTCTCAGTTTACATCATCCCAGACCCTGCACAGTTTAACATGTATCTTAGATTTTTCATTTTTTAACAAAGCATTAATATAAACTAAGATGAGTTTGGTTATTTCTATTTTTTACCTCTACCAGGTACAAAGGCGACTTCTACCAGGGTCGCCTCTAACAATATGTATTCAGTATGTAGCACGTAGAATTCTCAGTAACATACTGTGAAATCGGAAAGATGACTTACTTTTCCTTTCCCTTTCAAGACATATGCTACTAACTCCTTTCCTTTAGGGACATCATGCACTCATTGATAAAAAGAAGTGGGTTCCCGTGAGGTGTAGCTAGGGACGGCTAACTCCTCTGCTTTGGCCATAGTGGGCGAAGCATTCAGCATTGCTGCCCCTGGTGGCCATTCCTGTAACAGCAGCCATTTGCTCTGACCGGTAGGATGATCAACGGTGCCATCTGTGACTGGCATGAAACCATGTACTACTTGTCAGTGGGTCACAGGGAAACATCAAGAATTATAGGTTTGGAATATGTGCAGGATATATAGACTTGACAGTCCTACCATAAATCATAGAATACTCTGAATACATTTATTCAATGGTTTTTATTATTTATCATAAGATATAAATCTACCACTACGGATTTACTTTATTTTAGTAAGGTTTTGTTTTATTTGGCCTTTGCAAGGCAATGACCTCAGGAAGTGCACATTTAATGAAATATAAAATACTGCATTTCCATTCCTTAAGAAACTTGGTGATGAAGATGTAAATTGCACAAAATTTCGGTTGACTTTTGCCATCTACCTGAAGACGCAGCTATCCTGAAGAAGTGGGAGCATCTACTTCAGAAGAGATGTCAGTGTAACACACAGAGCTGCAGAAAGTTCATGTACAACACTGGAAAGCATGACTTTTCATTTGGATCAAATGAATATTTTTCTACATTAATTCCACTCTTGATTCCAAGCTTCCTTGTCAACGTGTGAAAGTAGAATGATGGCTATTAAAAATATTGGCTCCAGTAGCTAGAGAACTACACTGAGAGATGATGTCAGTTTTACATTAGTGTCATGAGGTTCTTCAAATAGAAAATCAGTTTATTTCAATAATGTCTTTCAAATCCACTTCATGAAATCAAAGTAAAACTTTTAGAAGTTCATTCTGTCTTGGTAAAATACTTAACAGCATTGTAAATGCTATTATAAATCTGGATAAAATGGTCAACCTTGAAGATAAAGTTACCTGCATTTACAATGATAGTATGATATAAATTTTGGTAGAGACCAATAATCAAGGTAAAAAAAAAAAATGTTCTAATTACATTAAGAAACCTGTGGAGCAGAAGTCTTGCTGGAATTGGTTGTAGTGCACATACTATTCATGAGTGTGTCCTAACAAGCTTTACTATTCCTCTGTCAAAATAGAAGCTGTATTCAAAGTCAGCTAAGTTATAAACTTTGGTGACAACATTCATGTTGAATTTCTTTTTAAAATATTTCAGGGGCGCCTGGGTGGCTCAGCGGGTTAAAGCCTCTGCCTTCAGCTCAGGTCATGATCCCAGGGTCCTGGGATCGAGCCCCGCATCGGGCTCTCTGCTTAGCTGGGAGCCTGCTTCCTCCTCTCTCTCTCTCTCTCTGCCTGCCTCTCTGCCTACTTGTAATCTCTATCTGTCAAATAAATAAATCTTAAAAATAAAATAAAATAAAATAAAATATTTCAGTATGGCAAGGTATGCTTTTCTCTTTGCTGTCTGTCATCATCAGACTTTAGAAATGTTTTAATTTTTAAAGAACACCTTGTAGATCGATCTAGGAATCCAACAATGGCATTGAAACTTACTGGAAACCAACCCTCTAAACTGAGTTGCATTTTGTTTGAAAGAAGTGCAAATCTTTTTTTTTTTTTTAATTTCTAAATTTTTTTTTTTTTTTCAGCGTAACGGTATTCATGGTTTTTGCACAACAACCAGTGCTCCATGCAATACGTGCCCTCCTTATTACCCACCACCTGGTTCCCCCAACCTCCCACCCCCGACCCTTCAAAACCCTCAGGTTGTTTTTCAGAGTCCATAGTCTCTTATGGTTTGCCTCCCCTTCCAATTTTTTTTTTTATAAACATATAATGTATTTTTATCCCCAGGGGTACAGGTCTGCGAATCGCCAGGTTTACACACTTCACAGCACTCACGATAGCACATACCCTCCCCAATGTCCATAACCCCCTCCCCCTCTCCCAACCCCACCTCCCCCCAGCAACCCCCAGTTTGTTTTGTGAGATTAAGAGTCACTTATGGTTTGTCTCCCTCCCAATCCCATCTTCTTTCATTTATTCTTCTCCTATCCTCCTAACCCCCCATGTTGCATCTCCATGTCCTCATATCAGGGAGATCATATGATAGTTGTCTTTCTCCGATGGACTTATTTCACTAAGCATGATACCCTCTAGTTCCATCCACTTCGTCGCAAATGGCAAGATTTCATTTCTTTTGATGGCTGCATAGTATTCCATTATGTATATATACCACTTCTTCTTTATCCATTCATCTGTTGATGGACATCTAGGTTCTTTCCATAGTTTGGCTACTGTAGACATTGCTGCTATAAACATTCGGGTACACGTGCCCCTTCGGATCACTGCGTTTATATCTTTAGGGTAAATACCCAGTAGTGCAATTACTGGGTCATAGGATAGTTCTATTTTCAACATTTTGAGGAACCTCCATGCTGTTTTCCAGAGTGGCTGCACCAGCTTGCATTCCCACCAACAGTGGAGGAGGGTTCCCCTTTCTCTGCATCCTCGCCAGCATCTGTCATTTCCTGACTTGTTAATTTTAGCCATTCTAACTGGTGTGAGGTGATATCTCATTGTGGTTTTGATTTGTATTTCCCTGATGCCAAGTGACGTGGAGCACTTTTTCATGTGTCTGTTGGCCATCTGGATGTCTTCTTTGCAGAAATGTCTGTTCATGTCCTCTGCCCATTCCTTGATTCGGTTATTTATTCTTTGGGTGTTGAGTTTGCTAAGTTTCTTATAAATATTGGATACTAGCCCTTTATCTGATATGTCGTTTGCAAATATCTTTTCCCATTCTGTCAGTTGTCTTTTGGTTTTGTTAACTGTTTCCTTTGCTGTGCAGAAGCTTTTGATCTTGATGAAATCCCAATAGTTCATTTTTGCCCTTGCCTCCCTTGCCTTTGCCGATGTTCCTAGGAAGAAGTTGCTGCAGCTGAGGTCGAAGAGGTTGCTGCCTGCGTTCTCCTCAAGGATTTTGACGGATTCCTTTCTCACATTGAGGTCCTTCTTCCATTTTGAGTCTATTTTCGTGTGTGGTGTAAGGAAGTGGTCCAATTTCATTTTTCTGCATGTGGCTGTCCAATTTTCCAGGCACCATTTATTGAAGAGGCTGTCTTTTTTCCATTGGACATTCTTTCCTGCTTTGTCGAAGATTAGTTGAACATAGAGTTGAGGGTCTATTTCTTGGCTCTCTATTCTGTTCCATTGATCTATGTGTCTGTTTTTGTGCCAGTACCATGCTGTTTTGATGATGACAGCTTTGCAATAGAGCTTGAAGTCCGGAATTGTGATGCCACCAACTTTGGCTTTCTTTTTCAATATTCCTTTGACTATTCGAGATCTTTTCTGGTTCCATATAAATTTTAGGATTATTTGTTCCATTTCTTTGAAAAAAATGGATGGTATTTTGATAGGGATTGCATTAAATGTGTAGATTGCTTTAGGTAGCATAGACATTTTCACAATATTTACTCTTCCAATCCAGGAGCATGGAACATTTTTCCATTTCTTTGTGTCTTCCTCAATTTCTTGCATGAGTACTTTATAGTTTTCTGCATAAAGATTCTTAGCCTCTTTGGTTAGGTTTATTCCTAGGTATCTTATAGTTTTGGGTGCAATTGTAAATGGGATTGACTCCTGAATTTCTCTTTCTTCTGTCTTGTTGTTGGTGTACAGAAATGCAACTGATTTCTGTGCATTGATTTTATATCCTGACACTTTACTGAATCCCTGTACAAGTTCTAGCAGTTTTGGAGTGGAGTCTTTTGGGTTTTCCACATATAGTATCATATCATCTGCGAAGAGTGATAGTTTGACTTCTTCTTTACCAATTTGGATGCCTTTAATTTCTTTTTGTTGTCTGATTGCTGAGGCTAGGACTTCTAGTACTATGTTGAATAGCAGTGGTGATAATGGACATCCCTGCCATGTTCCTGACCTTAGTGGAAAAGCTTTCAGTTTTTCTCCATTGAGAATGATATTTGTGGTGGGTTTTTCATAGATGGCTTTGATAATATTGAGGTATGTGCCCTCTATCCCTACACTTTGAAGAGTTTTGATCAGGAAGGGATGCTGTACTTTGTCAAATGCTTTTTCAGCATCTATTGAGAGTATCATATGGTTCTTGTTCTTTCTTTTATTAATGTGCTGTATCACATTGATTGATTTGCGGATGTTGAACCAACCCTGCAGCCCTGGAATAAATCCCACTTGATCGTGGTGAATAATCCTTTTAATGTACTGTTGAATCCTATTGGCTAGTATTTTGGCGAGAATTTTTGCATCTGTGTTCATCAAGGATATTGGTCTGTAGTTCTCTTTTTTGGTGGGATCCTTATTTGGCTTTTGGATCAAGGTGATGCTGGCCTCATAAAATGAGTTTGGAAGTTTCCTTCCATTTCTATTTTTTGGAACAGTTTCAGGAGAATAGGAATTAGTTCTTCTTTAAATGTTTGGTAGAATTCCCCTGGGAAGGCTTTTGTTTGTTTGGAGATTTTTGATGACTGTTTCAATCTCCTTACTGGTTATGGGCCTGTTCAGGTTTTCTATTTCTTCCTGGTTCAGTTGTGGTAGTTTATATGTCTCTAGGAATGCATCCATTTCTTCCAGATTGTCAAATTTGTTGGCGTAGAGTTGCTCATAGTATGTTCTTGAAATTGTCTGTATTTCCTTGGTGTTAGTTGTGATCTCTCCTCTTTCATTCATGATTTTATTGATTTCGGTCCTTTCTCTTTTCTTTTTGATAAGTCTGGCCAGGGGTTTATCAATCTTATTGATTCTTTCAAAGAACCAGCTCCTAGTTTCGTTGATTTGTTCTATTGTTTTTTTGGTTTCTAGTTCATTGATTTCTGCACTGATCTTTATGATTTCTCTTCTCCTGCTGGGTTTAGGGTTTCTTTCTTGTTCTTTCTCCAGCTTCTTTAGGTGTAGGGTTAGGTTGTGTACTTGAGACCTTTCTTGTTTCTTGAGAAAGGCTTGTACCGCTATATACTTTTCCTCTCAGGACTGTGTTTGCTGTGTCCCACAGATTTTGAACCGTTGTGTTTTCATTATCATTTGTTTCCATGAATAATTTCAATTCTTCTTTAATTTCCTGGTTGATCCATTCATTATTTAGAAGGATGCTGTTTAGTCTCCATGTATTTGTGTTCTTTCCAAATGTCCTCTTGTGATTGAGTTCTAGCTCCAGAGCATTGTGGTCTGAAAATATGCAGGGAATGATCTTAATCTTTTGATACCAGTTGAGACCTGATTTATGACCTAGGATGTGATCTATTCTGGAGAATATTCCATGTGCACTAGAGAAGAATGTTTATTCTGTTGCTTTGGGATGAAGTGTTCTGAATATATCTGTGATGTCCATCTGGTCCAGTGTGTATTTAAGGCCTTTATTTCCTTGTTGATCTTTTGCTCGGATGATCTGTCCACTTCAGTGAGGGGAGTGTTAAAGTCCCCTACTATTATTGCATTATTATTAATGTGTTTCTTTGATTTTGTTATTAATTGGATCATATAGTTGGCTGCTCCCACATTAGGGGCATAGATATTTAAAATTGTTAGATCTTCTTGTTGGACAGAACCTTTGAGTATGATATATTGTCCCTCCTCATCTCTTATTATACTCTTTGGCTTAAAATCTAATTGATATAAGGATTGCCACCCCAGCTTTCTTCTGATGCATGGTAAATTGTTTTCCACCTCCTCACTTTAAATCTGGAGATGTCTTTAGGTCTAAAATGAGTTTCTTGTAGGCAACATATAGATGGGTTTTGTTTTTTTATCCATTCTGATACCCTGTGTCTTTTGATTGGGGCATTTAGCCCATTAACATTCAGGGTAACTACTGAGAGATATGAATTTAGCGCCATTATTGTATATTGTCTCTGTACCTTTCTGATCTACTACTTTTAGGCTCTCTCTTTGCTTAGAGGACCCCTTTCAATATTTCCTGTAGAGCTGGTTTGGTGTTTGCAAATTCTTTCAGTTTTTGTTTGTCCTGGAAGCTTTTTATCTCTCCTTCTATTTTCAATGATAGACTAGCTGGATAGAGTATTCTTGGCTGCATGTTTTTCTCGTTTAGTGCTCTGAATATATCATGCCAGCTCTTTCTGGCCTGCCAGGTCTCTGCCAATCTGCCAAGTCTGCTGCCAATCTAATATTTTTACCATTGTATGTTACAGACTTCTTTTCTCGGGCTGCTTTCAGGATTTTCTCTTTGTCACTAAGACTTGTAAATTTTACTATTAGGAGACGGGGTGTGGACCTATTCCTGTTGACTTTGAGGGGGGTTCTCTGCATCTCCTGGATTTTAATGCTTGGTCCCTTTGCCATATTAGGGAAATTCTCTCCAATAATTCTCTCCAATAGACCTTCTGCTCCCCTCTCTCTTTCTTCTTCTTCTGGAATCCCAATTATTCTAATGTTGTTTCGTCTTATGATGTCACTTATCTCTCGAAATCTCCCCTCGTGGTCCAGTAGCTGTTTGTCCCTCTTTTGCTTGGCTTCTTTATTCTCTGTCATTTGGTCTTCTATATCACTAATTCTTTCTTCTGCCTCATTTATCCTAGCAGTGAGAGCCTCCATTTTTTATTGCACCTCATTAATAGCTTTTTTGATTTCAACTTGGTTAGATTTTAGTTCTTTAATTTCTCCAGAAAGGGCTTTTATATCTCCAGAGAGTGTTCTCTAATATCTTCCATGCCTTTTTTGAGCCCGGCTAGAACATTCAGAATCATCATTCTGAACTCTTGATCTGACATATTACCAATGTCTGTGTTGATTAGGTCCCTAGCCTTCGGTACTGCCTCTTGTTCTTTTTGTTTGTGGTGATTTTTTCCGCCTTGTCATTTTGTCCAGATAAGAGGCTATGAAGGATCAAATAAAATACTAAAAGGGTGGCAAAGACCCCAGAAAAATGCGCTGTAACGAAATCAGAAGAGACCCCAAATTGTGGGGGGGGAGAAGGGGATAAAAAGAGGTTCAGAAAAAAAAAAAAGAAAAATTTAAAAATAAAACAAATAAAGAAAAAATATAAAAAAGAAAGAAAACATACATATATTTAGATAAACTAGTCAAAAAACGTTAAAAAAGAAAAGGATAAGAGTTTTTTAAAAATTTAGCAGAAGAAGAAAAAAGAAAGAAAAAAAATTGAAAAAAGAAAAAAAAATTGAATTAACCACAAGACTAAAGAATCATGGGGAGAAAGCCATGAGTTCCATGCTTAGCTTTCTCCTCCTCTGGAATTCCACTGCTGTCTTAGGAATTGAACCTGTTTTCGTTGATAGATGAACTTTGTCCTGGCTGGATATTTTGTTGATCTTCTGGGGGAGGGGCCTGTTGTAGTGACTCTCAAGTGTCTTTGCCCGAGGCAGAATTGCACTGCCCTTACCAGGGGCCGGACTAAGTAATCCGCTCAGATTCGCTTTTGGGAGCTTCTGTTCCCTGAACGCTTTCCGTAGTTCCGGAGGACGGGAATGAAAATGGCGGCCTCCTAGTCTTCGGCCCGGAGGAGCCAAGAGCCCGGGGCCCCACCCCTCAGTGCGCCCGCAGAGGACAGCGCCCAATCACTCCCATATCCCCAGCCTCTAGCCGCGCTCCGAGCTCACCCAGCCTGCGACTGGTTCAAGGTAACCCCGAGCTGAGAGCTCAGTCCTCGGCTCTGTCTCTGTAGTCGGCTTCTCCGTTCTAACACCTGGGAGCTCTGCGACACTCCGACACCCCCGATCCTTCTGTGACCCCGCAGGACCTGGGGCCACGCTGACCCCGCGTGGGCTTCACCCCGGATTAGCCTCTGGAGCAATGTCCCTCAGTGGAACAGACTTTTAAAAGTCCTGATTTTGCGCTCCATTGCTCCGCCGCTTGCGGGGAGCCGACCCCTCCCCCGCGGTCTATTTCCCGTCGCTTTGGATTCACTTCTCCGCCAGTCCTACCTTTCCAAAAGTGGTTGATTTTCTGTTTCTAGAATTACTGTTCTTCTTCTCTTCGATCTCCCATTGGATTTGTAGGTGTTTGCAATGTTTAGATAAGCTATTGAGCTGATCTCCTGCTACCTGACGTAGTCTCAGCTGCTACTTCTCCGCCATCTTGACTCCGCTCCTCAAGAAGTGCAAATCTTTAATCAAAATTTTCAGCTGATGGAACACCAAACTTCAGCTTTTGAAATGCATAAGAAATTGTAATTATTGAAAGAAAATCTTGAAACCAGAAAGATGATAAAAATGTAATCCCATAGCCTGGGAGGAGTCAAGATGGCGGAGAAGTAGCAGCCTGAGACTACATCAGGTAGCAGGAGATCAGCTCGATAGCTTATCTAAACATTGCAAACACCTACAAATCCAACGGGAGATCGAAGAGAAGAAGAACAGCAACTCTAGAAACAGAAAATCAACCACTTTCTGAAAGGTAGGACTGGCGGAGAAGTGAATCTAAAACGACGGGAAGATAGACCACGGGGGGAGGGGCCGGCTCCCGGCAAGCGGCGGAGGAACGGAGCACAAAATCAGGACTTTTAAAAGTCTGTTCCACTGAGGGACATTGCTCCAGGGGCTAAACCGGGGTGAAGCCCACGTGGGCCAGCGTGGCCCCAGGCCCCGCAGGGTCACAGAAGGATCAGGGGTGTCGGAGTGTCAGAGAGCTCGCAGGTATTAGAACGGAGAAGCCGGCTGCAGAGACAGAGCCGAGGACTGAACTCTCAGCTCGGGGTTACCTTGAACTGGTCGCGGGCTGGGTGAGCTCGGAGCGCGGCTAGAGGCTGGGGATACGGGAGTGATTGGGTGCTGTCCTCTGGGGGCGCACTGAGGAGTGGGGCCCCAGGCTCTCGGCTCCTCCGGGCCGGAGACTGGGAGGCCGCCATTTTCATTCCCGTCCTCCGGAACTCTACGGAAAGCGTTCAGGGAACAGAAGCTCCCAAAAGCGAACCCGAGCCGATTACTTACTCCGGCCGCTGGTAAGGGCGGTGCAATCCCGCCTCGGGCAAAGACACTTGAGAGTCACTACAACAGGCCCCTCCCCCAGAAGATCAACAAAATATCCAGCCAGGACGAAGTTCATCTATCAAGGAGAAAGCAGATTCAATTCCTAAGACAGCAGAGCAATTCCAGAGGAGGAGAAAGCAAAGCACGGAACTCATGGCTTTCTCCCCATGATTCTTTAGTCTTGCGGCTACTTCAATTTTTTTTTCTTTTTTCAATTTTTTTTCTTTTTTCAATTTTTTTTTCTTTTTTCTTTTTTCTTCTTCTGCTAAATTTTTTAAAACTTTTACCCTTTTTTTAACGTTTTTTGACTAGTTCATCTAAATATATATATTTTTTCTTTCTTTTTTATATTTTTTTATTTGTTTTATTTTTAAAAATTTTTTTTCTTTTTTTTTCAGAACCTGTTTTTATCCCCTTTCTCCCCCCCACAATTTGGGGTCTCTTCTGATTTGGTTACAGTGCATTTTTCCGGGGTCTTTGCCATCCTTTTAGTAGTTTATTTGCTCCTTCATATCCTCTTATCTGGACAAAATGACAAGGCGGAAAAAATCACCACAAACAAAAGAACAAGAGACAGTACCAAAGGCTAGGGACCTAATGAACACAGACATGGGTAATATGTCAGATCAAGAGTTCAGAATGACGATTCTGAACATTCTAGCCGGGCTCGAAAAAGGCATGGAAGATATTAGAGAAACCCTCTCTGGAGATATTAAAGCCCTTTCTGGAGAAATTAAAGAACTAAAATCTAACCAAGTTGAAATCAAAAAAGCTATTAATGAGGTGCAATAAAAAATGGAGGCTCTCACTGCTCGGATAAATGAGGCAGAAGAAAGAATTAGTGATATAGAAGACCAAATGACAGAGAATAAGGAAGCTGAGCAAAAGAGGGACAAACAGCTACTGGACCATGAGGGGAGAATTCGAGAGATAAGTGACACCATAAGACGAAACAACATTAGAATAATTGGGATTCCAGAAGAAGAAGAAAGAGAGAGGGGAGCAGAAGGTCTATTGGAGAGAATCATTGGAGAGAATTTCCCTAATATGGCAAAGGGAACAAGCATTAAAATCCAGGAGATGCAGAGAACCCCCCTCAAAGTCAACAAAAATAGGTCCACACCCCGTCACCTAATAGTAAAATTTACAAGTCTTAGTGACAAAGAGAAAATCCTGAAAGCAGCCCGAGAAAAGAAGTCTGTAACATACAATGGTAAAAATATTAGATTGGCGGCAGACCTATCCACAGAGACCTGGCAGGCCAGAAAGAGCTGGCATGATATATTCAGAGCACTAAACGAGAAAAACATGCAGCCAAGAATACTCTATCCAGCTAGTCTATCATTGAAAATAGAAGGAGAGATAAAAAGCTTCCAGGACAAACAAAAACTGAAAGAATTTGCAAACACCAAACCAGCTCTACAGGAAATATTGAAAGGGGTCCTCTAAGCAAAGAGAGAGCCTAAAAGTAGTAGATCAGAAAGGTACAGAGACAATATACAGTAACAGTCACCTTACAGGCTAATAATGGCACTAAATTCATATCTCTCAATAGTTACCCTGAATGTTAATGGGCTAAATGCCCCAATCAAAAGACACAGGGTATCAGAATGGATAAAAAACCAAAACCCATCAGTATGTTGCCTACAAGAAACTCATTTTAGACGCGAAGACACCTCCAGATTTAAAGTGAGGGGGTGGAAAACAATTTACCATGCTAATGGGCACATCAGAAGAAAGCTGGGGTGGCAATCCTTATATCAGATCAATTAGATTTGAAGCCAAAGACTATAATAAGAGATGAGGAAGGACACTATATCCTACTCAAAGGGTCTGTCCAACAAGAAGATCTAACAATTTTAAATATCTATGCCCCTAACGTGGGAGCAGCCAACTATATAAACCAATTAATAACAAAATTAAAGAAACACATCAATAATAATACAATAATAGTAGGGGACTTGAATACTCCCCTCACTGAAATGGACAGATCATCCAAGCAAAAGATCAACAAGGAAATAAAGGCCTTAAATGATACACTGGACCAGATGGACATCACAGATATATTCAGAACATTTCATCCCAAAGCAACAGAATACACATTCTTCTCTAGTGCACATGGAACCTTCTCCAGAATAGATCACATCCTGGGTCACAAATCAGGTCTCAACCGGTATCAAAAGATTAGGATTATTCCCTGCATATTTTCAGACCACAATGCTCTGAAGCTAGAACTCAATCACAAGAAGAAAGCTGGAAAGAACCCAAATACATGGAGACTAAACAGCATCCTTCTAAAGAACGAATGGGTTAACCAGGAAATTAAAGAAGAATTGAAAAAATTCATGGAAACAAATGATAATGAAAACACAACAGTTCAAAATCTGTGGGACACAGCAAAGGCAGTCCTGAGAGGAAAATATATAGCGGTACAAGCCTTTCTCAAGAAACAAGAAAGGTCTCAAGTACACAACCTAACCCTACGTGTAAAGGAGCTGGAGAAAGAACAAGAAAGAAACCCTAAACCCAGCAGGAGAAGAGAAATCATAAAGATCAGAGCAGAAATCAACGAAATAGAAACCAAAAAAAACAATAGAAAAAATCAATGAAACTAGGAGCTGGTTCTTTGAAAGAATCAATAAGATTGATAAACCCCTGGCCAGACTCATCAAAAAGAAAAGAGAAAGGACCCAAATAAATAAAATCATGAATGAAAGAGGAGAGATCACAACTAACACCAAAGAAATACAGCCAATTATAAGAACATACTATGAGCAACTCTACGCCAACAAATTGGACAATCTGGAAGAAATGGATGCATTCCTAGAGACATATAAACTACCACAACTGAACCAGGAAGAAATAGAAAACCTGAACAGGCCCATAACCAGTAAGGAGATTGAAACAGTCATCAAAAATCTCCAAACAAACAAAAGCCCAGGGCCAGACGGCTTCCCAGGGGAATTCTACCAAACATTTAAAGAAGAACTCATTCCTATTCTCCTGAAACTGTTACAAAAAATAGAAATGGAAGGAAAACTTCCAAACTCATTTTATGAGGCCAGCATCACCTTGATCCCAAAACCAGACAAGGATCCCACCAAAAAAGAGAACTACAGACCAATATCCTTGATGAACACAGATGCAAAAATTCTCGCCAAAATACTAGCCAATAGGATTCAACAGTACATTAAAAGGATTATTCACCACGATCAAGTGGGATTTATTCCAGGGCTGCAGGGTTGGTTCAACATCCGCAAATCAATCAATGTGATACAGCACATTAATAAAAGAAAGAACAAGAACCATATGATACTCTCAATAGATGCTGAAAAAGCATTTGACAAAGTACAGCATCCCTTCCTGATCAAAACTCTTCAAAGTGTAGGGATAGAGGGCACATACCTCAATATTATCAAAGCCATCTATGAAAAACCCACCGCAAATATCATTCTCAATGGAGAAAAACTGAAAGCTTTTCCGCTAAGGTCAGGAACACGGCAGGGATGTCCATTATCACCACTGCTATTCAACATAGTACTAGAAGTCCTAGCCTCAGCAATCAGACAACAAAAAGAAATTAAAGGCATCCAAATTGGTAAAGAAGAAGTCAAACTATCACTCTTCACAGATGATATGATACTATATGTGGAGAACCCAAAAGACTCCACTCCAAAACTGCTAGAACTTGTACAGGGATTCAGTAAAGTGTCAGGATATAAAATCAATGCACAGAAATCAGTTGCATTTCTGTACACCAACAACAAGACTGAAGAAAGAGAAATTAAGGAGTCAATCCCATTTACAATTGTACCCAAAACTATAAGATACCTAGGAATAAACCTAACCAAAGAGACTAAGAATCTATACACAGAAAATTATAAAGTACTCATGAAAGAAATTGAGGAAGACACAAAGAAATGGAAAAATGTTCCATGCTCCTGGATTGGAAGAATAAATATTGTGAAAATGTCTATGCTACCTAAAGCAATCTACACATTTAATGCAATCCCTATCAAAATACCATCCATTTTTTCAAAGAAATGGAACAAATAATCCTAAAATTTATATGGAACCAGAAAAGACCTCGAATAGCCAAAGGAATATTGAAGAACAAAGCCAAAGTTGGTGGCATCACAATTCCGGACTTCAAGCTCTATTACAAAGCTGTCATCATCAAGACAGCATGGTACTGGCACAAAAACAGACACATAGATCAGTGGAACAGAATAGAGAGCCCAGAAATCGACCCTCAACTCTATGATCAACTAATCTTCGATAAAGCAGGAAAGAATGTCCAATGGAAAAAAGACAGCCTCTTCAATAAATGGTGCTGGGAAAATTGGACAGCCACATGCAGAAAAATGAAATTGGACCACTTCCTTACACCACACACGAAAATAGACTCAAAATGGATGAAGGACCTCAATGTGAGAAAGGAATCCATCAAAATCCTTGAGGAGAATGCAGGCAGCAACCTCTTCGACCTCAGCCGTAGCAACATCTTCCTAGGAACAACGGCAAAGGCAAGGGAAGCAAGGGCAAAAATGAACTATTGGGATTTCATCAAGATCAAAAGCTTTTGCACAGCAAAGGAAACAGTTAACAAAACCAAAAGACAACTGACAGAATGGGAGAAGATATTTGCAAACGACATATCAGATAAAGGGCTAGTATCCAAAATCTATAAGGAACTTAGCAAACTCAACACCCAAAGAACAAACAATCCAATCAAGAAATGGGCAGAGGACATGAACAGACATTTCTGCAAAGAAGACATCCAGATGGCCAACAGACACATGAAAAAGTGCTCCACGTCACTCGGCATCAGGGAAATACAAATCAAAACCACAATGAGATATCACCTCACACCAGTCAGAATGGCTAAAATTAACAAGTCAGGAAATGACAGATGCTGGCGAGGATGTGGAGAAAGGGGAACCCTCCTCCACTGTTGGTGGGAATGCAAGCTGGTGCAACCACTCTGGAAAACAGCATGGAGGTTCCTCAAAATGTTGAAAATAGAACTACCCTATGACCCAGCAATTGCACTACTGGGTATTTACCCTAAAGATACAAACATAGTGATCCGAAGGGGCACGTGTACCCGAATGTTTATAGCAGCAATGTCTACAGTAGCCAAACTATGGAAAGAACCTAGATGTCCATCAACAGATGAATGGATAAAGAAGAAGTGGTATATATACATAATGGAATACTATGCAGCCATCAAAAGAAATGAAATCTTGCCATTTGCGACGACGTGGATGGAACTAGAGCGTATCATGCTTAGTGAAATAAGTCAATTGGAGAAAGACAACTATCATATGATCTCCCTGATATGAGGACATGGAGAAGCAACATGAGGGGGCAGGGGGATAGGAGAAGAATAAATGAAACAAGATGGGATTGGGAGGGAGACAAACCATAAGTGACTCTTAATCTCACAAAACAAACTGGGGGTTGCTGGGGGGAGGTGGGGTTGGGAGAGGGGGAGCGGGCTATGGACATTGGGGAGGGGAGGCGAACCATAAGAGACTATGGACTCTGAAAAACAACCTGAGGGTTTTGAAGGGTCAGGGGTGGGAGGTTGGGGCAACCTGAGGGTTTTGAAGGGTCAGGGGTGGGAGGTTGGGGGAACAGGTGGTGGGTAATGGGGAGGGCACGTTTTGCATGGAGCACTGGGTGTTGTGCAAAAAGAATGAATACTGTTACGCTGAAAAAATAAATAAAATGGGAAAAAAAAAAAAAAAACAAAAATGTAATCCCATAAAAGCAAAGAAAAATAAATAAATAAATGATAGGACATGAAAAGCATAAGACATTTAATTTTGAAATTCTATGATTATACTTTGGAACATCTTTACCTCTGGGGAAAATCTTCTAGTTGAGATCCCTGGTGTTTTGTTTTTATTATTATTTTGTAATAAACTTATATTCTGTACTAGAATGAACTATAGAGAGATAGCCCTCAAATGTTGCAGATCATTTATTGGTAGGTTTGGTAAAAAATTTTTTGGAGAAATGGAGACAGTACACATGAAAATATTTGACATAAAATATTTATACATTTGCATATTAAAATGGAATTAAGAATATCTTCTATTTAAGAAAAAGCCTAGCAACCTGATTTTATTTTAATTTTATTTATTTATTTGAGAGAGAGAGATCATAAGCAGGGAGGAAGGGTAGGGGGAAAAGCTCAGCGGGGAGCCCGATATAGGGCTCAATCCCAGGACCCTGGAATCATGACCAGAGCCTGCTGGCACACATCCAGCCTACTGAGCCACCCAGGCGCCCTCTAGCAACCTGATTTTAAAGGATGTAGAAGATGTGAACAAAATGATCACAGAAATGGAGAGAGATGCTAATTTGAAGGATATGAAATATGATTACAGTTATTCATAACAGAAGAAATGCAAAGTAAAACTACACAAGGATAGCTTTTTTTTAACCTAACAGATTAGCAAAGATCAAAAAGTTTACTCGAATACTGTGTTGCTGTCAGTGCTCTCCTGCCTTGCTGGTCAGAGCATCAACCTGTAGAGTGGCTTGTAAGGGTGATTTGGCAGCATTTAGCAAACTTAAAAAAACAAAAACAAAAACCCTTCCCTCTAGCAGAATTTACTCCGAGCTTACCAGATACCTTAATACATGAAGTGTTTCCTCAACTAAAAATAGTACTGTTTACAGAGAAGTCAATTGAAGCTATCAACAATTCTAAACTTATCAACCATAGAATGTAGCTTTTAAGGAGACCACAATCAATCCTATGAAAAAATTTTGATCAGTAAGTCATATTCAAAATATTATTCTTCCGGAAAATATCCATGTCATAGTATTAGAGACTGACATAATCCAAAACTAAAATATGTAAAAGATACACCAAGAATAACTATTTACTTATGTTATTTCTAATGCTTATATAATCAATATGAAGAACTGTTATTTTATTTTAACATAGATGATATATGTTACCCTTTCTTTTAAAAAAGATTTTATTTATTCATTTGGAAGACAGAAAACTGGCAGGAAGGAGGAGAGAGGGAGAAGCAGACTCCTGGCTGAGCAGGGAGCCCAATGCAGGACTCAATCCCAGGACCCCGGGAGATCATGACCTGAGCTGAAGGCAGACACGTGACCAATGGAACCACCCAGGAGCCCCGATATATGTTACTCTTACTATTTAGAAATGCTTCTAGTTTTGAAGGAATTTTTGAGTGGGGTTAACTCGTATGTTCATCCATATAACAAACTCATTTATAATATAATAAATATACATTTCCAAAAGTTATATAACCCTAAGTGCTTTCATACTTTCACCCTTCTGATTACATACTTACTTCAGGAACCAGTCTTGCTTTCCAAGAACTAAATTGTAGCCAGTTTCTTTCTCAATGTAGCAGAGAAAGCCTTCATCCCAGGGCCCCCACGCCCAGTGGCTATATTGTCCTGAACAGTCTTGATTTAGGGACCTCCCAGAAAATAAGAGACATTAGTTGCAGAATCATGCTAAATTTCAGAATTTAAATGCACAGAAACATATACTTTCAAGCTGTAAAGAAGCTGAAGAGAAAATGCAACTCAGACCCATCATATCTGCACCTCTTGTTCTTGAATCTACCTACTGCGCCAGAAAAATAATCTCAGCTCTTTTCCAAACAACAGATCTTAGAAAGTAGAGGGAGAGTACTTTCTTCATCAAAGGATCTCAGTAGCAAATGTAATTTTAAGGAGATTCTAGGTCTTCACTCTGGGAGTAAATGTCCACTTTTCAAAATATACATTCTGTAAGCATGCAGATTTTTGTAAAAATGAGTATTTTTGTGTTTATTATTTTTGAATTTTAATCCCAGTGTAGTGAACCTACAGTGTTATATGAGTTTCAGGTGTACAATTTAGCAAACAGTTCCGTATGTTACTTGGTGCTCATCAAGATAAGTGTATTCTCAATCCCCCTCATGTATAAATAGAGTCATATGTAAACTATAGAAATGTTTCTAGGTTTCTCTAAATATGGTCTTTGAATCAAAGATGGTTAGAAAAATTGGTATCCATCAGCATGGTAAACTAAGAAAATCCTTATTTTTCTGTAGATGGGCAAGGAAACAGGTAAAATGGAAGGTGTGGGGTTGGCACAAGCAAAGACAGCATCTTGATTAGGACCTTTAAAATGATACCCAAAAGATACGTTTCAAATTTCTATTAAATTCAGAAATGATAGCTTTTTAAACCTGTTTGTAAAAATTTAGCAGTGCATGTAAAAATGATGGACTTCACATTTCCAAATCTTCTTATCTGGGATCTTTAACAGTGAGAATGCATTTTTAAACAGACTGTTTTTAGATTTTTCTCTCCATTATGGAATATCCTGTCTGTACATTTTTAACAGGACTGCCCTCTCGGCAAACATGGTTTCTGAACCAGGACTTGATTGCATGTTAATAAACCACCAGAAAAGACAAGCATTTTCATGAGCTAGGAGAGGGTCTAAGAGTTGAGTCTTCCACTTTCTGAATAAAGTTGAGTCCCTTGTCTTCTCTGACGCATGTGTAGACGGGGGAGGAGCAACTGTGGACAGCAAAGCTTTACGTCCTTTGGAAAACAACGGTCTCTCCACAGGGATCAGTGTGGTCTACAAGGCAATCTCTCAGGAAGGAAAACATAATACGAGGAGCCAATTGCACCAAATGATTTACAGACTTAATTTTACCAATTTCTCTTGAAAGTACCCATTTTAAAAATGAGAAAATTTCAGCTTTGCTAATCTAAACCCTCATGTCTAGTAGTGGCAGAGTCAGGAGGCAAAAGCAAACGCATGGGATCCCAGGACACAGACTCATTTTGTGACACTGCCTTCTACCGAGGGACTCTCACGGCCTTCATTCAGCTCCCAACTGCAATGATACTGGGGTGCACTGGGAAGGGGGGAAAGAGCCTATGCATTTGACAGCCTTCGGGAGCTTCAACTGCCCACCTTCACCGGCCTGTCGCGTGAGCTCAGGATGAGACCATGTCTCACAACTCTCCACACACGCGGCCCAAAGAGCCCAAGGATATTTACAGGGGCTTGAGAATTTTGGTTAGCTGTTGAATTCATGAGTAAAAATTTAGTTGGTAAGGGGAAATGGAGAGAAAGGTTGAACTTGGATATTTTGACCCCATTGGCTAGTAATCAAGTCAATGTTTCCAGGGATTTTTGCCATCATTCGTATCCAATTCATCTACTTATTAACTAGATATTTACTTTTTGAGCTCGAGGCATTCAGGATGTATCAGGGAACATGTTCTTGCCCTCATGAAGCTGACATCTGGGCAATCGAGGCATTCACTCTCAGTTTTGAGTCCTCGCTGATGTCTATGAAGTGGGTGAGTTGGAGTTAGGTGTCATCTGCCAGCTCTCTAAAATACTGCAAAAATGTCTAATCTGTGCAATTTCATCTGTCAAACTGCATCAGTGACAGAAATCATATATCCATCTGAACGTGTATTTTTAAATTCCAGATCCCCTTCTGTTCTTGCCATAATGTGATAATTTAATATTATTTTATCAATTTCTCTAACAGCAACACACACCCACGGATACCCACACACCCCACCCCCTACCCCACCTCCTTGCACAGCCTCCGGTGGTCTTACCACTTAGGTATGTGTTATGTGCTTATCACATCGTGCACCTCTGGGCCTCACTTTACCTTATTTCAGATCTTGCTTTCTTCCATTTACAGATGAGAAAATTGTGATTCAATGGATGATTTTACCCAAGATCACAGGGGCTGGTTATGAGCCCCATTCAGACGCAGGTGTGTACCTGGCTCGGTCCCGTCTGTGTGTTCTCACTGACTCTAGCAGAATTTCCCTGACTCATTTCTCTTGTGTTCTTAAGCTGTCCTCTACAGCTTGCCAAAGTCAGAGGTGCAAAACTCGGGTCGGATCCTCAAGCTACTTTTACAAAGTATTAATGGACTGCTTTGGCTTTTAGGATAAAACGTGTGGCCCAGTGTAGAACACAGGCCCTCTGCGGGGCTCTCCCAGACTGCATTGCCAGCAAGCATGTATTCCCAGAACAGGATTGTTCTTGGCTGTCGGTCCATATACTTCATCTCTGCCCTATTCTCTTTCTCTCTGTAGCAATACCCCAGTCTTTCTTCCATCCCTTCCCCAAAGGGCACCTCTTTTGGGGAACCCTTCCCTAGCTTCCCCGTGAGATATTCCCTCCTCCTGGGATCCATGGTACCCTGCATTAACCAGAGCCCCTTCTCACCTGGGCTTTACTTTACTTGTTACCACCTTTGTCTAATTGTCTTCCCTTCTCCTTGCCCCCCCCACCCCCCCGCACTACCATGGAGCCAAGTTCCCAATCCCCTGTCTCCCCCGAGCAGGGCACAGTGTCTGTCACCTAGTAAGGTTCAAAAATTCTCAACAAGGAGCACCTGGGTGGCTCCGTGGGTTGGGGCCTCTGCCTTCGACACAGGTCATGGTCCCAGGATCCAAGGATCAAGCCCCACATCGGGCTCTCTGCTCAGAGGAGAACCTGCTTCCCTCTCTCTCTCTGCCTGCTTCTCTGCCTGTTTGTGATCTCTGTCAAATAAATAAATAAAATCTTAAAAAAAAAATTCTCAATGAACAAGAGACGACTGCCTCCTCCTTCCTATTCCTTCCCTCACAAGCACAAACCCAACAAGGCAGGGAGAGAAACTGAGCTGAAACCTGGCCACAAGGGCTCGATACAGCTTGGAACTCCAAGGGGACAGCCACATTGAGCCAATGAGCCAGCCCATTGTGATATTATCCAGCACAAAAGTCATTTTCAGATTGTCTTGATGGGACTTCATAATGCAATAATTGACAAACTGATTTTATAATGTAAAACAGGCTAGCTATGAACAGGCCACTCTCAGAGATGAAACGAAAATGAGAGTGTGTGCATAATCAGTGTGTAAATGCAAGCAGGATATTAAGCATTCCTTTTTATTCTTAAAGAGCTGAAATACGGAGAGTTCTCCTCCCCAAAGCAATCTGTCTCTCTCTCTCTTTCTCTCTTTTTCTAATAAGCTTTGAGCAATTTAGAGGAAAGGTGTGATATTGCTCTCACAGATAAATAATAACCTCCAAAATCATAATGTTGATGTGATTATACCTCACTGACTAAAGGGAATTAAAGGTAGATTCTTTTTTTTTTTTTTAAGATTTATTTATTTGACAGATAGAGACCACAAGCAGGCAGAGAGGCAGGCAGAGAGAGAGAGAGGAGGAAGCAGGCTCCCCACTAAGCAGAGAGCCCGATGCGGGGCTCGATCCCAGGACCCTGGGATCATGACCTGAGCTGAAGGCAGAGGCTTTAACCCGCTGAGCCACCCAGGCGCCCCGGTAGATTCTTTTTTATTAGTTTACTGATCCTGGGCACCCGACTCCTCATAACTGCTCACTATATCATGCTAGTTAATCATTCTTGTCATTATTTTTATGTCTTATTAGAGGGCTTCATTCATCTGGTTTTTAATCTGTTTCATTGGAAGCAGTTTTAATCTCATTTCAGCAGCGCTGATAAGCCTGTTAGTTTGCACAAATTAGTTTTGGTGACAATGTGTAGATAGCAATAATGCGTGATTTCCAAACGGAAAAGAGAAATCTATACTGGTCCAGAAAGGCGGCGGGTGAGAGCAGAGGAGCTGGGGACAGGTGAAGACGGTGGTCTCGGTTTCCTTAAGGATAAATGGAGAGACAGAAAATCGGGTGGGAGCAAGAGAGGAAATGTAACCGGTAACCCCGGGGAGTTGTTACCAGCCCTCGCCCGGCCCCACGAGCAGGATCGCTAGCAGCGATGCCCCGTCCCACCACTAGATGGCCTAATTGAATCAACACTGTCCCCTGGCCGCCGGGGAGGAAGACAGGTGTGTTTAGGGGTAGAGGACTCACACCCTGCGCTTTGCTTCTGACACCGGGGTACCTGATTCTCAGAATCCACTGAGTCCGTTCCAAATACAACCAGAAATCTTCCCTGGCGGACCTTCTCGGAGCTTCCCTCCCGCTCTAGAGTGCTTAATATCATGCTGTCTCTGTGCGATCTATCCAGCTAATGGAGCAGCATTGATCACTTCCCCCAGCCTTCGACTGGCTTGGCTCTGGGCTTCTTGGAATAAAGGAGACAATAAGTCCATCAGGCTCAGGGACTCCAAATTGCATTAAGTGTAGATGTTAAAGTAAATACAGTTTCCGTAGGTTCCGGGTTTGCGACTCATGGGGGAAGGGGGAGGGTCCATAACCGGCTGATCCCAGCAGCAAAGCTGGGGATGAATGCATGACTTAAGAGAGCAGCCTCGTGAATTTCCTGACTCCTGCACTTCTGAGGGTCCTGGTATTAAAGCCGGGAAATGAGGCTTGTCTTTTATAGCTTCGGCCCCTTTCTTGGGAGCGTTGGTCTGGGGGCGGCTGTCTAGAAATATTTAAAACCGAAATCACTCTCCTAATGAACCAAACTCCGTCTGATTTATCCTTCACACACAAAAATAATAGCAATAAAGAAAAGAAGCATTTCCAGAGAAATGTTGTCTCCTAATAGGCTTCAAAATCATTTGTCTCAGAGGCCAAGAGATACCCACTGAGTAGAGGCAGTCAATTGTCTGGTGGTGTTTGGGGTGGGAGGATGCTAATAACATTCCAAAATCCCCAACTGCCAAAACACTTTCAGTTCCATTTTCAGCCCCTCTGCTTTTCTAGGAACGTTCAGTTGGTGTTTGTCTGCTTCTTTCTCACAACTCCAAATGTTGATATAAAATCTGCTGGTGGAATTCTGAGGCTCTTTTTTTTTTTTTTTTTTAAAGCCCAAGAGGCCACACTTCCCCCAAACCTACCCGAAGTATGAACTCCCCTGTATTTTAGACTCAAAACTCTCCACCAGACATTTCAGACCATCTAAGCTAAAAAGTTCTGGCAATCCTTTATCCCACATTCTGGTTTTCCTGGTTTAAAAGCACGTCCATCTTGTAACTACTCTGTGAAGTGAAGAGTTGAGGATGAAGTTTAATGCCTGCTTCTGATCCAAGCCTCCAGGGTAGAAATGGAATCTCCAGCCCACAGTACAAAGAAACCGATTTCCTGCAATGGCCTTTCGCAGACGCTGGCAAGAGCTGAGCGTTCCCTCTTTAAGGAAGCTGTCCGATGGCAATCATTGTCAGCAACGATGTAAAGAACCACAACAGCAGCAGGGACTGGTTTCCGTGTCCAGCCAATGCTGAGTTGTTCCTCTGTGAGGAAAGGATGACACAGGGTGATTGGGTACTTGGCTCAGACCATGGAAGCCCAGTTTCCATAATTACCCTATCCCAATGGGGTACATATTCATTGTGCCCATCTGACCAGAAGATGGCCTTTTGAAGCCAGGATTGGTGGGGAAAATCTGGGACCTAATACCACCATGAGGTAACCAAAGAGAGCTGTGGAGCCTGGTATCAGGGTTAGCTCTTCGGGAAGCTCCTGTGGAGAGCTAACATATCCATGTGTGACTTTGTTTCTCCTCTATGCCACTGTCTTTGGAACAAAATGCACTTCGCCCCTGTGAAGTCCCCCTAAGAGCCAGTACGCACCATCTGTATTTGGATTTGTTGCCTTGAGGTTTTGGAGATGAACTCAAGTCCTTTCGGTGACCATCCTCTGCCCCCCACCCCCCAACTCCCACTGTGACGTCCTGCTCCGTCAGGTCAGGGTTTGGATCTTTGATTTATGTCTGGCTTCCAAACGGCCACAGATGCACGGCTGAATGCCCACGTAGCACCGAGAGCCTTTGGAAGAATCCGCGCCAGCAGCTCCGACACAGAGCCAAGCCTGCTTTCGGTGGGCAGAAGGACACTACACCGGGCTAGACGAAGGACCTCGTTCCTCTACTTTTTCATGTCCTTACACCAACAACCAGAAAACCGCGTGTGTGAGGGCACATATGTGCGCAAAGGGCCGGGTGCAGAGGAGTCAGATCTGTTAATGGCCCGATCCAAGCTAGCGAGGGCTGTTGGGAAACAGGAGCCAGGAAAAGCAGACACGTGGCAAATGGTCCATCTGCCTCGGCCTAGAATCCAAATATTACAGACCTGATGTCAGGAACGCAGATGTAACTGCCGGCTGGGGTTCCTGCCAGACTTCTCAAAACTTTCCCCGGTGCAGCTGACACCTATTTGAAAGTTTCTCCCTCCTTCTACCCACTGAGATGATGTCGGGTTTCTCTGGCCGGTGTGCAGAGGGAGAATAAAAATAAGAGTAAGCTCTGTTTCCTCGGCCCCATTAGCTTGTTCCAGGGCACTTAGAGAAGAGTGTCTGTGTGTGCCTTTCCCCAGGGGGTCACAAACATCTCTCCAACCCCAGGTGGGACCTGCTGACTCTCTCCACCCCTCCAGTAATCGTTGCTGCTGAGGCCACAGATGCACGAGTCCAAGGGGTCTGGGAAGAGACCTCAGACCTCCCATCACCTCTTGTGGCCAAAGCTGGCTATTTGCCCAAGATCCCTAGGTCGCCTGACACGGGTGACATCTGGTGAAGCCAGTGTTTCTGCTTTCCTCCCCCTTTTATAGCAAACCCCAGTTTGCGGTTATCGTTGCATATGGGTCCTGAAGGATGGATGTCCAGATTCCCCTTCCTTCCTCTTTGCTGCATGTCTTTGGCCAATCTCATTCCCCTCAAATCTTCTTCCCAACAAAAGCCTAGGGATCTCAAACAAGTAGGCACCAGGGGGCAGTGCGGGGGTCTGCCCAGGTTCCCGGCTTCAGTGTAAAACAGGAGGGGCTCAATGGGGGACCTCCCAGAGCCCCTGAACACATACACAGACAGACACCCGCAGCTCCACGTCCCAGAGCTTAGGATATTAGGAGCATTTTTTTTTTTTTCCATTTCTATTTGATAACATCTGTGAAGTCAGATTAAATGTTTGGGGAGACTTGTGCAACCCAGGTACAATTGGGCCCAAGTCACAGCCCACTCTACTAAGAGAGTCACATTCAAAGAAACCCGATCTCCCCAGGTTTTCAGAGAATTTTAATACTTACCAGTGTCTCTTAACAAAAATGTCAAAGGAATTCAATTCATAGTTCCCACTAAAAACTTCTTGAGTTTATCTTTCCCTGTTCCTCTGATTCTCAGTATCCGCTCACATACCCCCACGTATCTGAATCAGAGAGAGAGAACATGAGTGAGGGGAAGGGCAGAGGGAGAGGGACAAGCAGACTCCTGGCTGAGCCAGGAGCTGGGCTCAATCCTAGGACCCTGAAATCATGACCCAAGCTGAAGGCAGACACTTAACCAACTCAGCCCCCCAGGTGCACCTAAAAGGACTTTTAATCACATACATCTTTCTGTGGACTCTAAACCACTTGAGAACTAGGCACTACAGGCTTAAGGAAATCCAAATATAAATGTTGGCAAACCTGGATTGCAGGACCTCAGATCTGTGGTCATCAAGATCAGGCTTCATACTAGTTTCTGTCGCACTTAGTCCCCGGGCTCAGATGAGGGAAACGGTGTCTGAAGAATGGCCTTTACTCTGCTAGCCTCCAGGAAGAGCCTGGTCGCCACACACCTTACTGAACCCAGAGGGTCCAAGTGCCCAAGGGACAGATGGATGTCTAGACCTTCTGGCAGGAGATCAGAGTCAGACGGAAGGGCAGGGAGGGGACTTGGCAGGGGCGGAGACATGCCCCTGCCTTTCACCTGGTCTCCCCAGTCAGGTGACATCCTACTCTCATCTGCCCAGGCAAAGAGAAGAGTGCAAAACCCCTTCCCAGTACTCACGAGGCTCAGAAAAGCCTGCAACTTGCTAAGCCAAGACATAAATACAGAAATAGGAAGAAAATAATCTGCCATAATTAATATGCTATAGTTTCTGCCCACCAAAGGCTCATTCCAGACATCCATTTTCTAAAAAGATTTCATTGTCTCTCCTTATGAAAAAAAGACATTGTGTGCCTTTTTACATAAAGTAATAGAAAGAAAAATAGGGTAGGAAAGAGTCAGAAAATAATGTTCTAATTTTGACTCTGCCACAGTCTGGCTGTCATGTTGGGCTCTGTCTGCAAAATTCTCTCTCTCACATACCCAGCAGCCCACTGGCCAGGCCGCCCATCCATCCCCGCATCGTGCCTGACTGCCAAGAGCCCACCTGGGTTCCGCAGCCCACGCTCTCACTTGTAAGGAAAAGAGGACACTTTCTTTAAGTGGCTTTATTTAAAGAAGTAAAAGAAGATGAAGAGGAAGGAGGAGGAGGAGAGGAAGAAGGGAGGGGGGAGCAGGAGGAGAAGGAAAGGAAGAGGAAGAAGAGGAAGCAAAAGAGGACGAGGAAGAAGGAGGAGGAGGAGGAGAAGAAGGACAAGGAGAATGAGAAGAAGAGAAGGAAGGGGAAGAAGAAGTAGAAGAAGAAGAAGGGGAGGGGGGAGGAGAGGAGGAAGAGGGGCACTATGGCCTGAGTGCTGACAGCAGTACAGCGGCCGAACGGTATGGAGAGCTGAAAGAGCGAACACTGAGTGCCTCCTTCCAATCGTGGTCCCATTGCTCCTCTGCTGAGTGACCTGGGGCCAGCTACTGAACCTCTCCATTTCTTCATCTATAAAATAAGTGAACTTCAGTGTAAGCCTTATAGTGTTGTTTGGAAATTAAGTGAATTAGTGTAAAACACTTGGAACAGTGTCTGGCACATCGCAAGTGACATGAAGTGTTTGCCAGCATTTTCATGGGTTCGTAAATTCCAGTATAGAAACAAACAGAACATTATAATCTCATCACAATAATTTTATGAACCTTTCTAATAACATGGAAATACTTATGCCTAATTGTTAGATTTAAGAGTTAGAATTAAATTGTTTATGTTATGCGCCATTTTGAACCATGTTTAAAGATTACAGAAAATACATAGAATTACAACAAAATGCTAATTGGCTATCTTTGGTAGTCAGATTATGAAAGCTTTTAATTTTTCCATGCATAAATTTTCTACAGTAGCCTGTATTCATTTTAAAGAAAAATGTTTATTTTGATTTTTTTTTAAAGAATTCTGGTGTCTGGGGTGGATGTTACCAGGCAAAGCATCTCTAACAAAATGTTGCTTTTCCAGTCTGGAGACTCCACACATTATACAGACAATAAATTCTATTTTTGATGGAAGAAAAACATTCTTTTGTCAGCAATAAATTACTCTATCTTTACCCCACCCCACAGAAGTTATAAATGCTTCTCTCCTTGGTAGGTGTTTCTCCCGGGGCTGCATTCCACAGCTCATGGTAGGTATCTGTTCCTCTGAGGGTCCATCCATCCTGAAGACAGTTGTTGCTTGAAGCAAGAAGCTTTGTCAACCCCACCTGCTTCCATCACTGGGTCCCGCATATCATATTTACCAAAGTATTAAGTATTTGATGACAGAATGAACTAAAGGCCAAAAAATGACAGCTAGGCCTCTCTTCGATTGCTGGTCCATTCCCCCCTCAAGGTAAAAAAACTGTTCGGAATAACAAAACCTGAACAATTCTGGCCCCATGTTTAAGCCTCAGCCCTGCAATCTGCAACTCTCTAGAACATTCCTAGGATGGAAGCTCCCACCTCAACTCTCATCTTTGACGTTTATTGCCGGTTTCAAGGAGTTGGAATTTATTAGTATTTATGAGTTTCCATTTCTGTAAGTCAGAAGAGCTTATCTGCTAAGTGTGTCATAAGACTCGATCTAATAGCTTCAGCATCCAGCCCAGCACAAATACCTGGACAAGTTTGTCATCTGAGGTCTAGGGGATGGCACCATCAGAACTCACATACACTCTGGGTCCAGTACCACAACTACAGGCCACTTGCACATAAGTTCTGCTTTGTCTTGCCTTTCTCGTTCCCCCATTTGTTGTTTTTTCCTACTCCCTCTAGACTCTTCAAAGTCACAAAATATTAGAGCTGGAAAAGAGTTGAGCCCTGTTCAACATCACATAGCTGGCATAGCTGGTTAGAAATAGTAGTAGAAGCAGTCCTAGTAACAGCAGCAAACACAGACAGCATTCACCATGGGCCGGGCACTGTTCTAAGGTTTTAAATATAGTTACTCATTTAATCTGCACAACAACCGTGTAAGATAAATATTATTATCATCATTTCTTGGATAAGGAAACCATGAACCAGAGAGGTTAACTCACTGACAGGGTTCAGAACAAGTCTCTCCCAAATATGCCATTTGGTATGTTGATTATTTTGAGTTGAAGTCAACCAAGTCCCAAAAGACTCGGAGAGAGATTTTTACCTCCTCCTAAACTGTCTAAAAGATTTAGATAGAGGACCTGCTCTTGGAAGAGAGTTAACACCAGAAGTAACCACAAAAAATATGGGGTAGGTGTGGTAAACTGGGGGAGATCAAATTCCTCTATGTGTCCCATTGTCTCTGCATGGCATGGCAAACACTTGTTTATCATACATTTGTTCTTCCCAACTTCTTGTGAATTGTCTCCCTCCCTTAGGTCTCAGACCTCCTAACCCCTTCTCTTTAGCTAAGAATGTCATATAATCCTAAATTGCCTGCCTGCGGGCCTTATATTCTTATGGGGCCCCCATATGTACATAATTAAATTTGCTTTTCTCATAATAATTTGTTTTGTGACATATATGTAACATATAACTTATGTTAACTGGATAATAGGGACAGTCAAAAGAACCAGGAAGAATAGAGGGAAAATTTTTCCTCTCCAACATGACTTTTCCAAGATCACAGAGTCAGAACTCAAACCCACTTAAGTGAGGCCAGGACCATCGGTCTCTTAATTCACCACTCAGTGTTCTTTCCAAAATACCAGGCTGTTGCCTGGAACTCAAAAGCTATTATCAGCAGCCAACACCCTTGGACTCTTCCAGTAGAGTCTGCTGGGCTTAACAAAAATGAAACAAAATCATCACAGAGGTGCAAAAAAGAGTCCACTTGACTTTATTTCAATTACATTTTCTGATTCTCTGTTCTGTGTGCTAGATGCTGGGGGAAAGTCAGAAATGAATAAAAATAGGGGCACTCCTTTGATGCAATTTATGATGTAACAGGAAAAGCTGGAAGAAGGTTAAGTGAAGGTTAAGTGAAGCAAAGCTTCCTGGCCCTCTCACCAAGCTCTCCTTCAGTAACACCAACTCACAAGGTTAAGACCCTCAAGTGAGGCTGTAATTAGCAAAAGGAAGGGGAAGGAAATCCACCTTGGTCAAAAATCTCATCAGGGCTTACCAGAAGGCCAGGGGGAAGCTTGCATTCATCCCATTTTAGAGATAAGGCCGAAGAGGCTCAGCATGATCCCGGAACTACCTCTAAGCTAGTATGTTGCAGATATAGAATTTGAAACCCTCTCTGGCCCCACAGCAGATGGGCTACCCACCGTGCAGCACTCTCTCCTTCCACTCCCTCCCTTCTCTAGACTCATCTCCCAGCAAAGCCTTTACCTGTGGGTCCCATTTGGCATATGATTGATGAGGATTTCTGAGCAATGTCAGTCCCTCCTCCAGGGCTGCCCTGGCTGCTTCACCATTCCAGAACAAACACATGTTTGATCTACGAGGCTACTTTCTTGCCATGAAAGGATGTGTCTCCCAAGTGACCTCTTCCTTGGTAGTTGGAGAGAAAGTGTGATAAAAAGCAAAAGCCATGTCCTTTGAAGATAATTCACACATTGGCCAAAAGATGCGATAAAGTAGCTAGAAATCCAGCACAGGCTACAAACAACTCCACATTAAAGGCATCTATGTTTAATAAAACTAATAAATCAAATGCTGTTAGGTGGTACCTCCTGGCTCTGTTTTAGGCCTATAATTGGTGCACATGGATAATACAAGAATTAAAGGCATTGAGTCAGCGGAGGGTCTGCTTACCTCCGTATTTCTAGGTATTTCTAGGATTATCTCCATGATTTGTTAGAGAAGGTTTATCAAAAGTAGAGTCCCTTAGAAAAGTGCCAGGCTACCAATCTAGACCCCTAGACGGGAAAGGGATCTCCAAGAACAATGAAAAAGCCAGACAGGAAGTTAAGGGAAAGGTAGGAAAGAGGAAAAAAATAATTTAAGTATGTTGATTTGTTGTGCATCTCACATGTGCACTTTCTGTGTATTTTCTGAGCTAATCCTCACAACAACCCTGTAAGCTCTGTGACATTATCCCCTCACTACAGGTGAGAAAAGTATGTCTGTCGGTTGAACGACTTGTCCAATGGCAGAAGTGGTTGGCTCCCAAGCCAGTGGAAGAAGACGCCCGAGGAGCTTGGCATAGTCAACCTTGAGAAGATGGACCATGAGGATAGCTCTTGTCAACTGTAGATCAGCCCAAGATTATTCTTTAAAGAATGGAAACCCATTTGCATTAGACCAGAAGAGAACAAAGGATGCAGGCTTAGGTATAGGGGAATTGACAGAACCATCCATGAGGGGCATTGGACCTAAAAGGAAGTGATAGAAATTTCCTTGGCTGGGGAAAACCAAAATCTGCCAGACAGCTTGATGCGGTAATGGTATAGAAAGGACATTTGACAAGGTCCGTGCCCAGGAGCCGGCACTTATAAGCAGCGTGACTTTCCACTAAGTCCCAACCTCTCTGACCTTCAATTTGCTTTGTACAACGGAGACAGTAATAACTAATTTGAAGTATTTGGGAAAAGCGGTAAATGAAATGATGTATATAAAATGCTTGGTAAACACTAAAGTGCTATCAAGCATAAGGACTGTTATGACTCCACCTTTCTGGAACTTTTAATTCATAATCCAGCCCAGAGACAGAGGGATGGACTAAATGACTTACTGTAGCTTCTTTTTACCACCAGAAGTAGATTATTCAAAGCTTCAGAGTGAAGTCAAGCTGCTTCTAGGGATCATTAGCTTTATAGCTTTCAGAAAACCTCAGCCTAAAATAGAGATTGCTTATTTCTCCCCCTCCCCGGTGAAAGGTTTCAATGACATATTCAGCTCCAGCTCTGCAGCAGGGTGGAGAGCTATGGAACGGGTCAAGTTCACCCTCCTTCCGCAGGGAAGAGAGGCAATTTGAATGAAGAGTTAGAGGGTCGTAATGCTGAAGGGAATTCATGATTTGGGGCTAGAAGAAAATTGGCCTTTTGCCTCCAAAGCCATTTAATGCCATGAGATGCCAGGTCCCTCTCAGAGGCTAACCTAAAAAAAAAAAAAAAAAAAAAAAAAAAAAGACTGTAGGACTGTGGCCTTAATTACTAGACCAGATTGATTAGTCAGGGACAGATGGCTTGAGGTCTATTCCCTACTCTTCCTGAAACTTACCAGATACACACCACGTTCATCTCTTAATCAATAGTTCTCTCCTTTCATTAAATGAGAGATAGTAACAATCTTTAGCGATGAGTAATTACAATGTCAGTTTCATTCCATGTGTGATGTCTATAGAAAGGACTGTGCAAGCTGGTGGAGGGGGTAAGCTGAAAAACTTCAACTGTACAGATGTAAAATACAGAAATAGAAGTCAGGATAGATACACTTGGCATGAAGAATTCGAATGACAAAGCAGTCCAAGATCTGATCTGTCATTTGTTTCACCAGTGAGAAACTGCAGATGCTTCATAAGTACATTCTTATTCTCTCAATACTCCCATCAAAGAGCTTTCTGATTTTTAATAGCAGAATAGCATTTTTGGCTTTTTTGAAAGAGTTTTGTTATAATTTTGATAAACTTTCCCATACGAGTCACCCAGAATCCTTTATATGACTAAATTACCAGAAGTGGCTGCATTTATTAATAACTTTGAAGATTAAGGTTTCATTAACATCAGTCTGGTAGAGGAAATACATTTTTTGATGGCAGACTTAGCTCAGACCACAGAGAGTGCCAGAGAGGTGGTTCTCTTCCCTGGCTCCAGGCTGCTATGTAGAACCTATCAAGTTAGAAGAATAGGCTAGCTCAGCCATCCCTCTCAGTGCTGACAGTCACTATTGGGGCCCCATTGTACAAAGCACTGTGCTGGGTAGTGGGTGGTAAATATCTCCTTCACCCCATGCTTCCCCTCGGGGAGCCTAGCAGCATCATGAGAACAAAGACCTAGATTTCAAGTAACAAATGGCAAACCAGGTTTGGCTGACCTAGGGCCATATGACGTTGATAGATTTTGAAAGTTGTAAAAATTCAGATGGGGAAAAATTTCCTCTGACATCAGGTGATCAAGGAGGTTCTGGAAAGGCCCAGCAAGAACTCATTGAGCCCCCGTCTCTGCATGGTATTTTATTAGCCATGTGGGAACCGACTGCACGTACATAGAACAGGATTATAGAGTTCATTTTCTCAGGGTTTTAAGGGGTTTCCCATCTGCTTCCTGGACATCTGACCCCAGTTTTAGCAGCAAGAAATTTCAATGCCTACAAAAGCATATTATTTGGTATGGTACTGGATTTTAAACTTGAACTTAACTATTTAAATGTGGGGGCACCTGGGCGGCTCAGTGGGTTAAAGCCTCTGCCTTCAGCTCAGGTCATGATCCCAGGGTCCTTGGATCAAGCCCCACATCGGGCTCTCTGCTCAGCGGAAGCCTGCTTCTCCCTCTCTCTCCTTGCCTGCCTCTCTGCCTACTTGTGATCTTAAAAAAAAAAAAAAAAAAAAAAAAAAGTAATACTGTCATTCCTTGCATTGTGAGCTTATTTCTACTTTTACAAGTGTGTTTCCACTGTGGGACTGTTTCGTCTTCAGAGGGTTTCTGAGGTCAAACAGAAATTATTAACCTGAAGTAACTGAAGTCCAGAAAAGTTGTTCAAGACCACACAAAAGTCCTGAGCAGAGGCAGGCCCAGGACCCAGGGCCTTCCAACTCCTGATGCAGGTAGGGAGACAAGCATGTCACTTGCACGGGTATCTGGCATCAAGGCAGGCTAGAGCGATCCATGGTTGTTTGCCAAGTGTCCACAGGTCCGCAGAGGAAAAGGCCACTATCAACATACAACATATAAGCTAAGGAGTACAGGAGTGGTTCCTGGAGGTGCCGTTTCATCAGAAGGTCACGTGAGAGGCTCCCCAAACAGTAGATGGCTCTGTAAAGCCAGCTTTTTCCGGGGTGCAGAAATCATAACCACAGCGCGCCCACATAGCTCTTTCTCAGAACAGACACCTGAATGCTTCCATTCCCTGAACGGGAAATTGCTTTCAGCTTTCCAGGAGTCGGGTTGTGGACTGAACACTTGCCCTGTACTTGCTCCATTGAAAATGAAACCAAGCTTTCACCAGAGCCAGCTCTTCTGGGCAGGGAAGGTGAAGTGGGAGGAATCGATGCAGACTTCCAGCAGTGATGGGGAAAGGCCGCGAGCGGTAGTTATCAACCGTCCACCACGTGCCAGGCCACTCTGCATGCATTCGAGCCCTTAAGACTCACCACGCCCCATGGAGTGAGGACAGCGGGACCCTTCCGACAGATGAGAAGGACTTGCCAAGGGCAATGACAAATGTCCTCCAGGTCACACGGGCAGTAAGTGGCAGGCTCCCAACCAGCATGCAAGGAGTTCTGACCAAAAGCCCATGCTTTTGCCTTCTCTAAGTCAAACCAGTCCCTGAAAGGAGGCTGAGAAAATGGAGTCGACCCTTCGAGAGAAATCTACCTCTGGCCACACCTATTCACAGGGGAGGACTGGCTACTTTGTACATGGGGCCCACGGCAAAGTGAAAATGCGGGAGCCCTTGTATTAAGAATTTTAACAGCAGCAATAATAGAGGCAGGACCAAAGCCAGGAACCTGCTGAGCACTGGGCCCCGTTCAGCGAAACATGTTGCGTGTCCACGAAGCTGGTCCTGCCCCACTGAGCTCGAGGCATAGCCAAACAAAGAGTCTTGGAACTGGGGGCAAAATAGACCATGTGGCCCTCAGGAGCCTTACATCCCATCGTGGACCCGGTCATCACACAGACCCACGGGCGTGCATGCGCATGTGCATACACGCGCGCTTACTGTGGGGAGGGGGGAGGAGCTCAGAGATCAAGGCTGATAAAAATTACATGGCAAGGCCCTGGGGGCAATTGTAATCCTTTTTCTAATCTCAGAAAGATTCAAAATAGCATCCTGGTGACACAGCGAATGAGAGCATGTCACCCCTATTGCAGCTGTCACTTGCATCTGCAATCGGGTGAATTACAGAGATTAGCCACGTCCGAGAATTACTGCACTTTTTGCGTGGTTGTGTGCATGGCCCTTCTTAAGGTGGAATGGCGCAGGTTTGCGTTCAGACTCTGCAAGGAGCTTAGGAAGTGCCGTGCTGCCACCCAGTGTTGGGAGCGCAGGCCCGGGAGAAACTGCGGGAGGCCCAGCGAGCGTCCTGGATCTGTTAGGGGCCAGAACCTTCCCCAAGCTACGGAGAAGGGCTCTGTGAATCTTCCCTGGGCCCCAGGCAAGCTTATTTTAGCACTCACATTCCGCATCACATCAAAAGTATAAAAACGCAGCCGCATCCCACACTAAATAAATTGACATGTCACTGAGACCGCAGTTTGGTTTTGAGTTGGTTGTCACGTTAATGGGTTTGCAGAAATGAATTTATTTTGATTTTGCAATTTTGGTTTTGAATTATGGATCCAGCGTGGGGGCGTAAAGGGAAAGAACAGCTCTTCAACGTTATTCTAAGTCAGAAACCTCTCAAAAGCTCCTAGGCCCCCGGGGCTCAGTGTCTCCAGCACCCGCTACCGTGGGTAGGGATGAAAACAGAGGACGAACGCAGAGGAAGAGAAAAGCGGAGGAATATGAGCTCTGATCACCTCTGACAACCTGTGCGCTACTCATCCTTCTGTTATTCCCGTGGCAAGGAGCAGCCTCAGTCTGCTGCATTTATCTAGAAAAGTCAGAGGCAAACCACAGCCAGGATCTGCTACACACTAGTGCCAAGATTGTTGGGCTAAAATAACAAAAACAAAAAGCCGTTGATCAGGAGTGCTGACTGGTGCAATTCCCAAATACGGTCCCTGCCCTCCCACAGCCATGGGTGTGGCTGCCACAAGTCAAGAAACCCAGCAGAGTGTCGTGCTCTGGAGTCCCCGAATGCCTGCCAGGGAGTGGCCACTGACTTTTACTTACCGGAGATACTGAACCCTCAAGCCCCTTGTAACAGGGACCTGACAGGCAAGTATCAGTCCCTGCACGTGCCGCCTGGACTGTGTCCCTGATGAATGGGGTCCGCCAGCTCCTTGGTATGAGAGCACAGGAGAGAGAGCAGAGGAGGCAGAAATCACCAGTCTTGTATAAATGAGGCCAAACCGGACCAGGAACAGAAGCGACAAATTCAGGCTGGAAGAGGCCATTGGGCTTATTGAATCTATTTGCCTGCTCTCTGGCAAAACTGAAATGAAGCTATTTTGGACACCTTATGAACCGGACTAGGTCCATATTCTGCATAATTCTGCATACTTGTGGATTTAGGATTTCTATGGGTTTAGCACACAGAGGGGTTTTATTCTGTGAAATAATCTCCTTTTTTTAAACTCCCTTTTATTACCTATTCTTTAAGCTCTTACATTTTGTCTTCAACTACCCTGGTCAAGACCCTATTCCCGCCCCATCAACTATATAGGACTGCATTTTACCACAAGCCTGTGTGAACCTGCCTATACGGCCGGATCCCAGCATCTCGTGATTCAGAGTGGGCAGAAGCTTCATGAAGAGAATCTAGTGCCATTCAGAGCTCTTGTCTTCTTCCGAGTAGGAAGGGTTTTATCAGACTCTGCCTCCATACTTACCAATTTAGCAAAGATGCTGTATCTTTCCGAAGCAGTCGGCTTCCTAAATGTAAGGGAGAGAGGTACACCTGCAAACCCCTTCTTCCCTTCATGATCCCTTTAAGTGTCAAACCACATGACTCAGTGATACTGAGCCTGAGAGTCAGCGTCTGACACTTCTCTACTGCAGGACACCAGTGCGAGGCTGACATGGCTTCCAGGAACCCCACAGCAAATGGCCACATCCCGTGGGGGCACAACACATGCAACCAGCCCCACTCCTTCCCCTCCACAGGCCTCCAAGGAGCCCAGACTTTTGTGAACGAAGCTGGTCTATTCACTCAAGGGATAATCAAGCACAGAAAACCACGGGCAAACCTCTTTCTCGTACTTTTGTCAGGGGTCAAGCCTGTTCTGAGAACCTGGAACTCTTGTTTGTAGAAGTCATCCAACAGCATTCTTCTCCTTTTTTTTTTTTTAAGTTTTTTTTTTTTTTTTTTAAATCTATGAGAGAAAGAAAGGGAGCAGGGGGAGGAGCCGAAGCAGACCCCATGCTGAGCACGGAGCCCGAAGCCGGGCTCCATCTCACAACCCTGAGATCGTGACCTGAGCTGAAACCAAGAGCTGGACGTTCAACCGACTGAGCCACCCAGGTGCCCCCAAAAGTATTCTTAAAACAGGGATCCTACAGAGATGTGATCCACACGCCGGGTATTAAACTACCATTCCGGTGCCATGGTTGTTACTCGTGTTTTGAAGTGTGGCTGGGTGTTTGCTCAGATGCTGAAACCTCAGTCTGGGCTTCTGAAATCTGGAAGGAAAAACCACGCAGACCTGAAAGAAAGACCACAGCTGGCTTCATGTTCTCTACCACGTGCTTAGAAAAAGAGGGAAGAAAATCAACTCCAAGGTCCTGCCTCAACTGGAAGGTGTGCTTTAGAGGATGGAGAGTAGTTTTTGGAATTCCTCCATTTATTGTCTATCTGGAAGCTGGTGATTGTGGCCAATAATCCCCTGAGTCCGCATGGTGCTAAGGTGAGGGAGGCAGGGACAGGCGAAGCAAACACAGATCCCTGACTTGTCAGAGTTTAAAGGAAAGATAAAGGGTTAAACAATTGAAAATATTCTTGAAGCCAAGGTTAAGGAGGAAGGATTCATCTTATGGAGGATACCTCAGTCTACCTGTAATTACATACTTCACTTTACTAACTATGGCCTAACGAGGATTGTCCCTGGACCAAAAGCTGTCCCACACCCCACTCTACCCCACCACCACCCCCCCGACGCCCCCACCGGCTACCCCTTCCCCCAGCAGGGCTTGATTTTGGGCTGGATTTTGTGAACTATGTGAGTTTCCCATTGCCGCTGTAATAAATGATCAAACTTAGTGTCTCCATACAACAAAAATTTATTTTCCTACAGTTCTGGAGATCAGAAGTCCCACTAGACTAGTCAAAGTGCCAGCAGGAGAGCATTCCTTCTAGAAGCTCTAAGGGAGAATTTATTTCCTTGCTTTTTGCTGTTTCTAAAAGCCTTCTGTATTCCCTTGGCCCATGACCTCTTCCTCCATATTCAAAATAAGCTACCTAGCATCTTCAAAGCGTTATAACTCTGACCATCCTGCCTCCCTCTTACAAGGACCATAGTAATTACATTGGGCACACCAGAAAATCCAGAATAATTTTTCTGTCTCATAATCCTTCACTCAACTCTACCTGCAGAGTCCTTTTTGCCCTGTAACCTCACATGTTTTGGGACTCAGAACATGGACATTCTGAGAAGGGGATCTTTATTTTGTCTACCATATGTGTCTTGTTTGTCTTGGAGCACAAATAATCCATGTTCCTTGGAGAAAAATTAGAAAATATGGAACAGTTTAAAATTAGAAACTACAGAATGCAACCGCTTTTAAAACATCTCCATATTGTTTCTTAAAGAAAAATAAAACTCGACCGATTATTCTCTAACGCACTTTTCTCACTTCACAAGTAATGTAATTGCCCTCCCAGGCGGACAGATACAACTGTAGATGTCAGCATTCTAATGACTGTACCGTGCTCGACTATGACACTGTGCTGTAATTTTTGAACATGTAGCCTGTTTCCAGTTTCCTATACATACCAGTAATGATGCCATAACGTTCTTGTTCATGCCCGTTGGTGTATTTGCCTGGTATTTTCTGAGGACAAGTTCCCAGAAACGTAATAACTGGGCCAATGGCTGTGGTTGCCTTTTAAGGCTTGGGATACATATGGCCGAAGTGCCTATGGGAATCTCACGACAGTTCACAGATTCCCCTGCAGAGCAGACTGTCCAGTCCTCAGGCCCAGAGCCCTGGCCAGGATCAGACTCCAAATCTCTTACCAAACTGATCAACCCATTGAAATCCCACAATTTTCTCTCTGGAAGCTGGTGATTGTGGCCAATACTTTCATTGTATTCAAAGTATTGTGGCCAATACTTTCATTCATATTCCTTCAATTACCAGTAAGATTAATATTTTTCATATGTTTTCTACTTCACAGTTTTTTTGTTACTTGCCACCTTATGTCCTTTATCTATACTGGCGTGCTTCTGTTTTTCTTAATAAATGTTGATAAAGCTATACGTTAACCCTATGTCACTTTGCCACTGGTAATTTTTCTCAGTTTAGTGTTTGTTTGTTTTTTAATTGAGTTTTTAATGTGTAGAGGTTTTGACTTTTTTGTGTGTGTGGTTAAACCTATCAGTCTTTTTACTTATAGTGTCTGCCTTCGGTTTCATGCTTAGTACTGTGTCATTGCGTCCTGGGCCTTGCCCACCCTAATATTATATAAATATTCTCTAGTGAGGTTATTAATCCATCTCGATTGTTTGCCTAAAATACATGTTAGTGCCGTTTGCTAAAAGAATTCTGCTAAGGCAGTCACTTGAAACACAAGGATGCAGCTCCCTGCAGGGTTGACATCAGGCTTTAAATAACGGGCGTGTTCTGTGGCTGTATCCAAAGGCTTGGCAGCAGTGTCTCTAACTGGGGTTATACCTGAAGTCCTAATTCACTGTGATTTTTAAACCAAGTGAAGAGCCCTCAGAGAGAGAGGACCTACCACCTCTTTCAATTCAGCTGAGAAAATATGACTCAGCTCTTGCTTTTCACGGTGGAGTCGCTTAATTTAATCTTCCTTGTCTACTTCTCCTGCTTGTTGGATCACTGAGGTGTGGGCTGAGATTTTGCGATATCAGGTCCAAGCCCGTGGAGTTCTCAACTCTGGCTGTCCTGCTTCAGGCTACGACCAAGGGGAATCAGGGAGTGAAGGGCTTAGGAAAGTAGACCTTAAAGAAGTTACTGCAAAAGACCCATGGACTACTGCCCACCACTCAGGGGAAGACATTTCTTTGTTCTTACCTCACCTGGAGGAGTAGCTGTGGACTCATTCAGCGAGTGTTTCTTCCTGAGTTTGGGCTGGTGCCAGATGGAAGCAGGAAACCCAAGCTGGCGTGGAGGGCACTCTACTTACCAGATGGGTTTCACTGTATTCTGCAAACTTAAAGATTTAGAGGAAAGTCCTTCCATTTTCCTGAAAATTAAAATGAGTACCAGAACTTTCCAGTGAACAGCTTCTCCTCTCCCTAGGTCTGCAAATTATGTGGGAATGGAGAACTCACTGAGGACAAAGTCCCACTGCTAAGAATGTCCCTCATTCAGGTAGGAGAGTGGACCACACCTGCTTTCCGGGCCCTTTGCTCAACAAGCAACTAGTGAGAGCCAACTTCCACCCCTTTTTGTATGCTGCTCCCTGTCTAGCAGGCTTTCCTCGGCACCCACCTACTGCAGTCATGATCATCAAGGTCCAACTCAAAATCTGCCTCTATGTTAAAGCTTTCCTTGACATCTTTCCAACCTCTACCCCACCTGCCACTTCCTCCCCCAACCCTCACCAGCTCAGCAGTATTGTATGGTGGCTTTGGAACCAAATGAGCATGGCTTTGCAATGATTTGCAAATGCACTTCGTGCATTTGGAACCTTTGGAATATTGATTGGAATATTAATGCTTCTAAGCCTCGGCTTCTTCATCCAGAGGAAGGAAACCACTTTCTCGAGGGTGTTGTTTTGTACATTCAATGAGATCATACATAGGATGAATAACAGCAGGTCTCTGGCCTATAGGTACTTATATTATTTGGTAAAAACCACAACACAAGATAATATCACTATCATAAAAGGGACACAGAATGCTTCAGCAGTACAGAGAAAAAAGAGGTTTTGTCATCCAGGAATGATCTGGAAAAGTAAATGGCTGAGGGGGCATTAAGTCTCTTGAAGAAGGGGTAAAAGTCCACCGGGTAATGCTGGGAGCCAAGGATAAAAGAGGGAGGTCAGGCTATGTCCAGAGAAGAGAATATAGCAGGCTCCAGCTGAGCTGTTTTTTTTTTTTTTTTTTAAATAGCTTTAGTAATAATACTGGGGTTAGAATAAAACAAAATAGGGATTACCTGGGTGGCTCAGTCATTTAAGTGTCTGGCTCTTGATCTCGGCTCAGGTCTTGATTCAGGGTTTTGGGTTTGGGCTCTGTGTTGGTTTCCACACTACGTGTGTAATCTACACAAAAATAGATAGATAGATAGTTGTTATTTTAGTTTTAATACTTCAGAAATCAATGTTTTCTGAGCATGGATTGAGAGCATTAGAATTATCTCTAGAAAGGTCCACTTGGTAGTTGTGTACATGACAGTTTAGAAGAAGAAATTCATTGGGCAGTTGAGAAGGCAATGCAATCACCCATATTGAAAAGAGCAGGCTTGAGACACCAAGGAGAGGCCAACAGATGAGTGGAGCCATTTTTCTGCAATGGAATTAAATGGCCAAAGCAGTAAACATTCCTCAGCGAAGCCGCCTTTTGCCAACCCAGCCCTGGAAAATTTGCAGAAGTGGAAGGAGCAGAAAATGCCATGAGAGTGTAACTTACAAAAAGGCTCTTGGCTGGAGGAAGGGCAACCACCCGGTACCCCCAGAGTGAACCACCCTCCTTTGGACAGCCGAAGCAGGCCTAATTTCACTCTGACAATAAGGAATTCCTGGTGACTAGAAGGTGAATGACTTGGGTCCTCAGAACCGCTCACAGAGTTTTCTTCCTTCCTTCCTCTCCTGCTAGCCTCAGGCTGCCACTATGGATGTGTGACCCCAGCCCTGCCTCACCAGCCAATCACAGATCCTCTTGGGTCACCAGAGAGCTTGCAGGACTGACTTTGGCTGGGCACTTCTTTTCAAGAGCTTTCTGTCCCATACCTGTCTTGAACCTGGCAGCAAGGCCCTCCCTGATCTAACCCCAGTTACCTTGACAACCATGACTGGCCTCACTGCCCAGGCGCTGTGGAACCTTACGGGGTTTTCGAGCTACCATGCCTTTGCCCAGGGTACCCATCGTGCTCCCACTGGTCTGCCGTCCCAACATTGCCTAGCTTGGGCTCAACCTTCCGCAAACCCTACAGAGGTTCTGGTCTCTAAATTGTTCACATCTCCCAGACTCCTTTGGGCTGCTTCCCCAAGATAGCTCCTTCTAGGCAAGAACACAGTTGCCTCTCAATAAACGTGTTTTGCAAAAAAAAAGAGCAGGCTTATTTCTGGAGCCAATAAAGTTGACCTAATTTGTAGACCTGATTGGATGGGAGACAGGGAATAGACATGACAAAGAGGACTTATTCTTGATGAGCTGGAGTATGGTGGGGCTGTTAAGGTAAAGAGAGACACTTAGAGGACCACTTCTAGCATGTTAGAATGGAGATACCAGGGAGAAGGACCATCCTACAGGAATTAGAAGCAAGAGAATGGACGTTAAGAAAAAAAATGGCCTCCAAGATAAAGCTTAAGGGGGCGCCTGGGTGACTCAGTGGGTTAAAGCCTCTGCCTTCGGCTCAGGTCATGATCCCAGGGTCCTGGGATCGAGCCCCGCATCAGGCTCTCTGCTCAGCAGGGAGCCTGCTTCCTCCTCTCTCTCTGCCTGCCTCTCTGCCTACTTGTGATCTCTGTCTGTTAAATAAAATAAGAATAAAATCTTTAAAAAAAAAAGAGAGAAAGCTTAAGGCTCCCTCCATATAAATAAGAAAATGAAAATTGTGTGAATGGATGAGATGCCCAAAGACAGAGGAAGAAAAGAAGACCAAGGACAGAAGCTTAAGTGATGTCGACACTTGGGGAGTAGAAAGGTGCAACAAGATCAGGATAAAACAATCTCATATCTGAATGTGATAGTTCCTCTTTACCTGCAATATTCTCTAAGGCTCCCTTCATTTAAATGACCATCATTTTTCAAGCTTTAGCCAAATTCTTATGCAAAACAATTATTAATAGCTTGAATTTACCGAGCATGTGCAGAATGCCAATCCCTGCGCATGTATTATCTCTTTCACGTAATCATGTGATGCAAGCACATCAATGATACCCATTTCACAGATGAGGGATTAAGACCCAGTAAGGCTTAATGACTTGTCAAGGCTTGACAAGTAATAAACAAACCTAGGTTACCTGGATCCAAAAATCAAACTTTAACTTCTTTGTTGTGCTGTCGCTAACTCGTCTCCAATATATTTAGAATGAAAGCCAAGCATCTTAATTTTTGAAACTCCCAGGAGCACCCCATTTGAGAACCCTGCTGTATACTTCCATGACTGATAGCAAATCTGGCCTCCACGTTGACAACATGTGGACAAATGGTTTTACTTCTTAGGTCTTAGTTACCTCTTCTTCAGGATGGAGATAACATTTCCCCAGCGGTGTCAGTATATAGATCATATACATGAAACATGGGTAACATGTCTGCATGTCTGCATGTTATTACAGTTATTATTGCTGTTGGGGGTAGTACGCACTCCCCGAACCTATTCCAGATTTCCCTCTTTAGGTCCAAGTTCACTGGCATCACTCATATGGGGCGTTCTTGATTTGAGGTAGTGCTCATCCCAGGAAGGCCACACTTCACAGGGGACTTACTGGTGATGAAATGTTCTGGGAGGTTGAATGAGCACTTGGGGAGAGACAGCCTGAGGAGATGAGCCATACAGCTGATCCACGAGATGGGTCCGAGCCCTTATTCTTTTCCTCATAACAATGTCAATGCCTTGATTTCTGTTGGGGGAGAGGGGAGCTGAGTGGCGGGCAACATGCTTGCCATGCTGACAATTCAGCTTCAAGAGACTGGACCGTGTAAGCAGACACTTCCCCACACCAGCCAGCTCCTCGTCTTCCCCATCCAGAGCTGGTGCATCGGCTTTGGTCTTATTTGGGACCCATTCTCAAGCAAGAGGCTAAATTCCCTGAATCACTCCTCTACCAAGACCTTTCCTTGGATGTTACCACCACCTGCTCCTGCCAAAGCTCACTCCCGTGCTCTGCTTCCAGGAGGGGAAAGCATATGGACCACTATTTGTTGCCAAAACCGATCAGAGAACAAAACTCAGTTCTCATAAAAATTGCACAATACCTGCTTCCCTCTCCTTGCTAACAATAAAAATGAAGCTCAAGCTCAGGCAACTGTCTTTCTCGAAGGAAATATTTTTCACTCAGATCCAACTCCTAACTGGGTCATTTCTCACCTGCTCAAACACCCTGATCACTGGGGGAAAAGGACTATAAACAACTGAAATGATAGTTTTCTTAAGAATTGTGTTTTAGATGCAATAATATCCAGATCTTTCCATTGGAATCCATTGATAATTTTAGAACTTTCCTTGCCGAGGTGGAAAAGAATCCGCAGTATTTTTAAAATTTTAATTACTCACTGAATGAAGTCTAAAAGTATTTAATTATTAGATTTATGCCTCAAGATAAGTTCAATGGTAATTACAGGATGTCTTTTTTTAAATTCTAATTCCAAATAATTAAATCCCAAACACATTGAATCATTATGATTATAATTAGAATAAAGGTGTCTTATATTTGAAACCAAAGTTTGGCTTTTTGTTTAACCTTTTTGCACCTCATCAAAGGGGGATGCTTTGGAAAGAAATCTGTCTCAATCCTTCTAATGCTGCTTTAAAACAAAATAAAAAAACATAATTGTCTGCAGGAATGCTTTTCCATTCTAATACTGGCGGAGAGAAAGCAAGCCCCAAGCAAGCTTTCAGCTTGCTCGAGGTTCCAAAGCACGCTGACTTCTCTTTTCCCATTTGTCATCCTCGGATGCAGGAAGCACCCAGAAACCAGGCAAAAAGATGAAGCAGACCCAGCGAGATCATCAAGACAACGGAGGAAGAGCATCCAGGAAGGACTTCCTCTCCCCGACCTCCAATATGTCAATCAGTCTTGGGGTCACTTTTCGGAGGTCACCTTCAATTAAAGGTGAACAAATGGAGCTGTGTGGGGTTGGGTAGACCCCTCACAGGGACATGCCCACAGACTAGAAAATAGAAAGCAAGATCCACAGAATGAGATCTAAGGAAGGTTCAGAAGGTTTGAACGCTGGGGACCAGGCAACAGTAAATGAGAACAAAGGTGCCTCTCCTCTAGCGGTGATGATAAGGCTGCGGAGGAGCCCTTGTGAGGATGGCTCGACAGCATATGAATTAAGTTCAGTGTCCTGCGCACATCTCTGCATGGTGCTCTGGGATTTGGGAAGTGGGAAGGTGGTGGTTTGCGGTTTCAAGGAGGAGCTGCAGGCTGGCGGTTCAGGAAGAAGAAGAGACACACAGCTTTAAAAAGCAAATAAACCAAGCCCAGATGTCCTCCCCTGGCTGGTAAGGCAGAGAGGAGAGCGCTTGCTCCTCCAAAAGCATTTGGAGGCCAGGGGGGTAAGAGCCTGTGAGGAGGGAAGCACAAAAGCTATAAAGAGGAGGCCAGAGAGCAATCATAATACTTAGAAAAATGTCACATTAAAACCTCCAGCTGCCGGCGGCTGGAGGGAAAAAGAGTTCCAGACAATAGCTGAGGGAACAAGTTGAATCTTGTGTTCATTCCTGTGGTTAAAACAAGTCTGTACGACCACGAGGAAAATTCCATCCTCCTCCAAACTTAACTCCCTGCTTACCTGAGCTGCAGACACTTTTTGTTGAGAAAGGCCCCTTGAAGAGAGAACCGGCATCGCAGGTCTCTGCTACCAGAACTTTCTCTCCTCTTGCACACTCACATCTTGCAGATTACCTCCTCTCCTTGGAGGGGCCTGGTTAGCCCTTTGGCTAAAGCGTAAGGAATGAAGCAGGGTTTGGGGAAAGGAAGCATTCGCTTGCCACCCTCCCTGCCCCCAACTACAGCTGCATTCACGTTAAACCTTGAGAACCATAGCTGCCCCATGAACTTAGTGATTCACTCGTTGAATAAATGTTTGTTGAACGTCTGCTTGGTTTCAGGCTCCAGATTACGCATTTAGGGAGGACAACCAAGGTCAAGCTGTTGCTAAGAACTTCCAAGTCAGGAGACACAGGAAAGATGAGGGTCTACGTGCTGCTAACTGTTTGACCAATTCAGTGAACCTTGTATATTACAAAGACGGAACATTGCTTTTGCCTTTCCTTCTTTGGGGGCTTTTGTGAGTTCAGCTGATAAGTGACCTGCCTGCTGGAGTCAGGCCAGCCAAGTATCCCTCTTCCTCACCAGTAATCCCAATGTCTGCTTCTTTTCATCCTTCCCAGACAAGCCTAGGTCACCTTGCTCTGGGAACTCTGCTACTGGAAGAAGGAGAGTACCAAAAATTGTCCTGGGTCCAGAAGCAGATAAAAAACAATTCCTAACTCACGGAGGTCTGTTTGGCATACCCAGGAAAGGGAGAATCCGCTCAGAGAGGCGTAGGAGGTGGGATCAAACATGCCCCCCAGGGAAAGGATATGACAAGTAACCTAGTGCTCCAGAAAGGAGGCAAGGTTGGTAGACGGGGTACTTAATGGAGATGGTAACTTATTTGTAGTCAGACTGGGAGACATCTGTGGCTTGATGTATCTTCTGTTGCTCCTCTTTTTTTTTTTTTTTGGTTTTTTCCATTTTATTTATTTTTTCAGCATAACAATATTCATTGTTTTTGCACAACACCCAGTGCTCCATGCAAAACGTGCCCTCCCCATTACCCACCACCTGTTCCCCCAACCTCCCACCCCTGACCCTTCAAAACCCTCAGGTTGTTTTCCAAGGTCCATTGTTGCTCCTCTTTACAAAGCCTTCCAGAAACTCTGATATGTGTTTAGTAATAGAGAGAGAGAGAGAGCCGTGAGTGCTGCCCAGCGCCCTCAGGGAGCTTGTGATAGTGGCATGCTTACAATTCTTAGTAACCATTTCTCGAGGAGGGGAGAAAAAAAGCCCTGTTTTCTAGCTTTTGCCAATTTTCATGGTGTAAATACTCCCACTGTGGTTGACTTGAAGGTGCCAATGTGAAGAGTTGGAACACAAGCGGCTCTTGCTGGTTGATTTCAACTGACTCCAAACCACGACTGGCTTGTCGTCTATAACACGGATACAGATAAACATGGGACATAGTCACAGAATCTCCGGATCAACTGATGGATCGGCATCAGCTGCAACGTCTTTAACTGAACCCCAGAGGGAAGTCTGATTTAGGGGTGGCAGGAAAAAGGATCACAGAGCTACAAGGTGACTGTTCTCTGTCTCCCTTCTGGTCCCTCAGAAACATAGAAAACCAAGGGATGTTTAGAGCCAGCAGAGATCATGCCTATAAGCAAGACCAATCCCCTCATCCAGGCCCTTCCAGAAAGGGGTCTGCATCACACAGGCACGGGATGACTTCGATAGCCTCCACTTCGGACACACTTCCATTGACAGGCTAGGTGTCCCTGCCACTGCACTTGGGTGTCGAGCAGGAACCCAATAAACTAGATTATTTAGGAAGAAAAACAATTAGAATTCTCTGGGGTCCTCTGAGCCCCCACAGAGGCACGTGGCTGCCTCTCCAGGTGCTGGAAAGTGGATGAAACTGCCACCAGCATGAAGCCACAGACTCTGCCTGAATTCGTAATTCAGGGACTTGCCCCCAACATAAGCTTTCTTGCAGCACAGGGATGAACCTACATGTCTGCCAGGTTCTGGCTGCCTTAGCTTTTGAATCACTAGTCAGGAATAAACGCTATCTAGGGTGGCAAAAGCCAAAACAACAACAACATTCCCATGCAAAGAACCCCAGCAAGAATCTTCTGGGTTGCAACTCTTGGGCAAATGTAATGGGATGGCAAAGTCATCCCATCCAAAGGGAGCTCCAGCTCCTTTCTTCCTGTAATTCATGATCCCTGAGACAATTATGAGCAATGAAAAGGCATAAGTCAAAGGAACATCGAGTAAAGCTAGATTTAGGAAAATAACACATTACATTTAAATATCCATATATATTTAATCTGTGTTTAATAATGCAAAGAATACATTAGTCAAGGCTTAGGCAGATTCCACGTTGACGTTAGCTACAGAACAGCCTGGCCTTCTGAAGTTTCCCAGCCTTGGTGCCCCAGGAATGAAGACTTCTGGAGGAATGGAGCATGTCATTGCAAACCTGGGGCGCTGCGGAAATGCTAATGGAGGGATTGCCGAGGTCACCACAAAGTCGGGCTTGCTGCAAAGAAGAGAACTTAGGGTGAGCTAAAGAAATCCAAAGCTCCAGTCTCTAGACTCACTTCATTTTCCATCCTCTGCAAGGCAGGGCAGGGAGCAGGACATAACCTCATGGAGGGTGAGGGAAGGAGGCTCAGAGGGACCAGATTTGCTATTCCCATTGTTATGTTAGCTCAGCTCTCCTCTCCTGTCCTCCAGCTTTAATTCTAGACTACCAGATGGGGAATGGCTGCCTGGGCCCCAGGGGAAAGCCAGAACATGTCCCTAGGGGACAATTCCCTGGGCTCCAAGGCTCTTGCTGCCATCTGGAGGGGTGAACCAGGTGAGTGTACTCAAGGATGAAGGAGGAACCACAAGCACGCCTAGGCTAGGCTTTCATGTAATCGTGCTTCTGCAAAAGCTGGAAAGGAAACCAGTGGGGACACAGTGCAGTATAAGCCAAGTCACATCCTAGGACCAGGAGAAGAGAGGCCGGACTGCCAAAAAGGAGAAGAAATCCTCCTGCTTTGATTGACCATCATGCAGATAACCATCATCAAGCCGAAGAACTCTGAGCTCATTCCACTTCGGGCAACATTCTGTAGACTCTAGAGTCTCACTCTAGGCTCACAATTCACTGACTTTCTCAATGAAGCCAGTCTCAAGAATAAAGTTACAGCAAGAAAGTATCTCAAAGACTATCTAACCCAATCTTCTCATCTTATAGATACGAAGACTGAAGCCCAGGGAGGCATCGCCGATCATTTACAGTTGTCCAGTCGGTAGCCAGTATCTGGTGCAACACTGCCCCCTCCTCCTAAGCAATGTTTTCAGTTCCAATGGTCTGAACTCAAGGAAGGCACACCTGCACTAAATGCCAGGCATTGTACTAAGAGCTTGAATATATATTATCGCCAAAAGAGTAAACACCAGCCTACCTCAATAAGCGTTTACAGTCAGAACACTTGGCTGCAATTCTGCCTCTGCCATTTTCCAACTGTATGATGTTGGATGGGTCGTGGCACTTCTCTAGGTGTCATGCTGCCTCTGGCACCTTGTAGGACCATCCCCCTCATTTGTGGAAACTCCGTTCGTCATCGACTGAATCACAGAATGAGTGCCAGCCTAGTTCAAAGCACAAAGGAAAAGATGAGGAATAAGAAACAAAGCCCAGGAAGTAAATGAATGTGCCTCTTACAAATGTCCTAGGGAAGCAGAATAGTAATCAAGTTCAGATACGACTCAACCTATATTCTTGAGTAAGCCCTGAAACACCCCTATCTCCCCCCTTGTACTTGGGAACTGCTCATCCCGACTCCATTCCCTGTGACGGTCGTTCCATGAGTAGAAATAGTCCAAGCTTCTTCCCAGCAAAAGATGGTGGAGGGATGCAAGGACCAACTCCCTGGTTTTTGTTTCAACCTTCCTTCCAAGAACTGAGCCCCTCAATTATCTGAAATTTCCTCATCCCACACAGGACTCCTCCCTTGGAGGGAAAGCCAAATTACCTCTCGTGTCTTTTCAGGTGAAGCACGACATTGACGAGCGTGCTCATTCTAGCAGTGGGCACTTGGAAAAAACATGGGCTGTGACTCACCAGTGGTTTTGGAGCCAAGTAGTTTGAATTTGCTCAGAGCAAGTAAATGGCCAGGGGCTGGGCTGGGGAGGGGAGGGGAGGACCCACGCAGACGACAGCTAACAACTATCCAACCCTGTTCCAAAAAGGCGAGTACAAGGGAGACTCTCAGAACATATGCTGCCGTTCTTGTTGTCTCACTGCCAAGAGTCTCCTATATCATTGTGAAATGGCTGCTTTCTGCCTGCCTCGATCATGTATTACGGGGCATTAATAAATAATGGGAGGTTGTAGGACCCAAAGGCGGGAAAACCCAAAGGGAAGGTGATGGAGGGGCATAATTTAACAAGTAAATGAAAGAAGCTATTAAATCATAGTTAAATTATGCTGGCACTGGCAAAAAAAAAAAAAAAAAAAAGGAGGTGTGGGGGGCGGGGGAGGATTTCTCACTGCAAAATGCTTTCAATAAAATATTGAAATTTCTCTTCTGACTGACAGAGGCATCTCCCGATCAAAAGGATAGAAGTATGTGGCCTGTGGCTCCCATCAGAAGCTGAGCTCAGGCATGGGGAGGAGAGCGAGTTTCTGGGTGCTTCTCCGTGCGGACTTTCCTCGGATGGGTCCACAGGCATCATCTGACACCCCATCTACGATCTGTCTCTTGCTGGTGGCCTCAGTAGCAAGCTGACTAACTCTGTACCTATTTCTCCATTGACTCCCTTTGGCATGCTTTGGAGTTCCCACCTTACAGGAGGGGAAATACCAGAGCTGTGACTTAAAAATAACTCTTGCTATGTGCAGCTTTATACCATCAAATCCATTAACACTTGGATGTTAACCGTAACACTGTCAGGTAGGAGGTCAACTCTGTCAGTGGGAAAGCCCTACTTTGTTGGTATTTGTGTTCCCAGAACCCAGAAAAGTGGGCACTTCATAAACACTGAATTGGATGGATGCATGCATGCGGGCATGCTTGGAGAGGTGAGTGGACAGATGAACTCCCATCTTACAGCCTAGAGGCTCAGAGAGGTTAAGTGACATACCCAAGACTGAACTACGCTGTGTGGGAGTTAGAACAAGCAGCAAGGCTTTCAGAGTCTCAACCTGTGTGCTTTTAACACAACGTGTTGTCTCTCTTCAAGGTCACACAGTAAACTAGATCAAAGCCCGTGTACAGGACCCCTGTAAATTCACACAAGCACAAAGCAGACACATTTTTCTCTATTGGGATTGTGTTTTCAACTGAGGCATAGACCGTTGTGGAGCATCTGAATGACTTTGAGGGTCTCTGTGTCTAAAGGAAGTTTCTGGAATCCTCCGGCAGAAGATCCACACAAAACCACAACTTGTCACAGTAAGTCTGTCCTTTTCCTTGTTTCCAGGGCTGTGCGCTATGGTCTTGGCAGAACGACTTGCTGCCATTCAATTTCTCCAGCATGCTTGGGCCCGGAGCCCCAGTGGGAGAAGCATGTGTATCGACATGCCAGGGGAATAAAGTCTCAGCAGAGTAGATTTGTTTGGACAGGCAGGCTTAGTGGTCTGACAGGGTGTGCAAGGTATCCACGCTACCCCGCGTTTTAAGAGGGAGCTCCCTGGCAAGCATACCCGAAAGCTGGGGGATAAATCTCTCCAGGGTCCCTGAATGATCAGGAGTACAGAGGTTTGTTCAAACATATTTCAAGCCAGTGAACAGACCTCTGAACCTCTCTGCAGACAGTGGCAGCTCAACCTAACTGAATGCTTAGAAGGATCAGCAGACCAGGAGAGAAAATCAGAGGCTCACTTTAGTAGTCTGCACTCACTAGCCGGAAGAGACACAGGGGGCTTTGGAATCAGGGAGAACCAGGCCCCACCACTTACGACGTGCTACCTCTGCAATTTGAAGCAAGTTATCTAATATCTTTGAGCCTCAATTTCGTCCTCTTTTAAATGGGAATATTTGGGGCTGCCTGGGTGGCTCAGGGGGTTAAGCCGCTCTCTTCGGCTCGGGTCATGATCTCGGGGTCCTGGGATCGAGTCCCGCATCAGGCTGTCTGCTCAGCAGGGAGCCTGCTTCCTCCTCTCTCTCTCTCTGTCTGCCTCTCTGCCTACTTGTGATCTTTGTCAAATAAATTTTTTTTAAAAATCTTTAAATGGGGATATTTGAACCTGCTGTATTAATTATATTGGACTCAACTGCAAGGGGCAGACATTCTAATACCCCCCCAAGTGACTTAAACAAGATGCACAAGAGGAAAAAAAATAATTTGCATGTAAGCAGTTTTTGACTAATATGGTGGTTCCACAAATCATCAGGAATCCAGGCTCCTTTCCCCGGGCTGCTCTACCTTTCTATAACAGGTACTCAGGTCACGCAGGTCAAGATGGCTTCACAAACTCCTGGGACTTGGTCCAAAGTCCAGCCACCAGGCAGAAGGGGAATGCGCTATCCCTCTTTTAAGGCTATTTCTTAAGAGTTCTATGTAACACTTCCTCTCACAGTCCGCTGGCGAGGAGTGAATCAGCTGGCCACATCTGTATGCAAACAGGGCTGGGAGATTTTATTTTTATTTTAGTGTCCATGTGCTCAGCTGAAACTCAGAGGTTCCAAAACTCAGAGGTTCCATTTCTTACTAAAAGGAGAGGGGGATGAGTATTGGGGGACAATCAATATAGTCTCTCATGTCTCGTGTATGGGATAAAATGAGATGATGGTGCAAACCACCGCTTCAGGGACTAGCATGTAAGTAGTGCTTGGGAAATGCTAATGACGGCTATGGTCTCTACCTCTCTACCCAGCAACAGACTTCTGTGGGACATCTCAGCCATGCCTGACACTTGACTATATCCCAGAGACACCATGAAATCCCATCACATTTCTCACTGAGATCAAAGTGAAGGTCCCAATAGAGTCGAATAGTGGATTTGGAAAGGACTCAGGGGGAGAAATGAGGTTGGGCAAAGCACTGCTAACTGGGCCCCATGAGGGCGAGGGTATGGAAACTGCAGATTTTGATTACAAGGCAGGGACTTCCAAGTTGCCCTATCTGTTTTCTCCATCATGGCAGCCAAAGCGCTTTGCTCCCGTGACTGCAAGAGCAAAGAAAGAGATAGGGAACTAAGTGAAAGTGGGGAGAAACCTGGGATTCTCTTTTCTGTAGGTTTTCATGCAGGAGAATGAGATGGAACAGGTGGAGAGGGTATTGTCAGTTTAAAGGAGATCTGTTTCATTGGCACTTTGTGGATAACTTGTTAGATGGTATTGCTTGAACAGAAGAAGTGGTAATCTTGCTGGAGGAATGTGGATGTGAAAACTGCATCAGTCAGGGTTCTCTAGAAACAGACCACCAATATAGGATATATGTATAGGAAATACACACAAAAAGAGATGTATTTGTGATAAGGAATTGTGGAGGCTAGCAAGGACAAAATCTCCAGGGTAAGTCTGCAGGCTGGAGATCCAGGGAAGAGTTGATATTGTAGTTGGAGTCCAAAGGCAGTCTGCCACTGTTGAGAATTCTCTCTTCCTCAGGAGAGGTCAGCCTTTTTCTTAAGATACCCAGCTGATGACATTGGGCCTACCCACATTATGGAGTATGATCCGCTTTACTCAAAGTCTACTGACTTAAATGTCAATCTCATCTAGAAAATACCTTCACTGCAACATTCGGATGCATTTGAGCCAATATCTGGGTGCCAGGGTTTAGTCAAATTGACAAATAAAATTGATCATCACAAAGACCTTCAGAGTCTTGTCCAAGAATAGAATCAAATTCACGCGGGGACCTCTTTCTGCCATTTGGTTTTCTTTGCTTAGAAAGTCTCTAGTTGACAAGACAGATTATTCAAACAAATACTTGGAAATATTGTGAACACTAAAAGAAGTACAACAGTGAAGGACTTAGGCTCAAGGAACAGGTCATGAATTTTCATTTCAGAGTCAAAAAAATTGTGTTAAAAGCCAAAAAAAGGCAGAGTTAGGTCTTCATATTGGATAGCAGGGAACATCCTAGGAAAATGATTCAAACCCCAGGAGCTCGCTGATGGAGAAAACTGACAGATGATAAGCCTGTGATTGACTAATGCAGTAGATGATATTTCACAATAATTAATTGGGTTTTTGTCCTCTTTGCACTCAATGGAACCAAAGAAGTAGGGGGGAAGTGTATAGCAACCGAATGAATATGTTGTGTATGAGTGTATGTGTTTATAATTGAGACATAGATAGAATGGAGAGAAATAAAGGAGAGAAGGGTAAGAATATAAATATTTAAGAAAACTTTACTTTCTTGAAGTGAAGAGTAGCCTAGGGAACTGAGGAAATCTCAGGGTCCACCTTGATTTTCCACGATGAGCAAGACCCACCGGGTGTCGCTCCTTTTGGGCTGTGGCACTCAATGGGCAAGCACATGCAGCAGAGGTCAGCCCTTGACATTAGGAGCTGCAAGCTATGAGGGTCAGGAAGGACTCCTTCCGCACACATCCAAGTCCCGAGCAGAGTCCAGGATGACTCCTCTAAAACCTGCGCACGACCTTGCCTTCCTCAGCTCGGAAGACTCCAGTGTCTTCATAACCAGATGGTTTCAGCACTGGCGTCTTTGACCCTCACATCACGGCCCTCACTTTCCTTTCTGGCCTTATCTACCACTATGCCCCTGCCCATGTCCAGCACCCCAGCCAAACCTTCTCCCAGCTGGGCTCCCTGAATCTTTTCGATGCTTGCCTGCCTCTGTGTTTTCCCTCGTGGTACGTCCTCAGCCTGGACTTCTTCATCCTACGCCTCAGCCCATCCACAGAGCTTTCCCAACTCAGTCCCAGACTGCCTTCACCAAGAAGTCCTTTCTTTTATATTCTAATTACCAGAAGGAGGAATTTTTTATAAAGATATTTATTCATGCCAGGAAAGTATAAAGTAAAAGATTTCTCCATGCCATACCACCCACCATCACTACCAGGAACAACAGTCTGACCCCTCCCCGGGTTGTGATTAGTTTGGTGAACATCTAAAGCTCTCTCACACCCCCATGTAGAGAAGTGGAGACGATCTCTCCAACTACTAAATTGCCCTGGCACTTGCTATCCCTCTTACGATACTTTATCCTGTTCTGCATTGCATTATATGTAAACTTATCTTATTTGAGTCCGTACTTGTCTTTCTTCACTGAAATGTAACTTGTTTGAGGGTCATCTATAGATATGTTAATTTATATTTCCCCTTCACAGAGATTAAGACAATTGTCTCCATATTTCATTTAGTGAACCAAATGTCTATGTGCCCCTGTCCTGGGCCTTGTTTAGCTAGGGACCAAGGAGGAAACAAACAAACAAATAAAACCCACCCAACCCAGCATTTAAATGTCCTTCTCTCCCACCCAAGAAACAAACAAAGGATGTTTGCAGAACTGTTACTATCGACACAGATACTTAACTCTACAGAAGCAATAGATCCGGGCTCTGAGGAGGTGACATGCATTTCAGCTCAAATGAATGTCACCACAAATATTTAAGAGCACTTGCAGAGCAATCATGAAATATGAACAAATGACAGTGAGCTCAAAATGGGGGAGGGGTGCAGTCAATGAGAAGGCATGTCGGTCGAGAAGGGGTTAACACTGAAGGCTTTTGCAAAGCTCTCTGGAGGAGTGCGACTGGAGCTGGTAGTTGGAGCACCTGGGATGTTATTTATGATGCACTGAAGGTTGTCAACAGCATTCTTCCGGAGAATTCCTCCTGTAAGGGGGGATGTCATTAAAAGAGGAGGCGCAGCCACACTGGAATGGATAGAAACTTCCAGCATCTAGTTTAATCCCTCTGACCCTGGAGAGGAATTTCTTTTTCTGTTGCTCTTTCCTGGTCTACAGTCATTGACTAATTATTTATATTTTCAGCCAGTGTAACATATATAGTGAGAGGCTCTCATATCAGAAAGACTAGGGTTCAAATACCAACACGGACACATCCTCAGTGGGGGCCCAAGTAACTGAGAACCCAGGATTCCTCATCTGCAAAATGGGAATAAATGCACATAACCCATCAGTCTTACGTGAGGATGAAGTTTAATTGCATTTGTGAAATGCTCTAGTGCAAATGATTTGGGGACAGCAAGTGCTCAAGGAGCAGGAGCTATTTTTATTGTTTGGCCCTTGGCCTCTCACTAGAGTATAATCATTTCCAGGAGAGGGAGAGCCCTTCTTCTGCTCCTCTGTGTTCCCAGAGCTTAGCCAGGTACCTGTACACTAAGAGCATTCATTAACTTCTGCCCAGTTTCCTACCCGGGCTTGAAGAACTTGGCTCCCAGAGGAGCTGCAAATACACAGGCTTTTACACCAGCTCATCACCAATGTAACAGCAAGTGGGAGGCGTGGGCAAAAAGTATGCCACGCAGATCTACAAGGTGGTTTGAAAGGCCAGGTAGGGATGAAAATAGAATGGCAGTATAAGCAAGAGCGTGAATGACCAAAGGACTTTTCCCATTAGGCTGTGCAAGAGCTTGAAATGTCTTGTCTAAAACTCAGCTTTTTTTTTTTTTTTAGTAAGTTTTTCTTTCTTTCTTTCTTTCTTTTCTTTTCTTTTTTTTACATTTTGTTCCATGGAAAGAAGATATTTTGTGAAATATGACATCTTGTGCAAGGGGCCAAAGCCCTCGCCCATGAGAAAACATGGCTACGAGGCAACCATCTGGAAATCTTAAACCTCTGCACTGATCCCAAGGAAAGGAAAGTGCCCACCAAAGAAGAGATGAACATGAATGATTTGTTTTTTATTTCCTTGGGCCATATGAATGCATATTTTCTTCCCAAATCTCACTCTGTGTACTGTACACAAGATCAAACTTTGGGGAGATGACATCAATATTGAAGCTCTGTCTGAGATCTCATGTCTTTAATACTTTTCTCATTTCCTTTAGTGGTAGAAATAGAGCTAATCTCTGTCTTTCAAATCATTGGTTTGTATTTTTTGATTGGGGAGAATTAAATTGAATTAGATGGGTCTGGAATGGTTTTTAGAACCATTAAGTTTGGCATAATGGACATACCTAGAGAAAACATTTACATAAGGAAATCAAAGCTGGACTCATTTCTTTATCCAGTGCTCTGACCTCTATTGGAGCTCTGACAAGCAGAATTTAGCTGAATATTTCTTAAGATAGTGCATATAACAGAAAATGCATCCATCCCCTAAGATACCTATGTAAATCAACATTTCCTTTTGCTAAAAGGGAAAAAAATTACCAAGAAAGAGAGAGAGAGCTTTTCAAATATTTATAGGCATATTTTCCATTTGGGTCCTTATTTGAATTTTACTCTCATTTAGAATACAATTCTGACAACTCCATCATTTATGCCAACCCTGGCAATATTCCATGAAAAAACACCAATATAACACAAAAATCTAGACGCGAGAGGATTATGATGTCATATTAAAAGAAGGGAAAAGAGCATTAAAATAAGAGACCTATCTGAAATGATCAGACACGAAATTCTCTTTGGGATAAAATGGTCTTCCAGCAATGCAGCCATTTAAAATAAGATTAAAGTGGTGTTTTATAAGAACGAAAGCAGAATACAAACTGTCTTTCCCTGAATGAACCTAAATTTGCATACAATGAAGGGTAAGTGAAAAAGAGAGCATTTTTTAGGCTATTAGACTCAAGCTTCTCCACTTCGCTCAGCAATTTCTCCTCACATGCTCCTGCGTCAATGACATAGGGGTCCATGGTGATGATACAAATTCTAGGGCCCCATCCCATCAGAATCAGAATGTGTATGGGAGAGGGGCAGAATCTGAATTTTAAACAAGCCCCCAGGTAATTCTAAAGCCCACTGATGTTTGAGAACGTCTGGTTGGCAGGTCTCTTTCAGAAGTATGGGTGAACCAGGACAGAATCCTGAGCATGCTTTATATCCCAAGAACCACCCGAGTTCGAACCCTTTCTATCTCCAACCAACTGAGTGACCTTTAACAAGTCCCTTAATCCCCTTAGGCCTCAGTTTTCTCATTGGCGAAATGGGATAATATGTTTCAGAGGTTGCCTTGAGCACCTGAGAGCTGAGTCTTCCTTAAAGCCCTGCATGATTAAAGTTATTATTTGTTACCATTATTGTTACTATGTGGCCAAGAGTCTGCTAATAAAAGAACATTTTGCCTAACTAGCAACATTGTCACTGCTAAGAGAAGGAATATAAAGACCACCAACTAAGGAGGCCAGAAAATAACTAGCGAGTAAAATTCGGTGTGATCATCAAATGCTTGTCTAGAGTAAGCATGAGTCAGTTGGTTGGCACATACTGAGATGAAAAAATACTGATGGGAATGACAACGGAGGATTAGGTTGGGACCCAGTCACTGTGACACACAGATGAGCGGAGTACGGCAACCATGTGCTTCTGTTTCTCAGAGACATCTGGACAGAGAGGATTACAAACAGGTGACTCTTTGTGGAGGATCTGGAGACTCAAATCAGAGAGGAAAAAGGAAGTTTCCAAAGACTTGTGTCTGAGATAAAGCCTATCTGGCTGGAGGAAGGTGCAGCAGAAAGGCCATTTAGAAATCACAGCAAAGAAACAAGGAAGAATCTTGAGATTCAAGTTGCTTTCCATCTCTTCAGACAAAATGGACAGAATTTTAAAATATTTCCCGGATTATAAATGCCAATTTAGCCACAAACTTGCCCTCTTTATAGGTTTGCTGTGTGTGTGGCTGGGAAAGGGAGGAGGGAAGAGAAGGGGGAAGAGAAGGGGGAAGGAAGGTGCTGTGCTTCTGGAATGGGAACTGGAACACCAGGACCAAAAGTAGCTGCATACCAAAGAGGCAGAACTCTGGCTTCCTTCGCGTCAATTCTTGGAGTTTAAATTTAAACTTCTGCGGGTCCCTCGTCTTGAAGCCCAGATAAATTGATGGTCTTCCTGGAAATTCTATGCTGTGCCCAGGTTTTGCTCATTCTGTTCCCTTGGCTGGGAATGCCCTTCTTTGCTCCCGTCTCTGACATTTGAAGGATGTAATTATTCCAAGAGTGGCAAGGACTGAGTCAAGGTATCAACTCACCCGCCGCCACCACCGCCAGCACCCTTTCATTATATCCATCTCTCCCTTTTCTCTGATCTGTGTGAGTGTTAGGGATGTGCCTAAGGGTCTATGTTGAGGAGGTTCTTTGAGGCCAAAGACTACATCTGCTGCCCTGTGTGTCTCTCTAGATGCCTTCTCCTATATAGCGAGAATGCTCAAAACACACACGTGAATAAAACCACTTCATCCGCCCACCTTTACTAGGATTTGGGATGTTGTTCACCCCGAACTGATAGAACACTGTGCAGCAGACCCAGCAGAGGAAAAATCACCCTGGGATTCTCTGTTCATTACAGCAGGATTTAAAGAAGCCTGTTTCTAGGCCAGCAAGCCGGAGGATCACAGTAAAGGCTGCCTTTAACCAAAGACCTGTGTTAGGAGGGATCATCTGCGATTGAAGGCTAAGGCTCCAGGACCCCTGTCTGACCTTACTCTGCCATCAGACCTGTCCTTTCTCACCCAGCTGCATCTAGGCAGGGTACCTCATCTCGGCGTCCACTGGGAGACTGACGTCTCCATAGAACGAACTCTATTGGTTGTGTGTTGTAGGGGCTCCCTTCTGGCTAAAGGTATAGCGCAGGTCAAGTCAGGAGATGAAGAGATGTCCAGGGTCTGAGCACGGCTCCTCTTGGACTCCAGGAGGAACCAGTCAGGTGTAACTCCAGTTCATATGCTCATTTTTACCTAGGAACACCCTCGTGAGTAAGTCCATATTAATAGGACGTTCTCAAGCAGGGAAATGCAACTCCAGCTTCTGCTCTCAAAGGGCTCAGAGTCCGTCTGCTCTGGAAGGTGAATTTAAGATCACTCAATCCAACATCCATATTTCAGGAAGAAACGGAAGTCAGGTGGGGGAAGGGACTTCCCCAAATGTATGTAATCCATTACTACCAAAAGTGAGGCCTCAGTGCTGTGGTTTTTCCACTTCTCCTGAAAATCCTCCTACTCTAAGGTAAACAACACTTCATTTTCTCTTAATAAAGTGTCCCAGATCTTCATAGCCATGCCTACCAGACTACAGCTTCCCACTCAGCTCACAAATGGGTCAAGAAAATCTCTTCAGTGAGCAGGCAGTGAGGGGACATGCTTCAGCTCCCAGCGTCCCCCGCAGCCTGACCCCCCACCTCCCCCCACCCACCTGCCTCCACACAGTGCCTTCTCTGACAACGCTCTTTTGATACCCCCATCCAAAAAGCACCCACATGTACACATTCATCTGCCACCCTATCTCCTTGGTTTTTTCCATCTCCATGGTAATTATCGGGACCTGAGATGATGGTATTTATTTATTTTGTTATTGATTATCTTCTCACACCAGAATGCAAGCCTCAAAAGGTTAGAGACCTGCTCTGTCCTGTTCTCTTTGGTATCTTCAGCACCTAGACGACCTGCCTCAGGGACAGAGCTGCTACTTGGTTGCTCCTTATTGTGTGAATGAGTGAACGAAGGAACAGAAGATCAATTGAACTGTCCCATACCGAAAAACAGAAGTAGTCTGCACACAGAGGGAGGGAGGAGATGATCTTTGATACCGGCTGGTAAAGTCTAGAAAATTAACTCTTAATGGCCACATTCTCTTAGTTAACTACAAGTCAAGAGGAGAAAGAAGGTCATGTTGGGCCAACTATTTTGAACAAATTGATTTATTCAGAGCTGCTGTGGACTTCTGGTGCAGGAGTGATACTCCATCATTGGCATGAAACACATGCATATAGGGAGGGCTCATGCCCACGTGTGCCACTCACCCCTTCCTGTTTCCTCCTCTTAGCTACCCCCAACAAAAGCTCTCCCCCTAAAAAGGGCATGATGTTGACAAATTGCTCAAGGGAATCTACCTACCCATGAACTCTACAATGGAAGAGAGGTTGGTCACTGGAAATACTGATTTATCCCAAGACCTAACAAAGAAGTCTTGAAAAAAAGTCTTTTCATACAGATATATCCCCTCTGCGTTAGAGGCACTGCCAGAATTGAGATGGGAACATCTTCCAGCTTAAAAAAAAAAAAAAGGAAAAATTTGTTTTTTAATAAAGAAATGCCCACAATACAATTTGTTTCTCATTAAGCACTGTGCTTGTCCAGCTATGGCAGAGACTTTAGAAGCAGACAAATTTGAACTCCAGTTCAATTTACTTTTTCCTGTTTAGCTCCAAGCTCAGTAGGTGATATTATAAGTTGGCAGGGGTAACATTGCACCTATTAGCACTCGTCAACCAAAAGTAGATTGTTTGGGTTTTAATAAATGTTTTTTTGAATTGGTTTAGGTTGGCGAGAAAATAAATTAAGTCAGGAATTCTTTGAGGCAAATCACATATTGAAATGAGCAGTTTGATGCACAACTCCCCCATCCCCCTCCTCAAAAAAAAAAAAAAAAGGATGGAAAGAAAGGAAGAAAGCGTTAAGTCTTGCTTTTCTAAGCTGTGAGAATTTCTGCTCCTGTTACATCTGTGAACACTTCATAAGGCAATGTCTACGGCTTGATTTTTATAGCCCATGTTTGATTGGAGTTTGCATGACATCTGGGGCTATATTTTTAGAGAAATTTTGAAGCTAGTGATTTCCAGTGTTTAATCACCAGAGTATTTATTCTCTACTATAGCGTAATTGTTCATGGCTCTGCATTTATTTTTTATGGGAGTGGAGCAAAATGAAAATCAGGGTGATTAGTAACTTGCTCTTGTATCTGTCAAGACTCAATGGCTCTTACCTGCTCTAGAGGCTAAAAGCCAATGTGCTGACCTCACCATGTTGGAAAAATTGAACACATGACTGTTGTCAAGGACAGGACACTGTCAGTTACAAGAACAAAGGGAGCAGAAAAGGCTCGTGAGGGAAGAGACTACACACCCCAGAGAGGTACACAGTCCCCTGCCCTCTCTGTTCAAAACCCGGGGCCAAGTTTGTGGCCACAGGTGCCCCCTGCAGAAGGGAAGGGCATGCAGAAATGGTTTTCACCCCTTTCTACTGAGCAGGAAAGCACCACGATTTAGCAGCTTGTTCCTGAGTGAGGGGACAAATAAGCACTTGCTCTGGACTTTGCACTTTGCACTTGGTTTAGTCCCACAGCCTGGTGTGCTCAGGAGCGTGAACAGGAAGGCAGGCTGCTCACCTGTGCGCTCGCCAGCGCTGCTTCTGCCCAGCCTTACTGTATTTGGGGGGATTTTTTGTTTGTTTGTTTGGTTGGTTGGGTGTTATCATTGACCTATTTTCTTCTGCTTTCCATTAAGCTATTGCAAGTCAAGAGATAACAATCACCAGACCCAAATCTAAGAACAGATTTGCCCAGGCTCACGCAGTTGGTTAGTGAAAGAGCCAGTCTTTGCAAAATTCCTTTCCATAAACCCAAGCAGGTAGGGTGGGTGAATGGGAGAGAGGGCAAAGGGAGGCACCGAAATTTATAAGGTCTGCATTGAAAGGGGAGGCTCTGAGAGAGAACTGATAGATGATTTTTGGTGGCCCCTTCATCCCCTCCCACTTCTGGCTTCACTTCCCCACCCACCCCTGCCCCCACCCCATCCTCTGAGTTCCGTCTGGGCAAGTCCTGAGCTTCTGGAATGTGTCTTCGCCTTCCTTATCTGGGAGTCAATCACTAAATAGCAGGTGGCGGAGATTTCTGTTTTTCATCTCTCTTGTTCTCTCCTCTCTTCCTCTCATTTCCTCGAGGCTGTGAATTTCTGAATCCCAAGCAGGAAACCTCCCTGATGTGTTCACACCTGGAACATCACTCTCTCTTTGTTTGGAGAAGACAGAAAGAGAAGAGGTTGTTTTCCAAAGAGGGAAGAAAGATGTCAGCATTTAAATAGTAATCCACACACTCTATGAAGATGTGTACACACACGTTTTTTAAAGCAAGCATTCCTTCTTTCAACTCCTATATTTTCCTACCCATCTCCACTCCAGCCAACGTCTTGTAAGACAAAGCGTGTTTACTGGGTGTCGCCTCACTTATCAACACTCCACGCACATAGGTTGACAGCGGAAATAGGCAGAGTGCCTCCGCAACCTGACTGGGGTTGGTTGAAATAACAACTAGACTACCTAGAGGCTCACAGAGATTAGCTTACCTTTTGCTCCTACAAATGTTAGAAACTGGCCCTTGAAAGAAGCTGTCATCAATGTCCCTGCCTCTGTGGGTGTTGGGAAGTTCCAACCTTTCTAAGCCGTGCACTCTGTCCTCTTCATGGACTTATGATTTTGGAAAGGACTTCAAGAGGTCAGCTGGGGCAGGCTTCTGCTTTTGGTTATCATTTGTCTCTAAACCCAGAGACCAGTGTTTGTGGTCAACTCAACACTGCACTCCCTCCCTCTGGGGAAAATGGGGCAAAATACCAGTTGAAAGAATGTAAATCTAAATCCACAGTCTCCAGTCTATGGGCTCCCTTAGGTGGGGGTACCATATTTACATGAACAGTCCCTCTAGACTGACTACACAGCATAACTCATGTACATATACTCTGACAATTTAATATATGTATTCATTCTTTCTACAAATATACAGAAGGTGCCTACTCTGTGCCAAGGACTGGGCTGGCTGTGGAGTATATAAAAGATAGTGACCACGTCAAGCCAACTTTGCCCTTGAAGAGGCGCCAGTCCAGTGGGGAAGACAGGCACAGAGAGTTACAGAAACACAGAATAAAAGCAGGAAGTCAGCTTTGGGATGGCATACAGAAAAGTTTGTGATTATCAGCATTCAAATCCCTTCAAAGACAGTAGCCTCTACTATTAAGCATTTGTTCTACCAATGCATTTCTCGAATGTAAGTATCTTTATCTGCAGGTCTATAAATTCTTTTGAGATTAAAATGTGCTTTTCATACTAAAAAACGGATGGACACCACTGATCTAAATCATCCCAAGAGATGTCTTTTTTATCCCTGATGAATGAATTAAATAGCAAAAAACGATAGTCTACCCATATTCCAGCAATTCCCAGCTGGATAATTCTTTCTTCAGTTTGAGCTTATGTTGCTTCATGGAAAGTGAATTTCGGAGCCCCCCATCATTCAGAAATGCTAGCATTTCTTGGGGGAACCCCAGAACATCAAGAAAGAACATACCCATTTGGTCACAGATTCCAACTCCCCAGAGGGCAGAGAGCAGCCCCACCTCTACTGTTGACTTGGGTGAGGTTGGAGGCAAGGTCTTTGTGGTTGGTTCTGGTATGCTGAAGAATAGCACACCCAGAGCCACGGGATGTGACTTGTTGCTCTATTAGACATGCTAGAAAATCTCCTGAAACAAAGAAATAAAGCAATGATTCGATGGGAGGATTTTCCTGTCACGAATTATGAATGCAAAAATAACCCATAAAGACAAACCATAAATGACTCTTAATCTCACAAAACAAACTGGGGGTTGCTGGGGGGAGGTGGGATTGGGAGAGGGGGAGCGGGCTATGGACATTGGGGAGGGGAGGCGAACCATAAGAGACTATGGACTCTGAAAAACAACCTGAGGGTTTTGAAGGGTCAGGGGTGGGAGGTTGGGGCAACCTGAGGGTTTTGAAGGGTCAGGGGTGGGAGGTTGGGGGAACAGGTGGTGGGTAATGGGGAGGGCACGTTTTGCATGGAGCACTGGGTGTTGTGCAAAAAGAATGAATACTGTTACGCTGAAAAAATAAATAAAATGGAAAAAAAAATAACCCATAAAATACAGCCGTATTTGAACAGGGCCAGGCAAAATAATGGACCAGAAGACCTGTTAAATGCGAGGTCACATTTAAATCGAAACGATCCACCAAATCTCTGCTCCTAGTGGGGTCTCTGCTTGTGTATTTGAGAGTAGAAATACTATAGGGACACATCTAGTGTCAGTTCGATCCTAGACAATGTGCTGAGCACTGAACCTACAAGGAGCACAAAAGTGTGGTCTTTCAAGGGGCTTCTTTCAGCAAAGAGAAGGTAAATAAAGAGTAACGCTCATTTAAAAGACAATGAAACAATATTTGAGGCTTTGTGACAGTGGACAGAACAGCAAGATGGTGGGCAAGCCAAGGTGACCAAGGAGCCTAGGTTCCAAGTCAAGAATTTGAATTTGGATTGTACCCTGGTTCTGCATCTACTTGAACTTTTGGCAAAAGCCACTTCCATCTTAACCTCAACTCCATTCGACTCCCTGACCCATCGAATGACAAAGGTTACTTCCTGCTCCTGATGCTGTAATTCCAGTTTCCACACCAGAAGGGGCTTCTTAGAAAGGTCACCGTCACTTAATCGTCCCCCAGTGTCCTTCCTAGGAACATCTCACAGCAGGACTGAAGCTCCCCTTTTCGCACAAGACCTGGATTGCAGGAGAAGATCTTTTCCGACTGAACCCAAGTCCGTATCCTCGGGCGCTCAGCCTATGAGAAAGGTTATCAAAAAGCCACATGGTGAGAGGACAGTTTGGGGTCAGCCTGTAGGAAGAGGATTTGTTTATTTAGGGGCTGGAAATGTAAATGCATGTATCACATGTCTCCCCCCAACCACCACAACCCCACTCCTACCCCACGCCCCCCCAAAAAGAAAGAACACAGCAGGTCTTTGGCACAGTTAAACCTTGTCCATTTTCAGCCCTCGTCTTTCTCTCACTGAGGTAATATCTTTATCGGCTGCCAACTGGACCTGTTGGTGTATGCAACAGTTGCTTCATTCTGACTCATCAGAGCTTGCTCTGTGGTGGTGAACCCAGAAGCCATTGTTTTCTGGTGATCTTTGGCCTACTTCTTCTAAGATGCTGTGGGGCGCTCATGGAGCAAAGGGCGGTGGATTGACTTTCCCTCGTTTCATCAAAAGATTTTGGCACGGCTACCTCCCGGGCCCCTTTAAGCTCTGCTGAGAAGTCACAATGGAGAAATGCCAGTAAACGCCTCCCACACCCTGTTCTGTTAATTCCAAAAGGGATGTCTAAAAGTAAAAACTGGGCATCCAGAATCCCCAAAAAGTACCACGCATGCCATGATCTCCAAAATCAACTAGTTAAGGAAGCCAAGTACTGTGGAAGGGTGCTTGCATTTCGAATCAGATAAACCCCAGTCAGACCAACCTTAGTGCAGCACAGAACTGGTTATATAGTTTCACATGACTTCATTGTTTTTTAATTCCATGCCTTGATTGTGTTGTCTTCTCTTTCTAGAATGCTCTACCCCACTCCACAGCCTCTCTTCACTGAACTAACTCCTGCTTATTATACTCAATTCAAACATCACCTCCTCCAGGAGGTCCTCCCTGTCCCTTCCCAGCTGCATTAGATGCCTCTCTTGCTGCTTAGTCTAATGCTCAAAGGATAGCTCTCCACTGATTTACTGTATTGTTGTATAATTACCGTCTCCCTCTCCTGCACCGAATTTCTTATTGGCCAGAAATTCCTTTTTTTCTCTCCAGCGCTTAATGCATAACCCAGTATGTTCATTAAATGAATAAATAATCTAGCTCATCCACTTATTAGTAGTATGTTCCAGGAAATTTAGTTCACTTCTCTGAGCCTCTATTTTTTCATCTGGAGATTAGAAGTAATAATCCATCTCTCAATGAGAGGTTGTTCAGATTAGAAGCAGCATATGGAAATGTCTGCTGTGATGGAGATGCACAGGCACGGAGAATTCATGCACGCAGGGCTGTGGATCTGCACAGGGAATGGACAAGACAGAAAAGCTCATTTCTGTGCCATGAAGACTCCCGCTGTCAGTGTGCAGCCCTTTCTCCCTGGAGGTAGTGTCCTAACCAATAGCTCCCTCACTGCAGGAAGCCTGGAAGTCTCTTTCTTTGTTTGTTATTTTTGTTGTTGTTGTTGTTTGTTTTTTCTGTAAATGAGAAACACACAGCAGATCGTTCCTAAAAGCTTTCCTGAGACTGCAGCATCTCTGGCTGGGTTGACCGATCAGTGAGCCACTCTCGTCATGTCTCGCATTGACACAGGGCCCTACAGGTCTAGACACCCCCTGCGCGCCTCATACATGCTTCCTAAATAGGTCCTTTCAAGTGAGGTCTGACTTACTCAGAGAGCTTCTGGTGATTTATCCACATACTTTGAGGAAGAAAAGAAGAAGCAACTGGGGTCTGAGCCCCTGGAAACTTGACAAGTAGCCTGGTATCGGGATGGTTTGCTCAATGTGACCAGAAGAGTTTCCAAGGAATGGAGATTATACAGGGCAGATTTGCAGAAGCCTGGGTAATCCTGTGAGTCCTATGGTGTCCAGACTGGCCCTAGCCTGCAGAGTCTTGTCACAGGACCATCACCAATCATTCCCAATCCCTCCAAAACATACATGCACAGTGGCACACTGCCCCCAAACACACACACACGCACTACACTACCTCCCTTCTGGGAATATGCAAAGCCCTCCACTGATAAAATTCCCACCCATCCTTCCACAAATCAGGCTGAATCGGTCCCTGTGAGTCATCTAGAGCACATGCAGGTTTAATTTATTCCCCAATCATTTACTAAGCAAATTCCCAGGGCCAGGCTCTACGCTAGGCACTGCAGGCCAATGCTTTCTGGAACATGCTTGAGAGCATGTCTTCCCACGCCACCCCATGGGGGGGAAACAATTTCAGTCAAAAAGTGTGGTACGGTGAGAGCTTGACACGGAGGTATTGCCGAGGGAGACATCTGTGCCGTCCTTCGCTCTGCAAGGACATGCCAGAGGGAGCCAGACCACTCCCAGGGACCCGGAAAACAGCTACTGAGGCCGAGGCTGGGTGTGGTGGTGAGACAGTGGCAGAGGCCATGGACTGGAGGACGAGGAAAGGGAAAGAGGCCGTCCCACAGAGTTCCTACCACTTTTAAACTCAACCAAGGCCAAAGAACCAGGAAGCACTTCAACAAGTTCCCCGTGGTCCCCTCCAAAGTATCCTAGGATCCAAGAAGTAAAGAAGTAGGAGCTCCTTTCAGGAAGAGGGACAGAGAGGCATGCGAGGCCTTGTTTGGGTCTGGCTACACTGGAGGGATTTAATCGTCCTGGGGATAGCCCCTTCCCTTCGGTCCGAGCAGGTTTCTGATTTGCTTGCCATCAATTGAATGTGGCAGCTGTGATGTCCCATGGCTTTCAAAGCTACACAGTAAAAGGCCTGGCAGTTCCTTTTTCCCTGGAGCGCTTGCACTGAGAGCCCAGGGCTCTGGGCCATGCATCAGACCGGGGCCGCCACGCCATGAGGAAGCTCAAGCATGTCCAGGGCCACATGTGGGTGTCCTGGCTGACAGCCCGCTGAGCTCACAAGCAGCACTGCCCGCCAGCCGCGTGAATGAGCCTCCTGAGGACCCTGGCCCCATGCCTTGAATTGCCCCAGCCTGTGCGCCTTCCCAGCTGAGGCTGCAGGTGTTGGGAAGTAGAGAGAAGCCGCCCTACATCTCCTGTTTGAACCCTTGACCCACAGAGTCTGGGAGCAGAATGAAACAGTGGTCTTATGCCACTGAGTTTGGGTGATTTGTAGTGAGGGGCAGGGCTACACGGATCCACCGATCCTGGAGGCGAGAGTGAGGGTGTTTGAAGGAGAGGGGGATACACTGACTAAAGAATGACTCTGTGGGACGATGAGAGGACAACAACCTGCACGATGTTGTTTGTACTTTGTTTCCTTTTTTTTTTTTTTATATTTTATTTATTTTTTTCAGTGAGAGAGAGTGCGAGACAGGGATGGTCAGAGGGAGAAGCAAACTCCCCGCTGAGCAGGGAGCCCGATGTGGAGCTCGATCCTAGGACCCTGGAATCATGACCTGAGCCAAAGGCAGACGCTTAACCGACTGAGCCACCCAGGCACCCTTGTTTCCTTTTTTGAAATGAGAAAAGAACCAGATGGAACCCCATTTGACAAGGGATGCCCAGCTCTTACTTCGGTTGGCCCAGCCTTGCCATGGGCATTGGGCCCTCAGCCACAGTGGCATGGCCTGCCCTTACTGCCTCTCTGCTCTGGGAAGGCAGCAGCCCCCTGCCCCTCGGAGGACACCCTCTGCTGAGAAGCCTGCTGACGGGACGTCAATGCTACAGTGGGTATGATTTAAAAACTTGCAGTCAAGAATTCATTCTTCAGCAAGAGAGGGAGGTCCCTTCCTGGTGACTCAGATCTAAGCGGGGCTTGTTCTCATTGTCCCTGACCATCTCCCAGGGGTGTTTCAGGAGGTGACAAGGATTATATCTCCCCAAACGTGTCCCGGAAATTATACAGTTATTACTGAGCTGGTTTACGGTCGTCATGCTGAAATAGCCCTGAACCAGGGTTGAGCATCGATTTCATCCCAGGTTCAGGGAGGTACTTGCGGCAAAGAGCTCATTCTTTGGGTGTTTTTTTGTTTCTTTGTTTGTTTGTTTTTTAATTGCCATGGTTTGAGAAAAAGTCACTTTCTCCCCCCCACCTGATGGCTGGGAATATGGACCCTCGTTTAAGCAGTCATTTATTAGAGCTCACGCGCGGCTTAAGAAACCCCTCTGAAAACCTTGCTTTAGGAGGAGAGGGAGGAGCCCCTCAGGAGGCCAGATCAGGGCTGTGGGAGCTTGCCCAGCAGGAGGGTCACAGGCTGCCGAGCACCCAGGACGTCTGGTCTTCAAGGACCGTCTGAGCCCAACACATCAGTGGGGAAGTCCGGTGGGTTCCCAGACCTGCAGGGTTTGCCCACAGGTCTCTGTCTGGGTTTTTCTGAGCAGTTCCGTCTTGCAAGGATCCACGGGTGTTGTCAGAAGGGCTTCAGAGTTTGCTTAGATTTCAACTCCCTCCTTCAGCTTAGTGGGTGACTTAGGCCTGAAGTTGTCAACTCTGCACTAGAAGGGACTTAGAAATCACCTATGGCAATCCCCAGGAAGGAAAAGTGACTTGGCCATAGTCACACAGCAAGGATTCATTAGTGTCAGAGCTGGAACTAAAACAAGGGCCCCTGGCTCCAAAACCAAGGCTCTTCAACACGGTACAATCAGACCACCCAGATGGCCTGCTCCCTAGAGAGTATGAATCCGAGAATCTACCAGAACTCAACCAAATTCCTGCGTACCAAAGGTCCTGTCTTCAAAATCCCACTCCTTCCCTCTCTCCTCCTTACTCTAATTCCAGCCTCCCAAGCCTCTGAAATAGTTTGGAGGTGAGCAGAAAAACATTCTGGCCAAGCAGCGCTCTCCTCTTCAGGCATCCCTAGAATGAAAGCTCCTGGGCATTCTAGAAAGTAAGACTTTCCCACATACCTTTTCTGCCCTCCCTACCCCAGCTCTGACTTCCTGTCTGCTTTTTCTGTTTCTTTGGTTACATGAGGCATGTCATATGGCCAAGCTTCCATATAGACCATTTCCTATAAAGGCAAACACTATAGCTGAATATAAAATAAAATTTAATTTTGGTCATGTGCTTGTTTGGGGTTTTTTTTTCTCCCAATAAACCATATCCCTTGAACTTATTTTCAAAGTAAAATACCAAGAAATGACCATGTTTATTTGCAGACGATGGAGAAATCACTTGGACATAAATGTTATCATAGAGGGACAGCCTGTCTTATCACTGTTAGTGTAAGCGTCTATTTTTCCCACTGGAACTGACTCCTGAAGGGTTCCCATCAGGTCTTTTTCAAGTCTGCATTCCTTAGAACCTCATAGTGCTTTTCACGTATGAAGGCCTCTATCAACATTTGTTAAATTGAATTTTGCTTAATTTAGTGAGAGCTCCCTACGCGATAGGCAGAGTGCCAGATGTTTTCATAGCTTTTACAAAATTAACTCTCATGCCTATCCCGTATTGGTTATTCCTTGCCACAGTAATGATGTCTTACAAACCACCAACTTCAGTTCAGGAGTGACCTAAGCTGGCATGGCAAGAATGACTGTAGCCTCTCCCCACATGAATTTTCACTTTCCAGCGGGCTAGCCCCACCTTACATTCATGGTGGAGACAGCAGGGTTCCAAGAGAGTCAGCAGAAGCTTGCAAGCACCTTGAATGTCCAGGCTCAGCCCTGACTCACACTCATTTGACCACATTTTGTTGGTTAAAGTGAGCCACAAGGCAGCCCCAGATGCAAGGGCTGCAGAAGCCAAATCAATTCCCACTCTTGGTGGCAGAACCCACAAAATCACGTTGCTGCGTTTTGAAGGATTGTGCTCATTTTTGCAGTCAATCCACCGCGTAAGTCCAATTTTAAGATGAAGAAAGAAAATGGACGGAGTTTAAAGATTTATTTAAAATGTCCTATGATTGCATTGTGATGATGGTTGCACACCTCTATAAATTTACTAAAAATCATTGAACTGTACACTTCCAATGGCTGGCTTTTATGGTATGTAAATTATTCCTCAGTAAAGCTGTTTTTATTAAAAAGCTGAAAAAAATAAAATTTATTGAAGATCATTCAGCTTATAATCCAAATCTGCATTTAAGTTCAGGTATTCTAGCACGAAATTCAGCCCTCTTTCCAGTGTACTGTATTTATCACACCTAAAGTATTGGATTCTCAGAATCAGGGAGTCTAAGAGTGAGAAAGATCTTCTAGAGATTTCCTCATTCATCCCTCTTTCTTCAAGCAGCTGAATGGGTAAGCCTCTGGTGCAGGTGCTGACTTCTCCTCTTTGGCTGAAAAATAGAAACAGCATTATAAGAAACCTGAACCAGGTGAAAAATGGATCTCAGCTCTCAAATGCTTTTGGGATCCAGGGTGAATAGTACTGAAAAGAACAGGACCCACCATGTTTGGAACCAGAAGCCTCAGACAGTTCTTTCCATTTTAGCCCCTCTCGTTTTCACTGACCACATCCTTTAGCCAGAGTACCTAATGTGCCTTGATTCTGGTGTTAAAAGTAATAGGATTTTTCTTCTTGTTTATTATCCAGTGTCCAAATCGATGTGTCCTCCTTGGAGCTGAGAGTGGTTGTAGTCAAATTAAAGTTCATCCAAGGAACTTTTTCTTGGAGGGGGGGGACCTCTAACAGGAGGGCACTGGGAATAACAACAGTTTCTAAGAGACGGGTTTGTATAATTGTGGTCCTTCTCTCGGATGCCTGAAGGGATCGGTGAGAACGGCGAACCAACAGGAAACGCCATCTTGTCTTATGTGTTGGACTTATTTCTGGAGAGAAAAGAGTGAAACCCCGAGGAGATGCACCCCAGCTCAGCACAAACAGCTTTGAAGAGCGAACTGAGCAGCTTTCATCAATCACGCACAGACCACATCAAAAGCTGCCAGAGGAGAATTGCTCACTCGATGTTAGGCAGGGTCAGGCAAACATTATCCAACGCTCCTGCTCGATATTATAAAGCAGAATCACCCGGAGAAAAGGATGGAAAGAGGAGTGCCAGAAATCAGACCGTGTGAAGAAAGGAGGCAAATAAGGCTGAAAATGGGATGCAGTGGCCATGGAGGGAGGGGGGAGAGAAAGAGGAAGAAAAAGGGAGAGCAAGGGAAACAGGAGGATGTGTAAATAGACAGCAAGAGAGAGCCAGCAAAAGAGGGAGCAGAAAGCAAGCCGAACGGAAACAGGAGAGAAGTCATCAGTGGCTGGAGAGAGGCAGAGAAGGGAGAGGTCGGGAGCAAAGGGGAGAGATGCAGCCTTCATACAGGGTGAAAGCCACGCGGGCAGCCATCTGGCCTGCGGACCCACAGTCCACACAGACTTCTGCTGGAAGTAGAAAGGTTCCATTTCTGCATCTAGAGAGCACCATCAAGTCTCCGTAAAAGGAAGTGGAACGGAAGGCAAAGAAAAACCGACACACTCCCACCTTCTTCATCTCCGGCTCCCCAGGGTCTCTCTCACCCGCTGTGAAGGGCTATTTGATCATCCTGGCTGGCTTCTCTCAGGCTCTGAAAATCAGAGGAAGCCGTCATTAGAAAGCCAGCCGATGTCCACCCAAGCCTCCCACTGGAGTGATTTCATCTTTTATTACAACAAAGCTGGGGCAGTCATGTATCAGCTCAGGCTGTAAACCTGCCTCCTTCATAGATCAAGTTTGATTTTCCAACTAATTGGAGGGAAACAAATCCACTCCAGGGTCAAACCAAGCAAATTTTCCCTCTCCTGCAAAGTGCCTAGTTCTGTCTTAATCAAGAGGTAAGGGTCCAGGCGCTTGGGTGTTCTCATGTGGAGCTTTGGGGAGCCCAGGGTCAGCAAGAAGATAGCAGGTACAAGAGCAGGGACCCCATGCAATAAGGCGACAATATGGGGAGTGGGAGATGGAGAGGCTTTCTCCAAAACAACTTTGCTCGTTATACCGTTCCACCCCATTAGGAGATATTGGAAATAACGATGCATCAAGAAACTGGGCCCCGAGACAGCCTGGCTCCTCACATTCTATGCATATTTGCTGAAATAAAGCAAGATCCTGGGAATAGTTTGCACGTGGTTCCCAACACTTAACTGGAGGGTTCACATAGGAGCTGAAAGATAAGTGATCCAATGTATGAGCCAGCCAGGGACATGCATCATTACATACAACTCTCACAACGACCCTATGAGATGACACCTTGCTTATTAATATTCCCATTTTACTGATGAGAAAACTGATGCCAGAGAGGCTGAATGACTGGCCCAAAGTCACACAGTGAGAACTCTGAGCCAAGCCTCCCCTAGGGCTGACATCCCATGGCCAACAGTGCGCCAGCCCCAGGTGTGTGTGATGAAGAATGGGGAGTTTCCTAGACAGGAAACATCTCTGTGTAGGACAGAGAGGAAGGGGAGCGGCCAGGGTCTCAGTCCAGTTGAGCAGGCTTGGGGTTCAGAATAAGATGGTAACAGTCCGTGTCACAAAGAAGAGACCGATTTACGATAGGAATTTTTTTTTTTTTTTTTTTTTTTTGAGCTTGGGGAAAATGGTGCAGCCATAAGCCAGACCGAAGGTGACATTATTATGGGCAGCAACAAGTTTAGGGAGCTCTCTAAACTCCCTATTTCCCTTTATGAAAGCAAAAGACCAGAAAATTATCCATAATTACAGAGCCATCCGCAGTGAATTGCACCAGCTCCTGCGTGGGCCAGCACAGCCACTGACTCCACAGCATGAATGAGTGTCTTAAACTCCTCCTCCCCGCCCTGCTCCAGCTCAGCCTGCTCTGCTCTGGGCAGCCCACCCCGACAGCAGGTGGGGTCTGGAGCACAGGCCGTGTAGCCAGACGGAGCTGGGTTCAGATCTTGCCTCCTCCGCTCACCACCCGAGAAACTTCCAAGACACTTTGCTCAAAGCCTCCGGGCCACTTGCTCATCTGGGACATGGGGGGCTACAGCAATGCCTTCGAGCCCAGGAATGTTAGGATCAAATAAAAGGATGAATGCGGAACATCTAGAGCAATATCTAGCCTATAATAATCAGCCCTCTTGACAAAAAGCTATCATTATTGTATCCCCCCCCCCCATCCCTTCATCTTCCTTATTTGAAGCTAAAAGAGGAAGAAGCAAACCAAGAGAAGTTGCTTACATAAAAGCCGGATAGAGCCTGGTGAGTCCACCAGAGGCAATAATTATAAAGCTGCTTCAGAGCACAGAGAGTTCCAAGAACAGAATACACACTTGGAACAAGTTCATTAAAAAATTGCTTACTCATAAAAGCTGCTATCGTTAGAGCCTGACAAATGGAAGGCACAGCCCCGATAAACAAGCAGCCAGCGTACACAAGCTGACTATGCCAAGAGGTCGCTTGATTCCTCTCCTCCCATCCGTCAACGGTTTCCTAACCTTTTATGGGGTTATATTAACAAGTTCAGGTAGGTTTTATGTGCCTGTTTACTCTGAGTTCTCCCCAAACTCCAAAGAGAAGGAAGAGGCTTCCAGACTTCTCCGCCAGGTTCTGGAATGGAGGGAGAAGGAGGCAGCTGGAGCCTCCTCAGCCGGAGAGTCAGCTTCAGGCTTTTCCCACCTCTTCAGCCCGTCTAGAGGTCTCGAACACTCCGCACCCCTGTTCCAACACTTCTCCATTGGGCCACCCCAAGAAAAATTGTTTCCCAGCCAGCCTGCATCCCGCTGCCTTGCTCAGTCCACGTAGGTCACCTCCATGGTGCCAGAGGGTGTCCTGGCTGGGAAGTCAGGGATCAGGATGACAGCACAGCATAGCCACCTGGCAGCCAGACACTGTCCCTGAGCTTCTGTGAGCCTTGATTTTGTTGTCTATAAAATGGGGATAACAGCACCTCCCTCACAGCATTCCTGGGAAACTTACATAAGGTTATACTCACAAACTTTCCCTTGGAGAGTCTGGCACATATGGCCGGAGTGGTAGCCAGCCAATCATGGTGATAAGCACCCCCAATCCAAGCTCTGTCCTGTGATCCTGGGGGCGAGAAGGGCAATGGGAAGTGAGGGAAGGACCCCTCCCCCAAATAACCACCCTCAGAGAACTGAGTCACAATTCAGCAAAGATCCCTGAGACTTCAAATTGCTTTCGAAGAGTTTCTAAGTGCTGATGTGACCTAAGGGAATGGGGCCGAGGAGGCTGGTGCTATGACTCCTTCCCTGCACCCACCTTTCCCTGCCCTGTTCTGACCCTGACCGACTCAGCTACATCTTCTGCCCTTGCCCAAGAAAGCCAGCAGCAGCAGAAAGGAAGCAGCATAACACTTTTCTAAGGCCTGGGGCCAAATAAGCTTGTACCAGCATTTACCAGAAACCATGGCAAATCATAAATTCTTGTGTAATGAAAGCTAGTAATTTCCATGTACTTCTTTCTCACCCAAACCCCACCTACTTGACTACTGTTTTTCTGGAGGTTAAAACAAAAACTATGTGTCACTTAGTTACACAAATCGACAGCCATTTCAGGCTTTGAAACCTTGATTTATTTTGTAAAAAGGAGATTAAACAGTAAGTGATAACTTTGAGGAGCCAAATTCTTCCGAAGAACAGTTTCCTCCAGAATCTCAACTGGAGGCTGGCTTTCCTTGTGTGGGCGCTTGGAGACAGGAAATGGCTGGCTTGAATTTGAATACCCAAAAGTTAGGCTTTTAGGATCCGCTGTATTATTCTAGAAATCTTTATGGAATACCCACTATGTTCAACGCATTGTGCTGGCCGCTGGGATAGATGTGATTCTTTCTCGCTCACCAGAATCACCTGGGACAGCGGGGGTGGGGGTGGGGAGGGCGGGTAAAATGCACATGCCTGAGTCCCACCACAAGATAATCAAACGCAACTGGAATGGGGTTGGGTCCAGGCCTATCATTTCTTTTTTTCCTGCGGTTGAATCTCATGTTCAGTCAGGGGGGACAATGAACATACAACGCACAACGTAGGTGGGGTAAGTATAGGAGTCCAGGCTGGAAAGGGGCAGGGACCAGTCCTGTCAAGCCTGATTCATTCAGTCCACAAAGAGCTACAGATCAAGGGCTCTGTTAGGTTCTGGGAACAGGAAGGAGCCTCTGGCTCCCGTTATCAAGGAGTGGGCAGAATAATGAGACAAGTGCAGTTATTCTGTATGTAGGTTCTGGGATGAACTTGAGCACATAGGCAGCTCCTGGCCCCCTCTGGCAAGTCAGAAAAGACTTCTCAGAAGAGAGGATGCCCAAACCACATCCTGACAGATGAGAGAAGGCTAAGCAAACACAGGGACAGATACAGAAAACATTCCCAGCTGAGGAAACGACCCTTGCAAAAGCCCGGAGGCAGGAGAGAACTCACTGAGTTCTGGGAGCTGCTGCCGTTGTGCTGAGCAGACAAGCCGGGAAGGGGCTGGGAGAGCAGGGGAGCAGGGTCAGAGCATGACCAGCATCCTGGATTTCAGACTGTTTGGTCACTGCTCCATTGTCTCCATCCCCAGCGAACAGCATGGGACTAGACACACGACAGATACGTAACAACTACTGGCTGGACAAATGACTACAGTAGAAAAGGCTGAGAACAGAGCTCAAGGAAAACATGTTTAAAAGCTAAAGAAGAGAACCTGCAGTCAGAGAGATGGGGGAAATGAGCTGAGTGGAGATTTGTGTTCCAGAGACCAAGGGAGGACAGAACATCCAGAAATAGGGGGCTAGTGGCAGAGGCTGGCGAGAAGCCAAGGAAACACAGACAAGGAAAAGCCAGCTGTTGGAGAGCAATGAGGCTGTCACGTGTGGTTGAGCTGTGAGCCATGCATGCCCGAGCTACAGGAGAAGCAGGGTGGTGGTAACCTCGGGCAGGCACGGCTGGGGAAGGAAGGGACTGTCTAAGCAGACTCAGCTGTCATGAATGAGCCTTGCCCAGGAAAGGCCACATGAGAGGTGAGAAGGTGTGGTAAGAGCTGTACGAGGCTCAAAGAAGGTTTGAGTTTTTTTCTTTTCGAGATGAGTTTTTGTAACATGTTCAGTCTGTAAAAAGAGGTTAGACATGGAGGATAGCGCACTGGAATGAAAAGGGCGGAGCAGCCAGTTGCTGACTCCAGGACCATTCCGTAACCTCTCTGAGCCCCAGTTCTAATCAGTAAAACAAAGGACAGTAACTCGCCACTTGAATGGGTGTTGTAATAAGTAACTCAAAAAGGCCTCGTGCAGGGGTGCCTGGGTGGCTCAGTGGGTTAAGCCTCTGCCTTCAGCTCAGGTCAAGATCCCAGGGTCCTGGGATGGAGCCCCATGTCAGGCTCCCTGCTCAGTGGGGAATCTGCTTCTCCCTCTCCCCCTGCTTGTGCATGTTCTCTCTCTCTCTCCCTCCCTCCCTCCCTTTATCTCTCTTTCTCAAATAAATAAATAAAATCTTAAAAAAAAAAAGTTGGTGGGAGAGAGATTTGTGTTCTCCTTCTCTCTCTCCTCTTAGGAGTTCAGTCACTAAACATTGTACATACACTTCACTTTCCTCAACCAAATAAGGACCCTGTTCCCTGCCTCGTAAAGCTGGGGCTGTACGATTTACTAAGAACATAACAGTAGAAGACACTTGCAAAATTAAAAATGTCACTGACATGATATGATTACTATCCAGGCAATATAAAACAGAAAACCTTGAGAGGGGTGACCAATATTTCCTTAGAGTCAGGTTGAATCATGGCCTCATTCTTAAAAGCTATGAGACCCTTGGGAAGCTGAACACAGAATTTCTGCATCTTGATCTCTAAAAGTATCAAAAACATTTTTAAGTGTATGAAGTTCTCTGAATATGAGTGCCGATAAATGTTACTTTCTTCTCCTCTGATCTGGAAATTTTAAAAACAGCATTGTCTTCCATCTACATGGAGTAACAAGGGTGGGATTTGGCTTGGTTACAAAGGAAAGATAAGAAGGTTCAAATTCAAGTATATGCAATGATCCTTAGAAGGCCGAAGAAGTAAAAGCAAGCTACTCCTAAACTAAACTCCTGCTGGGGACCCACCCTGACGGTGTTTCTAGCTTTAACAACAGACCATGTATATAACAGAAGAAAACAGAAGTCCTGATTCAACCAACTTCTGTGCCAAACCAGCACCTTGATCAGAAGATAAAGGTCAGACTCTCTTGGGCTCATCTGAGCAACTCAGTTGTTTAAGCTCTCCCTTTGGCTCAGGTCATGATGCTGGGGTCTGGGATCAAGTCCCATGTTGCATCGTGCTTCCTGCTCAGCAGGCGGTTTGCTTCTTTCCTCCCTCTCTGCCCCTCCCCCTGATTGTGCTCTCTCTCAGATAAATAAATAAATAAATAAATAAATAAATAAATAATAAATACAATCTTTAAAAAATAAAAAATAATTTAAAAAAGAAAAGGTCAGTTTCTCTGATTCAACTCTAAGCTCCACGGCGGGGTAAGAGCACGTCTCATGTATTATTTTCCTCTAGTTCTAGGTTCGGTGTCCATTCCACCCTTAAAAGACACTCTACAGTAGAGCTGGAGGGACCACAGCTCCAATCACCGTGGCATTCTAAGAAAGGGCCTTGACAAAGTGAACTGTTTGTCAAAGTTTAAGCTGTAAGTGTGCTCATCTGTAAAATGGGGACACTTCTGATTTGCAAACGTTGGAGGAAGGAACAGAGTGAGGGTCTGTAAGGAGTTGGCCCTGTGACTGGTCACATAGGAGGTCAGCACATCATGGGAGCTCCTATGTCTGGAAAGGGTAGAACCAACCATCGTCCCATGCAAGGGAGCCCAGTGATATCAGGATGCAGACAGGGGTAATAGCATATGAACAGTCTAATTTTATAGCTTTAAAAAAAAATAAGAAAGAAAAAAGAAGGTTCGAGTGAATTTTTCCCCCATTTCACTAAAATAATATGCTCCAAGCCTGAAACCTTTTTCCTCCTGTCTACTGCCCAAAACTCATTTCTCCAACAGAGATCTAAGCTACCATAAATCCCATCAGGGGTCAAAATGGCTGACACAATTTTAACTACAAGAGAGCACAGCATAAATGGCATCATTATTATCCCCAAGGGCTGCTTTCTGCCTTTTCTAGGGCACAAAAGAAAAAGGCAAACTTTTAACCTGGAAATAGACAGTATTCCAGAATTTTTGAGGGACAGATTCAAGAACTCAGAAGCACAACAGTCATGAAAACAAAATATGACCAGACTTAAAGTGAACAATCTTTCTGTTTTTTTAAAAACTCCTTATTGCTATCCTACCCCAAAAGCTAGAGGTACTGTTTCTAAGTGAAGTCTAAGTAGTGTCCTGTGATTGCATAGTCTTCTCTATTCCTCTGTGCTCTAGAAGCAGACCTCTTCTAGTGACAGGCATTCGGTCCCTCACTGTGTTCACACGCTTTCTCCCCCGGGGGGCTGGATGGTGCAGTGCCGTCTGACACTAACCACCCAGAGCTACTTCAGATCTCACGGTGAGGGGCACCGTCTCCAACAAGATTGCCTTTGCTTCACACAACAGCTCCAAGTTCAGGGGTCCTCGGGCCACCTGCACTTCCGAGCAGCTGGCTAAAATTCAGGAGTTCCCATAGCTCCCTCGGGTTCACTAATTTATAGTGACTCCCAGAACTCAGGGAAGTGCTGCACTTACGATGAGAATTTTATCCTCAAGGCTATAAATCCCCAGGCCAGCCAAATGAACCCACATGGGACAAAGCCAGGGAAGGTCCTGAATGGGAAGCTTCTCTGTCCTCCTCCAGTGGGATCAGGGTGTATCACCCTTGCGGCTCGTTGATGTGTTCACCAACCCAAGAGCTCAACCAAGCTTCAGGACCAGAGTTTTCATGGGGGTTTCATTATGTAGGCACCGGTAATTGACTCATTGGCCATGCGGTTACATTCTAGTCCCTGTAGGGGCGCCTGAGTGGCTCAGTCAGTTGAGTGTCTGCCTTCTGCTAGGGTCATCATCCCGGGGTCCTGGGATCAAGCCCCACATCGGGCTCCTGCTCATCAAGGAGCCTGCTTCTCCCCCTGCTCATGTTCTCTCTCTCTCTCTCTCTCTCTCATATGCTGCCTCTCTCTCAAATAAATAAATAAAATCTTTAAAAAAAAATTCTATGCCCTCTATTCCTGAAGACTGGGCCACTGTTATGTGGCTCAAAGCTCCAAAACCCTAACCATCTTCCCAGCTTGACTATCCCTCATAGTGAAACTATCTGGGGGCTCCCTAGGAGACACTTCATTGGCTGAAATTCAAGTGTGGTCCCCAAGGCCCACCATGAATAACAAAGATACTCCCTTCATTTCGGAAATCCCAAGAGTTTAGAAGCTCCACTCCAGGAACCAGGACCAAGACCAGAAACATACTTTATAGTACAAAACAAGGGATGGTTCAACCTTCTTAAAAACTCACTATTGACACTCTAGACCCAATCCTTGGATTTCCTGCCAACAAGTTCAGCAAGTCAAAACTTCCTTGCTGGCATCTCAGTCTCTTCATCTTCTGGCACCATCAGACTCTGCCAACCTCATTTCCAATATTCCCCATCACAAAGTCTGCACCTACCCCGCCTGCTCTGCCAGTTTCCCCAGAGAAGTCATTGAATGCTGAGACAACCTTAAGAAAATGGATGAATGAGACCAGAAGAGGACCTGGGACAGAGCCCATGCTGATATTTAAGAGTAAGTGAAGGCAGAGCAGCCTACAGAGGAGCCTGAAGAAGAAGAGAGGGAATTCCGCTGCTGCACGTGGTTCTGGAGGCTCAGGAAATGAGCTTTCGGCACGCAGCGAAGGACCAACAGTGTCAGCTACTACGGGGAGGTCAGAAGGATAATGGCTTAAAAGTTTCCAATGGATTCAGCAATAAAACAGTCATCAATGACCTTGCTGAAGCACTTTCAGAGGAGTAATAAGGGCAGAAGCCAGATTGCAGTGGGCAGAATAGAGAAGGGGGAGTAAAGAAGCGGAGAAGCAGATATATATGTCTCTTTAGACAGAAAGCAGTCGCTGAAAGGTGCCATGGGGCCTGACAGGAATCAGATCTTCAAGACGGAAGATGTGAATGTATTCAGATGCCGATAGGAAGAAGTCACAAGGTAAAGGGACAGGGGGACGGTACAGGCAAGAGAGAGGGAGCATTTATCAAGCCAGGCTACTAAAGCCTGGGAGAGAAGAGCTCCAGAGGACAAGTGGAGGAATCCACCCCAAGGGGATGCTCATCTCCCATGACAACGGCAGTCAAGGAGGGAGGCACGGCGGTAGTGACCGCTGATGTGTAGGTTTGGAGGCAGTGAGTGAAGTGGCCGAAAGGGAGTGGCCCCATCACTGGTGTCTCCCTTCTCTGTGATGTAGGAAGCAATGCCATATGTTTAACTTGTGAAAGTCAAACATCTGAGTAGAGGGGGAGAGTGAAGGCGGTACAGAAACACTAGTGTAGGGAACTAGACAGAGAACTGACTAAGGAACTGTGGAATGACTACAGGGCACCAGCGACAATCCAGGAGCATCCTAGAACCATGACGCTGCAGTAAAATTCATCTGCAGTTCTGTGTGGGTTCCACTGCAGCATGAGGCAAAACTGGACCAGGCTGGCATTCATTAGAGCCAGGGGTGAGCCTTTGCCAGCCAACTAGGAAAGAAAGCCAATGGAATCATGAGACTGGCTAGCCAGAGGCTGAAGTAGCATGAAGCTGGAAGGGATGAGGAGAGGGCGTAGGGTTATGAAGAAGGTGGATAGAGGGAATCCAAGGGTCTGACGGTCCCTAGTTTAAAAGATATAGAGAGGGGTGCCTGGGTGGCTCAGTGGGTTAAGGCCTCTGCCTTCGGCTCAGGTCATGGTTTCAGGGTCCTGGGATCAAGCCCCGCATCAGGCTCTCTGGTCGACAGGGAACCTGCTTCCTCCTCTCTCTCCGCCTGCCTCTCTGGCTACTTGTAATCTCTGTCTGTCAAATAAATAAAATCTTTAAAAAAAATAAAAATAAATAAAAGATACAGAGAGTGTGACTTAAGGAGTAAAGGAGAAAGATCCAAGTTTATGGTCAGAAATTAGGATACGACCTAGAGGATGACGAGGCCCAGGGTGGAGCCATGCATGTGTGGGGCTCAAGCAGAATAGAAGTGAAGGTCATTATCCACGAGAAGACCCAGGAATGGGGAAGTCAGAGTGGTGTTGGGGCACCCTCATGACCATGGAGCCAACCCAAGATGAGGCAAGGGGTTCAGGTGCAGGAAAAGACTGTGAACCACATGCTGATCCATTTAGTGAAAGGGAGGATGACAAAGAGATTGTTACACAATGACCAAGAAGTACAGCGTGGACATCACAAAGCAGAGGCTGACGGGCCTGATCAGATCAAGAGCCACGTTCTATTTGGCTGACTGGAGGTTTTTGGCTTGTTTTATGATGAATTACTTCCTCTCACTTAAAAATCAGGAGAGTTCATACGAAAATCTGGATTCTCTGGAAGGCTGTTGCCAAACACTATGACTATCTGGCGACATGGGCCTCCTCTCCCTCCACCATGAGCTCCAGAACAGAGGAGTGATTTTAGAGTATCTTGCTGTGTCTGGTTCACTACAGTCCCCACAGGTGCTCAGGGTATGGGCATTTCATTGGAGACCTCTAGGAGAGGGCAGGAAATGCCACTGAACAGGAGCCTTAAGGGGGTCAAAGCGTTTACATGAGTCATTTTGGGGAATCACAGTAGGGAACAGAGCTAATGCCAGATGCTGACCCTGAGGTGTGGGAGAGGGAGCAGCTCCCCTTGAGAAGGGAGAAGCAGGTTCAAACAAGAGCCAGGAGGGAGTGGTCAGTGAGAAGTCAGAGATTCTGAATGAATTTCTCACTTGTGGAGACTCCAAAGGACAGACATAAATTCGGGGTAGGAGCAGGGAGTGAGAGGAAACACAGAGCAATGATAAAGACCAGGGGAAAGCAGGTGACGGGAAGTCCCTTGGGCAAACGGATAGTTGGGATGGGAAGCATCTGATGTTAAACCTCAAATTTTCTAACTAATTCCTCTTGGGGTCAACTTGGTAGTCAGGGTGGAGTCACTGAGCTGGACCCCGGGCCCTCAAATAAGACAGCCCACCAGGACAGCTCAGAAACACCCAAGAATCACCTGGACACAGAAGCACACAGAAGCCGATCAGACTGAATTTCTAACCCTCTTTTCATCCACTCTGGCCAACTGATCACATAATCTCAGTAGCAAGAGCCTTACCCCTTATCCAAAGCAAGAATCCTCTTTATGTCACTCCTGACTACATCACATGTAGTCAGTCACCTTGGGGGCAGCAGAGAGCCCGGACACCCAGTGGGGGAAGAACTCGGACCATAAGAGCCTGTGCCAAACTCCTGCTGGGTCTACTTCAAATTCTCACCAGAGCTTGCCTCAAGGTCCAGGAAAAAGGAGTGGAAATTCTTCTACCTCCTCTTCCCTCACCACGTAGATGCCTGTCTCCACCCCAGTAAGACTCCTAGCAGTGCATCTCAGCCAAAACTGGAGGTCCTAGATGGACTTCACTGAGCAGGCCAAGATGCCTGGTCACCTGTGAAAGAATGATTCTCAAGTAGATGGCATTCGGTTGTTAGACAGCCAGCTTGTAAACCTCAGGCATGCGGCTCATCAGCATGGCAAAGACTGCCTACATGTGAAACCAGATCTGAGAAAACATGTATGTTTCAACTTGTTTTGTTCGAGGATCCTATCAATCAGAGCGTGGTGCCTTACACCTCTGACAATGGCCAAGGAGTCAGCAAAAGCTCCCTTCTCTTCTCAAGCAGCAAAGCCTCTTCCCCTGACGTCCGCTCATCTGGCAAAGAGCTGCTTACCCAGCTCTTTCTGGACGTGGGCCAGCCTCCTCCTGACAGAGCTTGGGAGGCATCAGGACCCCCATGGACCCAGTGGCCCTGTGGGCTCCCCTGCAAACTCTGGTGCCTCCCTGCAGGGGGTTATTTGAGTAAATTGTCATGAACTCAAGAATCAACGTGGAACTAAGGCTGCTCCTTTTGTCCCTCATTCTACAACACTGCAGAGCCTCCCAGACCCTCTCTAAGGGCTTCTTATTAAATCTTAAACAATCTCACATTGATCTTTGATCTTGGAATAGCTTTCCATTTGGATTTCCGATGGTAGATGTCCTCCTCTTTTATCTTCCTGCTGTTCTCTCCTCGTCGATAAATTAAAAAAAGTAAAAAAGAGCAATAAAAGGAATCAGAGAAGAACTCACAGTTTCTCAACTTGTCTCACTTCGGTCTAAACAAGAAAATGTCTTATTAAAAAAAAGGGGGGGTGGGCTGGGCGGGAGAAAGGTGATATTTAATTTTATTGGGGAGAACGAATCATTGCCGGAGAATGCCTGTGGCTAAATGAGACCATCAAGCCGAGAGCAGAGCAGCGAACCGCGTGCACAAATATGAAGTAATATCTTTCTACTCGGAGGGAAACTGACACTCAATTTCAAAAACTTCAGGCAGGCGGCTCTGAGTTTGGAGAAATCACAACCACCTCCTCGGAACCATTTACAACTGCTTCTACTCTCTGCAGTGAAAGCTTAAAAATGCAAATGAAATGGGGCCATTTAAAGAAAAATATCCCTGCTAACTGTGCTCTGGGAAAGAAAAAAAAAAAAAGCCTTTAGCTCAGAGGGCAATCTTAAAGTCAATGAAACTCAGCAGCCTGATGATGCTTCATCCTGATGGATAATGTGCTCTCTGCTTCCCTCTCATGAGTTTAGAAGTATTTAAAGAAAAGGGTAAAATCACCCTGTTTAGGAGATTAATTTCTTTTCCAAAAAAAAAAAAAAAAAAGTCTGTTTTTGCTGTCACTTCTGGTCTGATGGAAAGTAAAACCAGAGCTTGTTCTAAATGTTCACTGCCAAGAATTACCAAGGTAGGGGGCTGGGGGAAGAAAAAAACAGCCCTGAAGAGGTCAAGCCCTGCCCCATCTCCCCGGGCAAATTCATACTTATACTATCCAGGAAGCCATTGTAAAAATAGTTCTTGAGGGATACAGATTCCAATAATAGACACTGCATTTATTGAACACTGTGTGTCAGGGACTGAGCTTAGCACTTTCCAGGACTTCTGTCGTCTTCACAGTGGCCTTTCCCACATGGACACAGGCAGCAGGTCCCATGACTCTACCCGTTGTACAGGTGAGGCAACTGTGGTTAAGGAGATCAACTCACTGTTCAAGGTTACATTGCTGGAAAGTGGCTGAGCAAGACTGCGTTTAGGTTCAGGAGCTATAAACTACAATGCTGTGTGGCCAATGTCTTCCCAAGTCCAGTGTACTTTGGTAGGCCTCCCCATGCTGTAATGTTGACACAATTCAGTAAACCCTATCCCACTTTGAAATTTCTTTGAAGACGGCATTTGAGGAGCAGACATTAGAGCTGAGGGGTGAGGTGGGGATGGCGTCACCAAAGGATCCATGGCACATCCTACCCTTCGTGTGCTTAGGACATCATGGGAAGCTCATCCCTATTAAAGCCATTTCATGCAGGAGAAAAACCTATATTGATTAGGAGCTGAAATTCTACTTGGGGCAACTCAAGTATGTTTTCCCACTTGACCACAAGATCTTAGCGCCAGGCCACCAACATCACCACCTTCTCTAACTCTTGGATAAAAAGGAGTCTGAATTGGACAAGTCTAGCTGACGCTTGAGCAACATGGGGGTTAGGGATGCTGACCCCACCCCCTCAACACAGTCAAAAATCTGCATGTAACTTCTGACTCCCCAAAAGATTTCCTAATAGCCTACTGTTGACCAGAAGCCTTACCGATAACAAAAACAGCTGATTAACACTGATTGGGGGTGCTACATGTAGTATACTCTTAGGTCATAATAATAAAGTAGGCCAGAGAAAAGATCATGTTACTAAGAAAATCATAAGGAAGAGAAAATACATTTGGAGTACTTGACTATCAAAAATACATTACTGTGACAATGTAATACCATCATTAGGAAAAGAGTTGGCATTATCTTGAACATTTAGAGATATGCGGACCCTACAACACCAACTTTCCACTCCCCGGTCCTTTGGCTTGAGAAATTCTTGTAACCGGAGGACCAGAGGTCATGCACATGAATGTTCCTAGCTGCAGTGTCTATAAAAACCAAAAGCTGGAAACAGCCCAAATGTCCAACAGTAGAAACAATAAATAAATTGTGGCATATGTACACAAGGGAACACTCTGATCTATTGAAAATGAATTAATTACAGTTTCAATGCATGTATCAATGCCAATGAATCTTGTAAGCATAATGAGCTAAAGAAAGAAGTAACAAATGAAGACATAGCATGTAACATACACGCTGTCAAAACAGGCAAGATCAAGCTATGTTGTTTAGGGATGCATAATAGGCCATAAGGTTGTTTTTAAAAAGGCAAGGAACAGGTCATCACAAAAATCTGGAGAGGGGTGATCGCAGGGAGGAAGGAAGGGATGTCAATGGGAAAAGGGTGCAGGACCAGAGTGGGAAGCTTCTAAGATAATGGCAATGTTTTGATATTAAACCTGGATGGGAGCTAAGTGGGTATGTCTTTTTTAAAAAATATTCATTAAACTTTTTGAGGAACCTCCATGCTGTTTTCCAGAGCGGTTGCACCAACTTGCATTCCTACCAACAGTGTAGGAGGGTTCCCCTTTCTCCGCATCCTCGCCAGCATCTGTCATTTCCTGACTTGTTAATTTTAGCCATTCTGACTGGTGTGAGGTGGTATCTCACTGTGGTTTTGATTTGTATTTCCCCAATGCTGAGTGATGTGGAGCACTTTTTCATGCGTCTGTTGGCCATCTGGATGTCTTCTTTGCAGAAATATCTGTTCATGTCCTCTGCCCATTTCTTGACTGGATTATTTGCTCTTTGGGTGTTGAGTTTGATAAGCTCTTTATAGATTTTGGATGTTAGCCCTTTATCTGATATGTCCTTTGCAAATATTTTCTCCCATTCTGTCAGTTGTCTTTTGGTTTTGTTAACTGTTTCCTTTGCTGTGCAAAAGCTTTTGATCTTGATGATGTCCCAGTAGTTCGTCTTTGCCCTTGCTTCCCTTGCCTTTGGTGATGTTTCTAGGAAGAAGTTGCTGCAGCTGAGGTCGAAGAGGTTGCTGCCTATGTGATATGGTGAGTGCTATGAAGTGTGTAAACCTGGCAATTCACACACCTGTACCCCTGGGGCTAATAATACATTAGATGTTTATTTAAAAATTTAAAAATTTAAAAAATTCATTAAACCATATAGAGTGAAATGCATATTTGTTACAAAACGTGGTCTTATGTTTGTATGACATATTGTATATGAATACACTCTTGTGTACATGACACAATATCTGGAAAGGATGTTGCCTGGCCCAATTTATACCATTGGAGGAAGCCTCCGGTTTCATGCAGAGTTACAGGAGTTCTGACATCATTGGCCCAGTACCCTTTAATTCTGAAATTCCCTGCAGAACATGCCACCAGCAGGGCTGTCCAGCCCCGGCTTGGATCCCTCCAGTTATGGGAAACTCCATGCCTCTCGTAGCAGCTCATTTCTTTTGCGTTTTTTCAAGGTTGATTCTGCAGGCAATGGAATCCCTGATTTACATTTTTTTAACTGTGGGAAGACACACATTACATAAAATAGGGCCCTCTTCATGATTTTTAAGTGTACAATCCGAGCACACTCGCCTTATTCGGCAACCATCTCTAGAACTTTTTTGTCTTTCCAAACTGAAATTCTGTCCTCACTAAACAACAGCTCCTTATTGCTGTCAGCCCTTTGCAACCACCATTGTACTTTCTGTCTCTATGAATCTGACTATTCTAGGGACCTCATGTAAGTGAAATCATACAGTATTTGTCCTTTTGTGACTGGCTTATTTCACTAAGCCTAATGTCCTCAAGGTTCATCCATGTTATAGCGAGTGTTAGAATTTCTTTCCTTTTTAAGTCTGAATAATTTTCCAGCATATGTCTATATCCTGTTTTGTTTATCCATTCATCTAGTGATGCACCCTTGGGATGCTTCTACCTATCAACCATGTTGTTACGATCATGAGGGTAAGCCATTGCTTCTTGATTACTACGAAGTTCTTCCTTATACTCAACTAAAATTTGTCTCCCTATAACTTTTGCCTGTTAGTCTTCATTCTACTGCCTTAATTTCTTGCAAGGGAAATCCTCCCCCTTTTCCTCACAAGGAAACCTCAAGTATTAGAAGATGACCTTGACATTTTAGTTACCTCTACTTTAGCCCCGATATTACAAGGTTTTTTTTGTTATTTCAATCATTCCTCATATGATGTATTCTCCAGCCTTTCATCAACCTAACAGGCTTCTCTGGATATAGCTCAGATTTCATTAACTTTTATGAAAACCACATCCCACTACGGTTTCATCTTCTGCTTATTGTCCAATAGAAAGCCCTTCCCCTGGAAAGCCCACTTCCTTTCAATATTAACACCTGCAAAACCAGGTCTCTTGATTCTGGGGCTGTGCAATTGATTTTTTGAGTTTCAATGCAGCAGATTAACATTTTATATGTGTTCAATCTCATCTTCTTGAATTTGGTCCAGCCTCCCAGTCTACTGAGATCACTTTCAGTGTTATTCCACAGGACTCTTAGTCATACACAGAAATTGAAAATCATATTTGTCACAGAATCCCTTCAGAGTATTGATGCATAGGTTGAACACAATATGGTTAAGGCAAAGATATATTTCACTGACCTCTCCTTCCAGATTATCATTTATTAATATTCTTTAACTGTGTTAATTCAGTCAACAGGAAGTCCAATGAACTGCAATTTCGCTTTGTACACCTACTGTAGTTTTATCCACTAGGATATCACAGAAGACTTTGTCAAACCTGTTGCGGAAATCAAGACATGCTAGGTTTGTGGAACTTCCCAGATTTGCCAGTATGGCTGATCCATAAAGGGCCCGTTATGGCAGCAGTACCCACACTGACTGCCAGATATCACCTCAATCTTTTCTAAGCTTGCCTAAAGCATGAGTTTAGCATACTGTTAAAGAGTTTTTTCAGATTCAATGTCAAGTTCCTTTGCAGTTGGCTTCCAAAACTACTTCTTCTCTATTTCTGAAAATTAGAAGAGTATTTTCTTATTTCCTGTATTCTGGAAACCTTTCCATTCTTTACAACTGCTGAAAACAAGGCTTTAGAGATTTCATCTGCAAATGTATTGAATAATGAGGACGAAAGCTCCTGCTCTTGGACACTGTGAACTGACTACATAGTGGTATCTCCTACCCACCCCTAATGCACGTGTTCCAACTTCTCGCATTTGACTTCCCTATTCCTGAAGAAGGATGAGCTTAAACCCCCTTTGATCTTCCACCTTCTCTCGTTTATCCATTACCATTTCCTCAAGCAACTGGCTCATCTGTTCTTGATCATTTTCATTTTCAGTGTTCTCCTTGCCTGTTCTAGCCCTACTGTTGGCTGGGGAAATGAGATTTGTGGTCCCCAGAAAGAGGTAAGGAGGAAAATATATATACCTAGGTACCAAGACCCAGGCTCTCCTTGGTTTTCTCACTGTATAAGGAGGAAGGATTCTTCACACTGCACACACCAGCTGTGCAACTATTTAAATTGGCATAAGGGAACAAGAGGGAAAAAAATGGATCAAATCAAAGACATGTAAATCAGCCCCACTTACTGCCAGTGTGTTAACCTGGGGCATATCAGGCCCCGGTATATTTATAACGCAAATGATGAGCTGGACTCCATCTTCTAAGTAGGGTCACTGTTGTCCCTTCAGACAGGGCAATTCTCAGCTGTGTGGAACTGTATCAAACCATATGGCATGGAAGCATGTAGAATGCATAGCATCCATCATTTCAGAACACTGAACTCAGTAGTGTCCCTCCATCACTGTGACATTCCAAAACAACCATATGCATTTCCAAGTGTCCCTGGTTGAGACCCACTGACAGATGATCCTTCAAGTCCTTTTTAGCTTTAAATTTCTGGCTCTATAATTCTTGGCAGACAGAAGCTTTGAAGTTTTAAATAATTAATAACTTTATGTTAAGTTTTAGTCAATAACATATTACATTATTGAAAGTCATTTTCTGGATGAAATAGAAGTAGTCTGTTTCTTTCAGCAGGCACGCAAAATTTTTTCTCCAGTTTTTTAAAATTAGCAGGGGTAACTAATTACAAATTGAGACATTCAGAAAAACTAGTACACAATTCATCATTTCAGTCAATTGGATGAAGAAATGAGATGAACAAAAAATGTTGACGAATTCCTATCACAGAATCACAATAAAGAAAAGCAAGCTGCTGAATCTGTATGTCTTTTCCCTTTGTTTTAAAGGAGTAAAATCTGAACAAGTTTCCTACTTGCTTCTGTACCTGGAAATTCTCCTGCAGATCAAAAGAATTCCCCCAAATCCAGGAGAATTACCATCCTGCTCAGAACTGTATATTTGCCTCATCTCAGAGCAAATAATTTGGTTCATTAACACTGTGCCTTCCAAAGAGGCTTATGCTTTATCCTTCCCCTTCACAATATCTTCCTGTCCCCACCTCCCCACATACAAACCAGCCCCTTCCCTCACTCCATCACCACCACCACGGACACCACCTGCATCACCACCCACGGAGAGCAGAGCCATGGCTGGCTGGCTTCCCCTCTGCAGAAATTGGTACAGCTACTCTAGTCCCATGCAGGGGTGTCTGCAGAAAGTGTTTTTCCCTCACAGCAGAAGGCCACCCTCCTCCAAAAATATCTGGCCCCTTCCAAGGCTTCTGAGCTAGTCCAGACAGAGAGACAGGGTTGTGAAACTGAGGCACCCTCTTTTCTTTGCTTTTCTTCACCCCCTCTTGGTAAGGGAGTAAAAATGGGGACTGAGTACTTTTAAAACAATGCATTCTGTCAGGCTTCCTTTCCCTTCCCAGCAGCTCAAGGATCTAGCATCAGCAAAACATGTCATGTCACGTTCTGGTGTGGAGACAAAGAGAAGAGAACTCAAACACTCTCCAGTGGGTGCGGCTTTAAGGCTCTTGGATTCTCCCATTGCTCTTTTCTTCCTGGTTTGGGGGAAGGGGGGAAAGCCTGCAAGAGGCCTGGGGGCTGCCCAGAAAAGAGAAAGGACTGTGTACCTGGGAAGTATGTACCCAGCTACCTGGAAGATACTGGAAGTTGGGCCCAAACCTTTGGTTCATTTTTAGTTTTGTGCTAATTACCTGGCATTGAGAGCCAGCCCTGGGGCAGCTCTTCTTCCAGCAAATGGATTCAGATGTCCAGCCTGGCTTTGGGCAAAGGCTGTAGACTCCCTATAGCTTCTGCCACATACAGAAAAAATGGGATTAGTTATTCATTCTTCCTTAAGGAAAGAGTCAGCAAAGACAAGCTTACACTGTAGCTGTTGGGATCTAGGTTAGACAAGGAAGAACTGACAAGGAGCCCTGCAACAAAGGAATGTCATGAAGCCTCCATCCAGAGCTCTTCACATCTAAAGAGCTTCTCGCCTCTCTCCTGTGTCTGGTCTGGTCTCTCCAAGAGGCGGTCATTGGTAATGGCTTCATTTGTCTTTCCTTCCTTTCTCCATTTCCTCCTTTAGCAGACACACCTTCAACATCTATTGCCCCTGTGCTTGGAACTGCCAGGAGGGAAAGGGAAACCTTCTCTTTTGGGTCCTAATCCAGGTCATTGAGATCTGTGGTCTGCACTGGTGTAGCAGCAATGGGAATGGACCAAAAAATGGATAGATTCAAGGCTTATTAAGACGATGAGATTGCCAGGGTTTGCTGATGGAGAGGGTATGGAGAGTAAGGGAAAGAAAAGAATCAAAGATGACTCCTAAATTTCTGGCATGAGCAACTGAGTGAAGGCTGATGTCATTTACCAAAAAGAAAAAGGAGGAGGAGAAGGAGAAGAAGAAGGAGGGGAAGGTGGGGAAGAAGAAGAGGAAAAAGGGAGCACAGAAACGTTTGAGGGACAAGTCTTGGGGGAGATCTGATTAATCCAATCTTAAAAAAGTGGAGTTTGGGCGCCTGGGTGGCTCAGTTGGTTGAGCAACTGCCTTAGGCTCAGGTCATGATCCAGGACTTCCAGGATCGAGTCCCACATTGGGCTCCCAGCTCCTTGGGGAGTCCGCTTCTCCCTCTGACCTTCTCCTCTCTCATGCTCTCTCTCACCCATTCTCTCTCAAATAAATAAATAAAATCTTTAAGAAAAAAAAAAAGGTGGAGTTTGAATTGCATGGGAGATACCCAAGTGCAGATGTTCAAGAGAAAGTTGGGCAAATGGATCTTACACGTTGACAAAGATCTGGGCTACAGACATGAATTTTGGAGGCACCGCATTCACGGAATTTAAGTGGGAAGAAAGGAAAGGTTGGTGAAGGTCTGTGTATCTTTCTAGTCTCCAAAGAGATAAGAAGATCCATGTGAAAATTCCCCAGTGCTTTGGGAATTGATCACTGGCCTAGATTGCAAAGAAAGCTGCTTAACGAATGAGGAAAATACCATGAAATCACAAAAAGCAGCCTTGGTTCGTCCAAGGGGCAGCATCCTTCAGCAACAGGCAAGCAGCTTTGAGCAGATACAGCTGCACAAAGCTCTCTTTCCCTCCTGCCAGGCTGGCCAGCCATAGCAGGACCTTTCAAATGTCATCAGATCGTGGTACAGAAGGCTTTATCAGCAAAGTCCCCCTGGGCTCCGCTTAAGAGCACCACCAAATCCAGCTTCCCTAGAATGATTTCACAAGGTGTGGACTTAACACCAGATTCAATACTTTTTTAAAGTTGTGTTTTGGTGGGAAGTTGACCTGGCTCCCTCCCAGGAGTTTTAACGTCTCCCCTAACAGTGCTGGACTTGCATCCCTTCATACAGCGGCATCACAATAAGCAAAGAGATTCTCCCCAACCTTAGCACAGAGTTCCCCAAAGCAGTTTTTCCTAGAACTTTTGTGGGCACCATTCAAAAGAAGGCCATTGGTAGATGGGGTGGAAGGAAATGGCAGGTGCAGGGCTGAGCAAAGACAAGGGAGAAGGGCGGGGTGCCCCCCACCCTGTGCACGACAGAACTAGGGCACGGCCGAGGCTCCCTGCCAAGTCAGAAGCCTACTTCATTCCAACTGCTTGGATGGCAAACCAAGCCCACCGCTTGGAGGCTAAATTTGTTTATTCTTGCCCGAGGAAGATTTCGGTTTTTCAGAAAGGAGAGAGGAAATGAGAAATCAGGAGAGAATCCTAAAGATCTCATTAAATGACACTTGAATTCTTCTGTCAATAAAAAAGCACCGGAAACAGAAATTTTCCCATGACAACCCCATCCACCAGCAAAAATATGCTTCTAGGCTACCAAGAAGTGTTTCCACAGAAGTGCCTATTAAAACATTAACTAACAAAAGAGGAAAAGGGCAAATTTATTTGCAGGGTTCACTCAGGACCCAACTCTTCCCAACTTCTGTCTGAATTTAAAAAAAAAAAAAAAAATCACACCAGGAAGGGGCCCCCGGCCTTGTCTAGTGACAGGGACGTGGTAAGAGTCACACCATTTTTCTTCTTTTTCCTTTTCCTTTAATTTTTCCATTTCTCATAAATGTTTTATTTTTCATTTAAGACCATTTTAGATTTACTTTTCCTTTCTTTCCAATTTCCCACAATACTGTATAATCAAATCCCGATGAATTGTTTTAAAAAAACGTCAGCAGGGCTGTCCAACTTGGAAGAACCCCAGACCTCAGCAAAAGCTGAGGGCTGACCAGCCTCCCGAGGGTTCTAACAGCATGTGGGTCGACATTGTTGGTAGGGCCAGAAAAAGCCAAACTCTGGATATTTTTACGAATCAGAAGTGACATAAAAATATCCCTTCATTTTTGGCACTCCACAATTGAAAGAAAGAGTTTCCACACACTTTTGTTCATTCTCCCAGCTATGTGAAGGTGACCATGCTGTGTGACAGGCCTGGAGAAGTAGAGGGACCCCAGGGAACAACACCAGAAAAGGCCAGGTTGTGACTAAAATACAGGTCTTTTAATCCAAGCCTATCCATCATAACCCAGATGCTGAAGAGAGATTAGGGGGCCTGCACAAGGGAGGAAGAGACAGATGTTAGGGAGCATGAAGGTCTATCCCAGCCATGCTAGTCCAGCATCCGCAGTGAGCATGGCCATGCTGGACGCAGGAATCCTTCTTCAAAATGCTCTGTCTCCAGCATTACCAAACATAGACTCCTCAGGGCCAAGGGACAGCCCCTCTCCTCCCTCCTCAGCGAAGCCAAGAACAAGCTTTGCTGTTTCCAATGGCTGGTTCCCATCCAGGGAACAACGAATGCACTCAAGCAAGAAAGAAATATGACCCGCACTTCCAACCCCTGTCCACAAGGCCCACCAACTTCTGTGAATGACGTGATGCCCCCCTCGGTCCTTGCATCACCTAGCTCTCCAGGTCACAGAACACTGATAAAGACCAGTGCATCTCAAGCTTAAATAAATCACCTGGAGATCTTCTTAATCTGGGGATGCAGATTCTGATTGTTGTATCCCTAGCAAACTCCCTGGTGCCACTGCTGGCCCCGGGACCTTTGAGTAGCAAATGTTGGAGACTGTCAGAGCTAAAACAGGCCATAGAGGGATGTCTGGGTGACTCACTCAGTTAAGCGTCTGCCTTTGGATCGTGTCATGATCCCAGGATTCTGGGATAGAACCCCACATCGGGATCCCTACTCAGCGGGAAGCCTGTTTCTCCCTCTGCCTCTGCCTGCCACACCCCCTGCTTGTGCTCGCTCTCCCTCTCTCTCCCCGACAAATAAATCAAATAAAAATCTTAAAAATAAAATAAATAAAACAGGCTATAGAGATCATCCTTCTCAGTGCTTTTCCTAGTGGGTTCCTGGGAAGTTCCAATAAGGTATTTCAGGGGATAATTTCAAAGCCCGGGAGGAAACCAAGGGCCACTCCACACCCCTGCTTCAACCAGAATGGTTCCGCTCCTCCATTCGGGAAATTGAAATGCTTCCTTATATTCCATTTGATAAAAGGATTCCTTTGTTTCCTAAGTTTGGAAGCTACTGCTTTAATACAACCACCTCCATTTACAGAAAAGGAGGCTGAGAGTGAGTGAGTCATGCGATGACACGGCTAATTGGTGGCCAAGCCAGATCAGAGCCTTGGCCTCTTCTTCCCCATTCCACTCTAGCTCTCTTTGGGGGAAGAGTTCATAAATGCCTTCATTCCGTGGTTTCTCCTTTCTTTTGGGTTTACCAACGTAAGCCCACCAGAATCCCACAATGCCCCAGAAAGGCAGATGTCCGGCCTCTCCCCACCAACGGCTGGCTGTTCAGAGCCGCCCTGCCGTCTACACCCGGCAAGTCAGGGCAGACCGTGGAGGAGGGAAGAAGCTTACTCGAGCAAGGTAGAAGTCAGGAGCATTCCCAGAGGCAAGATGAGGGTTAGCCATGGAATCGTTCTGCAGATGGGCAGGCATGTGCTTGCAAGACCTCAGAATTCCTCGTCTCCGAGGAGGGGCCCTGATTGACTCACCGGAGCACTTACAGACAGCTTACTTCAAGCTGATTTGCAGCAGGCATGCTAGGGCAGCTGCAGGGCCTCAGCTGAAAAAGAAGGTTTGTCAGTGGCAGGAGCTGGGGGAGGTGCGTGGAGGCAGAAGAAAGGTCCAGGGAAGAACATGTCTAGTACAAAGCCCATGACCATGAAAGGTCAGACTCCATGAGGTCAGCAAGCTCAGGCCAGTTGGTGACACGAGGAAGGCCAAAGACAGGTTCCCTGGTTCCAGGAAACCCACAATCTGGAGAGGTGCAGGGAGGTAAATAGTATATGTGAAACAATTAGAGGACAATACAAAATAGCATGTAATTAAAAGCTAGACTGAAGGATTCAGAATGTAACAGCCAAAGCAGGTCAGTGCAAGAGAACACTATGGGCGGGAGCATCTGGTGGGAGGGGGGTAGGAGGGGGGGATGTGATAAAGACCGCAAGGCAGCACAGAGGATGGGGAGAGCAACACAGGAAGAAAGAAAGAAGTCATCGGCGGTCATCCGTGTGGTCAGAAAGCCAGTGGATGCTGTAAACAGCATCTGGAGGGGTACCCCTTGAATTAAATCTTCAGGAAAGCAAAGGAGGGCGTGGCTGACTTGAAATCAGGCTCCTCTGAGCAGAACCACCCTTGATCCCATCCAGTCCAGCCCAGTTTCAATCTCGCCTCCACCTTTCCACAGAACTTCTCTCATTTTGAAGCTACAGGGCAACTCCAAGAGATCTGCCAGGATGCAGGTGACAGAAAAAAACCTCTGAACTCCACTTCATGGTGGTCCTGAGCCAAAGTCAAGATGTCATGTCCAAAAAATCAATATCTGTGCATTATTTCTGGCTCCAGCTGAAGCCTCTCTATCCAAAGGCTTGGAGAGAATAAAATCAGGTCAGCCCCGGGAAGGACATCAACCCCAGAGATTCAGAGAGACTAAATGCTTTGTTGGAAACCACTCAGTCGATTATGAAAGAGAAATCCATCACCACTTCTTTTCTCTACACTCCTGTCTTTGGTCTGACCTGAACTGAAGAGCCAGTCCTGTTAAAATGCCATCCCCGACTCACATACAATCTTCCCGCATCTACATTGCTAGGTAAGTGAGTTTGAGTGAAACCCACTACCCAAGGATATAAATCCAAGAATGGACTTGCAAAGTCTTCTACTTCCTGCCCCCTCCTCCCACCATATACCCCACCTCCATGGAACCATCTTCTGACCCCTGCACTGTGCTCAGCCAAAACAACTCAGCAGCCTGGCATTCTTCCAGCTCATTGAAATCACCAAGGGTTGTAAATAACAAACCATAAATTCTGGTTCCTTGCCCCCAGCCTCTCCCTGACCCATTCAGCATCATAACGGCCCTCCTGTCCTGAAGCAACCTGATTAGAGTCCTTCCTTAACTGTTTCTGCAACCTTCTGAAGGTTAAGTTCTCCATCAATAGTCACGTAAGACTGTTAGAGCTGGAAGGAGCTCTGTTAGAGCTGGAGAGAACCCATCCTCTCCATCTTTTGACAAATGAGAAAACAAAGATCCACAGATGTGAAGTGACTTGTCCAGGGTCACACAGATCCTCGGTAGTGGGTGTGAGCTGGAATGCTGGTTGTCTCTCTCCCAGACCATGGGGAGTCTGAGTCACCTTATGAGAAGATGGCAGGATTGCCCAGGCATCTTCCCTTGCCCCCACTGAACCATTGAGCCATCTGCAAGTGAAGACACGTGTCTGATGACTACATGGTCCATAAAGGATCCTGGTGGTGGGAAGGCGATGAGGCTGGATCAGCTATTTGATATGATTTTCCTTCACTTTAAAGAGTCAGCCAGAGATGATGACAGTGCCAACCCAGATGTCACACCTTTACTGCTCAGTCACCTCAAAAAGGATGACAAGGCATGAGGAAGCTACGTCTGTGCAAACCGCCTCGTTAAGGAGTGAAATGGTAATGCAGAGCTTATTCATACCCTGCTTATATCTTGCAACAATTGTGTGATTAATTCAGGTCACTCCCTGATGCTTCTTTTCAGACATTCAAACCACTCATTGTCTGCAACCTTTTCGTCAAGCCCCAAGCAACAGAAATCCCACGCTCGCTCCATCTTCAACTCTCCTGGAAAGAATCTGTGTGGGATTGGCAGGCTGTTCCGAGTGAAATGAGCGCTGGGCCAAGAGCCCAGGACGCCTGGGTTTATTGGTTGTTCACCGAGTAACCTGGAACAGGTGGGTTTAGCTCTCTGCATTTCACCTGTGTGAGAGGGTTAAGTTGGAGGCAGAGACAGAAACAAAAGTAATTCCCCAGGTGTCTTTCTGCACAAGGGCTCCAGAGGTTGACTGATACCAGCATCCTCTCTCTGCTTCTAGTTAGGGAAGCATGAGATCGTGGGGACCTAACAGTTACCGATTCTCCACCATGTGCCAAGGACTGGGCTGAGAGACTCACACCAGCCTCTGACGTGGTACATTGGGAGTCCCAGATGTGGAAGTGATGATCAGAAACAAAAAGGGTTGGACTCCAAAGTAACACAGTTATTGAAAAAGGGAGCCGGGATTGAAAGAAGTTTCTGGGATTCAAAAGACCTTACTCTTTGCACTAGTCACACCGCCTTCAATAAAAGATCAGTCCATATTACTGAGAGATTGGGGGTGGTACTGAGAGACAGAGAGAGACTCAAAAGTCCAAATAAGACAAGGCCAGTAATGAAAGCATAAGTAAGCGAATGATGATGGCCAGAAAATTAAATGGGCACCTTCTTTAAAGGCCCTGAGAGTCAAGTCCAGTGAAGTGTGGTAATGAAGGACCTCAGGCCCTGGATTAACAGATTCTATTTTTCTTTTTTCTTTTTTTAAGATTTTTTTAATTTATTTATTTGACCGACAGAGATCACAAGTAGGCGGGGGGGCGGGGGGCGGGGGAGCAGTCTCCCTGCTGAGCAGAGAGCCTGATGAGGGGCTGGATCCCAGGACCTGGGATCATGACCCGAGCCAAAGGCAGAGGCTTTAACCCACTGAGCCACCCAGGCACCCTCTATTTTTCTTTTTGAGGGAAGCTGAAATCCAGAATTTTATGTGAAACTGTCTCATTAAAATCTGTTACACTTAACTCGAAAAACTCTAAACACTTTGAAAGCTGAATAACATAAACCCACGCCCAGATTGAACCCACAACCCATGTTTGCAAACTCTGGATATTTAGCATAATCTCCTAACCAAAGGAGTAGGAGAGCCTGGAACATCACCTGGGGGCCCTGGGGAAGCCTCATCTCTGGATTTCATTTTCAAAGAAATTTCTAGACCATTCAGAGCTGGGATACAAGGGTACTGTGATTCAACCAACACCACTAAATTACTGGGGCTCACGGCAGCCATTCTTTTCTCTCTTGGGAAGTTTGGGGGAGCCATACACGCATGTCCCTAAAGCCAGTAAGAGTACCCATTTCTTCCTAATAAGCAACAAATTATTTGAGGGGACTTGGTTGAAAACTAGTTCTAGCCTTGTAGTTAAATTCAATTATACCATAATTACAGGGAGTCTGCACACATCAGAGCTTAGCTGGAAGAGAACAGGAGCACCACAGTTCTTCAAAACGTTGGCCTGAGGTAAACCTATAATTTTACCTACTGTCATTCTGGCAGAACTTTCATGGGAAAGAAGGCACTCTGGGCTCTGGATTTTCCATCAGAGGACAGCCTAGGGAATGCCTCTTGCCCACTGTGTGGTGTTGGCTTTCTTAGGGTTCAGAAACGACAGGTGTAAGGCAGTGTCTCTTACTTCCTTTCAAACTGGCTGGAAAATAGGGTGAGCTCAGAGCTCCAAGTCCAGATAGGATGAGGCATCAGGCCTGTGGAAAAATAGGAAATTTTCATTGTTATATCCTCACCATTCCCTGCTTGGTGGGGGAAGAGGACGCCCAGGTGCACATATACATACATGGAAACATGGTCAGAAATGACAAGGAAACCCTTCAGGAGTGTCTCTCATTCATTGTAAAAGAGCTTATTTACTTGTTCACTTTGCATTCTCACATGGGCTCGTGGCCCTCAAATTTGAGGGAAATGCAAACTGGTGTTGGTGCTGGCTACAAAACCAACAAGGGGCAGAGGAGCTTTGCTAAAGCTGTTGGAAAGGTTGGAAGGTTGGAAGGCTGGATAGGTGCACCGTTAGAACTACAAATCCTGTTAAATGGTTCTTCTCAGCCAAAAGCCCTCGGACAAGTCCCTTTCAACAGCCTTTACACAAGCTCCGGGCTTCACTCTGAGGGGAACAAGGAGCCGGGAGTGTCCATCAGGGGAAGTATTCTCGGGGCTTTCCTGAGGGAAGGTTGATTTTGCAGAAGTAATATCATTTCATAATCCCTCCCTGGTGCCCCTCTCATTTTCATCACAAAATATGTGCCTGAAAGGAAGGGAAGTTTTAGTCAACTCACCAGGCAGGCATGTAACCCTGACACTGTATGGGAGAGAAAAAATGACCCAGAATGTGGAAATGTTGGGGGAGAGACAGCAAGAGCCCAGGCCCAAGGGGTCAGAAAAGCCTTTTTTCACATCTAAATTCTAACACTTACTAGTTATGTAACTTCATACGAGTTACTTAACCTCAGTTTCCATATCTGTAAAATGTCTATGCCCTGAGGATTCTAGGAGCAAAATATGAGGAAAACCCTGGTATAATTATTGTAAGAGAAGGATCAGGGCACGTAAGTGGAGCCTGGCCCTGCCTCAATAGGAAGATCCAGGCCTGTGGCAGGGAGAACCAGCTCCCTCCTGCCCACGGCATGGGGAAGAGGCATTGTGGAGAGGCCCCCGGGGAGGAGAGCGGGCCCCGAAGATTGGGGAATGCAAGAAGTGGTGGTTGAAACTTTGGTAGGAGCTGGTGCTTCAAGATCAAATATATTCAGAATTCAGAAGAATATTCTGGATGGAGAAGAGAATGGAATCAAAAACATTTAGCCCACATCTAGAGACAGAAAAGCAGATGGATGAGACAGGAATTTGGGTAGCAGGACCAGAACCAGGCCCCCTCTAGGGCCTTCAGCATCCCTGCCCCAGCGTGCTGAGGGTTACCTGGAAGCAGAGGCAGGGAGCTGGCCCTAAGGGAAGCCGCCTGTCCAACCACTGAAGGCAGAAAGTTGGGGTCAGGGGTGTGCAGGGAATGCCTGATTCCTTGGGCTCTCCAGAGGACCCTGATTTGTAACACGGTGTAAGTACTCCCACCGTGGCTGATTTCCAACAACCAACATGTTTAACAACCAGATGGCAAACTATTTTCTGAAATTTTAATAATCAGCTCTCACCAGCAGGTGTTAGCCAGCTGCAATGCATCTCTGGGTTGGCTGGAGGGGAACTGAGGAGCGCCCAGCATCACACACTGAACCCAGAAACTGGACACTCCTAAGTCCATAAGACTCTGCGTCTTAACATTTTTGAATTTTGGGTGTGATAAGCGTTCATAATGACTGAATCTCTTCATCGTTCTGGGGGAAGGGGGGCAGATATTCCCATGCGTTGTCTAGGCATTACTACTACTGTGTCCATTTTATAGATGGAGAAGTGAGCGGCAGAGTCCACGTGATAACACTGCGTAATTAGCAGTAATGGAACCTACCTCTGCTCCCTTCCCCAGAGCCCCCACCCCAGAGGGATTTCACTGCCTGCCTGACGCCGCCTCCCCGCACCCCCCCCCCCATTATTTCAGTTCAGTAAAAATGGGATTCCCTTCCTTAGTCCTCCCCATCCCAAGCTTCCAGCAACAGCCAAACAGGCTTAGGCTGTTCTCCCAGCCTTCAGAATGAATCCCTGGGTTAAGGCTGGGGTCCCCCTGTTCCCCAACTTCCCCTCCTCCCATCCCCCACCCCAGGAATGGGAACTTCAAACACCTTCCCGCGCGGCGCTCCCGACCCAGGAGGAGCCGGCAATCTCATCACCCAGGAACAATTTACTTCAGCCCTGCTGTACGTTCCTGCTTATTAAATTGTAGGATTATCCCATTCCACTGCAGTGAAGGACTCCTCGACTGTTTTATTGCTCTGTTGCTCAGAACTGCTGGACTCAGCACCAGAGCTTTGCTTCTCCAGGACTCGGGCAAGATGGATGAGCGGGCACCTGCTAGCACGTTCTGAGAGCAGAGCCTGCGCTCCGTGCCCCAAGATGGTTCCCCAGCTGAAGTTTTGTTTCTTGTTCTGTTTAAGGGTTTCCGGTGTGGAAGAGAGACCCAGATTTGGCTTATTTCCCCCATAACCAGCTCAGTAGGTTTTAAGAAACTTTCACAGAAAAGTTTTGCAACTATCTGACCCCCTCACCCCTTTTTCTACCGCATCCATTTTGCCCACCTCATCTCCTTTCTGGGACTACTGGGCAAGCCAGGCAGAAGTAGGCTTGCATTATAATTAGCGGTAGGCAGACACGTACGCATGCGCACGCCGAGGCACCCCGTAGCCCTCCCTGGTGCTGAGCTAAGCAGCCTGGTGGGCTCAAGCCTGCTTGTCTCACTTTACCAGCTCACCGGTTAGTTTCTCCCCATTAAAACTTGCCCCTCTCCTGCCATCCTTCCCTCTTTATTTAGCAAATTCGAACTGGCATCTCATGAAACATACCAAAAACACAAAGAGGCAGCCAACAGAGATCGCCAAACGTGATTACCTGCATAGGTCCATCTTGCAGAGAAGCTGATGAGAAAGTTTGGCTTAGCTTTTTTTTCCCTCCTAGGCAGGGTGGGCTCCTTCAGTCTCCTCCCATCCTTCACTCTAGACCCCCCAGGTGGTAAATCTGAATCTGTCCAGTGACCCCGGGCAGAGTTTGCACTGTTTTATCTTTTACTTAGGAAGAAGACAACTTGCCCATCTCTGCTCAGCCCTAGAGCCCCAAGGAATCCTCAGAACAAATCATTTTTTCCTCCAGTTGGTGTATTTCCTCTTGCATTTCCAAGCTCAGCTGGATGGCACCACCTCCATGAAGCCTTCCTGATCTACCAGGCAGCGATATGGGCTCCTCTCTCTGACTCCTACAGTGCTAGTACAGGGGCTCCAGTACTTGTCCCTCCCATGTGTCACTGGGTTGTCTCTGTCACTGCACCCGAAAGTCTTTGTGCTCAGGGGCTGGGTGTTAGCCATCCATTTATTCCCAGCACCTGGTAGAGTATCTGGCCTTAGTAAGTGCACGATAAAGATTGAGCGAAGGCTGTGAATTAACAATGACACCCGTTGCTCCTCTGCATTGCCCATACCTTTTCATTCTCCAAAAGGTGGGAGCCATGAGTTAAAGACTGAAGAGAAAAATCCTCTGAAATCTCCCCTTACTATTTAATAATATGAACTGTTTCAGCTTATCAAAGCCTCTTCTTTTAAGACTGCTCTGTCCCCCGCCCCCAAATGTTCCTCCCACCCCTCTGCTTTTCTAAAGTCATGTTCAGATGTTAATGTAGGAAAATAAAATTTCAGGGGCACCTGGGTGACTGAGTTAAGCATTTGCCTTCGGCACAGGTCATGATCCAGGGGTCTTGGGATCAAGTCCCTCATCAGGTTCCCTGCTTGGCAGGGAGGCTCTTTCTCCTTCTGCCTTTCCCCCTCCCCCTAACTCATGCTTGTGCTCGCTCTCTCTCTCTCAAATGAATTTTTAAAAAAAATAAATCTTAAAGAAGAAAAGAAAATTTTGAACAACCATTCCCAGGGAAATGGAAGTTCTCCAAATCCAGAAAGTTTCCAGGCAAGTTGGAGAAATTGTTTGGAGCAGAAAATGGTGGGAAATGTCCAGAGTGGCCGACCTAAAGACAAGAGGACTTCCCTATCATGTCTCTTAGGACTTTCCCCTCATCTGAGGGAGTACCTTAGGCCTAGGGAGAGAGGGGCCGGGAAGGAGAGACCATCCTCATACCCTCTACAGTCTCCAGAGAATATACCATTACCTCTGGAACGGGGCCTTGAGACCCAGCCCAGAAACCGAAGACTGGGTGATGAGCTTTCAGATCCCTTGGAGCAAGAAAACCTCTGGTTGTAGCTCCCGCAACTCTGGGATAGGTTCTTATCGATGCTGGAGCCAAACAGGGTCGGGAGCATGAAGGGAAAAGGGTGTTAGACCCAGACCCCAAGTCTCCTCAGTCACAAAGTGTCAGACTCCCTCAGGCAGGCCCCTCTTCCCCTTCACCCACTCAACAAATATTTCCTGAGCACGTACCCCGTGCCAGGAACTCCTAAGTATGAAGAACATAGGACTTTCCTTTCTTTGAAGAATTTCATGGTCTAGTGAGAGAAAAAGACAAGAAATCAGTAACAATGTGAGGTATGATAGGTGTGCACAGGCCACAGGGTGTTACATGCAGAGCTGGGATGTGCCTCAGGGAACAGGCAACGTACCGAGACGTGGCTAGTGAAGACCAAACCGAATAAGCTTCCCGCTGCACAGCACTAGCACCAGGCACGTCAGCTAAAGAGAAAATAATGAAGCGGGAGGGAAGGTTTAGTCAAGATGGGAGGAAGGGATCTTGGTTTGGTTTATGGGCCTGGGTTTAGGGCTTTACTCCCACCTGTGGAGACAGGTGTTCTCCACCACGTGCTGGGAGGGTATCTGGTCCTTCCCCTTACCACTTGAGGAGAGACCGCCCACCCCCAACTGGCTGTACTGCCTCCAGAATCATCAGGTTTCTTTGGGTGCCTGTCTGTATCCTCTGTAGTCTAAGCAGGTACTTCTCTGGGGAACTGGTAATAGGAAACGATAACAGGAAACGAACTTGCCTCTACTTCTACCCCATGCAGCCACTAAGAACTAATATGAACCTCTTGTACGTGGCACATCCTCATATCATTGAAAATAGTTATCATATCTCTCCCCCTGCAATCCCAGGCATCACTTCTTTAGACTAAAAATCCCATTTCTTGATCCTTCCCCAGAGTGACCTGTTTTCAAATCCACCTGACCACTTTTTTCCCTCTTTTAGATTTCTATTGACCCTTCCTAAAATGGGAAACCCGTAACTGAATGTAATGAACCCGATGTAATCTGATCAGTACAGAGTAGAATAAGAATATCACCTCCCTTGTTTTCCATCTTATACTTCTAATGATACAACCAAAGACAGAATTCGCTCTTTTGGCAACTACATCATGTTCTTTGAGTCCCATAAAGCTTACCATAAGTTCAAGTCCAAGTTGGTTTTAGGGTTTGTTTGTTTTGGTTTTTTTTTTAATCTATTTCTGCTGCTGCTGAACCACATCTTACCCACCCTATGTTTGTACAGTTACTTTCTAGGCCCAAGTACTGAACCTAGGCTGTGGCAGAAGAATGAACATGCAAGCCTAACTGAGAAACCTCTTGGGGAAATGTCCTCCTGGTCTTCAAAATGTGGTGCAGAGCTAGAAGCCAACAACAAGTGAGAAGCTGGTGATGAAGACTCCAGTCTGTAAGCAGCCCAACAGACATCCTCCCACACACACTTGAGGCCATGGGCTCAGTTGTCCCCATAAGGTTTCTGGGGACAAGCTGTCTCCTTGTGTCACACTAACTTTCCTGCTTCACCCCTAAGATAAACCCACCCCAAATGTTGTGCCATGGGGGCTCTTGGAAACTTCTCCTCAGTGCCCCCCTCCAGTAGAAAGAATTGCAGTTCATTCCACAGACCTTTATGAAGGAGGTCAGGCCCTGTGCTGGGCATGGAGGCAGAGCTGCCAAGTTAGAGGCTATTATACCTGAACTCAGTCTAGTGGGACCGGTAGGTAAGATTGATATTAATTAGTCAGAACACTTGGGAGAGTTTGCAATATCTTCCCTCCCTGTTTCCTAAAAAACCAAAGATGGGGTGTAAGATACGGGGCTGGAAGTCAGAGCAGAGGAAACGGTGGTATGTTTCCAAGACCCAGGGATACATGTAGGGACCAAAGATCTCACAGCAGAGAAACCCTGGCTCTGGCCTGGTAGGGGGCGGGGAGTGATAACACAGTCCACCAGTTTGAAACCCAAAGCCCTACGTTAGAGAAATGCACAAACACCCTTGAAACAGTGAACTCCTGAGTGAAGATTGGAGGCAGCCTGTGCTCCTGGTCCACCCTGCCCACCCAACTCCATTCTTCTCTGAGAGTCTGGAAATGCCCCTTCAAGCCTCAGCACAGGAAATGTGGAGAAAGAGAGGGCATCTATGTCTTTTGCCTCTCCAGCTGACTTTGGAACAAAGAACCTGACTGAGTGGTGGGGGGACAAGTGTCTTCCAGCAAAGCCACCCAAATGTGCTTCCAAACCCCCTCTAGACCCACCATAGAGACCAGTGTCCAAACAGTCCACAAAGCATCCTCCTGGACCTTGTTGAATCAAGTTGAAATCAGTAACAATAATAATAGTAAATGTGATTATTATCTCATTATTTAGGGCAGGGAGTCCTTCCTGGCTGGGTCAGCTAGGTTATAGTTTGTTTCCATTTTCCAGAATGAATGGAAAAGCCAAAGATCACCCCTCAGGGGAAGCACATAACCAGCAGGATTTATGCTTATTTTCTGCCCTAGCTTCCCCCTTCCCCTTCCTTTCCCCTCATTCTGGGCGAATCGGATGTATCAGCAGCCGGTTACCCGACATCTAGCCCCACCCTGGACTAGAGTGAGCTTCCGAGCCGCAGTGTGAGGGCCCTTGCTCAGGGTTTTCATTCAAGTCCTGTCCTAACCAACTCCCAGTCCCACCCCTCTGCCCCGCCTCATCTTTCCAGTCTGCTCCAATGTCGCCTTCTCTCTGGGACCTTCCTGCATCACATAGACAAAAGGTGACATTTCCCTTTTGGGACATACTCATAGTGTTTTTCTCAGTGGCCTGTTTCTGATGTCCTTTCGTGCATGTGTCCATCTAGGTCGGGAGCTCCTAAAGAGAAATCACGGCCTCTTGCTCGCCTGTACTGAGTTGACGCTTTTACAGAGAGAGTGAGAAAATGAATGAAACACAGCAAGGGAGAGACAAGGGCACAAGATCTGTAACCCACAAGTGCATGCATCTTGGCCAGGGACTCTGCTTCTGGATCTACCTTACTGACTTGACTGCAAAATGGCAGGCTGAGGCTCCATGAAGGCACACTGGGTCCAGCTGGTGGGGAACGCCCCTGCTCTGACGGCTACGGGGAGGAGTCCTACACTTAGGAAAACCATCACCAGGCAAATCTCCCTCCTCTTGTCCCCAGAGGAGTTTCTTCTTCTTCTTCCACAAAGAGTACAGAATCCTCTGGACAGATGTGAGGCCGTCCAGAGGCAGAGGCAGCCTATGCTGTTTGCTATAAAGAGAGCCTCCATGGAGGCCTATAGATCCAGATCGACAAGACCCCTGGCCCTACACCGCCTGGTGAACCTGAGACCAAGAGCCTCTCTGAGCCCCGGTTTCCCCCATCTGTTCTGTGAGAGGTTTGGATTAGCTGATTTCTAGAGATTTGGAGCAGGGAGATTCAGTTTCAGGAAGGGCCATAGGACAGGAGTGCATCAAGATGCCCTATAGATTGGGTTCTCGAATCCCCCTCCTTGACCCGCAGAAGGGAGGGACCCACCCTTGCTGCACACCCCGAGATCGGCCAGGAAGGTAAGTGGAAGTCAGGCTAACATTCTCAGCAAAAGGCACTACACGTGAGGAGACTTCAACTTCCCTTGCCCTTCCAGTGCGCCAAGAGGGCAAAGTGGGAAGAGGGAAGCAGGAAATGAGAAGGACGGAGCGCAATGGAGGGGCCACCCCTGAGCAGCGGAAGGTGAATTAAAATAATCAGGGGTTAGAATCCAACCCCTTTAAGGTTTCCTGGTGAGTTTGCAGGCTCTTTCTGCAATTCCTTTGGTCTCTCCCCAACTTCCCCTCCTCCAGAGTAGTTTTTTCCCACCCCCAGAAATAGAAGGGAAACGGATCACAAAGCCTCCTGGATTATAAAACCACTTGTGGGGCCCCTGGGTGGCTCATTCGGTTCAGTGTATGCCTTCAGCTCAGGTCATGATCCCAGGACGCTGGGGTGGAGCCCCTTGTAGACTCTGGGCTCAGCGGGAGCCTGCTTCTCCCTCTCCCGCTGCCACTCCCCCAGCTTGTGCTCCTGTGCTCTCTCAAATAAACCAATCAAATAAAGAAAAATAGAAGGCACTTGCTTCTCACAGGAGAGCAGCAAACTCACGTTGGGCTAAACGCTGGGAAAACCCACTGCGTTGGGCCTCTGCTCCCACCCTTGGGCCCCTTTCTACAGCTATCCCTTGATAACTGGTGGGCTCTCTGCATTCCTGAAGTGTTGGGCTAGGAAGCCGGGGCATGGCTGAAAAGCTCAAAAGACCAGCGATGGCCACTACGGACACACACAGGAGTGGCAGCACGGGGGCGCACAGGGTAGTCCAGATAAGACGTGCGCCTTCCCCATCCTTCCTTCCCCAGGTCTTTGGGGACCAGAGACTTCAGGGGCAGTGCTCAGGTAACCTGCAGTGTTCCTCCAAACAGAGACTTTACCTCCCTTTGCTGGTGTTTACAGAACAATAAGAAAGCCAGGTTAGCGGGCAGAAGGGCCCCGCGGTCCCTGGCCCCCCGGGGCGTGGGTTCTGAGGGGCGGAGCCAGCCGCCCGAGCCATCATCCCATTGGTTGGGATCCGCAGGTAACCCGAAGCTGAGCTGAGAGGTGCATAAATAAAGAGTGAAACTAGTACCACCTCCTTGAAAGGGGCTGAGTCCTTCTTCACCTTTGCCTTGGAAAAACCAGTTTCTCTCTTTTATTGTCTGTTACCTATTTCTACAAGTTCTGTTTCCCGAAGTTCCCCCTGAACCCTGCTGTTGACTCCCAACCCTCTCTTCCAGCTACCTTTGCGCCCTCGACTCCAGTTCCACGTTTCTCTGCTTCCGTGTTCTTTTTTCTTAAAGGGCGGATGACTCTGCAGGACTGGCCCCCACCCTCCCCCAGGAACAGGCCGGCTGGCTGGACTCGACACAGTAAGTGCTGCTCCGTTCTTAGCCCCTCTCCTCAGACCTAGGAGGGAAAGAACCTTCCGAGACTCGGAATTCCTTTCCTTCCTCTCGTACACCTGAGTCTCCAGCCGTCTCTTTGTCCCGCATTAGCTTAAGAAAAACTCTATGTATTCTTTTGCATCAAGCTCAGAGTAAACCCTGATATCTGAAGGTACAGACACGCATATTTCCAGGTGAGTGTGAAATCTGTGATTTGGGGAGCTTGGGGAAACCACAGCCACATGCCTGTACCGGGAGGATCATTACACAGAGAAGAGCATGAGCTGTGGGGAAAAAAGCCAAAACTCTCTGCAAGTTGATGATCCACTACTTCCAAGGCTAAAATAGGGGGACCTGCTTCATTTTAGCCAAATCTCCAGCCTGTTTTATGTCTTGGAGAGCAATTTCCAGTGATCTCAGGCAATAATTGTCCCTGAGAGTGGGAATGGGTAGGGTAAGGCAGGTCTGGAGCATTCAGGTACCAAGATTACAGCTCTGTCGAATTTCACCCCAGCTGGAGGAATGGGGTGGGGCAGCGGGGAGGGGAGGGCACGGTACTGGCTTTTCCGCGCTGGGCTGGAGGGTACAGCTGTACCAAGAATTTCGGGACCTGGTTCCATTCTTGGGTTCTCGTGTCCAAGTTGGTTTTATTTCAAAGCCATTTGGGGCACAGTTTTGAAGACAGCTGGGGATCAGGAGAGCAGTCACTGCATGAACTTACTCTAAAGCCAAACACAGGCACCATTTGCCTCTCTCACCCAGCCCCAGCACTGCAGGGGGCCAAGGAGAACATACTGGGGCATCAAGTTGGCCAAAGCATGGTGGGTAGAGGTTCTTGACCTCTGGGTATGGGGTCTAAAGTGGGTCGAGGCTCCGGATACAGGTTCTAGGCTCCTCTTTTCTTGTCTCTGCCTGGTAGCAGGTCTGTAGGGCCAGCGTGGATGATGAAAGAAGGAAGGGCCTGTCTTTTTTAGGCTCTCCAATGTCAAAACTACCTCCTGTTTGCATGGCCTTTCGCAGTTAAAGTGCTTTTGCAGACACTGTTATCTCTGGAGTATCCATTCTAGAGGCTAAAAACCCCACACAAGGGTGAGACTGCTCATGCCAGCTGAAGACGTGAAGAAGCTGGTGGACCGCACATGTTGGGAGGGTAAGAGTGGCATGACGAGGATCTGCAGGGAGACGGATGGATCCCTTTGCTGTCCGAGTTGGCCTGAAATCCGAAGGGAAAGCAAAGAGTCCTTCCATCCCCAGATGACTTCCTCCCACCGTCGTGATCCGAACCAGCCAGGCCACAGGCAATGGGCCACAGGCAATGCAGGAGGATCATAAAGTCTAGATCTTTCACAAGCAGGGCACGTTTCTCTTGGGATTGAGAATTGTGAGTATTTATGGGAAAGGATGGGGCCAGCCCGTCCCCGCTCCCTGCCCCCAGTACACCTGTATTAGCACTGAGCAAGGAAAGCCAGTCTCTTCCTTGGTGATAGCTGAAACAGCCAAGCCCTTGTTGTTTAAGAGCCTTCTTCAGATCCCGGATGCCCAGGGGGCTGGCTCTCGGGGGAGGAGCCGCATCATAAGCCAGGGCCTCCCTGTGTCGGGTCAGAACAAGCCCGAGGAAGAAAGTATTCCAAACAACAGGGTGGGTCTGCCCAAACTCACCCAGTCTGTGTGTTGGTGCTGAGAACAGCCTTTTATGGGGCTTACACTGAGCCGCGGGCGTGCCTGGACAGAGCAAGGAAGGGGCCAGCAGGTGGGCCAGCATTGCTGTAAAGAGGACGGAGAGCCTCTGAGAGTTTCTGTCCTCCCTGTTTGGTCCAGCCTCCAAAAGCCAGACCCCCTCCTACCCAGCCCACCCCCCAACCCCCAACGCCATGCCCGAAGAATCTATACTCGTTTCCAGGCCGATTTGGCAAAGGAGGTCACTGGAAAGTGGACATCCTAGATAATATCGTCTGCAGGGGGCGAGATCAGAGAGTCTCCTCCTTTTGCCCCCTCCTGCCCTCAGGAATGGGCCTGGCCCCAGCCAGGCATTCTGGTCCCCCCCCAGCTCCTCGCCCACTTCTGCCTGGTTTCACACTGGCAGACAGGCCTGCGAAGTACTGCTCATGCCCCTTGAATGGCACATTCTGGAAAGGAATGCCCCTGCCCCTGCGTTCCATCACCTTGGTAAGCGAGTTCATTATAGATGGATTTTTCTCAAGTCATTTCAGAGTACCTGCCTCCTCCAGCCAGGACCAACCCCATCAAACTCGGGTATGACCTCAGCAGGGAACACAGACAGGGCAGACGATAACCAGCATGCCAACTAGGGAAATGCAGAGAAGACTCCCCTGTGGACTTGTCCGGGAGTACACAAGCCCCACAGCACCCCGCTTCCCCATCCCTGCCACTCAGCACTGGCTGCCTGGGCTGCAGGCCCAGGGGTGTCTTGGTCAGCCGGCTTCCGCAGCCTTCCGCAGGAGTGCGACTCTGGGGAGGGGTGCACACTCGCACGCCCCCCGCATTCCCTGACACTGCATTTCAAAGATCCTGCGGACCCTCAGCTGGGCAGTAACCCCGACGCGCACAGGCCAGGGCAGCCACAGGGCCCACCTGCCAAGAAAAAGAGCCCCAGACCGTCCATGTGCTTCTCTTGTCCTTCATTCCACCGGAGTCTGTCTCGTAGCCATCCAGATTTCAGTGGAGTGAAGTTCAGGAGGCGTGGAGCTCACGCGGCCACAGCGGCGGAGTAGCTCCGACATAGCGAAGGCGAGGCCCACTGAGGGCCGTGAGCGCTGAAAGGAGACATCTGGAGTGCCTCTCCCCCTGCAGAGGGGCCTGGGGGCTGGGCGGTGGGCAGATTGCAAAAGACACCACAGATGGGAGCCGCATTTTCCTTCTTGCCTAAAATTGATGCTATGGAAATGTGTGTTTTCTGTAACTTCCAAAAATTAAAAGTTGTCTGTCTGCTGGAAAGCCTGACTCCGTGATTCATGCTGTGGGGTGCAGACTCCCTGGCCTTCTAAGGCACCTCCCTTTGGGGCTAAAATGGAGACAGGAGCTGGACCTGTGGGCGCAGGCCCACTCTCTCCTGGGGCTCTCCAGACAGGTGGCTGGAACTTTATTTGCAAGCGGCAAGGAGCCCCGCTGCCCTCGGTCTCCCCCACGGTGCCAGCAGGACCTGCAGAACGGGGTAAAAAACTCGATTAGGATTTGTTTCAACCCATTTATATTGTAATAAAATAAATGTAAATAAGATTTAAGTGACGGCAGATTGCCAATCTTTCAGATGCTATAAAAGATATATCTCATATCGTACGGGTGTAAATTCTGCAAAGGTTAATGCACTTAAACATACTTGACACATAAAAATGTCAGATCCAACATTAATCATTTACCAATTGTAATCGCCTTTATATGGGTCTCTTCTCCCTAACACAGACGCTTCAAACACCAGGCTCGGTGGAAATCTGGGAGGAAAACAACAAATACTACTTCTCAGCTGTCAGGGTCTGTGATTTGCTTTGATGGATTTAGCACTGATTTCATTGGCTTTACCAGCCTGCATGATTTTTTTTGTTTATTCCCCATCTCTCCTTTAGGGAAGGAGGAGATTGTCGGGAGGAGGGAGAGACCCTAAGTCCAAAGAAAGCCCCACCCCGTTATGGAGGAGATGCCCAGGCCTTTGTGTCACTTGCCCCTTCCTCCGGTGAATGGGGTTTGCTTCAGGGAGGCAGGCCTGCCGGAGAGGCAAACTCACTCCAAACAAAGCATTGCTCTGACAAGTCTTCAGAAAAACCGGTTTTCACCTCCAAAATGCGCCCCGGGCAGCAAAAGTCAATAGATAACCGTGGCTGAGTGCTGCCTTTTCTTAAGAGATTACAACTTTGTGTCTGGATACCTGTCACTTGGGTCTCTGAGCCCCCTCCCCCAGCCTGGGACCTCCGAGGGGAGTGGCCACTTCACCCGCTTCCTCCCTTTCTTGGGACTCTGCTCTGGAGGAATCAAGGTCTCCCAGACTCCCGGCTGGAGCCGAAAGGAATGAGCATTGCAACAAAGTATCTTCCTGCTTCAGGTCCGCACAGATTCTGAACCTTGTTCCTGTCACCCTCCGCTCTCGGTTCTGAGGCCCATGAACAGCAAAAGGGTGAGGAGGCCAAGCCACGGGCATTGTTTGGAAACATATGTTCACCCATAAAAATTATGCTATGAATGGGGTCAGGGGGGTGGGGGAGACTCAGGCAAATGAACCAGCAGATACCTCCCCTTCAGGGTTCTGAAAGAACAAAAGGGCCAGAAAGCAGAAGTCACACAGCATTTCCATCTCCAGCTTGGTTTGAGCCCTGTAACCTGGATTTTTTTTTAAAGGAAGAGGGAGTTGGCATCTGGGTGGCTCAGTGGGTTAAGCATCTGCCTTCAGCTCAGGTCATGATCTTCGGGTCCCAGGATCGAGCCCCAAGTCGGGCTCCCTGTTCTACAGGAAGTCTGCTGCTCTCTCTGCCTTGCCCCCTCCCCCAATTCATGTTCTCTCTCTCTCTCTCAAATGAATAAATAAAAGCTTTAAAAAAAAAAAAAGAAAAGAAATTGGGGCTCCTGGGTGGTTCAGTGGGTTAAAGCCTCTGCCTTCGGCTCAGGTCATGATCTCAGGGTCCTGGGATGGAGCCCTACATTGGGCTCTCTGCTCAGCAGGGAGCCTGCTTTCCCCTCTCTCTCTGCCTGCCTCTCTGCCTACGTGTAATCTCTGTCTGTCAAATGGATAAATAAAAATCTTAAAATAAATAAGTAAATAGAAATTTTTTTAAAAAGGAAGAGGGGTATGAGCGTACCTGCGTGTGTGTGTGTGTGTGCCCAAGCCACATGTGGGGACTAGAACAGAAAACTGGTGGCCTGAGGGCCTCCTGTCAAACAGCAGCCAGAGCATCATGCCTGGGCTATAGAGGACTCTGCCAGATGCCTTGCCGGATACCCACCCCCCAAACCCTGCTCAGATGCAGCCTTCACAGCACAGGCGGGGGCTCTATATTTCTAACACCAAGGTCTACACTGTCCACCTCCTCTTGCCAGCATAACACAGACTGTTCATTCCCCTTTGCAAGGGAGAAAACCCAGTGCCTGGCCCAGAGCAGCCTGCCAGGGAAGCCAGTGTGTGTGGACCTCGAGCTGGAGCAGACCTCCCCATCCATCTTCCCTGTCCAGCCCCCACTATTTTATGTCTCCTATCTTCATTGCAAAGCAAGGCTCGCTAAAACACAACACACAGAAAATGATTTAATCAACATTCCCTTGCAACAACAACAACAAAACAATATTGCCCTGCTTTCTTTATTCATGATCTTTTATTGAGGCGAAAGGCAAATATCATTGAGCCAAACCTGAATAGACAAATATATACAACCACTGGTAATTTAATATTTTGTGCTAATGGTATACACTGTAGATACAACCCGAGAGGAGTAAATTACAATCCTATCAATAATACATCGCATCTGGGCTCCGGTTTCCCAGTTCACTAGAAAATGTGTATTGGCAAAAGGTTCTCCGAATATTAAAAGCCAGGCATATAATGAGGCAGTGGCTACAAAACCAGACTCTCTCAGAGGACTGGATTCCGGTCTTTGTTATCAGGGTCCTTTATAGGGGAAATAGCCCGCGTTGAACCTCCTAAAGCCGATGCTAAATGAAGATATCCTGTCCACATCCTCAGCAGATCTCTGGGTGAAGTTTCAGTCACACTATAACCTATAATCAGGGTCCCCGTTTGCCAGTCTACTCAGAGCACTGCCTCCATCTGGATACCTCCTGTCTCTGGTAAATGTCTGGAAAGTGCAGGGTGATCTACAATGATAGACTGCACAGAGTCCCAGGGCAGACGGCAATGTTGGAGATTGAAATCACGTGGCTTCAGAGCTCCCGCTTGTCCTGATCTTGACCCCAGCTTCCCCAATTGTGTGTGGTCCTCCCCAAGAAAGGAAGGAGGGAGGGAAGACTGAAGATGACAGGCAGGGAGCCAACCACCTGCAAAGGAGAAGAGATTTATTCTGGAATTTAAAATGCTTCCAGTTCTTAAAACGCGGTGGATCTGAATTCCCTTACTCCTCCCACCAGGAGAAGCTAATGACAGTCTTATTTGAGAGTTAGGAGGAAGTATTTCTACTCATGGCAATAGTAACATCATGGACAAATTACATTACTGTTTGCAGGAGAGCTAGTTAGTGCCACGCTTACACGCTGGTGCACCTCTTTGCCCTCCCCTGATTAAGGAAGCAATAAGGACTCAGATGGGCGAGCAGGGTGAATCCCTTCCTTATCTCTTTTTTAATCAGACCCTGGTAGAAGAAAGATCCCAGGAGGGATAGGAGACAGAGCTTTCAGGCGAAAGGAGGAGGCTACAGCCCCAGCGTCAAGCTCAGAGATGAAAAGGCCTGGCCAGGCACCAGTTCCTTAGTGGAAATAAAAGCTTCCTAAATTGCAAGGAACTGACCAGGCTTTCTGGAGAGAGACATCTATGCATCAAAGAGAAACAATGCAAAAAATTCCCTTTGTCTGGAGGCAAGAAGAAGCATCTGGAAGTCTTATCACAGTCTCCCCCGCCCCCCACACCCCCTCAACCACCTTCAATTCCTTTTTCCTCTTTGGAGGGGTAAAGAAGGCCAGTTTTCCTTGCTGATAACAGGGCTGGGTGGGACACCTGGTGGTCAATAGGGGAATTACACCCATATTTCCTGTCAGGTATCGCCACCTAGATCTGAGGAAGCTTGCGGCCCCTCTGAAATTGTGGGAAATAATATAAAGCAAGCAGCTCCCCGGGGCATGTGGTATTGAAGTGGGCTTTAAATACAGTAGCAATTGGGTAGATGCTGACCTACATTTCTGTGATGTTCAGCTGCATTTGGGAAGAACTGGAGGCTAGAAGTCAATATAAACAGAATCCACGGATAAACAAATATACACTGTAATTTGCAGTACAAGTCCCTCATTATTTAAACTTTATGTAAGGTCATGTGGACAGCAGATAACGGGGCACCTGGGAGGCTAGGTTAGTAAGCATCTGACTCTTGACTTGGGCTCAGGTCATGGTCTCAGAGTCCTGGGATGGATCCCACTTTCAGATCCTTGCTCAGTGGGGAGTTCATGTGCTCACTCGCTCTCTCTCTCTCTAATAAATAAGTTAAATAAATCTTTTTTTAAAAAAAGGAAAGAGAGTAGATACCTTCCCAAACCAACCTGAACAGCGGGGAGAAGTGCCCCTCCACCAAGATAATCTTCAGATCACCATTTCTCACTCCAACACCGAGGGCTCAAGGCTCCTAGTGATTCCTCATTTGCATGCAAGTGCCTTGCCAGCAGCAGGCGGCATTTTCCTGTGAAGTGTTTAAGAGGGGTCAAATAAGATCCGGTGCGGATTTGATCTGGCCAGGGGACGTCGGGCCAGCCACTTAACCTCTCCAAGACCCGATTTCCTTATCTGTCAAATGAAAATAACAGTAATAATGGCAGGTACTTACTAAGGGCCAGACATGGCGTGCTTTGTGTATATTAAATCACGGAATGCTCCCGATCACCCTATAAGGTATGACTGATATTCCATTTTTATAGGTAATAAAACAGAAACAGAGGGATTCTAAGGGACTTGCCTAAGGTCACTTGGTTTGTGAGTAGCAGAGATGAGATCCAAACTTGGGGCTTCCTGGCTGTGGAGTTCAAACAAGGGACTGTCACTCTATCCTCTCTCTTCATATTGGTGTGAGGATTAGATCAAATAATGCATGCAAAGGGTTTAGCAAGTGCCTGGGAGAATGTAAGGACTCAAAAATAGTATTTATTATTCCAACTCAGTATTCAGGAAAGCTGTCTTTGAGAAGCGGGGGTAGAGCCCACCGACCAGGAATGAGTACCTCTGTGCACATCTTCGGCTGCCAAGAACTATGCATTAAGATTACGGTGCAACTTCATCACAACTATGATCAAACTGAACCTCTCGACCAGTTCTCTCTTCCTACCACTTTCCTTTTAGGTGATTTTCATTTTTCAGCTTCACGATCAGCACACGTCTCATTCTGTGGGATTTTTTTTTAATAGGTGGGGCATAAGTCCGAAATAAATAACCATTGTTCCAGGATACATGCCATTTCCATTTTTTGACTATGGTTTCCCAGGGACAGGTGGAAAGTACTCATGAAAAAGAAACTGGTGCAAAGCTAATAAAGGAAAAAAAAAAAAGTTTTGAGCTCCTAAGAAAGTGGACCGATCAGGAGAAACAAATCCAGAAAGAGCCAAGAGTTGCTCAGTGAGGAGGCTGCGATGGCTTCCTAGTTCAGCCTTTGTGGTTTGAGGGGCTGTTTCCTTCTGACCCATGCCTCCTAGGTCCCATGAAAGAGATTTCCCAAGTTGGAGCTGCTCTGACTCTAGGCACTCCATCCCCCGGCTGGAGCTCATTTCCCAATGGTTTTCAGAGGTGGGACGGGGGAGGACAGGAGTACCAGACCCCTCGGGGTTGTAGCTGGAGACCACTCACCTGGTAGTTGCCCGCACTAAGGAAGGTCTGACCCGAACCTGGACAAAGAGTCGGCTGAGATCGAAGCCTAAATGTTTCTAGAATGAGTCTCTCTTGTCTGGTTGCCTCACCCTGTGATCATCTGCCTTCTCTGGAAAAAGAGAGGCTGGAACAAACTGAATGTCCTTTTGTATCCCCTATAACCATATCAATTACATTTCATTACTACACCATTATGGCACATTGTGCTATAATCCAACGGTAATGGTCCCACCTCAAAAGCCCACATCACTCCCCTTTGCCCTCCTGAAAGCTTAGCTTTTAGTGAAGTCACTTCATCTGCTGTAATTAGGTCCAGACTCCCTTTCTTAGTGAAGCCCATGTCAGCAATGGCAGCAAGTTCCCTGTGCCCCTCCAAAAGGGTCCTAGGAAACATTTCTTGCCCCTTGGAGGTTAATTTCTAAAGCTTTCTATGGATTAATAGAACAGCAGTCCTTCTTTAGTGTGCATACAAGTCACCCCAGAATCTCCTACAAATGATTTGGCAGATGTGGCATGGGGCCTGAGATTCTGCATTTTTAACAAGATCCCAGGTGATGTCACTGTGGTGCCAGGATCACATGTGAAATAGCAAAGAGTTAGAGCGTCCGAGAATCAAAGCCCAGTTTCCCCCAGCCCTCCTCTCCCTTCAGCAGAAGGCCAGAATTCACATCTCAGGCTGGCTTTGCTCTTTTTCTTCTCATTTTTCAAGTCATTGTTGTCTTTGGCACTCAGCAAAGACATGAGAGACCCAGAGGGCTTGCCAGGTCAGCCCAGGCTCTGAAATACAATGAACAAGTTAGAGTCTTTTCTGGACAAGAAAATGGCCTGGTTGATTCCTACTCATGAACCCACAGCGGTTTAGAATAGTGATAGTGGCCCCTCAATGACTAATATATGAAGTTGATTATTTAGAAATGAAATCTCTGTGATATAGGAATAAGGTGAGACAACTTCAAGTCTCTTGGCCAATGACTGCTGATCTGGAACACGTAAGCATGAGTATACTTTAGCTGCCAGAAAACTCGTAGCTAAACCTAGTGACCAATTTTCAAGAGGAAGGAAGAGAGAAGTCAAGGAATTTACCAAATATCAGGATTCTCAGCCAGACCTTGAACTGACCCGTCTTCTGCCTCTCGATCTAGTGGCATCTTCAACAAGTTATTCTATCACTGTGTTAGGAACTTTCTGTTTCCTTGCTGACTCCCCATGTGACCTGTCCATGCCCTAAAACTCAATGTCTCCATTTTTTTTTTTTTTTTTTTTTTTTTTGGTAAAATAAGAACCATGGAGAACTCAAACCAAAGCTGCAGAGATTTGAGTTCAAATCCGGTCTGAAGCCTTGCATAGAATGGTAAGCCTCTTTGCCCTTCTGTTTACAAAAGTTACCAAGCAAATCATGGTCTCTGCCTCTCGAGGTCATTACAGATACAAAAAGGGCTTGGTGAGCAATACATAGAAAAAGAAGTGTTTTTGTGCATCTCCATGATATTGGGACAGAGAAGATGCAAGACAGAAAGACCAGGAGAGCTGAGGCAAGTCTGAGGGTTCATAGCCCTGAGATTATAAGACACAAAAGGACCAGAAGCCTCAACAAGGTAGGGGTCAGAAGCCAAATGGGCAGACAGGTATCTGTGGATTCAGACCCAGACGACAGAATAAGCCAACAATCCATGGATCCCGTGGATGTTGGAGGTATAGGCAGACACAGGATAACCAATAATCCCAATAAAGGAGTAGTTCAACACATCACATGCCCACAATGCAGGGATGGAGGGAGATGCCTTTCCTAGAGTCAAGGTGAGCTGATGAGTCAGAAAGCCAGGCAAGCTGGTGGGCCAGAAAGGCACCTGCTACCAGGAACTAGCAACAGAGGTGAGGAGGTGACCTTGCTAGAGGCAAGTGTCTGGCTGGGTCAAGAGTCCCTTAGTTCTTCCTATCAGGGCGCAGATAGCTCAGAGCCTGGAGGTAGCGGCAGGGCAATCACGGCATCTAGCTGGATTGTAAAAGGAACAGTGGAGCAGCTGACGGCAGACTGTCACAGCACCATTAACATATTCCTGACCCACATTCATTTTGTCAAAAGACGCTTTTCAAAATTGAGTCTTTATTGAGATGACATGCGCCTAACTCTGATTTGAACAAACTACGTCGTTGCATGCAAAGTAGGAGCTTAGAGAGTACCTGTTTTATCCCATCGCTCTGTATCTAGAAGCCAAGCACCCTGTTTTGTATTCATATTCTGTGTTCCAGATAAACTGTCAGGTCCTTCTGCCAGATTTTTATGGATAATTAGAAGGTTGCAAGAAGCAGATGTTATGAAACTATCTGTGACTAGTCCTTAATGGTGGATGACAAGAACCCAGCACCATTTCTTAATTACAGGAGACACAGCAAGACATATTAAAAAAAAAAAAATAGAGGAAGACTTTGTGGAAGCTTGACAAGATATCAAATGGTGAATCACCCACATTGAACCTGAACATTTCTTGGCTCTGCAGTTTGGAAATATAGATTCTCGCGCCCTTCAGCTAAATAATCTCATAAGTCATCCATCTTCCAATGTTGCTTCATTTCAGATTTTAATAATTAAAATATGAGCTTCTGCCTAAAATAGGTGGTCTCTCTGGTTCAAACTGTCCCAACCGAAAAAAAAATGCATTTTATTAAATACAGACATGGTTTGTGCTGCATCAGATCCTACTCAGTAGGCTAAGAATAGGGAAACTAGGTCCTTATCCCATGAAGATGATGGCCACAATTAACATTTTGGGAGCGCTCACTCTGGGCAGGCAAAACATAAGCTCATTTGCCGTGCAGCCTATTCAATCCTTACAGCTCTAAGGAAGGGGACATTTTATTAGCCCCATTCTATGGAAAAGGAGACCAGTAATAATAACAGGGATAGGAATAAAACCACCACCAGCAACTATGGCTGAAAGTTGTTGCATACCTCCTGTGTCCTCACATTCTGTGTTTGCACACCTCATCCCATTTAATAGAGCTGGAGCCATACTTATTTTTATTCCCATTTAGCCGAGGAGGAAGCTAAGGTTCCAAGAGATTTTAAGTGTAAAGTCAGAATTCTAACCTCAGTCTTTCTTTTGTTTGTTTGTTTGTTTTTCAAATATTTACTTATTCAATTTAGAGGGAGAGAGAAAGTGTGCGTGTGTGTATGCAAGTAGGGGAAAGGGGCAGAAGGAGAGAGGGAATCTCAAGCAGACTCCCCACTGAGTGCAGAGTCTGACGTGGGGCTCAATCTCAGGACCACAAAATCATGACCTAGGCCAAAATCAAGAGTTGGTCACCCAACCAATGGAGCCAACCAGGGACCCCTAACTGCCTTCTTCCTGACTCTAAATATAGTCTATGTAACCCTTGAGCTATACTGCCCTTATTTGGCTGGGTAACTGTTATGGATTGAATTGGGTTCCCCCAAAATTTATTTCTTAAAGTCCTAACACTCTCACCTCTGACTATGGCTATATATGGAGATAGGGCCTTTGGAGAGGTAATTAATGCAAAACAAAGTCCTATGGATAAGCTATAATCCAGTAAGACTAGAAGCAATTAGAACACAGACTGGTACAGAGGGAGAATCATGCAGAGACACGTGGAGCCGTAGCCATCTGTGAGCCAAGGAGAGAGGCCTTGAAGAAGCCAATCCTGCTGACACCTTCATCTCAGAATTCTAGCCTCCAGGACTGTGAGATAATACATTTCTGTTGTTTAAACCACTCAGTCTATGGGACTTTGTTATGGCAGCCCAGGAAAACTAATAGAGTTTTCATTTCAATCCCTGACTTCTGAATATCTCAGGTTCTTCCGCTAGAAGCTGTTAAAGGCACCTACTGGGGAGAGCAGCCCATGTGCTCTCATTAACCCCCTTCACCTTCTAGTCAATTTCAGCAGGTGCTTTCTTCCCATGGTCCCATGGGCTCACAATGCTCCTCACTCCTCAATTTCTCCTACTCTTCCCACCCTCTCTTTGGTCCTTCCCTGAGCTACTGGCAAAGTAGAAGTCCCTGCTGAGAAACAGTAGGGAGTGGGCTTGGAACAGATGTGTAGGGAAGAGGCCGAGACATAAGCTCAGTGGGAACCACAGGGTGGAGCTGCTTCTTATCGGGGAGAAAAACTTCTTCCTTTTTCCCTTCCAGGTTTTTTAGCTGATCTAATGATTAAATTGACATAAGACAGATTAATAGGAGAAAAGCAAATTTAATTATGTACATTCAAGAGCCCCACAAAAACATGAGAGGCTCCCCACAGTCAGGCAATTGCAGTTTCTATGCCATCCTGAGCTAACGGGAAGCAGGCAGGGATCTGGGACTTCAGAAGGGAGGAAGACAATCCACCAGAAGATGGGAAGATCAAACCTTTTGGTAAGCAAGGGTTTGCCATGCCATGATGGAGAAGACTTTCTTCTGTTAAAAAAAAAAAAAAAGGGGGAAGAAAAAGTTACATTTGGGAATAACTCTTCCTGGTACAGGTTCCCTATCTAAATTCTTTGAGGCAGTTAAGAGGGAGATGAAAATCTAAGCATGTTGGGCCTTGATGGTCTTCATCTTGGGATATTACTTCATTGAATTAATCTTAGTCTTGAAAATAGGTCAGTTCAGTGAAACAGTTGTGTCTCACTTTAGAAGGTGATGATGCGGCTGGGACCTCAAAGTTAGGCCCGCGTGATGTGGGAAATCGGTATTTAATAAGGCATTTCTATGGAAACAAAGAGAAAAAAATGGTTAATAAGGAGCAAATTACAAACCGGCAGAGTTCTGGTATCACCAGTTGAAAAGATCTCTAGATGTCAGGATTGAAGCATGGTTAGAGGGACTGCGGGCAGACAGTGACAACTGGATAGATTTTCCTGGTTTGTAGTCTGAGGCCTCTGGTGATCACTCAGACTCACCCACCCAGCCACAGGCATGAAGACTGTTCATACATGAGTTTTTGTGCTGATTTCTCTGAAGTTTATATCAAGTTGTCCAATGTTAGCTTGCATGGCTTTGGAAAAAGGGCAGCTTTAGTTCTCAATGATTCTAAGTCAGAAGGGTAGAAGAAAAATAGGAAGTGTTAGTTTAAAAAGTCACAGTCAAACACTGGAGGAAACTAAAAGACAGCAGAATCTAGTCCAATTCACAGGAAGAAAACAAAACCTCAAAGGCAATGGACAGAACTAGAATTCAATCTCCGTAAGTGTATAATTTCCACTGAAACACCATTTTGTTCTCCACAAAATGTCCCTATTGCCATTAAAGATAACCACAGTAAGACTAATTTGTTCACAGAGTAAGTCTAGTTTTAATCAATGTGGCTTGATTGTTTATATAAATATAACAAGAATAGTGAAGGGCCCTATAGAATTTTTAAATCTGCTTTGCTGAAACTTTTTATAAGGAATCTCAGATTGTACTTTCAAAAAGCCTCTCAGAGGTAGGAAGCCAAGCTGAAGGTATGCCATCAGGCTTTCCAGCAATACCTATAGATTTCGGTTACATCCTATCTTTTCAAGTTCCCAGGAATATCCTGAAATTCCTGCGCCTACCAGGAAGTCACCTTTCTGACTCACCTGGTAAAATTGCTGGGATCCCTTAAGTAAGGTGCCAGGACATTTTCCCAAGGAGCATTACTGGTTCCAGTCAACCTTAGCTCCTTAAAGCTGTCTGGTCGTATCTGAGTCTCTGTATAGCTCTCTCAAATATGACATTCCAGTCAAAACCTTGGTAATGCAACGAATGTTTTCAAGTGTGTCTTGTTACAAGAACAGATTCTTAGTGGACTTAGGCAAATAACTATTGCCATGAAAATCAGAATACCCACTGAGAGTTTATGAATTCTAAGGGCATCAGGGAGGAAGAGAAAGATAAAAGTTTAATCTTTGTTCACAAAGGTATACATTATCAAATTATTCTAACTCATAGGTAGCTTAAAAGAAGAGAAAGAAGTTTCCTTAATTCTGGAAAACAAAATATGTATTTTTTAAACTGGTCATGTTTCAAACAAAAAATAAAAATAAATTATAAGCATACTCCTCGGTTCATTCAGTACAATGTAACTGATACTTGTTCAGCTTGAATCTACTTATTCTATTAGCTTCAGAAATTCTTACCCAGTTCAGTTTTCCAATTTCAAAGTCATCAGAAATCTGTATTCTAGAGTATTCTTGAAGATGAAGTATTTCTGCAGGAACATTTTTGCAAAAGCATCAGAGAAATAATAACCATCTGTGAATGACAAAAGACTTAAAAATAGCCATGATTAAAGATCTGATGAAAAGTCCTCAACAATGCACTTGACAAGGAAATCTATTTATTATTGTGACACATCACATTCTAAGATAACTGGAATTATGACTGATAATGTTACACCAGGACATATTAGATTTCTAGAAATTTCATACAATTTGTGGAACACTGATAACACATACTAAATAATACAACATGAAAAATGCTTAGATTGCTTTTTAAGTAATCTCTATGTCTAATGTGGGGCTTGAACTCATGACCCTGAGGTCAAGAGTCACACACTCTCCCAACGACAACACTTCCCACGTCACTTAACGTATCAAATATACCTAATTAGCTTAACATCTCCCTTTTCATAAAGAGAGAAAACAAATCTTCTGAGATGTCCAAGGACCCTCTAAAAAATTCTCAAAGTTAGTTCGAGATCAAAAAGACTTCATTTAGAATTTGATTTTTGAGAAGCTTGTTAAAAATGTCAAAGAGGTTTTTAAAAAACTTAGTCACATAGGATCATAGGTCCCTATGAAGGAATACTTTGTTCTCCATTTAACCATATTGTCAATTAAAGACTTCATAGGCAAATCTGGAAAGCTAAATAGCTGTTTTAAGAAACCATAGTTCTTGTGTGCCTGGGTGGCTCAGTCAGTTAAGCATCTGACTCTTGATTTCAGCTCAGGTCACCATCTCAGTGTCCTGAGATCAAGCCCTTCATAGGGCTTCCAGCTCAGCAGGGAGTCTGCTTAAAGATTCTTTCCCTCTGCCCCTCCCTCCCCACTTTCAATCTCTCTCAAATAAGAAAATAAATAAAATCTTTAAAAAAAAAAAGATAAAAAACCTTAGTCCTTTGAATAGAAAATCCTCAGCTTTCTAAAGTAATCAAAGACCTGATAAAGGCAAAATTATTTTAACAAGATACAAAATCTTTGCTTTTTAGGTAGATTACAAGGGTAAGGAAAAATCTTTTAGGATTTTCTATCAAGAGCACACCAACAGTTCAAGAAAACTTTTTTTTCTTTGAACAGAAAGAAACTTCAATTCTAATTTTATACCAGCTTATTTTTTATATTAAAATTCATTTAACTTGGTTAAACTTATTTTAATCTTAGCGAGCTTGACTAAAACTCCTTTGCCAAGATCCCTTTTCTATAAATCCCCTACAATTTTTTTTTACATTAAAATTTTGTCCTACAATTTTTCTTTCCCATTTTAAAACAATTGACAAAATTACCTTATTTTCCCTTAACAAAAAATGCATTTCCATTTCTTGTATTAATTCTATTAAAAATACCATCTTGCTTGTCTCACATTCAGAAATGTTTCCCTTATTATTTCTAGTGGCATTAATTACATAGATTAGAGTTTCTAAACTCTTAAAAACCTTCATTTGTAGTGAAAACGAAGATAAAACAATTATGAACTATGTTCTATATTAGCATTCTGTGGGTTGGCAAATTTATAAATACTTTTAGACTATCTAGAAACATGTTTCTCGTAGCAGAATTTTCAGTATGACACAGACATGTTTACTAATGGACCCCAACTATCTTTAGCATCTCTATAAAAGAAAACCTATGTTTAGTAATTATTGTTCTAGTATTTTAACTTATTTGGAAATAACCTAGACATTTAATGACTTCCCACCATTTAATTTTAAAGATTTTTTTTTTAATTTATTTGACAGACAGAGATCACAAGTAGGCAGAGAGGCAGGCAGAGAGAGAGAAGGAAGCAGGCTCCCCGCTGAGCAGAGAGCCCGAGCTGAGGGCTCTGAGGTTGAGGCTTTAACCCACTGAGCCACACAGGCGCCCCGACCCACCATTTAATTTTAAATTAGCACAATTCTAGGGGCGGAGGTGACCAAGGAGATTTAGGAAACTATTTTTAAGTAGGCAGATGGTGAAACAGCTCTTACCGAAAAGTTCACCTGAAAATTGTTATCCCACTTATATCTATTGACTTGTTCTTAACAATGATACTCAGATTACTGATGAAAATTTCACGAGACATTAAAGCAGTTAGCCATCATCTTAGTTTATTTTCATCTTAATTTACTTTTCTTGCTGCCAAACTTTGTAACAGAGATAACATGAGCTTATTTTACTTTCAGTAAATGGAGGTAGAATAAAAGTATTCTACTTAATGCTAATAACTCTAAAGCTATGTCTGTGTTAATAAACCATCAAACTCAAACTTGCTTCTATTTACCAAAAATTATCCTAGACATGAGCGTGAAAAACGGTTGGGTTAGGTTTTGTTATATTTCTGGTATTTAGAAATACTTAGTTCAAAAGCACTTGTTTTTAAGCCCATTAAATAGAGCTTTTTTCGAAATGAATTTTGGCACCACCGTCTTGAGGTGGGGAAATGCCGCATCCATCTGGTGTATATATACAGACGTATACAAACATGCGGACAGAGATCTGGTTGCTTTCGTTTCGAAAATGTAGCCATGAATCAGGCACAGAACAAAACCCACTAGTTTATAAATAATTGTGTCTCTGGCAGACAGAGAACAAGTTAAGGTTACCCACTTAAAAGCTTTTTGCTAGTATTTGTGGAGAAGACTATTACGATTTGTACTTGTCCTTGACAAGTAATCTTAAGGATGGTGTGCTCCGGAGTCTGGACAAGAGAGTCTTTTTCGTGGTCTGTATTTCAAAAAGGTCTCCTCTTCCCCAACTCCCACCTCCTTTTTTTAATAGTTTCAGACCATTGTTTTAGTTACCTCCCAGGGTGTTCACATTTCAAAGACACAGAAAGAATGTGAGTTTTCTCCTAGAAGTAAGTTCTGGATATATGTCTCTATTACTAGGAGTCTAGGGTCATTACTGTTTAAATTTGTCCTCTTTTTCTTAAATGCAGAACAACTGTATTTCAATGTCCTGATTTTTTTTTTTTTTTTAATATCTACAGTTTCTGTACCTATCTGGAGGCAAATAGGGAAGGCTCTGAATGGGCCAGGAGTTGCTCCTGGACTTACGCTTTTATTTCTCTAAAAATTCAAGTTAGTAAATCAGGAATTGTTTGGCCTAACGTTTTTTTATTGGTCTGCATTCTTGCAAGTTATCTCCAAAGAATTTGGTAGCCTTTTTTGTCAAACATGTAGAGGTCGATTTGCTCACTCAATCACGCTATTATAAATTTGTCTTTTTTCTATTAGGAAGAAAATTTCCAACTAAGATGAAAATTAAAAGAGTTCTATACTTTTGGATCCCTCCCCCTCCCCCCGGTGTACTGCAGTATGCCTTTAAAAAGTCTGTATAAAGCTTTCAACAAAGGCCTTTGGATGATCAACCTCTTTCTGAGTGTATCATTTAACCTTAGGCCAGTTCACTTCAGGGGGGAAAGCCTCCAATATCGTTCCTATCAAACTTTGAATACTAGTTTGCAGTTGAGCTATTTTCTGGTCATTTGTAGAAGGGCCTGGGAGAAATTCTGGCCATCTGTTTCCATGAGGATAGGGCTTTAATTTTTACATGTTTTTCTTTAAATTTGGGAGGATCTTCTGAAAGTGGAGGTAAAATGACATTTTTTTTTTTTTTTTGTAAAAGGACATTATAATTTAAATGATCCACCATTGTCCAAGGGACATGAATTCTTTGGGTGGGGTCCTGAACATCCCTGCAAAGAACATATTGCATAGAAAAGCCTGAAGCTGGCAGAGCCTGATTACAGAGCCCAACAAGCTTTATGTCTGAGCTTTACTGTCCATTCCAGATGCTTCTGTTAATTCCCTGGCTCTTAGTATTTACATGAGTAACCTGTATGTTCTGGGCTAAGAGATGAGAGGAGAGTGCTCTCTGAAAATCGTATATGGATTGTTCTCTAGTTCTGTCCTTTCATTTTGTTAAGGGAATCCCTACGGTTTGTATCTCTTTTAATTTAGTCTTTCCATAGGTACCCATAATACAATTGTTTAGGATGAGAGCTCTCTAAAAACTTTTTTTTCCCCCAAATATGGAAGTCTTCCCAATTCAAAAGATTCACCATCTGGTCATTCATGAGTAGGATTTTATATTTATCTCAATAATGACTCAAACCAATAAGCCTTTCTATGACTTACCCAAGGACACAAGAGGCATCCCACAAGAGAGGACAAAAGATGCAGCCCTCACAAGATACAGAAAGTTCATTCACTCCCGGAGTTAGCCTAAGAAAGCAAGGGCCTTCTTGTCACAGGTGTGCAGAACTGTGTAGTAGAAATGTGTCTCTGGTTTCTCACGGGAGTGCAGGAGGCCTTCAGTGACAGACCCTACTCTGTGACTGGGCAGGGGCTACTGGAATGGGACCTTCCAGCACTAACAAAGCAATGGAGATTGAGATGACAAAGGCCCCTTATGGACTGGGAAACCTTCTTATAAACTCCCCCCGCTAAGAGCGGACAAGTTGGACAGAGAGAACTCTGCTTGTGATTTTTGTCTCCTGAATCCCGGTCTATTCAATCAGCCACCAGATGTACAGCATTATATGTACCTTCTGGAGAGCAGAGACCAGTGAGAACATTCTCATTGGTCACAAAGCCAAGCTCTCAGGATAGGACAAGATCGAAGGAAAACCCCAACAGATCTATGATCTTCCTCCTTCTCATAAACAACACAAGAGACAAAAACAAAAGAAAGCAATGAGTATCTCTGAAGGAAAGGAATGCATAGAAATCAGGAGTATTCATAATAAATCTTTACCAAAATTGCTATGCCCAAGGAACTAATTCACACAAATGTTTTTTTCCTGCTAATTTAAACTTATAAAAAGCCAATGACTGTCACCACTCTTACTTCCCATCGACCCTGCAGGCAGAGATCCAGCAAGCTGAGGTGGTAAGAATTCTTACCTTCCGCCTGTGCCTGTCAGAAGTCCCCGGATCTCTCAGGGGCAGCAGGCCTGGAGTGAGTAGTGGTTAGCCGGTGAAGACCCCCCTGTTGGGTGCCAAAACTGTAGGGAAGGAAAACCTTTCCCTTCTTATCTTCTAGGCTCTTTGCCTGGTCTAATAAATAAACTGACATAATTCGGATTAACAGGAGAAAAACAAATTTAATTATATATGTATGAGAGCCCCACGAAGCCAGGAGAGGTTCCCCGACAGTCAGGCAGTTGAAGTTTATAAGCCCAGAAAGCTGAGGAGAAGGAGGGGTCTGGGACTTCAAAGGGGAAGAAGACAAACCATAGGAAGATGGGCAGAGCAGATGCCTGGTAAAGGAATGTTTGTGATGCCCTGAGAAGTCTTTCTTATGTTAAAAAAAAAAAAAAAAAAAAAAGCTTTGGTAACAGCTCTCTTCCAGGTGCAGGCTTTTGGCCTAAATCCTTTTAGGCAGTGGAGGAGGTAAAAATGTTTCCTTAAGTCTGTTGGGCCTTGATTATCTTCAGCTCAAAGTTCTCCACCTGCCTGAACCTTATCATCCTTTTACCCCTAAGACTTTTTCTTAATGACAACAATTATTTATAAATGTATACATGTTTATATAATTATTTATAAAAGTATATTCAGCATTACTTATAAATTACAGCTTACTAGGTATTATGCTGGGTGCGGAAGTATAATGCTAAAAACAAAAACAGGGGCCCTGCTCACATATACAGTTATAAAGGGAAATAAATATTAAATAATTAAGTTGTTTCTTGAATATCTAATTTGTTAAATGACAAAACTAAGACAATTTAGTAATGAGTTTGATGTCCTTCACTCAAGGGAAAACCACCCATGGGTTGGGGGAGTGCGGTGCCTACGGAAAGCAGATGTCTTCCCAAGGGATCTGGGGTAAGAGCCAAGAATTTCTACCAGAGACATTGCAAAACGGTGTGATTGGCTAGGAGGTCAGGGATTTCCTTACGCAGCTAGCAGGTCCTGTTTTCCAGCTTAAGCCAAGTTGGAGGGCTGTGATTGGCGTTTTGTGTCTTTGACAGTGAGGCCTCTCCATAAGAGCAAGCCAACTTGGGTTTTGATTGTGGCAGGTGCTAGAATGGAGGTGGCCTCCATTTTGTGGGTCTCAAATGCTCTCAATTTAATGTTCTCAAATTTAAAACAAAAATAGATACTTTGAAGGGGAGGAACAGAGTTTGTTAGATTTTCTGTAGTGTTTTGTTCCCAAAGCAAAAAATGAGACAAAAAAAAAAACAAACCACATTTTTTAATGCACATACTCCAGGAAAAGATGGCGAGGAAAGAGAGGTGACGCAGCACCGAGTGGGGAAAGAACAGAGCAAAGAGATGCCGGAAAGCTGAAGACTAACGTTGGCTGCTTGTGTAATTTCCCCCCACCTCCCCGGGGCCAAGCCGGACAATCTCCTGTGCAGGGTGTCAGGGAGTCTGTTAGCGTTTACCCAGTTCCTACTGAGAAAAGAAAAGAATCTTAGAGCACCAGGCTCCAGAGAAAGATAGAAAAGCAACTTATAGATAAAAAGGAAGTGTCCCTTTCTGGGACATCAGAAAGCCTTTTTTAAATGGGATAAACAGCTGACCCAAGAATACCAAGCAGTGAAGACAGCTGTACTCAGAGACTACCTGCCCTTGCTTCCACCACAGTAAAATCCAAATGCATTTCATTCTGCAACAGACACAGCTCATGATGGGCAATTCCAAATGCACGGTCACTTAATGTCCCATGGTCAAGTGTTCCACCCCACCCCGTCTGGGGGTCTGGTGCCACTCCATGAGCTGCTTCTCCAAACGTGTCATTCTCTTCTGCAGATGGCATGGCCTTGTCCCAGAACCCCAGGTGTCTATGTTGCAATTTTCTCACTGGGACTTTCCCAATGTGCATGATTCACCATCACTGGCACCCTAGTCCCATCGAACAGGCTTGACTGTGTAGCTCAAGCATCAGGACACTCGTACTCTTATTAAGACCCCCAACATGCTCATCTGGTCTGACTGACCGGATGGCATCCATATTGTGGACCAGCGTGATATTCTGTGGGATGTCTAGATGAACCAAGTCTCTTTAAATAATATTATGATGGAGGATGGGAGAGGATGGGACAAAATCGTAAAGATAGACCAATGTCCATCCCAAGTGAATATGATCGTTTCTGATTCTCTTTTTTGATAGAGATGGAAAAGGACACATTTGCCCGTCCGTCCTGCATATAACTTGCCCCATGCCGCAGACCATGCTCATCTGTCATAGCAAGAGGTAGGTGCAACGGGATTTACTGTTCGCTTGCATTTTAGATAATTCCTTGTCATCTTTCAGGGCCTGTGTGTCATTGCAAAAGTCAGACTGGTGAATGAAATAGAGGTTAGGAGAAGGATCACAGCCCCTGCATGCTCTATCTAGCTCTTTAAGACGAGAGCTAGTTTTTGCCATTCCCACCAGGATGTGATACTGCGATACTGTTTGTAATTTACTGTTTGGGCCAGCAGTGGGAGTGGTGGCAGATTCAAAGCCTTTCACTTAGACTTTCTCAATGTAACTCTTACCCCTCAGGCCAAGGAACTAATGGACCGCTTTGCCAAATACCAAGGATGTCTATTCCCATTATACACAGAGAAACCAAGGAAATCACCTTTGGATGGTTCTTTAAACTCAGTGGGCACTCCGTGAGCCAGATGTTGGCCAAACCTTCAACGATCAGCTGGTCCGTGTGCTCCTGCTCTATCAGTGAGGACATGGTACTACTTCCAGTTTTTAGGTATCGATGTCTACTCAGATCCTGTGCCCAAGGGTTCTTAAAATGCTTGAGTGTCCCCTTTCTCTAGTGCAGTAAATGGTTCTAATCCCTTTGGAGAATAACTAGTAGACCCAATATTATGTACACTTGTTATGGTGTTTAGGAACCTTCCTCCTAGGAACCCAGCCTCTCCTTCACTGAATGAGTTCCAGACCTGAAAACTGGCTGAGGCAACCGGGGGAGTCAGTGGGTTAAGTGTCTAGCCTTCGGCTCAAGTCATGATCCCAGGGTCCCGGTACTGAGTCCCGCATCAAGCTCCCTGCTCAGGGGGGAGTTTGCTTCTCCCCCTCCTTCCCGCTTGTTCTCTCTCTCATTGCCTCTGTCTCTCTCAAATAAATAAATAAAACATTTTTTTAAAAAGTAATTTAAAAAATGGTTCAACTATGAAAACTGAGCAAGGAATCATGACATTTTTATGGAGTAACCACTCAGCCTCCTAATTATCCATTCTTGATTTTTTTTTTTTTTTAATTATATCTTTGCTGGCTGCCCATATATTCTGCCGCTAGGGGTGCTGTGTTCCATTAATACCGCCATAACTCTGCCGTTCAGGCTCCCTTTGCTTATAGCTTTGCTATCATTTATGATAATTGTACCTGCCAGGCTTCTGACAGTTAAGCACAGCCACTTAGCCACTGTTATAGGGTTTATCATCCCCACTGTCGCTAGGGAGCCCATTTCTACAGCCATATCTCCTATCGGCGCAGGTCTACAGAGAACCATCATTCACCTTCCTATTGATGCTGGTGCTCCTCTCAGTACATTCTCTGTTGTTTCCTCTGGGCACTTCCATGGAACACAGTCATCCAGCTGTATGTATAATATTCATGCTGACATGACCACTTCTCTGAGCTTTCTAATCCATTCTTCTACCATCTCCCAAGGCAGTTCTGGCATTTCTACCTACCTTAATGTGAGCCATCACTTTGGCCATGATTCTGGGAGATCATCACCTAGCTACTTGCTAGAGAGTTAAAAAAAAAAAATGCTTCCATATCAATAAGCTCCCTTTTATCTAAATTCGTCTTCTGCTTTCCCTACTCCTTGATTCAGAACTGTTAAAATATAATCCCATGCATTCTTTCCTGGCTAGGTTCTTCAGTTCCTTTGAGAATGCCATCTCATTCCTTCCCTGGCAAGCCAAGCATGTCTTTGTTGGAAAAACTATTGTATCGTCTTCATGAAAGGACTGAGTCTAACCCTTAATAGGAAAGAATGGTCCTCTCATTCAGCCTCAGAGTGTTTAGAAAAATATAGGAATTTAAGATTACAGGAGCACTAACCCAGATGTCCCCCATCTCATTTGTCAGAATCCCATTCTTTCCAACCAGAACCTTGACTTTGCATAGCTGACATGCCTTTGCTGAGAATGAAACTTTCTTTGGAGCTTGGCTACTCTTCTGATTAAGTCCTGGGCCAACTCTTCAATATTCTATGTTCTTCCCTCTATAGCTGAGTGTCTCTTTATATGCCACCATGAGGAGATGTAGGGAAGACAGGATGTACATATCTTTATGGAGACTCGGGTACAAATTTCATGGGGTGATCAGATGTATAAAATAAATGAGGTTAGACATCAGAATCACATGTGGAAGGGCATCTGGGTGGCTCAGTCAGCTGAGCATTCAAAGATTTGTCTCAGCTCGGGTCATGATCTCAGAGTCATGGAATCAAACCCCACTTTGGGCTCTGCACTCACCGTCGCATCTGAGATTCTCTCTCTCCCTCTGAGCCTCCTCCCCCACTCACTCATGCTCTCTCTCTAAAATAAAGAAACAAAATATTAAAAAAAAAAAAAAGAATTACACATGGAGCTTATGAATATGCCTTCCCACACTTCAACAATCTGAGTTTTAAGTCTTGGAGTAGAGCTTGGGAATCGTTAATATGGTGTAGCTCCTCAGACAAGCTTCATGTGGCTCCGCTTGGATTATTTGACAAGACAACCACTTAATTTCCTGCCTACCCCCAACAAAGCCACTGTTTTTGATTGAAAACAAAAGAAAACCAAACATGATTTTACCCAAGTTTGGAAATAACTTTATGTACTATGTCCTTTCATTTGTATAAGGCATTCCCCACACCAGGCTAACTTCTACAATACTGGGTCTCCACAGAAGAAGAGCAGGAGTGTGTGTCCTAGGAGGCAATCCATTTTGACAGATGGCAGGGACCATATTAGCAACATCATCTCCAAACTGCTTTGCCTCAGAAGTGTAAGAAGTAAGGGGATGCTTGGGCGGCTCAGTCAGTTAAGTGTCTGCCTTTGGCTTAAGTCATGATCCCAGGGTCCTGTATCAAGCCCCATATTGGGCTCCTTGCTCAGGAGGGAGCCTGCTTCTACCACTCTCTCTGTCTGCTGCTCCCCCTGCTTGTGTTCTCTCTCTTGCTATCTCTCTCTCTCTGTGTCAAATAACAATATAAATAAATAATCTTAACTCCCCCCCTCCAAAAAAAGTGAGAAGAGGCAGAGTAATAGCAGAATGCATCACAGTCCCATGGGAGATGAGCTCCCGGTGTGTACATCTTGGAAATGGGCCCTGAGGGATAATAAAACACAAACATTTGGACTTAGTCATCCCTGTTCCTGGTAGAGAACTCCTAGCAACCTTGGAATCTCCTGAGCAATAACAGTATCTTTTGTATAGTAATGAGATAATTTTTGGTGGGCGGGGGGGGGGGGGTTGGGGGTGGTGAGGGAGCTACTAAATAGCTTCAGGATAGGAGCTGGTGGCTGGAAAAACCAACCAAGTGATCAGAAGGCTAGAAATTTCAGCCTCACTGACCTCCCTCCAGGAAGAGGAGAGGGTCTGGAGATTAAGGTCAATCAGCAATGATTTGGTCTATCATGCGTACATAATGAAACCTCCATTTAAAAAAAAAAGAAAAGAAAAAACAATGGGGTTTGGGGAGCTTCTGGGGTGGTGCGGATAGAATAATGTGTCCACTAAGAGCATGCAAGCTTTCCACCTCTCACCCCCATACCTTGCCCTATGCATTTCTTCCCTTTGGCTGCCTCTGAGTTCTATCCTTCACAATAAACTGGTAATAGTAAATAAAGCACTTTCTTGATGCCTGTGAGTTGCTTTAGCTAATTATCAAACCTGAAGAAAGTCCTGAGAAACTGAATTTGTAATCGGCCAGGCAGAAGTATTGGTGGTCTGAGCACCCCAACTGTGACTGGTGTCTGAAGTAGGGGCAGGCTTATGGGACTGGGCTCTTATCCTGACCTGTGAGGTCTGCACTAACTCCAGATCATCAGTGTTTGACTAGAATTGGAGTGTTGGACACCCAACTGGTGTTAGAGGATTGGTGGTTGGTGTTAAGAAAACCCACACAGTCCCTCACACACGGCCCTCCCGCGGCAGGGCCAGAAAGGCCCAACCAGTCTGTCAGACAAGATCTTCCACTGACTTCTCTGCCCACTAGGGGCCTGGCACTGAGAAACACGGTGGTTGGTAATGATGGGGTTCAGGACATGCTGCGCCACAATATGCCACTTGTCGTATTGAATATCATAAGCTTAAGGAATTTGAAAAATGGCAGAAGCAGGAAGGTCACCCTGATAACCCTTCTCCACAGCCCACTCACCCGTCTTCCCTGAAACAGGTCATAAAACTCCCACATGAAAGCTTCCCTGTCTGTACCAAAGGAAGATATTCTTATCACCAGAGGTGGGGAGTTTAGAACCAAGAAATCTGTGCAAACAAATCTTGTTAAACTAAACTTTATCTTCCTACTTATGCTTCACCATTTACTAAGCCTAGCCCAAACCTCTTTATCTTATCAATTTTTTTAAAGATTTTATTTCTTATTTGACAGAGAGAGAGGGAACACAAGCAGTGGGAGGGGGAGAGGGAAAAGCAGGTTTCCCACTGAACAGGGAGCCAGATGCGGGGCTCGATTCCAGGACCCTGTGATCATGACCTGAGCCGAAGGCAGATGCTTAATGATTGAGCCACCCAGGTGCCCCATACCTTATCAATTCTTGACAAACTTCTCTTTGTCTCAAAGGTACAAAACCTTCCTGCTCTGGTTCCTCCTTCCCTCTTCATTCTCTTGTGGAGGTATCACATACATGAAAATTTTATAAAATTTGCATGCTTTCCTCCTGTGTATCTATCTTTGTCAGTTAAATTTCCAGACCCAGCCAAGAACCCTAAATGGTTAGGTAACTTTTTCCTCCCCTGCAGTCACAGAGGGGTCTAGATCCTCTGCCTCTTCCCAGAGGCCGGGACACCCTGCACAATGCACACTTGCAGGAGCCCTTGGTCTGCTCCCTCTTCCTGCATCAGGAACAGGGCCCTGCAGTTCAACTAGCCCTTTTTCACAAGTGGCTTCCAAGGACAAACATCCAGCCCTAACCTCATGAGGAACTTGGTCTCCAGAGTCTGACCAGACTCAAAACACCTCACACAAAGGTCCTGTCATCACCAGAAATACAACTCCAACCAAAGGTACCCTCCTCCCCCAATGCAACCCCATCTCCCAACCGGTTTTATCATTTCTGTTTACTCATTAAATGTTTACTGAGTTCTTAATATGTGCCAGGCACTGAACTAGATGTTGGATATACAAAAAAAGAATAGGACTGTGGAGGCCGAGAAAATTAAGACCATCCCACCTCAGGTTTAGCTTTAGCATAAGTACCGCCATCTTGGCAAAGCAAAATCTGGCACCTTGCACCCCCCTCCACCCGCTCCCCTCCCCTCGGTAGTATGTGTGCCATTCCTCAGCCACCCCTGGCTGCCCTGGGGGGAAAGCAAATAGTTAACTTGCAAAGATCACAGTTCTGCAAGGCAGGAGTCTCCCTTGGTTTACCAATGTCCTAGAGACTTACAACAAAGAAGCTATCTTAACAATAGCACAATTTCCAGAGGCAAATAACTCAGTTCCTCAAGCCCTAAATAAAGTTAAATTTCTCCTAACCTAAATCTCACTAACAAGGACATTTGATAGGAGAAATGTGAAACTTTATCTCTAAACCTCCAAGATAGTGTCAGCGACCATTCCCAAGCATATGGCCCACTGATATACATCTAAAGGGTCTCACAAGAAGATTTTTTATTATTGGTAATGAATAACCTTTTCCCCAGACAATAGCTAGCCCCTCAAGGTCCTGGAGACCTGCTTCCAAAATTCCTTAAAGACTTACATCACCCATAACCCCCTTTGTCCTCACCCACCGCAGAGTCCACCCCTCCTCTGCCTTTAAAAACTCTGACTGTAGGGGCGCCTGGGTGGCTCAGTGGGTTAAGCCGCTGCCTTTGGCTCAGGTCATGATCTCAGGGTCCTGGGATCGAGTCCTGCATCAGGCTCTCTGCTCAGCGGCGAGCCTGCTTCCTTCTCACTCTCTCTGCCTGCCTCTCTGTCTACTTGTGATCTCTCTCTGTCAAATAAATAAATAAAATCTTAAAAAAAAAAAAAAACTCTGACTCTGCCTGCCTCTCTGTCTACTTGTGATCTCTCTCTGTCAAATAAATAAATAAAATCTTTAAAAAAAAAAAACAACTCTGACTGTAATCTGGTTTGGGGTCCAAGTCCCTACTCCGCTGCATTGGGTATACTTGGGCCCAAGCTTAAGCTTGTCAAATAAACCCTCATGTGATTGTATCGGTGCTTGGCTCCTTGGTGGTCTCTCAGACGTGAAAACTCGGGCACAACAAGGACCAGGTCCCTACTATACAAGTGTTTATAGTCTTCTTGAAAATGTGTGTGCTGCAGCACCTGGGTGGCTCAGCTGGTTAAGCTTCCGACTCTTGACTCAGCTCAGGTTGTGATCTCAGGGTCTTGAGATTGAGACTGTCATTGGGCTCCATACTGGGTGTGGAACCTGCCAAAGATTCTCTCCACCCGCCCCCCTGCCGTCCCCTCCTTTCTTCCTCTCTAAAAATAATAATAATAATAATAAATTAAATTAAAGAATCATTTTTAAAATGAAGAAAGAAAATAAAAACTATGTGTGCTTAACCTAGATAAAGTAACTGAAAATGAAAGCAGGACTCCCCCAGTCTTGTTTTATACTTCTGTATGTTTCACTGCACATAGTACAAGTGGAAATGCTTTTGAAATGAGTAAATGCGAAATCACATGAAGAAATGTAAACCTAACTGAGCTACTAAGACAAGAGCACCATGTCCTTCAAGGACCTCTATCCTTGTGGGCGCTGCTTTCTGTACTTGGAGATGCGGGATTCTTTGCAAATCCTGTTCCTTTCTGCTGGGTTACTCAAGGATAACAACTGACTTTTCCTTTTTAAGTTACCAACACTCTACTAATAACATCACTATCAAGCCTTTAGAGAGAGAGCAGCTAAAAACTACTCACAGCAAATGGCCACTGATGAGTCAGAAACCCTTAAAAGCTTTAATCAGGGGCTGGTGTGATGCATACAGTTCCCTGGTTAGGCAAGCAGGAGTCACCTCCAGGAAGGATAACGATTATTCTCAACAGCGCCAATGCTGGGCCCCGCCCCCCTCCAAGCACCTGGCTTCTCATTAATTTACCTGTGACATGTTGCTCCACTTAATTGCATTTGACAATTAGTAACATTTCAACACCTCTTTTAATGGAACAATTAAGAGAGTGCTTGTCTTGGTTGCAAGGAAATACATGAGCTGATTTTTCAGAGGAAAAGAAAAAAGACCAAACATAAACCCCCAGTGGTATTTCAGTTATAGACAGCTTTGAGGTAAGACCTTTCCCTTTTGCATTTTGCAAGAATTATGTGCCAGCACGGCTTTTTGTGTTTGTTTGTTTGTTGCTTGGTTTCTCTGAATGAGCATTTCTCCACCAGACAGCTCCAGGCTGTTCGCGGGCCACGTGATATTAATTACAAGGAAGAATGGATGCTAAGCAGTTGCTGTTCCTCATTTCTCACCCGTGTTGTTGCATTGATTGCTTGGGAAAGCAGAGGCCTGGAAGGCAGTACTTTGCACAATCAATGCGGGCCCCAGGGAAGCCAGAGAAGAGTCTTTGAGCCTTTGTCCTGGCTCCCAGTTCTCTCCAAATAACAGACTGATGGGCAAGTGTGGCCCCTCGGGGTACCTGAAAATAAAATAACTGCTATTTGTACTGTGCACTCCCGCCACACACATTAGTAACAGAAAAGTTACATTGCTCTGTCACTGAAACAATGTCCCTTACAATAACCGCTTACAAATCTTTGGACACACGAGCATCCTATTGTCGCCACAGACTAGCCTGGAAGCAGTGTGGGCTAGAGGACTCTGCTAACAAGAGCTGTGAGGGACCCAGATTAAATATGTCATTTGCAAAGGGTTGATGCATTGCATTTTCTGAAACAATCATTTAGCAGAGCAGATGGAATGGATCACTGAAGTGGTTTCTCTTTTAGAAAAAAATCCCAAAATGGGACACCTGGGTGGCTCTGTCAGTTAAGTGTCTGCCTTTGGCTCAGGTCAGGATCCGAGTCCGGGGATGGAGCCCTGCATCAGGCTCCCTCCTCAGCGGGAAGCCTGCTTCTCCCTCTGCCCCTCTCCCTGCTCGTGCTCTCTCTCTCTCTCATATAAATAAATAAATAAATACATAAATCTTTTTTTTTTTTAAATCTCAAGACTGTGGGGGTACCTGATGGGCTCATTTGGTAGAGCATGCAACTCTTGATCTTGGGGTCATGAGTTTGAGCCCCATGTTGGGTGCAGACTTTACTTAAAAAAATAAATAAAATCTTGAAGGAAGGAAGGAAGGTAGGAAGGAAGGAAAAGAATTAGGGCTAAAAATGCCAGAGACACCCAGGTTGAGGCTTCCGTCATTGTCCCTTGCCCACAAAACTCAGAGCAGATTCTACCTTCAGAGTGATCCTGGTTCTAGATCTACTGGACATGTGGTACCCCTGAAGTTGACGGCCACTCTCCCAGCACCGCTTGGCCACATGCCGTTCCTCCTGCCTTCATGCAATGCCCCCCTGCTCTTGTCCCCAACCCGCCATTCCCTATCATGCAGTTTACATGCATATCCCCAAACCTGTCCCCTCACCAGTTTCATATAACTCATTACCTGTTTCTTTTTCTTACAGGCACTTGGACCACTGGCTCCTGCCTGAGTAGATTGTAAACTCCTCTGAGGCCAGGAATTTATTACTCTTTTTTTAATTAATTCACTCCAGTACAGTATATGCTATTTGTTGGGTCGGTGGTTCTAGGAATGCAGGAGGAACAATAGAAATGACCCCGGGGGTCACCATCTTCTAGCCTCCTCCCCACCCCCCTTCCTTAACCCTTAACTCTCCCGCCAAAAGGATGTATGCCCCGGTGGTGTCTCCATAGGTAACCCGATACCTATGCAGGAAACAGAAGTATCAGGGCTCCCCATCCCATACCCTCCGATCAGAAATTCCCTACCATGTATGGATGTGAGCCCATGCCCTGCCTTGGCCCCATAAAAGACCCCCGCTAGCTCCCTCCCTGTGCGACTTCCCCGACTCTGCTTTCCAGAGTCACGGAACCTTGTGCCCAATGGTGCCCACCTCCTCCTGGCGCGACTTTCCTGGCTCCCCTTCTCCTGAGCCCTGAACCTTCGCCGGAGAGTGCCTTTAATAAATCTTGCCTTGCGCCTACCTTGCCTGGTATAGTGTTTGCCTCGCCTGTGAACTTTACACTATTTATATTATCAATAATAATTATAACTGTCGGGTATCCTTCAATAAGTATTTGCTGCATTAATTGCATTGAATTTTTGTTTTTTTAAAAGATTTTATTTAGAAGCGCCTGGGTGGTTCAGTCGTTAAATATCTGCTTTCGGTTCAGGTCATGATCCCAGGGTTCTGGGTTCAAACCCCACATTGGGCTCCCTGCTCAGCCAATGGCCTGTTTCTCCCTCTCCCTCTGCCTGCTGTTCCTCCTGCTTGTGTTCTCCCTGTGTCTCTGTCAAATAAATAAATAAAATCTTTAAAAATTTTAAAATTAAATAAATAAAGGTTTTACTTATTTATCTGAAAGAGAGAGAGACAGCACACACATGAGAGAAAAAGCATGAGGTGGGGGAGGGTCAGAGGGAGAAGCAGACTCCCCACTGAGCGGGGAGCCTGATCAGGACTCAGTCCTGGGACTTGGGGATTATGACCTGAACCCAAGGCAGACGCTTAACTAACTGAGCCACCCAGGTGCCCAATTGTATTGACTTTTTTTTTTTTTGTATTGACTTTTGAGATACTGAGTCTACTTTAAAAAAACTGTATTCATTTGATTGACAGTTACACCACCCCACCTCCAAAAAAGTGCCTCTCTAGGGGAAAGGCTGGGAAGGGCAAGGGAAGCATTTCTGCTCCTCCAGCTGCCTTAATCAGCTCGGGTTGGTGCATTATCCACTCCAGAGTGGCTGGGCTTTTGTAACCCCAGCCCTGTCACAATCTTCCCCAAGGGAGAGAAGCAATCAGAAGAGCAATAATGACGCTCTGTGAGCTGGGATGAACGACCTTATTCCTCAGGTCACTGGGGCAACCAGCTTCTGAAATCCCCAACAATCCTTTCTCTTCCTTCCCCACAACCAACAGTTTCCCAGCTCATTCCGCAGCTCGTCCCCAGGGGCCCTGATTGGACTATCTGAGGATCTAAATAGACCTCCACAAGCCCCATGATCCTCCTGGGTCTGCAGGGAAGGGGGCGCTGGTCCCAAAAGCTAGACTTAATTCCTCCTTGCCCTGAGCATTCTCACCTCTCACACCTCCTCAGCAACACCACCCCCCCCACACACACACTCACTCTCATACATGCACGCACACACATGCACGGCTAACTGCACACACAAATGCCAAATCTTGCTAATTGCATTACCCTTGCTGGTTATTATTAAGGTCTTGCTTTCAGGACACAGAGAGAACCAACCACATAATGATCAAGGAGACAAATGGAGCATATCACTGCAGCAACCGTGCAATGATAATGAGTTACATAAATCAAAAGTTTGGTAATTTACCTATCAGATTGAGCAGTGAATAGGGATTTTCAGTTACTGTAATTGTTTTGTGATAGATTTTTTTTAATAACTCTGGTTCGTAAATGTTCTGGAAACTGGAGATTTGTTTCCTGAAGGGACGCAGCAGGACGCTGTGTAAAGAACACGGCATGAGTCAAGAGAGCCGGGAGCTCATTTCAACTCTAGGCCCTGGGAAAAGAAGCCCCCCGCCTTCAAGCTGGGGCCCCCAATGCTCCTATCACACAGAAGCATCCTTGTGCTCTGTAAAGGCCCCTTTCTCTCCGGGGTTCTACTACGGCTCCTCAGAGAAGTACAGCAGTGCTCCCCCTGCCTTGCCCTTGCCTTGCAGAGCAGAGACCAGCAATATCCAGGAATGTCAGCCAGCCCTTTCCTGCTAGAGAAACTGGAGAAACCCCGCTCTGGGGCACTGCTTTCCTCCCCAAACCCTCCGCTGAACTGAGGGCCAGTGTAACCCTCTGCCTCTTTATACACTTGGTGAGATGGTTGGTCTGCACCTGTAACTGGGTGTCACACACAGTAATCGCCCTTGGGTTATGGCACACGCTGTTTGCATTTCTAACCATTTTGGGGTCTTTCAGTGACTGATGGGTTAATACTTAGGAACTTTGAGGGACAAGTTATCTTTTGAACCCATAAGATTAATAATTCATTTTATATCTTTGTTTGTTGGTTTTTAAATCCATAATTCATTTTATTCTTATTTCCCAGTGGAATAATCCCCAGGAAGTGGGAGGGCCCTTGAGTCACACTCAGACACAGGAAGGAGAAGCTCTGCAAGACTGGCTTTAGATTCAGAGAGAAGCCTGGGCACAGGGGTTCTTCTGTGGCGTGGTTGACTAGGAGTGTGTGTGTATACATGAATGTGTGTGTATAGCATGTATGTGTGTGCCTACAACATGCTTGTGTCTGTATGCAGCTCTGTATGTGTGTACCTGTGTATGTATGTGTGTGCTTCTGTGTGGGTGTATATGGGTACAGGCATATATACATGTGTGTACATGTATCTGTTTCTGTGTGTGTATATGTGCACGTGTGTGTGTGTGCTTATGTGTGTCTACACAAACCAGCCCTGATGTCTCCTGATTTAAGTCTCTGGATCAAGCCACGGTTACATTTCCAATAAAGAGAGTAAAGAGACCCACACCTCACCCCCTCTCCAAACCACTGGCCTCTGCCTCCCTTTCCAAACAAGGATCGCTTCGCTTCAACCACAGGGAGAAAAAATCATCATCTTCTCGGCACGGAAGGAGACTCACCAAGCATGAAGCAAGTTGGCGGCGGCTCCCTTAGAGATGAACAGATAAACAAACAAATGGGAGCTTGGAAGGAAGAGATGGTTTATGAATAAAACAATGTTTTATTAAGTCGCTATTAAATTTCAATTGAACAGAGCTTGGGATACATAGGCACAGACAGATTCCTGAAACTAATTGGTTTACCACATCTGCCTTGCTTTCTAATTGGACTAATTACTGCACTGTAGGATGGTGTTCATCGTACTACACAAAGCAAGAAACCTTGATTTACAGTGAGAGGAGCAGTAATTAGAGGGAATTAATTCATAAAGCAACATCTAAATAAATCATATTATGAAAAGACAGCAATGTAATTATTGTGACTGGTGGGTCCCTGGGGGGGGGAGCATCAAACTTAGACCTCCAGCCAAGCTGCTGGTTGCTCCCCGCATAGGCACAGCATCTCCTGTTCCATCGAGCATGTACTACCTATTCTTTAAGGTCTAATTGAAGCACCGTGTCAAAAGCAATATGGCCCAACACTTCTCTTCTCCAGCGGAGGAGGGAAAAACATCAAGTTCTCACCACCTCCTATTTGTCCTTTGTCAGAATTCAATATGAGCTCAGCGCGACATGGGTAATGCGTTATGGCTGCAGTTTCCAAACGGAAGCCTTTGCCAACTTAAGTGTCATTATGAATCTTCTCTCGACGTGCAGTGGTATTTTGGGGTTGTAGTGAAGAGAGCTTATTAGTAGGAATAGCATGCTAAACCCCGGCGTTTTGATCATTCATCTCTCCCGGCTGTGTCGTCACAGGCGAGGTCCTGCCCAGCTGTGGCAGGTCTGGAGTCCTCGCTATATTTACTGTAGATCCTTTGCCTTTGACGGTGGAGAGCCTCTTTTTCATTCATTTCCCTTCGTTGTTTTTGGTTTTTTGCTTGTTTGCTTGCTTACTGCATTCAGATAAAAGCTGAGGTGAACTTGTGGACAACTGCAGAGTCAAGTCCTTTGAACCTCAGTTTCTCCATCCATAAAATCCAGGGATTTCTTCCATCCTGAGGAGCCACCCTGCAGGGTGCTCAAAACAGGGTTTCCCCACTTTTTTTTTTTTTTTTTACATCAAGACATATGTAGAAAATGATGTTTTTATATGACACTCAGGTAATCAGAAGCCACTGTTTGTGGCCAAAGCCATTTGAATTTCTGGATCCAGGCTCTGGATATCCCAGCCTCTGCCCTGCTGCCTTACTGACTGAGGGAATCAATATCTTGGTACCCCTATACGCCACTGGTACCACAGACCAGTGTTGGGGAACTCTCCCCCAAAGAAGCTATACTCTCTACTTCAAAGGAGCTTCCTGCACTCTTAGTGGCCTAGATCAGCCCAGTCCTGCAGCCCTCCCTTCCAATTACAGCAGGTCATTATGTCTCAACAAGTAACCATGGGCTCACAGCCACTAGGAGACCTATCATTGCTCATCTCTATCTGCTGATAGAGAGGCAGGGACCACTCCAAGGAAAATATTGTAGGAAAATAACCTCTAATCTCAATGCAAGTGTTCTGAAATTCCCTTGAAAGGAGGACTTATTCCATGTGCATTAAATCAAGAAGTCAAGAGTTCAGCAGGGCTCAGAGCAAGGCTTTAGAAGAATGTCATTGAGTCCCAGGACTAGAAAAGGATATGTTATGAACAGTGCTTTTAGAATCAAAAAGATCTGGATTTAAATCTGTTTCTGAGGTGTTTAAGCCCAAACATACCATTTAAACTCTGTACTCCTGTTCTCATTCTCAGGTGGCTAATAATACCTGCTTCATGAGGTTGTTATGAGTCTCAACCAATACGGTGTATGTCAATTATTCAGCAACTTTCTAGGCCCAGATTAGCCCCAGTCTCAAAAAATAAAAGCTGCTATTAGTAGTAGTAACACTGCTCCCATTTAATTGTTCTGGTCATTCTAATGTAATCTCACGAAATGATTGTCCATCTGAATTCCTCTGAAAAGGGGAATTGACTTCCTTATGAGGCAGTCCATTCAGTTTTCAAGCAGCCCCATATCTCCTAGTTTCAATCTCTGTATCTCTACTGTGTCAGTTTGTGTCATTTAAAAATGATTAATTTTGCCTACATTGTTAGATGTAACTGTTCGGGTCCATGATCAAAGGAACGAGACTGATGCAAAGCAAAAGTCAAGCAAAGCTTTATTTCACGCCAGGCATCGAAAATCAAACCAATGGGTAGGGACCATCTTTCAAGAAGAGGCGGCAAGGACGACCCCGACGAGGCTGCTCCCCAGACAAGGCCACTCCCCAGACGAGGCTGCTCTGGACGAGGCTGCTCCCAACAATGAAGAGGCGACGACGACGAGGACGACAACCCCAACGACACAGACTCTGCTCCCCATGATGCCACTCCGACAAGGCCGCTCCCCAGATGAGGCCGCTCCGGACGAGGCCACACGCCAACGAGGCCGCTCTGGACAAGGCCACATGCCAACGAGGCCGCTCTGGACAAGGCTGCTCCGGCGGTGCCCCGGCTCGGGGCGGCGAGGCCGCTCGCAGCGGCGTTGGTCCTGACGACTATTACTCCAATGACTACCCCAATGACGACTACCCCAATGGCTATCCCAGCGGCTACTCACCCCCCTCCAGCCTCACAGACTAACCTTTATAGAGGTGGTTGAGCCCAGCCCACACACAGGTGGCCAATGAGATTGCAACACACCACAGTAAATATATGCACGCCCCACTGATTGGATGCCTCCACCTGGCCTGACCCGCCCTTATATCCAGGGTTTGCAAGTAAGGTCCTCTGGGAGGGGTGGGGTCAATCTAAGTTTACAACCAAAGGGCTCCCTCTGGCTACAGATACAATAACAATGACATTTTCAGGGAACAAGTGCACTAGACTTCCCTTCCCTGTTCCAACTTAGTCTTGGCGCTTTCCAGTTGGGGATCACCTACAAGAGGCTTACTTTGGGGATAGCAACTCAAACACTCCTCCAAGAGATTCCAAAACACTAACTACCCTGATCTCATGAGCATAATTCTCCCTAGATATATAAAAAACTGTTGACAGTAAAGAATAGGTTTAAAAAAAAAAAGGGCGGCTGATTCTATCACCTTCTATCACTCCCTTAAGATGCAGATCGGTAAGAAAAAATTTGTCATGATGGAGAGGAGTTTCTTATGCCACATTCCAATATCCATTTAGATTCTAAGAGATTGTGTGGGTCACTAGCTAATATAAATTAGAGTTGGATAAATGTGAACATGTCTGCATGAGATATAATGGCCTCAAACAATACAAGAAGCAGAGGATTTGAAGTAGAAAATTTGGATTCACTTTGTGAGGCAAAGGGCTCCAACAACACCAGCAAACCTCACGAGGATGAGGGAATCCTTGGCACGACGTGAGCATGTGCACACATTTCGTAAAAAAGTGGTCAGAGTGCAGCTGGGTGCACCACAGGGCTGGACCCCAGCAGAAGCACAGCCTCAACCTTGTTTGCTCATTGCCTTTGTGAGATGAGTGTAGGAGCAGCTTTGTATGGGGTGAGGATACACACTTAGGGCTCAAGCGTCCAGAAATCGAAGCTTAGGTGTGGATTTTTAGAGGGATATCAAGAAGCATGTTATCCAATGCCTGGGGAACTTGGGACTCTCAGGACATGTAGGAAGCTAAGTTATGGCAAAGTTCCTTCCTCTGTGGAAGGGAGAGCCCCGATTCCCAGCTAGCTCAGAATCAAGCAACCCAAGCTTCCAGATCCATTCACTGGATGGCCCTCTTTGTTTCTCTGGAGAAACTTCCAGCTCTACATCCTAACAGCCATGTGATTTTAGGAAAGCAACTTACAGTCTCTGAGTCCTCACTATCTTGTTAGTAAAAATGTGAGCGACAACCGTGTTTATCCCACAAGATCGAGGTGCGAGAAGGAAATGAGATGTCACACACAACGGCACTTAGTCCACAGCTGTGATGCCTCAGGTTCTCAGGTTGTTCAGGACAACCTATTTGGAAGCATCTTCCCTTCCAGGAGCAGGAGCCTGGGCAGTAAGTGCCCCTCCGCCATGTATTTTCCTGTGATGTTCTATAGTCACATCACATTAAGCTGTGTCAAATCACCTTCGGATGGTGGAGAGGAATTAACATAATATGATGTTGGAGGGCATGTTTTCCGCTCGATACACCATAAATTCCTCCATTCAAAAGCAAAGCTTCATAGCCAATTACCAGCTCTTAACAAAATTTTCATCCAATATGAGCCAGAAAGATGAGGGATCATTTCAGGCAAGCAGATGGGGATCTATCCCAATTTGTGATGCTTATGCCACGGCGAGGAGACCTTGTCATCTGTTTCAGCTACTGCGAAGAGTGCTGGAGAGATAATGTCCCTCCAGGAAGATGCAATCCAGGTGGGGCAGAGGTGTGTTCTTCTCCCCCTCTCTCACTCCCTGTCCCCCCAGGAAAGTTACTATCTTCTTCCTACTGGTGTTTCTCTTGCAGACCATTTCTTATGTCTACCATGTAGATACAACTATTTGCACAATTCAGCCTAGTTCAGTGCCATAAAAATCCAAGGAAACTTCCATCCAGCAACCATAAGAACTTTGTAGTTTCACCATCTGTAGGTCTAGCCATCAACAGCTTTCTTGTCTATACTACAGGGAAGTAACAAGTGAAGGAGATGAGGAAAACCAGGAGAAGAAGGGAGTTAAGGAATTAAGAAACAACAGAGATGAGAAAAATTCAATAAAAGGCAATTTTCTGAAGGGCAATAATCAAATTTGCACTTGGAAATTTCCTGAATTCTACAGTAGATTTAGTTCTCATGTTCCATAAATTATATGCAAAACAAGTATGAAAGAATATAAATATTTTGCAAATAAACCAGAGATCTCTACAATTATTTCAGTTTCATGACTGTGGATATTACAAGAATTAGTGATTATTCAAAACTTGCAGAAACTATAAGGTCACATCCCCATGGGATAAAGAAAACCAGTGGATTTAGATAGCTCATTCAAATAACCAACTGCTTGAATAAGAGAGGTTTTGTTTTGCTTTTTTGTTTTGTTTTTAATGACAAGCCAGGTCCACTTGGTAGCCATGTGCCAATAAGGCCTTCATATTAGCCAAAAATGAAAATGCTTAACCCTCTGAAAAATTTGGATTTGGAACTGCCAGGCACAATTTTGGCTTTACTCATTGCCTGGGAAATATGTTCAGTGAGAGATTCAGTGAGAATCCTAGGTGAATTGAGGAGGACAGAGAAGTTTGAGCAAAAAAATATTTACTAAGTTTCTGTTAGTGTCAGGCACTATACTGGGCCAGAAGTGGGAAGGGGGAAGGATGAGATGAAGAGAAATAAACCCAGAAAACTCACTGTTTAGTGAAAGGACACAATCATTGACACAACCAACCATCCATTGACAGGTTCTTAACTAAGAGCTATAGTTATGATGCTTCTACTTTTTTTAAAAATTTTTTATTTATTTCTTATTTTTTAATAAACATATAATGTATTTTTATCCCCAGGAGTACAGGTCTGTGAATCGCCAGGTTTACACACTTCACAGCACTCACCATAGCACATACCCTCCCCAATGTCCATAAACCCATCCCCCTCCCCCAACCCCCCCTCTCCCCCAGCAACTCTCAGTTTGTTTTGTGAAATTAAGAGTCACTTATGGTTTGTCTCCCTCCCAATCCCATCTTGTTTCATTTATTCTTCTCCTATCCCCCTAACCCCCCATGTTGCATCTCCACGTCCTTATATGAGGGAGATCATATGATTGTTGTCTTTCTCCGATTGACTTATTTCACTAAGCATGATACCCTCTAGTTCCATCCACTTGTCACAAATGGCAAGATTTCATTTCTTTTGATGGCTACATAGTATTCCATTGTGTATATATACCACTCTTCTTTATCCATTCATCTGTTGATGGACATCTAGGTTCTTTCCATAGTTTGGCTATTGTAGACATTGCTGCTATAAACATTCAGGTGCACGTGCCCCTTTGGATCACTACGTTTGTATCTTTAGGGTAAATACCCAGTAGTGCAATTGCTGGGTCATAGGGTAGTTCTATTTTCAACTTTTTGAGGAACCTCCATGCTATTTTCCAGAGTGGTTGCACCAGCTTGCATTCCCACCAACAGTGGAGGAGGGTTCCCCTTTCTCCGCATCCTCGCCAGCATCTGGCATTTCCTGACTTGTTAATTTTAGCCACTCTGACTGGTATAAGGTGATATCTCATTGTGGTTTTGATTTGTATTTCCCTGATGCCGAGTGATGTGGAGCACTTTTTCATGTGTCTGTAGGCCATCTGGATGTCTTCTTTGCAGAAATGTCTGTTCATGTCCTCTGCCCATTTCTTGATTGGATTGTTTATTCTTTGGGTGTTGAGTTTGCTAAGTTCCTTATAGATTTTGGACACTAGCCCTTTATCTGATATGTTGTTTGCAAATATCTTCTCCCATTCTGTCAGTTGTCTTTTGGTTTTGTTAACTGTTTCCTTTGCTGTGCAAAAGCTTTTGATATTGATGAGGTCCCAATAGTTCATTTTTGCCCTTGCTTCCCTTGCCTTTGCCAATGTTCCTAGGAAGATGTTGCTGCGGCTGAGGCCGAAGAGGTTGCTGCCTGCATTCTCCTCAAGGATTTTGATGGATTCCTTTCTCACATTGAGGCCCTTCATCCATTTTGAGTCTATTTTCCTGTGTGGTGTAAGGAAGTGGTCCAATTTCATTTTTCTGCATGTGGCTGTCCAATTTTCCCAGCACCATTTATTGAAGAGGCTGTCTTTTTTCCATTGGACATTCTTTCCTGCTTTGTCGAAGATTAGTTGACCATAGAGTTGAGGGTCAATTTCTGGGCTCTCTATTCTGTTCCATTGATCTATGTGTCTGTTTTTGTGCCAGTACCATGCTGTCTTGATGATGACAGCTTTGTAATAGAGCTTGGAGTCCGGAATTGTGATGCCACCAACTTTGGCTTTCTTTTGCAATATTCCTTTGGCTATTCGAGGTCTTTTCTGGTTCCATATAAATTTTAGGATTATTTGTTCTGTTTCTTTGAAACAAATGGATGGTATTTTGATAGGGATTACATTAAATGTGTAGATTGCTTTAGGTAGCATAGACATTTTCACAATATTTATTCTTCCAATCCAGGAGCATGGAACATTTTTCCATTTCTTTGTGTCTTCCTCAATTTCTTGCATGAGTACTTTATAGTTTTCTGCATAAAGATTCTTAGCCTCTTTGGTTAGGTTTATTCCTAGGTATCTTATAGTTTTGGGTGCAATTGTAAATGGGATTGACTCCTGAATTTCTCTTTCTTCTGTCTTGTTGTTGGTGTACAGAAATGCAACTGATTTCTGTGCATTGATTTTATATCCTGACACTTTACTGAATCCCTGTACAAGTTCTAGCAGTTTTGGAGTGGAGTCTTTTGGGTTTTCCAACATATAGTATCATATCATCTGCGAAGAGTGATAGTTTCACTTCTTCTTTACCAGTTTGGATGCCTTTAATTTCTTTTTGTTGTCTGACTGCTGAGGCTAGGACTTCTAGTACTATGTTGAATAGCAGTGGTGATAATGGACATCCCTGCCGTGTTCCTGACCTTAACGGAAAAGCTTTCAGTTTTTCTCCATTGAGAATGATATTTGCGGTGGGTTTTTCATAGATGGCTTTGATAATATTGAGGTATGTGCCCTCTATCCCTACACTCTGAAGAGTTTTGATCAGGAAGGGATGCTGTACTTTGTCAAATGCTTTTTCAGCATCTATTGAGAGTATCATATGGTTCGTGTTCTTTCTTTTATTAATGTGCTGTATCACGTTGATTGATTTGAAGATGGTGAACCAACCTTGCAGCCCTGGAATAAATCCCACTTGGTCGTGGTGAATAATCCTTTTAATGTACTGTTGAATCCTATTGGCTAGTATTTTGGTGAGAATTTTTGCATCTGTGTTCATCAAGGATATTGGTCTGTAGTTCTCTTTTTTGGTGGGATCCTTGTCTGGTTTTGGGATCAAGGTGATGCTGGCCTCATAAAATGAGTTTGGAAGTTTTCCTTCCATTTCTATTTTTTGGAACAGTTTCAGGAGAATAGGAATTAGTTCTTTAAATGTTTGGTTTAAAGCCGTCTGGCCCTGGGCTTTTGTTTGTTTGGAGATTTTTGATGACTGTTTCAATCTCCTTACTGGTTATGGGCCTGTTCAGGTTTTCTATTTCTTCCTGGTTCAGTTGTGGTAGTTTATATGTCTCTAGGAATGCATCCATTTCTTCCAGATTGTCCAATTTGTTGGCGTAGAGTTGCTCATAGTATGTTCTTATAATTGTCTGTATTTCCTTGGTGTTAGTTGTGATCTCTCCTCTTTCATTCATGATTTTATTGATTTCGGTCCTTTCTCTTTTCTTTTTGATAAGTCTGGCCAGGGGTTTATCAATCTTATTGATTCTTTCAAAGAACCAGCTCCTAGTTTCGTTGATTTGTTCTATTGTTTTTTTGGTTTCTAGTTCATTGATTTTTGCACTGATCTTTATGATTTCTCTTCTCCTGCTGGGTTTAGGGTTTCTTTCTTGTTCTTTCTCCAGCTTCTTTAGGTGTAGGGTTAGGTTGTGTACTTGAGACCTTTCTTGTTTCTTGAGAAAGGCTTGTACCGCTATATATTTTCCTCTCAGGACTGCCTTTGTTGCGTCCCACAGATTTTGAACCCTTGTGTTTTCATTATCATTTGTTTCCATGAATTTTTTTCAATTCTTCTTTAATTTCCTGGTTGACCCATTCATTCTTTAGAAGGATGCTGCTTAGTCTCCATGTATTTAGGTTCTTTCCAAATTTCCTCTTGTGATTGAGTTCTAGCTTCAGAGCATTGTGGTCTGAAAATATGCAGGGAATGATCTTAATCTTTTGATACCAGTTGAGACCTGATTTAGGACCCAGGATGTGATCTATTCTGGAGAGTGTTCCATGTGCACTAGAGAAGAATGTGCATTCTGTTGCTTTGGGATGAAATGTTCTGAATATATCTGGATGTCCATCTGGTCCAGTGTGTCATTTAAGGCCTTTATTTCCTTGTTGATCTTTTGCTTGGATGATCTGTCCATTTCAGTGAGGGGAGTGTTCAAGTCCCCTACTATTATTGTATTATTATTGATGTGTTTCTTTGATTTTGTTATTAATTGGTTCATATAGTTGGCTGCTCCCACGTTAGGGGCATAGATATTTAAAATTGTTAGATCTTCTTGTTTTCTTTGAGTATGATATATTGTCCTTCTTCATCTCTTATTATAGTCTTTGGCTTAAAATCTAATTGATATAAGTATTGCCACACCAGCTTTCTTCTGACGCCCATTAGCATGGTAAATTGTTTTCCACCCTCACTTTAAATCTGGAGGTGTCTTTGGGTCTAAAATGAGTTTCTTGTAGACAACATATAGATGGGTTTTGTTTTTTTATCCATTCTGATACCCTGTGTCTTTTGATTGGGGCATTTAGCCCATTAACATTCAGGGTAATTATTGAGAGATACGAATTTAGTGCCATTATTGTATATTGTCTCTGTATCTTTCTGATCTACTACTTTTAGGCTCTCTCTTTGCTTAGAGGACCCCTTTCAAGATTTTCTGTAGAGCTGGATTGCTGTTTGCAAATTCTTTCAGTTTTTGTTTGTCCTGGAAGCTTTTTATCTCTCCTTCTATTTTCAATGATAGCCTAGCTGGATACAGTATTCTTGGCTGCATGTTTTTCTTGTTTAGTGCTCTGAATATATCATGCCAGCTCTTTCTGGCCTGCCAGGTCTCTGTGGATAAGTCTGCTGCCAATCTAATATTCTTACCATTGTATGTTACAGACTTCTTTTCCCGGGCTGCTTTCAGGATTTTCTCTTTGTCACTAAGACTTGCAAATTTTACTATTAGGTGATGGGGTGTGGACCTATTCTTGTTGACTTTGAGGGGGGTTCTCTGCATCTCCTGGATTTTGATGCTTGGTCCCTTTGCCATATTAGGGAAATTCTCTCCAATAATTCTCTCCAGTATACCTTCTGCTCCCCTCTCTCTTTCTTCTTCTGGAATCCCAATTATTCTAATGTTGTTTCATCTTATGATGTCACTTATCTCTTGAATTCTCCCCTCGTGGTCCAGTAGCTGTTTGTCCCTCTTTTGCTTGGCTTCTTTATTCTCTGTCATTTGGTCTTCTATATCACTAATTCTTTCTTCTGCCTCATTTATCCTAGCAGTGAGAGCCTCCATTTTTGATTGCACCTCATTAATAGCTTTTTTGATTTCTACTTGGTTAGATTTTAGTTCTTTAATTTCTCCAGAAAGGGCTTTTATATCTCCAGAGAGGGTTTCTCTAATATCTTCCATGACTTTTTCGAGCCCGGCTAGAATGTTCAGAATCGCCATTCTGAACTCTTGATCTGACATATTACCAATGTCTGTGTTGATTAGGTCCCTAGCCTTCGGTACTGCCTCTTGTTCTTTTGTTTGTGGTGATTTTTTCCGCCTTGTCATTTTGTCCAGATAAGAGGATATGAAGGATCAAATAAAATACTAAAAGGGTGGCAAAGACGCCAGAAAAATGCGCTGTAACCAAATCAGAAGAGACCCCAAATTGTGGGGGGGAGAAAGGGGATAAAAAGAGGTTCAGGAAAAAAAAGAAAAAAATTTAAAAAATAAAACAAATAATGAAAAAATATAAAAAAGAAAGAAAACATATATATATTTAGATAAAGTAGTAAAAAATGTTTAAAAAGAAAAGGGTAAAAGTTTTTAAAAATTTAGCAGAAGAAGAAAAAAGAAAGAAAAAAAATTGAAAAAATAAAAAAAAAAAATTGAATTAACCGCAAGACTAAAGAATCATGGGGAGAAAGCCTTGAGTTCCATGCTTTGCTTTCTCCTCCTCTGGAATTCCGCTGCTGTCTTAGGAATTGAACCTGCTTTCCTTGATAGATGAACTTCGTCCTGGCTGGATATTTTGTTGATCTTCCGGGGGAGGGGCCTATTGTAGTGACTCTCAAGTGTCTTTGCCCAAGGTGGGATTGCACCGCCCTTACCGGCGGCCGGACTAAGTAATCGGCTCGGGTTCGCTTTTGGGAGCTTCTTTTCCCTGAACGCTTTCCGTAGAGTTCCGGAGGACAGGAATGAAAATGGCGGCCTCCTAGTCTCTGGCCCGGAGGAGCCGAGGGCCTGGGGCCCCACTCCTCAGTGCACCCCCAGAGGACAGCACCCAATCACTCCCGTATCCCCAGCCTCTAGCCGCGCTCCAAGCTCACCCAGTGCGCAACCAGTTCAAGGTAACCCCGAGCTGAGAGCTCAGTCCTCGACTCTGTCTCTGCAGCCGGCTTCTCTGTTCTAATACCTGCGAGCTCTGCGACACTCCAACACCTCCAATCCTTCTGTGATGCTGCGGGACCTGGGGTCACGCTGACCCTGTGTGGGCTTCACCCCGGTTTAGCCTCTGGAGCAATGTCCCTCAGTGGAACAGATTTTTAAAAGTCGTGATTTTGTGCTCTGTTGCTCTGCCGCTTGCCGGGAGCCGGCCCTTCCCCCACGGTCTATCTTCCTGTCGTTTTAGATTCACTTCTCCACCAGTCCTACCTTTCAGAAAGTGGTTGATTTTCTGTTTCTAGAATTGCTATTCTTCTTCTCTTCAATCTCCCGTTGGATTTGTAGGTGTTTGCAATGTTTAGATAAGCTATTGAGCTGATCTCCTGCTACCTGATGCAGTCTCAGCCTGCTACTTCTCCGCCATCTTGACTCTTCCTTTTTAAACTGACAGTAGAATCAGATATTTGAAAGCAGGTGTGTCCCAGGGTTGTTCTAATTATCTTAGAGTGCTCTGAGTTTAGGACAGTTTTCACTATCATGGGGAAAAGGAGCATTCCTTTCCATGGCAGATGGTACATGCACCCAAAAGGAGGGCATGAAAGTTCCCAGTAGACTTGAGACTCTGTGGCTCAGCAAGGTGGGCCTGTAGGATATGAACAGGGAGTGGAATGGTAAGGGAAGGTGAGGCCAGATCACAGGTTACATTAGGTACCATGTCAAGGTGTTCAGAGTTAGTCTATATATTGGTGATGAGAACGCTCAAGATCAGGTTATTTCCCAAAATTGGCTTTTGCAGTATTTTTCAGTCCCACATGTTCTTCTAGAAATTTACCACTCTCCAAAAAGAGACAGAATCAATTTCTCTTCTTCAGTCTGGGCAGGCTGTCCCTCCTCTAACCAGTACAGAACAGCAGAAGTGATACTCTAGGACTTCTGAAGCTAGATCATAAAAACTATATAGCCCTATCTATCTGTCAGTTGGTCATCTATTGTCTTTCTATCTATCTCCTTCCACTCACTAGTGGAATCCAGCAACCATGATATGAGGCACATCCAGAGGCCTTGTGTGTGTTCTAGCTCTCAACCCATTGGAGACCTTAACTGGCAGCCAACTTCAAACCACCGCACATGGGGCAGAGCAAGTCTTCAGGTGATTCCAGCTCCCAAACTTCAAGGCTTCCAGCCAAGACCCCAGATGTTGTGCAGCTAGAGGAAATGCCCTGTCAAAATTCCTGGCCCATGGAATCTAAGAGCATAACAAATGGTTCTTCTATTTCACTAAGTTTTAGGGAAATTTATCGTATATCCATAGTAACTGGGATATCATCTTAATAATAACAGACTTAATAATAATCAGGCTTTATAGCTTTTGATATCCACAACTCACTTAATCCCCAATGGGGAATATATCATTACTCTCCTAATTTTATAGAAAGGCGAAGTCCCTTGATTAAGAGACAGGGCTAGCAGGTGGTAGAGTTAACACTGAAACCATAATCTTCTGGCTCCAAATCTTGTTTTCCTTCCATTGCATTGTGAAAAGTGGTCTGCTGTAAGGGCTCCCACTTAAGTAGGATCCACTTTGATCCATATGTAGCCATGTGCCTATCCATAGGGTAAAAACACATGGAACCAAAAGGCCATGAGCATCCAAGCCTATGTCCTTCCCAATAGAGTATGCTCTGGGTGCCCGGGATATTGGAAATCCCTACACACGTGACTGCAAGACTGATTCCATGCCACAAATGGTTACCTTCCCTGGTCCTTTGTCCTATGGGTAGTCTGTGTTTTTGTTAATATTCACCCTAGGCTGAGGGGTGGCTAAATCTCAGCTCCTTGCATGGGATACAGATGAATCTTGCACATATAAGCTCAAAATTCTCACCCATGTGCAAGGCCTCATCTGTTATAGGTAGAGCCAGGGATGAGGAGGGAAGAGGGTGTAGATGGTAGGCCAGGATTCAGGATCCAGCTCTCCCCATGCTATAATACTCTATCATACAACTCTGAGGAGTTCAAAAATTTGAAATTTGATCTGGATTTCCATGTAATTATGAAGGTATATTTGCTAAGACAGAAAGCCAGAATATATTCTGTTTAGCGTGTTTTTCTTAATCTTGATTTATAAGTTTTAAATATTTAGACATTTAGCATTTGGGTCTCTGTTCATATCCTTACCCCAGGCCCTGCAAATGTTAGGATTGATGGATGGATCAGGAATGAGACAAAAGGCAGGGAGAACAGCTGTAGAGCTCCTGCAGGCATTCAGATGACAAATGGAAAGCCAGATTACTGTTTAGGAGCTTTAAACAGAGAAAAGAGAAGTGAGAGACATTTCAGCAGTAGCAACCATCAGCCCCAGCCGTCAGTGAGATGAGGGGTTTGAGAACGTCCTCAGTGATATCTCAGACTTGTCTAGATAGTCCCCTGGATATAGAAAGCAATAACGGGAGAAGCAGCAGATTTTAGTGAGCTTCGTTCTGTGCGGGCTGAGGGTGCAGGACCATCAGCCTATCCTCATGGTGAGTACCACAGCTTTAGAGACACAGATCTGGCAAATATTAAGGCATGGAGTTGATGCAATCACTGAATCATTAAAGAGGGAGAAAAGAGCGGGGCAAATCCAAGGTATCCGTGAGGATCAGAAGTAACAATGACCCTGACGGAGGAAGCGCTTACAGCATCAAAGGTTTATTTCTCACTCATACATGTGCACTGGGGGCCAGTTGTGGTTCTGCCCCAAGTTCTTTAACCAGGAGCCATAGCTGGTGTAGACTGCAGAAGGAAAAGAGATCATGGTATTTATATGCTGGTTCTTAAACTCTCTTTCTTGGACATGACACATGGCCCTGCTGCTCACCTTTCATTGGGTAAAACAAGTCACGTGGTCTAACCTGTCCTCAGTGGGGTAGGGAAGTACAGCCTCTCCCAGGGAGAGGCAGCAATTACTTTTGAGCAATAATATAGTCAATGGCACGCCATTCTAGAAAAACAAATCTCCTCATCACCCCCCTTTCCCAATTCTATAACTGGAGCTGTCTAGCCTTGGAATGGGGTGCAGGGCTGCATTTCAAATAATCAGTGGTAGTTAACCAAGTCACTTGGGGGTTAAAGGAGGCACGGATTAAAATGCTGATGTTCCAAATGGGTGCAAAAGCACATACAAATATATAGAGATGAAACAGCATTAATTCACTTGGTAAGTACTTATTTATCATCTACTAAGTACCAAGTACTGGACAAAGATCTTTGTGCAAACTTGGACAATGGCCCAATACAACTAATGATTTAGAGCCATAAGGGAAAACAAACATTTCTTTATCAAGCAGTTTCTAATTGCTTTATATCCATTAACAACCCCTCCCTGATAACTCAGTAAAGTGGTAGTTATTATTGTCATTCTACAGATGAAGGGTGTGAGGTTCAGGGGGGTTAATATCCTTCCCAGTTTACACAGCCGGAAAGGGTCAGAGCCTGGATTCCATCCACCCCTAGTTCTAACCTCTCATTGAACCATCTATCTGCTAGCATTCAGCTCTTGGCCCAAAGAACTCAGGCACAGAGCAAACAGAACAAGGGCCAGGAAAGAGGCAGGGAGCTAGGGATACACCAATTTCCTTTAGATGGTGAAGGGTCCAGGGACAGGCCACTCCAACATGAGCCACTTTGGCAAGAACATTATCTTGAGTGAAAAGGAATCCAAACCCAGCAGATTCAGAAAAAGCTCCTTAATTCCTCTTCAACCACCTGTTTATACCAGGAAGACAGCTGTTGACAGAGATTTTTCTTTACCTAAGAAGCTGAACCTGCATAATGGTGCAATGTTTGTTTTCCAAGCACCTTTCACCTTTCTGCTAACGTCTTTCTCCCCTTGGTATCTTCAGACCCCTACTCCTCTCCTTAGCTCATTTAAGTGTCACGTTGCCTGACTGTCTTTGGGATATCCATGTCTGTGTGGATTCCCCATAAGCACATTATTAAATTTGATTTTCTCCTGTTAATCTCTCTCATGTCAACTTGATTCTCAGTCTAGCTAGAAGGACCTTGAAGGGCAGAGGAAATTCTTTCCCGACAATGGCAAAGTTATTTGCCAGTGGAATCGTGGGGGGAGCAATGTGCTTTCACAGGCAGACAGACCATCAGATGCACAGACCAAGCATTAAGCAACACAGCCGGACTAAGATTGTGAGGGGAGTACGGGGCATGGGAGACAGTGGAGAATGGTCCTGGTGGAAATGATAAAGTTCTAGAATATAGTGAGGTTCAGTGGGGTAGGTCTGGAGCCAATGACCAAGAAAGAATTCTTGAGACATCTTTAGTGCAAAATGGTGGTTTAAGGCACGGGGACAGGACCTGTGAGCAGGAAGAGCTGCTGCCCCGGGTTGTGAGGGGTGGCCAGTTCTGTACCCTGGGGTTGGGGGAGGTAAGGAAAAGGGAGGTTTCAATAGAACTTTCATATACTAAAGAGGACCTACAAGATACCAGATACCAGAGGCCTGGCCATCGACAAGGTCGTTTTGCCCTTTTTAGCAGCCTATTAAGATAGCTGGGAGATTCCTAAAGAATGTCACATATGTCCCACCCAGGAGTGGAGGTGGGAGGGAGGTTTCAAGGTGTCAGCCTTTGGCTTTGTCCTCAGCCAGCCTCTGTTCCCTCATGAGAGACATTATATCCACCTGAACTTCGAAGTCCACCTAGTAACCGTCTTCTCTCCACAACTTTCCTCATCTCCCAAGCAGGTCCAGACTCTACGTCATGAGTTGCTTTTCAGCTCTCTTAAAACACCATATTCTGCCTTCTTCCACCTATGTTCCAACCTTCTCTCCCTTTGATGAGGGAACAGAAGTCAAGCTGAGGACAAAGCAGAGGATGACACCCTGCAACCTTCCCCCACCCCCACTCCTGGGTGGGACACGTCTAACAGTCTTCCAGGAATCTCCCGTCTTGTGTCAATACCTTGCTAGAGGGAGAAAAACAACCTTAACCTGACAATGGCAAGGCCTCAAGGCCTCCAGTACCTTGTAGGTCCTCTTCAGCATATGAAAGTTCTTTTGAACCTCCCTTTTCCTTACAACCCCCAACCCCATAGTATATAACCTGCCACCCCTCATAACCCCAATGCAGCAACTCTTTCTGCCTGTGGGTCCTGTCCCCAAGCTTTAATAAACCACCATTCTGCACCAAAGTCGTCTCAAGTATTCTTTCTTGGTTGTCGGCTCCGGACTCCACCCCACTGAACCTCACTTATATTCTGAAACTTAATCACCTTCAGAAATAGTAAACTTTTCAATGGATGGGATAGTATCTTACTCATTTTGTTTCCCAATGTTTGGCACTTAGTAGCATCTTAATGTGTCTGCCCAGTGGAGAATTGTTCCTCAAATAAGTCTCCCTGTGGGCAAGGAGAGCCGCCCTTGATTGGAGAAACTTTAATGGCTATATTTTGAAGAGGGGTGAAAGGGGCTCCTCCTGGGATGGGTGTAATTGGAGAGAAGGAAAGATGATTTCCAAAACATTAGGAGTTGCAATTTTTTGAAGAATCAAAGACAGTCTGTTCTGTCAACTCTTGGGTTCTTCTTTGCAGTTAAAAGCGATGCCATTTACTTACAAATTATAGTGGTTTTGATGCAAATGAACCACTTCAGGACAGTTTCCTCTCCCCCAGATTAGCTGAGAAACATGGGGAAATTGACCAAGGAGGCAGAATGCTGAGCCTGACCTGAGGCCTATTAAAATAAAGCTCAGTTTAATTATTCCTATTTCTGATGTAAGAGGCAATTAGAATGCAGCCAAGTGGGAGGAGGGGGCTGGCCCAGGATTTTGCTTTTATTTATGTGGATTCTGGGTCTGGATGTGGCCAGCAGAGCTTACTGGACTGGACCCTGTGGGAAAATTGCTGACTGCAGAGGCCTGTCCCAGGCCGGCCCTGACCCGGACTTGCAGGCAAATTGTGGTAAATTACTGCACCCCTTGGCCCTCAGTTTCCCTGTTAAATAGGGAGACCCATCCCTGCCCTCTTTGCAGGAGGACTGGTGAGATAATATTAAGCTTTTGCCTGGTATTCGACAATTTACAATTTATAAAATGTTTTTGCATCCATTTTCTTATTTGATCCCCACAAGACCCTGAGAGATAGGAGTTATCATTTGCATTTCCAACAGGAAAACTAGGGTTGGTGGAGGTTAAATTGCCCAAGTCACACAATCAATTAGTGATGGAGGCATGCTGCTTCTAACTCCAAATCCTTTTTGGTCCTTCTTCCTCCTTCGTAGATTGAACAATAATGAAAAATGTAAAGGAGGTTTTGTTTTTTTTTCCTTTGCCCATTGAAAGGGAGCATAGTCTGCTATCCCAAACTCTGTCTCTTTGGCATAAGGATTACTTTGAGCTAAAGGCAACCAAAACCCAGCAGATTCAGGTAAAGCTCTTTACCTCCCTTTCAGCTCCCGCAATTTACGTTGGAAAGAGAGCCAGTACCAGGAAGAGAGTTATTACAAGTGATGCTTTTTACTTATGAAAACTATCTGCATAACAGGGCAACCTTTGTTTCCCAAACATCTCTTCTGCCTTCCTGTGAATGGCTTTCCTTCCCTTTGTATCCGCAAACTCCTACCCTCCTCCTTAGCTCAAGATGTTATATAAGCCTCAATTACTTGGCTGCCCTTTGGGGTCTCATATTTTTGTGGGAGCTCCTGTACATATAGAATTTGTTTTTCTCCTATTAATCTGTCTTATATCCATCTACTTATTAGACCAGCTAAAGAATCTAAAAAGGAAGGAGGGAAATTTTTTCCACCCCATCACCATCTTAGGTTCCTCAGCAGGGACCATGTAAGTGTGACTGGCCAAAGGCAAATTAACAAAAGAAAAACAAATAGAAGTTTATTTACATGTGCCCTGCTCATGGATGCATGGAAGCACCCAGTATTGAGTGACCCAAAGGGGTTATTTGCATTTGAATTTATATACCATCTTAGTCTAAACAAAGAAAAAAGGGTTTGGGACTTCTGGGTGAAAGGGGGTACTGGGAGGAAGCAAGTTATGGGCAGGTGATCAGGAAAAGCATGGTAAACAAGTATTGCTTAGGAAGGTATTACACAGATTTAAACAGATACCTTCTCCATTAATGAGTTGTTAAGGGTCCTCCTCTTCCTGGTATGGGCAAGAGAGACATCTTTACAAATTAAAATTTCCTTTATAAAAGGAAAAATTTTGCCTTCTTTTTAGAGCTTTGCCTGCATCTTGCTGGTTCTCAGTGGCCTTGTACCTCAAAATAATATGTATGCCAAAGAGGCATATTTTGGAAAGGCATATTCTGGTCCCTTTTGTCATCTGCTAGACCCCAAGACTTGACCTTTACTGCCTACCTGCTTGTACACACAGATGTTTGTCCCACATTTCTGCTTAAGCTCTTCTTTCTAGCTTATCTCTTAACTCAGGCAAAAGACCCAATGGGCATAGCCTCCTGTGATGAAAATCAGAACTGCCCCTCAAACAATAATGACGGCCTTGAAGAAGAGCTCTGGCTGACCAGACCACCCAGACCAGGTTGAACTCAACCCCCAACTTATGCCTGCATAAATGGGCCTCAAAGGAACTGACAGTTACCTTTACCTCATTATAACCCTAAACTCTCCACCCAAGGAGGAGCACAAGCATTGTCTACATAGCACACAATGAACATATGTATACGCATGTCTCCTTAAGGCACATGTGGGACCTGATGCCCACTTCTACATATGATGACAAAGCTCCCCTTTCTAAATATTCATCCTAACCCTAAATAAATTCACCCTTGCTGGGGGAGTCACAGTGTTAGAAGTTATTCCCTGTGGTCTACTTATTTGCTGCAGATAAAGTTGACTTTGTGTGGCAACTCCGCCTGGTATAGTTTCTAGCCCTGACTCAGAAGGAGAAAACTCACATTAGTTTGGTTAGACCTCCAGAAGAGAAGGCATACTGAATAACAGACCTAATAACAAACACATTACTTCCTAAATGCCAAGCATGGCTCAAAGAGCTCTACGTATGCTAATTCATTTATTCCTCCCAACAGCCCAATAAAGCAGGTATTATTATTATTATTCTCACTTTACATATGAGGAAACTGAGACACAGAGAGTCCAAGAGGTAGTAGAGCTGAGATTCAAATTAGGAGGACTGGTTCTAGAATACATGTTCTTAAGTCTTGGATAATTCCTTTACTCATTTCTGGCAGCAGCACAGAAGGAAGAAATGGGGCCATTATTATCTATCAACTACAGAAGATGGAAGGTCATATATCCCTCCTATTCCCTCCCGCACCCAGAAATCTTTCCTGCTAACCACCATGTTGCCAGAAATTCTGTCATTACAGATCATTTCTCTGGACACAGTTATTAGTTCTCTTTGTTTAAAGCTTCTCACCCTACCTGCCTCTTTAGTCACCCCCAACCCCCACACACACAGAAGAAAGTCTGAACCTCCAGCCGCCCTTTCTTCATGATCTTGGTCCCCCTTTCACCTCAGCTCTTGCCCCTCCCTTCTTCACACCCCACACCCCCAACCCACCGAACCCTGGGAATCCCCCGAAAGGGGACACCATCTCTTGCACGTTCACGCTTCTTCACATTTGGCTCTCTGCTCTTCATTGCCAGTGGAACATCTATTTTTTAAAAGTTCTCTGCTGCTGTGCACTTTCTGTGCACCTCCTTCGTGCTCCCAGAGCAATCTGAGCATTTTGTCTTCATACAGCATAATTGTTTAAGCAAAGTAACCGTGAACTACTTGAAGAAAAAAAACAATTTTTGTTTATCTCTGTAATACCTAGTTCAGTGCCTCGTACTTGGTAGATATTTGGTCAAGTTTCTCTAGGCTGATACTGTTCCTCAACACTCTATTATAAATTACTTTATTGGTGTCTTTCTCCACAGTAGAATTCGCTATATTGGTTTCTTCCCCCAGATCATGAAAGTAAGGCGTTCTCATTGTAAATGTTTCTGTTATAACGTTCCTGTTATAAGAAAAAAATAAACATCCCTGACAATATCACCACCAAAGGTATCTTCTCTTTTAGCTAGTTTTTTAAAATAACAACAGCTCACCGAGAAAGAAGGGTACCTACGTAAGACATGTCCAGTCAACATGAACAAGGCCAGGAAAAAGGGAGAGACCTAAATCACAGAGTATGGCCCTGGTGAGGCATCTGTGAGTTGAACAATTTCCTGGATATGTTCCAGATCAGCAGGAACAAGTATGAGATCACTGGCCTCTGAAGAAAGAACACCAGGGGAAATAGGAGAGCAAAAGCTACAGTAAAACAATGAAGGGGCAGACTTCCTTGCTGCCTTCAGAGAGCAGAACCGGGACACATGCAGAAAATTTGCAAGAAATCAGGTTCTGACTCCATTTAAACAACTTCTTCTTCATAATCATAGTGATCTACAAAAATTGCATATTGCCTTCTGAGATAGTAAGCACCCTATTCCTATGTACATCCAAGTAGCTACTGATGTTAAAAATTATTCATGACACTTGTCAAAGATAGAAAGATTTTATTTGGGAGCTACAATAAGGAAGTTTTGTAGTTCAAAAGAGACATCCCCTAGCTTAGGCTTAACTCCAAATACAAGGAAAAGTGGGAACTTAAGGCCAAGGAGCAGGGAGAGAATCGGTGGATAAAAAATTACTAAGGAGTAACATCAGGGGCCAGAGGCAATTCTGGCTAAATCCATCTAATATTGCTGAAGGCCAGGATTATCAGAAATCCCCTGGAGAATAGTGGCAAATGAGGAATTTGATCAGATGTTGAGGGTGGTCAGGTATGGAGGGTGGGGGATTCTGTTTGAACTGATTTATCAGAATTCTTGCTGAAATCAATGAAAAGATGAACACAGAAACCCAAAAGTCAGGGCTCTATGGAGAAGAGAGGTCAGAGGAGCCTGAGTGGAGTTTCAGTGAAGGAGACCATCGTTGTCACTGAGAAATATGCATTCATTGACCCAATCAGTCAGTAAGTCACTCAATCAACACTTACTGAGCACCTGCTACTTGTCAAATGGTGTTCCAGGGGCTACGGAACCAAAATCAGATGAGGCCCGATTGTCCTTGCCCCCAAATGGCCATCTATCATGAGGAGGATCTTACTACAACAGGTAAGAGCATAGACCAGATGACTTCTGAGATCCTCTCTAACTACAGAATCCAGTGGGTCTTACTTCTGGGAAGTTTGATCTCAGAAAATCTCACAAGTGCATTCCAGCTTGAATGTGGGTAGAGGAGATAAGATGGGGGAGCTCCTTGTGACACAGGTCTATCCTTCTTGTCTAAAAGGGCCTAAAGCTTCTTATCTAAGGGAGGAGATAAAGGGGCTGCATTTAGAGTTAGGTTTAGAAAAATCCACTTGCAGGGGCACCTGGGTGGCTCAGTGGGTTAAGCCGCTGCCTTCAGCTCAGGTCATGATCTCGGGGTCCTGGGATCGAGTCCCGCATCGGGCTCTTTGCTCAGCAGGGAGCCTGCTTCCCTCTCTCTCTGCCTGCCTCTCTGTCTACTTGTGATCTCTCTCTGTCAAATAAATAAATAAAATCTTTAAAAAAAAAAAAAAGAAAAATCCACTTGCCAAAAGGTTTGTATTTTCAGTGTTTTATTTAAGTTAAGTTATGGGGCAAACTTGGCTCATGACCACAGGGCCTTATATTTTAGAAAATAATCTGCAGTTGGGTTTTTCAAAATCGCAAGCTCCCCTCGTGCCTTTGTAATTAGATCTTATCTCACCAAAAAGTAGTCTATCCAATTTGAGGAGGTTGCTTACTTGAGATATCAGGGCTCACATGTTTAACTCCCCAGACCTTCACTGGCACAGCTTAACCTCTTCACACAGCGTATCATCTCCTCCCCATCTCCTTGCTGCCTACTTGAGATTCCTCTTCATCATTACAGTTGACCTGGGACCCCTGCAGAGACATAGCCCCATGGAGCATCTAGATGGTGGGAGGGGAAAGACCTGTAGCCTGGGCAAGTCACTGAACTTTGGGATGATAAGGATTTTAGGTGCAGGCCAGGAGGCCCCTGCATGTGAATTAAACAGGAGGTACTTTGTCCCATGGTAAAGATCCTGATTAAGCCTACCTTCTAGAAACTCCCATACCCCCACCCTGCTTATCTCTGCCCAATCGCCTGGCACCTCCAGGTCAGCTGTTCCACTCTGACCACATTCCTTGTGCCAGGTCCCCCTTCCTCCCCTGTCTCCACTCAATTGCAGACCATACTCACGTTGCCTTTGCCTAAAAGTTGTATTTTATTCTTCTCTTTCATAAGGCTTCTGAGTGCAATTTTATCCTAAATAATTAGGATAAATAGGATAATTATCCTAAATAAATAGCACACACTCGCATGTACATGTAAGCACACACACAGAAACACATACACACACACACACAATAGGAGTTTTGCTTTTGCTTTAGGGCGGGGAAGCTTGGTCTTCAGAAGCACATGGCCAGTAGGAAAAATGTTTCTATTTTATTCAAGAGAAGGTCACCTTCCTGTCTATAAGAGAAATTGACTTTTTCTAATGCAGCAAAGAAAAAGCCAAAAAATAAGTTGAGTTGTTGACATTTAAAAAAAAAAAAGCAGGTTGAACATAAATATTCTGCTACATGTCCATAGAAGATCTAGCCAAAGCAGCTTAATGACGACTGGCTCAGAGAGGGGCTGGGAGCGCTCCAGGGTTGGTTGGGAAGACAGCAGAAGACACCCGAAGAAGTGGTAGCAGGGGGGAGGGGGGTGGATTCCATCTGACCGTTAGCCTCAGCTCATTGCCCCAACCTCTGCCCCTTGGTTCTGTTTTCCTGCCTGGGTTGAAGGGCCCGGTGGGGTTCCACCAAAAGTCTCAGATAGGCAACTGGGTAGGCTGTCTGGGTGTTTCTTGGAAGGGGCTGCTTAAAAGAGCCCGGGGAAAGCGGAGAAAGGTAAATGGCAAGCCTTTGTGATGAAGAGCCTCCTTTTGAAGCTGAGATTCTGTGAGTGTCCACCAGCAGGGCAGCTGTGTATGGATGTGCGCGTTATTCGCTGCAGAAGAATACACAGTCAAAAGGGCAAGCAGAGGCCAAAACCCAGGGCTGGCACAGGACCATATTCACCCAGAGTGTGCATCTCTTTTTAACTTTCATAAAGGCACTAAATGGCTTAGCAGCCCCCGCTAAGTTGGCATGGAAGATAGCTTTAAAGGGAGAAAGCATGGGGACTGAGCTGTCCAAAGACATTGTTTCTCGTTCAGCTGCGGCCACCCCAGCTGTGGCATTGTGAGCACGCCCCCTAATCTCCTTGGATCTAGATTTCTTTGCTCCTAAAATGAAATCGCTCACAGTCTGAGCTACCCTGAAGTATATGGGGACAAGGAAATGACACGTATTCCCTGTCTCCCAACTTGGTCCCTTAGGCAGGCAAGAAGCCTTTCTTGGAGAGAGCCTTGTGGGGACCATCAGATCACCCTCTATTCTGGTCCCTGCCTCTGCCACCCAACTTCAAGCAAGTGAAGACTCCAGTCTTCAAACTGTCCCCTGACCCTGCTCCTGAAGCATGTGGGAGGGTGTTTTCTCAAAGTATATGTCCCTAGGGGCTGACAGGGATGGCCTGCCTGAGACATCACAGGCGCTGGGCCATTTCCCATCCCTCTGCAGCATTCACCTAGGAGCTCGAGGCAGAGGAGGGGCTCACCATACATGTTTAAATAACTCCAGAAGGCTGAACCCTGATGATGAAGCCACCTGCCACGTTCTCTCCATCTCTTCATCTGCTGCCCTCAGCTCAGGCCATCCCCTGAGATGATGTACAAGGGCTCCTAGCTAATGGGCAGAGGCGGAATCAGAAGTCACTGCCACCCTGCAAATGTGGGAGGTCCCTTTACCCTTCAACCCAGCTCCCTTTGCAGAGCAAAAGCCCTGGTGAGATCATTATTTGTTCCAATCTTCGGCTGCCAGCTGGGTGCTTCCAGAGCTCTCCGTCTAGAAGCCCTCGGGACTGGAGATTTAGTAGCCGATCAGACACCAGAGCTTCCAATTTATGGTTCAGAGAAAAGAAACCCTATTAATCTGGCACCTTTTATTCCACTGTAAATCCCGGCCATATTTAACTCAGCCACCATCAAGGCTTCCCCCACCCTGTCCCCACAGCTGCCAATGGCAGACCCATAATATAAGGCTTGCCAATTCAAGGAGAAATTAAGATGCTGCTTAGTATTCAGAGGGTGGTCCCCTTTACCAGCTTTCCTTCTGCAGTCCCCACCGTGCCCATTTAGCCAGAGGAGGACGTCTCCGTAGTAACTTAAGGAAACCCATTTGGCCATGTGGCTGGGGGAAAAAAAGAACCTAGTTTCCTTCCACCAAAAAAAATAAATAAATAAACTTGGACAGTCAGTGTTGATGACCTGTTAACAGTCCCTCCCCCTCATCAAGCCCAGAGAACAAAAGTGACTCGCCAAGGTCACAGGACTCAAAAATGACAGACCCAGGGCCAAAGAACGGAAGAGAAAGAAGGGAATTATTATAATAATTAATCAGTTGGTTGATTTTGTGGGCCTCTCCCACATGCAAGGCATGTTTGTATATTCGTTCCCATTAAATACTTACAACTCTGCAGTCAGTGTTACAATCACCATTTAACAAAGGAAGGAAGTGAAGCTCTGAGCATCTAGCTGATACAGTGTGGGCTGAGGATTTGAGATCCCAGCTATAGGGGTGCCTGGCTGACTCGGTCAGAAGAGCATGAGACTCTTGATCTCAGAGTCATGAGTTTGAGCCCCTCAAGATCCGATAGCCTGAGCAGCCAGCCTGCCCAGCTCCCCCAAACCTTACTCAAGTGTGTTTGAAAACTAGCAGGAAGTTGAATAAGTGACTTCCCCTCTCTTGATACTCACTAGTAGCTAGCTGTCAAGTCCAAGTCTAGAGCTCAGTCCCTGGGTGGTGAAAGAAGACAAGGTTCACCTTCCACCTCATGAGGCAGCCAGCCCTCTTCATCCCCGCACAGGGTTGTTTGAATAAGATACTGGACCCCTGGTCCGTCTGCCCTAGAACAACGTGGAGCACCACTGAGTCTCCGGCAGAAGCAGGACACGTGGACTTGTCAGGATGGCAGCTTCTGAGGCTCACCCGTGTTTGCGGGCTGTGGGAGCCAGGCAGGTGGCTGTCTGTCAGCTACAGGTGGGAGCCTGGTGGGCGGGGCTTCAGGAAATTGCTCTGACAAACAGTTCGCAGCTCTACCCTTTCCAAACAAGAATCATCTCATTTGTCCTCAAAAGCCCTATGAGAAGGTAAGGAGGAATGGAATCGGTTACTTTTTAAGAGCTGAGGAAATAGAGTCAGAGGTTTAATGACTACCCCAAGGTCATGTAGCAGGAAAGGAATAGAGCTGGGATTTTAATCAGGTCCACTGAGCTCAAATCCTGTGTTGTGTCAAATCCTAGAATCAGCCGTCCCAGAACTGCACAGCCGTGCCCCCGCTTTGCCGCACTGGGAGGAGGCTGCAGAGACCCTGGAGGCAGAGGAGCTGTTTGAAAAGCAGAAAGAGAAACTCTACGTTCTGCAGGGAACTTAATTGATCTGATTTATCTCAACGCAGATAAGGAACTACAGAGGTCCTCAGTGTACTGGGAATCCTGGTTTATTGTCCTCTCCCTGAGGCAGGTTTTAACAAGTTATGAAAGACTGGATTTTTATCTCTCGAAGCCTACCCCAGTAGACTAATCAGTTTCCTGATCACCCTGGCTCTCCCCTCCACCAGCACAGAGAAGGGAGGGACTGAGGCTACTTCTCAAGGTAGGGAGGACACGAGAGGGGAGAAGACAGGGATTCGGGTAGAATTTCTGTTTGTTCCTGAGCCAAGAAGCTCGTTTCACTCCAGGCCCTTCAGGGAAAGGAGTGGAGTTAGTTCTAAGGGACTTAACGAAAAGTCACATGGATGGATCGGCAAGTGTGAATCCTGTTCAAGTTGGAGTGAGTCATGGGGATGGAAAAAGGAGGTGACAGAGACTTTTAACTCCTTCTGGGGGAAATGTGTCTGACCGGACTAAATCAAAGCTCTTCAAAGCTTAAATTACATGAGATTCAACTGGATTTCACTGAAAATACATATTTCTAGGCCCATCCGCAAATAATATGATTCAGGAGGTCTGGGATGGGGCCAGGGCCTTTAAGGACTTATATATTCCAGTAAAGTGATCCACAAGCTCATACCTCGAGAAAAACTTGACAGCATGGACCAGAATCAGGGCTAGGATTCCTACAGATCCCCCTCCCTTTTTAACATTTTACTTATTTATTTGAGAGAGAGAGAGACAGTGAGAGAGAAAGAGCATAAGCCGGGTGGAGGAGAAGGGCAAAGGGAGAGGGAGAAGCACACCCTCACGGAGCAAGGAGCCTGGCCCAGGGCTCAATCCCAGACCCCTGAGGCCCCCAATAGATTCCCTTTCCGTAGAAGTAACACTTTACCCGGACAGAGTTCAAATCAAGTAGGAGCCTGACAATTCCCTTAATTCACTTCTCTATTCTCAAATCACATGATTTGATTCTCAAATTCTCCAATTGGCATCATGATTAGAAAAAGGATTCATCTTAGGGAAGCCTCTGGCTTTTCTTTCCAGATTCTTTTTTTTTTTAATTAAAAAAAATTAACATATAATGTATTATTTGCCCCAGACATACAGGTACTTTCCAGATTCTTTATTGCACTGTGACACTAGCCAATCTGACTCTGTCGGTGCTTTTATGAAATAGTGTCCACAGATTCCACACTATATAGGAAGTGACGTAGGGCCAGGAAGAGGAGTGGCCTAGACAGGGGGAGAAACGCTCCACAAGGCTGATGACGAGGTTAATGGAGAGATGGAAGGTAAAAGCCAAACAGCTCCTAGTGACAGCAGGTTCCAAAGAGGCTGAAGTGAGCTTGTGTGTGGAAAGCAGATGAGGGTATGGGATTGAACATACCGTCCACATGGGTGCCGAATCGCCCAGACCATGATAGGAAATGGCTTGCACAGGAACACAGGAAGCCAGATGCTGCAGACTTCAATGAAGAGGTGGCCATGGGCACTAGGTCAGTAGATGGCATCAACCAAGCTGTGGGTGTCTGAGGGGGAGGGGCTGGTGAGGGAATGAATTGAACAGTAATGGTGGAGAACAGGAGTAACTGGTTAGAGGATGTCAACCTAGTCTCAGGCTGGAGCTGGAGAAGGCATCATGGTAGAGCTAGAAGAAAAATGACCAACTTCCAAAGAAAGAATTGCAGAGAAGGTGGTCCTATCAGGAGGAAGCCAAGGGTCAGTTCATCAGTTAACAATGTCATGTAAAGCTTTAGAAATCGGGCAGCCCTGGCTTCCAGCCTGGCTCTGCCAACAGTCCTGCAATTTGGGGCAAGTCACTTGTCTCCCTTAGTCTCTTTTCCCTAATCTGTGAAATGGAGATATAAGGAGTGCCTTCCTTTTAAGTTGTTTGTAAGGATTTCATAAATAATGTGTGCTGGGCAGTTCAGTTAGCACAATGCCTGGCATATACTAAGTGCTCAGTAAATGTCAGCTATTACTATTTATAGTCATTTTCAAATCAATGCTTGGATGGAAAACTCTAGAAAAACACTGGAGGTGAGGAAAAACTGCATGGTGATTATGATAGAGACTGGCAAGATGGTCATCCATCTCATTTGTTCTTCTTGGGCACACAGAAAGGCTATCTTTCCCAGCCTCCTTTGCAGTTTGCTTGGATCCCATGTGAATTAGGACCTTTCTTTGAAGTATTTTTGAATGCTTTCTGAGGAATACATATCAGGGACACAAAAGCAATCAAAGAAAGTATAAGGACTGAACAAATGCAAACAGAGGGTCCAGCCTTGCCTCTGGATTGGCAGTAAACCCACTTTCCCTCCTTAACCCCTCCTGTGGGCAAGGCTCCATGTTCTGAGATCGTTACACACTTCAGAGATAGGAATTTCAGTGGGTAGTGGAGAACGGAGTTGGCCTGGAGCATTCCTGGTAAGGGGTGCTATGGCAAAATGCTTATGACCTGAGTTACCATCTTCATCGAAGATGCCATTGCTGTTTCCAGCACACACTTCGAGTTGGTTTGTTTGGTTTTTTTTTGGACAGTCATATTCTCACCGAGTTCCTGAGTCATGAATAGGTCCCATTTTCACAAAGGTGGTTGAATACGTTGAGAAGCATGGGTGGGGAACAGGGCAAAGCTCTGTCATTCATACAGGCAAACCAAACGAAGAATTTTGACTTCATTTGTGGTATGCTGTAATCAGCTGAACCCATAATCTTGTGGAATGCATAAGTGCAGATGCTCCGGTGACGAAATCCTATTCATTTATCTAGCCCGTCTTCACGGAGTACCTTCTAGGTGTAAGCAGCATTCTAGGTGCTGCTGGCTTGGTAACAAACAACTCGGACAAGGTCCCAATTTGCTGGACGATGGCTATTAAAACAAGCTCCAGCAGTGAAATCCTAAGGATGTTAGGTAGGTGAAGTGCTCTAGGAAGGATATAATGAAAATCTAATCTCAGTACCCTTTCATCAATGCCTTGTGGTTTGAATTACCCTGGCAATCTTTTGTTTGTGTGTGTCTCAGTTTTGTCCTTTATGCAATGGAATATCACACCTCTCCCTTAAGGAGTTATTAAGATGGTATGTCGCAGCATTTTGTAAAATGTGTATTCTTGCCCAAACTTGAGAAAGTATTACTAAGAGATTCCCCATCTTCCCTTTCAAAGGCCCTCATCCAACTAGATGATGAGCGAACTTCCTGATGGTTTTGATTTTTGCCAAAGTGAACAATGCTAAAGTCCATTTCTGGCTGAGCCCCAGGCAGATAGGAATTCCTAAGCAGAAGCACTTCTCTAAGTTTCCTCCTGAGCTTCAGCTCTTTGCTGTCCTCCTTCTGGATGCTCTCTGAACTCCTCGGCAGTCCCTGATTTATCCTACTTTCCTGTTTCTTTTCAGGATGGTTAACGAAGCATTCTGCCTTCTTCCCTCCATGATTACTCTAAAGTGAGGTCTGTGTACCAGTAATATGAGTACCCACCGGGTATTTGTTGAATGCAGAATCATGGGCCCAAAACTATACTTCCTAAATTTTAGCGCAATTCCCAGATGATTTAATGTGCATGAAATCTGGAAGCATGTTGCCTTAGAACCTAAGTTAATTTCTACACAGCTGCATAATTCTTTCTTCCTAAAAATAAATCAACGCACCCACTACGTGCTGGCACTTGCTAGGTGCTGGAGTCACACCACTGAACCCACACAATAGCAGGGAGCCATCTGTTTGAAATCTTTTTGTAATGAGACAAGTTACAGGCTCACGAGGAGTGGCAGTGACTGAGCCACAGACAAGTCGGCAAGGCAGAACGTGAGAACTGCTCCGCTGCGGCTGGCAGAGGGCCGTGGGACTATGGGTAGAGCCCAGTCGGCATGGCCAGTTGAGGAAGACTTCACAAAGGAGACGACACTTAGTTGAAGGATGAGTAAGGGCTGGATGGGTGGGGCGGCAATCGGATCCTACTGCCAGCCAAGGGACGGGGATGATGGACATCAGGGCAAGAGGAGGCCTGTCCTGCTTTTCGCCGGAAGCCCAAACTCTCTTGGCACCACGGGAAAGCTCCCGCACTTGATGCCCTGCCAACACTCACTGCAGGGCCGTGGGCAAACTATTGCTCGCATCTGGGCCCCACCTCCATCTAAAACTTGTGGGTTGGATGACAACTTTGCAGTTTCCAAGATGTAGAGCTCCTTCAAGCTCCAGCAATGGCCAAAGGGAAAAGAAAAAGAAACAGGACGTCGGGCTGGCCATGGCAAGTGTCTTTGCTTTCTGCAACGGGCTGCCATTTAGCTTTTACAAAGGAGGGCGTTTAACGAGGATGAAAAACACCGAAGGGGGTAACCTTTAGGGTCTTCAGCCCATGTTAACACCGAATGCTTATCCAGTTCTTCAGCAACAACTCTCTAACTGACCTCCTGAAGCAGGCTCTGGGGACAAGCACTGGGTTGGACACCCAGGCAGTGACAGGGATCCAGGGGTTGATACAGACCCATATGCACATTACTGTGGGCTCTTTCCTGCTAATCCTGCTTCTCCCACTCTCCCCTGGTAACTGTGGTTTGAAGAAAAAAAAAGAAACTGAATTACGGGAAAAGACCAACTGCTGAGCTCCAGACAGAAGCTCAATAAAAGGAGAACAGGATGGTATACACTGGCTAAAAGAACACAGAGCTTGAACACCCATGGCATTAACCCTATCTCCTAAAGAAGGTCCTCGATGAGGAGGTGGTGGACCTGGGGTCTGATGATTCTATTACTGTGTGCCTTCGGCCAGGTGGTCTGACCTCTCTGAGCCTCCATTATCCCATCTCTAAGTCCTGTTAATAGTCTTTCCACCCCAGGTCCGTTGGGTAGGTGTGTGAAACAGCACATGCCAGATATCTAGAACTCTTCTAAAGAGACACCCTAGAGAAATTCAAAGCAGAGAATTTTCTCTCCCTTAAAATGACTCCCAGAGTTCAAAGGACAGTTGTGTTAGGAAACCTACTGATGGATTAAAGTTTATGAATCTGAAAGTGAATGCACCTTCCTCTATAAAGAGCAGGGCGCTGTTGGATTTGGGGCTGCATAGAAACTCAAACATTCACCCAAGAAGCCTCTTAGTAAATAAGGCTTATCTTTTGTGTTGTGGAAGCATTCTACTTCTAGACCAGCACTGTTCAAAATTCTTTTGTTCTGAAATTTTCAGAAAAATAGGCCTAATGTTTCACTGACCTCCTGTGGGCATAAGAAAGAAGTACATTCATTCCACAGATCCAGGATTCCTGTTGTGGACTAAAGAAGAACTTGAATCTACCTCCCTGATGGAAAATTCACGTTCTGAAGGATCCTTCAGGCCCTTGTGTAGGCTCCCCTGATACTAGGTACTGACGTCCACCTCATAGGTTCATGCAATGGCAGAGCAGGGCGTATACAACTGGCATCATCGAGGAACTGACTGAAACATATTCCTGAGCTCCACTCAGAGATTCTGATTTTGTGGGATGGTGGTAGACCTAGGAATCTGCATTTATGTTACTAAGCACCTGGATGATTCAGATGCAAATAGTTCTTTGGATCACACTTTAAAAAAAACACTGACATGGGGCTCTTGGGTGGCTCACTCGGTTAAGTGTTGGACTTTCACTGCAGCTCAGGTCACGATCTCAGGTCCTGAGATGGACCCCCATGTTGGGTTCTGCGTTGGACGTGGAGCCTGCTTGGGATTCTATCTCTCTCCCTCTCTCTCTGTCCCTCCCTGTGTGCACTCTGTCTCTCTAAAAAATAATATTAATTAATTTATTAAAGTTTATTTATTTTAAAGATTTTATTTATTTATTTGACACAGAGAGAGATAATGAGAGAGAGAGCATAAACAGGGGGAGCAGAAAGGCAGAGGGAGAGGGAGAAGCAGAGAGCTCTGTTATACCCGAGTTTTCACGTCCAAGAGAGCACCAAGGAGCCAACACCGATGCAATCACACAAGGGTTTATTTAACAAGCTTGAGCTTGGGAGGGCGCCTGGGTGGCTCAGTGGGTTAAGCCTCTGCCTTCGGCTCAGGTCATGATTCCAGGGTCCTGGGATTGAGCCCTGCATCAGGCTCTCTGCTCAGCAGGGAGCCTGCTTCCCCCTCTCTCTCTGCCTGCCTCTCTGCCTACTTGTGATCTCTGCCTGTCAAATAAATAAATAAAATCTTAAAAAAAAAAAAACACAAAAAAAAACAAGCTTAAGCTTGGGCCCAAGTATACCCGACACAGCAGAGTAGGGACTTGGGCCCCGAGCTTAGTTAAGGCAGGGGTATTTATAGGTTCCTGTTACTAAAGCAGGGTGAGGGTCCTTAGAACTAAAGTAAAGTAGGGGAAAGTTCAGCCCTTGGGCACAGGGGTCTGAGATGGCTGCCGGAGCTAAGATGGCTGCCGGAGCTAAGATGGCTGTACTTTTGCTAAGGCTAAACCTGAGGTGGGATGGCCTTAATTTTTCTCAGCCTCCACAAGTTCCACACGGGGCTCAATCCCAGGACTCTGGGATCATGACCTGAGCCAAAGGCAGACACTTAACCAACTGAGCCACCCAGGTGATCCTAAAATTTAAATATAATTTTACAAAAACACTGGCTTGCCCAACCCCCTCGTTTTATAAATGAGGAAATGAAAGTACCAGGAAGTTAAACCTTTTGCCCAAATTCACAGTTAATTAGAGGCAAATCTAGAACCTGACACTAGCTTCTGACTCAGCCTTAGTCTGTCACTTGCTATCAAAACAGTCAGCATTATTCACTGGGCATTGTGCTAAATAAGCTGCCTCGTATAATTAACTATTCCATCAACATTATGAAGAAGATGAATAGTATCATTACCCCATTTTATAGGTGAGGGAACCAAGGCTGAGAACGGCTACGTGACACGCAGCTAGAGGCAGGCAGAACAAGGCTCAAACCTAGCCTGTGTGACCTTAAACCTGAGCTCCTGACCACTGTCCCCCACTCTGAAGCGCAGCACAGGCCTTAATCTCCCATGGCCTCTTCAGGGCAGCCACTTCCCCCACGTCTGAAAGGAAGTGATGCCCATGTGGCCCATGTTACCTTCTCTCTTCCTTCCAGAGAGGATTTTCAAGTTGAGGCATCCTTGTATGTAATTCTTAGAGCAGGAACCTCCCTCACCACACCCTGAAGAAATCAGTGCTCAGAGGTAGCTAGAGCTTTGTAATGTATTAGAGGATTGAAGCTGTGAGTACAGCCAGAGCCCCTCGGACAAGCACCAGAGATTGAAACACAGGAATACAGACGGCCATTCAATGAGATCTGGGACAGCTGGGACAAAAATAAAGACTCTCCAAAGGGATGGGTCCAAGATCGAGATTCCCTCAGAAGAAGCCACAAATGAGCATTGTTTAAGTGGATTAAGAGAAGAAGCCGGATTATTCTAATGCACCTATTTCTCTCATTAATCCCTGTATGGGTTATCTGTTTCTGCATAACAAATTACTCCCAAATTTAGCAGTTTGAAACAAACACTAATTATCTGACACAGTTTTTGAGATCAGGAACTTGGGAGTAGCTTAGCTGAATGGTTCTGGCACAGTGTCTTCCGTGAGGTGACAATCAAGTTGTAAACCAAGGCTGGGATTTTCTTGAGGCTAGAGAATCGGCTTCCAAGCTCAGTCATGTGGTTGTTGGGAGGTCTCAGTCTCTCCCTGACTGTTGGCCAGAAATCTCAGTTCCTTGATACATGGGCCTTTCCACAAGACTGCCCAGTGTCCTCAAGACATGGAGATGGTTTGCCCTCAGGCAAATAATAGAGAGGCAAAGAATCCGTGATGGAAGTCATACTCTTTTATAACCCAATCTCAGAAGTGACATGCCTATTTTTTTGGTCACATGGGACTTCCTAGGGCAATGTTACAGGATTATACAAAGGTATGAACACCAGGAGGTGGGGAGCAGTGGGGGGCCACTTTGGAAGCTGGGTACCTCAGACTCTTCCTAGCTTCGTCCACCCTTTCTTGTCCACACAATGTGGGCATTATGCTAAACACCAGTGATCCAGCTGTCAACACAATAGCCCATTTCTTTTGCTTTGAATTTCATACTTATTTATTTATTATTTTTTTTAAAAAAATATTTTATTTATTTATTTGACAGAGAGAGAGACAGCAAGAAAGGGAACACAATCAGGGGGAGTGATAGAGACAAAGGGAGAAGCAGGGTTCCTGCTGAGCAGGCAGCCTAGTGCGGGGCTTGATCCCAGGACTCTGGGATCATGACCTGAGCTGAAGGCAGACACTTAAAGACCCAGTTTCTCTTGAATTTCATATTTAATGTGAAAAATAGATAGTAGATCATTGAACCACACAAATTAATGTACAATTAAAGATCTGTGGCAAAACTGAGAAGGAGAAGAAGTGTGCATGCTGAGCCTAGAACTTTGTAGATGAAGGTGAAATGAGGCAAGTTATTTGGTGGAAGGAGTCAAGGAAAGCTTGCCTGAGGAAGCAAAATTTTAATTTGTGGTTTTTTAAAAAACTTTATTTACTTATCAGAGAGAGAGTGCAGGAGCAGTGGGAAGAGGGGCAGAAGGAAAGGGAGAAAAGGCTCCCCGCTGAGCAGAGACGTGATGTGGAGCATGATCCCAGGACCCTGAGATCATGACCTGAGCTGAAGACAGATGCTTAACCAACTGAGGTGCCCCTAATTTAAGTTTTGAAGTGAGCTAAGGGAAGAATGGGAGAAAGAGTATTCCAGGCAGGAAACGGGATGAGTCTGTCTCCTGTAAGAGGGAAGATATTGGCACATCCAAGGATGTAGTATACTAGCAAAGCTAGCACTCAGTAGGCCAAAGAGAGGGCATACCAAGGTCCCCCCTTCTGGAATGGCCTCCATTCCATCTGTCGCCTCCAAAGTACACCCTTAGAACCTTCCCATCTCTCTCCCCTTATTCAGTCGTACACCACCCAATCCCAATGCCTTGCAATTTCAAAGTGGTTGTGTATCATGTTGTACTATTTCATGGGTTTACTTTTTTTCTCTATAGTATAAACTCTGTAAGGAAAGGAGCCATAACTAGCCATATCCTGATGTGCTTATTACAATGCATGACAGACAAAAGCCATTCAGTACACTTGAAAAAATCACCATGAAACCCATGGCAAAAAAGGAGCATTGGAGACCCTATCTGCACACTTGTACATACACATGATCGTGCTCTCTGTTTCACAGACACACATGCATGAATATATCTATCTATAGAGCGGGCTCTGAAAATGAGGGTGCCACTGCAGTGTGGTAAAATTGGACCATCCTGGGTGATTTTAATCCATTTGAAGGGAGGAAGTAAATAAAGCCTCATAAATAATGATGACAGATTAAACACCCGGTTACATTGCTTCCCTCCCCAAACTTCACTAATATTACCACAATGGGCTTTAAAGCGTAAGCCTTGAAAAACAAAACAAAAAGGCACAAGCAACATTTCAGAAGCTGGAAAACACCTAAAAACAGTAACTTGGTGATTTAGTAACCTCGAAAAAGTTAAACCCTACCTAAACTGTAGTAGATAAATCCAACACATAAGGCAATTTACACTGAGGAAACTCCAAAAGCTCAGGGATTGGCAGCACAAGGCAATTCTGGAAGTGGCAATGAAGTTGGAACTGCCAACAGGAGGACTGACCTAAAGTCTGCTTAGAAGCAGTTTTTCCAAGAAACATATCTTGAATGTAAAAAAAGCAAATTATAGAAGAACTACATATAGTATGCTACCGTTCTAACAAGGCTCGAAACAGACAAAACCACAACCATGCATTGCTTATGGATTCATACATACATGGTATATAACATTAAACCATTTCTTATTATTTTAAAGACTTTATTTTGAGAGATAGCAGAAGCATTGGGAGGGACAGAGGAAGAGGAAGAAAGAAAATCTCAAGCAGACTCCATGCTGAGCACAGAGCCCAATGAGGGGCTTGATTCCACAACAGTGAGATCATGACCTGAGCTGAAATCAAGAGTTGGACTCTTAACCGACTGAGCCACCCAGGCGCCCCTAAACTATTTTTTAAAAGCAAGGAAATGACAAATACAAAATTTATGATAGTAATTATCTCTGGGTCAGGATGATAATGAAGGCTGGGAGATAGGAAAGAAACAGAATGCAGATGTAGGTGCAAAAATATTTAGAATGTTCTAGTTCTTAATTGATGTGCACCTTATTAATGAGGGTCATAATTTACATATGTATCACTTGTATCCTTTTGTATGTGATAATTGCATATTGTCCTTTATAAAAATATGACATAATTCATTTTTTTAAATAACACACAACCAGATCTCTTCTCCCCTTCTGAGTACCTGGATGACTTGCCTCTTCCAAGCCCAGGAACACCAGAGATTTAATCTCAGAAGAGAGTCTTCAGAATGGAGGATATCAATGAGAGTTAAAGACAGGGGTCCTACTATAAGCAAGCATAAAATGAACATTTATACTCAATACTTTGCAGCTTTCAGTCTTCTCCCTCCAGTCAGTTTCCAGAATGCTTTAGCTAGGCCTGTAAAATAGATACTTGAAAAACATTTCTTCTAGAAATATCTCTAAGACAACCCAAATGGAAAGAGTTAAAGATTTTCACAGTGGAGGTTTCCAAACAAAGGGCCCACGCAGACCACCTTATAGCAGAGCTCAGCAGTCAATAAACTCCATCTATGTGCACAGGATTTCAGTTTGCTTTTTGGTGCTTGTTCATAAACATAAGCAAATGAACAAGGATTCCTGAACACCAGCAGGAGTCCCCTCACGGGAAAGACAGACACAAAAATCAAAGGGAAAACAGTAAGTTGCAGGAAACAGACACAATCCAAGGAAAACAAAACGTATAAAGTTTGGTATCATCAGTTTTCTCAGGAAGATAGCAGGAGAGCTACTGTATCTATGAAGCAGAAACCCCACACTGTGCTCAAGGAAAATTAAGAGAAGAAAAAAAAGTGCCCTGGAAATTAAATAGACAATTGCAAAATTCAAATACTTGGTAGAGTTCAAAGGTTAAATTGAGGACATTTCCTAGGAAGCAAACCAGAAGGGAGAAAGAAAAAAAGAACAGAAGGAAAACGGGAGGAGAAAGAATAAGAAAATTAGAAGACCAATCCAAGAATAAGAAAACTAGAAGGTCCCCTATTCAATTGGAATGAATTCTAGAAAGATACTCTGGAGAACATGAAAACAAACATGAAACAATTCAAGAGAATTTCCCAGAACTGAAAATGTGAGCTGCCGGGTTGAAAGGATCCACCAAGGACCCATCAGCATTGAAATAAATGAGAGTGAACAGACACTGTCAAATAAACATGTTATTTCAAGAAAAAGAAGACATTGAACAATCTTTTTTCAGAACAAAACTACCAATTACGTAGGACAGTATAATAATGTTAATTTAAGACAGGCAAGTTCTCAAGAAGTTGACTTCCTGTTCATCCATCTTCCTCAGGATGGATTAGCAAATACGAGAGTGCCTGCCTTTCTCATAGCAATTCATGCAGAACTTTTGACTCTAAAGTTCTGGAGTCTGTGAGAGAATTAAACTTGTTTTTCGGGGGACCTCTTTATACTCAAAAAAATCAGGGCACCTGGGTGGATCCATCCAAGCTCCAAGCACCAGACTCTTGAGTCCGGCCCAGGTCATGTCTCAAGGTTGTGAGATTCAGTCTCACGCTCAGCACAGGGTTGTCTCTCTCCCTCCCCCTTTGCTCCTCTCCCCCTCTCTCTCTTCCTTCCTCCCTCCCTCAAATAAATAAATAAAATATTTTTCAAAATCATTGAGGACTCCAAACAGCTTTGGTTTATTTGGACTCTATGTATTGATAATTACCATTTTACAAATTACAATAAAGAAAATTTTTCATATTTATTTCAAAATAACCATAATAAACCTATGATGTGTTCATGAAACAATATATCTGTATAGAAACGTTTTCTCAAAAATAATGAGAATAGTGCGTTGTTTTATTTTTTGCAGATCTTTTTAAATGTTTGACTTAATAGAAAAAATTTGGATTTGCATATCTGCTTCTTTATTTAATCTTTTGAAATACAGTCTTGTGGCGAAATAGATAAAGAAAATCCAGCCACACAAAGGGAGAATAACTGTATGGCCCTTTCCAATAATTAGGGATATTCTTTGATTCTACACCAAAATGCAACAAATGATGACTCCTTAAAGGTTAGTTGTAACATGGAATCTGAAATCATATCAGTGAACTTTATGTACTCTGTTACACTAAAATCCACTGGCCTAACTTGTACTTTGAACAGTTCTTTGATCCATGCATGACTTTACAACAGTGTTCTTTGGTCATCTGGAAAATATTTATTTACTGACTTAGGCACATCTTCCAAATGTTGACATATTTCATTACACAATACCAAAAACAATCATACAACCATTAATATTACCATCGATCTCCTCAGAAAAACTCTAAAAAACAACTGAGGAACTGTGGAGCTTTTAGTGATCCATACAGGTTTTCTAAAACCCAATTTTCATTTGAAACCTCAATTTTATCTTAGGCAAGAATACTGTCAGTTGTTTTCTTTGAAATGACTGGTCCATGTTCTGCATTTTCTAGAAAATACCTGTTCGATGCCCAAATGTGAATAAGGATAGTTCGTCCATCAGTCAGTGTTCCAAGTAGAAGTGTTGACCTTTGGGAAAAGCTGCCGGTTCGCCCACACTCAAATAATCACACTAACGCTTTTCCTCAAGATTTTCGTGGTGCCTGGGTATGCAGCAGACGTACCTTATAAACCCTTCCTGCTTTGCCACACAAAAATTGTTTTAAGGATCTAAGGAAGGAGTTCTGAGGGGAGACCTAATTATTTTCCTCAGCAAGTGTGTGGTGGTGAAAAATATGACACCGGGTGCCATTTGGGGTCCCTGCCTGATTTGTGCTAAGGTTCAAGCAGTTTCACACCCCATGACTCTTCCACAGTGAGTGCAAACGACCACCCAGTGAGAAAGGAATGTAATGTCTTAGTATTAGTAGAAAAAGTCATTTGACCTCAGGCATCTCCTGAGGGGTTCTGAGGGACATGGAGGGAGTTGAGCACCACAGTTTGAGAACCACTGCCCTAAGACATCCATTGCACGTGACAAATAAATTTCTTCCCCGTGCATCTAGGGTGGTACCAGTTACGCATCATTCTTGGGGGAATTGAGAAGACGGTCCCTCAAATCACTTTCTTGATTTTGTAGTTCAAAGGAGGAATCCCTTAGGAAAAAGACTGTATCTTTGATACAGTTTGTTTCTTTGAGACAGTTACAATAACTATTGATACAGATATCTTTGAAACAAAATAAAATAAAAATTAATGAAAGGTGGAAAAGCAGGGTTGTGAGCCCGGATGCCTGTTCTCGAAGGCTTTCCCAGCACTCTCCCCTCTACTGGCCCACCGTGATCAGCACCGACCAGGTAACAAATGAGACTCCCAAGCTCAGGAGCAAGAACTTGAGAGACAGACTCGGTCGTCATGCAGCCTGGAAGCCGAGAGAACTGGTGCTCACGCCATTTGGTATGACGTGGGAGAATCTGCACAGGATTTGCCAAGCTGGGTTCAAAACTCCAATTCTGCCACTTCCTAGCTTTGGGGCCCCGAATGATGCATTTCAACCTTCCTCCCTTCTCATTTGTAAGATGGCAATCATGGCACCTGTCCTCACAGAGTTTTGAAACTATTAAATAAAACGACTGTCAAAATAATAACTATCTCTGATCTTGAACAAGGATCGCCCATTAACATGACCTGCAGAGGGCATAGGTACGTGTCCCTGACCTCCGGGAAGTTATGATTTGTTGGGGGGAGTCACATCATCTATACAAAATCAGAGATGGCAACCCAGATAAGTGGGGACTAATTCCAAGGTTCTGACTGAAGGAATCTTAGAAACGAGAAGCCACTCCTCTCTTCAGCCACATCAGAACAACCTTGAGATGCTTACCACACCGCACCATCCCTGTGTTGATTCTCTCAGCAAAGCCACAGGGGGAGCTAACCAGGCAGAAACAGCAAGAGAGAGGCAGCTGCCTACCTAGTAAACTTAGTCTCTCAAGAGCCCCAAATCAAAGGTCTGTCTGCCCACAAGCCTCCCTCCTCCACCACCACACTACAGGCTAAGGCACGGTATCCTCAAAGTTCTTGTTTAAAAGGGGAAAAAAATAGCTTGAGTGAGTCACCACTAATCAGAGATAAAGTGGTTTTACTGGTAAGGATTACCTGAGAAAGCGATTTCCCATCTTCTGAGGGCTAGTTGCTGACATGTACCTCTTTCTGGTCAGGGGAGTCAGGGCGGGGGGTCTTAACCTCATGGGGTACCCAGCTGGGCTGTGAGGCCCCAGGTTCCGTGGAACACCAGAGCTCTGGAAGCTTTAGGACAACAAGTCAGAGAGCTGATACCAGTAGACTTCACCTCCTTTTTACAGGGGATCAAGGCAGTTCATCCCTGAAAGGACAGAAAGGAGAAGCAGGGCAGGACGTGGGTTCTCTGCTCCATGAACACAGTCCTTGCCATCTGCGGCGAGAAGTCTGACGTGCCTTCAAACATTCCCAGAAGCAGCAAGGGAAAGCAGCTTCCTGCCGTAGAAGGAAGCTGAGAGGGAGAACTGGGCCAGCAGAGACGCCACATAGACAATGTGACTTTCTCTCACAGAGGTCACCAGCAAGAGGAAACAGCACTCCTGAAGGGGAGAAGCGGTTTGGAAATCAGCTGTGTCCGTGTTCCACCATCTGCTGCCGAGCAAGGGTAATTAAAATGGAGGGGAAACCTGTTGACAAGTTAATAACAGTGCTAAGATCTCAAAGGGGGTAGGTGGAAAACAGTCCATCATTAGTGCAGAACAGAAAGGCGGCCCTCAGGAAATGCACCACCATCCAGCGATGAAAGAGAAGCTGAGGAAGAACAAGGAGCCTCAGAAATTTCCCTGACTCGGTCAGCCTGCAGGAGAGATTTTGCTCCTATCCTTTCTCCTTGTTCTCCCACTGCAGGGAGACTTGTTGGTAGGCTCTCCCATACCACGCGCAGAGCAGCAACCCTAGGGACACTGCCTGAGCCTTCGGGTGTCCGGAACGGGTACTCTGGTAACTGAGTACTGCTAAGCCTTGGTCAAAGAGCCTAGCACAGAATTTTTCTTCCTTCTGCCTTTGGAGGTGAATTCAGATGCTCAGTGGAGCTCCTGGCAAAGCAGGACCATGTAGACGGGCATGGTGAGCATAGACCACCCCAGACTCAGCACCCCAATAGCAAGGACAGGAGAGCACGAGTTTTAATGTTATTGCCTGGGAATTTAGCTCGATGAGTGAGGTGGGATGAAAGCAGCCCACCCCAGGTAATCAAAGTCTGGTCTCTGTCTCCCATCCCAAAATATGCCTCTGTACATCTGTCATGGCTCCTCATTGCCAATTTCTACAAGACAAACTCTTTAGTAACTTCTACGACCTCTGACAGAGTTGTCCCATCTTTCGGCCTCACTTTGCTACACCCTCCCCAACAGTCCCTTTCCTCCACACACACAGAGCTTGTCCTCCTCCCTGAGCATTCCAGCCTTTGCAAATTTATTCCCTCTGCTCTGGCAGATCTCCTTTTCCTTTTCTTCCCGAGCAATTTCAAGGTACCTTTCAAGAACCAGCTCTGTGAACTCACCCCTTTAGGGGTCCTTTCCTTTTTTTTTTTTTTTTTTTTTTTTTTGCCTCTAGTATCTTCACATTGCATTGAAAGTATCTGTTTATCTGTTTAATAATAACCTGGCAGTACTGATAATATAATCATGATAGCATCATTAACTGAATGCTAACTGTGTTCAAGGCACTGGACTAGACTTTTATGCATATAATCTTGACACCTCCCAAAAGACCGTATGCTTATGCCAGTAGCAAAGGTGGGATTCAAACCCAGGATGACCAGTGCCATAAGACAGTCCTTGTCAAAAGGAGGGACTATGTCTTATTCATTCCTGAACCCCAAGATTTTATCAGGTCCTCAAATAAGTATATGTAAAAGGAGGGAAATAAAGACACATAGAGGTCTTGACCTATGTTAACTGCCAACACCAGCTGAATATTTACCATCGGCCAGCTTGATGCACAGCAAGCACTTTACTCGTCTTCATTTCATGTTTGCCCAAACACCTGTGAGGTAGGTGCTATTATCATCAGCATCTGTGTCACGGAACCTGATTGTATAATAGATGCTCAATTAATACACTTGGAATGAATTCATCTACATGTTATAGATGTGATAACTGAGTTATCACATAACACTTAAAAGAGTTAAGTATTTGGAACACACGAGATAGAAAGCACAGTCAAGACTGAAAAACAGGTGTACCCTCTCAAGCCCACAGTAGAAAGGCTGGCCAACAATTATCTCTGTCTTTAACACTCGTGCAGTTGGAGAGCAGCACTGGAGATTTTCCAGTGAGGTATGGAGGGTTTCTGATGTGGTCTTTGTATTATGCTTCAAAATTGGCATATGGTGAAAATCAACCCTGGACTATTTACTTAGGAAGCTTGAATCCTGGTCTTAGCCCTTGTGCTGGACCGCAGATTAGCCTTCATGAGGCCCCTGACCCGAGTCCAGTTCCTGTGTCAGCAAAGCATGCTGGTTTATATGCTCAAGTAACCAATATAGTGAGTTAGGTCACCTGTGACTAAGATAATTCACTGGTGATTACAACTAGTTGCACAACTGAGGCCTGATAAAGGTCTCGTGGGTGCTCACTGACTGCCAAGCAAGAGAGACAATGCATGGAGTCAGCAGTGACCTCAAAATTCCCTCCAGCAGGCAGCTCCGAAAAGTACAATTAGCAGACTTGCACCCTTCCCAATCCCAGGCAACTCTGGATCCCTGGGGAAGCTAACACTGTCTCTTTTCCTCTGGTTTTACTAACACCAAAATTGTACATTTCTCCACTTACCTGCGGTAATAAAAGAGCATCATTGTTTCCAAAAAGCAAGGCTCAGGGAGTGGGGCTGGGGCTCTGTGCATCACTTCTCATTGCAATGATGCGGCACCAAAAAGCCATCCTTCATCATGTAAAAGACACTCTCCATACTGCTGTGTCTCTATTTGCAACAGCCTCTGAGATATTCATGTGATAGATCATATATTTGCCTGAATCAATATTTCCCTGACACTGGGAAGCCCGCCATCCATCCGTCCCATTTCATTTGATAAAGCCCTTCTGTGTCGCCTTTACTTAGGCTGACAGGATCACAGGTCCTCCTTTCCCACCTGATGGATGATGACCAGATGAATGATTGCTTCATAAATTACCATCTTGGGAACAGAGCTCCAGAACACAGACATGCCTACCCAGCGGTTGAAGAGACATCAAGGAGACGTGGTGTGAAGGGCAAAGGCTCATAGAACCCAATCTGGGAAAGCTCTTAGTCCAACATTCTAATTGAACAGAGACAATGAGGCTTAGAGCAGTTATGTAACTTGTCCAAGTTCTGATGGTTAGTTGTAAGTACACATCGGATTCTCACCGCATGCACCAGCTATCCCCAGAGGCCTTGACCCTGTTGGATTTTTTTCTGACCTGTCTGAGAAAGATGGAGAACAATGGTTCCAGTGTGACTCCCAGAAAGGAGAATTCGGTTCAAATCCTGTCACTTAGCACCTAGCAGACCCCCATGAAGTGAGAACTCAGACACAGATAAAACATCCCTGGAGATTTCCACCCATTGTCTTGCGGCTAGAGAAATCAGGTGACCAACAAAGTATGCAAAGAAAAACTCAAGTTAGGTGTCCCATGTATACCAGCATTCCTGTGCAGACTCCTCCTCTGATCTCGAACCCTGAACCAGACCTGCCTGCTGGAGGAAGTCAGTCTGTCTTTCCCATTGCTCCATGTCCCACATTCCTCATGTGCATGGGGACAGCCAGCTCTTCCAGGCATGTGTCACAGACCAGAAACTGGACACCTCTTTATCTACCCTTTCACGCTACATTTATCTACAGAACTGCTCAATTCTACGCATTCTGCCTCCCCAACACCTCTGTTCCCCAGCAGAGTGCTGGTAAACCTTTAACAACCATCAGTCCCCCCGCCCCCCACAAGAAAGCCCCTGACCTACTGATTTGTCCATTTTGGTGCTATAAATACTCTACCATGGCCAATATCAAGGTACCATCGCAATGTCACTGAAGTTGGGGAGAGCTGTGCAATAGCACCGTTCACAGAGCATTTCCACCACACAGGGAAAAGAGATGAAAATAGCCTCAAGAGCACAGATAATAGCAAAATGCAGTGAAATCATTAGGAAGCCATGACTTTGGAGTGTCTATTACCTTTGTTTTTAATGTAAAATGTTAAATTGTACATTGATGTAATTTAGTTCATAATAAAGACACTATTTAACAATTGGCTGAAAATTTAATAACTGACTCTTTTAAGTCCGTGTAAGCGGGCTCCAGGACCCCACTGTGCGTCTGTCTTCCTGCCCCGGGTTCCTGTGACCTCTTCAGTCCTTATCCTCTGCATACTTTACCTGGGCTATTTTAATAGCTTCCTAACCTGCCTCCCAGCTCTGGCCTTCCCCATTCCCTACCATGCTGTTCTACGTTTTCAAAATGTAGTTCCTAATCGCCCTGCCTAATAAATGGCAGCTATCTCTGTCTGCAAGTCAAGCATAAACTCTTCCCCTGAATAGTCGAGGCCTTGTACCACAAGATCTCAGGGCTTCCTCTCTAATTTTCTCTCCCAACTGCCACACTGCCGGTCTCTTGTACTTCAGGGGCTGACAGACCTGGTTTTGAAGTTCACCTTTGCCGTTTATTAGTCAAGTGACCTGGGACAAGTTACTTAACTTCTCTGATCATTAGTCCTCTCGACTGAAAAACGGGGGAAGTCTCAGAATGGAGGGTTAAACCAGATCACACATACTATTCCAAAATCAGTGACCTGCCCATTTAAGTGGTGGTATTACCTTCTATTTATGAGTTTATCCTGTGTGTAAACCCTGGTTCTTTATGGTATTTATTTCTTCGTTGTCCCCACTTGATAAAATAGAGACGTTTGACAGCCAGACTCACATTCCCAATGCTGTGCTATGCTGCAGCCAGTCTGTTTAATTTCCTTTTTTTTTTTTTTTTTTTAAAGATTTTATTTATTTATTTGACAGAGAGAGATCACAAGTAGGCAGAGAGGCAGGCAGAGAGAGTGAGAGGGAAGCAGGCTCCCTGCCAAGCAGAGAGCCCGATGCGGGACTCGATCCCAGGACTCTGAGATCATGACCTGAGCCGAAGGCAGCAGCCTAAACCACTGAGCCACCCAGGCGCCCCCAGTCTGTTTAATTTCCTAATCTTTGCTAGCATCACCTCCTCCACCTCTGAACTTTTACTCCTGCACTCTGCCTCTGAAAAACTCGTCCATCCACTCAATAATCAAAAGACACAGAACCCAATTAAAAAGAGGGCAAAGGATTTGAATAGATATTTCTCGAACACACGCACACAAACACAAATGGCCAAAAGCACATGAAGAGATGCTCAACATCATCAGTAATTAGAGAAATGCAAATCAAAACCAAATGAGATCCTGCTTCATACCCACCAGGACATCTATTATCAGAAAGACAGACAGTAACAAGGTTATGGAGAAACTGGAGCCCTCATTCATTGCTGATGGGAATGTAAGAAGGCACAGACACTTTGGGAAACTGTTTGGCAGTTTCTCAAAAAGTTAAACATAGAGATAACATATGACCCAATAATTCCAGTCCTAGGTATATATCCAAGAAGAATGAGAGCTTCTGTTTACACCAAAACTTGTACATGAGCATTCATTGCACCATTACTCATGGTTGTCAATAGTGGAAATGACCGGGGCGCCTGGGTGGCTCAGTGGATTAAGCCTCTGCCTTCGGCTCAGGTCATGATCTCAGGGTCCTGGGATCGAGCCCCACATTGGCCTCTCTGCTCAGCAGAGAGCCTGCTTCCTCCTCTCTCTCTCTGCCTGCCTCTCTGCCTACTTGTGATCTCTCTGTCAAATAAATAAATAAAAATCTTAAAAAAAAAAAAGTGGAAATGACCTAAATGTGCATCAACTGAGGAAAGGATAAATAAAATGTGGTCCATCCATACAATGGATTTATTCTGTTATAAAAAGAAATGAAGTTTCAATACACACTACAACATGGATGAACCCTGAAATCATGTTAAGTGCAAGAAGGCAGTCACAAAAGACCACATATTGCATGACTTCATTAACATGAAATGTCTGGAGTAGGGAAATCTATAGACACAGAGCATAGTTGCATGGTTGCCTGAGGCTGGAGAGTGGTGGGCGGGGGTGGGTGGGAAATAGGGGTGACTGCTCATTAGTAACAGGTTTCTTTTTGGGGTGACAAAAATGTTCTAAACTTAGATTTGGTGATAGGATTTGATGATAGTTGCACATTGCTGTGAATATACTGAAAAACATTGCATTATACTTTAAATGAGTGAATTTTATAGTATTTGAAGTATATCTCAATAAAGATTTTTTAAATGCCTTGAAGGAAACAATCTCATTTGTAATTGCAGCAAAAACAATTAAATACCTAAGAATAAACTTAAGCAAGGAGCGGGAAGATCTACACACTGAAAACTGCAAGACATTGATGAAAGAAATTGAAAAAGACACAAATAATTGGAGATATTCTGGACTCATAGATTGGAAGAATTAATACTGTTAAGTTGTCCACACTACCCAAAGCAATCTACAGATTCAATGCAATCCCTATCAAAATGGCAGTGGCATTTTTTCACAGAAATAGAACAAACAATCCTAAAATTCGTATAGAACAACAAAGGATCCCAAATAGCCAAAACAATCTCGAAAAAGAACAAAGCTGGAAGCATCGCACTTCCTGGTTTCCAACTATATTATAAAGTTATAGTAACCAAAACAGTATGTTGTGGCATAAAAACAGACTCATAGATAAATGGAACAGAAATAAACCCATGTATGTATGGTCAATTAATTTATGACAAAATCTATCACCAATTAATATACAATGGGAGAAAGGACAGTCTTTCCTTTTTTTTTTTAATTAATTTATTTTTTTCAGCGTAACAGTATTCATTGTTTTTGCACAACACCTAGTGCTCCATGCAATACGTGCCCTCCCTATTACCCACCACCTGGTTCCCCCAACCTCCCACCCCCACCCCTTCAAAACCCTCAGGTTGTTTTTCAGAGTCCATAGTCTCTTATGGTTCGCCTCCCCTTCCAATTTTTTTTTTTATAAACATATAATGTATTTTTATCCCCAGGGGTACAGGTCTGTGAATCGCCAGGTTTACACACTTCACAGCACTCACGATAGCACATACCCTCCCCAATGTCCACAACCCCCTCCCCCAAGGACAGTCTTTTCAATACATGGTGCTGGGAAAACCGAGTTCTCCCCTATACCATACACAAAAATCAGCACAAAGACTTGAATGTGGGACCTGAAACCATAAATGCCTAGAAAAAAACACAGGTGGTAAGCTCCTTGACTGTAGTCTTGGTAATAATTTTTTGGATTTGACACCAAAAGCAAAGACACTGAAAGCAAAAGTACACAAGCGGGACTACATTAAACTAAGAAGCTAAAGGAAACCATTAAGAAAATGAAAAGGTGGCCTATGAAATGCGAGAAAGTCTTTATAAACCCTAAGTCCAATAAGTGCTTAATATCCAAAATATGTAAAGAACTCATAACTCAATGGGGGGGGGCAACAAAAAATGGGCAGCAGAACGGAATAGACATTTTCCCAAAGAAGACATACAGATGGCCAACTGGTACATGAGAAGATGCTCAACATCCCTAATCATCAGGGAAATGCAAATCCAAACCACAGTGAGCTATCCCCTCCCATTTGTTAGAATGCTATCTCAAAACACAAGAGTTGGCAAGGATGTGGAGAAAAGAAAAGAAAGAAAAGAAAAGAATTTTGCACTGTTGATGGGAATGTAAATTTCTGCAATTACTAATGAAACCATTACAGAGGTTCCTCAAGAAGTTAAAAACAGAACTAGCATATGATCCAGCACTTCCACTTCTGGGTATATACCCAAAGGAAAGGAAGTGTCTACCTCAGAGAGCTACACCCCACTGTCCATGCAGCCTTGTTTGTGATGGCCAACACACGGCAACAACTCAAGTATTGGGCAACGGATGAACAGATGGAGAACATGTGATAGATACGATGGAATATTATTCAGCCATAAGAAATAAGGAAATTCTGCCATTTGTGACAACGTGGATGGATCTTGAGGGCATAATGCTAAGTGAAATAAGCCAGACAGAGAGGCAAATACTGCTTGGTATCACTTATATGTGGAATCTTTGGGAAAAAAAAAAAAGTTAAATTCAAACTCACAGAAAAAGAATAGGGAAAGGTTGGGAAAAGAACTCAAACTTTCACCATAAGAATAATCAGGTCTGAGGATCTAACGTAAAACATGGCAACTATAGTTGAATACCTATATTATGTAATTTAAATTTGCTAACAGAGTAGACATTCAATGTTCTCACTAAAAAAAATAATAATAAATAAAATTTAAAATGATAAATAGGGGCACCTGGGTGCCTCAGTGGGCTAAGTGGCTGCCTTCGGCTCAGATCATAATCCCAGGGTCCTGGGATGGAGCCCTACCTCAGGCTTCATTGCTCAATGAGGAGTCTGTTCCTCCCTCTCCCACTGAACCTCCCCCTGCTCTTAAGCAAATGAATAAATAAATAATTTTTTAAAAAATCATAAATAGGGGCGCCTGGGTGGCTCAGTGAGTTGATCCTCTGCCTTCGGCTCAGGTCATGATCTCAGGGTCCTGGGATCGAGCCCCGCATCTGGCTCGCTGCTCAGCAGGGAGCCTGCTTCCCCTCTCTCTCTGCTTGCCTCTCTGCCTACTTGTGATCTCCATCTGTCAAATATATAAATAAAATCTTTAAAAAAAAACTTTAAAAAAATGATAAATATGTGAGGTAATGGATATATTAATTAACTAGATGGTGGGGATCTTTTCACAATGCATACCTATCTCAAATCACCACTTTAAATATAAATTTATGATTTTATGTGTACAATTTGTCAATTATACTGCAATAAAGCTGGAAAAAACCTTAAAAAAAAGTTTATCCATCCATCAAAAATGATGGTGCCCACCTAGTGCCCATCTTCCTACTCCTAGTTGGCTGCAATTTCTCCCTCCCCTAAGGCCAGAATTCATTAGATGTTGTTTCTTCCCTCACTTCCTATGGTAGCTATTTGTGTACCATTTTCATCTATTAGACTAAATAGCCTCAAATTTTGTGAATGTGCAAAATGGAGCAGATTCAGTAGCATTTCTGCAAGGTCACTCACTCTTCTGTTACGTTTTTTTCACGCAGGGAAGGAAAGGTGTGCATTTGAGCCCACACGGGGGGAGCTGTGCCTGACCTGGGCCCACTCACACAAGCGTGTTGCACACACGTGTGCCATCCAGCATGGCATGGATGTTTGTGGGGGTGGGGGAGCTAGCAAATCTCTAAGTGGGTAAAATCTACTGCAAAACGATGACTGAGTTTTACCGGCTCAGAGTCTTCTGTGGCCCTTAGCCCACCCAGTGCTTCACGTGAGGTAGAAATTCAAGGCATGTACGTGAAATTCTTCCCTTGGCACTCAGTTTGAGACTATAACCAGCAGAAGATTGAGCAAAATTGCCGGCAGGATGACCTCCAAGGCCAAAATGGAATTTATTCTGCAGCAGTTTTAAATGTTTCTTTCACCCCGTGGCATTTTCCTTTGGAGCAACACATTATCTTTGGTGTGACTTATGAACGACAATGTGTACCCTCCTCCCCCGGCCCCAGGATGAGCCCTAGCGCACCCTGGATAAATGGAGAAAGGCTGGTTTCATTCCTTTGGCTCCCCAGGGAATAGGAAGCTGGTAGAAATCTCATACTGAGGCACGAGGCTGGTGAACAGTGTGGCTAATACCCCAAGAGAGCAGAGCAGGACAGGGGGGCAGCCTTCACCAGCCACAACCCTAGTGCAGAGACAAAGAAGTGGGGGTGGAAAGGAGCCCAGTCTGTCTCGGGCAAAGGAACCAGACGGCTTTTGCCAACCCCAAGACTCTGGGTCTTCTATGCAAACATTCTTGTTCTGAAAAGGGCTGCCGAGGAGCACGCCCTGAAATCTAATTTAATTCTTTTTCCTCGGAAAGATCAAGCAGAGAAGACAGAGGCGATCCATTTTCACAGAGTGTGGTCCCGCGCGGTCTGTCGCTGCCAGAGTGTGCCTGCTGCCTCATTTGCTGGTCACTGACACTGAAGCAAAAGCACACATCCAGGGGCACATAAGCACCTGCGCACACGGGCAACTCACACACGAGCACACTTGCGCTCACGTGCAGCGGGCACTCCTGGGCGCAAAAGGTCTTTTGTAGGTGCTGGGGGCAGGATGAAGTCAGTTGCTTGCATTAAGACTGAGCTAGGAGACCAAAAAAAAAAAAAAAAAAAAAAAAAAAAAAGCATTCATGCAACGCCACCTAACGGTACTTATACCTCATTACAGTCTTCGGTCCAAAGGGCTAAACTCAGCCTGTAACTTTGGATCTGGCCCTGAGGACAGGTTTCATCTACTGCATGATTTTTGCCAAGGGCTGACCTGCCACTTCCACCTCTACCTTGTGCTCCAAGCCCCAGCCAGCCAGCCTTTGAAGATAAGCCCTGAATGTCAAAGTTCATTTCATCCCCAACTGGACTCTCCCAGGGCTGAGCTTTGACTCGCTTGCAGTTTGGGGAGACCCTGGGGACCTCTTCTTATATACACACTGGTTATATCAAACCATACCCTCTGAAGTTAGCTGGGTGGCTCCTGTTGGATTTTGAGAGCCCTGGGAGATTGCAAGTCCCTAGGGACTTCCAATAAGGAAGGAAGGGCTTTTGTGGGAGACTAGACCGGGCACTGACACCTAGAGTGGGCCTCACCAGCCTTCTTGTTCTCCCTGTGCTAAGTAATTTCTTCCTTAGCTCCTCCCGGCAAAAAGAGTGAGTCATCGCATCCTTTGAAAGGCTGTAAGAACAAAATCCATAGAAGGATTGTATGGATTTTGTAGAAGCTGAGCTTCCCTCTCTGCGAAATGACATTGACATTGCAAAATGCACATTGATAGGTTAGCAGTCAAAGAGCTATCTGAAGTGACAGGTCCCTTCCAGCAGAGTCCTGTATGGGTTGCTGACAGCATTTATGTAAAAGTAAATGTATGCGCTATTTGCATGCTTTACCCTTTTAGCTGCAATAATGAACCTACTATCGTACTAGGTGGGATCAGAAAGCCTAGTTGTGACAACCCATTCTCCCTCTTCCTCTCTCTCCTCCCTCCGTTTTCCCCTTTCTTTCCCTGCTCCTCTTATTTCTCCTCTTCCCTCTACATCCCTTTCTTGAATCCTTCCTCAGCAAAAAATTGCTAGCAACAAATATATTGTCCTTTGATGATGAACCCAGCTATCCACCCCCTAGAGTGAGGGAACTAATGCCCTAACAAAGTAACCAATTCTCTTTGCCTAAGACTTGCCCAGTTTTGAGCTGAAAGTCTTGTGTGGACAAATCAAGATGGTTGGCCACTCTAGATCCAAACACTGTGTGGCTGTTGAGGTAATAACATCATCTTCTGCACCCTTTCTTATACATTTGCAGCAAATGTCCATGGGTCTGAGCAATCTAGGTGCATCTCTTCTATGAAATCCGTGAAGCGCCAGGCATGCAGGATGGCCCTCTCCCTCCCCCAACTCTGTTCCGGGTCCCCAAACCTGGCTCAACTTCTCTTTTTTGGATCAATACTCTCTTGGCATATTTTAACCACATTCTGGATTGAGACATTTGTCATCTCTGCTTTGACTCTTTCCTTCTTTACCTACGTGCAATTAATCACAAGTTCTATTGATTTATACTTTGAAATGCCTGTGGAATACACTTTTTCCCATCTCTACTACCATCATAATAAAAATTATAATAAAACCAACCCCAGCTCTAAGGACCAGTTGAAGCTGACTCAAGAAAGAATGGAAGGACAGGAATAGGAATCAACAGTCTATACAATTCAGAACTTCCTCCAAATTATTTGATGATGAAACTCATTTTTCACAGAGCAGCTGATGGGACCATTGTTCCATGAAGTGCAATTTGGTAAAGGTTCATCTAGCCCGCAGACACACTGTTTTGCACAATTAGAAAGAATGTTTAAGAACATCAGATCAAGCTGTATAATTTTATGTACAAAAACTCTGAGACTGTAAGGGCCACAGCACTACAAGACACATGGCTCACCTCTGGGAGACAGCCACCTTTGAATCAGGTCTCCTGACTCTCTTCAGCGTTCTCTATACTGTACCGTCCATTCCTTCCTCCTTGGCGATCTGCATTTTGCAGCCGTTCCCTGAAATAGTCTTCCTCTCAACCCCCACTGAAATTCTGCCCCATAATTCAAGGCCAACCTCAACTTTCAACCAACACTTCTACATCATTCGCTAACCACACAAGCCCACACAGGTGCCAACTTTTGCTAAATTACTCTAACGGTTATTTTTATCATCTAGTGTACTAGCTAGTTTCAAGCATTATAAATACCTAGTACGTGTATCGCCACAAGCCAAACTAGTGACCATGACATTTATTTCTAATCTGATACATCCTTTGAAATAGTTTATTTATATATTTTATTTAATTTTTTTCAGAGAAAAAGAGCACATGCATGAGTGGGGGGCGGGGAGTGCAGAGGGAGAGAATCTCAAGGAGAATCCACGCTGAGCACAGAGCTCCTACTGGGGCTCCATCTCGGGACCCTGAGATCACGACCTGTGCCAAAGAGTCTGATGCTTACCTAACTGAGCCACCCAGGTGCCCCCTCATCTGCTCCATCCTTTTAAACTGAGCCTAGAAAGAGCTCCAGAAGCCATGATACCTTCAGCATGATACTCCAGATGGCCACAGCCAACCAGTCATGGGTAGCACGTGAAACGAAACTTCTAGGAGGCCCTGATTTTGTGGTTAAACTATCTCACATGTGCAGCTTTTGGACCCCCTCACAGAGCAGAGCCAATGTCTCCAAATTCTTTCACATAACTACTAGCTCCAAGGATAGTCCTCTGCCCTAGCAACTGTGCGACAATTGTGAGAATGTTTGAATATCAATCTGGAAGTGACAAGAACGTTGACATAATGCTTCGTTAAAAAGCACTTTCACACATGGTACCACAGCTAATGAATTCTCACAACCCGGGGAAGCAGGCATGATTCAGCTCTCCAGTTCCTACTAGACAGTACACTTCTGAGGGACGAGAAGCTTCTGTTTCTGATTGGCCTCTCTGGTGCTCAGGTCAGAGTACACAGTCGATCTTGTGGAGCTGAGGTATGAATTCTGAGCATGATACACAAGGGCCGAGAGAATGTGTAACTTGCACCAGGTCACCACCTCCCCCAGCCACTGCACCACACAGCCCGGCTGAGTCTCAGAAAGACTCCCGGGCACCTCGCATCTTCCATGTTTGAATTCTACTGTCATGGGCTTTTCCTTCTTCCTGGTAATGAAGCACAACCTGGTGGGTTAATTAATCCTTCTCGATGCCGGGCAGCAGTAATAGGATCAAGAAGAAAGCTTTTCTCCTCCTGTGCTCCCAAGGGTGCCTGGCGGGAGCCCGTGAGGAGATGGAACACAGCCTTCAGTCTGTTAATTGTTCAAGAGCAAATCATCTGTCAGAAGGAAACTGAAAAAAAAGACACCACTGAATTCAGAGGAAGAACAATAAATAACATTCAGTGCGATACCCTTGAGAAAAATAAAGCTGCCAACATCCTGCTTCTGAGGGAAAACAGAAATGCTCAGTGTCTCCAGACCTGTGGAGGACAGTACAGTGTGATGCAGAGAGAAGACGGCGAGCCCGGCGACGGGCTGGCTCTCCGACCCACACGGGGCCCCCCAGCCCCAGCTTCACACTCGGCGCCCCTGCCCCAGGGAGACAGAGGCTGACAGCTAGGAAAAATGATCATTGAAATCAGAGACATCATTTCCTAAAGAAAGTCCCTTTGAGGGAAGGGGGTAGAGGAGTATACTGCAATTGTCTCCTCCTAGTCTCCCCACTTCTACCATATGCTCCCAAATCCACCCTAAATGGCTCCCCAGGGACTTCAAAATACAAGCTAACCCCAGGCTCTGACCCCTCTCTGACTCTGCAGCCACACACCTCTGGCTTCAGCAGCACCGTGGTGCTCGCGGTGCCACACAGGACATGGCTCCACTCTGAGCCTCTGACCCCTCTTTCCTCTCCATCAGGAGGGTCTCCTCCTCTAGCTGGCTAACTCCTCCTCAGGCTTTAAGGAGAGTCTCCCCTACTGTCACCACTCCCCCACCCCCAGCCTCTATCACCAGAGCCTCTGTGACACTCAAATGTCACGACCAGGCCAACAGTCCTGTGCCATGGTTACGGAAAGAGATACCTGAGCTGGATGGCCTGGGCTTGAGTCTAATCTCTGCTGCATATCACTTGTGTGATCTTTTTTAAAAAGAAAGGAAAGGAAAAAGAAAAAGAAAAAAAAAAATATATATATATATATTAGGAATCTCAACGTCCAATGTGGGGCTCGAACTCTCAACTCTAGGATCAGGAGTCTCGTGCTACACCCACTGAGCCAGCCGGGTGCCCCTTGCTTATGTCATCTGGAGTTCACTTTCTTGATTGCTGGATGCCTCTGTTGCTCACTTTAAAAATACAGTAGAGATAATAGCAGTTTCTACTTCAGAGAGTTGTATGAGAATTAAACTGTTTAATACATGTAAATGACTCAGATCAGTGTTCCCTGTGAGACGGCGTAGCCATCAATCACATGTCGCTATAACCGTCAGGTCCCTCTTCCTCTCTGAGCTGTGAGTTCTTGGGGAACACAGTACACAGCTCATCAATTTGGTTATGCCCAGCACTTAGAGTACATTTTCCCAATACCCACATCCCTCTTCTGTGTAAGAGAATTAACAGTCCCTCCCCACCGCACATGACCTGCAGTGATCTCCTAGGGGAAAGAGTAGTTTCCCTGCCCGTTGACACCGTGCATGATCGTGTGACTCGTTTAGCCAATAAGATATGAGTGGAAGTGACAGCCAATTTCAAAAAGAAGCTTCAAGAGGCATTGCATGATTTCACCTGCTCCCTTCCCTCCTCTGCTATAAGAACAGCGTGTCCCAGACAGAGGTCGTTCCTTCATCCTGGGTCCCAGGAGCCAGAACATATCTAGGAACAGGACCACAAGCAGAACTGACCTGTGATCAGTACATAATATGAAAAAGAAATAAGTGTTTGGTTTTAGGTCATGGAAGTTTGGGCTTATTTCTAAACACATCATAACCTGGTAAAAGCTGGTGAATACTATACCCAATTAAGGTTTATTGAATAAATAGATACACTAATAAAAGAATGAATAAGTGAATGAATTATGCTTCATGTAGTTTCTAGCTAGGTCAATGGCTGTGTATGTACATCACCAAATCAGTTAATTTAAGTACATGCTTTTCTTTCTTTTTTTTATTTTAAAGATTTTATTTATTTATTTGACAGAGAGAGATCACAAGTAGGCGGAGAGGCAGAGAGAGAGGGAGGGAAGCAGGCACCCCACTGAGCAGAGAGCCCTATGAGGGGCTCGATCCCAGGACTCTGTGATCATGACCTGAGCTGAAGGCAGAGGCTTAACCCTCTGAGCCGCCCCGGTGCCCCAGTACCTGCTTTTCTAATGATGAATGTGTTTTCTGATGTTTATTTTAAATATAATACTTTGTAAATAAAAAATCAGACAGAGGTGCCTGGGTGGCTCACTCAGTTAAGTGTCTAACTCTTGATTTCAGCTCAGGTCATGATCTCAGGGTGGGGAGATTGAGCCCCATGTTGGGCTCTGTGCTCAGCAGGGCGTCTGCTTGAGATTCTCTCTCTCCCTCTCCCTCTACCCCTCCCCCTAGTCCCTTGTGCTCTCTCTCAGGGTGGGGCGGGGGATGGGGAAAACCAGATGGTGATGTTGTGGTCACCCAGACACATTCAGTAGATTTATCCCCAGGCCCAAAGGAAAGGAAAGGCGGCAGGGGAAAAGGAACATTTATTGGGCAGTTCCTATGTTTTAGGCACTTCACATCTGCCAGCTCAAAAGGACCTTTCAACAATCCTAAGAACAAACTCAACTTCCAGATGTGGAAACTGAGGCTCAGACACAAAGAGGTGCCAGAGATAAGTGACCATCCAGATGTGAACCCAGATCTGTTTGCCTAAAAAGCCCATTCTCTGTCCACTAGAGGACGCCGTGACTGTGGGAGTATCTGAAGACAACCCAGAAAACCCTGGCTATATCCACTATACTCCTCTGACTCTGACACTTCTTCACTTTCCTTTGGCACATGACCCCAAATCTTGACAGGGAGAGGTCCAAGTGAAACTCTCTGGAAATGCATCATCCCTAGTGGGATTAAGCAGACTATCAGTCATTTAGTCTCAATAAATGGATTTGTTTCATCAAATTGTTATCCTATCACAAAATTAAAATCCGTCTGAGAGAAGAGAAAATGCTGGTGTGGGTATCATGGGGAAGGGAGAAAGAGAAAAGAGCAGTTTGCTTTGGGGATTTCAATTCTGAATGCCCACAGGGCCAAGCAAGGGCAGCAACACATGAAGACAATTAACGCGGGGTGTTGGCAAGTTGGGGCCCAGTGCCTGGTCCAAAGGGGACAGCGACTGGCTTTTAAGTAGGTAATTACTGTACAGGAATACCAGGCTTCTCGAAGCTGGGTCTATGTGAAATCTCCAAATTTTTCAATGTTGGCAACAACGTTCAGGTTGTTTTTTCAATACTATGTATTCCAACCCTCCCCTGAAAGTTGTCACCTTGGTTCTGACCTAGCTGTCACATATCTGTGATGCATAGGACACTTGATAGGAGTGCGGTCTTGGAAGGAAAAGAGAAAGAGGGAAAAGCCAGAGTCTAAGACCTTACATTTAGGAGGGAGAGGGACTAAAGGGCAGAGGATGGTGATAGAGGACAAACAGGAAGATGAGCGCTGGAAAACAAACTTCTCACACCATTGGTTTAGGCTGATCGGTTCTTCCCCATTTCAACACGGCCTCAAGTAAAAGCAAACTCTGATAAGGAAAAGCCATTTGTTCCCGAATAAATTTCATTACTCTGCTAAATATCTTTACTGGATTTCATTTGATCCCAGTCATTCTCAATTCAATACTGTGTTCGGCCAACTTAACCTTTTAAAAGGAGTTTTATTGATGGTGTGTGCTATGTAGGCATTAACATTTCTCAAAAAAAAAAAAAAAAAGAGAGAGAGAAATAGAAAGAATTAAATTGCTTTGCTTAGCGATCTTAATTATCTGGAATAATTAGCTCTAGTCAATTCTCCAACAAGAGCTCTCCAGAGAAATCAGTGTTTGGGGAAAGGGAGAGATAGGGGGAGCCAAGCTTGGGACAAAAGCAAGCATTTGGCAAGTTATTTAGAAATATCTAATTAACCCCAAGAGTGAGACTGACAATCAAAGCCACTTCCTTAGTGCTTAATTATTAAAAGCAAATAAAGAAGTAAATATTCAGGGAGCTAGACTATTGGGCACGGGAAGATAGGAGCCACTCGGAGCCAAAGTACTCAATAATCCCCAAACACACGGGCATTATGTGTGCTCCCGAGCCTTGTGCCCACTGATCGCTGCTCGGGATGGTCTCCTGTCCCAGCTCAGCTCAGGAGCGCCTCTCAGCGCCTTGTGCAGTCTCCCCTGACCCGCCTTGCTCCCCAACCAAAAGAAACTGTTTTTCCTCCAAGCTTCCACAGCCTTCGCACAGCATAATCCCTTCACTGTGCATTCATTAGGTGCTTGTCTGTCCCCCAGATTGTAAGCTTTTCAACGCTCCAGTGAGTGCTTATTCACCTCCAGATCTGGGATATTCAGAACAGAGTAGATGGGTCAACAGCTTTTTGGGAAAAGCCTAGTACACGGTAGAAACTCAACAAATCCTTCCTTATCTCTTTATTTTCTTCCTTCCTTTCTTCCTTCTCCCCTTCTTCTCCTTCCCCCTCCCTCCCTCCTTCCCTCCTTTCTGTCCTCCCTCCCTCTCTCCCTTCCTTCCTTTCTATTTTTATTTCACTTTAAGTTCAACAATTAAAGGCATTGATTCCAGAGCTGCTGGGCCCAAACAGCTGTGCTCTCCCATGTGAGTTTGTCATTTCAACTTGTGATTGACTTTCAATAAGCCAATGTGGATCACAGTGGAATGGCTGAGAAATCCCAGGGCAAGGATGGCCTAGGGGCACCTCGATGCAGAAGCCCACTGGAAGGGAAGCTTCTTGATTTGCAGTCACTACTCAGCCCTGCAGCATGTGAAACTGCAGGCACAAAAGAAAAACAAACCTGGAAGAGAAAGAAAGGAGGGAAGGGGAGAGGAAAACCCAATGACAGACATCTGCAGATGTGACTCAAGGTGAGCTGTCAAAACCAGCTGCTACATCTGCCTCAAGGACATTGGGAATCCTGAGGGCTGTTGGTAGAATTTAAGTATTTGTCCCTGAACCTGGAGCTGAGTCTTGAAGGATGAGTAAGAATCAATGGGCGAAGAAAGGTGGAAAGGTCTTCCAAAATGAGGGAGCAGCATAAAGTGGGAAACATCACGGCGGGATCAGGAATCCAGGCCCGGCAATTTGGTTTTCTACACATTAGCGATATTCTGCTCAGCACGCAAATAGAGAGTAGGGAAGATGCAAGACTAATGAGGTCAAGAAGAGACATTTACAGTCATCACTAATTTCTGGGCTTGGGTGTGGCCCAGAAGAAGCAATGTTCCCAATCCTCACCTCCTCCTCAATTTCAGTCTCAGGGTGCACTGCCTGCTGGCTGTCCATCCTCACTTGGGTGTCTTCTAAGCACACTCAACATGTACACCACTCCATGTTTTATACTCCCCCATAAGCCTCCTTCTCCCCTTAACATTCTCTCTGTTAACTGCACCTTCATTTTCCCAGCTGGCTAAGGAAAATCTTGAATATCATCCTTGGTCCTCTCTTCCCTCCAACACCCAGTTGACCAGGAAGTCCTGAAGACTGGCCTCCTAACAGTTCTTGAATCTCGGCCTTCTTCACCATTCCGATCATCATTGCCCTCATCATGTTCTCTCCTGGACAGTAGCCACCCAGCAGGGCCCCTTACCTCCAACTCCAACTCTCCTATCTAAGAATTGATCATTTATCGTTTCTAGCTGTACTTGCTAAGACCAGTTGGCTTCCATCAATTAAATGCCTTTTATATGCTAAGCACTATGCAAGATCCTCAAAGTACAGTTCCTCACTTAGTCCTTACGGTGGTGAGGACAGGCTGCCTTGAGCACTGACTCTTGAAGGCGAATAATTTACAAATGAACTGCAGCTGATAAAATATCAAGCGCATAAAAATTTCACATCACTATAATATGTACCTGAAACTAACAGGATGTTGCATGTCAATTTACTTTAAAAAATAAATAATAAAAATAAATAGATCAGGGCCTGTGCTGCAGGGCTATAGCCACGGTATGCATGCAACCAGCTTTCTCCAGTGGGGAATAACCCAGCAGAGCCAAACCAGTGCCTCTTTTATAAAAGGCATGGAGAGGTGGTCAAGACTCCTATTCTCTCCCATGGAAACAATGGGGGTTTGTGGGGAGCATGAGAATTTGGTCGAACCACCATATTTCTTCCATAAACATAAGTCCATTGGTATACATGTACAGCACTCTCCCTCGTGCAGTTGACAGGGTCTACTCTTCATGCCAGGAAGGACATCCAGGATTTTTTTTTCAACTACAAATGCCTGCTATCTCATCACACCAGCCTTTGCAAATGACTTCTCTACTAAGACACACAGACCCTCCCTGGAGAGGCAGCCATTTCTCTTTGATCCTCAGTGAAGAGAAGGAAACAAAGTCCACTTAAGCTATTGGGAAAACACGGAGCTTCCATGAGTACAAAGAGAAGCAAGAAGAAAGTGGAGAAGCACAATGTGCGAATAGCAGAGTAGCACAAACATTCCGGGGCTGGAAAGGGAGCACACAGAAGTGGTTGGAACCAGTTATTTTGTCTGGAAAGGGGGTGAGAAGGAGGGAGATGGCTATACTCAGCCTAGGGATTACCATAAGGAGTAAATAGAGAAAGTGCAAGAGGATGAAATGAGTTCCTGTGTGGGAAAGAATCAGTGGGCTTGGGCATGAAGAAGGGGTGGGCTTCGTGCTGAAGAACAGGTGTGTCTCCCTGCTCTACTCAATGGTCTGGGCTGGTGCGTATACAAGATGGGATAACAAAAGAGAACACTTAGTCTTTTAGTAATTTTCTCAGGTGGAGGACAAGGGACTCATCTCACACCGGCACATAAAAGCTATGCCAAGTAGAAGCTCATTTGGAGTGAGAAGTTTCAGATGGTATGGGTATGGTATGCGATCTCCCCACCACTGCCCAAAGCATGATCACACTCATGCCTGCCCACACATAAATATTCACACACACACTCATGCTCTCACTGGTGCACACACGTGCACATACACTCATGCATGGTCACAGTCACTCATGCTTACACTCACACTCACATGCAGGTCCAAGAGCATACACTCACACATAAACCCATCTAGAAGACAAACATTGAGAATTAATGACCACAGCTGAGGACAGAAGGACAGATGGAAACCAAAGCCTAGAGTCCTCGTGGGAAGGCTTTTAGTTCTGTACATCCCCATACCTGAGGCATCCTTCATGTCCATGTCCAGAGACTTCCAAGTCTTACCCATCTATAGGCAGCTCTTACTCTCTAGAAACTGTCAAAAGCTGGTCTTGGCGGCCATGTTTCTATGGATAGTTCCTCTGGCCCTAGCTAACTGAATAAGGGGCTGAACTCCTGACACACCGCTTGGTTAGTCATATTCTATGTCCCAGAAATTGAAGGTTGGACCAGAAAGACAGAGAATCCTTTGGCCCTGAGTCGCACTGACAGTGGAACTCAAGAGAAGGGTCATACTTCCAATAACTGAGGCCGCTGGGGAATTTCTGATTCCCACCCAGCCTGAGACTTATTTGCTGAGTACTTCCTTAGATGCTGGAAGATATTACAACCTACTTCCTGTAAGGTATCACAACCTACTCTCTGTGAACATCTAAAGCCAGATTAGCTTTGATTTATTTTACTCGCAAATAAAAAACAAAAACACCATCCATTCTAATCTTATTCAAACACTCACTCTTGCCTATGCCTCCGGCTAGAAGTGATCTGTTCTTCTTCAGAACACCCATAGCATTTTAATGGCTTTATTGTTTTCTCTGTACCATTTATCTCTCTCTTACCCTCAATATCAGACCATAAGCTACTTGAAAGTAGAAGCCATGTCTCATTCATCATTTTAGCCCACACAGCACCTAGTACAGAGCCTTGCACACAATAGTTCTTAATGAACACTTGTTGAATGAATGAGCGAATGAATCATAGAATAAATGAACGAAAAAAAATGATCTCAAGTGATGCTAAGTATTTACTCTATTTTTCCCAGGAATTCATGAGTTTATGAACCTAGAATCTAAACACCCTCACACGTGAATCCGTTCATTTTATTCCATTTTATTGATTTGTTTACAATCAGCCACATGCCTGACACAGGGGACGCAAAGGTGAGTAAGATAAGGATTTGGTTTTAAAGAACCTATGATCTGGGGCACCTGGGTGGCTCAGTGGGTTAAAGCCTCTGCCTTCAGCTCAGGTCATGATCCCAGGGTCCTGGGATCGAGCCCCACATTGGGCTCTCTGCTCCGCAGGGAGCCTGCTTCCTCCTCTGTCTCTGCCTGCCTCTCTGCCTAGTTGTGATTTCTCTCTGTCAAATAAATAAAAAAATTAAAAAAACCTATGATCTCACTGGATGGATGAGGGGTGGGGGTGTAAACGAAGCAAACAAACATGGCTCCCCACCCTGGGACATAGCGCTGCACCCCCCATTCCCAGGAGCAGAAGTGGGAAAGTCACACATTGCACATTCATCCCAATCTGCAACAAGACCGTATTAAAAGCCATTTTTCAAGCTTGAGTAAGATGTTTATGACCTGATAGACGATGGCTGGCAAACTCATTTCATCATAAATATCACAGCAGATAATATACTTCAGTATAAATGATACATCTGCCTATGCTGGGATCCTCAGAGTGAGTAATGCTCCTCCAACATGGGCTTCTTAAAGATAAACAAATTATGGGCCGTAATTACCCGACGTTTGATTTTCTTTTTTACGAGCTTTTCTTCACCCTAATTACACTCGGGGTGGGAAGATGAGAGCTACAACTGGGACTTAGAGAAGGGAAGAAAATGGGTCGGCTTCCTCCGTACTGAGGCAGATGCCAGATAAATGTCCAAAGAAGGAGCTGCCATTTCTATTGCTCTGGAAGGAAGGAGAGACTCAGCAAGTGGGAAGATGCATAGAAAGCGAGGAAAATCAGTAGGGGAGAAAGTGATCATTTCTGAAGCATGTACATTTTTAGAAGACGCCTGAGACAAAAGGAATTTCTCATTCTCTCTGACACACACACACCACTACGGAGATAAAATTCTACATCTCCAAATTGTTTCCCCACCTTCCCACCCCCGGGGCAAAGCATGGGCCCAGATTTGTGCATTCTCTAGCCCAATGTGACTTCTGAATCCTACCTACTTCCTCGATGCAGTCTTTCCTATGTCCCCTCCCAAGGTTTGCTTAAAACTCAATTTTACAAACACCAGACCCTTTACCTCATGACAGATCCTTGTCTGTTCTCATCAATTACTCTACCAAAATGTCTCCTCTACGGTTTCTGGGCAGGCATGTTGTTAAAATTCATACTTGTAAAAATTTCGTCTTATAAAACGAACCGGACTCTATTGGGTTAGTAACTTCTCCTGAGATGATGAAGGTAAGGAGGAAGTCTGTCACTAAAAAAACTCAATCAATCGACATATAAGAGGGTCACAGCATAATGTAGTAGAATAACCTACTGATTGGATATCAGGAAATCTGATTTTAATTAGAAACTTTATCATTTCTTATGCAAGTGACATTTCTTCACTTCTGGCCCAGTCCATTTCCTCCTCACTTAAAAATGGGGATCACCCATCTGGTAAGTTGCTTTGGGGATTCAATGTAGTAACATTCTAAAAAAGTCCCTGTTACTTTCTGGGTATTCAATAAATATTCACTTTCATCCCAGCATCCTAAGTCTGGATAACAGAGGGTTATAAAATTGCAGTGCATTCTTCTCTGTACCTTCGAAGATTCCTTCACATTCACAACGTTCTCTGGAGGCACGCAAGACAGAAGTGGTTCCCTTATTTTATTGATGAAGACTTTGGAGCACAGAGAGGTTAAGAGACTTGCCCAAGGCCATATGGAGATTTAAAACCCAGATTCTTGAGTCTTTCTGTGCTTTTTGAAGATGGCATACTCACTTGGGAGGATCAGGTCAAAAGGAGGTTCTCTTCATAAAATATTTACAGACTCTGACACTTCTGAGCAAGGAAGCAGCCCACACAATTTTTGAGCTGTAAGTCCAGCAGATGTGAGCTTTGCCCTCAAAGAGAAGGAGCCAGCCGATATCCGGTGCCAGAAATGCGATGGATGAGGTTAACAGTTTGTATCTGAAAAAACGAGCTGTGGCTAAGGAAGAGAAATATGCAGAAACCTAGTGATAAATGTATTCGTTTCCTGGGGCTGGTGTAACAAATTATCAGAAACTGGATGGCTTAAAACAACATATTCTCCCACAGTTCTGGAGGCTCAAAATATGAAATCAAGATGTCAGCAGGGCCATGTTCTCTTTGAAGGCTCAAGGAAAGCATCCTTTCTTGCCTCTTCCTGGCTTCTGGTTATTGCCAGCAGTCCTTGGTGTTCCTTGGCTTGCAGCTGCGTCACAAGTATCTCTGCCTCCGTCATCACATGGCTACTCCCTGGATGAGTCTGTTCTGAATCTCTTCTCCCTTTATCAGGACACCACTGCACGGCATTGAGGGCCCACCCTGTTCCCATGTGGCCTCGTTCTAAGTTATCTCATTTCATTTCTAACAACACTATTTCCAAATAAGCTTGCATTCCGAGGTTCCAGGTGGGACATAAATTTGGTGGCAGGATGGGAGGGTAGTCACTATTCAACTCAGTACAACAAGGACGTGAGACTCAGGCAGAAGAGGAAGACCAAGAAACCTGAACAGAAAAAAAACAAGAGGAGACCAAATCAGAGAATGAGACAGAGGCAGGAGGAGACAGAACTAGACAGACCCAGACAGAGAGATGCAACAGAAAAGAATAAGAAAGAGAAACAGAAAGGTACTAGTGAAGAGAGTTTAGCTGGCTCAGTCAGTAGAGCATGTGACTCTTGATCTCAGGGTTGTGAGTTCAAGCCCAACGTTACATGTAGAGATTACTTAAAAATAGAGTCTTTAAGGAAAACAAAAGGAAGATGCTAGTGAGGGAAATAAACATACCCATGCACACTCCTGCACATCAAGTGTGAGAGGCAGAGAGAAACATTTATGGTATTTAAAGAATTCCCCCCAAATATGCACCTTCTCTCTGTCTAGATACCTGGGGGCAACTCTAAACCTGTTAATGGGGCCTGAACTGCACCACAGAAAGTGGTTAATAAAAAACATTCTCTTTGGGGTTAATAAGAGGCCGAGTAAGAGAGACCAGTTAGCTGGTCTCCTGAGAATCCCTTGTGGCTCTCACATTCATCCTACTCCTACAACTCTGGCTCAAGGGCTTCCAGTTTTAAAGTTGAGAACCTGGGTATTGGTCCAAAAAAATATTTTTTTCCAAAAGGTCATTTCAGGGAATCAGGGCAATCTCATGTCCATTCATCTTCTATCGAGAGGAAAATGGACCACCCAAGAGATGTGATGACATTTCCCCCCTAAAGAGCACATGTTCCTGGTCTCTGGCAAGCTGCTAGGTGTCCCTCTTTACCCATTATTCATCCAACCAGACGTTAATTCCATATCCGGATCCTTTCCAGCTTCCTGGAGTTTCCCAAAGATCCCCCAAAGGAGACTAGTCACTTGAGCATCAGCCAAAACAGATACCAGGGTAGAGAAGTCATAAATTAACAGCAGGAAGGAGGTGTCAGGGCTGTCAGGAAAACACGTGTGTGTGTGTGTGTGTGTGTGTGTGTGTGTGTGTGTGTGTGCGCATTTTCATGGAGAAGTAGGTGGAGGCAGAGGAAGTCTATCAGTAGAGACCCAGCCATTTCTATCTCCAAGCTACAGGGCTTTAGAACACTCTTGCCATTGGAATGGTCACTCATAATGGAAAGTCATATACAATAGACAGACTTTGTGAGCTAAGGTATCCCCTTGATTTTATGTTCTTTTACTATAGTGAAAATTGAGTTTGACTTTTGGAAGTAACAGTTCCCATTCTCTCCCCATCATAGAAATCCTCCACTTAAAAAGAGAAAGACGTAATCTTCCAAGTCTCCCCAGGGAAATTTTCTACACCAGCCTGACTTGGCCAGTAGTGTGAATGGGGAGATGTAGATCAAAGGCAGAAAAGCAGGCTCAAGCCAAAACAGTGCCATGCTAGGACACTGAGCCATTTCTTTGGAGTAGCAAAGAGTAAGAGATATCTCCTTGTATTTCTGCATGTTTGAAGCTTCTGGGCTTCTGGGTTCCCCATCATCTTCCTGCTCATAGCAGCAAAGATATTGAGGTACACATGCCCATCTACTCAGAAAAAAAAAACAACAAAGAAAAGGCAATCATTTAGTAGACACTTATCTCATATGGCCAAACAATGGAGTATATGCCTTAGTTGTAATAGTGGTTTTTATTCATTCATTTTCTCATTCAATGTATTTCTTCACCATGCTTATACTGATCTATGTTAAGCCCTGGAGGTACCAAGATGAAAAACTCAGGTCCTAATTTTGATTCAGGGTTAGAGCAAAGCAAGGAAAACTCTAGAAGCTGAGATCCCAGGTTCATAAACTTACAAGAATGAATTTTTCTACCTGAGGGCAGGCCTTTCCCATCTCCTTGTGGGACAGGGAGAAGCTCTGAGCGAAATCACAAAGAAGTGTTTGAGGCTCCTCCCAACTTCCCAACTGTGAGTCCCTCCTCTGCCAAGTGTCTAACATTCAGTGCCTTCCACCCCCTGCCATGACCTAATGACTTAATTCATTCTCACAAGCGATGGCACTCCAGCCAGTTGATGAGACCAAAACCTCAGAGTCAAGCAGCTAAGAGAAGTCTAGAAAAGACTGGAAAGTTGGAAATTTGGAAAGGGAGTTGGTTATTCCTATAATGCTCTCACAAAAGATAATGACTGCCCCTGGGTTCCAGGCTAAAAAAGAAAGAGCCAACAGCCCAAGAGTAGGAGACAGTGAAATAAACAGACATAGCTGCCAGCATTTCTAAGTAGTTTGTGATGACTCTATGTACCAATAATTTCTCTGCTGAAATATTCCTTGACCTGAGCAATACTACCTTCCTTGTAGATTCTGATTTCCAATATAGTTTTGTGTTTCATGTACAGACGTTCCCTAAGCATCTCATCAGCAATGTTCTCATATGAAAGCAATAGAGACACACTCTGTGGGCTGGTCATGTGTGTGTTGGCTCTCTTATCCATTACCAGCCTTTCTCTTGCTCTATTCTGTATTTTGGAGAACGAGGGTCCCTTGCAGCTGGCCTCTGGGTAGATTCTGCCAGCGGTGCCCTGGTGGGAGCCTGGCAGTAGGGAAGAGGGGAGAAGCAGTATTTTTCCTTTCCTGCTTTGCCTAAGGCACCAAACAGGCCAGGCATGATTCAAGTTCCCTTGGGTCAGCCCCAGTCTGTGGGATCTGAAAACACAGTTCCTCCCACCTGGACCCCAGTTCAACAGGCAGCAGCAGCGTCCTGCAACTGCTTATCTTCGGGTTGGCTCACCACTCCTTGTTTGGCTTTCCAGCTTTTTCCATCACACTGTATGAAACTCCTGATATTAAATTCCGCCAGTGGAAAGGCCTAGGGTGATTTCTTTTCTCCTGTTTGAAACTTGATACATTCTGACTGGTCTAAGCAGAAAACTCATTTATTAGAAGTATGATGGGTCATTTGCAGAGCTGCCAGGGATGAAAGTGGCTAAAGCAGCAAGAGCTACAGCCAAAGGCACTTCATGGAAAGGAGGAGTCCTCCACAGTCACCGTGAGCCCTGGAACTAAGGGCTCTTCTCCCAGCACCACCAGCATGGGCCACTGGGCCCCAACCCTACAGCTCTTAGGAGCTAGCTCCCAGATATAGTCCAGATGGTTTTATCTGATTGGCTGAGCCCATGTCATGTATCCCACTCTAGCCATGGAAGATTAGAAATTAAGTATTTGACCTTTATAGCAGAGTCAAGATCTTCTTTTCAGTAAAACTTGTAGGGTCAAAAATTCTTCCAACAAAAGAAAAAAGATTCAATGTGGAGCAGCCAATAAATAAATAAATATTTATCACAGGCCAAAGATCAAGAGTCGAGGATTGAGTTGTTATCCTAGTTCAGCATGTAAAAGAGGGAGTCTCTCTAGGATGACAGGCTTGATGGTGGTAGAAAGACTGGAACCTGTGCAGGAGGCTTTGGTCTGTGGGCATAATCATGGAACCTTCCAATAGCCTTCAAATTAATACTGGGCAATCAGCATTTATGTCAAATAAGACAGCACAGCTTCCTACCCAGGAATGAGTGTGTATCCAGCTAGGAGCATTTCAGATTTGGGCACTAATCAGAGACTAATCCCGAATTTTAAGACTAACCTTTACCCTGATACCCCAACCTGCATCTTTTTCTTATTCCTGAAAACTAAGTCCCCACCTTGTATCTCTGTCCCAGCCACTGGTCTCCTGTACTAGCCCTTTCTCCTGGACACCTGCAAGACAGAGGCTTTAATGAGCATCCTCACCCAGTCCCTCTGAGGTTGGGTCTTGCCTCAACCCATCCAATTTTGTGTGAAGGGGTCCATTCTGTCACCCTATAGTCGCCCTTGTCCAAGCATTGCCAGCCTGGAATCCTTCCTGTTGCTTCCTCCACAGAGGCTACTCAACACGGCCGAACAAGGGTGCATTTCAGAGTCAGCCAGATTGGAGTCTGAATCCCATCTCTAACACTTACTACTTGTATGAGCTTTGTGGGCTCCTATGCTTCCACACTTAGAAACTGAAGTTTCTTGTGTGGCTCTCAAACATCAGTATGCAAGTACATAAGCATCTACTGTCCTGGCGTGTTTGTTAAAAGGGCAGATTTCTGGTTGCCACCCCTTAGAGCCCCGATTCCTTAGATCTGAAGTGATTCTGGTGCAGGTAGCCCACAGACCACACTTGGAGAAACACTGACCCACCAGGTTTCCAGGTCCTGTCTGTTCTTGAAATGGTCTGTTATTCACTCAGTCAGCAATTTCAAGTTCCAGGTGGGCTTAGGATCTAGCTGGAGAGGTGTACCTTAGACTCTCCTCCCCCACCCCAACCTACTATATTAGCATCCCAGAGCAGGAATTACCCTGACACATGCAACTCCCCGAAGTTCCACAGGAGTCTCATGTACAAACTTATGGTTCAAAAACCTTTTATCACTGCTTCTGTACCAGACGCAACTCCAGCTCCCTTCCCACCATGGCTCCCTACCTTCCTGCCCCAGTCCTACCTATGTTCTTAACTTCCCTGCAGCCTTACTTGAGAATGGGGCACCTGCTACTACTAATTGATACTGCTCCCAGCTCCCTGTCAAAGAAGCCATCTCTTCATTTTCTAAGATTTTATCATGTCCATTTGGCAGAAAAGTAGATTTCATTATGATCATTACCTACGTGGACAAGCTGCCAAGATTAAGTAGCTGTTGGTCAGCAGCTGCTTTCCTATCCATCTAGTCCCTCATGTCACTCATGTATAAAAAAGGTCGACCTGGGAGCCCACGCACTTAGGACTTCCATACACACAAGGGAAGCATGGAGTGTCTGTAGCCAGGATGGGGAAAGAGAAGACTGATTTTAACCTCCAGTTCAGTGCATGCTTCACCTCCTCGATGGAGCCCTTTCCTGGTTCCAGTGCTCTGTGCTGCTTTCCTTTCTCCAACTTCATACCATGTCACAGTACACAGCTTAGCACTGGTCTGTGTCTTACTTTGCGGTGCTCTCCATCTGTGTTGTTTGCATACTTTTTGCTTATCCACAAGACTGCAGCCTCTGTGAGAGGGATCCAGGTTTGAGACATCCTCTGTAGTCAGTGTCCTAAGCCACCTACTTACTCCAGTGTGAGGTTCCTGAGCTGATCCTTGATTTGTTCCTCTTTCTGCCTCCCCAGTTCACCAAAGAATTCACCTTAAACCTGGATCCTGCTCTCAGAGAGGCTACAATCTTGTGATCCACTTAGTGGGAGAAAGAGGCAAAGAACCCAAGTAGCAGTTGGTTTTTAGGATTCAAGCAGCAAGAAGTGGTCACTCTCCAAGGGATGTTGCCAGTTGGACCTTAAGCAGTGGGTCAGAGAATGATCTGCCAGTCCTGCTCATGCAAAGAGAGGTAGGGGAGAGCCCCCAAGGCACCAGAGTGAGCCTCAAGTCAAGTAACTGACTATGGAGAGGCTAGGTTTCTGGGCAAGAAAGCCATCAAAATGACGAAGTGGGGTCATTCAGGCAGAGAAGAAAGACCTAGTGCAGAAAAGCCTAGCAGGTCTTCTCTCCTATCTGTCCACCACCTTAGGGGACTTCTCCAGGCTTGAGAGTTGACTCTCTTTCTCTCCTGACCGGAGCTCTGCGGCTGCTTCTTCTCTTGGCAGCCGGTGCCAGCTATCTGCCTAACCCTGTGGATTAGTTCTTGTTTCATGAAGTTTCCTTCATCCAAGACTCCAATTTTCCCTTTGACTTAAGTCTGCGGGGCAGAGGAGTGGAAGTGAGGTCCTGGCAGGCACTTTGTAACCCCGCAGTACTTGGAATTGTGCTAAGTACGTACTTGATGTCTGTCTGTTCCAACACTTCAAATACACTCAGCTCACCAAAGTAAGTGCCTAGCGAAAGGATGTGAAAAATTCCCCACTGGCAATGGCGGGCCAGCTTCCCAGTTATCTAAACTGCCCAGTTACCGTCTCTGTCACTCCCTACTTCCCCACTTCAGAGCAAGGAGACCTGGGTTCAAAACTGCCCCTCACTAGGGAACCTTGGGTGAGTTATTTAAACTCTCCAAAAGGTGGAGATAATGCATCTTGTGGGTAAGAGGACTCTGCCCCTGTCCCTGGGTAACAACTGGTCAGCTTGCTACAAATGTACCTCACACATCAAAGAGTAGGATCTGAGAACTGGTGCTCACTGAATACTTACTGACTTGAGCATCTGACTCGTGATTAAGGGTATCCAACGGTAGGCAAAGACCCATTCATTGCGGGTGGGAGGACAACCAGCACAGTATTTCTGGGCAATGGGGATGTCATGATTCAGTATTGGTGGGAAGAGCTGATAGAATGTGGACAGCTGAACTATTTGCAAGGCTAGGCACAAACTCTCTTAAAAGATGAATCACCATATAAATATGTAATGTCATAGCAGCATTAAGGCGGGAGTCATGCTCCACTGACGGATGAGAGGATGGTGGAGGGGGCACCAAGGGGACAGAATGATGAAGAAGCAAGGATCTTTCTGCTCAAGCTACTGCTCCTACACTCTCTTTCAAGGTCTGAGTATGTTTTAAACTACTTTACTGTTAACTTATACAAACAAACAGCAGGACTCGTGGAAGAAGAAAATAATGATTCAAGCATAAGACTCATTTTCCTATTGATTTCCTTTCTCTTTACTTCCTTTTGACCTCAGCAGAGAAGGCACAAGTCTCACTATTCAAAGAAACCATAACTCAGTCCTCACTCACGGACTTTAAGAAAGTGCTTAATATTTTTCTTCTTATGTCCCAGGGAACTACATTTCAGGTGTTTAATCATCTTTACAGCCCCCAGATATTTGGGATTTATGGGAAGCATTTAAACTCTGTAGAAAAAAATGAAAACAGTGTGTCCTAAATCCAGGGTAAATTTCTACTCTTGTTATGGGTGTTAATTTATGATTTGACAATGATTTCAAGGCTTTCTCTCACATCCTCTGAGGCTTGTATTTTCTTATTATTCAACCTGGTTTTATTCTCACTGTCAAATGAATCACACATTCAATCACACAGAGCATAATGTCCCTTGCCCCATACACATAACCAGAGTCTCAGCCTGTGGAGTTATGAAGCCCTCGGGAAGAAGACCAAAGTAGTCCTTGTGGTATCTCATTCCCCCTGGTGATGAAAATGCCCAATCCTTCAAAAGACTGATTCTTTGTTTTTATTACTGAGATATAGTTTCAGGTATACAACATAGTGATTTGACATTTGTATACATTGAGAAATAGTCACCACGATAAGTCTAGTTTCCATTGGTGACCTTACAGCATTAATATGATGCTAATGACCACATCCCCCATACTGTACATTATATTCTTGTGACTTACTTATTTTGTAACTGGAATTTTATACTTCTTAATCTCCTTCCTCACCCTGAAATCCCCTCCCCACTGTTAACCACCAATCTATGAGTCTGGGTTTTATTTCATTTTGTTTGTTTTGTTTTATTCACCTTAGTGAATTCAATAAGTTTCATTCATCTTATTGTTTTATTCATCATTCATTTTATTCATCATTATCAAATCTACGTGAAATCATGCGGTATATATCTTTCTCTGTCTTACTTATTTTATTTACCACAATACACTCAAGGTCCACCCAGGTCCACCCATATTGTCCCAAATGACAAGATTCTTTTCCTTTATATGGCTGAGTAACATTCCATTGTATATATACCCTATCTTCTTGATCCATGCATCCATCGATGGACACTTAACACTGCTTCCATATCTTTGCTATTGTAAATAATGCTACAATTAACATAGGGTGCATATGTCTTTTTGAATTAGTGTTTTTGTTTTCTTCAGATAGATACTGAATCAGCAGTGGAATTGCTGGATCATATGGTAGCTCTAGTTTTAATGTTTGGAGGAGACTCTACGCTGTTTTCTATAGTTGCTGAACCAACTTACATTCCCACCAGCAATGCATCAGGGATCTCTTTCCTCCATGTCCTCACCAACACTTGCTCTTTCTTGACTTTTTGATGCAACCCATTCTGACAGGTGTAAAGTGACTCTCATTGGATTTTGATTTCCCTGATAATGAGTGATGTTGAGCATCTGTATGTATCAGTTTATTGGTCATCTATATGCCTTCTCTGGAAACATATCTGGTCAGATCTGCTGACCATTTTTTAATTGGATTCTTTGGAAGTTTTTTGTTACTGAGTTTAATGAGTTCTTTATATATTTTCGATATGAGCCTCTTATTGGATATATGATTTGCAAATATTTTCTCCAATTCCGTAATTCGCCTTTTTATTTTGCTGATGGTTTTCCTTCATGGTGCAAAAGCATTTTACTTTGATGCAATCCCAACTGTTTTTTGGGGCTTTTGTTTTTCTTGTCTGGGGAGACTAATCCAGAGGAATGTTGCTTAAGGCTGATGTCCAAGAGTTTCCTGCCTACGTTTTCTGGGAATTTTATGCTTTCCAGTCTCACATTCAAGTCTAAAACATTCTGAGTTGATTTTTTGTATATGGTGTAAGATATGTGCCAGACCCTCTGATGGGCTTTTCATCACTATTTTATTTTATCTGGTAAACAACTTAAGAAAGTATTATCTTACTTCTACAAAAGATAAATTGAAACTTAAAGACATTAAGACAGTTAACTCATGCTACTTAACTAGTAAATTACAGAGCTGGGATTCAAACCTATGTCTGTATTTCTCTGAAATTCAGGAGTCCCCTACCCCAGAACTTTCTACTGGTAGGCTTTCAGCTTCTAGAAGCCATTTGTGTTGATGCTCACATTCTTCCCTGAGCAGAAGTGTACAGTGGTGGGCACGCTACACTTTTCTCCACCCTCACTGCCTCTGCTGGTCCTGACACCACTCCCCACTTGCCACCCCAATGAAAAATACAAGCTGACCTACCACACTGGTTATGGCCTCTGGCTCATCGGGCAACAGACGGACTGACACACAGCCTCCCTACCATCTTGGAACAAGGCACTCCCCACTCTCAGAAACCCAGAGTCTCTTATGAGCTTTGCCTCGCTCTTGACTCTACAAAGCAACTCCTCAGAGGTGAGGTTATAGACAGGAAGGATCTGGACTCAGGTCCCAGTGAAACTCACCACTGGACTACTGCCCCACTGTAACTCACCTGGAAATTGGAGCCAATTCTTCTCCATCCTGCTACCTGTTGGGGCCTACTTAGCCAGAGCGACTCCATCTTGGTTAAATAGTCATTTCGTTGTTTGTGCAGTAAAACTTAAACTGACTCTGCCCCCCCAGCCCCCCGCCAGGGAACTTACTTAGAAACAAGTCTGGGAAACCAGTAAAATATGGTCGACCAGTCCCTGATAACAGAGCCCAAATACAAGGACGGGTCAGGTCAGGTGGAGATAACAGAGCCCAGAATGCAAGGCCGAGTCAGGCCAGGTGGCGACATCCAGTCAGTAAAGCACACATATCATCTCCCTAACCACCAAAGAATGTAAACCCCACCTTTTAGGCGCCAAACTAGGACGCCAGTTCTGACCAGAGTGATAGGCTAGTTCAAATAGCTACTACAGGGTAAATTGTAATTCAATTGGCCACCCATGTGTGACCTAGCATGACAGTGCAACTTTCTCTGTGTATTACAATCTCATCGGCCAGGCTCAACCACATGGCCTTTGCTCTATAAAAGCTAGTCTGTGAGGCTGGGGGTCGTCGCTCTGTCCTTAAGAGACGGCCCCAGCTGGTCAGTTTGATTCTCAGTGCTGGTGCGAAATAAAGCTTTGCTTGACCTTCGCTTTGTATCAGTCTCGCTCCTTTGATCATGGACCCCAACACTACCTATCTAAGAAAGACCACTGCAGAGGCCTGGGAGAGCAGAGAGTCTTCTTAGCTTGTAATAATTCTGCTTCTTATAATGAGCGTGATCCGTTCAGGTGCAAGGAAACTGTAGGTTCAGAGCTAAGCTGCTACTGAAATGCTTGAGGGCTTGAGAAGCAGGAGAAAAAGCCAAACCATGCTTTAATAAGCCAATATTAGCCAATCAGCCTCATCTAAGCCCAGAAGGTCCCAATGAAGCCAGATGACACCCTTCCCAAACCCAGTGGCCATGCGTTCACATATCCATCATTCAGAGACAGTCACTGGTGGCTCAGACTCTTCCCCATCCTGGTCATCAGCCACTTGACCAAATGGCTTCAAGACCTGTTACCAGAAGAGCTGCTCATAGTCACTCACAGCAGCACCAGGAAGACGACTCCTTGCTCTCTTCCTCCATCCCGTAGCTTCTCCGGGAAGAAAGGGTTAACACAGGAGCTCCTGAGACCTATGTGTCTCATGACTCACAAGGTAGGGAAGCCTAAGAACCCCACTGCCTTAAGTCCAGTCAAATCTCTGTCACTCTCTGACCACGCAGACGGCCCAGTGCCAGTCAGAAGAGCTAGGAGTCGAAGTCTCAAGCTGTTACAAATTAATAAGGAAGAGACAAGAACACTGTTGTAGGCTAAATTGTGTCCCCCTCACCCACCCAGAAAAAAAGATATGTTCAGATTCTACCCCCCTCAGTCCCTGTGAATGTGACCTTTTCTGGAGGAGGGCCTTTGCAGAGGTCACACTGAATCATGCTGGGCCCTAATTCCGTGACTGGCATCCGTAGAAGAGGAAGACTGGGAGACACACGGACAAGGACAGATGGAAGACCGAGGCAGAAATTGGAGTGATGCAGCTCCACACCAGGGCATGCAGAGGATTGTTGGCAACCACCGCAAGCAAAAAAGAGGAGGAAGGATCCTCCTTTACAGGCTTCAGGGACAGCGTGGCCCTGCCCCTACAAATGCTTTGACTTCAGACTTCCCACCTCCGGGACGATGAGAGAATGAAGGACCGCTGCTTGAAGCCGTGCAGTTTGTCGTCGCGTGTGATGGCAGTGCTGCGAAACTACGCACACCAGGGTCAGGGGAGAAACCACAGGGTGATATGAAAAAGCAAATCATGAAAGACGAAATGCAAATACAATAAAAACATAGCCAGTGTTCTACCTCAATGGGCACAAAAGAAACGGGACTTAAAACAATGGTACGCCCTCTTTACTTTTCAGATGGTAATGATTAAAAGGAGTAACAGTGCCCGGTGCTGGCAAGGCGGGGGCGGGGCAGGGGGGTGTGGATATCCACCTGCTGCTACTGGGAATAAGTGGGAACAAAACTTCCAGAGACTAATACAGTCACACCCACCAGAAGCTGTAACAATCACCACATTAGAGGAAGTAATTAGGGAAGTGTGCAAAGATCTATGCATAAGACTATTTTCTTTTTTTTTTTTTAAGATTTTATTTATTTATTTGACAGAGAGAGATCACAAGTAGGCAGACAGGCAGGCAGAGAGAGAGGAGGAAGCAGGCTCCCTGCGGAGCAGAGAGCCCGATGCGGGGCTCGATCCCAGGACCCTGAGATCATGACCTGAGCCGAAGGCTGCGGCTCAATCCACTGAGCCACCCAGGCGCCCCCTTTTTTTTTTTTTAAAGATTTTATTTATTTATTTGCATAAGACTATTTTCTTAAAAAAAAAAAGATTTTATTTATTCATTTTTGTAAGAGAGACACAGACAGAGGGAGCATGAGAGCCAGCACAAGTGGGGGCGGGGGGGGGGCAGTGGCAGAGGGAGAAGCAGACTCCCTGCTGAGCTGGGAGCCCCATGCGGGACTCAATTCCAAGATCCTAGGATCATGACCCGAGCAGAAGGCAGACGCTTAACCAACTGAGGCACCCAGGCGCCCTGCATAAGATCTTCATTAAAGCACTGTTTATAACAGCAAAGGAAAGAAATTTCAAGTTCAAACAATAGGAATTGTTTAATAATTTGTTATGTTCACACAATAAAATTACTATGAAGCCATAGAAGGCAGACGCTTAACCAACTGAGGCACCCAGGCGCCCTGCATAAGATCTTCATTAAAGCACTGTTTATAACAGCAAAGGAAAGAAATTTCAAGTTCAAACAATAGGAATTGTTTAATAATTTGTTATGTTCACACAATAAAATTACTATGAAGCCATTAAAAACGATGTTGATCTATATGTATCCTATATCATTTATATATATACAATATTTATATATTATATATTATATCTATATATCTACACATAGATATATAGATATGTCATTTTTACTGGGTTTAATTAGGATATGAAAGGATTCAGGGGTGCCAGCAAGGTGCACCCTCCCCACCCTCTTCAGAGGTAGGTGCGTGGCTGCCTATGTGCGAGTTTCGGGGAGAAGCCGCCATTGAGAGGCAGTTAAGCCAGCACCACAGAAACCCCAGTGAGGCTCCGTTTCTCGGACTACGGTACTGGTTGTTATGCCGGTAGTAACTAACCTCTTTGAAATGCTTCAACAGTGCCCTTAGGGATGAAATTCCACATCAGTATCCAGCTTGGCAGCTCCCTTGTTTTGATGTCCTGAGTTTCTTCCTCACTGGCATGACTGGCGCCATCTTGGAGTCCTAAGTGTCTGCTGGCAAGGTCGATCCATATTTACCGACAAGGGGAGATGTTCATACACATCGCCAAGTGAGAAAGGCACAAATTAGTCTAATATAATTGTGCCTATGTTTGTGCATTGAAAGAGAGATATAGTATCTGATATATATACATATGTGTGTGTGTGTGTGTGTGTGTGTGTGTGTGTGCCTTCACGGGACTCCTCCTGCCTTCTTCTTCCCACATACCTACCAATCAGGCCCTTTCAATGGGAGCAAGTGTGCAGGTCCTCCTTTCCCTGGCCTGCCTCATTTGGTCCTTCTGCAATGCCTTTGTGCCTTCTGGCCTCTTTCCTCAGCATGCCTCCACGTTCCCCCACCTCTGCCTCAATCCGGAGTCGCCCCCCTGCATCCAGCGCGCCCAGACAAAGTGGATTGTGCCATGATGTGCCTTTGGGCCTCACATTCCACCTTCTGAACCCGGGTTCACGCCTACATACCTTCCCCCCGGATCGGGTGAGCACTCAGCTTTCCCTGCGGTCACACTCCTACTGTTTTCAGCTTCACCCAAATGTGAGTGCTCCTGACCCCGTTCCCTAAGCACCGCCATCGTCCACCTGCCCGGAATCCCTCTCACCCCCCACCCTTCCCTCACGGCGGCAAGGCAGACCGTAGCCAGCCCAGCCTCTTGCCCCCAAATGCAGGACCTGCTTCATTTCCTCTTTCATCTGCTGAGATGTGAAAACTTCCTCTCAGAAAGCTCACCAGGACTCTTAGAGGCAACAAGACCTCTGTTACCATTTACTATGGTTCAGCTTTTTTTTTTTTTCAATTAATTGTTTTTATTAACATATAATGTATTATTTGCCCCAGGGGTATATAGGTCTGTTACTAGAGGGTATTATGCTGAGTGAATTAAGTCAATCAGAGAAAGACAATCACCATATGATCTCCCTGATATGAGGTATTTGATAGGCAGAGTGGGGGATTTAGGGGATAGGGAAGGGAAAAATGAAATATGGTTCAGTTTTAATCCCTGGTGTTACCCAGGGGAGGGAGAGAAAAGTGGTCAGGACAGAACTCAGGAGAGGACCAGAAGTAAGGGATACACAGGTGAGTGAAGACATCAGCTTCCCCTGGAGCTCCACAGAAGCCAAACTTCTCAGGGACGGTGCGAGGCAGGGAAGGGAGGCCAGGCTGGCAGGACGGAGAGCCCTCTCCCTGCTTCACCCAGAGAAGCTCCACACTTACATTTTTTAATCTATTTGGAATACCTTCAAATTGTATTTAGTAAAGGGCCATCATTATTAAAATCCAGGTTTAAAAATACACCAAGCTGGGGGGCACCTGGGTGGCTCAGTGGGTTAAAGCCTCTGACTTCAGCTCAGGTCATGATCCCAGGGTCCTGGGATCGAGCCCCGCATCGGGCTCTCTGCTCAAAGGGATCCTGCTTCCCTTCCTCTCTCTCTGCCTGCCTCTCTGCCTACTTGTGATCTCTGTCTGTCAAATAAATAAATGAAAATCTAAAAAAAAAAAAAAATACACCAAGCTGGGACACTAGAGGAAGAATGGAGGTCAGGCTAAGGCAAAGGTTCCGTTTGCGTGACTGGAATGTATAGTCATTGTAACAGATGCTCTGAGTCACCACCATGTGCAGGTGGTGACCGAGGTCACTCCAAACAGAGGCAGGAACACCTGACATTGCAGTTAGGACTGCTTCTGAGGATTGGGGGCCTGCCTTGGCCTGTGTTCCAGATCTCAAACAAGCCACCTCCAATGCAGGGCTGAAAACAACACCCATCGTGGAGTTTGCTCCCAAATGCACAGCTTGGGCAGGGTTTGGAAGGGACAGTTCATCTCCACTGCACACAAAGAACCACTCAAAGGCTTGCGCCACGTGTCTGGTGGCTGACGCTGGCCATCGGCTGGGACCGCAGCTAGAACTGTCACCTGGCACACCTACATGGGACTGTCGCATGCCTGCCTGCTTCCTCGCAGTGTGGGCGTCGGGTCCCTAGAGTGAGCAACCCGAGACAGAGAAAGTGAAAGTTGTCAGTTTCTGAATGCCTGGGCCCAGAAGCTCGCACACCACTCCTTCCCCTATGATCTGCTGAAGGAGTCACAGAGCCTAGATTCAATGGCGCCAGCTATGGTGAGGAAGAGTGGAAAGGGCTGGAAACCCATCTAACCTCCACCCTTCCCTCCAGAAAATATGATGGTTGCAGATGTGGGTTGTGGTCCTGTTCACCATGCACACCTGCATGGCCCTGGGCAACAACATGCGACAGGTTTATGCCCTCTGCCCAACACACTCTTCATCAGCTGAACATGGCTGCCTTCCCCAGGGCCCCATTCCAAGAATTACCTCGGTTCCACACTAAGTATTCTCATTTTTCTCAAGCATTCCTTAACTGATTTGATTCCTAGGCCCTTTCACCAAGATAAGCAGCATCCCTTGGAAATGTCTGCCCTTGTCAAGGTTCCCTGGGAATTGCTACCCATCTCATCCCCGACCAGCACCGTGCACCACCAGGCATCATCGCTTCTCCACCAGTGGACACAGCCTGGTGTCTCCAGCAGTTTCTGGTTCTGTGAACACATACTGAGTTTGCCGGAGTCTAAAACCTGCTCTCCTGTGCTGCTGCTAGCTCTGGCTCTTCAGTTATAACAATCCAATTCCATGATTGCTAAGAGGACAGCCTGTGTCGAAGCAGCAGACAGGACAGAGAGTGAGACTTCACACTGCCCGCGGAAGGGAGAAGTCCCGTGCACGTACCATCCTCCTCTCTCAAGGGCGCTTGGCTAAAGCTTCCTGTTGCCAGAGGGATTGCAAGGAGCACAGGCAGGAAGTGAGCTATTGCTTCCGTGGTGATCTTCCCCAAGCCTGAAATGCACAACAGGACCATGAAATCACTTTGACAGATGCCAATATCTGATTTCGCTTCTCCATGCAAACCAGCCGTCCGACTCCCTCCCAAGTAAGAGAGGGCACATCCAAGAAAAGATTTGGCTCCTAAACTGACAGGTGGTGGCACAGAGCTAGATTTATTTAGAAATACCTAATTAAGCTCCAGAGTAAACTAGTCATCAAGGTGTTTAATTGGCAGTATGTGACCATTAGGAGCTAATTAGGTTGTTGCCTCATATTTGATTAATGTTTGTCATTCGACCACTGCGTGGCTGGTGCAAGTTTAAAAGAAAACAGAAGGCCCAGCTGGACAGTCCCTAGACCGTGGTCCCAACTGTTCCCAGCACCGAAGCGGAGCTGGCAGATGGAGCAATGTGTGGGACTGCGCAGCTCATTCCATGGCCCAAGCCCTGGAAATTCCTTGAAATCCATTTAATAAATGGTTGTTGAGGCTCCGCTCCATGCCAACCAGGCGGACAGAGAGGGGAGTGCAGAGATGGGCTAAGCGTAGGTTCAAATCCTACCTCTACCTCTTACTACCTGTAGCCACGCACCACCTGGCCTATCTGAATTGTGATTTTTTCTTTTTTCTCTATGGAATGAAGACAAGTAACACCTACCTCACACGGCTGTTGCTTTGAAGTAAAAATCAAATATCCTCAAACTTCTATTCAAAACACTTCAGTGACTTCCCAGCTCAGAGTAAAAGCTAAAGCTTTCACAGTGACATGAAAAGCTTTCCATAATCTATCTCCTTCCCTTGCTTCCTTCCCTCTTATCGTTCTACCTTCTTCTCCTACTACTTTCTCCTCCCTGTCCTAGCTCCGGCCACACTGCTCTTCCTATTGTTCTTTGGACAAACCAAGTCCTCTCCTGCCTCGGGGCCTTTTCACTTGCTGTTCCCACTGCCTATAATACCCTTCTTCCCAAATGTCCACATAGTTCACCTCAGTCTTTGCTCGTCACCTTTTCAAAGACCTCTTCTCTGACTTCCCTGTTTAAAATTCCTACTCTTTGTACCTAAAATAAAAAGCTGGTAAGTACTGTCCCTCATTCCTGCTTCATGCTTCCCATTTAATCCCACCTAACATGCAATATATTTTAATATATTGTGCTTACTTATTATTTGGAATGCCTACCGGCTCCAATATAGAAAGTAAACACTGTGATTGCAGAAAAAATGTTTTGTCTGTTTTGCCCCAGCTGCATTTCCATGCCCAGAACAGTGCCTTAGCCCATCGGTAGGTGCTTGAAAAAAATCTGTTGAATGAATGAATGAGCATTAAATGAGATAAAGCAAGCAAAATGCCCAGTGCATATTGATATCTGCTAACACACATTTCCTTCTCTGGGTTCTGCACTAAGAACTGGTCTCTCTGCTTTTAAGGACCTCATATCTACCCAGGGAACAACTCACCGCCGGCACCTGCTGTACAAGTAATCTTTCACCCACGCCCCAACAGGGGAGCAGAGGAAGGATGGACAAGAGGCCCCTTGTGGCAAGACTGAGTTGTAATCAGCAACACACAGGATTTAGGGAGCCCTGGCTATAGGACTAGCATGGTACACACTGCCCGCCCATAAGAAGCTGAGAGTCTAGGGCTCAGCAAAGTCCCTGTAAAGGGCCATAGAGTAAGTATTTTCGGCATAACGGGTAGTACAGTCTCTGCTGGAACTACTCAGCTTTGCCACTGTAGCCTGAAGGCAGCCTTTGGACCTTCCAAGGAAAGGCGGGGACGGTAGTCCAATCCAACTTTACTTATGGACACAAATATTTGAATTTTATATCATGTTCTTGTGTCACAAAATATTTTTGTATGAGTCACAAAACTTTACTCTTTTTTTTCAACTTTTCAAAAATGTGAAAACTGTTCTTAGCTCACAGGCTATACAAAAACAGTCCATCGACCAGATTTGGCCCATGGACTATCGTCTGCCAACCCCTGGTCTAGACAGGAAAAAAGAAAATAAAATCCTGTTGCTTATAACTCAGGTTTAAAATACGCTGCTACAGACTCGATCTCACAGCTGTTCATGGGAGGGGGGAGGAACTAGACTGGAGCTGTCAGGAAGGCGTTGGGGAAAAGGCAGGACTGAGGCCAAGCGCTGAGATGGGGTTGGGGGAGAGGGGTGCAGTGGACTAAAGGAAGGAAGAGAAACTTCCCCAGCAAGAGCAGTAACGGTAGTAATACTCATAGCAATAACGGCATCTTACTGAAATACAAGATGGAGCAAAGCCCAGCTCCTAGCATTAATTTAACCTTCAGAGCAGCCCTATTAGGAAGTAAATTTACCCCATTTCAAATAGGGAAACCAAGACTCAGAGGGCTCATAATTTGCTCAAATACGTACAGTCAGTAGCAGAGTCATAATGTCGGTAGGCTGCCTGCCTTCAAAGCCCACCCTCCCTCCCCCGCTAGATTCCACACTTTGATCTAGGTTCCCTCCCATTTCTTATGATCAGATGCAGCTCTGTCCCTGGTGTGCCTGTATTCATGTAAATAACCATTTCCTAAATACACTCAATGAAAAATCAATTACATAGCAAAGTGGCGGAGGTTTGGATAAACAATCTAATTGTTCCCTCTGGGGCTGCTGGCTGAGCAATCCCTGCACAGAGAGGAGAGTTAACATTTATTAAGAACTCCACCTCAGGCACTGGATAGGCATTCCCTTCCTCCTTGCCGGGAATGGGTCAAAGACCCTGTGGCCAAGTCCCCGCAGCATCCCAGGGAAGCTGCTTGTCTCTTAAACCATCATGGTAGGGTTAAATGACAACCCCATGTTCAAAGCAGACCTCTAACCAAGGCAAACCCAAGATCTTGCCCCCCCCCCCCAGGAGTGCCTGCCAGGTGCCCTACTCAAAGATGAACACCTAGCTGCTTTCCTCTGATTGACTGGATTATATCCCTCCAGGAAGTCCCCCTGGTTACACCCCAAATTGCCCCATAGGAGTTCTGTTCTCTCTTTTTTTTTTTTTTAAAGATTTTATTTATTTGACAGAGAGAGATCACAAGTGGGAAGAGAGGCAGGCAGAGAGAGAGAGAGAGGAGGAAGCAGGCTCCCTGCCGAGCAGACAGCCGGATGCGGGACTTGATCCCAGGACCCTGAGATCATGACCTGAGCTGAAGGCAGAGGCTTAACCCACTGAGCCATTCAGGTGCCCCAGGAGTTCTGTTCTCTTCTGCTTAAAATTTAGTAATTAGAATTTTCTTCTTTTGGGTCCGGACACTGTCCCTAGTTAAACATACAAACATACCAAGAAGGTGTGTTCCCTCAAACCTTACCAATCTTTAATACTTTGCTGTGAACTCATTTTCAAAAATTTTCAATGGGACAGGTCATTCAAACTGAGTGACTGGATACAGATATAGAATCTGGGCTGAAGGCATGGTAGGCAAAGGTTAAAGACAGGAAAGTGGCCTTTGGCAAGGGATATCCTGAAAGGAGGGTATGGTGTTTGGAAGCACTGAACTTGCATGGGCTTTTCATTATTTTTTTCCTCCCCACCCCACCCCCAATAAGCTATTACCATGAGTCATTACTGTGAGCCAGGCATGGCAGGTGGCTGGTGATGCCTGAAGTAGTAAGACACGGTTCTTAACCTGAGACTCAAAAATAATTGCAACTGTATACAATAAATATTGTAGGAACACAGAAGCACATTCATCAGTTCTGGGGTAAAGTGATCCAAGGTCTGACTATCCCAAGGTCTTGGGATAACTGAAGGAGCCCTGAACAGAGAGTTCTAATCTGGATTTTGCTATATATGTATTTGCTGTATCATCTTGCATGAGGACCTTCCTCTCTGGGGGCCTTGGTTTACTCATTCATTGATTCACTGATTCATTCATTCATTCATTCATTCAACTTTGTGCCAGTGTTGTGCTAAGCTCTGTGGATGAATACTGTGACTACATAATAGATACTATTTCTTCTGCCTTCATAGGTTTTGTAGTCTACTGGGGGAAACAGATATGAAAGAAATAACTTAGCAGATAATTTCCCTATAAAATGATGAAGCTGGTTTAGACCAGAGGCTTTCAATCGTGGTTCCAGATTAGAATCAACTCGGAAACTCTGGAAAAGAAAATAAGATGACTATCTGGACATTATCCCCAAAGATTACAATTCAAACTGGGAGGGCTCTGGCATCAATATTTTTGTTAAGTTCCCCCAAGAGACTCTAAAGTGTGTTAGAAGGTTGAGAGCCACTGAGCTAGACAATATCTAAAACTTCTTCCTGATATAACATTCTATGAGTCTCTTATATTCTACAGATAATCTAAGACATATATGTGTATTTCTGTGCATACATACATGCGAGAAAGAGAGACAAAGGTACGCAGAGATAAAGAGAGAGAGAGAGGTAGACATAGCAAACAACCAAGATGTGTAGCATGAGGGTAAAGACAAAACATCGGAGGCCAATGGGAAAATAACACACATCAACATTTCCCAGACCTGGTCTAAGGAATGTTCAATCAGATATTCGTGTAGGCACTATTTGTCTACTCAATATTCTTTCTTCTTCCGTTATAAAACTCTGATTTAATTAGGTCAGCCAGGTGCCCAGCTCTAAACTCACGTTTGCCAGCCTCCGTGGCAGCCACATGTGACCGGTAAAATGCCAACAGGAGTCACGGGATGGAACTTCCAGGAAAGCTCCTTCAGCAGGGAGATGTGCATCCAGGAGCATATCCTTTATGCCCTTCGCCCTTCCTCCAACTTCCTGACTGGAACAAGGGCGTGACAGCCAGCATGTTATTGGTCACCTGGACCCGTGTAGTGACTTGGAGGATGGAAATAATGAACTACGGATATCAGAGCCAAGAAATAAAAGCTGCCTGGATTCCAGATGATATCACGAGGTCACAGTCTCTTGGACTACCTACTTCTGGATCTCCTTCACTGAAAATAAAAACTTGACTTTGTTTAAGTGACACATCGAAGGTAATTTTACTCGGATACAAGCATTCTGGGAGCGGGGTGGGGGGATCCCCTTTAAAGAAGTTTGGGAACTACTGCCCACCACATTATAGTTCCCCACCTTGCCTGTCAAGACTCCCATTGCACATTTGTCCATATTAAAGTTTCCTAACAAAGAAGCCTATTCACTTTACCTAACCTGGCGTTTCAAGACCTGGCTTTCCCCACACGCACCACCCACAACACATAAACACTCAAGCATAGCACATAAAGCATCTCTTAATATTGCATAAAACTAATCTTTTTCAGTGCACTGTTTGAAAATCTCTAACACAAATGCATCAATATTCACCTGCTGAATTCCAGAATGCCTAACATCTGAGCATCAATACAAAACATCCATCAAGTGTTTCATATCAGATGTCACAGAGCAATCCATTATATGTTGTTTTTTTCTACTTAGTTGTTGGTGCATCAAAGAGTCAAAGTCATAAGTGCCCTGCTCAGAAACACCTCCAACAACCCCAACCCAAAATGGCCACGGTGAGTTTTCTCCCTCCAGCTGTCCATTGCTCCCAGTTGTCTTCTGCTCTCGGCTCCATGATGTGTTACTGACCTGTGTTTTCTCACTTTGGCTCACTACCTGGAAGGATTCTAGAAATGCAAACAAAAATCAGAGTTGCCCAAGAACTAGCTTTCAGAATGAAGCTCTGTTCACAAAACCATTTCTCTGGCAGACCTGGGAGAGTACAAATCACCCAGCTGTTACTTTCTCCTTCATGATAACTAAGTATGAGTGTCTATGCACCCAAGGCCTGACTAATTCAGCCTTGACATTTGATTTGGGCATTTCAAGAGTTCCAAGGAGGTCACCTGTATCTTCCCCACTTAAACTCCTATAACAGATAACAAGTCCTTTCATTTCATAAAAAGCTTAAGCTGAAAAACATCCTGTGAAAAGGATCACTTAACAAATTCACCAAAAGTATAAATTCCTGATGCTCCTTCCTAAGAACTGATTTTGCCAGTGGTGGTTCTCCATCCCTTTACTTTTAACCTATCTGTGTCTTTACATATAAAGTAAGTTTTTGTAGATGACATATTGGCTCTTGCATTTTTTTTGTATCCACTCTGACATCTCTGTATTTCAATTCATTTACGTAGACTACTTAGATTTACAGTGATTACTGATGTAGCTCGATTAACATTTACCTCTTTTTCAAGTGTTTGCAAAGGTTATACATGTTGTTCCTTGTTTTGTTTTTTGTTATTTTTCTGTCATTTCAGTTTTTATTTTATTTTTTAAAGATTTATTTTTTTATTTGAGAGAGAGCTGGGGAGAGGGGCAGAGTAGTGGGAGAAAGAATATCAGGCAGACTCCCCACTGAGCATGTAGCCTGATGCAGGGCTCAACCTCATGATCCTGAGATCACTACGTGGGCCAAGACCAAGAGTTGAACACGTAACCAACTGCACCACCCAGGTGCCTCTCTGCCATTTCAGTTTTAACTAAGTATTTTGCAGGATTCCATATTCTCTCCTCCTTTTGCATGTCAGTTATATCGCTTTTCAAAAAAAGTATTTTTAGCAGCTGCTCTAGAGTTTGCAATATACATTTAGAACTCACGTAAGTCTACTTTCAAATGTCACTATATCACCTTGCTGGTAGTGTAAGTTCCTGCTAACAGAGGATTCCCCACTCCTCCTCTGTCTCTTACAGCATTGCTGTGGTGCATTTCGTTAGTCATATGCTGTAATCACCCCAGGCATTGTATTATCACTAGTATTACTCTGAACACTTATCTATCAGATCAATTGAAAATAAGAAAAATAAAAAATTTTATTTTACCTTCACGTATTCCTTCTCTGATACTCATTCTTTCTTGTTATAGATTCAGTTTCTGACCTATCATTTTCCTTCTCTCTGAGAATATCTTTTAACATCTCTTTCAGAGCAAGTCACTGGCAATGATTACCCTCAGCTTTTGTCTAAGAAAGCCTTCGTTTCTCCTTCACTTGTGAAGGATAATTTCACTGGATGTAGACTTCGAGCTTGGTGGGGTTCTTTTCTTTCAACACTTTAATTATTTCGCTGCTCTTTTCTTCTTTGTGTGATTTCTGACATCTCCCTATTAATTCTTATCTTCGTTCTTCTACAAGAAGGTGCTTCCACTCTTCTGGCATCTTTCAAGATTTTCTCTTTAGATTTGATTTTCTGAAGATTGAATGTAGTATACACAGGTATACCTTTTTTGATATTTATCCTACTTACGATCTTCCTGGATCTGTGGTTTGGTACCTGTCATTAATTTTAGAGAAAATTCCTGGTTGTTATTACTTTAAATATTTCTTCTCCTCCTTTCTCTCTTTCTTCTTCTGACATTCAACTGTGCATGTTCCACTTTTTGTTCCACTGGATCAGTGTTTCTTAAAGTATATTCCCTTGACCAAGAGTGTCAACCTCACTTGAAAATTTGTTAGAAATCCAATAATCAAGCCCCTCTCCAGCCCCGGCCCGATGACTCAGAAACTCGGGGGTGGGGGCCAGGATTGGGAGTTTAATCAAGCCCTCTGCCTACTAAAGTTTGAGAACCACTATACCAAAGCAGGAAAATGAGCACTAGGACATTCAAAGAGGCATGATACAGAGAAAAGGAAAGTATAACAACTGGAAATATTTAGTGTGTCTCAGAATTGTGCCCTAATATTCTGCTTTATCTGTCAGTGGTATTCCTCCTGAAGTCTTTCATGGCTTAAATGAGGCCTAGAGGAAAACATGGGACTAACTCCAAATGAACTACCAGACACTTTGCCTCCTTTAACTCTGTTCCCAGCCAGTGGCTCCCAAATCAGGCTGCATAGCTCCCTGAGAGCTCGGGTAAAATGAACTCTAGGCTGACAGATCCAGAATGTCCAAGATTTGAAGCCCATAAGACTCTATTTTAACCTGAGTCCCTGGGTATCCTGACTCAGCTAGTCCATGACCTAGCAGTAGGGGACCACTGCTAGAGCCCTGGAACTAGACCTATTGGCTGTTCTTCGTGAAAGCCCGGTGAGGCCCCCTCTCCCAGCCAATCCTGACATATTGACGCCATTTTAAACAGCCTGTGCTTCACCCTCTCTCCCTTCCTCTACCCCTCCTTTCTGCAGGTTGACCTGGAGTCTTTCACACCCTCAGAGATAGGCTCCAGAGCCAAGAACTGAGTGCTGGGTTTCATGTGACACACCCACTCTCCATTGATACCATCTGATACAGGGTGTAGGGCTCCCAGTGACATGGGCTAAGTCACTGATCCCATTCCCACCAGGATGTAGCCCTTTCTCTTCCTTACACACACCCTCAACCCCACTGAGGTCAGCTCATGGAAATGTGGTCCCACTTGTAAGTTCTAACTAGTTACCCTAGTACCACAAGTTCCATTAAACCTGATCTTGCCCTAGACCCCAGTCAACAGCTAGGTGCTATGCTTTTATGAGCTCTATATCCTAAGGCTGTTATCTGGCTCCATGCTCCAACCCACACACTGTTACCTTGTTCTTTTCAAGAGACTGTGTATGAGGGCTGTCCTTCTGCCTGTTTACAAAGTGTTCCAAACACTGGCCTTTCCAGATTCCCAAGACCCTCTCATCTGTTGGGACCCTGCCACTTTGCTGGTGCCAGGGGGCTCTGGGATTATTCTGGAGGCCCTTGGGAATGGGCTGGGCTTGCTTGTCCAGATAGTTACACATGTCAGTATGAGAGGAGAAACTGGACCTTGTGGACCCTGGCCTGTCCCTCCTGATGGACTCATTCTAAACCCCAAGACTCCAATCTTTCCTTTCTGCCAGGACTGACGATAAGGCAAGTGAGGCATCTAGGAGGCACAAACTCCCAGGGTCAGACAAGCACAAGGTCAGCAACTGAGAGCAACTTAAATTTTATCCCCTAGACTCCTCACCTCACCCTGGTCCCAGCTGGAGCTTCCTGCTCCAGCTTGCCATGAATGAATGCTCCAGGAACCAATGCAAGACTAAGGGTGGGACACAATCAATCCCAAAGCTTCCATACAGTTATTCAGCCAAAATTCATTATATAGCCCTAGCTTATAGGCACAAAGAAGGCAGAATCCATGCCTGTAAGGAACTCAGCATAATAGGGAAAGAAAACATGTCAACAAGAAATGGTAACACAAGGCTGGCCAGGACAAGTGCTAAACAGAGGTATAGATGGAAGGGCAGAGGAGGCGGAATTAATTACAATGAGAGACAGAAGAGAAGGCTTCAGGAAGGAAGTATTTTTCCCGGACCCTGGAAAATGTATAGACAACATGTAGGAAGAGAAAGTGGGAAGGTAAAAGCAGGTAGAAAACAGCACGAATCAAGGTGTTGTGTGTTCTGCACCTAGCAGGTGGCTGGCATCATCAGAGAGTTAGATATTTGGAAAGAGCAACGGGAGATGACGTCTGAAGGAAAGAGGACCAGGTGGTAGAGAGCCTTGAACAGCCTGAGAAGGAGAGCTGGCTTCCATCTCTGGGACATCCTGGAAGATTTTGGAGGCAGGGACAAAGTAATTAGAATCAGCATCACAAATCAAGAATCAGAAGTTGGGGGCAATGAACCAGATCCACAGTGGGAAGGACACCTGGGTGGCTCAGTCGGTTAAGCATCTGCCTTCACAGGTCAGGATCCCAGGGTCCTGGGATGGAGCCCCACATCAGGTTCCTTGCTCAGCGGGGCATCTTCTTCCTCCTTTCCATCTGCCTCTCTCCCACTCGTGCTTGCTCTCTCTCTCTCAAATAAGTAAATAAAATCTTAAAAAAAAAAAAAAAGATCGGCATGGGAGAAGCAGTTGGGAAACTGTTAAGGACAGCTGCCAAGCAGTGTCTAATTTTCTAAGTCAAGTGCATCAAATGCCAGAGGCTGGAAAAGTGGGCCGCACACGGGAGCCAGTCTTGACAAGCACCCATCAATTCCCAAGCATCAGCCAAACCACAGAGCTCTGCAGAAAGGGAACTTAAAGCCACCAGCCCAGATGTTCTGCAGCACAGAAACATCCAGAGCTTCCTTTAGGACGTGGCACACAAGATGGGCCCACTAGGTTTTCTGGCCTGCTTCCTGGGGTGCACTCAAGCTGCTGCTGTTTTAACATGCCCCTGTAGGGAAGAAAATCTCCTCTTTCGAGTCAAGGAAGCAAAGCACCTACCTCATCTGGTTTGGGGGGTTGGGGATTAAGTGGCCCCATCTATCAGAACCCCTAAAGAAGAATGCCCAGGTAACCTGCAAGCTCCCTTCCTGCCCTATCAGTCTGTGGTTTGGGGATTCCATGACTGTCAGAAGCAAACACTGCAGACTGGTTCTTGTAGGATTTCTTGCTGGAATAATTCCTGTGTGTCTACTACAAACGGACCCCTGTTGAAGGTTCACGTCTCTCAAACCCCCCCAGCACTTCCAAGCCCAGCCACTGTCTTCTCTCATCTGGACCACTGTTAGAATCTTCTGCCTGGTTTTCCTGGTCTCAGTTTTGCCTTCACTTCTCATTCCACATTCCACAAGGAAGCCAGAGGAGAATTTCTAATGCACATCAATCTGCTCAAAGCATGTCCCTGCTTAAAATCCTTCCTGTGGCAACGGTGATGCTCTCCAAGGGCTCAGTGAGCCTTTCCTCCCGCTGCACCACGACCTCTCTAGCCCCGGCTCTCGCCAGCCCTCCCTCAAACCCTAAGCTCGGCAATTCCGGTCCCCAAACACCCAAACTCGAGCCCACCTCTGGGCCTCTGCCAGATGGCTCTCAGCTGTCCTTGCCTCGGGCAGCGCCGGCCAAGAGGAAAAGTGCAGGAGAGTGCAAGCCACTTATGCCATCTCACGTTTTCTAGCAGCCACACTGGAAAAAAAGTGGAAAGAAATGGGTAATCTTATCACTGACAACGTGTTTTATTTAACGCGTTCTATCCAAGATGTTATCACTTCAGCACCTAATTAACGATTAAAATACTGAAATCGTTTACATTCTTTTTTCAAAGTCTTCAACATCTCGTGTGTATTTTAACTTACAGCACTGATCAGTCTGGACTTGCCATCTCTTCACGTGCTCCATAGCCGCATCCGGCGAGTGGCGGCCATCTTGGATGGCACCGGCCAAGCACATTCTGCTTCAGCTCCACGCAGGACTCATGCCCCTTGTTCAGGCCCCAGTGGACAGAAGAGGCACTTCCTCTTGTGACCAGGTGCTCTCCTCGGTGCTCCCAGTCTTGTTGTAACTCTCATCTCAGTTGCTGAAGCCTGTGTTCCAATCTGAATCCAAGACCGTAGGCCCCATATGGGCAAGGACCAGGTTGGTCTTGTCTGCCAGTAAACTCCAACACTGAGCCCAGTAGCAAACACAGGCCATATGTACCACACCAGTGTCTGCTGAAGGAAGAAGCATGATCTCATGTGTCCTCTCCCATCACTGGGAGATACTGAGATGCTTTCAACATTCCTTTGAAGATTCCCTCTTGCCTCACCCTCCCTTTCTCCACCATCCACATGTACACACATGTGCACACACAACACACGCTAATACACCTTCACACTTAAAAACACTCTTGTTCTCTAACACAATATACACTCAAACCCTCCCATGTGTGCACTCACCGTACACTGGAACTCTCTCACACAGCCTCACACTCACAACTGGGACATGCTCGTGCCTACATGCATGTACACATCCACACACATGTACACCTGCCCACACTCAAGCACGCACATACACGCTCACACATAACTTGCATTCACACACATTGCAGAGGTTGATGGGAGGCCCAGAGAGGTTTTTTATTTGCTTGAGGTCACACAGCACCACTGAGGAAGGCTGGAACTATATCCCAAGGTGACCGTTCCCAGCAGGCAACCGTGCTGCCTTTCCCTGCGCAGGCAGGACCACACAGGGAACAAATGTGTCCGGGCGCATGAGTAATGATTCCTGTCTGCCCAGCCAGCAGCTGATGGCAGAACCATAGTGAATTAAGTGCATTCCTGGGCTCATATGCTGTTAGGACAGGGCTCCCCGCCTGCCTCAGAGAGAGTCACTGCTGATCCCCAGGGCAGGCAGAGCTTTGCTGACACCGCAGCAGGGGAATTTGGGGGCACTAGTGAGGTCCAGGCACTTCATCGTCCCAGAAGAGCAGTGGGCAGAACATCTCCGCAAGAAATCAGATCACCACTCGTCTCCTTGAAAGGAAGCAAGACACACAGGCTGAGTGCGAGAAGCTATAGATACTGCCTTAAAGCAGTGGTTTTAAAACTAGAACACACACAGTTGTACTGTGTGACCCAGGCAACTAGAAATCATCTCTGAGCCTTCCACCAACCTCTGCAATGTGTGTGACTTAGTGACTGTAGGTGCATGCGGATGTGAGTACCCGAGTGTGGGAGCGAGCCCCGGGCTGTGTGGATGCCATGTACATTTCAGCGTGGGAGATTGCTGAGTGCATGTAAGGGTGAGGGGTGTGTGAAGGATGCTGTGTGAGTCTCTGAGTGTATATAGCATGTGAGTGCAAGAGTGCAAGTGTGAAGGTGTATGAGAGTGGGAGTACCTGGTGAGTGTGAGCTTGTGAGTGTGTGTGAGTGCGTGGGTGTGGGTGTGGGGTATAGATGGTGGACAGAGACTTTCCATACAGTAGAACTTTCCAAGGGGATTGCGGACGGGGCTAATTTAACAAGCGCGGGATTTCAAATCCCACCCAGGCTACATCCTGGTGTCATATGGGTTTCCTTTTCTCCCTCTGTCCCCTCTTAACTGCCATTGTCCCATGTTACAGAAGAAAGATGTTTCCCTTCCTCTTCCCAGCCTTACTGTGGTGTACTCTCCTAGGATGTAAAATCCTTCAGGGCGCCAAACAAAAAGGACAATTAAAAATATTGTTTTGGGGGCACTTAGGTGGCTCAGTCACTTAGGTGTCTGCCTTGGCTCAGGTCATGATCTCAGGGTCATGGGATTGAGCCCCATGTAAAGCTCCCTGCTCAGTGGAGGACCTGGTTTCCCTTCTCCCTCTTCCCCTCCCCCCTAACTCATACATGCTTTCTTTCTCCCTCTGTCTCTCAAATTAATAAATAAGACCCCTATAAAAAAATCTTTTAAATTATTTTGGGGTGAGTCTCCCTATAGATGACTTAGGGTGCAATTAGCCCACTTCGGGGCTTCCACTCCTCTCCTGTTTTACCCCTTCTTTAGCTAGGAGAAAGCCACAACCTGAGTTAATTGGCTTTCGTAGAAGTGGTCTTTAATACATTACAGAGTACGGGCTGTGGGCCTGGTGGTAATTTTCTGGTAAGGATGTCATGTCTGCATTCCTCAAGCCCTGTCAAAGAATGCATTGCTTCTGACAGGGTCTGGGGAGAAGAGAGAAAAGACAACACTGTAAGGAATAATAAAGACTAAAAATGCCTCCCCATGTTAAACATAAGCAATCCTTTTCAGCTCTTCTCAATATGCAACCCTAGGAGGAACAAAAAAAAGAAAAAAAAATCTTTGAACAGTCAAACGAGAATGGGTTTGCTAATTCTTTTAAACACAACTGAAATGTTTTCAGGGGATACTAAATTTGACAAGTTGTACCGAATAAAACCCACGGATAAAAATTTTATGTGATTACTTTTGAATGCAATATGCATTATTCAATAGGTAGTTAAAATCTATTTTATCAAATAACGAGGTATGTATTCCAATTACAATCAATCCTGCAACTATTTTATCTCATGAAATGATTAAAATTTTTTCCTTCCTACACCTCCTATTAATCAAAAAAGCAAACTAAATACTAGCTGCTAGACACATTTATTGTCAGCAATATATACCTTTCTCTTTCATGAATATGTGGGAACGCTTATCTCGATGTCTAATGAAATTAAAGGAGTTAGTTCTGTGTTTTCATACAAGGTTCTTATTTGATTATTCCCAAAAGTCAACCCCAAGATTTAGTACACACATGTGTGCACATTCGCCTAAAAATGACATATCTTTTATCATGTTTTTTGTTCCATAAACAGCTTACAATTTACAATTTACAATGTTACAATGTAACATTGAATTATGGAAACTAAGTGATGAGAAACATAGATTTATTCTTGCTTTTATAACTTGTCATAAAATAGATTAATTATATCTTTCATGATTTTAATCTTGACTGCTTCTAGTAATCTTTTTTATAAGATTATAAGTAATCCTTCTTATGGTGGTTTTCATAATATTCCTCAAAATACACTGTAATGTTGATCTAAATTAAAAATTTAAGTCAGACTTTTTTCTTAGAGAAGTCAGTCTGATTTGCAAACTGGTTTGACAAGGAAGACTGGCTTTGCTAAATGGATTATGCACAGGCATTTTCCATAAATTGAATGAACTAAATCTGAGTTCTAAGATTTGACAAAAAGATACTTAAGCATGTAATAAAATAAAAGCATCTTATTTTTTTTAATGCATTGGGAAAGTGGATTGAAATTAACACTATTTTAATTTTCCAACCCTTTCTTCATAAATTGGATTAGACAAGGTGAAAACATAAAAAATGCCATTAATGTTCTCTGAATACATTTTACAAAAGGCTTTTTGGATATTCCAGAAATTGAGAAAGTGAATGGTTCTAATGATGGATAACAGATCCTTTAGGAAATATTTTTCTCTTTCAACAAAATTGAAGGAAAAAAATCATTTTTGATGATGGGCCACTTTGTAATCTGGGGCACTGAACCCAAAGATAGTTCAAATAATTAGTAAACTTATTACAATAGAACATTCTGTGTTGCTATCAATTTGTTCAGGTAAGACTGGTCACTGTTCACATCTATCAAAACAAAACAGGTAAGTTTTCCAAAAAGAATAGATGCGATGTTGGACCCTTCCTTATTCTATAGTAAGTGATATTTGTTATCTAATTGGGAGAATCATCTTAATTTCTTGAGAACTATAGTCCCAATACATTTTTTTCTATTTAATTTAGTATTTTAAAATGTTACATTTGTTATTTTGATTATTTATAAACGTATAATAATTATAATATAAATTATAATTATAAAATATAAAAAAATATAAAATTACTCAAGAAGTAATTTTAACATCTGAACCATATGGAAATGTTTTAATATTAACATTTCTGATTATATACAACATTGTGTGTGTACATACACTACTGAATTACACACTTAGAAATGGTTAAGATGGAAGGGCATCTGAATGGCTGTCGGTAGACATGCAACTCTTGATCTCAGGGTGGTGAGTTCAAGCCTAACATTGGGTATGGAGCCAAAAGAAAAAAAAAATCGTTAGAATGATAATTTTTTTTTTACCATACTTAAAAATATTTTTAAAAAATTTTCTGATATACAGACATTTAAGAAGAGTTAACACCTATTCTTTCTAAACTGTTTCATAAAATAGAAATGGCAGGAAAACGACCAAACTCATTCTACGAAACCAGCATTACCTTGATTCCAAAACCAGACAATGATCCCACTAAAAAAGGAAAATTACAGGCTCATATCCCAGATGAATACAGATGTAAAAATTCTCAATAAAACACCAGCAAACTGAATTCAGCAGCATATTAAAGAATCATTCAGAATGATCAAGCGAGATTCATTTCTGGGTTGCAGGGGTGGTTCAATATTCACAAATCATTCAATGTGATACACCACATTAATAAAAGAAAGGATAAGAACCATATATGATCCTATCCATAGATGCAGAAAAAGTATTTGACAAAATACAGCATCCTTTCTTGATATAAACCCTCAACAAAGTACGGACAGATGAGAAATACCTCAAGAGCATAAAGGCCATACATAAAAGCCCAACAGCTAATGTCATCCTCAGCAGGGAAACCGGAGAGCCTTTTCCTTACTGTTAGGAATAAGACAAGGATATCCACTCTTACCATTACTATTTAATGTAGTACTGGAAGTCTTAGCCTCAGCAATCAGACAACAAAAAGAAATAAAAGGCATCCTTGGGGCACCTGGGTGGCTCAGCGGGTTGAAGCCTCTGCCTTCGGCTCAGGTCATGATCCCAGGGTCCTGGGATCAAGCCCCACATCCGGCTCTCTGCTCAGCGGGAAGCCTGCTTCCCCCCTCTCTCTCTGCCTGCCTCTCTGCCTACTTGTGATCTCTCTCTGTCAAATAAATAAATTAAAAAAAAAAAGAAATAAAAGGCATCCAAAACAGCAAAGAAGTCAAACTTTCACTATTTGCAGACAATGTGATACTCTATGTAGAAAACCCAAAAGACTTCACCAAAATATTGTGAGAACTAATAGATGAATTCAGCAAATTTGCAGGATATAAAATCAATGTGCAGAAATTTGTTGCATTTCTATACATCAATAATGAAGCAGCAGAATGAGAAAACAAGGAATCAATCCCATTTACAACTGAATCAGAAACAGTAAGATATTTAGGAATTAAACTAAACAAAGGGGTAAAAGATCTGTACTCTGAAAACTATTGAACACTTATGAAAGAAATTGAAAAGGACACAAAGAAATGGAAAAGCATTCAATGCTTGTGGATTAGAGGAACAATTATTGTTAAAATGTCTATATTATCCAAAGCAATCTACACATTTTTTTTAAAGATTTTATTTATTTATTTGAAAGACAGAAATCACAAGTAGACGGAGAGGCAGGAAAAAATATCTAACAGAAAAAAGACTCTTCAACAAATGGTCCTGGGAAAATTGGACAGCCACATGCAAAAGAATGAAACTGGACCATGAATAAATACTTTCTAAAAGAAGACATCCAGACATACTATAGACACATGAAATATGTTCAACATCACTGGGCATCAGGGAAATACCAATCAAAACCGTGATGAGACCACCTCATGCCTGTCAGAATGGCTAAAATTAACATAAGAAATAACCATTGTTGGCAAGGATATGGAGAAAGGGGAACCCTCCTGCACTGTTAGTGGGAATGCAAACTGGTGCAGCTCACTCTGGAAAACACCTTGACGTTTCCTCAAAAAATTCAAAATAGAACCGTCCTACAATCCAGCAATTGCACTATTAGGTATTTACCCAAAGGATAGAGAAATGCAGGTCTGAAGGGCCACACTGGAGCTTACAGCAGCAGCATCAATGACAACCAAACTATGGACAGAGTCCAAGTGTCCACTGACTGATGAGCGGATGAAGATGTGGTGTGGTGTGGTGTGTGTGTGTATGTGTGTGTGTACATATACATGTATATGTATGTATATATGGAATATTACTCAATTACTCAGCCATCAAAAAGAATGAAATCTTGCCATTTGCAACAATGTGGATGGAGCTAAGTGTATTGTGCTAAGTGAAATAAGTCAGTCAGAGAAAGACAAATACCATAAGATCTCCCTCATATGTGGAATTTAAGAAAGAAAACAGATGAACATATGGGAAGGGGGGGAAGAAAAAAAGGAAAGAGGGAAACAAGCCATAAGAGACTCTTAACCATAGAGAATAAACTGAGGGTTGATGGTGGGGCAGGTTAGATGGGTGATGGGTATGAAGGAGGGTGCTTACTGTGATGAGCACTGGGTGTTGTTTGTAAGTGATGAATTACTGAATTCTACTCCAGAAACCAATATTGCACTGTATGTTATCTAAAATTTAAATTAAAAAAAACTTTTGGGTATTTACATAATATTTTATATTGCATACACAATATAATTTCATGTGTAATATTTAGAAAATGCATATTTGGTGACTTTCAAGAACTATCAAACATAAAAACATACTATATGAGAATAATGTGGTAGCATCTCTCTGTGAGAGATAGAAGAGAAAGATGAGTTTAAGGAAGAGAATGAAATAAAATCTCCTGATGTTAAAGAAACGGTTTGCTCCCACGCTTTTTAACTGGATGATGATGGATATCAAATCACGGTGGTTTCTGGATTCCACCAGATACATTTAACAAAGGATAATGGTTTCACTTTAGAGAGTCAATATTTATAATGCCCTGAAATTACATCTTGAAATGATTTCAACTTAGGGAGAAAACTGTAGATGTTAACTTAAGGGTGCTTGAGGGGCTGCCTAGATTTTAGAATATGGTGGGAGGCAAGTGAACACATCTGCAGAGCACTCACTGCCTTTGCCAAAGGTGGGGCGGGGGTAGGGGGAATGCCTTTGCCATGTGGTGGTGGCGGGGGCATCCTGACCTCAGCAGCCACCCTGGGGCTACCTGGGGCTTATGTTCTTCTATGCTTGTTCTCCCCAGCTTGTTCCTTAAAGGCATTTCTTTCTCCTGGAGAAATCCGTGACCTTGTTGGCCAGAGTTTTCAAAGGCATGGGACCTTGTTTAACTCTATCCACTCACTCTACGTTACAACAGCCTTTCTATTAAAGCCAGTTTGGTTTTTTTTTAAATGCATGGATTGGATTGTTCATTTAGGAAAGAGAGGAGATGGGACCTGCTTATATATTGAACATCTGCTCTGTGCCAGACACTGTGTAGGATGCTTTACAGACATCATCTCATTTTCTAATGAGAATAATTAAGGTTATCCTACATGATTGTTGTTGTTTTATTATTATTATTACTATTATTACTATTATATTGGCCTCCAAGTAGCAGACACTGACCTGTAATCTTCACATTAGTGATGTTAATGAATTTTTACAATAACCCTATAAAGGCAGGAATTATGCTCATTCCCATTGTACAGATGAGAAAAATGAGACACAAATAAATCTTGCAGTTAAACAGCCAGTAAGGTCTAATCATGATGCCAAAGTCCACACTTTTGACCTCAAGCCACACCTACTTAAAATGAAGCTCTCAGGGTTTAAACAACTGGGCAAGATCGTAACTGGTACGTCCCAGAGGAGTCTGATTCATTCATTCTCTATTTTGTTCCAGAAAGGAATCAAGGGACTGCCAGCTATCTGCAAATATTTACATTTATCTAGAACTCTCCAAGTCCATTATTCGCCTTGCTTCTTTGCCAATTTTATAAAGTGGACAGAATTGATTTTTTATTATAATTATTTATTATAATTGATTTTATTATTATAATTACATAATTACTATCCCTCCCCCCTGTTTTTGCAAATGAGGAAACTAAAATGCTCAGAATCTCTTCTGACTTGCCCAGCCCCGTCAACATTTTCCAAAGTCCTGATCCTCTAGAGTACTTCTGACAGCTATGGGAAGGAAGCCAAGGCAGCTGGTGTGACACCAGGCCCCCCAAAGCACCCAGGGCTTCCACACCTGGGTCAGGGTAGGAAGCTCCTAACACTCTTTCTTTCATGCTCTTGGATATCCCTGAAGGCAAGGGCTCATAACTGACATGTCCCATCAGGTGGGGACCTCTTTGGCCACAGTCTTACTCAGGGTTCTAAGCAGAAGTCCTTTGGGCCTGGCCCCCAGCAGAGAGAAGGGCATGCCTGCAGGTCTTGAGGGAAAAGTGTGCGGGGCTCGCTCCTCACTGCAAGTCCCTGAATAAGGCTACTTATTGCTTATTACTTCATTGCACTTAGCAAAAGGGGCTTTTTTTTTTTTTTTTTACTAATTTTGCCCAGGCAATGGTTGGTGGGGGGCACATTTGAACCTAATATAACACTTATAAAAATCCAAACAGTGCTTTGACCCTGAGAGAAGCAGAGCTCTGAGGAAGCATGCTAACACTGAGAGAGAGGGGACAAGAGACAGGCCAGCTGGAGCGGGCCTCCACCCACAGGGACCCCCTCTCCAGTTTCCTGCTGGGACTCCCACAATTCCCCTGCTACTCCATTCCCCTGCCCCCGAAAATGGTAGACTGCAGAGAGAAATAAATGGTCTCCTTGTGGTGGGGTTTGATATTTTTTAAAGGATTAGAGGGGAAGAAATAGCTTTTGTTTTCTTTTTTCCCAGTTGGCTAAACATGACATCCGACCCACAGGCTCGGGAAACAACCTGACTTGCAGTGTGAGCCGTTAGACAAGACAACAGCCTGGGGTATTCTCTCATGGAATGGGGGAAGCCCAGGCTGTCTTTTCTCCTAAAATCTGTGGCAATCATCAGAAAACAACAGCTGTCAAAATCGCCTCCTGCCCCCAATGGGGTTGCCAAGCCGCTGCAATCTTTATTTAATTGGTTTATGATTCTTACAACACAATACCAGCTTCTGTCTCATTGTGCCTCACTAGCTAACCGGGCCTGGGTTTTGTAAATATGTTTAATAAAGCTCCAAAAGCCATGAGCGTTCTGTCTTCTTGGTTGCCCTCTCCCACCAGGCCAGACACGAGCCAGAACTGAAATAAATAAATGGCTGTGCTTCCCTGTCCATCTGCTCCCACTGGGGGGTGATGATGCTAGCGGAGGACCGTTCTGAGGGAAGAAATGTCCTCCAACTCATCGGAGGTTTGCTGCTCCCCATGACTAGAGGGTGGCTATTTGGTGAAGAAATGTGAATTAAGAGCTCTAGAGGGAGAATAAATAAAAGGATATCATTCAAATTTTTATATACAAATCGTTCCTTTTTCCAGCCACCCACCTTGTCTGGAATGAGACCTGCCTACCTAAAGGAGCAGCCCTTCTCTGTGATTCTTTGAACTCCTAGACATAATGCCCCCAACCTTGGGGAGGAGGGAAACCTAAAGCCTGGAGAAGGTGGAAATGTCCAGGAGTGGGTCTAGGAAAGAAATGCACTCCTGTCTGTTCTACAACATCATTCTAACAGCTGTGTGCACATCTGTCTCACCCAATAAATTCAGTGATAGCAGGCCAAGACTAGTATCTAGCTCAGTGCAGGGCAAATACTAGGCAATAAATTTTAAAGGTGCAAAGTAAGGTAGGCAGGCAGGAAGGAGGAAGGGAAGGAGAGAGGAAGGAAAGAAAAGAAGGATAGGAGGGAGGGAGGGAGCAAAACAGGGAGAAGCCGGTGGGTAAATGAAGAAATGGGTGAGCAGATGGGTGGATGGATGGGTGGAGGGATGGACAGATGGATGGATGGATGGGTAGGTGGATGGGTAAATGGATGGATGGATGGATGGATGGATAGATGACGGATGATGGATAATGTAATAGGGACTCCACTCACTATTACACAGACCCTATAGCTCCAGAAAATCAAGCCCTGGTTTTCTTTCTCAGGTTGTTCTTTCACTGAAAGAGTGTCTTTCCTGGGAGGGTCCCCAGAAAGCATGGTCAGAGACAGGTTCTGTGAAGTCTGCACAACACACCACCCAAACAACGTCAGCAGGAAGAAAAAAAACTCCTAGTCTGTCTACCAATTGTTTTGAAGACAAGACGCTAAACAACTCACTTCTTAGACTATAGAGGTCATCTTTATTTATTCAGCTATTTTGTTTTTGTTGAATTGTGTCCACAGGGCACTAAGCACCCAGAATAAACAAAACTGCAGAATTAAATCTACCATCTGGACATTTCTAAACATCTGGATATTTGGCATCATGGTGACCCCAACTCGTTGTCTTATGACCATGTAGTTATAGCCCAGAGCAGCAGTAAGGCGAAGGAAGAAGCATAAAGAAGGGTGTTTAGAATGATCGTACATTCTAGAATGTGTAAACATCCAGATTTCAGATACTCTGCCCCATTATCAGGCTGTATTCCAACTTTTAATTTGAAAAATATGGTCATGCTAGATACAGGGGTAAAGGAGAGGGTACGAGGGGAAAGGAGGAGAAAGACGAAGAAAAGACAGGGAAGGAAAGAGAGCAAGGGAGGACCGGAGCTGCTTGGGGACACGTCTCTGAACAGTGAGACAGGGGCAGCTAGAGACACACATGGTTCCACATGGCAATTCTGAGCGCCATGACCTCTAAGACCAGCTGGCGCTATCCTCCCCACCCCATCCCAAGACCCAGATAGAAAAAGTCTGAGCAACAGCTTCTCTGGCAGTTTATGTTACATCAGTTTTAGCAACGTCCCGCTTTTCCTCACTCCAGCGATGTGAATAGGAAAGGGAGAGTGAATCTCCCCATTCTACAGTGAAGGGAACTAAGACCCAGGAGGGAAGAGAAGCTATTCAGGGATGAGTTTGAAGAGAGAAAGCCCTTGAAAGAGGAAGCTCCATGCTGCTGGGGACCCTTTCCCAAGGAAGAAGCGCAGAGAAGTCTTCATGGAAGTCCTCGTTTCCCGGGCGCCACATACACATCAAAGAACGAGGCGGAAGGACAGGGCAGGCTAGAGCTGCTTGGGAACCGGCGATTGGCACCCCTGCAGACATGACCCCCGGCATACAGCCGCACAACCTGCGCTGTGCATATGCATAAAGACATATGCACACACATGCTATATGTCTTTAAGATTCGTCTCATTTTCAACTCCTAAGGAGAAACCCATCCTCTCCGCAGACCCTCCCCCGCTGGCCTGCCAGCCGCAGCCCCTCTCCGCAGGCTTGCTGCAGTGTGTTTCCGTTTGCGGTACGGGGTGACTGATTACAGGAGAGCAAATTAGCGCCCACTGCTTTTAAGATGCATTTTCTCTCTTAAAGAGAAGATGGTGTAAGCAACACTTCTCTCTCCCCACTGCCTGCCCTGGCCCTTGGCTGCTGTCACTGCTGCTTTAGATGGGCACCCTCCGTAGGGAGGAGGAGCACAGGCTCCCAGAGGCCTCCACTGCTCCAGTGTGACTCAGTCCTGTACCCACTCTGCCCCAGCCCCCAGTCGCCTCTTCCTAGCCCCAGGGCATCTCTCTGGTTACTCCAGGCTATTTTTACCCTTCTCTGTACCAATACATATGAATGCAGCTGGATGAACGAACATACAAATGATGAAGTATAAAGACTAAGGTCTCAACTTAATGAAATAAATTCTTTCTCTGTCTCTCTCTTCCCTCTCCTCCCCCGCCCCCAACCTCTAGCTATGGGTCTTGTCACTCAGTGTGTAGTCCCCAAATCAGAAGCATCAGCAATCACCCGGGAACAGTTCCCAGGTGAACTATACCCAGAATAAGCTTGGAGAAGCGCTGCTGTGTGGTCCCATGCAGAGGCAGGAAGGTAGACAAGATGACTCCATAAGGCCCTTTGCTGCTTTATATATGTCTTTCAAATCAAAGAGGTATCAGACTCATATGGTTATGGAAGGCTTAACTCAGGATCATTATAGACATAGAGTGCTGGCCTAGGACAAGGAAGGGAGAATTCAACTCTTCCTTCCTCTCTGTCTAGCTCTCCCCGCTGTTCTGCTCCTGCAGAGGTCCCAGCTGACAGATCCAGAGCACAGCATGGCTTTGCTCTAACTAATTGGCAACAGTTGGCTATAGCTACATTTGTTATTCAAAAAGCCTCATTAATCTCCTAATGCCAGTGTAGCCATGTCTGCTGATGGTGCCTCTCACCTCCCAGCACCTAGGCCCCAGTGGGGCACCCTGGGTCCCTCTGGCAGCACAGCAGTAGGAAATAGCTTCCTTCTCAGAAGGCTAAGCCAGTGTCTAGGGACATGGAGCCGGGCTGATTTAGAAACTAAGCCCTGCCCCTGGCTGGAGTGGTCCTAAGGAGCCTGACCCAATGATTCAGGTGGGTGCAAGAATGGGTTCCAGTGACCTGGGGGAGGGTTTCCTGGGACCTCTTAGATGTGCCGAGCTACCCTCTCACAGCCAGATTCAGGAATCTGTCCCCTTTTTCTCTTGGGTATAGGAATGGGCTCTTGGAAAACCCTGCAGTGTGTTTGCAGCCATGGAAGAGATACATTCTAGAAAGTTCATGATGAAGACATCCTGAAAAACTTTGGAACCTCTTGCTAAGGTCTGAGTTAGAGGCTCAAATGTGCACTTTTTCTCTGGTTTGGAGAACACCATTTAAATGTTTCCCTGCCTTTCTCCTCTAAATTCTGCTCCTGTGGACTTGTCCTTCCAAGACTATAAATTCTTAAGGGATATATTGTGTCTTTCACACCTACCCCGTTTCCCAGTACCTGGCCCTGCGAGGCCGTCAGCTACCCACTTAGACCCATGCCTCGATACATGTAAAAGAGAGAGTGCGAAGGAAGAGGGCGAGAAGGAAGAAAAATAGGGAAGGAAAGTGAGCCGGTGAGAAGGGGAGCTGGTCGGGCACACATCTCCGAACAGCAACAGTATGATGAATAAGACCGTTAATGAAGGCTGACGCCGCCGCGCACCCCTAGCTGCCCGGGGACTGGCCCAGACAGGTGAGGGCCCCACTAGCCGGAGGGCAGAGGTGGCGGAGTTTCTACTAACCTTTTAATAGGGAATTCGCAGACAGAAAATCTCAAAGAATTATAGAGGAAACTCTAGTTGTCTAATACAGGTGGTGGGCATGTAGGCATCCATCTTTTCGCTGTTTTTGTTCTTCAAATGAACCGACCCTCTGGCCTCTGTCATTTCCGTCAGTATTGTCAAAGCCCACCTGAGCAGTCTTTTTCCCCCAAAAGGAATCAGAGCAGTTGTTAAAGCAATACTGCCCTCTGCTGGCCACAGGCTGCCACTTCTCTGCGACGGCTCTGCCTGGCGAAAGACTCAGGAAGGCAGGATCCCACTGCAGGGGCCTGGCCTTTGCTCTGTTCCTCCTGTGTCTACCCCTGGCCTAGGCGCCCCGGGATGGTGGCGGGACCCACCCCGACACAGCAGTGGGCACCAGGACTAACATCCAGCTAAGCTCAGATAACTAAACCATGTGTCACGGCAGCCAAGGCCTTTGTGTCGTCATTTTTCTCTAGGACCACTTCCTGAGTATGTGCTTGTGTGAAGCCCCGCACCGGGGCTGTGCATGGGGCAAAGCTACCTAGCCCCAGGCTGTGGACACCTAACGTGGCCACTCGGAGCCTCCTGTTCCTCCTTGGTGAAATAGAGATCATCAGTCTCTTTGTTCCCTGGGGGGAAAGGAGTGCAATAAACCCAGTGCCTTCAGACACACCCGAAAAGAACCAGAAGGCACTCACCTTCTTAAAGCAACAGGGAACCCATTTCCAGGTGGTTTGTTGACCTCAGGTAGATACCCTAGGCCTTGACATGCTCACGGCTCACCATTCTGAGGTAACTGAGGCTTAAGTATCTCGACCAACAGAAAGGGGTAAAACAGAACAGATCAAGCAGTGGCTGCCCATGGGGGCAGAGTCCCTGTGTGCCTGGGCCTCTGAGAAAGCATTTGGGATAGGTTAGAGCATGGCTCTCAAACTTGACCTGTGTCAGAATCTCCTGGGGAGCTGTTAAAACCCAGATTGCTAGCCCCAGCCCCAGTCTCTGACTCACGGTGTGTGGTGTGGAGCCTGAGAATCTGCATTTCCAACAGTCCCCGAGCAAGGGGACCAGAACGAGAACGACTGGACTCAGCTGTACTGTGGTGACAACTCCTGGATTTCAGGGGCTTCACACCACAAAAGTTCATTTCTTGTTCATGCCACGTATGGAGAAAGAGTCAGTGTGGCCTTGCTCCACGCAGTCCCCAGGGCCCAGGCTAACCGGAGTCCCCGCCATCTTGTAGCTGCATCTTCGACAGCCTCCGACCCGCACAGCCATTGGGACAAAGGAAGAGAACGTGGACTTTTAATATTTGGACTTTTAACTCTTCAGCCCCGAAGTGAGGACAGAAATCATGTCCATTCACATTTTATCGACCAGAACGCCTCACGTGGCCCTGCGCGTGTTCCGGATAGAAGGCCTCTGTGTCCCTATGAGGGCAGGTGAACTGGGGGTTGGTGACCCTTTGTGCTGACAGACGCACCACCCAAGCATCTCCCCTTCCACTCCTGAGAACACAGGCAGCCAAGTACAAAGACGGTGCTGGTTCCTGGGGACATACTCTCCATCTGCTCCATGCGGTCGCAGAGTGATGACGGCGGTGGTGGGAGACAACCGCGGGGCGCTCCCATGCGCCACGAACTCTTCTCACTGCTTTTGTGTCTTAACTCACTTGTCCCTCAGGAGGATCCTCTACGGTGAGCACCACTGATATTCCCACTCTACAAATAAGGAAACTGAGGCAAAGGGTGCTTATGAGGCTTTCCCAGGTCATACAGGTAGTAAGAGACGCCCCAGGAGCCGTCCCCCGGCCAGCCCGACACGAGAGTCCCTGCTTCTAACGCCTGCTCTGATCCATCACTGTGTGATTCCCTTTATTTCTGAAGAGAGAGTAGGACAGGCTGGAGTGGGAAGACCTGGCTTCTGGGTAAGTCTAGTCGTAACTATTCTAAATCTAAACAGCTCTGCAGAGACCATCCCCACACAAGCAGCTCTCCTGATACACAAAGGAGTTGGGTCGAGCCAATTATGTGGAAATGGGGTCCAGTTCCAACAGGGGGTGTTCAAAGGCCCTCGCTGGTGCCCCACAGTGGCTAGAAGACCAAGCAGGTTGTGTCTGGTCCCCTAAAGGAACACAGTCTTCCCAGTAGTTGGCCAGAGAGCAGGAGGAAGGAACAAGATGTTTTTCTACTTTTCTCTTAGAATTGCCTCCCAGATCATGCACGTCCTCCTGAAACGGGACCACGCGTCCTCCTTACCCTGCCTTCCTCTCCTCTCCCAACCTCCGGCCCCTCCCCTTGGCCCTGCTCTGTAGGGAGAGATGCTTCAAGCTGCAGTGTCCCCACCCCAAGATCTGGGCATCTCCTCTCACTATACCCTGGTGGGCAAGGGCAGGTTCTCACTTGACAATCCTAGGAGGAGGCTTTAAGTTTTAGTGTAACTGAGACACAGTCGCAATGAGAAGGACTGAATCCCTCCAGTTAGAACATCTACATGGAAAGTAAGCCTTTCTACCACGGACAGTGAGACTCTCAAACTGTTCGTGGGTTAACGCAAATAAAAACTATTTATTCTGTCGTATCAAAGCTCCCCCGTCCCACCACTCCACCAGAAACAGGGAAAGGAGGAGTTAGAAAAATATATACTTGGAAGAGGGAAGAGAAAAGTCCTACCTGGACACCTTGGATTCAATGAGTTTAGTTTTTAACTCATCAATGGAATTGGTAGGACTTAACTGCAGAAACGGCCTCTGGCTGAGCCAAGAGAGACCAGCAGAGGGCTCTGGTCCAGGGTCTCAAAGAGTTTCAGACCCGGAGCTCCGGCTTGGCCTCTCTTGGTCACTCCGTATTTCTGGGGGAATATTAGGTCACCAAGAGGGATCTGTTTAAACCAAAACACAGGATACGTAATGGTCCTTGTCAGTGCATCAAAGGGAGTCGGTCTTTGGCCTCAAAATGTCAGATTTCTTCCCTGGGGTTTACAATCCTCTCATTTCCTGTTTTTCTGAATAGAAGTTCAAAATCTCTTTGGCAATGATTTTGAAACACAACAGTGTCCAAGGCCATCTGAAAAGTACTGGCTGTGTTGTTTACACAGCTATCAAAGATCTGTGGCCCACTATTTCCATCCATCTCTGTCTCTGTCTCTCACACACACACACACCCATTCACTCAACCTTCACGTTTTCTCCTGAGAGTTCAAACCCATGTCTGCAGCCAGGGATCTGACCCAGGAGGTGGACGGTTGGTACTTACTAACGGGGTGCTCAGATTAGATATTCTGCATTGAAGATCTGTATGGTGAGGGGTCTTCAACCTGCTCAAGGGTGTGCCTCGCACTCCCAAGGCATAGTTCTTCCAAGTGGTGACTACAGCAATTCTTTCTGACCCAGGCCCCAGGTGGGTAAAGGCACGGAAACGTATCTTTCCTTTCTCGCCAGACTCCCTGTCAGATGGACCAGCAATGGAACTGTGCTTTGAAAAACAGGCAATAAATACTCACTTCTCAGCTAATTCTGACAGGGAACGTGTGTTGCATACACAGCTCCTGGGGGGCACCCCCTGGGCTCTGCCTCCAGATTGGAAGAGCAGAAACGGGATTGAGGGTCTCACACTGTCAGCAAATGCATATTCTGAGGGGGCAGTGAAGGCTGACTTGGGGTCTTCTGTGGCTCGCATTCCAGCCACAGGGCTGGGGAGAGCAGGGGAGGCAGGCTAACCCGGATGCTTCCTCACTGCTGCCCTGTCCCGGCGCACAAGTTCCCACCCCCGGCCTTCACTCCTCACCATCCCTGTGGAGGTGTGTGAGTTTGCTAGAGCTGCTCTGACAAAAGTACCCAAGCTGATGGCTTAAATCCCAAAGGGTTCTGTGTCCCGGATCTGGAAGCTGGAAGTCCAAGATCAAGGTGTTGGTCGAGTTGGTTCCTCCTGGGGGCTCTGGGGTTCTCGCCTCGCTTCTGCTGGTTTGCCAGCAGGCTTCAGTATTCCTTGGCTTGTAGAAAGAAGCACCACCCCAATTTCTACCTTTATCCTCCCATGGTATACTTCCCGTGTGTCGGTCGGTATCCAAATTTCACTTTTCAGTAAGGACACCAGTCATACCAGATTAACGCCCATCCTAGTGACTTCATCTGCACGAATTACAACTACAAGGACCTGACATCCAAATAAGATCACACTCTGAGGTGCTTGGGCGTTAGGACTCCAACATATGAATTCGATAGGGACACAATGCAACTCGTCACAGCAAGGCATGCGCCCCTCCAACCACCATCCCCTCTGTCAGGCCAGTGGGGGTGCTGATGCCCAGGGAACAAAAAGAAGAAGAAATCACCCATTAATTAGATTTTAGACCTAATTTCTTCAGCTTCCTGCTTGTCAGCACAGCTTAGAAACCTCACTGAGTAATAATCCAAATGGCCCTGTCTCTTCCACCCCACCCCTCCCATTCCACCGTTCCTAAAGCCTTCTCCGAACTTGCCCCAAGGACTTCTGCAGGTCCTCAGTGGCTGTTTCACATCTGCCCTTGAACAAGTCCAGCCTGTTGGTGGCCACCACAGCCCTGCTGGGCTGGTAAGCCATGCCAGGCTTTCAGACAGAGTCCCCAACCATTCATGCTGCCAAGGCTCCTCCCTGAACCCCATTTCTAAACTGGATTCTTGGGCTGGGATCCCCACATTACAGCTCTGTCCTGTGCTCAATTCCTCTGGGACAAGGACAATTTCCTGCTTTTTTTTGCACCCCCAACCCGGGTTTGGAGTCTCACCCTGGTATCTCCCACCGAATCTCACCCCCATGCTGTCTTTCAGCCTACTTTCCTGAATCCTAATCCATAGTTGTTGGATGAATGAATAAATTACTAGCTGTTATATACATAAAAAGTACTTAAAGACAGTACTTACTCTAAGGGCCCCAAATTTAGTGAAATAAATTAATATCATCATTACAAATGTTGGATATAGTAGAAGAAACAATAAGGTACTGCCAAATACTGTGGAATGAGTGAGTTATGCTGGCATGGAGGATTTCACTGAGGAGGTCAAATGTGAGCTGTTCTGGAGGGTTGGTTAGTAAGCTTCTCAGCAGAAAATGAGAGGACACCCCAGGACGAGGAGGAAGCCCATGCAAGCTCCCGTGTATGACAATCTCAGAACGCTGGCTTCTCCTAGAACCTCCACCTCGGGGGTCTCCGCTCACTGGCGATGCCCCATGACCTCTCGTGGGTACTCTGGGATGTGACAATTTGCTGCCATCCCAGCCATTGCTATTGCCACCGTCTCCAGATACTGAGCCCTACCCAGCCCCTAATCCTTCCATTCTCATCTGGGTCCCAGGTTTTATGATAAGACCAACCTCAGCCTACAGAGAAATGTCCAAAATGACTGGCTTGGCTTGGTTTCAGAGGCTGATACTTCCAAGGCTTCTTAGGGCAGTAAAAGGAATGCTGTCTCCCGTTAATGCTGATCTCTTCTTCAGTCCCTGGAAGCTACAATGCTCTAGTCCCGATGAATGGAAGAAATGTCTTCCCCTTTTTCTTCCACACCCCATGTTGCAAGCCTGGCCCCCAAACACGACACTTTTAGTAGGCTAATGCAGGTCCTCGAGACCCCAGATCAACCAGTACTTTTCTAGTGCTACAGAGCCCACTGGCCTTGCCACCACGGCAAAAAGATTAGCCCTTGTCCTCTTTGAAATCTTTCAGTGTGGCTGCTTTCTCCAAGGTTTTGGAAAGCCTCGGCAGACCACTTTCTCTCTGCCTCCTCCCACCAGCTGGGGGGAGATCACACCGATCCCTTATGCCCAGAGTCAGTAGCAGCCTGCTCCCATCCGCGTGCTGCGGCCTCGCCTCCTGCAGAAGTGCAGGACACAGCCTTGGCTCTGGAGCATATCGTGTCTGTTCCCAATGCACTGCACGGAGCTGGAGCCAGCCATTGTTCTCAGCCCGCGGACCTTGCCCTGGAGACTCTGTGCCTGCATCTCTCCCTCCACCAGGTTCTGCCAATCCGTTCTGAAGGTCAAATTTGGACCACAGAGCTGAGAACAGTCAAACAAGAGATCTAATGTCTAAATCAAGCAATTTTTCTTTCCTTAGAAGCAAATCATTGCTGCTAAATTTTGCTTATCATCAGTTCCATTATTTAAATGTTCCATCTCAGGAACAACAGTGGATGAGAACATCTGAGTCGTGATGTTGCTGGCAGCCTCGGGAGCCCTCCTCCCCCTGAAAGCCTGGATTGGGCTGGGGGGCTGAGAGGAGGGAGAGAAGGGGTTCACCTGCCTTTGGTAGGTGTCCAGGGAGAGCAGGAAAAGGGATTTTCTTGCTGCTACTTTCCCCAGGAACACTGGGGGTAGATATGTCCCCAGAATGCTGTCTAGCTCCCAGGTCCTAGTATCCCAGTTATCCAAGAGTCCCAGTGACAACCCTCCCATTATTAAGGAAAGGTTTTGTCTTTCGCTGCCTCCCCACTCCCCACCAAATCCATAACTAGCGCACATTTAGGACTTCCCTGGGTGCTAGAGTGCTCAGGAGCACTCCTCTTCCTGGAAAAGACAGTTACGCCAGGAGGGGAGAGGACCTGTCACCTCTACACCCTGAGCTCTTAAGCTGAGACCTCACAGTGGGACAGTGGAAAACTTCTGTCCCAGACACCTGGCTTATAGGGGTGCGCTCACAGGGACACACACCTGCCCATCGCTGCAGACACTGCCTCCCCCTTGGCTCAGTGTGCCGCCTCCACTCTAGACTCCCGTATGGGTCCCTGCGGTGTCTCAAACTGAGTCATGCACCCAAAAGGGCCTCTCCCTGACACTTACCATTTTCCAAACACTCCACGTGCATTCTGTCATTTAAGTCTCTTAACCCTCTTGTTGAGGCAGTATTCCTTTATGCCCATCTGACTCATGACAGACAGGCTCAGAACTCCTAAGAAACTTGTCTGGGATCACACTACCAGTGATAAAGCACCCGAAACTCAACCCCAAGTCTGCTCTTCTGTCTGACTCTTAGCCTCTTCACTGTAGCTCTCAGAGATGTTTACAAATTGTAGAATTTTAGGATCCAACCAGGAGTCACTTCTGAAGGTCAACTATTCATTCCGCAGACAAATTCTTCAATAGGTAAATCCTTCCAGAATGGCTGCTCTGCGCTAGGCACCATGAGGACAGAGGAGATTAGTAGGTAGTGTCCTTAGTCCCATTGGGTCCTTCCCATTGGAAGAGGGGGGAGGAGGCTCAGTCATCATCCCTGGAATGTTTCCAGAAGGCTGACATTCTGGGCATGACTGGTCTGAGACGTCCCCCTCCTACGGGAGACTGGGTGGCAAAGGGAGGTGGGAGGAGGGGGAAGATGTCACCTCAGTGCTGGCATACTGCCCATCCTCCATAGCAGACACATGAAAAATACCTGTTAGTTCTTAGAATAGTATAGAAAAGAGCAGAAATCACCAACCCCACCCCCCCAAAAAAATGGAGAAGTCTGAGGGCTGGCTTTTTGCTGTCACTAGAGGGCAGTAGTAGCTTGCTCTTGGGAGTGAAGGAGCCCGGATTCCCATCGCTCTGGAGGAGAGGCGGAGAGCAATCCGACAGCCTTCTAACCCTGTCCAACGTGGGGGCGGGGCCTGGAGGTAAACGTACGATTTTCAAAGGAGAATAAATGCAACCTTATTTCTCATGGTTCATACAATCCTTTCCTTACATGTGACCCCAACAGTTGGGGAAGACTGACATCATTAGACCAATTTGACAGATCAGAGCAGGAAAATCCCGAGGTTTAGACTTAGCCCCAGGTTGCCTAGCTAATAAAGATTGTGCGGGAATAAAGGCTAGATTCTCCAGACCCCAATTCAGTGCCAATTCCAAGGCCTCACTACTAGAACAGAATAATGTGGGCTAGGTTCTTTATTGAAATTCTCACCATAATTTTTCCTTTGTACGCCATTTCTTTTGTTATTTGTTCATTTCCTGGAGGCTTAGGAAGAAACAGAAAAAGGAAATTACAATCAAATTGGACAATCAGGCACTTTGTAAGTAGCCTTGGTAAAAGTTTCGATGAGGCAAATGATACACGTGACCACCCACTCACTGCACTTGACCCCTTCCCACCCCTAGTGTCTTTCAAGGTCAAATGCTGGTGACCAAGGAGAGTCAGGACTGATTCCTCCAGCTGTGGATAGGCAAATACATGCAAATAATGATGGACACAGAAGGGAAAGTTTCTCCAGTCTCTGCCGGGGACCAGAACCAGGTTCTCACAAGGGAACAGATGAGGTCATCAGCCTAAAACCTGAAGCCCAGGGTGGTGGGCTTTGTCCTGTCCCTTACTTATTTCTGGAATACGGCACACACTAAGGCTGGGCTTATTTGGGAAAGTGACTCGGGGCAATGGAGGTGATAGATTCTTTTAGCACAGAGACACACAGCAAACCCATGACAAGAGGAGCTGGGGAAAATCTATTCACCTTGTAGACATCTCACCTGCATGATCCAACACCAACACCTACCCCCACCCCCCACCCGAGCCCAAGGCAGAGCTAGATATAGCTGAATGTTTACTGAACCTTGGCAGGGGCTAAGAGAAGAATAAAAAGAGCTAAGGACAGGGTATATACAACGAAGAAGCTATGGAAAAAGAGGAGAAGAAAGAGAAAGTCCAGGTGGAATGAGCTGATACTTCCTTCCCTAGATGGAGGGGTCACGTGGAAGTAGCCAGAGGTCCTGACTGACCATCCAACCTATGCCCGATGCTCAGCACCCTCTAAAGAAATTGGAGGCTAGAGCACGAACCTGAAGAAATGGCTGTTTTAACATTTTCTTTTGGATTCTGCATGTGTCAGGGGCAGCCCATGGTAAACCCATTACTAATGCACTGAGCTCCTCCCTCGGCTATGAAAAGTGTCCTACTCCAGACACACCAGAAAACTCTCCTTTTAGGATTTTTTTCTGTCCTTCAATTTCTCAGAACTTTGTGGAACATGCTTTCTGTCAGGTGATATGATAGCATAGGGGTCACGGAAGCATGGTTTCTATGCTTAGAGAGCTCGTCACTAATGGGCACCCTTCACATGCGGCAGACCAGTTTCCGGCCAGCAGAGCAGGACGTGTGTTGTTGCAGAGATGAGCTCTGGGAGAACAGAGAGGGTCACCCATTTCGCCTGTGGACCCACGGAAGAACAATCGGGGTGGACGGGGTTTGAGGAGAGACTCAAACAGCTCAAACAAAAAGATGAGCACATGGCAGCCTACAGGAACAATGCAGACCAAGACGTAGTGGCGTCTATTCCTGGAAGTACTGGAAATCTGGTGTCTTATTTTTAAAACGAATAAACACTAAAGTAGCAAGTATCACATTGATTCATGCCTGCAGGCCCGCCTGTCTCCACTGTCCTATAATTTCCATTTCCTCCCCCTCGCCCTCACTTCCTGTGCCCGTTCATTCTCTCTTACCCAACTCCAGACTGGAAATGAAATAAGGGGTGTTTGTTCTTTGGTGGCTCCTCCCCCCCACAAGACCCTGACTATGGTACTTTCCGGGCCTTGAAAGATGTTTTTTCACCTGCTTCACCAGCTGCATTCAGGACTTCTCTCCCTCTTGCTCTTAACTGCCCAGGGACAATGCACTTCTCTCTGTCTTTCCAATAGATATGGCTCCTTTCTACTGCAGGGCCTTTACACATTCTGTTCTTCTGTTTCTCTGACTTTTCACATAGCTAGATCTCCTTGTCTCTGATTCCAGTTTGAAAAGCACTTTCCCAGAGCTGCCTAAGGTCCCCTAACACATATTTTCACAGTGCCCTTAATATTCATAGTACTTATCACAATTGCAATTATCCGTATGTGTTTAAAATCTGACTTTCCTGCTGGAATGCAAGACCCATTCGGGAAGAAACTGTGCTTATCTTATTTATTACTGTATGTTCAGAGCCTAACATACTGCCCCCAAACAGAGTAGTGCTTTGTAAATACCTGTTATATGGATGGATGGATGGATGGATGGATGGATGGATGGATGCTCGGATGCACAGACATCATTCTCCCTTCCCTTTTCCACCCTGGCACCTCATTAGGTCTTGCTGTCAGGTAGCTCTCCAAAAAGCTCAGTCTGGAAGCTAATCAAATATAAAAGACAATGCTCTTTGAAAGAGAAAGACTGTTTTGTTCTCATGAGCACACCTCCCTTGTCTCCTTCTTTCCTCAAACCATAAGAGGACACCTTATTTTGTCCAGTTGAGGGGTAGTCACGACCACATGGGAGCCGTGGAGGTGAGCACCCAGTGAGTACACCTTCTCCCTTGGCCAACATCACCTGTGACAGGCTCAGATGCACAGGTGGTTTTAGGTGAGAGAAGGATGCTCCCTGATGGGCAGGGGCCCCCCTTCTCTCCTGTACCCCCTTAGTTCAGACCTTCATCCCCTTGTGTCTCCATGACAGCAGAGCCTCCCTGCAGCCATTCTAGTCTCTAATTTCTCCCCACTTCAGGCACTCTGCCACTGCTTTCCCACAAGCACAGTGCTGGGGAACCTGCCGTGCCTCTACTGCCTTCACAGCCCAGTCCAAAGCCCTGCCCAGCCAGACCTGTCCCCCACCAACTCCTCACGTCCAACACGCATTTTAGCTATTCCCTCCTCTGTGTTTCCCTAATCCCACTTCGCCCACCACACCTTCTAAATCTGATCCTAGATCATCCATAAAGCCCAGGCCGACTTCCACGACCCTTCCACGTTCCACTCCTGATGCTTCCAGCACACAGTTTCCCGCCGGGGCCCCGTCTCTGGTGACAATGGGGGTTAACAGGACCTGATTTCATTATTGATTCATCTCCACTTGCTTTCTGTGTCTTGCCTCCTCTACTGGGCACATATTGATGTTGAATAAATATTCGGTTGATTGTTGATTGGGGAAATCATAGCAATAAAGCCATTAAAAGGACCTGAACCAGGAAAAACGCACACACATGTGCAAATGTGCACATCATGCGTCTCGGCTCAAGTGCACATGTGTGTCTCTATGCACAAGTGCGCATGTGTGATCATACTAAAAGCTCTCTTCCAGATCCCTGCGGCACGTTCTGGAACGTCCGCCCAGTTCTCTAAACACCCATGCTACTACTCCAGCCATGGATGCTCTGTCCCTACTCCAGCCCCTGATGTCCAGCATTTGGCCTGGTCAGTACCTGTGAGGGTATCTGCCTTTGGAACTCAGCATAAAGAGGTAACACTTTCTCCCATGGCACCTAACATGGAACTTATTCTGTTTCCACAGCTGAGAAGTCATCCCTGGCTCAGTGGCTCAACCGAGGCCAGCAGCGTGTAGGTGGATGGACGAAAAGGGGGAGGGGCGGGAGAGGGTTCCAGTGGGCTGGTGCTGACTGGCAGTTCATTGTGCAGTTCAAACTTGTATTAGGGCACATTACAGAGGAGAATCTTGGCTGATTTATCGACGTGGACAGCAGTTCTATGAATGTAGAATCTGGGTCTGGTTTTGTGTCCCCACTACCTAATTCACAGTCAGTGTTGATAAATATTTAAGGAACAAATGTGTGTATGTGTGTGTGCTGGCGGCATTCAGCTCCCTATGGAAATAAACTTTCTGACATACCTTTTGCCTTTGGCACCACCTGACTGTCTCAGGCTGTGATGAACTCCCCAGTTCCAGGGTTCAAATAGGAGGAGGACAGCGGCTAGTCGGGGATGCTGTACCAGGGAATCTAAGCACTGGCAACACAGGCTGAAATTCAAGACAGAAAAACATAAAGAACCTAGGAAAGCTGTGGACAAAGTTTGGGGAGCACCACAGAAGAAGGAGTGACTCGTAATAAGGAAGTCGGGAAATCATGGAAGGCTTCATGGATGAGTTAGTATTTGATGAGGATTTTTCCAATCTGTAACATTGCCATAGGCAGAGAATGAAGAAAGGGCATTCTGTATCGGTAGACCAGCACGAGCAAAGGTCAGGAGCTCTGAGAAAAGTGGCGTGTTAGAAATCATTGTCTCAGATGGTATGGCTGGAGGGTCAGCTCCCATGGAGTCCCACAGAGGGACTCGGGGGAGAGGGGATAGTTTTGTGCCAGGTGCTGGAATGCCTCCAGTGATGGACTAAGGTGTTTGGCCTTTATTCTGTAGGTAATAGATCCTTTTTTGAGGTGGGAGCAATCAATATGTTTTATTGAGATCATTCTAATAAGAACTAAAGCTGGATTGGAGAAAAAAGATAGTAATATTGACTGCCTACCAGATACTTGTTGGCTGTTCTAAACAACTAGCATTCTGTCTCATTCCTCCCTTCTAGTTATGACATATCTTCAGGAATTATCCTATTTCACAGACAGGAAAAAGAGACACAGAGAGGTTAAGTCACTTGTCCAAGGCCACAGCTCCAGTCGTCCAGGAGTCTAACCTAGAAAACCTCTCCAGAGCCACTTTTAGCTATCCCAATGGACCACCTCACCCAGGGACCAATTAGAGCCTAGTCATCACAATAGTACCAGAAAGAGGAGGAGGAGAGCCTGAATTAAAACTGTAGTGATGAAAATATAAAGAGGCAGCATTTACTTACTGCCTTTTGTGTAAAAAAGGATGGCAGGGACTATCCATATATATCTATTGATAGCTATCTGTATCTGTGTATCTGTATCTATTCTTCCTCGCATCCATGTGAACTACTAGAGGGATACACAAGAAACTAGTAAGAATGGCCACCTGTAGGGGGCAGGGCAGGGAGGGGCAGGGTTGGATGGGAAGTGGAGTGGGGCGAGACACCTCAGTGTATGTCTTTCAATATAGTTCTGATTTCTAGCCCATATGAACATGCTATTTATTCAAAAAACACAAATGATTTTTTTAAAAAATTGAAAAGGCACAATTTAAAAACCAATTCAAAGAAATAACTGAAAGCGCATAACAGCTGATTGGATTTGGAAGGCAATGAAAAAGAGAACAATGAAAGAGCTAAAGAAAGTGCCTGGCTCTCTAACTTGAGGGTTTGGGAAGATGGTAGCTCGGCAGCCTAGCTGAGAAAACAGGAAAAGAGTGGTTTGAAGGAAACTATTACATGTTCAGGATTATTTGTGGATGGAAGCAGACATTTGGATGTTAAGGTTAAGGTCAACAACCCAGATGGGAGTTTGATTTGGGACATTCACATGATGACAGTAACAGACCCCGTGTGTGGATGTTGAGATTAAGGAAAGCGTAGCGAAAATGAAAGCAAGGGGACAGAAGACAGAAGTTCAAGGAACCTATACCGAAGGAACAGCCAAGAGGAGGCTGAGATGATCAAGGGTGGGATGGAGAGGTGGGTACAGGGGAGCAGAGTCAGCAAGAGCTTCCAGAAGAAGGGGAGTGATCTCCTAAGGTCTAATGGGTTAGGACTGACAAGAGGATGGTAAATTTGGGGATCAGGATGCTATGCTTCTAGAGACAGGGGAGAGGAGGCATATCAGCGATGTAGGGAGGAACCACCCAACAGAGAGTCCCCCTGCTTCTCTTCCCATTCTATAAGAGACAACTAGACACCGAAGGGTCTTCAATCCCTTCATTTCAACCGATGTAGATAGGCTCTTGCCCCAGAAGGTGTTTTTACACAGTACGCTCCAGCAGCTGAGTGGTTAAAAGAGAAACTGAGGCAGGCAGTCCTAGAAAGCTTCTCTGATTTTCTGTTATCACCCCATTCAGGCCAATGGAAACCTGTAATATGAGGCTTTATTTTTGTTTTTTATTCTTCCTCCCTCTCTTTCCATTACACACATCAGTGCAAACACAATTACACACACACACACACACACCACGGCATAAAAGGGACCTTTGCAAAAGCAGTTTTCTGGACCAGACTTAATGCTGCTTGGAGGGAGGGAAAGCAAAGCAGAGAAAAAGGCAGGAGATGCAATTCCTCCCCTTTAAGACTGCCTGGTTACCGTCCTGGGAAAGAAAACCCCTGCACTCCTCCCCTTTAATTCGGTTTATTGTGAAGGCACTGGAGCGGCTAACCCTCACAGACCTGTAGGAGCTGGAGTAGGAGCACCAGGAGCGCCATTCCTTCTGGGTCTCGGGTAAGATGAGTCTGATTCTTTTCTTGCTGTGGGGAGGTTTCCTGGCTTAGTGGGAGGCAGGTGGCGCCTAGAGATGTATGTGAAGAAACACTTTTGCAAGGAACTTGGGTATTTTGTTCATTTCAACCCCATTTCCAGTCTTGCCTGACTCCTGTGGTATCAAGGGTAAGTTGTAGCCGCCTTGGGAAATAAGTCTGAATGGGGGCCCGGTGGCACCTTCACATAGAGCCATCTGCTGTCACGTCAAGGCTGGCGTGACTGGGGACCGTTTGCACTTCTGAGCAGGGAGAGGGGAGCGAAATACCGGTGGCTGCCCCTCCTGCGATGCCCATCTGCAGGCTGCATTCTAGGGGCGATCCTCAGGGCTCGCAGACTGGGAGGGGCTGCCCCTCTCCAGAGCGGCAGGACCTCCAGCGTGCCTGCACCCCTAACTCCTGCCCGTCCTTCATCTCTTAATCTCTCTGACCCCATCTGGCAAGGAGCAATGCCCTTCTGCCTACCTCTCTGGGTTATTGGGAGGATTAAGAGAGCCGGTGGGCAAAAAGGGCAGTTTGTAAACAGCCTGTGGCTCTGTAACCCCCAGGAGAATGGACCAGTATCGGTCCCTCCCGGCAAGGGTCCCTGGACAGGCTCCAGCTCCACGGCCCTGCCTGGGCTGCCTTTGGATGCAAGACTCATTGCTGTCAGTCACAAGACCGCTCCTTCACCTTTCCCCGGTGCGTCCAGCTCCCTCCTGTCTTTAAACTTCCCCAGTTCTGCTGGCAGGTAAAGATGGCAAAAGGAGGTCTGGATTCTCCACCACCCCCATCGCACTGTGGCCCCTTCTCTCCACGTAACTTTGACGCACAAGCATTAACCCCGAGGCTCCCAGAGGCAGCTGCCCGGGCTCGCGCTGGTCTGGCGGCAGTGCACGGCTGGCCAGCTGCTTGCTCTGGGGCCGGATAAATTGATCATGAGGAAAGTCTCTGAGAAGGGTCAAAGAGTCAGGCAGGTTTCTCCTGGGGAAAGAGATGATCTTTCCCAGAGCAGAAGCCGGAAACAGTCCGGCTCCTGGCAGTCCTTTTGACCCAGGCTTAACCAGGGCCAAAGATGAGATCCGATAGGTCCATAACACAAAGTGCTTAGTAATACCTGATATGGGGACCGCAGTTATGGTTTTTAATGTGCCTTTAATCAGTTGTCTTTAGGACAAACCCACTGAGCTGGTGAGGCGAATAGTATTTCTCCCCTCCTATAGATGAGACCACAGTTACTCAGAGAGGCTTGCCAAGGGCTGCAGAGCAGGATATGGCTGGTCTCTATGAGCATTTGAACCCAAGACTTCTGACATCATCAGTGACCTTTCCGTGACACTACAGATAGCTAGAGTGTGTTGGGAGGTCTGAGTGGGGTGCGGGTGTGTGTGAACAGCACTGTTGAGAAAATCAGGGCAAAACTTTGGGAAAGAAGCCTGAGGTCAGAGCCAGGAGAAGCAGTGGTTGGCCTGGTCTCAGGGCCTTTCTCGGAGCATCCAAGTCACGTGTTCCAGGGGGACTCGGTCAGGTGCTGGGGTTGCAGGAAAGCCTCCTAAAGATGAAGCAAGGTAAGTGAAATCAAATAATCACCGCCAGGAAAGAGGCAACAGGTTTTGTGGTAGCGCTGGTAGACTGGGGTTTCCCAGTCCGGCTCTGCCATTTACTCCCTGATTTGGGGCATTTTTCTTACCGCTTCTGCCCATCAGTACCGCAGCCATGAAACGGTCCCCTAAAGGCGGCAGGCAGGCACGAGGGGAGGATGATGCAGGTGAAGCGCCCGCAGGATGCCCTGCCCAGCGCTCAGCCCGGACCGCCCTCCCCCCACCCTCCTCCTCAAGGCCTGGGAGCACTGGGGCCCCCGGAGAGGAGAGATCCCCGCGGGCAGCGGAGAGCCGCGCCCCGGCACCCTCTCCACGCTCACAAGCGCGCTCACGGCCAGAAATAACTGCCCCGCACAGCGCGTGCGGTGCCGGTGCCGGGCCGCCGGGTGAATGAGCTGCGGCATGAATGAGACGGGAGCGGCAGCGCGCGCCACTACAACCTCGGGCGCGTCCCCGCGGTCTCCGCCTGTGGGGCTGGGCCCAGTGCCGCTGTCCACGCGGGTCAGGCCCGTGTCCGGGGAGGCAGGGCTGGTCACGCAGGGCTTCGTGCGCGCCGCCCGCCTTCTGCGCCCCTCCCAGGGCTGAGCGTGCCTGGCGGGGCCTTCCCAGTCAGGAGCCCTGCACCTGCACAAAGGAGGCACCTCTTGCACGGTCTGGCTTAAGGGCAGCCTGCGGCAGGCACACAGTCAACACTTTTACCCTTGAAAACTCCTTAGAAGGGTGCCCCAGGGAGACCAGCATGACGCCGGTGAAGAAATGCTGGCAGGCGGTGTTTCCCAGGCTGGCGGCAGAACTCGCTCTCTTGGTTCAGTACCAGATGAAGTAGTTGGTTTGCATTTCAAGACCATGATGCATGAAAAAGTAGATATTTTTAAACATTTTAAAATCACAGTGAGATGCGTTGCCCACACTGTGAGGAGTACTTGGGAGCTGTGACGGGTTAGGGAGCAGTAGTTTCACATCCTCTGTTGCGTCTTGAGGTCTATTTAAAGTCTTATTTGTTTCCCTCTCTTTCTCCCCAGCACATGTGGTTTAATTCGTGCGCCCGTGATGTGGACCCACTACATAGCATCAGAGCAGTTGATTCTGTGCCCCCTGATGCACCAGGAATGCGGGGGGGGGGGGGGGGGATAGAGCAGGCATCCTTATTCCCATTCAGCAGAGGAGGAAACTGAGGCCCCCTGGGGTTAGGAGCACAGCAGGAATCAGCTGCACACCCTGCTCTCTCCAGGGACTCCTGTGTGTTGACCTCTCCACCACTAAATGAAGCCCTAGAGGGTGTTCATTTCTTTTATAACAGGCACACAATAAATCTTAAGCAACATGTGAATTCTGGCTTGTCACTCTAGCAGGAGGGATTTGCTTAAACTTAAATGTGGGTTTGAGCCTGAAATAAACTGCAGGAGGCCATTGTAAAACTTCCTTCCTCAGTGATTTTGTGAACCGAAACTGGCATGCAGTGCTGGCCTTTGAGACACAGGCCTGGTGGGGGTGCTGGAGTTGGAGGCCCTATTCTGGGGAGGTTCTGTCTGTCCAGAAGTCTCCAGGAGGCATTCAGATCCAGGGCCTGGGCTTGAGCCACAGCCAGTGAGGTGGGAATGGGTTGTGACGGCTCACACAGGCCCCGCTGTGTGCCTCTGACACCACGAGGAGAGCAGGGCTGTGACTGAGGGCAGCAGGCTGCTGGAAATTTCATGTGTTGCTCAAACCCATGGAGAATCACTAAGTATCAGAGATGGCCAGTCTCCCTGTTTTCCACAGTAGGCTCTGGGCAACCCTAGATCCCCTGGATGCTAGTGGGTGTTACCCAAGGAAAGAGCTCCACAGTCCAGTAAGTTAGGGGGGATGCCAGGTTAAACAGCACAAACCAAGTGTCTGTAAGAGTTGTCAGAGCATTTAATAAGCTGGCGTGGGCCATGAATCTCTAAGAAGGAGCAGCGAATCCGCTTTGCACACGGACAGTCTTCTGGGACTAAGATTTTGAAAAACAAACTTCAAGGAACCTTAATCTATTCCAATCTCCTCTTTTCTAAGGAGAAATGTGGCAGACCAGAGATGGACAGTGATCTGCCTGGGGCTGCACAGCTCCTCAGTACCAAGTCAAAACTGGGACAAGAACTTGAGCTCTTTCTAATGTCCCTCTCAATCCAAAGGATTGACGCCAAGTCCAATATAGGCCGGAGTCCAGGAAACTGGAGTTCAGGGCAAAAAAACATCCCAGCGTTAGCCTTTTAACCCTTTATAAGCAAGTGGTTTATATATTGCCATGACTCTGTGAGCCTCAGCCTGGAGGCACAGAGCACATTCTTATGAAAGATGATCCAACTGATAACCTCCCTCCCAAGACCCACAAGCCTCTCTGAGTCATGCTCCCAAGAAATGGAAAAGCCTGGAAGTAGACCACAAAGCAGTTTTAGGGTAGGCTGATTCTACTAAGATCAGTAAGAGAGCCAGACATGGTCCCTCAGGAAGGCTCAGAAGCCTGATTACCATGCCCTGAGTGATTTATACCTGCTTGCCCAGAAGCCCCAAGTGAGGGCATAAATCAAGGCACAGTGGCTCTTCCCATAGGTAGAGTTGAGAGCCATTATCTGTGGGCTGCAAGTGCTCCTCCAAGTTCTCCCCTTCCCTCCATTTCCTCTGGGTGGTTCCTGTCCAGTTTAGGGACCCTGCTGCGGGTTTGGGAAACATACACGGAATGGAATGGAATGGAATGGAATGGAATGGAATGGAATGGAATGGAATTCCTGGATTAAAACATGGTGCACCCAAGGCTCTCAGATATATTATCAGGAAGGGTGACTTTGAAGCTGTTCGTCCAGCTGATTCTTTTAATAAGCACTTCAGAGCAGCTGGGACTCCACATAGGAAACTTTCAGTGAAGAGGCTGTGTGGAGCATGGTGGGCAGGAGCGAGGGGCCGGAATGAGGCTCCAGGGCAGTGTGGGGTCATGAGGTGACCTGGCATCTTTGGGACATGGTGATGACAGTGAGGAGGACACTGAAGGTAGGCGTCATCTGCCTTAGAGTTCTGTGTGCTGCTAGTGCTGTTCCTGTAACCAAATGGAGCCCGGCAAGGAGAGAAGGACAGGGATCTGCCGTGGAAGAAGCACAAGAAGGGCACCTGCCTCCTGGGCTCTGGGCCTAAGCATCTGTCGGCAGCACCTCATAAACAGCCCGACTGGATGCCGCCACACATCACACAGCCTGTCCCCAGAAGCACAGAGAGGGTGGCGCTCAGAGGCTGCATCCCCCTCAGAGCTACCTGGCCTGCCCTTTAGGATGACTTTCCCTCCACAGTCTCCTCCCCAGCTGTGGAACTGTCCCCCAACAGAGCAGGAAGACCACCCCGGAAACTATGATGAGCACTGCCTAGGAGTCAGGTGCTGCACTAGGCCTCAGGGAGACAAGAAGATGGGCAAGGTTTGGTCCGCTTGGAGTTACTTTCTCCTGAGGACGTGACCTCAAACAAATAAGCAGGAGCATCTCAGATTGTCACTGGCTTTACAGAAGCAAGGGGCAGGCTCATGTGGAAGAGTGATTTGGGTGGGTAGAGGGGCTGACTCCAGATAGAATGGTCAGGGAAGGCCCTTCGAGTGTCCCAGGGAAGTGCTGTTGACTAAGAACCAGGCCCAGGCCCTGAGTGGTGCTGTTGGCAATGGAGACAAGGTGGTTCGGCTCTCTGTGGCCATGCGGCCCCGTCCTGCTGCAGTGGTCTAAACAGAGACTGACCTTGAGAACTTGAGAGAGGAGGCCCCAAGGCCTCTCTAGAGAGGTGTCTCTCTAGAGCCAAGTAAAGAGTCCATCCTTCACCACTTCCCTATTTTAAGTCCAACTCTCTGTCCCTGGCCTCTCCTCCTCGCTGAATCATTTAACACAGGCAGGCTGAGCTCTCTGGGCTCAGTACTAGGCACTAGGGATTCCGGGTGAGTAGCACAGGGCGCCTGCAGCACTCACAGGGGAGGGAAACTCAGACATCCACCGACAACCTACAACTGACCGCTGCACAGCTTTGGCCCCAGGCAGAGAGCCACGTGCACGTTCTTTTGAGAAATGTCCGCGTTTTGTCCAGTGGGGAACGAAGGAGTGTTATCTCCACACCTCAAAGATGGCCCCATGAATAAGGTCTTCTCTTTGGCCGGGAGTGATTTCTGCAGAATGTCCTCGAGGGCCTTGCCCTGTTGAGGAGTGGAGGTCACAGGCGCCAACACCCACGGCGTCTCCTGAGCTACACCTGTGAAATCAGCGGTAACGCGGCTCTTCCTGCGCTTTGAAGCCCAGTGGAAGGAGAGAGGTGGGAGTACTTTGGGAACAATGACAGCAATCTTGGGGCTGCAAGCTGCTCGGAATGTGTTTTCTTTTCCTCTGAAAGAACCTAGATTACAGGAGTCATGGGAGCAGGGGGAGGACTTTGACAGAAACAGGATGCAGAAACACTGTGGGCCGCCCCTCTGAGAGCCCATGGTTAGACCTCCACCGTGCTTGGCGTGGGGCCTGGGGACCTCTCTGAGGTCAGGGAGGGGCGGGAATGACTGGGGGTTTCAGATCCGGGCCCCCGAGTTCTCCACGTTGTTCTGAAGATGGAGCTAAATTGTTGGTACTGAGTGTATGGGAGGAGGGGTGGGCGGGAAAGATGTTTTCTTATAGCCTAGCTTAGCTAAGAATACTATGTTTTTAAGCTATTTAAGAGAGATGGGAGAGAAGGAACAGTGAGTACAGAGCTGCTAATGAGGTGGTCGTGCCTTCAGGAGAGCAGCCCGTCATTCCATGGGGCTCCAGCAGGGGGAGTAATGAGCACCCAGAGGATGGTCCCCAAGCTGGAAAGAAGAGTCTTGGTTGGGTCCTTACCTGGAAAAGCGTCATCTGCAGCCCTGCCAGTCTGTAGGGGGAAGAGAGACAGAGTGGGAGAAACAGTGGGACACAGACTGACCCCGTTGATTTGACTTCTTTTAATGTCCACCCCTATGCTCCGATCCCCTACATTCTTCAAGACTTCCTGCTGCAATGTGTACGCTAATAAGCACTCGGTCCAAGAGCAGATGCCAGCCGCACTGATAAGTGGAAGTTGCCAGATTTGGGCTAAGAATCTGCAGAATGGTGTCTGGCTAAAGATAGCCCTTGATTCCAGTATTTCGTCTTCCCCAAAGCAGTCTGCCAGCCATGGTTCATTTATCTCTGCCTTGTGGACTATGCCCTCCAAATCAGGGCTCAGGCTGCCGTGGCCTTGCTGGCAGGTCCTCCTCTGGCTGGTCCTGGGTCACTATGTCCCTCTGGGCCACCACCCTCCCAGGGGAGCAAATTCCACAAACGGGCTTGAAGAGACAAGCACAAAATGCCAGGGTTGCACTGGAACATACCAAATGCTAAGGAATTCGCAACTTTTCTCACGTTTTTCATAATATCCACCACCAGTTAGTATACAGTGAGGTTGCAAGTTTACACACAATATGGAAGTGAACAAAGAGAATAGAGCATCTTCATCTCCTATAAAATCTTTCTCATTAAGTCCTACCCTCACCAGGCAGCAGAAAAGGGAAATGGAGAACTTTAAATTTGAACTCGATCGTTATAGCACCTCAGGTTCCACAGAGTCTCACTGAGCTAACTCAGTTTCTTCCAGGAGAACACACAGCCTTGAGATGGCTTCTCCTCCTCTTGCTCTACTTCAAGGGGGCATTTTATGTTATAAGGTGCTTACTAGACTTGGTTGTAGATAGAGGAGAAGGGGACCTCAGATCCCTATTGTCTGGGAGTTCACCCAAGGATGACTGCTGGCCTCAGGTGTGGCTGGTCCCATCTGGGCTGCGGTACATCCTGCTGACACCCTCCACTAAAAGCCCAGCTCCCAGCCACTTGCTTTCTCCTGAGAAGCCCTGATCAATGCTGTCTTCTTTTGGACCCCAGGGAACAGGCCCTCTAACAGCTCTGTGTCCCCTCACCAGGGCCCTGGGCAGAAGTGAGATGATAAATGTTTCAGGACAGAGTTTAAGGATGAGTGGGGGAGAAGCCTGATTGTGGCATTTACTCCCACTGTAGCCAATTTCAAGCTGACACTTGACACAGAGCTGGGGAGACCCACATACTGAGCTACCGTGCTCTGGAACCAGCAGGCTCCAGCCCCCCACAGGCCCTGGGGAACTTCCGGAATCGTGCAGGTCAAGCCACCCCATCTCACTCACTTCCTCCCTCTAGGCCTGCCCGGTGATTACATCCTGCCCTGTTCAGTGTGGTTGCAATCCGAGTCCCTCCCTTGCTTATGGCTTCCCCCCAGCAGGGTCCTGAGAAGCCACCCGTCTGTGTCACCAACCTCCCCCATTCCTGGATGGGTGAAACCAAAGGTGTGTGCACCCCTTTCCCCCATCTCCTTCCCAGGATCCACTCGGACCAAAACTGTCAGTCTGTCTCCACCTGTTCCTGCCCAGCAAGGCCCTTACTCAAGTCATGTTCCTCTTATGCACAGGGGCTTACACCTCACACTTGTGTCTGAATGCAGAAGTGGTTTCCCTCTATCCCTTAGAACCTACTTATGTCATGAGTCCTCCAGACGGGGGTTACATAGACTCCGTATCCCCCCAAAATTATCTCTATCACAATCGTACAGTACACAGGAGGCAATGTGCTGAGTCTCTATGTCCACTATTTCATTTACCCTGCACCATGACCATAGAGGGCTCTGTCCCCATTTTACAGATGAGTTAATAGACTCGAAAAGGTCAATAACTCGCCTATGGCCATTCAAGTGGCAACTAGCCACAGCAGAATTTGAACTCAGGTTGAATCTGCTCTTTACCCAATGCTAAATTTTGGAGGCACAAACCTCTTTGTGTGAGGCTATCAGAAGACCATGGATTCTGCAGGCATTTGTTTATTTGTTGTTTGATGGGGAAGGAAGGGCGTGGCCTAAGAGGTGCATTCGTTGGACATATTTTCCTACTTCTTAGGTCCAAGGAGAATGGGGAAAGGGTGTTGGTAGAAATGTTCCCCCACCCCTCCCAGACACGCAGTGTCAGCCTGTAGTAGAGGCTGTTAGGGCAGAGAGGGCCCAAAGGGACAGAGATTCCCCCCAACCCACCCAACCAACCCCAAGAACATGTTTCTGTCGAGTATTCACTGACTCACTAAGGGCACCACTCCCCCATCCTCCTACCAGAAACAGGACAGCTAGCCTAGACCCCTCTCACCCTCTGTGGGCACATCGCCTGATCTCGTATAATCAGAACCCCAGAATGTATCCTGAGCCCCCTTCTCTCCCTCACTGCCAGCATGATCTAAGCCACCGCCATTTCTCTCCTGCACATCTGTCCCCCACCCGTTTTCCATGTTCCATGGGTCCCGCCCCATTCTCCTCCGAGCAGCTGGAGTCAGCTCTGAAACATCAGGGGTGTACCTTCCATGTTTTGTGGTCTCCGTAGAAGAAAATCCAGTATCTTTAGCAGAGTCGCTAAGGCCTTCTGTGGTCTGTCCCCTGCCTCCTTCCCTTGCCCACTCACCACCCAAGTCATGCAGAGCACACCCGGCTCCAGCCACACTGTCCCTCCCGTCCGCTCGGGTTCTGTTCCTACCCCCCCCCCCCCCACGCTGACCTCCTGTATTTCACTCCATCTGCCAAAATGCTCCCTCACACACACTCCGTCCTTGGCAGGCTCCTGCACGCACTTCCGATCCCAGCTTAAATATGACCAACTATAGGCTCTTCCATGACTTTATCTAAAGGTGACCATCCCCATTTTCCCCTCTTACAAACCTAGCTTCTATTCTTCCACGGTTTTCCCACACTCCATCACTGCACGTGGGGTACTTCCCTTGCTCATTGCATGCCCCCTGGAGCCTGCCGGTCCCAAGACAGAACCATCATTGGTACGTGGCCGGCACCCGGCGCATCACAGCTGCTGACTCGGGTGAATGAATATGGCAATTCTGGAACCCCGATACAAAGAGGACAAGATTCAGTTCCGACTTTAATGAATAGCTGTTTCTCCAGCCCTGTACTAATGTTGTGGGAGTTTGGGAGGAAACGATGCTCGTTCGTTGAATGATGCCTTTCATTTAGCCCAGAACACATAGGAGAGAGGTAGCAGTAAGCATCACTGGGGAGGTGGGAGAACGGATACAACAGGTGGGAACAGAAGGGACGTCGGGCTGATTCCAGGGTTTGAATCAACACGTTGGTATCTCCTGGAAACACAGGAAACAGCTCGCTCAGATCCCCCCAAGGTGGATATTCGTGTACTAATCCACATGTGTGTGCGTTATTGCCCTTAACAACATACGTACGAAGTGGACTTTGCACCACTTAACTCTCACCTCCTCGAGTGTTCAGCGAGTACAGTGGGCGGGCAGTAGACGTGCAACACATTTGTTTTGGTCATTTTAGATTTTTTTTTAAGAAAGCGCACCCAGTGCGGGGTTGGGGGCAACTCGGGGCTCGATCCCAGGGTCCTGAGATCATGACCTGAGTCAAAGGCAGACATGTAACCCACTGAGCCACCCAGGCACCCCTGTTGTAGTAATTTTAAAAAGCAACTGGAGAGAACAGTGTTATTTTTGCCCATTATCCAAGTTTTGCTCCTAATCCTTCGTTCTAGTTATTACGTGAAAGATGTGTTTTCTATTCTTTTTGCCATGTTCTCATCCTGTCTGAGACATTAGCTGATCAGACCTTTTCTCCCCTTCCTCAAAGCTTCCCCCAAAGCTTCAACTCTGGAGGCGATGGGTCGAAAGGAAGACGATGACTGCAGCTCCTGGAAGAAACAGACCACGAACATCCGGAAAACCTTCATCTTCATGGAAGTGCTGGGATCGTGAGTCCCGGGGCTGAGAGATGGGGCTGTGCACTGGGTAGGGGTGGGGGGAGACTGGAAAGAATTGTTCTGGGTCAGCAGCTGCTGACAAGTTGGGACTGAGGCTGCTGGGACATCATCTCAGTTGCTCGGAAGGACTAGGTAGGTAGAGTAGAGGAAGCTACCGTGGTTTCATACCAGCCCTTTCCCTAGGCTCTCTGCCCTGGCCCACCCCCAGGGACCCTGCTTCTAGGTCTGGGACAACCTGTGGCTTCTTGCCCTAGCAGCAGGAAAGAAGCATTCTGGAGCCCTTCCAGAGATTCAGTGGCCCTAGGACTTTCCTGGGCCTCCTCCTCCAGCTTCTTTATTTCTCCTGGCAGCAAGCAGGTCAGCCAACCCCACGGTCTGCTGTAGACAGAGAAGGGGCTTCTGGAGCCCAGAGAGCTGACGGGACACACGCCGGAGTCCGCTCCCCACCACCATCCTCTCTGCTCTGTATTTAAGTGCCATGTTGGAAAAATAAAATCACGCCGTAGTCCAAACTCCTACCAGCCTCTGGAGTGTCTGCGCCTGCCCCTTGACAACGATTACACGGCTGGAGGAACAGAGACAGCCTGTCTGGAGCTGACTATCCGCTCAGTCCTGCCTCTCCTCCCGGGGGGGGGCGCAGGCTCTGACGCAGGCTGCCAACGGCTCCAGGCCCCCGGCTCCGTAGCCTCAGGACCCCAGCTGGCCAGCTAATTAGCCTGGGCTAATTGGGCCCCAGGAAGTGAGGGGCAGTGAGTAGGCTGTCCACTCAAGCAAGCTTTCCCTTGAGCCAATTCGGGCTAAGTTTAGCTCCCTCTGCCTTGGCCAGGAGTCAGTGACCTCGGGCAGTGACAGCTGCCCACACTCTCACTGAGACGCAGAGGAGCCAGGCCCGGCCCCAAGACAAGACCCCCCAGAGCTCTCCCTGCTCGGGCAAGTGTCGGGGTCTGAGCCCCCCAGGAAGATCTCAGCGCTGGTGCGGGTCATCACAGTGCTGGCCCTCCATCAAGGACCCTTGCCAAGACGGGGGTGGCTAGAGGGGACTTTTGGCAGGAGAGAGGGATAAGACTCATGTGTGAATCAGAAATGATTTGCTAAGAATCCCAAAAACCAAGAGAAGGAAGGGAAGATGCCCAGGTTGACAGGTGCTTATTCATGGTCTGCTCAGATGCGGGCTGTGGGACTGGCCAAAGCCAGACACTTGCTGCTCTCGTGGAGCTCAACCACAGAGATCGTAAACCTGGAGGGACAGCAGTGTCACCGGGGGAGCTTAGCTTTCTAACTTGCAACTGTGAAAATATCTAAGTTAAAAAAAAAAGTAAGCGAAATAATAGTACCTGAACCACCAATATACTCACCATCTCAATTCAACAATTGCTGACATTTCATTCTATTTGTTTTACATATGCACGTCACACACAAACACACACACACACACACACACACACACACTGACTTCCCTGAACAACTTGTAAACAGTTGCAAACATCATGACATGTCACCTTGAAATCCTTCTGTCTGCGTCTCCTAAAAATAAAGGCATTTTCTTCTATATGCACAATGGTATTGCCACACTCAAGAGAGTTAATCATAATTCCCTAGTAGCATTTTAGCTTATGTAGGTCCCCCCAACCCACAAAAAAATACAGATTCCCAGTCCCAGACCTACCGCCCTGGGATTTGGGGAAGGGGACAGGGGCAGGACAGGGCAGCCAGGAATCTCTATTTTACATGCTTTCAGTTGCTCTAACCTACCCAGCCCTGCCCTGATATGGGGAACTGAGGGGACAAGACAGGGGGCAGGTGACAGCTGCTGCAGCAGTTGAAAAAAAGCTAAAGAGTAGACACCCTGCAGCACCCAGGAGGGGGCCAGGCCACCCCAGGCTGCAGACCCCATGTCGTCACTAAGGGGAGGTGCCGAGTGGAAGGGAGCAGTGGGCAGAGCAGACCCCCCTGAGCACGATGCCCCAGAATCTCAGGACAAAGCCTCCTTCTCTGTAGCGCTCAGCTGGAACAACCCACCAGGGAGAGAAGGCTTTTGCTACTCTGCCCCGAGGTCACCCACAGTTCCAGGGCCCTAAGGGAGGGAGACTGGGCAGAGCTAGTCTGTAGCAGGGAGAATGTCACCAGCTGCCGGCCCTCCTCCTTCCACTGGCAGGAAGAGGCTTTTCTCCTCGGGCCTCCGTCACCTCTCCCAGCAAGAGGGGAGAGCTCCTCAGAGCAGGAAAGGCAGACCAGGTTCTACGGCAGTAAAGCATTCCTGGCTCTAGAGGTTCTACCTGTCTTGCCTTCTGACCCCAGCAACCCTAACTGCTCAAAACTAGCTCCCCGCTCCTTCTGCTCCGCAGTCTGACCAACAGCACAATTAAGTCTTGTAATTGTTCTCCCCTGCCCCACCACCTGGGCCACATGCAACACACACACAGACACTCACACACTCTCTCACTCGCACTATACAAAGCAGCCGAGGCAGAAGGGCAGTAGCACCATTTCGAATTGCCACGACACTGCACAACTCCAGGCAGCGCCGTTCGCACACACTGCAATAGAAATGACACCCCCAGGAAGGCCTCAATTTGATCTCATTCCACAAGAGGACCCAGGGTGGGTATCAGCTTTGAAATGGGGGGCCACCTGTATGTACAGGTGGAAGGGGGGACTCTGAAAGTGGGTCCCGGAAAGTCACAGCTGGCAGGAACCTTGAAGGCTGTGTGGTTCACTTCTCTCCTTTCACACTAGGGCAAGTGGGATCTGCAGATGAGTAGAACACACAGTTAGTCCCAGGCCAGACTTCTCCCACACCCAGCCTTCCAGGCTTCCATCCAGCCATCCACCACGCATTTCTTTAGCATTTTCCGTATGTGATCCGGCAGAGGACCGGGTTCTGCACATTCATGACTCTTCCCCTTGTTCCCTGTCTCATAGTTCACAAATGGTGCTGGGCCCCCAGTAGCCCCATCCCGCCCTGCTTTCCTGTGCCTCCGTGCTAGTCCCTCTCACCCCCCTGAGATAGCCCTTCCAGCTCTTCACTGGGCTGACTCCCATTCACCCTTTAAAATTGGGTTCAGGGTGCTCTGAAGCTCAAAGGCCGGGAATTAATTACGTGCTTCTTAGCTATTCCAAGCAACCACATTGTACACACGAGGAAAAAAAGTGCCCTTGTTTCCAGCTTGCTATCCGCTGGGGAGAAGTGTTGTGATAATGATTGTATGAAGATGTGCAGTGGTTCCAAGGTGACCGGCATCCGCTGATAGCAGAGCTGAGCAGAGACCCTGCCTGCAGTGTTCATTGTCTGTGGTCTCCCCACACCCCTACTTCTCCGTACGTGTCCATCTCACACACCAGACTCTGCGCTAGACTGATACTCAGCCGAGGGCTAGCGCAGAGGGTCTGTCAGCGGAAAAAGCATTCACTGAGTGCTTAATTACAACTTTCACATCAAATGTTAATGGCTCATTTGTCTGTGTTCCTCATTTGTCTACAGGCCTCTTAAGACCAGAAACACTTACCTTTTTATCTCCAGTGTCTGACTCAGTAGGTGCTCAATAAATCTTGATTGAAGGGATGAGTGAAGGAATGAATGACTGGATAGAGGAAGCTCTGAAGGCTCTGATTAACTCAGTTGAGTGCAGCTGGGGGAAACAGGAAGCTCAGACCCAGGAAACACCAAGTATTTTCTAATGCAGATTCTCAAAGTCCTTGCACAAGCTTCACTGCTATTGGGCCTCCATTCTAGAATCCCCAGATGGCCTGGGAGAGGATGGTTCAGCTGTTTCCTCCCTTACACGCTATGGCCTCTTGTCACTACCAGGTGTCCTCCCTAATGGTATTCAAATAATAATAGTAATAACAATAATAGTGTCTGACACATGCAGTATAACAGCCGTCAGCAAGGCTTTTAAGCACTTTACATATGTTAATTCATTTAATCTTCTAAACAACCCTGTGAATCAGCTACTATTGACACTCCCCCTTTTCAGATCAAGAAACTGGGTTTATAGAAGTTAAGTGACTTGTCACCCGCAAAGCTGAGGTCCTCACTTACAGGCACTTGGGCTCCAGCACCCACTGCTAACTAACTACAGCTCCAGCTCCAGCCTGGTCTCGGAGGTCCCTTTAAAAAAAAAAAAAAAAAAAAAAGGCTGTTCTTTGGAATCCTACCCTGTGTTTCCATTGGATTCCAGCCTCTCCATCTTCAGGAAACCTGCCCGGAGCTGCTGGGGTCCTGTCTTTCTCTCTCACAGATCCTACTGAATGAGAGGGTGCTCAGCTCCCCTTAGGATCTGATAATGAGTTCAGGGTAATGATCACCTTCGAAAACAGAGATTGGAGTTTTTTTCCATCCCTGCCTGAGCCCTGTCCCCAGTGCTACCTCCTGCTGCCTTTCCAGTGTGCCACACTCCACCGTGCTGGAACAAGCAAAGTAAATTGGCTCTGCAGTGGCCCCTCTTTAATGGTTCGGCCAGATGGAAATTTCTCCATAACCAAAGCCGAGTCCCTGGGAGTCCTTCGCAAATTATAGGATCAGGAAATAGCACCCGGCTAGTCTCTGTGTCTGTAGTAGAAACTTTTCCTTCTGGAAAGAAAGGACCCAGGGCTTGTCAGATAGGCTCTGCCCTCCATACAGCTCCTCAGGTCCCCACAGTAACAATGGAAACTAATTACCAGCCACGCCGTCTTTCATCTACCCCTTGGTTTTGCTTCCGACAGTGTTCCCAAGCCAGCCAGTTCTAATTATTTCTTGGTGTCTTCTACTTAGAGGAGCTTTTTCAGAAGTTTTCCTGGTGAAGCAAAGGCTGACGGGGAAGCTCTTTGCCCTGAAGTGCATCAAGAAGTCACCTGCCTTCCGGGACAGCAGTCTGGAGAACGAGATTGCCGTGTTGAAAAAGTGAGTGGGTCCTAGGATTGGCCGGGTACAACTGTGGGATCACAACATTTCCTTCACAAATTACCTTCGAGAAGGACTGAAGCTGATTTCCACACCTAAAGGCTTTGCTTTCTTTCATCGCTTTGATGGGTCCGTTTGATCAGTCGGCTAAGCTTAGCCAGACAGGTGTCTTGGCTGATTTTGGGGGGGAGGGGCGGGCATGGTGGGAAAGGCGTAAGGCAAATTGATCAGCAAACCAGCTGGCGCCAGACCTGGTTTGTGCATGTACACCAGAGAGTAATTAGCTGGAAGGCACAAAAATCAATTGAGGGCCAATACCAAGAAGAATCAGTAATTAAGGAAGCAGAATAAGATTTGGAAATTAGCCTGGATTGTACTAAAGCAAATGTAGGTTCAGCACCCAACCGTCATGACAGAGGCCACACTAACAAACCATCAAATGGTAACAGCAGGACCCATATATAAAGCCTTGTGGTACCCCGTGGTGTGCCAAAAGTGTATTGGGCATCAGGAGCACAAGAATAAGGTCGCTAAAATCCCTTACCTTCAGGAGCTCACATTTTCTGGGCACGGACAGAAGTGCCCATAACAAACTCTAATCCTACTGAGCATGAGCCAGTGGTAGCAGAAGACAAAGTCTAGAGAAGACAGGTTTTACCTACATTCTTTCTTTTTTAATGAGGATGGGTTATTAGGTACATTTTCAAAGAAAATAAACCTTGATAGATGAGTAGAGTTTGATGGAGACAGAAGAGGCAATGCAGAAAGGGAACTCAGGCTGAGGGTAATATAAACTTTAACATAGAACTGTAAAAACACAGAGGACGTTAAGGAAGAGTCAGTGTTGGGACCCCCTGAGCTTAGAGTGAAGACCATCAAGGAGCAGGAGATGGAATCAAATGAGACCTGATGATGAAGGGTCTTGGGTACCATGATAAAGAGTGCTGACTCTATTCTGTGGGCAAAGAAAAGTCATCAAAGAATTTTAAGGAAAGGCTCACATGATCAGATTTATACTTTAGAGCCATTCCTCTTAAGGATGGTGGAACATGGATTTGATTAGCGCTTAGAGGATGGGAGACCAATTCTAACACATCCTCAATAATCTCAGCAAAGGATGAGGATACAAGCGAGGGTAATAGCAAGATCATGTGGTAGCAGGAAGACTGGATTCAAGAAAGAGAAGTGACTGGGTTCAGGTAGACCAGTAAGAGTATAAAAGAGAAAAGTATTAAAAATGATATAGGTGGCTCAGTTGGTTAAGTGTCTGCTTCTTGATTTTGGCAGATCATAGTCTCCTGGGTTGTGGGATTGAGCCCCATGTTGGGCTCTATACTTGGCATGGAGTCCACTTGAGCGTCTCTCCCTCTGTCCCTCCTACCCCTGCTTGCTCTCTCTCTCTCTCTCAAAGAAATAAGTCTATTTTTTAAAAAATGAAGCTGAGATTGAGCAATTCAGTGGATAGTGATATCATTGCTTGGGAAAGGAAACCAAAAGGAGGTATAGGCTTGGAGGAAATAGGACATTTGCTGGAATATATTGAATCTATGTATTCCCCAGTCACTACAGGGAGGGTGCTGGGGATACCAGTTTGGGCTCCAGGGAGATTAGAGCCGAGACAGATTGTGAACTCATTGAGAGCAAGGACTATGGTCGTCCTGCTTACCCCTGCTTTTATTAGCGTCCCTAACAGCACAGGTGCCCCGCCGGTATCTGTTTGTAATGAACCATTGATAAACTATGTTAGCATTGTCAGCAAGTGAATGTGGCTGAATGCATCAGGTAACCACTGTAACAGGTCTGTATTTTTAGAAATTAAACTTAAACATGATAGCTTTTTATTACGTGTTTGCTATTCCCCAGGCACTGTGCTTAGCAGTTTACATGCATTCTCTCTTTTAATCCTGATATAACCCTATGAGAGAGATGGACTTTACAGGCCAAAAAGTGGGCTTTAGAATATTTGAGAAAGCCAGCCAAAGTCACCCAGTTCCTGAGTATATCAGCTAGATCCACACTCAAGCCCACGTGACCTTAGAGTCCAAGTTCTTCACGTGTGTGCTGCACGGCCATGAGTTAAACTTCCTAGAAATCTTCCTCCTGGGGCGCCTCGGTGGCTTAGTCATTAAGCATCTGCCTTCGGCTCAGGTCATGATCCCAGGGTCCTGGGATCGAGCCCCACATAGGGCTCCCTGCTCAGTGGGGAACCTGCTTCTCCCTCTCCTACTCCTCCTGCTTGTGTTCCTCTCTTGCTGTGCCTTTCTCTGTCAAATAAATGAATAAATTCTTTTAAAAAAAGAAAAAGAAAAAGAAACGTTCCTCCTGGAAAGGCATGCATAGAATTGCTGCCTACGAGGCCAAGCCTGCCCCAGTTAATATGATTATTCTGCTTGCCTTAGCCCCTGAGTAATCCCAGGCAGAGAGAACCTAGAGCAAATTTTCCCGAACACAGTGTTACTGATATAGTAGCCGAGATAATTCTTTACTGGGTTGGGGGGCTACTCTGTGTGCATTGTAAGATGTTTACCAGCATTCCCACCTCTACCCACTAGATGCCAGTTAGCACTACCCTCCTCCCCAGTCACAACCACAAAAATGTCTCTAGATATTGCCAAATGTCTCCGGGGAACAAAAGAGCCCCTGCTTGAGAATTACTGATCCACAACATCCCACAGAACTGACCCCAGAAATCAGCACCTTCCTTGCTCCTCACAATATTCCGGAATAATAATTTTGCAAAACTCCTTCCATGGTCACTCATGAGGAGGCTTAGCTAACCTGATTCTCTTCTGTTGCAATCCACTTTCTTCAAGGATGTTTCTGAAGGAGATCTGATACCCATTTTGTAAAATAATTTCGTTGGGGTGTGTTCGTAGCCTTCTTCAGTTCTTTTAACTTTCTCTTTTGGTAAAGCCTGAAGAGATTTCTGGGGAAGTGACAAAATGTTGGTTCCCTGAAGGCAGGATGATCAATTATCCATTCAAAAATATGGATTGAATACAACCCTGGGATCTTTTCTCTAGGATTTCTTTGCGACTGCTTTTTTATTAGGAAGGATGCATGAGGATCTGCTCTTCCTAAACGTTGTCATCAGAAGTCTCTAGCAGAAATAAACGTCCGGTGGGCTGGGTGTCCATTCCTTGTCTGACCCACCTACACCACATACCACTCACCATGAGCCTTACTTGTCCCCCCAGGATCAAGCATGAAAATATCGTGACCCTAGAGGACATCTACGAGAGCACCACTCACTACTACCTGGTCATGCAGCTGTAAGTGAAAGGTGACCCACTTCCTCCACAGGTGTCTTGGGGGCCTGGGAGGCCTAGAGGTGGTGAGGGGAGTGTGGGGATGCAACAGATAAGACCAAAAATTAGCTAAAGAAGCTCTCAAATGCCAAGAGTTCTCTCAGGCTAAGTATGCTTCTGGTCACAAACATGTTCTGTGTGGACTGAGGGGTAAATCTAGGACTGATGATTGAAACAGTCTATACCAGTACAGCCTTACCAGTTGTTTAAAAATATTTTCTACAAGTCAGTGCATAGCTTTGACTCCATCTCATTCATTTTCCCCTGCTGTCCCAGCCACACCCGTCAGACTTTCTGGACCTTCCCACAACCCCACAGCAGAAGGGATAATACCTACCATGGCTCAAGTCCATTTTGACCAGTCTGTCTGTGTCCATCACCCTGAATATTAAATGTCTTAATGCCGGGGCACCTGGGTGGCTCAGTCAGCTAAGTGGGCAACTCTTTTTTTTTTTTTTTTTTTTTTTGACAGAGAGAGATCACAAGTAGAGAGGCAGGCAGAGAGAGAGAGAGAGAGAGAGGGAAGCAGGCTCCCTGCTGAGCAGAGAGCCCGATGCGGGACTCGATCCCAGGACCCGGAGATCATGACCTGAGCCGAAGGCAGTGGCTTAACCCACTGAGCCACCCAGGCGCCCCTGGGCAACTCTTAATTTCCGCTCAGGTCATGTTCTCAGGGTTCTGGGATCAGGCCCCTCATTGGTCTTCATGCTCAGCGGGGAGTCTGTTTGAGGATTCTCTCTCTACCTTTCCCTCTGCTCCTCCCCCTGCTTGCTCATGCTTTCTCTCTCTCTCCCTAATAAATAAATCTTTAAAAAAGAAATAAAAATAAATGTCTTAATGCCACCAGGGTAAAATTACTGTGGGATTAGAAACCATAGGTACCTAGATTTCAATTTGATATTTAAAGAAAAGACCTTCTCGAAAGAGATCCACCCAACATTAAAACAAGCTGTGACCGTGTGTGTGTCCATCTGTGGGACAGAGATGGCACCTCACTAGAAAAGTCTGCACATCCCCGTCACGTATAACTAGGAGTTCTGCCTGAGAGTGAACGCTATAGGCATTGGTTGGTGCTTCTGAGGGCTCCGCCTTGGACTCAGAGAAACTTCTATTTATAAAGTACAAACACACACACACATACATACACACACACACACACACCCCACTCTGCAATCTCTGTAGCTAGATGCAGTATTTTTGACCAACAGGCTGATTCCTCAGATACTCAAATGAGCTAACTCAGGCCTAAGCAGCCTATTAACTCCTCAGCTCACCTGAGGCGCAGTTGACTAGAGGGAGCACGTGGTCAAGGGAGTGGGGGGATGACGGGGAGGCAGAACAGCACTAACAAGTGAGCAGGGACCATGTGGCACCTTAATGAGGCCAGTTCAACAGGATTAGCCCACACTGAGACAGTAGGGGAGGCAGGAAAGCAGGCAGATTGAGCTGTCCCCAAAGAGTGGCAAAGCCAACGGGAGTACCAGCGCTAGGACCCAGGCTGCTCCAAGTCAGCAATTCCTCCTTGTGCATAAAGACTACCTTTTCCCTGGGCCTCTAGCTCCTGTGGCAGAGCCAAGAGCTTTTGACAAAAACAAAAGGAGTAGGGTGGTGTGCCTTTTGATTAAAGAAATTCTCCTTCCTCTTTACCGCTTGGTCCTATCACACGCGCCTGTCCGTAGCCAGTGTCCTGGGACAATGAGAAGGGGCCAGGCCTGTGACAGAACTGGAAGCCCTGGTTCATGGTTGATGTAGGCTAAAATGTTTGCCCTGGAGAGGGCCTCAGCTGCCTTCACATACTGGAAACGATTCACGTGAAAGGATGGTATTCTTTTTTTTTTTTTTTAATTTTTTATTTATTTATTTGACAGACAGAGATCACAAGCAGGCAGAGAGAGAAGGGGAGGCAGGCAGAGAGAGAAGGGGAGGCAGGCAGAGAGAGAGGGGGAAGCAGGCTTCCCACCGAGCAGAGAGCCCGATGCGGGGTTTGATCCCATGACCCCGGGATCATGACCTGAGCAGAAGGCAGAAGCTTAACCCACTGAGCCACTCAGGGGCCCCGAAAGGATGGTATTCTCGTTCTGTGTGGCCCCATGGGTGGACGTGGTGTCCCCAGGTAGAAACTGCAAGGAGTGGGTTCCATCATAATATAGAGAAATATTGGGATGGTGGTGAAAGATAAAGCAGTCTTTCCTAGGAGGTAGTGAGTGGTTTCCCTCTGAGGGTTCCACTATGGACTACAGAACTTCTTGGCAAAAGTAGTGTAGATGGCATTCAAGAGACAGGGGGCAGACTGCATCTTAAAGCCCTGAGTCCTAAGATGCCATACCACGAGAGTCTCCCACACTGAGCTACAGTTCCGTCCATGATTCTGGTTTAGGTAGCCCAGCTTTCCACAATGAGGAAAGAAATCCCGACACAAGCACAGCTGGTCTCCTTTGTACACTGTCTCTGTCTGTTGGCCTGATTTCAGTCTCATCTCTCCTTCTCATCATGATTCCCTGGGTCCTAAGCCAGGAAAGTAGGCAGCTAAGAATGTGTCCACAAAGGGATTATGGGCTACTTGCTTGACTCTAACCAGGAGCATTTTGCATTTTAAGGAAGGGTCCAGGGAGAGGGCAATGGTTGGCCCAAAGAAATGATTCCCTCCTGATATTATTCCAGCATCCAAAGGAGTTATTCTCAGACTAAAGTAGACCTCCCTGCCCAGGCCATGGGTACCTGCCTCTTCCACCACAGCTGTGTCTTCATGGCTACAGAGCAAACACACTTATGTCCCTTTGACCTGAAATAAGACCTGGATTCCTGCGCTTGCCTCTATGCCCACAGTGTTTCTGGCGGGGAACTCTTTGACCGGATCCTGGAGCGGGGTGTCTACACAGAGAAGGATGCCAGCCTGGTGATCCAGCAGGTCTTGTCAGCAGTGAAATACCTCCACGAGAATGGCATCGTTCACAGAGACTTAAAGGTGCCAAAGTGGGAGACCTCAGTGGGACACAGAGAATGACCCTTTAGGAAGCTTGCTTGGGTCATGGGCAGCCTAAGCCACGTAAAATGAGAGGGAAGGAGCAGTAGATTCCTAAGGTCCCTTCTGCCCTCAGATTCCTTAAACAAAACTTAAATGACTGAGCAATCATTGTTAACTTTTATCTCAGCCTTTTCCTGAACTTTCCATGGGGCCTCACCCTAGTAGGATACCAAGATAATCCACATGTTTCTTGAACCTAGCCACAGTCAAAATCAAATGTAAGAAATACTTAATGGGGGGGGGGGGGGTCGTCAACGTTGCACCAAGCATGTACTAGACTTTAGAGAAATCAGAGACAATTAACCATGGTTTGTTCCCCTCAAGAAACAGTCTTAGGGTAGTTAGGGATGCGGGGAGGGTGGGCATAGTACCTTAATGGCTATAAAGCTGACCAACATGAGGGCCATGAGCAAAATACAGAGTGCTTGGATATGGAGTAGGGGGCTGTAGGTAGGAGGAAGGAGGAAAGAACTGGGGGAGATGAGCCTGACCTTGAAGTCAGGAGCCCAGAGCACAGCTTCCTAAGAAATTATATATCAGGAGAGGAAAAAGAAATCTGCATTTCAGATGATTATATCCTACGTTGCATGATATCGCTCTTCTCCCACAGCCTGAAAACCTGCTGTACCTAACCCCTGAAGAGAACTCTAAGATCATGATCACAGACTTTGGTCTGTCCAAGATGGAACAGAGTGGAGTCATGTCCACTGCCTGTGGGACCCCAGGCTATGTGGGTGAGTCTGGGAGGAGGAGGAGTTGAGAGTTGACCAGTTGGCTGTGTTCAACCTCATGGATATTATTTCATGGGGAGGGGTGGTTATTGGGAGACAGGGTTCAACTTCAAATGCAATCCAAGTAGAGCATTATCTATGAGGTTTAGGGTAGATCATGTATCTCTGAAACTACCCTCCCTGCTCCCAAACCCTGCATCCTAAAGACATCTCTAAAAGACAGCCTACCCCTGAGCCATCCCACAGCCCCTGCCTATACTTAGCTCTCATTTTTGCAGACAGACATCCTGCTTTGTCTTTCTGGCTAGATGAGGGGCAGAGACAAGAGCATAAAACCAGAGATGGTTAGATTGCCAAGAGGTTGACACTAGGCACCCCTTTTCCTTTCTCCCATGCCCAGAAGAGACCTCAGTGCCCCAGTTGTTAGTATCCTGGAGGAATAGTGTTGAGTTCAAAGCTGAGGAACCCAGGCGTGCTCCCCCAAACATATTCCCTAAGAAACTGGTAGAGATGGGGCCTCCTCCCTAAACAGGAGGCTTTGAAGGTCCCCAAAAAAGTAAAAGCCAGCAAGTTACCAGATGAAGACATTCCTGAGATCCATGGAGAGAAAACCAATACTCAGAGCATCCCCTCCTGCCTACTTCCCTCTTAGCCACTCATCACCTGGTTGAGGATGGCACACAGAAAGGTGACCTCTAGCTTAACAGAGGAAATACCTACTCTCACCCTCAAAGAGAGGTCAGTCAGTAGGTGTTGAGTCCCACCGAGTACAAAGCCCTGGTATCTGGGATGAATTCAGAAGGTAACTCTCTACTCTCCCAGTCAGGGGAAGACATGGCTTGTTTTCTCGTGGAGCTCTTGATCTGATACAGCAGAAGTTACCTGAGATGGATGGGACAGTTATCACTTCCCTCTAAGTGCTCCTCATTTGATGTGGAAGACTGTCTCTTCCCTTAGGGAGATCCCAGCCTAGTGGGAGAGACTGCCCCTACTTCACATATGTCCCCGTCTGAACAGAGACACACAGCCCCAGCCCTGGGACACACTATCTGCATGGGGAGACAAAGACCTGCCTTCAGAGAGTTCTCAGTCTGATGGAAGAGATGTAGCCCCGGTCTGATGTAAGAGTCATAGGTCCTGTCATGAGAACCTTCCAGGCTGACGGAGGAAGATTCAGGATGATGGGAGAGCCCCAGTCCCTGCCCTGGGAAAAAGTTTTCATTCTTACAGAAACACTACCATCCCAGGGGCTTCCTAGTCCACTTCTCTAATCCTCTTCCCCACCTCTGACCCCCACCCCTCAGCCCTCTCTTCTTGTTCCATCCCTGACTCTACCTTTGGTTTCCTGCAGCTCCGGAAGTGTTGGCCCAGAAACCCTACAGCAAGGCTGTGGATTGCTGGTCCATTGGCGTCATCACTTACATATTGTGAGTAGAAGCTGGCATTGGCTCAGTTCCTGGGAAATCTCAGAACGGCTCATCCTTTTTCTCCCCTCCCCTATCTTAGCTCCTCAAGCAACATCCACCTCCAAAGCGTGTGCATGTACACATGTGCATACACACACACACACACACACACACACACACACACACACTTACATGCACACAGCTCCAAAGGTTTCCGTCCTGGTCTCCACCAGGTTATTACAACAGAGCTCAGTGTGAACCCACTGTTCAGCCATATGGTTCTGCCTCTTCCTGCACACCACCCCCATTTACTCTCTATAACTGTGGTGAGTCCTGCTCTATGGAACAAGCAGTGAAGAAAGGAAAGGCCAAGCCAAGCTTAGAAGCCAAGTGGGCACAATGTTCCCATCTCAGATTTCTCTCTGGGCAAGTCTGCCCAAAGCAAAGTGATGGCCTGAATGAACCGGGACATAGTTCCTGTCCACATAGTCTTGGCCTCTCCTTTCCAGACCTATTCATCACCCTCCCCCACCATCCCTCCTCACCTCCAGATGACTCTGTTCTTAGGAAAATACCATATCTATCCCTTAGCAGGGACTCAACTCTTTATTTACTAAGCTTATGTTGAATAACTTCTCTCATTTATACGGGTACTCAACAAAAATTCATTGACCGTCTCTTCTGCGCTAATCACTGGTGTAGGTACTAAAGAACAAAATAGCCTTAAAAATGCCTCACAAAATGTACATTCGAGCAGATGTTCTGTTATCTCTCTTAAAGGTATTTTATATATCCTCTAAGTGTCGGGGAGGTATACCAGGAGCAGTGTGGCTTTGCGGGGAATAACGCACAAAGGGGCCCTCCAGAGTTGCTTGATGGGGCCTGCATCATTCCAGAATCAGGCAGATCCCGTTCCTACTGCTGGTTGGGGGTCCTGTTTCCTGCCTGTGATCTGCAGTGGAGGCCGGGCAGAGGGGAGAAACTGGGGTTGTTAACAACATAACTCCCTGTTTCACTGCAGGTTGTGTGGGTATCCCCCCTTCTATGAAGAAACGGAGTCGAAGCTCTTCGAGAAGATCAAGGAGGGCTACTATGAATTTGAGTCTCCATTCTGGGATGACATTTCTGAGTCAGGTAAGGCTAGCAGGTGTGAAGGACAAGATAACAGGCTCAAGGCAAAGGCTGCCAAGAGAAAAAGAGCTTAACAGCGAATGACAGTCCTGGCTCTTGAAAGTCCTCTGGGAATCTTCTAGAACAGGCTGCCAAGGAGAGTGGAGAAATCTTCATCTGGCTCAAAGGCCAAATAAATTATTCGCATCTCAGGTTCATGCTTTTGTTTTCCTGGAGACAGAACCACAGGATGCAAGGTGAGGGGGCGGAGTGCGGGGGAGTTTAGATGAGGAGCCAGGAGGGCAGAGCCTGCACAAGGGAGTGTTCCAGGCACGAGTGGCAAAACCAAGGCCAAGTTTTGCCTTTATTATATAACCAGACTGAGAGCCTGCGACGTCTGCGTGTGTGAGAGGAGGCGGTCGTTGCAAGTCACTGGGTCCATTAAGTGGAGATCCGTGTCGGGCCGATCACGTGTGCCCACTCGTGGCTGCCCGCGCCTGGATGGTGCAAAGGCAGACCCCCGCGACCTGCAGGCACGGTGGGGCCTCGTGAGAAGAGCTGTATCAGCAGTGCTGTGTGGGGGAGGCCACGGAGAGTCTCTCTTTGGTGGTGTATGGTGGGCTGCTGTTAGGTGGTTTGGATTTTTTTTTTTTTCTCTTTTAAGAGACTTAAAATTGCCTCTTTGGAAGATTAGCTAAGGATACATTCACTGCCACCCACCAGTCCGGAAGTGAGTTTCCATCAGTCATGAAACCTGGTCCCTGTTGTGTCTTTGATTGCTCCCCTTAGCCAAAGATTTTATTTGCCACCTGCTGGAGAAGGACCCGAATGAACGGTACACCTGCGAGAAGGCCTTGAGGCACCCGTGGTGAGTGAGGGTGGGCTAAGCTCTGGCCCCTAGCCTGGTGGTTCCCCAGAGACCACGACGACTCATTCACACGGTGTTTCCCAAGAGTCGGCTTCCCTGAGCTCTCCACTCTGCAGCACGCAAGGAGCACGGACGCCTGTGTCCGGTCCAGCTAGAAGTGCAGACGGCATTTAAGGAAGTGGGTTCCGACCCCAGAGTGACCACTGTGTCACTAGTCAAGGGCAGGAGACAGACACAGCCAGGCACTGTTACCGGTACTAGGGTGCAGTACTCAGTCCTAGGCACCCAAGAGGCCACAGGAATAGGCAGCTCTGCCCTGTCCTGAAGAGCATCGTTTCACTGTGGGGTTGAAACCTGCTCTAAGTGGGGTGATTGGCGAAGAATCACAAAGGAACTGAACAGTAAAGTGAGCATGCTCTACCCCTTGTTCATGCTCTACCCCTGCTCAGGATTCGTAATAGTGCCCCACCCGCTGCCACAGCAAGCCTAGCTTCCTCTGCCTCTTCACGTGTTCCCTAATCTGGCCGGACCCTTTCCCTCCACCTGCATTTCCCCAAAGTCCCAACATACCTTGTCTGTTCCAGAAAAGCCTCAAAGCTCTCTTTCTCTTCCTGCCTTCCCCTACTCCCTATCCCAAGCTCTTTCCAACCTACACCTTGGGTCACAACATTTTCACCACCTAGAATGCCCTGCCTCTTGCCTTGTATGCAGCATCCCTCAGGATCCAGAGCAGTTTCTGCCCTGCCCTGGGTCCTGCAGGCCAGGCTCACCTCCTTACTTCCCTCTAGCAATTACACAGCTTACCATGAATCACTCAAGTTCATGGCATGGAACAAGGCTCCACAGCTCCACTGGAAGACCCCAGGGATAAAGGTCCCATCTGTTACTACTCTGTGTCCCAAGTACCTAGAAAGTCCTGGGCCATGTAATGGCTAGTATCTGAGGAGCACATAGAGACGGATGATCAGGAGGAAGGCGGCGTATATCGGGAGGCCTCCCCGAGGAAGTCTTCTGGAGGAGGTGGTTCTGAGGAAAGCTTTGAGCTAAAGGATAGTGACAACCCAAGCACCCTCTGACACAGGGGCCAGAAAGCCTATTCTCTAAGAAGCCAAAAAATAAGTTTTTAAGGCTTAGCTGGCCATACGGTCTATATGGCAATGACTAAGTCTGTCCTTGTAGCATGGAAGTGGCCACAGCTCGTACTTGAATGAATGGGCGCGTCTGGGTCCCAATGAGACCTCATTACAGGCCGTGGGTAGATCTGCCCCACAGGTCATAGTTTTCCCACCTACTATAAAATAATACTTCAGTTTTGCCAAAGCATGGAACCCATAATGGCCTGCCCAAGGGGACAGAGGAGCCCTGGTTCCAGCCCATTCCTGCCATGGGCCACCCCTCCTCTGAGGCACAGCACTCAACTTAACCTGGTCCTGCATGCACGGCCCCCAATGAGCCAGGCTTCCCTTCTACACCCACAGGATTGATGGGAACACAGCCCTCCACCGGGACATCTACCCGTCAGTCAGTCTCCAGATCCAGAAGAACTTTGCCAAGAGCAAGTGGAGGGTAAGTGACCCTTTGCAGGAGGCAGGTGGGCTGTTCTGGGCCCCTGGAGGCTGAGCTGGGGTGGGGCTGGCTAGAGGCTTTCCCTGGGCCTTCCCGGCAGCCACTGGGCCTCCCTGGACCCTCTCTGAAGTGAGATGTGAGCACATCAGTTTCGAGAGGCCGAAGTCACCAGGCGGAGGGAGAGCTTGAGCCCCGTGGCCCTGCGAGAACAGAGTGTCAGAGGCGGGTCTCGTGTCTCCTCAGCAAGCCTTCAACGCGGCCGCTGTGGTCCACCACATGAGGAAGCTGCACATGAACCTGCACAGCCCAGGCCTCCGCCCGGAGGTGGAGAACAGGCCACCCAGCACCCCAGTCTCAGAAGCCTCGAGATCCGGCTCCTCCGAGATCACCGTCCCCGAGGCCCCGGCCCTGGAGCAGAGCACGGCCCTTCCCGCCCTGACACGGCTGCCCTGCCAGCTCGGCGCCCGGCCGGCGGCCCCCGGGGGCCGGTCCCTCAACTGTCTGGTCAACGGCTCGCTCCGCATCAGCAGCAGCCTGGTGCCCATGCAGCAGGGGCCCCTGGCCGCCAGGCCCTGCGGCTGCTGCTCCAGCTGCCTGAGCATCGGGGGCAAAGGGAAGTCCTCCTACAGCTCCGAGCCCGCGCTGCTCAAAAAAGCCAACAAGAAACAGTACGTATCCTCCGCCAGAGACAGAGGCCTCGTCCCGCTCGGGTGCTGGAGCTGAAGGGAGCCGGCTCCGCAGGGCGGGAAGAGCTCTGGGCCGGGGGTGAGGGCAGTGCCCGCAGTCCTGTCCCTGCCCCTAGCTGTGTGGCTGCTGTCGGATCAGTGGATGTCCCCGTCTCTGGTTTGCTCATCTGTGAGAGCGCGCTCGCCTGCTCAGCCCACCTCACAGAGCTACCTAAAAACTTAGTGAAGCAACGGGAATTACAAATGTCTGCAGAAAACTGTGTACGGGTCCGTGGTGGGCGGTCGATTTCTCGAGCTTCCAGAACTGTTGTGTTTTGGGTGGTGGGGGAAGCGGCTCTTCGTTGTCATCTCCGTCCTCTCTATAAGGGCTTGTACTTTGTGAACCTGAGGGAGGGAGGGCCCAGCGGAGGCCACAGGCACGGAGAGCTCCCCAGCTCTTGTCCCTCCCCCGAACACGTCACAGCCCCCACCGCGCTTGCTTTCCAGGAACTACAAATCAGAGGTCATGGTGCCAGTTAAAGCAGGTGGCGGTTCCCACTGCCGGGCAGGGCAGACTGGAGTCTGTCTCATTATGTGATCCCTGGAGCCCGCGTCTGGGTCGATTTTCAGGTGAGGCGACACGGGTGGGAGGGACAACACAGGGGGCTCAGGGAGAGCTGCTGTCCCAGAAGGCCAGCCCCATCACCGTCTGAATGAGCAGGTCTGAGGGCCCCTCAACCCACAGGCCCACAGCCACCCTGAACCCCTTTCCTCTGCAGGAGAGGCGTGCAACTCTTCTCTGCCTTCCCAACCCGGCGTCCACCCTGCAACGGGAGGAAGGCGGAGCGGGCAGAGCAGGGCCTGGCAGGAGTGGGTGACGGTGAGAAGCAGCAGGCTGCTGCCGCCTGGGGTAGACCCTTCCAGAAGGCCCAGGAGCAAGTCCCCAAGGCGCGGAGGCCTCATTGAAGCTGTGGGCAGGAGGAGCTGGAGGCCACCCGCCCCCGGGGTCTCCCTGGACTGCCTGCTCTGTGCCCCCACATCCTACGTGCCGTGGCTCTGTGCAGTGAACTAGGTAGCTCTCGCCCGGGTCTGTGTTGTTTGTGATGAAAAGCTTCCTGGGCTGGCCAGGCTGTGTCACCTTCTCTGAGCAAAGCCATATGGAGCCTCAACCCCCAACTCCTGCTCAGCACATGCTCCTGCCTCGAGGCCTTGATGCCCGTGGCCAGCACGGGCTCATTAATGTAGTCGCCTGCCCATCTGCATGAATGACCGGGGGCTCCTGCTCTGCCTGTGAGCTCTCAAGTTCCAGTCCTCGACTCCATGATCAGCTCCAACTGGCCCAGCACACCTCCCTTCCTGCCCCAGGCCAAGAGCAGTACCACAGCCTTCCAGATGGAAAAAAAGAAATCAGTGATTAGGGGCTGTAAGGAATTCTCATCCTGGCCGGATGCCTCATCCACACCCGATTAAGTAAAAGTTGGAAGTTGACTGTTTTCATTTCAGCTGGTAATTCTCATCCTGCTTCTGCTCTTCTCTCCCAGAAAATCAGAAACATTATTCTTGTCCCTCCCTCGTTTTCTTGTACCCCCGTCCCCTCCAGCTTCACGTTCGGTGTTGTGCTCAATAAAATGAACATATTTTTCTCTATGAGACTTCATTTGGTTATTCGTAAAGTCAGATGTGGCTCTGGGACTGCGGCGCCTGTGCAGAGTGGAGAGTGTGCTGGGGCCTTGGGGTCTGGAGGAACCTGGCAGTGTGCAGGCGGACACAGACTAAGTGCATAGCGTGTGCCCGCTAGTGGTTGACTTAAGTTACCGCTGGTGACTCATTCCTCCTCACCACAGCTCCCGGGCTTGCTCTGTCAGAGCCCACACAGTCCAGTCTCCTAACAACGAGATTTGATGATCTAGATGAAGGTGAATTTGAAGCCCTGCTTTGCCCTTGGCCCTGCCACATCTGTGACCTTCGGGGAGTGACACAACCATCTGTGCCTTGATTTCCTCACTCGTCAAATGGAACCAGCATCATGAGATAACGCAGACAACGTATCTTGCACAGTGCTCAGTACATAATCAACATGATTAATAATGTCAAGAAAATGTAGGTGAAATGCCTAGCATGGGGTTCCTGGGGGGCTCCATTGGTTAAGCGCCTGCCTTCCGCTCAGGTCATGATCCCAGGGTCCTGGGATCGAGTTCCACAATGGGCTCCCTGCTCAGCAGGGAGTCTGCTTCTCCCTCTCTCTCTGCCTCTCCACCTGCTTGTGCTTTGTTTCTCTGTCTCTGTCTCTCTTTTTCTCAAATAAATAAGTAAAACCTTTAAGACAATTTTTTTTTAGTTTTGAAAATGGCTAGCACATGGCACAGGCCGTGGTTAGCACACACACACCCGTGCCGTCTCCCTATCGGCGGCGCACACAGACGCACATCCATCGGCAGCTTCTCTTTGAGATCCCAAGAGACACAGATTCTGTCTCTGGAGCTGAGGGAATGTGGACACAAGCCCTCCTTTCTCTGGATTTCTATTTCCTCATCTGTGAAGGAGCAACTGGATCACTGCTCAAAGATGAAAATCATCAGGTCTCTCAAGGATGGGATCCATTAGGTCCTGGGACAAAGGGGTCCAGTCCCTCTAAGTTTGGGTGACAAGCAAGCTGTACTGAGCCACGTGGGGCAGCCTGTGCTCCTTACACCACTGGGCCTTGGGCTTGAGCAGAGGAGTGCCCCAGAACCCCAGGTGGGAGACAGGAACAAGTGACAAAGGTTTACTTATGGGACACAGACCAATTTCTCTCTTTCAACCTCCAGACTTCTTGCCAAAAGTTTTTATTGGGCTTTTCATTTGTGTGTCATTTTTTGGTTCAGTTTTTGTGTTCATCCAGGCTTCCGCCTGCATGGAAGCTGAGGGGCAAGGACACCAGCCGGCCAAGTGCACTTCCACTTAGAGCTCCTTGTCCCAAGGCCACGGCCCGCCTCCACCCTCTCCGTCTCTCCAATACAGTTTCCCATCAGCTCAGGCTCAGCAGCAGCCCAGAAAGATCTTACCAGCTGCACACAGGGGGTTTCGGGCTGTGCTTCAAGGCTGCAGAAAAGTCTCCTGGAGCCGGGACGGAATCCAGCCCAAGTAAAGAGGGCAGATGAGCAGAGCCAGGGGCTGGAGGCCGGCACGTCACTTACAGGTGGCATAGTAGAGCACACGCCCATTGATGTGGTCGCGGATCTGCTCCACGCGCTTCTCCAGCCCCATCAGGTCTGCCGAGCGCAGCTTGATGGCCTGGCTCCCCTGAAGCAGCTTGGACTCCATGTCTGAGGGCAGATGGAGGCCGGGGGCGGGGGGGGGGGGGGCGGAGAGCTAGTGAGACACCCAGAGCCTCCCCACCCTTCCTTTTTCTCCCACTCACCCAGAGGCAACACCTGCAGGAGAAACCACCTGCTGGCATCGGGGAAGGGCAGCTGGACACAGAGGCAGCTCTTGGCTCTCCACCCCTTACGCACTCTTAGGGAAACCAGACCCAGGAAGCCCCTGCCCTTCTCCTCTGCTCTAGGCTCTCTCAGTTGTCCTAGACTGACGAAGCAAACCACTGGCATCAAGATTAGCAACTTATGACTGCTGGGCTCAGCTGCCGTCCCACCAGGGATCCTCCGGCAGGCACCACGACCACAGAGCCGGCTGGGGCACCAGAATTCCCCTGCACTTTCCCTTCCCTAATTACCACTCCAGATAAATCTAGTCCCCCCCGCCCCCGCTCTGGTCCATTCTGTATGCCACCACAGATTATGCACGGGGGATGTGGGGGACTCCACAGTTACTGAGCGCAGCCAGATCATCCTGTCAGCCTAGGCGAGAGGCCTCTCTGCCACACTCACGGGGACTGGCACCAGCCTCAGCCTGAACTCCCCCAGGAATAGGGAGGAAGCGTGCAGCCTCACAAGGCTCCAACTTCAGGCAGCTCTAGCTGCTCAAAGTCTCACGAAGCCAGAATCTGACCACTTCCGCTTCCACTCAGTTGTCTCAGGTCCGTCTCCCAGGAGTAAATGGGGAATGTATCTCTTCTGTCTCCCATGTGGAAGTCGTAGAGATGTCTGAGGCCACACCTTCTCTAGTGAAATCTCCCTAGTTCCTTCACCCATTCTTCACCTGCTGTCACCACGGAGTCTCTCGACCCCTCAGCCCTGGTGGCGCTCCCCCGATAGGCACAGGCTTGTCAGTGCCCCCGCTGAACACCACCCGCCTAGTTAGATTCCACAGGCACTGGTAACAGTGGTGCTGCTGGCCAGACATTCAGCCATTGGCCACCTGTCCGGGCCCGCGGGCTGATCAATACTGAAATTTTCGCAGCGACGGTTGTGTTCCCAGGTCCCCATCCCCAGGACCCCCAACCCCCACACATGATCTTCCCCCAAATCCTGCAGTGAAAGGTGAATTTCTGCCAACAGGTAAATGCCTGTTCCATTGCTACAATCTGAGCCTTCTCTGATTCATAGGTGTGTGCCACACCAGTTACTGAAGACTTCGCAAGCTTTGTGTTTATCTGCCCTTTGGGTGGTAGCAAAACACCCCCGACGTCCATGGAACTTAAAATCACTTGGAACCCCTGGGTTTTTTCCAGGTGACTAACAATTCCTATTTGCTTCTTATTCACCAGTTTTGAAACGTTTTATCTTTTGAGCGCTTATAAAATGTTTTCAGGTACGTGAGCCACTAAGAAGCCAGGCCTCACCCGAGCAGTACTTGTGAGCCTGGGTCCAAATAAGGCCAGAGTGAAAGATAATGCTTCTCTTTCATGTTACCCTGCTCGGTCCAGCGCATCCTCTCAGCGGTCTGAGAGAGCCTTAGAATGACTGGTTCTCTTACCTAGAGGATTAACAACCTGTTGTCCACAGGTTTGATGAACAAATTCTTTATCTTCGTATAAAACACTGATGGACAAGGGCAGGGCAGGCACCGACGCAAGCCGCGGCAACCCCTCAGGCTCAGCAGCTCACCCTTCAGGGACGGTGGGCCGCAGCCTCCAGTCTACCTCCTCAACTCACCCGCCCAACCTTCCCCAGGGTGTCCCCCTGCCGGCCAAACAGATTCTTGTCTGTTTTCTCTGAAATTCAGAGAAATTCTGTTTGCGGCGTTCGCTGGGCACACCAGGGCAGTGACCCGTCATCACGTCTTAGAGACTGAGCCCAGTTCCTGGAAATCCCTGCTCTCACATCGGAAGAACCTCAGAACCCTTCTGACAACAATTTTTTTATTGTTTCTGCTGTTTTCAAAACCTCTGGATGGTTCTCTGCTCTCTCCCTTCTCGTGCGGGCCCTGAGGCCAGCCCCGTGGACCCGGCCACACTGACCCCATGCTGCTTCTCTCCCAACCATTCTGACCCTCTTCATCCCTCCTCTCCTGCTGGGTGCTCCTGCCCCCCAGCCCCAGAACATGTCTTGTTGCTTGCCTCTCACCCTGCTTTCCCTCACAGCCTACGTCAGGCCTTATCTTTTCTGAATATTACCTTCACTGAGCATTTCTCTCGGACAGAAACGTCCGTCCACAGAGTGCTTATCATGCGGGCTCCCGTCACAGAACCCCTTGTGCTGTTGGATAGTTTCAGGCGTCTGGCAGGGACCAGGAAAATGGCCCCGTCTGGACCACAAGCTCCTGAGGGCAGCACGAATCTTACGAGCATCTCCTCAGTCCCCACAGCCCCATCACCGTGACTCCTACTCCCTGGGCACTTGGGGAAGCCCCGCTGCTCTCGCCCCCTCAGCATGGCCAGCTCTGACAAGGCCGGGCCTCAGAAGCTCTGGTCTGGGACCTGCCTCCCGGGATGCCAGGAGTCCAAGCCCCAGCAGCATCCCCTCACCTTTCATCCTGTCCATCATCTCCATGGTCTCCCCAAACAGCTCCTCGGCCTCCGTCTTGACGCTCAGGATCCGGCTGCCCTGCGCCCCCAGCATGGGGCTTCGACCCAACTGGTCCTTCAACTCAGCATATTTTTGCTTTAGTCTCTCGAATCCCTGAAAAAGCAAAAACCATCTCAGGGCCATAAGCAGCAGCGCCCGACGTCCTAAAGACCTTTGGTTAAAGCACTCGACAGTACTCAAATCCACGTGCCGGGGGTGGCTCTGGCCTATGAAAACCCCGAGACCCCAAATCGTATCTTACTTCATCTGCACGTCCCTCCTTCCGTCTGCTCCTGTCCTTTCCCACCCAGCGCCAGGCACCTAGTGGTCTCGGCAGCGTACTCGGCAACCGGGCCGCTACTGGCACTGACCATGAATGCCAAAGTTCCTGGTACACTGGAGACCCAGGGGAGGGCCCTCTGATTGCCTCTCTGACACAGTTCTGACACTGGCGGGGCCCAGGTTAGGTTAAGTCAAGACTGCCTCTCTGGGCTGGGCAGCCACGGCAGGGGACAGGCTCTGGATTGGATGTCAAGGGACCTGCTTTGTAGGTGAGTTTGGGGCCGGACAAAGTGACCCCTCCCTCTGTAAACAGAGAGGGACTGGACTAGATCACTTGCAACACCACTGAACCGACTCCCCAGAGGTGGCCCAAGGTGGGGTCCAGATGCCAGGCCAGGTCAGGGTGAGTCCTGAAGCCCTTTCTGATGATTCTAGAATAACATGTTCCAATCGCTTTTGAGCCCAGGGTCTCAGATAGCATACAGAATCCTCTCCTGCTCAGGACCCTCACCCTTGCTGGTGCTGCCCAGGATGACCTCCACCTGCCCTCACCTCCTGGGCACTCAGTGCCCGCTGCTCAGCACCCTCCGTGAGCTGCTGGGCCCTCGCTGCCTGCTCTCGCTGCTGCCTGGCCCTGCGGCTGAGCTCCTCCATCCGCGCCCGGAAGTCTCTCAGCTGCGACGTCATTCCAGCCACCAGTCCTTCGGCCGGCCCCAGGACCTGCTGAACCTTGGTGGGGAGAGAGACCTGGCTTGTGGCAGATCTCCTAAGCAGGGGCCTTGTCCTTCTCTGGCCCAGCTCATCAGGTGGCAAAACTCTCTCCAAGCAGGATACCACTTCGTCCCCTTGCTGATCCCCTCTCTCTCTGTCCCCTGGCATCCAGGCAGCCCCCTCCCTCCCAGCTCAGCCAATCCCTAGACACACACACACACCCCGCTGCAGCCCAGGGCCCACCCCTGGCCTTCTCCATCAAGCCTCACAACCAGAAAACCAAGGGTTCAAAGCCAGACCCACAGCTCATAGTCCTCTCTCTTCAGGTCCCCTTCCGAGTCACTTTCTGGCATTTTCTGTATCTTGGGCCTGAATCTGTCTGCTCATTCCCAAATCCAGTGGACGGAAGTCACACGCCCTCACCTCCGCAACCCTCTCCTGAATAAGCCGAAGGGAACGGCTGGTGCCTTGCATAGTGTCCTGAGCTTCCTGGAGCGCCACCGTGCCCTGCCGGAGGTTCCCCACCACGTCCTCCACCTGGCCCTCCACCGTGTGGGCTAGACTCCTGAGGCGGGGGGAGGGAGCAGAGATGAGGGAATGAGGGACCAGTGAATGAAGAGACACTCAGCTCCATTCACCGACAAGCTCAAGAGACTATCCTTCCCAGCCAAGACTAAAAAGGGAGCACTAACACAGTAGCTTTTCCATCCCGGGATCCCACTAAGCAGACCTGGGCAGTGGGAGTGTTATGTCTGAGACACCCTTTGGCATCACCAATATGGAAGACAGGGTGACCCTGGACACACTTTCTCACTTCACCACCCCCACCACAGTCAGCACCCCTCCTGTCCCCCAGCCCTCCACACCCCTCTGATGTGTACAGATTCTTTACCCTCTGCCAGCAACCCAAGGAGTCAGGAAGCAAAACCCCAGTCCAGCCCCGGGCAGGGAAAAGCGCAGGTCCAGGGCCCCGGGCCATACCTGGCCTCCTCGGCCTTCATCTGGAGCCTCTTGGCCCGAGCAATGTCCTGCTTGGTCTGAGACAGCACCAGGTCCACATTGGGTAGCCTGGCGGCAATGGCCTGGATCTCATTCATCTTGCGCAGGACCGTGGCCGAGTCTGTGGGCAGCCACAGAGCCAATACGGCCTCGCTGACCTCCTGGATGGTGGCCGCATCGGTGTCCGAGTCTGGAAGACAGCCGTCCATCAGACCCCGGAGCCTCGCCACCTCCCCAAAGATCAGAGGCTTCTCCGAGCTGAGCGGCTCCATGGGAAGCACCCGCGTGCCTCTCTGCCCCCAGCCACCGGAGGAGCCACTGCACCCTCAAGGGGACACTCAGGGGCCCGTTCTCAGAACTTCCGGGAACGCTGTGGAGGCGGTGGGGGGCGGGGCGGTCTGTGGGGACAGCTGTGGCAGCTCAGTGTCTGATGCCACAGGAAACTGCTGGCTGGAGAGAAGGAGGAGCTGCCAGGCAGCTGGGACTGAACAACGCCTACAGCGCAAACAGCAGCAGCCCTACGCTGGGGAGAGCGGCCTGAGCCGAACTGCTTCCTTGGCAAGAAGACCCCTTCCATGCACCCCTCTCCAGGCCAGCGTGCTCCTTTTGCAAAGGCAGAGAAAGAGTGTCAGGTCTTTGCTCCAGCATCACCTGTCAGAGAAGCCAAGCCTGGCCACGCGCTCTAGAATCACAACCTTCCCCTGCCAATACCCCTTACTCTCCTGTCTTCTCCCTACCAGTTGTCGCCTCCCACGTGCCGAACCCTTGCTCGCATCTGTCTTCTGTTACCCCACTAGAAGCCCTGTGATGGCAGACTGGGTGTCCTCCATATCCTCGGCCCCGGCCACAGTGCCTGACCCTCAGAGGCACTTGGTGTTTGTAGAGCGAATGAATGATTCAAAGACCTCCACACCCAGGCTTCCCCTCTACTCTTCAAGCAAACTGGCTTCAAGTCAAATGGCTTCTGTGAGCTCACTTTTCAGACCCGTGAAATGGGTAATCGGGTCCTCAACCCGAAAGAGCAAAATCAAACAACCGGTCAGCAAGGATTTTATAAGCCAACTCTGGCTCAGAGAGCAAGGTCAGAAGTACAGATGCATCTCCCCCCATCTCTCCCGTCCACTTTTACAGATCGAGGGACCAACGTGGGAGGGGAAGGGGGCACCCGACCACCTAGATGGTTTGTCCTGGGACTTGAGGCCAGCATGTGGGGAACTGTGACAGCATGAAAATCAAAACAGACTCAATCCCTGTCCTCACAGAGCTCAAAATCTAGTAGAACAGACAGGCACATAACCAAGGACGGCCAGCCTGAGTGCCATGGGCAAGCACAGGGACCTCAGAGGGCTACTGGAAGGGTGCCCTAACCCAGTCTGATGGGAGGGTGGGGGGGGGGGGTTTCTGGAGAATGGGTCATCTAGAGGATTCTTAAAGGGGGAATAGGACTTAGGCAGATCTAGAGAGGTGAGGCAGGGAAGCAATCCAGAGAGAGGGAAAACTTAAGCAAAAATTGTGTGTGTGTGTGTGTGTATCCATCTAATAGTACCATCATCTAGAGTGTGGACAGCAGAGTGAGAAGACTCTTACCCGTATTCCCTCCAAGCTGGATGCCCTTCGGCAGGTTCCTTAACCTCCCTGTGCCCGAAACCCTCCTCTGCAAAGTGGTAGGCAAGTAGGACTACGTCATGTCATACGCGTGAAGCACTTAGAATGGTGCTGGGCACTTAGGGAGAACTCAGTGAGCCTGAGCGATGATTCTATGAACTCCGTTTGAGGACCTGAGAAAGACCACGTGTCCTCCTTCCCCTACAGGCCTCCCACATATAACCCACATTGACCCTGCGCACAGCAGCATCTGGTTAGTACCTTTGCCCCTGCACAGTTCTCTGCACACCAAAACCCACTGCCATGGAGACTGCCAGAACTGTCCTGGGCCCTTCGGAGGCATTGGGCCTCTCTCAGACCCTGATCCTTCTCCTTGCCCCTGGCCCTGTCAAAGGACTTGACCTGAGACACACGTACAGTTTAGAGGACAAGAGGGACTCCCCGCCCATCCATGTGAGCCCAGAGACTTCCTAACCTGCCTCCCACCCCCTGGTCAAGGCTAATGCCATTCAGCCTCACTAGGCTCTGCATTGGGGAGGATTTCCTTATCTGCAAGTCCAAGCCCCAGACTTGGGCCTGCCCCTTCGTCCTTGTTTCCGGAGCACCATCTCCCTGCACCCACTCTCCCCCATTCTGGGGCTCACCGGGAGGCTGACTCCAGCCTGGCCTCGGACAAGCCACGGCTGCAGACCCTCCCCACCCCTCTCCAACCTGCCCCCCACAACCAGGCAGGGGCTGGGGCTTGCTGGGAGCAAAGGCACCGCAATAGTAGCAAAGAAGAGTCTTATCATCACACCAAGGCCTCGGCTCCTAGGAACTGGGCTCCTGGCCAAGTAAATTCTGGGGCAGGGACCAGAAATCTAATAATATCAGCTCCTATTCCTGAGGCAACTTTAATTTTTTCAAAACACGCTTTACATCAGTTACTAGGTCCCCAGAAGAACCGTGAAATACTACCGTCCCAGTTTGCAAAAGCGAAAGATGAGGCCAAGAGAAAAGCAACCCGCCCTGAGTCCTGTCCAGGGAGCTTTCCGCTCCTGGGCCAGCAAGAGAGGGGATCTGCTTCATTCATCCCCTCAACAAGATGGGGTGCTTTTCTGTGTCTGGCCTTATGCTGGGTGCCAGGGACACAGTGAACAAGGCAGACAGCCATCCCTTTCCCCCTGGACTTTAGAATCTAGTGGAGAGACTAACGATACACTCGTACACAAACGGATTCAACAACCACAGGCTTGGAGCAGTGTGATGAAGGTTAGATGATGAGGGTCGGACGCTGGGGGGGCGGAGGGGAGGAGGAGGACTAGATGGAGTGGTCGGGAAAGGCCCTTCTGGGGAGATGGCCTTCCAGTGGAGACCGTGAGGGTAAGAATCAGCATCCTTGGAAGGAGGATTCCAGGCCGAGAAAGCACGTGTCTGGTCTCTGAGGCAAGTAAGAGCCAGCTTGGTCAAGGATGGGCAGGGAGTGAAGCAGGGAAGACACAAGGCCACACCCAGGAGGGGTGCAGAGGCCACAGTAACTCCAAGAATGAGGGAAAGACAGGGAAGGTTTCGGAGCAGGAGCGGAATGAAGAGCGAGAACACCTGAAGGGCTCTGGCAGCCAACCAGGTGAACGGCGGGGGCGGGGGTGGGGGGGGTGGGGGGCCGGCCAGGTGGCCTGGAGGCAACGGGAGGAGGCAGCGAGCTCGATGGAGGGACCGGAGGGTCCAGCACAGGCGGGAGTCCAGACATCAGGCCAAAGGAGGGTAAGGGCCAGGCTCACCTGACAGGAAGTCCCGGACCTGCTGGATGAGGAGCCGCATGCGCCTGACGTCCTCCTCCATCTGGGAGCGGCTGGCGCTCACCTGGGTCTCCAGGTGCCGAGCGTCTGACTGCACCTTCGAGGCGGCTCTCTCAGCTGCCTTGATCTGCCAGCACACACCATAGGTCAGCCGCGGTCAAGGCCCCGCGAGCGCCTCTCAGCAGCTCTCAGGGATTCTGTGGACACCTGCTACCCACGATCTACCTGGGAAACACGGGGCGCTAACCTGATTTGGCTCTGGAAGCAATGATGTGGAGTCAGGTTAAAAAGCCCAAATCGCTGGCCCCCCTCCTCAACCTCTCACTTGCTGTGAAGCCTCAGACAAGCTACTTAACCTCTCTGGACTTCTGTCTCCCTGGGGGCCCTATCGCCTTAGCCTTGACGGACGTGTGCCTGCCCTGCCGTGGCTTCACCCACCATGTGCCGGGTCTGCTGGAGCTGGGCGTTGAAACGCTGCAGTTGCTGGGCCACCTGCCCCGCCCTCCGGAAGGCCCCACCCGCTCTGGGGAGGGCACCGCTGCAGTGAGCGCCACAGGCTGTGCCATTGTCGGGGGGACACAGCTCTCCAGGGCACGCGCCTGGGGTACAGGCCGTCTGCCTGGAGCCTCCGCAGAGCTGCGGAGAGAAGGGGGTGTCAAAGAGGGTACCCAAAACTCTTCAACAACCACTTCCAGCCCACACCCAGGGAACAAACAGCCAGACGTCTCCATGGCAACCAGGCACCAAAAAAAAAAGTGTTTCCTTGGCAACCACTGAGCACACCGTGAGGGGCCAAAGTTCAGGACGGGTGGGGGCCTGGGGCAGGTTCACACTGCCCCAGGAGGAGGCATGGCAGCAGCTGGCTTGTGACAAGCTGGAGCAGGGAGATCTGGGACATGGGGTTCCACGCTTTGAGTCACCTTGTTGATGGTGGGTGTCAGATCAGGCAAGGAAGCCATCTCTAGCCTCAGGGCCACAAGCTGGGAACCGCTGACTCCAGATCCTCCTCCCAGCTGACCCTCCAGCCTCTCTGCCTCTCTCCGGTTGTCTCCGAGCTCTAAGAGCAGCTGGAAGCTGTCGGAGACCTGCTGGGCAGCCTGGGAGGACCGCTGGAAGGCTGCACTCAGCACCCGGAAGGCCCCTGGGGGAAGACAAGAAGGGAACTGAGCCACCCTGGCCCCACAGGACTGGAGATGGAGAAGCAGCAGGTGCAGGGCTGAGGCGGGGCTCAGCCTCCTGGGCACCTGGGCAGCCCTCCTCACCCAAAGGATTCGCGCCGCTTATCCTCTCAAACTGGTCCTTCTTGCTCTGATATGTAATGAGGAGACGATTGAAGCTTCTGTCCAGATTCTTCACGTCTTCTGAGAGAGACAAGGCCTCCTCTTCTCCAGGCAGATCAGGCTGCAGGCCCTGGAGAGTCTGCCTGTGATGGGAGAAGAGATTTCACGAAAATTTGGGAGAGGGGCTGCTTCCCCAGAACCTGCCAGCCCCTGGAGAAAGCTCTCTGCATCAGGAAAGAGAGAGGTCTTCAGCAAAGGTCACAGAATGTAGACTCCACAGGCTGAGGAGGATTCTGCCAGACAAAGGCCAAGAGAGCCGGCCCAGGTTCCCTCCATCCCTTGGCGGGCAGATCACAAAAACCTCTCCTTCCCCAACTTGTGTGACTCTACCATCCTGAGTCTGCCACACCTTCCCAGAGCTGGCTTCCACGAGCCCCTCCTCCTTGACTCGCTGCAGGCTGACATCGGCTTTCCCCCCACACCACCTGTTTGCCAGGCTCCTAGATCTCTCCTCTGCAGCCCACACCTCCCCATGAGCACCCACAGCTGTTGGGGGGGTTCTCCACCCAAATGGGGTCAGGATCCACAAGCCCTGGCCCACAACCATTCAGCTCTCCTCTCTCCCCATCCCCTTTGCTGGTCTACCAACCGCCAACACCCTCCCACAAGCTTTGCATTCTTTACCCACAGGCTTTGCTCTGGCGCAGAATGTCCCTCCATGGACACACTTCCATGCCTGCTTTTTCGGCCTACCAAACACCAACTCGGTTCTAAGACTTAGGTCAATCCCACACCTGGATGGTTCTGGGCACTGAAAAATCAGCTAATGCGTGGGGAATGCAAACTAACTATAGAAACTTCCAGAACCAAACCTAAGACGGCGCCTCTGCTGGTAGGAAGGAGGCGTGGGTGGGACCGCTCCCATTCCAAAGGCAAACACGAGTTATTTTTAGAGCCCCTGCCTCTCAGATGCCCTGCACCAGGGTGACTAATCCCAAGCTGACTCTCTCCCACGGGCAGCACCGGGCACTCGAAAGAACACCGGGGCTCGCCTGCACTCGGAGTCCCAGCTCTGCCCCTTAGTAGCCACGTGACTGTCCCACACCTGTCTGTGCCTGCTTCCCCACCTGCAAAATGGAAGTAATGTCACCCAGCACACCAGCCTCACAGGACTGCTGTGATAGTTCAAAGAGAGTGTGCATGTGAGAATGTTCTGTAAACCGTAAAGGGCTATGCCAGTGGAACGAAGGACCAGCGTGCGCCACCATGGGAACTCGCATGACGGAATTCTTCTGGGTGCTGGGCAGGGAATGGGAAGTTTACCTGATAGAGAAAATGGTGTTGGCCACCTGGGACACCTCCTGTTCGGTGACCGAGGGACGGGAGAGAATGGCTTGGATCCGCTCCATCTGGCTTTTCGCATCCGTGATCCAGGAGGTGAGGCCAAGATCCTCCAGGCCCTGCCCCAGCCACAGGCCGGCGGTGGCATTGCGGACGCCACTGAGGCGCAGGGCCTGCCCCCGGAGGTCGGCATCGTAGATCTGGAAGCAAGGGTGGCAGGCCACACACACCGGGTAGCGGTCACAGTAGCCTCGCTGGCACTGGTCACAGCGGGGTCCGGTCAAGCCAGGGCGGCAGAGGCAGCGGCCCGAGGCCTTATCACAGCCTGGGCCCTCAGTTCCCCGGAAGTCACAGTCACAGGCTAAAGCAGGAAAAAAGGCAAGGGCAGCAACGAAAGCATGCCCTCACTTAGCACCTACTGCGTGCCAGACACCGCCCTCAGCTAGACACCCGCCAGCTCGCACAGCCGCTCTGTGACAGAGTCAACCACGCTCCTTCCCCCACACATGTAGACAGCAACAGGCACAGGGATATTAAGTGCTATGGGCCTTCAGGAACCCAAGGCCATGGGGACAGCTGCTGGCCCCGGCCACTTGGCAAGACAGAGGCCACGCTAAGACCAGACCCGGCTCTGCACACTCCAGGTCTCAAGCTCCTGTGGCTGCTTGACAAACAGACTCTGGGGAAACCACACCGCTCCCCTCAGGACTCACTTTCTCCATCTAGGAGGAAACTCCTCCCCTCCCTGCGGCTGCCCTGGAGATGGCTTCTGGGAAGTGCTGCCTCAGGGAAACAGGGAGTGAAGCCACCCCCCACCCTCCAGTCATGAGGACGGGGTTTGGCCTGACGCCAGGGGGCCCTGGGGCTGGCTGGAGCAGTGGCGGGGAGCACACGCTCTCAGGGGGCTGCCAGGCCCACCCCACACACTCCAGTACAGGATGTCCTCCCATACCACAGACCCTGCCGCACGCCTCTACGCACTGCCCACCCATGCGATCGCCCCTGGAGCCCCCGCGTCCCCCCACTCAGTAAGGCACCCACCACGGCACGTTGTGCCAGCATCTCCGTACGTCCCGTCAGGACACTGGCGTATGGCTGCGGCGCTGCACGTCAGGCCACCAAACCCTTCTCGACAGGGGCACTGGCCTGTGAACTGTGGGGGAGAGCACCGTGAGGGAGCATCCCTCGCAGGCCCGGCCGTGTCCTGGTATCGGGGCCTGGGTCCCAGATCCCTGGTCAGCACACAGGGTCGACGCGCTGACCGCCCGCAGAGAGGGTGTGCCCCCAAAACAAGGGCACCTACTCAGGGATGGGCTGGGATGTCAAAGTCCCGAATGGCTCGAGGCAGGCTCAGATCGATCCACACCAGGAGGGAAATCTCGTGGCCTCCCCAAGGACAATGGGGCAGAAGCAGGCCACTCTGACTCTGGGCAGCATGCAGGGGAGACAGAGGCGGGTGGGCAGGCCCCCTTTCCCGTGGAGGGACCCAAGGGACCACCCCCTCTTGTACCTGGTTGCACTGGGGGCCGAGGGAGTTGTGAGGGTCACAGGCACACGGCTCACAGCCCCGACCGCTGGCCAGCTTCCAGTGGTAGGGAGCACACTGGTCACATCTGGGGCCCACCACGTGGGGCAGACACAGGCACTGCCCACTCTCCTCATCGCACGGCATGTCCTGACGAGACCCCAGGACACTGCAGTCACAGCCTGCAGGACAGAGGGTTACTCAGCTCACAAGACCACCAAAGCACACCCCTAGAGGACACACATCAGGGAGAGGACCCCGCCTGGGGAAAGAACCAGGCAGGGTCGTTCTTTCCAGATAACCTGGCTGGCTCAAGAGGCCTGCCTGGCACCTAACCACCAGCCCTCCCTCCCTCCAGCGCTCAGTACCACCTTCCAAACCTGTCCTGCGCTGCCACCTGCTGGACGTGCAGGGCACGGCACCCGGCCCCCACCATACAGCCTTGTGAGCTAAGTCTGGTGGCTGGGGGCCCACCTCACCCTCCCCATGATATCCCAGGCTGGGTCCCCCTACTCACGGTGACAGCCCTGCGGGTTGGCATAGGTGAGTCCTGTAAATCCTGGCTTGCACAGGTCACAACGCTCCCCCTGCACATGCTCCTTGCACACGCACTGCCCGGTCCCTGGGTCACAGGGAGCTCCCGGCACCGCCCCATCGGGGTCACACTCACAGGCTGAGAGACAAAAGCAGCCACCACAGTGAACATAGAGAGGAAAAGCAGAACGTGAAGAGCAGACTGTAGAAGCCAGACTGCCTGGTTCAGATCTTTATTGCACCACTTACAAGCTTACAGCCTTGGTCAGGTTACTTAAAGCCTCTGGGCCTCAGTTACCACATCTCTAAAATGGGTACAATGATGTAACTCTCAGAGTTTCCCTCTGAGGAATAAATGAGTAAATGAAAAGCAGGTAGAACAGTGTTTGGTGCATGTTAAATACTATTGAAGTTCTTTCCCAAACAACCGCTGTGTGCCAAGCGCTGAGCTGGGCACCCTTGCCTATTGCTCTGTGTAACCCTCATGACAGCCCAGAAAGGTGGGGACACACTCCAGGTCACAGAGCAAGTAAGTGCGGGAAACAGAAGTCGGCTTGCCTTTCTCACTCTTTCCATACCCCAGCGACAGCAACGGAAGCAAGCACCGCTCTTCCTCCCCCACACCCAGACCTCTTGCAGGCCTTTCAAAACGCAGATTCTTCTTCTATCAGAAAAGTCCTTTGTGATTAACCTCGCCTGATTCAGATCAGTTTGGTCCACATTGCTTTGTCCCGTGTGAACGCACTGGCCTTGTGGACATGCTAAATCACTCCTGGCTGTTCCACGTTCCTTCGGGAAACATTTCTTCAGCATCAGCTATGTGACGGTCATGGTGCTAGTGTGAGAGGACAGAGGACGCAATCCCTGCCTGGAGGAGTTCTCAATATTGGGGGGAGATGGGGAGAAAAATACAGAGCAAACCTCACTACCATATGGTAAAAGCGTCACATAAATGTGGACAAAGGGCTTCGTCTGCCTTTGTCGTATGTGGTTTCCATTGCCAAACAGTGTGGTGTTTCCTGACAGGAGGAACTATCTCTTCTATTTACTTTTGTCTCTCCTATGTCCAAAATAAGAGCTACCTAATTATCAACTGACTGACTGATAGACGACCCAGAGAGGCTAAGTGATTTGCTTAGAAGTGCACAGCTAAGTCAAAACAACTGCCCCCAAGTCCTGACAAAAAAGGCTTCATGCTTCCTGAGGGCTCATGTGTCCCCAGGGAGAGTGTGGATGGACGATACCTGGGTCCCCAGAGCCCCTACTCACGGATACAGGTCTCCTGAATGGGCGCGCCAGGACGCCGGTTGCGGAAATAGTGCAGCTGACAACGCTCGCAGTTCTTGCCCTCAGTGTGGTCCCGACAGTTGTCACACACACCTCCGTGTGTCCCCTGGCTCGCAGCAAACACAGCTGGGTCAAAGTGACAGGTCTCCGAGTGCCCGTTGCAGTCACACCCTGGAAAAGGAGATTTCCGGGGCTGACCCACAGAGCAGCCCTGCTTCTGTCCACAAAGCACGTTCCACACTAACACACTGGCATCTCTTGCAACTCCGCAAGACGTTCAGGTCTAGAAAATGGGGAAACTAAGGCCCAGGGAGGCTTGTGTAACTCATTTAAGATTATATGTCCAGTAAGAAAGCGACTAGAGTAAGAACGCAGGCCTCCTAACTCCCAATGTGGGGACCAACCCAAGAATAACAACCATGTGGGGCCCAAAATGGAGCTCTTTGAATGATCCATCCCAACCCCCAACCATTACTGCCAGCACGGATCTCCTGCTGGGTCACAGCCTCTCTCTGGGCTAGGGACCCTTGTTTCTCCCACTTGTGCAGAGAAAGGCCCTGACTCCAGGAGGCCCTTGTACACAGGACAAGGCAAGTGGAGGGGACAGAAGAGGGAGGATCTGGGGATGCCATGAAGGCCACGTGGCATCGGGAGCATGGACCAGCCTTGGTCCCTATGGGCGTGGCTGAGAAGGTTTGGGGAAGCAGAGTGGCTGCAACCCAAACTCTCCATTCCCACAGAATAAGGAGAGCTTCCCTTACAGGCGTGTGATCAAGGTTAGATTTAAATAGTAAAGAACAGTTTCTCCTAGTGTCCAGGTGAGATCAACGAGGCCCAGAGGTGCCAGCACCCCCCCAGCCACTACAGGGGCGGGGGGTGAGTCCAGGAGCCTACGCTGGCATTCATGGGGGTCCTGGTCATCTGCGGGTCTCCAGGGCTGATCGTTGTAGGAGGGTGCACAGCGTTCACAGTTGGGGCCCGCAGTGTTGTGCTGGCAGACGCAGACATCATGGACCTGGGAAAGGGGCCACCAATTAGCAAGAATCATTCTCAAAGGAAAGTCCCAGCCAGCTCCCCTCCCCCTCTACCCCCCACCAGTCAGGGTCCAGACTCCCCACCTCCTCCAGTCTTCACTGGGCTCCAAGGACACTCCTGGCTGCCTTTCTGTGTGCTGTTGTGTATGTGTGACTGTGTGTGTGCACACGTGTACATGCATGTGCTTGCCCTTGTACTCTAACTAGGCTTTCTAAAGCTCATCCTGGAGCACCTGGATAGTGCAGTCAGTTGAGCCTCTGACTCTTGGTTTCAGCTCAGGTCCTGATCTCAAGGTGGTGGGATCAGCTCCACATTGGGCTCCGAGCTCTGTGCGGAGTCTGCCTGGGAATCTCTCTCCTTCTCCTTCTGCCCCTCCCCCGGGGCTCACTCTCTCTCTCTCAAATAAATAAATACATCTTAAAAAATTACGAAACAAAAGCTCATTCCTTGCCCTTGGACGTCCCCCTGACGCCCAGTCCAAAGCAGCACCTGGAAGGTGCCCAGATACCCTTATTGGCAAACTCTGATTCCAGAACTTTGTGGGCCCTCTGGAGATTGATGTTCTAACAATCTTTGACCACGGCTGCTTGGCTAACGGGACTGTTATTATCAATTGTTACTAGCCTCATTAAGATGTAAAGACAGAATAGCTACTAGGTGCTCACTGTCTTCTGAATTAAGCCCGACACCCTCAGCCTGGCAGGAAGGACGTGGATGGCGTCTGCCCCATCTTCACTTCCCCTCGGAACAGCAGGGCCGAGCTGCCCCTCCAGTGGTACCCCGCACAAGCCGTGTTTCCCCACCTCTTGGCCTTTACTGATATTTTTCTTCCCGCCGGGAATTCCCTTCTTCCTCCCCTCACCAGTGAGATCCCGCCGGCTGGAAGGGCACCTTCTTCACCCGGCCTCCCTGGTTCCCCCCCTTCTGTGGATCTCAACCCTGGATGTAACTAACTCCAGAGCCATGGGGGAAGCTTTGTTAAAAAATACCATTGCCAGGCCCAGTTCAGATCCACACCTCAGGGACAAGGCCCAGACAGGGGAACTCTTTAAAGCGGTGATTCAAGGGGTGGGGGTGCGGCCAGATTCGAGAGCCCCTGGGGCTGGGCGTGCCCCATCCCACCTCCTGCAGCCCCGGGAACACTGTATTCCTCATCTGTCAGCACTGAGTCCTCTGCCGCCTGCGTTCTGCTCTTTCATCTCCAGGCCCTAACGGATGACACATTCTTGGAGCCAGTCCCCCTCTGGCCTCCTCTGCAGCCCTGGGCAGGGGCTGGCCCAGCCGTGGGAAGGACGAAGCTGCCCAGGGCTCCCAGCACCTGTGTTCCTCTCACAGGCCATTTTACCATGACTGCCTTGTGCCCCTCTACCCCCAGGGCAAATGAGCTCTCCCGAAGAAGGAAGAACTGATGCTCTAGAAAAGCAAAATGACAGCTTCCTCTGCCTTGGGGCCCAAGGCTCTCTCCCCTCTCCTAATGGTTCTCACATTTCCTTTCCTAGCAAAAGCAGTAGGGTTGTTGGTGAAGCTGGAGCCTCCCTTCCCATCGCCGCCGCATCTGAGTCAGCGACTCTGGGGTAGACTTAGCAAGATGGGAGACTCTCTTCTCTCACCCAGCCCCAGACCTCGCCACTAGATGGGACTAGAGTCCCCAAATTAGTGCCTCGCCACCCTGGCAGCGCTCAGAATCCCCTGGAAGCTTTAAAAAAATAAAATAAAATAAAATAAAAAATGAAAAAAAAACCCCACGGAATATCTAAGGACAGAGGCTCCCCGGGAAATTATAGCGTGTAGCCAGGACTGAGCAGCATCGCCTTAAGCTCCCCGCGAGACCCACAGATGTGCTTACAGGTGACTGAAAATCAAACCGTCCCAAGCCAGACGGCAGGCTTAGGAAGGGCTACAAAACTCTGCTCTTTGAAGGAATCATCACTTAGACTCTTTTCCACTCTCACTAAAATGTTAAAGACCCACGTCTTAAATTGAGCGCCCTCCCCTCTTTTATAGGGACCCCCAGAATGTCCTCAGTCCGCTGTGGTCTGGTTCTCTCCCCTCAGCCCTTCCCACCAGGGGCTGTCACCTGCTCTGCAGCAGAGGGGCCAGCGGAGGCTCCCGGCTGAGGGGCGCAGCGGTCGGCGTGGCCGTGGCAGAAGCAGCTGCCTAGCAGACGCAGCTGGGACATGGCGTAGTAGGCGCTGGGGGGGTAGTAGCCTCTCTGGGGCACAGGGGCCAGCCTGGTGAAGTTGACTCTCAAGTTGGTGATCTCCCCCAGCTCTGACAGGGGGCAAACAGTGAGGGGGAGGGGGTTGGGCAAGGGAAAGTAAAGAAAGGAAGTTAGATGCAAAATCAAGTCTCCTAGGGCAGGATGAGTAAGGAAAGGAATTCTGATTTCACCACCCCATCTGCTCAATGGAATAAGCCGGGTGACTATTACATCCAACCATGTGACAGAAACAAGAAAGACCAGGGAATTTCTGCGACCCAAGTTCCAACCAACCAACTGTTTTAAGTCCCAAGTTTCAAGTTTTGCTCCCTACCCATAGTCCCACCACAAGCAGGAGGAGTAACCACACTGACCTTGAATTTTTTGACTGTGAGTGGCTGGAATCCCAGATGCTAAATCCATAATGTTAAGTTGAACCTACAGAGAAAGGGGGAGGGAAGGCCTGGGGAAGAGGTAAACTTGGGAGACCCCAAGCTCAGAGGAAGTCTCCCTGCCCACCAATACTCCATCCCGTCTCATGGCTCAAAGATCCTTCTCGCCTGGAACCCTGAGCAGACCATGGATGTGAGGCCTGCCAAGCACCCTGAGGGAGGGAGATGATCACTGGGCCCTAAATGTGTGTGTGTGTGTGTGTGTGTGTGTGTGTGTGTGTGTGTGTGCACACAAGTGTCGATAACTTCTCTCCACTTGAAAAAAGGGATATCCCAAGAATTTCCTGATTTCCTTGGGTCAGAAATAATAGTAAGATGTACAATGTACACATGAGGGTTTAGGGGATACTAATTTTGCAAACACCTCAGATGAATGAGAAGGCTCAGGGCCCAAGGATTCATGGATGTGATCACCACCACCACTCTCCAGACAACCCCGATTTCCACGATGCTTTCCCTTTTTCATAAAAACAGCTCATTCTGTGGGACTCCAGAGTCTTCATATCAGCCCTCCACGAATCGGGAAAAAGTCCTGTGTTCCGCTCTGGAGTCTAGGGAATGTGGTTAATTACCATGGGTGTGGGCTGTGCTGTAACTCAGGAGGACTAGTTCCCATGAAGGAAAGAGGCACCATCCATGGGGAGCTGAGTACTGGGTGCGGGGAGAGAGCCTGAACCAGAGAAGGGAGGACAGAACCCACAGCCTTCCTCAGGTGCTGGGGAGGGGAAAGGCAGTTAGGAAAGAATCCTGCCCCAGGTGCGAGGAGTCAGGGAGAGAGTTTTGAGCTGTTTCTGGAGGCAAGTTCTCTGTTTCTTGCTCAGGGCTTAAGTTCCAGTGACCCAGACCTATGGCTTGTACTTGAATTTCCCCAAGGGCCAGATGGAGGGATTAAACTGAGAAAGCACATTCTTATGTTCAGCCCTATCCAGGTGAAATCAGAGCTTGAACTCAATTTGTGTAATTTGCTCACCTGAATCTAAACTAACCATCTCAAAGTCCTCCCACTGCAGCAGAATGGATTTTGCCCTTTCCACAATGGGAGGTGCCAAGGAGCCGGGGGCAGCGGCTAAGGAAGAGGGCAGGATTGGGTGACGCAGTGCCCTCAACCTGTTTTTGAAATATGCCTCCCGAGCACCAAAGGGGACAAACAGCAAATATTCTGGGAGTGGCTAGGGAGCACAGGAGACAGCAAGGCGCCCCAAGGGGCCATCTCTTCTCCAGGGACTGGGGGACTGTGGGAGCAACATGGTGTCAGGGACACCCCCCGCCACACACACACACACACACAACCATGTGCCTATTTTTCAGAGTCCTCTCTACCTACCTTCCCCCCATCTGGGCGCCCGCTGGGTCTCTGGGGCAGGGACTGGCACCGGACATCGTGCCAGCTCTGGGGCTGGCCCTGGCGGACCCGGGGGAAGGCGGAGGTGCAGTCGACTGCCAGGTACTGGTACACCTTCCAGGTGTTTCCAAAGTCCGAGGAGCGCTCGATCAGCATCCCAGCGGGCATGGGCCCCTGCAGAGACAAAGACCGGGTAGGGGCCTTGAGGACTGGCCGGAAGGGGCCACCAGAGAGACACATCACCAAAATGGTCAGGTAAATGCACGGGTGGTTCCCCCAAAAGAATCACAGTGAGGGAGGGAGAAGGGGTGCAAGAGGGGCAAGTGGGCTTCAGGGCGTCTGGGTCCAATTCTCCTGACAAACACTGGCCCCCTCCGATATCCCCCAGGGGAACCAAGGACACGAAGAGAAAGGTGATCTACACTCCACAAGAATGTGATCCTTGCTCAGTCCACCACGCAGTGGTCAAGCCAGAAAATTATCCCACAGCCAAACATCCGGGCCCTCCAACCCTCTCTCCCCACCTCACTGGACAGGTTTTCCTAGCTGACTGTCTGACCCCTCCCCCATGGGTCTGCATTAACTAAAGATGAAGGACAAGCCTCTCAACATGACGCATGGTGTCCTTCCTCCCCCGGGGGAGACCACCCATGTCTGGGGCTCTCAATGCTATCTCTACACTGATGGCTCCCAGGTTCGGAAACCAGTCTCCAAACAGATCCCACACCAGGCCCTGTCTCCAGCTTCACGGCCCATCCTCTCACCTCTCTCCCGCAGGTGCCCCCCCCCAACCTTCCTGGTGTTCCCTCTCACCTTGGTCACACCCACCACCACACACAACATGGACGGTGTCACCTCTCTGAGAAAAAAACCTAGACCAGCTTCCCACTGCTCTCCTTTTTCTAGCTTCATTGAGAGAGTGTTGACATATATGTAAGTTTCAGAGGTACGGTATGATGATTTGCCCCATGTACGTACCGCAAAATGATTATTGTTGTAGTTACACATCCATCCCCTCCCGTGATTCCCACTTTCTGTGTGTGGTGGTAACATGTAAGATTTCCAGTTTTCTAAGACACTGTTCAGTCCAGTCCCCACGCTATACACTAGATCTCCAGAATCTACTCATGTTATAGCTGGCAGTTCGTACCCTTTGACCAACATCTCCCCATCCCCTGCCCCCTGCCCCCCAGCCCCTGGCACCCACCCTTCTAGTCTCTGTTTGTGTGGGTTCAGCTTCTTTAGATCCCACATATAAGTGAGAACGCCTGGTGTTTGTCTTTCTTTGACTTATTTCTCTTAGCGGGATACCCTCAAAGTCCACATATATTGCCACAAAAGCCAGGATTTCCTTCTTTTTTATAGTTGACTATCCCATTGTGGATAGACGTATGGATAGGGCTTACATTTTCTTTGTCTGTTCAACTGCTGGTGGACACTTAGCTTGTTTCCATGTCTCGGGCTATTGTGAATGGTGTGACAATAAACAGGAGGGTACAGATATCTCCTCGAGACAGGGATTTCAGTTCCTTCTGACATATACCCAGGTGGAATTGTCAGATCATAGGATAGTTCTATTTTCAGTTTGTGGAGGAACCTCTGTATTATTTTCATTGGTGGCTACATCAATTTACGCTCCCACCCACAGGACGCAAGGGCTCCTTTTCCCCCACATCCTCACCAACACATACATCGTGTCTATTGGATTGTAGCTATTCTAACAAGGAGGAGGTGATAGACCCATGCAGTTTTGATTTGCATTTTTCTGATGATTAATGGTGTTGAGCATCTTTTCACTGGCCTGCTGGCCATCTGTATGTCTTCTGAGGAGAGATGTCTATTCAAGTCCTGCCCGTTCTTGAATAAGTCTGAACTCCTGACCAGGTCCTGTGCTATGTGGGCCTGTTTCCTCAGCAAACCTCAGGCCCTTTGCACCTCCACCTTCCCAAGCCCTCAGCTGCACCATGCTCCTTCCCTCCTCAGAAACTTCGTCTAGGTTGTTTCTTCTGCCTGGAATGCTCTTCCCCCTCGTGGGCTCCTTCTCATTTTCTGTTCTCAGCTTAAATGTCACCTCCTCCCAAGATTTTTCGTACCGATCTAGCACACATTCTTCTGCCCACACTCTGCCCACCTTACCCCATTCCAGCATTTTGTTTGTTTCCTTCATAAATGTCACCACAATTTCCAATCAGCTGGCTTGCTGCTTCTGATTCCTCTCCCCCTAGACCAGGGTTTCCCAGCCTTTGGCTCTGTTAATATTTGGAGCTGGCTAATTCCTGTGGGGCTGTCCCAATCATCACAGGACGATTAGCAGCACCCTGACCTCTACACAGGAGATGTCAATAACATACCCATAGTTGTAACAACCAAGAATATTTCCAGAAATTGCCAAATATCCCCTGTTTGAGAGCCACTACAGTAAACCACAGGTCCTCCTGTCTGTCTCGCTCCAGGTGCACCCCCTACATCTGGCACACACGAGGCACTCAGTCATTCATTGAATGAATGCACGAAGCTTTAGTCCACTTCCCTCCTCCCCATTTATGTCTGTAAACTCATCTCTCACCAGCCTGTAGCTTTCCAGGTCCCTACTTCTCACCACCATATACACATTTCCCCCTGCTGACCCTATATATGCTTTCCTTTGCCCAAGCCCACCCCCCTACCATTACATACCTTCTTGCCTCTTGCCTCTCCCCTCCAGGCCTTTGCACTTTATGGGTGGTCCTCTTTTGCCAGGAATGAACTTCACCCTTTGCCTGGCTATAAGTGTCCTACAAAGGCTCACCTTTTCCTGGGCATTCTGCAATGCCCCCCGCCAAAGACAGACCAAGTTGGACACCCCTCTGTATTCCCAGAACCATTTCCTACCAATATCAGAGCACCTGTCATACCTCCTCGTCAGTCCTATCTTCCCAATATAAACTAGAGCAACGTGAGAACCATGACTTAACTTTGTTCATCTTTCCACCCCTGGCATCTGTCCCCTGACCTAACATACAACCAGTGCTCAGTATGTGTGTAGCAAGAACGGACAAGGAAATGAATGAGTGAGTGAGTGATGCACATGCAGTGTAACTAACAGCATCCATCCAGATGAATGCTGCCCTTCAAAGGTGTCCCCTTTAGACATGGCATTTATTCAAGTGGTTCTGCCATTTCTCAAAATACTTTTGACCTTTTCTTAAAGAGAGGATCTCAGAGCTAACTTTCTGAGCCAAGGAAGAAATTAGATCCTATCGCTTTTTATGCACAGCTCATTTTAGCTCCTGAAAATGATATCACTCTTCGTGCTCACCTAATCTTATTAACTGAGCTTGATCCTTAAAGATTTGACTATTTCTGGAGAAAGAATAAAATCAAATCTTCTCAAAAAAAGGGGGGGGGCCTATGACAAATGAACAAAAATGTTCCCTCCCAAAGGAGTATCTCAGGAGGCTGGTCTAAAAGCAGAATCCGAAAGTTACTCTGAGATGTGACAGCAGTGAATGGCCCACCAAGGGTGCTGCTCCCAAAGCATATCTTTCATAAGGATGGGCCAGTCACTGGCTGTTTGTTAATCTCATCAGCAAAAGCATTAAACATACCAAGAATATACGTATACGGCTGCATGATAACTGACCAGGCCCAGTGGAACTCGTACTTAGCAGAGCCGAATGAATCAGATGGGCTGAGGATGGAGGATACAGAGAGGAAACAGATCCATAACCACAGCATGGCCAGGACCGGGGGCCTGGAAGTGCCACTGTGATCCCAGCATGGCCAGGACCGGGGGCCTGGAAGTGCCACTGTGATCCCAGCAGTGGGCCTCTTCTGTCACCTCGACCCAGACTCAGGGTTAAGTGTCCCCTCAGCCTGGAGAAGTGGAGCCCACCTCCTCATCACCCAAGCCTGGGGAGACAAGGACACTGTGCTCTCCTGAAGCCCAAGTTGCCCACATGCCCCAGGGTCCCCCTCTCCTACCCACTGCCATCCCCAGGAAGCAAACCTTAAAATCCATCACGATGTCTTGAAGCTGGAACCTCCTGTCCAGATCCAACTGCAGAGAGACAGGGTTCACATCTGGAAGGACCAAAAGTAGAAACTTTAGAACAGAGAAATTCTACCTTCCCAGCCCAAAAAAGGCTCTGGACTCTACTAGCTCTGGGAAGTCGGAAATGCTAACATTCATCCTCTGGTTTCCCTCTTGAGAGGAGTGGTACCAACGTGCTTCTCCCTGTTTTTCCTGCTCAAGATCCCACCTGTCCTTGGCCAAATTTCCTTCCCATCATGTCTTGATGACCCTAACACACTAAAGGATTTCAACGTGTCTGTTCTACAAGCTCAACTCCTACAACAAGCTCACTGCAACTAAGTGGGGGGAAATAAAGGCATTCTTCACTCTTCTCACCCTTTCCTCAACTTCCAGCAAGTTCTTCTACCTACAACATCTGAGGGACCTCAAATACAGAGGCAGAAGGTCTGTCAACCACGCATGTCCTACCGCCGTAAGAAATGCCTGGGACACCCAAAAGGGCTCCCAGATACCCACCAACCACCTCCCACCCTGTGGGACCTCCCACAAGTTTAGGCCCCTGGAGGTGGCCAGAGCTCACCGTTCTGTGACTGCCACCAGCGCATGGGGCCAGAGGACGAAACCACATTCTCCACTCGGTGACCGTTGTAATTATGAGGCAACCTAGAGTCACACTTGCAGCATTTCATCTGCCACTGTGGGAGAGGGAGTCGATAGAGTCTTGTGAGTGGGGTCCAGACAGGGTTCCCCCCTGCATTCTGAGAGCCTAGAACTTTCCCTATGTGAAAATCCTACCCCCAGGGATCCACTGGCTTCATTCACACCATTGGAAGGATTAGCGTCTTAAAACAAGGCTACTGGTCATCTTTGAATATAATTCTTTTGTGTTCCTCCTAACATATAAATAAGTGAATAATGAACAGGCATTATTGCCAGGAAAGAAGTGTTAGGTGGCAGAAAAACTTTGGTACTGAACATTGCCTCAAAGAGAAACTTGAGGGGTGCCTGGGCCTGGGTGGCTCGGTCGGTTAAAAATCTGACTCTTGGGGGTACCTGGGTGGCTCAGTGGGTTAAAGCTTCTGCCTTCAGGTCAGGTCATGATCCCGGGGTCCTGGGATCGAACCCTGAATCAGGCTCTCAGCCCAGCAGGGACCCTGTTTCCTCCTCTCTCAATCTGCCTGCCTCTCTGCCTACTTGTGATCTCTGTCTGTCAAATAAATAAATAAAATCTTAAAAAAAAAAAAAAAAGAATCTGACCCTTGGCTTTGGCTCAGGTCATGATCTCAGGGTTGTGAGATCAAGCCCCACATCAGGCTCCACACTCAGCACAGAGTCTGCTTGGTAGTCTCTCTCTCACTCTCCTTCGGCCCCTCCCCTTGCTGCTCTCCCTCTCTAAACAAACAAACAAATAAATGAATAAACAAATTTTTTTTAAAAAGAGAAACATGAAAAGGGTATCAAGAGCCAAAAGAAGAAAATATGAGGAACTCACTTTAATTTAGCATCTGCTGTGTGCTAGGTAAACGTTAGAGAGTTTTGTATCTCTTCTCACCTCATCCTGGCAACTCTAGGGTAAACTGAGTTTCTGAGCATCAAGGAGATGGGGCACAGAAAAAAAAGACAAGGGAATTTGGGGTTCCAGTTCTAGCTCTGTGTTACCCCATTTTCTAGGCTCAGTTTTCTCCTCTGTAGATTGAGTGGAGGTTGGACTAGAATCATTCATTGAAACATTCAACAAATATTTGTGGAGTGTGTACTATGTGCCAGGCCCTGCTCTGGGCTCCGGAGTTATAAGAGAGAACAAAATAAAGACCCTGCCTTAGGGAGTCAACATTACAGAAACATCTGGATGATCTCAAAGGCCTTCCAGCACCAATGTCTGAGACTTGAGGACACTTCCCAGGTTTGGCATTCCCTACCCACGGGAAAGAATCTGAGGGTCCCCCATCAAAAGAAGCTTTGTGGTTAAGGGGTCCCAAGGCCGCGAACGCATGGACCAGAGGAAATCCGCAGCCCTGAGGCTGATAGCAAGAGTCCCTGCGTGAAGATCAAGGCTAGGGTAGGCAGCCGAAAAGGAAACAACCTCACTGGGGAGCTCCCCCGAAAACCACAGCTCGCCTGCCCTGCCCATGCCCTGGAGTGAGACAAGAGAGAATTGAACCCCATGGGCCCCACACCAGGCAGAGATCCCCAAGCAAAAGAACCGTGCCCGAGTACATGGCCCTTGTTCTTTTAGTTTGTATGTGTGTATGCCCACACCCCCCACAGGGACGGCATGACCTTGCCTCAGCTCCCCCACGCAACACAAACAAATTCTGTTTTCTCTGAGTTACCATGCTACCAGATCTTGTGCCAGAGTAAAGAACACTGTTCAGAGGGCTCCACAGTCCCCCAAAAGTAGAAGCCCGGACAAGAACTTCACTGGCCCGCAGCTCCTTCGGGGTGGGGACAACTGTACTCCAAATACCAAAGCCTCTGCCTCCCTCTAAGGCCTCCACTCACCAGAACCAGGGGAGAGCTCTGGCCTCTCCAAGGCCTTCCAGTTCCTGAACCTCTGCCCTGTCCCGGGAAGGTGATAAGCCAGTAAGGCTGATGTCTTAGAAAGGGTAGTGTCTGCGGAACTGATTAACAGACAGGTCTGTCCCAAAGGGATTGAGTTGGTATGCTGAGCCTGAGCCTGGGGTGATGGAAACTCCTTGCCCAACACCCATCGTGCCTCTCCACGGCTGACAAAGCTTGAGGCAGTGCAGAAGCAGGAGCAGAACCCAGAGTCCCGGCCATTCGAGCCTTTGCTTCCCACCCCACTTTCCAGCTCTCGCCTCCAAAATAAGAGAATCGTCACCCTTCCTGCTGCTTGGAGGTTTCCTCATCAGGTCCAAAAGTGCTTTATTAAACAATAATTGTATGATATTTTATGTTCAGATAATGGCCAGCCCACGTGCCCTGTAAGGAACACTGGCTTCCTCCCTTCCCTTCCACTGTCTCTCCCTCCCCTTCACTGCCCCTCCCACCCTGCTCATCCGTTCTTTGTCCTGCTACTTTTTTTTTTAAGATTTTATTTATTTATCTGACAGACAGAAATCACAAGTAGGCAGAGGCAGGCGGGGCCGGGCGGGGGGGGGGGGGGGGCGGGGAAGCAGGCTCCCTGCTGAGCAGAGAGCCCGATGCGGGGCTCAATCCCAGGACCCTGGAACCCTGGGATCATGACCTAAGCCAGAGGCAGAGGCTTTACCCCACTGAGCCACTCAGGCACCCCTGTCCTGCTACATTTTTATTCATAGTCCATATCTCCACTTGAAATACATGCATTTATTGTCTATATATTTGCTTATATTATCTGTTTACTGTCTGCTACAAATGTATATTCCACAAGGGCTTCCTTTCCTGTATCTTCAGTGCTTAGAAAAGTCCCTTGCACAGAGTAGGCCCTTAATACTTATTGAATGAGTAGCAAATACTCAGTAAGTGCTAACATTTTAATTATCCCTAAACTTTCTCTTCCTGCAGGCGGCGAGTTTAAAAGGAGGGTTGGAGGAGGGTGGTAACAAAACAGCAACATGACAGGACAGAGAGCCCACTACGGGCCAGGTACCGCACTAGGAATTTGAATATGAAAACCTATTTAAGGCTCACAACAGCCCTATGTGGTAAGGAATATTATTCCCATTTTATATATGTGAACTCAAATCAAAAAGATGGGGCTCAAAAGGTTAGTGACTCTTCTACTGACTGACAGCCATGTCAGCCCCAGCACCAACCAACTCTAGAGAGGGTCCCTTACCACCTCCCCCTTCTCTCTCCCGCTCTCCCCCTCCCCCTCCCTCCGTGTCATCCTCTCACTTCTGCTAGGAAACCAGGTGGCTGCACAGACATCACAGGAAGCACGGTAAAGGGTGACAATGTCTGTCTCACTCAAAGGGCTTGGCCTGACCCCGCTGCTGACCATGGGGGAGGCTGAGGTGGAGAGAGCACGTTGGGAAAAAAGCTGGCTCCTCAGGCTGACCCGGCTCAGTTAACACAGAAACTGTAGATGTGTCAGTGCTGGAATAAATACCTGAGCACATAAAATAATCCTTTCTGGGCAAGAGAAGTCTTTTGCTGGAATCTGACTCTCCTCCAGAATCCTATTTTGGTCCCTGGCAGGGAGCGTGCCCTTCTCCCCACTCTGCACAGCCTCTCGGGGGCAAACTTTTCCACTGCCCAGCCTCTGTATGCACTCAGCACATGTCCCGCTGAGAGACAAGGGCCAGCTGCCTTCCGGCCGCCTGTCACCAGAGCTCTCTCCCCAGCTCTGCTGGGACCTGATCCCGGCCTGTTCCCTGGCCAAGACCGCGTCAGAAACAAGGCTCTTTCTTTCCTCAGGCCTGGGGCACCGGAGCTAGAACGCCTCAACCTGGAACTGGAAATGACCTTCATGGTCCCCAAAGGATGAAATATTATGTAACTATTAAAAAGACTGCTCACAGAAAGCCTTTCATTACTTGGGGGAAATGCTGACATTCTAGTGTTTTATGAAGAACAAAGGCGGGCATAAACATGTATCTGTCATGTTCTCAAATACGTCAATTAAAAGGAACAGAAAGTGTTTGGAAGGAAACACCCAAAAGATTAGGTTGAACCATATGAAATGGCTGCTATTCAGCCAATCTGACCTACAAAAATGACCACCACAAGCAGCTGACCCGAATATCTCTGGGTAATAGGATGACAGGGAGCTTTTTTTCCTTACTCTTTAATAATATTCCAACTTTAATACCATGGATATATACTCGCTTTTATACTCAGGAAAAGAGACATTATTATAAAGTAAAGAAAACTAAAAAATATCCATATGGGCTTTTCACCCTGCCTCCTGGCTCAGGCGTCCCAGTGAGCCCAGGGGTGCCCCACCCCCACCCCACCGTCCTTCCACGTGTGCAGGCACTGATGGGAGATGAGATGCCCTCGTGGGCTTAAAACCTACGTGCTGCTTATCATAGAAACACAGCTGAAGGAGGGATTTACTGCCATCCTTAGAGACAGGCTGAGCCCACAGGCTGGGGACAGGTATTTTAAGTGGCTCTGCTTGTCAGCCAGCCAGCTGTCTGGAGACCTGAAGCAGAGAGGCTTACGGCAGGCGCCCACAGGAAGACAAGCTGCTAACTTTCTCTTTCCCTCTGGGCCTCAGTTTCCCTTTCTATTTATTCTCATTTGCCTGCGTGAGGATGTATATCAATGCGTGTGCGTGACTCTCCACACGAGGCTCTTCCCCTCCCGTGGGCTTCGTGCCTCCGTCCTTCCCAGAGGTGGAAGGCCTCGGCGGCAGCAGCCCCCATCTCTGGCGTCCACCGGCCAACAGTTCTCCCGGCCGTGCTACCTCAGAGACGCGGCCTTATTATCAATTCAGCCTGTCAGGCCTCCAGCCAGTTTGGCTCCTACTTGCTCTCCATCTGGAAAGGCTGGGCCTCTTCCCTTATCCTGGAGCCTTCTAGAAGCTCAGCAGTCTGGCCAGAAGACAAAGCCTCCCAGAGAGCTGGGGGAGGGCAGAGGAGAGGATAGCCAGCAGGAACCTGAATCACAGTGGAAATCGGTGGGAAAGGCAGGTAAATGCGAATCTAAGCACTGCGCCTTTGTAGAACACAGAGCGAACTCGAGGGGGAAGTAGAAACAGCCTCTCGTTTTCACCGCCCAGCTCCCTCCCATGAGCAAGCCAGAGAATGCCTGCGTCTATCTAAGGAGATAGCATCAGGGTCATGGCCGCCAGCCAGGGCCTAAAGAAAGGAAGCCAGGACCAAAAAAAAAAAAAAAAAAAAAAAAAAAAATCCAGCTGCCTGCAAGAAAAGGCATCCTCTCCACTTCAGCTTCCTCACTGGTAATATGCAGGCATGGAATAAGATAATGAAGTTCCTTCTTGCTCTAACAAGCTATTGGAATTCTCCCCTACTCCGGCTTATCTGCTCAGAAGTTTAAAACACTCCGAACAAGAATGCAAAGGAAGGAAGAAAAAAACCCCAAAGGACATTACCCAGATGCCGTACTGGAAAAATGCACCTCTCAGCTAAGTGAACAGAAGAAGGAGCCATTACAGCCCTCGGTCAGCAAGAGTTCCATTGGCCCCCACTGGGATTCACAAGCCTCAGCCCTTCTAGATCAGTGGATATTGGCGACAAAGGTCAAAAGTCAGGTTCCGCCGGGTGCTGAGGAGGAAAGCCCCAGGGCTATCAGGCACTTTCAACTTCATCTTTTCTCTTGTCATGAAGTGACACCTTCACCAAAGCCTTCACTCCGCGCTGCCCTCTCGCACCCCAACCAAGCTCAGTAGGCTGACTCTGAAGCTGGCTGGAGATGATGGGCACCACACACCCAGAAATGACACCGCACCAGGCTCTCTCCTGGGCACTGTGCATACATTACCTCATTGCCTCCTCCCCAAATCTCTGAGGTCGGTATTTTCCACTAAAATATGCGTATACTCATTCAACAGATAGGAAAGCAAGTCTTACAGAATTTAAGAAACGAGTCCAAGTCCATAAAGCTGGGAAGAGACAAAGCAGGGATTTCTGTCCCGGGATGTCTGCACCTAAACCTTCTCGGCCAGTTCTAATTCAAGGGACACAGAGGTCACTTGGCAGCCACTGGCAGAGACCAGAGCTGGTTGTCAGGATGCTCCCTCCCTTCTTCCCTGGGAAGGACAGCCTCGGCCCCAGCCTGGTCCTCTCCAGATGCAGAGATATTTCCCTAGACCCGAGTGCAGAGAATTGCTTTGCTTGTCGGACCTCTGCAGGCTCTGCCAGTAACAATGGTTCCTACAGCTCCCGAGGACAAAGAAGCAAAGTAGGTCTGCAAAATGTTGCCAGAACTTCTGGAGGCCTGAACCCCAAAAGCAAAGGGCCAGAAAAGTTTGAAGCCACTTGGGTTTGTCTAGGCCTTCCCATTACAGCTTTCCCCCTCTTCGATCCTTTTAGCCCCACGAGCTGTATTCCCAAGCCCATAACAACCAGGACCCAAGACTCTCACATGCCACCAACCCATTTTTCTTCCTTTTGATGGTAACACTTTCCCCCAATGTCCCTCTCCATGTCCTTCTATCCCTCAAAACTTACCCATCTTGGCCTTTACTTTCTTGGAACCCTTCACAAAAGCCACCTCTAGTTTTCTTTCTTTCTTTCTTTCTTTGATTTTATTTATTTATTTATTTAACAGAGAGAGAGAGACAGAGAGACAGAGACAGAGACAGAGACAGAGACAGAGAGAGGTATCACAAGCAGGCAAAGAGGGGGGTGGAAGCAGACTCCCTGCTGAGCAGAGAGCCCGATGTAGGGCTCAATCCCAGGACCCCGAGATCATGACCTGAGCCGAAGGCAGAAGCTTAACCCACTGAGCCACCCAGGCTCCCCAACACAGCTAGTTTTCTGATAAGCAAACCCTGGCTGAGATATAGTGGTCTACGATAGACTGATATGGTGTCTTTCTCAAGAGTATTTGTATTTCAAACAAAGAACGCAACAATGCTTCATCCAAAAGAGTGGCTGGCCAATGGCAGGAGCTTTGGAAGTTTCAGAACTGCTGAGAACTTCTGGGGAAACAGGGGGACAGACAATTTAGTCAGAGGCAGTCTCAAAGTACAGAGACATAAGGAGCTCATATATCTTCTGCCTCCATATTAGCCCTGCCAAAGGTCCAGAAAACAGATAACCATCGAACAAAGAAAGACAGTGGTCGTTGGGGAATGTACATGTGGGTGCACTGACATGCGTGTGTGTGTGTGTGTGTGTGTGTGTGTGTGTTGGGGTGAAGGGCATAGCAACTGGCTACTGCTCCTCAGCTTGTTTCCAAGAGATAAAAATGACAGCTGTTGGATTTACACAGCTAATTAACCTGAGGAATGCACTGTGTAAAACTATTATTAAGACAGCTGGGTAATTAAGTTTTCCCCCAGAAAGGGAGGGAGTGGGCGATAAATAAAGCATTTAGGGGAGCAAACACAACACTGGAGGACACATTGTCAGAAGCAGAAATCAGGGCTGGAAAGCTTCCGGGCAAAACGCACTGCTTCTTGCCTGAAGCAGCCCAGAGATGACCGGAAGGGCACACACAGCTCAGCCCCTGCCAGTGGGGAAGCCCCTGCCTGACAGAGACCATGCTGAACCCATGGGGTCACGCACAGCCCAGCTATCTCTGAGCGGCAGGCAGAGATGCTAGAGCTGAGCAAATACAAGGGCCCACTAACCCAACTCCTTCATTTCATACATGGAGACACGGTGGTCTAGAGACAACCCAGGAGCTAGCAAGGTCACATCCCTCATCTAAGGGTCAGACCAGGATCAGACTGAGAGAGTCCCCACCCCCAGGCAGGACAACCTCACTGACCGGGATTGCCTCCAGATTCTCCAACAGTCCACTGCAGACCAGACCTACAGCGGCCACCTTGAGAGCAGAGTGGGCTGGCCCAAGGATGGGTTGATTTCGATAAGTATGCAAGTGAGTATCCTAATCAGGGCAGAAATGCTCAGGAGTGTGATTCACAGATGGGGTGGCCTCTGCAAGCAGACACTGGCGCCAGGACGTGGCTCTGTGTAAGGGGAGGGGAAAGGAACATTCAGTGTCTTGCAGACACCAGCCATGGTCACTCTGCTCTTTCCTTTACACGCTCCTCACAACCACTCACTGGGCTGGGTACTGTCATGACTCTCAGTTTTCAAACGAGGAGCCAATGCTGAGAGAAAATACAGAAGAGGACAAGGACAAGGAGCCAACACAGACATGCCTCAAGCTCTAGGGAACAGTGAGTCTACCCAGATGTTAGTTAGGGACTAAAGGAAGGAGAACAAGGAGACAGGGCCATTTTGGTAAAGAACAGCCTGGGCCCAAGCTTGGATAGTTGAAGAGCAGTCAAGGCAGGCAGTCCTACGAGGGGCAAAGTTGGGGGTGGGGTACCCCAAGGCAAAGCTGACCAAGTCCTACGTCATTGCAAGGGTTGCAACCTGGACCCCAAAACCACAGAAGCAAGTCCTCGAGGCTGATAGGACTTAGCCACTGAGACCAAATCAGGCAGAGGAGAGGGCAAGCGAATAGGAGCCACGCTCTGACACCGGGAGCTGGGAGAGACAATTTTGGAACTGGAAGGAGTCCGCATGGCTCCTGCAACTCTCATTCCACGGAGTCCTGCTGGGGTTAAGAGCGGAGGAATGAGCGGTGCGGAACGTCCAAGAGTTGTAAATCTCTGGTGCACTTGCCTTTGCACCACGTCCGTGGGCAGACGGCAGGTGCGGGATGAAGTCGTGCTTGGCTCAGTGCTCACCGTGTCACAGAAATAGAACAGAGGCACTAACCAGAAGCTTCAACTTAAAGAAGGTGTGTATATGGGGCCAGGAGCTGGTAGGAAGGGGTGAGGCGAGAAGAGAGAGGGGCAGGCACGAGGAATGCAGTTCTGCCTCATGCCCTGCATGATTTCCAGGGTGCAGCCCTGCGCTTTGGGGGTGTGTCTTCCTTGCTGTCAACCAATAGCCTCCAGGAAGTAGGCAGGGAAAAGAGGGAGAAAGGGCAAAGGAAGAAGGGAGAGGTGGAGGGTGGGGGCCTCTCAGCAGTCGGCTCATTCCCAGAGAAACCCAAGGCCAAGAGCAAACCTTCAGACCTTTTCATCGAACACTCACGAAAGAGGAAGTTAAGGCTTAGAGAGGGGGTCTGCGTTGCCCAAGATCACATGCGTTCAAGATGCCCCACCTTCTACTCGCAAGAAGAGGCTGCTTGGCTTTCTTCCCTCTCATAGAAAAGAGGGGGAAAAGCCAATGTGTCCCCAGTTTCAGAGCAGCCAAAATAGCTAGGATGTCTCCATCCCCACAGTTGCAAAAGTCTAGACTTCTCTTTTGCAAGCACCGTTCTGTCCTCAGGGGCCTGCTTAAGAGCGAGGAAGGGAGGCGGTGGGCTGCAGCCTCTGACAGAGGCAGAGGGCAGGCCAAGGTGAAGTCAAAAGGCAAAAGCGTTGGGGAAAGAGGCTGTCCAGACAGAGCAGGGGCTGAGGGGACGTCCCAGCACAGGAGCTCTGAATTTCTCCTGCTTCCCCTCCCAGAAGGCAGGTCGGCTCCAGGAAGGAAATCAGCAGAAGCCTCCCTGCAAGGTCTAGACATGGCTCAGTGGCACCAGATTCTAGGGCATGTGTGGGAAGGGAGCAGAGAACACCATTATGTTGCCTAGAAAGCTCAGTACGGCCAGGCCCCCTGATGCCTGTAGAGAAATCTGGGTCCACAGGGAGGCCTGGCCTAACACTGGCCATCTGACCCAATACTGTCAGACTGGCTTTCCCACGTCCAGCTGTGTCAGAGTCAGGAACCATAGCTATCTCTGCTCTGCACCTCCAAAGCCACGACTCAGCGCCATCTGCCATTAAAAGTAGCCAAAGAACACTGGACTAGAAGGGCGCGGTGGGGCCCAGCGGCAGTAGCCGATGCCACCTCCCTTGTCCCAACGACAAGGACAGTCTGAAAAGAGGACTGCAGACGACCCAAGTCTCCTTCATGCAGCCAGTCTCTCTCACTTCCCTTTTTTCTGTATTTCTCTCTTTCTCTCTTTTTCTGAAAAGACTAGAAGACTTGGGGAACACACCTCCCTCACACATTTCCTTTGTCCAAACCTTTGGTTTCAGGGCAGAAAAATGGCCAAATGAGACATGCAGTTGGAAAACAAGTTAACACTAAGTGGTTTCAACTTTGGTAAACATGAGGCACCAAGAATGACCCCCACCTTGTTGAAGAGAAAAGAAAGGAAGTCAACGTTCCTCCAAAATAGGTCCAGAGCCGTGTAGAAGAAAAATCACAACAGGTCTTTGGAGAACTCGGTTGCCTAAACAGGGAATGTTAACTGACCTAGGTCAAAGTGTTTGGGTTTCTCGATTGTGCAGCTCAGGTTCTTACTTATCAGCTGAGTCGCTGAACCCCTTCGCTGGCCTCATCACTTCCGCATCTATCTTGTTGATTTATGTCCTCTAACAGCAGCCGGGCCGTTTCCTACTTGCCCGAGGGGACCAACAAGGCTGAGAGGTAAGTAAGTTGGCTCTTTATACTCCAGCCGACAATCAAATATTCTGCCGCTAGCTCTGTCTACACTCACTTCCCAACACTGGCCAAAGAGATGGTGGCCAGCAGTGACCATGGCACCACTCAGTTCGTCTCATGGCAATAACACAACCCAGTGCACTCATTCCACCACCTTGCTCTGTCAGCCTTGCCTTCGTCCCCCACAGACGACACGCCAGCTCTCAGTGCTAAAAGATCAACATTCATCTGATTGTCTGTTCCCAAGACTTGAAAAACCATGCTGCCCATACCCGAGGACTGAGGAAAGACTCCAGCTTTATCGAGCCATTCAGCTGATTCTGAAGATGTTTTCTCTCGCCCAGTGAAGGAAAAAATTCTTTGGAGGCACAGATCTGGCCTTGGGCTTTTCTTGCACTCTCCACAGAGCATGGAGCTGTGGCTATCCCAAACACACTTCAGGCATTCTGTGAACAAAGGGCACCCTCACCCTACCCCACCTCGTCTTCTCCAGCCCTGGAGGCCATGGTGCTAGGACCTACCTCACCATACTGGGTGCAGTAGGTCTCAGGTTTGGTCAGTCCGCAGGTGGATGAAGCTCGGAGAAACCGGGTTCTTCCGAGGAGCAGGTCCCCAACAGGTGGATAGCAGGCCCCACGGGAGCAGGTTTGCTGGGCACACAGGAGGCTGGGCCAGACTGAAATCACAGGGGAGCTGGGGAATAGCCTAGCGAAAGGAGGGCCCCCCAGGCCACCCCAGTATCCCCCAGGGAAGCATAAATTAGCAAACCTAGACCCTTTCCCTAATGCTCCCACCCAGTGGTAGCTCTGAAGACTGGAATCCTGATGCTGTTTGGTGTAAAAAAAAAAAAAAAAAAGAAGAAGAAGAAGCTGATTTCATGTTCAGTAACCTGTAATTTAAAAAGGAAAGGAGGAGAAGCACTGGCTACAGGAAACCCTAGATGATCCTGAAATGTGGCCTCCATATGTGGCTTTGAGGATCATGTCGCAGGCCCATGCTCGGCCACGGGGACACATGCCTCGTCCCTTCACCTGCAGCCGCCTCGGTCAGTGGCCAGAGCGGGGCTGGCTGCTCACCGCGTGCACCGCCGGGAGATGCTGGCACTCCTGCTGCTCCTTGACCTGCCACGGGGACCCGGCCACACTTTGTGACTACCCAGCAACAGTCCCCTGTAAAACCCAGCCGTGCTGGCTCTGGAACCCGCGAGAGAGTGAAAGACTGGGCAATGAGCTGTGCAGGGCACCTGGGAACCACAGGAACCTCACACAGCAGTAAGAAGATACTTGGGAGCCTCTCAAGAGAGGCCATCGTCTTTCCCAAAGGCCCAAAGAGCAGGGACACGCCATGGGGGCCCCAGGAGACAAGTGTTCCAAACTGAAGGACGACGGGGTGACCGAGAAATGATGCTCACACTTTGGTACACTCTCCTCCTGCGTAGCTGTCCCCTCCCAGCCACACAACAGGGCCTGGAAGGATGGGAAGGGAGACTTACCAAAGCACAGGAGAAGGAATGGCCTCATCTTCAGCCAACAGGGGACTCCCCTCAGAGGACCTCACCCGGGACAGAGCAAAGCAGCCTAGATAAAACAATACAAACCCTAAGGGACAGCAGCCCCCTTTACTTAGGGTCTTGACCTAGGATACTTGTAAGCAGCAGGTTCATTTGTCGCCAAAAGCTTGCAAAATGCCAGAGCCCTGGACCCCTGTCCCAGCTGGCAGGTGATGCATACTGTACCCTGGGAAAATGCCATCCCCTCCCAGACTTCATCTTCCCCCATGGAGACGGGAAAGAGGAGTGGCCCTTCCTGGCCCACACATTTGTAAGGACAATGTGGGGAGCAGAAAAGGGCTGGGCCCTTCGCAGGAGAGGAGCTATTAAGATGTCCAAGGACTTGTTGCCAGCCCCCGCCCCCAGAACTGGCCTTTCTCAGGCCTGCAGGCCTGAAGGTGAGTGGGTCAGAGTGGCTGAGGGCCTGGAGGCGAAGCCTCTCAGCCACCTGCATGGCCTCCAGTACCACCAGGGGCCTCCCTGAGGGGGAGGCTCTGGTGACCACAACTCAGAGCTAAACAGGCTGCTGGGACACGATGGGGAGAAAGATGAGCCTGGCAGAATTTAAGGAGTGAGGATTTCATCGGAACTGGAAGCATCTCAAAATGTCTCCCATATGGCCCAGGGGTGTGCAGACCTGGGATTCTGGAAGCTGAGGCCGGATACTAGGCTGTGGAGGCAGGCCCCACCCCTGCTCCTGCGGGGCCCACTTCTGACTTGGTTGGGACGCATGCTCTGCTCCAGGGACAGCCACAGAGCCCTCTGGCTGCAGGGGGGGGGGGGTGGCAAGGCAGGAGCAGAGAGGGAGCTGGGGCCCTGCCAGCATCTACATTACACAGGCTAGTGCCTGGAAATCATGCCCTCCAAACCTCTCCTGGAAGACTCATGGGCCCTGGGAAGAGGCAGGTGGCTGAGGCCTCTTGGCCCGGCAAGAAGACCCACTTTGGGTTTTCATGCAGTGCTATCTCTGTACTCCTGCCCCCAGGCTGCCATCCCGCACAGCCAGGTACTGGTGGCCCTGGGAAGAGCTCTAGCCCGGGCCAGCCCACACTTTCCCACTTCTCTTTGTGCTCAGCCCAGATCTGAAGCTGCTTCCTTCCCAGTCACTGAAACACTTACCAGATGTGAAAAAGCAACCCAAACAATGGCAGACATTTACCCTAGCCTGTGCAGGTGAGTGCGCCTGCTCAGTGCCCTCCCGGAAGGAGGAAGGAATCAGGAATGAATCGGGCCCTGCAGCCAGGCCCCAGGCACCCCAGACGAAGACAGCCCTGCTCCCGTACCTGGCCCCCACCGCGCAGGGGAAGGTCGGTCCGTACCTTGCTCCGTGCCGCTGCTCTTCGTTCTCCAGGTGGCCTCTAAGAGCACCCCTTGAATGTGGGGTCTCTTCTCCTGGCTCCCAGTTTTTAAAGAAAGGCCTCACCTCTGGAGACTCCCCGGCTGGGCGTCACCCACTGCAGGGCGAGTCTCAGGAATCCAGCGTCTGGCACGCCCATGTGCCGTCACTGCACCCCCCCGCCCCCGGCCCCCCAGGACAGGACTGGGCAGGTGGGTCCGTCTCAGAGGCCTCACAGCAAGCTCATCAGTCCCAGCGGCCTGTGGGTGCCTGCGGGGGTGGGCAGGGGTGGGAGTAGGGGTGAAGGGAGCCACTGCAAACTGAAAGCCCCAGACGAATGTCAGTGACTCCCAGGGGCCAGGGAAGGGCACCCACTTTTGCCACAGCCACTGCACTTGGCACTTCTCCAAGGCCCACAGGGGTCAGCTTCGTCCTATGTCCTGGGCAGCCCTGGACAGAAGACTAAGCAGAGGACACAAAGCTCGTATGTAGGCTGTTACTGCCCAGACCTGTCACTGGGCTGCTCCAGACCTGTCACTGGGCTGCAAACTCCTGGAAAGCACCAGACCCCCTCCCAAGGGAAAACTAAAAAAAATGGAAAATCCCTGCATTGGGGGAATTTGCAGGAGCTTTACGTTCATCGGGAAGGGGGTCAAAACCCAACTCACCCACGGAAAGCTTAAGAGGAATAAACAGGAGTAAACTCTAAATGTCTCCCCTCCAGATCCCTCCGCAGGTTGGCAGGGAGCCCTGGGACAGGTAACTACCTGTGAGTCATGCCCCCAGCTTCCTAAGGGCTGGTCTCCCAGCCCTGCCCTCCCCTGGCAGGAATGCTAGCCCGGAGGGCCAGAAAACAGACCTGACCTGAAGCATAACCGGACCAACTTCCTCTGCCTGCCCCCCACCAGGCCTGAGAACACAACTCCCTGTGTGGGGCTCTGAGGGCACAGCTGCCTGAGGGCCAAGGGACAGGGCGGCAACAGGCCTAGAACGAGAGGCTGGTCTCAGAGGACACTCGTCCCGGTTAGGATCAGGGGGCTTTAGAGAGAGGTTGGAAGGTCCCCCAGTCCGTCTTGGCCCTGCAGTGCAGAAGAGCCTGCATGGTATGGTTTTGAAACACCACTGCCTCCAAGTTTCTGTTTAATGGAGACGACTCTTAACTACCCAGTCCAGGCTTCAGTGGCTGCCAAGCAGAAAGTTCTCTATGGTTTGAGGGTTAAGTCCAAGAAATGGTTTGAGAACCCTTAAGAGGAAAATGGAGGATTTTTGTGGATTCAACTGTACATTTCTAATCCTTAGGTTCTAATTTAATCCCCTAAGTTTGGATGGGCAGAGGAAGTAGTGTAATTAGCAAATGGGCATTAAGTTGTTTATATGCGGAAAGGACAAGCCACTAAATGTTAGTGTCTAGACCCCCTGTAAGAATTCCAATGAAATCTGGCTGAACTCGGCCAGCCCCAATCAGCACGAGCAGCTTTCCTTCATCCACCAGCCGCTGCAACAAGACCCCAGAGAGACACCCCCCCCCCCCCCCATCACATCCTCCAGAGAAAGATCACTGCTGCCAAACCTACCCCCACCCCGGGGTTCTGAGCCCACCGGTCTGGTTTCTCTCCACATCTCCAGCTCCCTGAACTCAAGGTTTCCAGGAAGCCTTCTCCCTCCTGGAACTGCCCCCTCCCCAGCCCACTACCAGGAAAGAGGATGTGACAAAGAATTCATTAATAGTTAACCAGCAGAAGGAGCGGGTGTGGTGATCCCAGATCCGCAGACGAGGCGGGGCCTGGTGTGTAGTGGGCCGCACACTGACTGGATGGAGCCCTTCAAATCCCCCTCCTTCTCCTCTCTCAGGAGGCCAGGAACCCAGGTAAATAAGCCTGTAGTGTCTCAGACTTCACAGGCCAGGGCAGATCCCAGCAGGGGTCTGGCTTCACAGAGGAAAGTGGCAATTGCTCTGTCTGGGCCTCACACACACACACAGGGCCCAATCCGGGACAGTCACCGCATTTCTGCAGACCCCAAGGCTAGCCCAGTCAGCCCCCCTCCCCAGGGACACTGAGCACTCCCCAGGAGGGAAGGGAGAGATCTAGACACATCCCACACCCCCCAGGGATGGCATGGCCCCAGAGACAGGCTTTGAACCTCAGAACCTAATTTGTTCAGAGACAAGAAGGCTAAAACAGAGCCAGAGGCTGGGTTAGGACCTGGCCAGGGCTAAAGGGCAGGTGGGGGCACCACAACAGTGCCCAGCCCCCCCCCACTCTGGTCTTCCCATCACCCCGTTGTGGAGCCCTCAGCCTCAGCACCACCACCGCCAGGCCCCAGACCTGGCTCATCAGAACTTGTGCTCAGGGAAGTGGCTAGTCAAGTTATCCCTGACTCCTGCTTCTCTCGCACCCGCTCATGCTGCAGGAAATGTTCGTTCCCCTTCCAAAGGCAGCTTCCACCCTCTGGGCCTGAGCCTGTCTTCCCCGGACTTCTGCAACAGCCTCCAACTGGTCTCCAGCAGACCCCACACTATAGGTCATATCTTTCCCCTGCTTGGAACCCTGCACATGCTCCCCATTATGGTCAGGGTCAATGCCAGAGCACTCGGAGAGAGTCCGTGAGGCCCTGCATGACCCAAGTACCCCCATTACTTCTCTGTCTCTGCCCCTTGCTCCCTTCACCCCAGATGCATGCCCTTCAAATCACCGGGCTGCTTCTGTCCTCGGGCTTTGGCCCCAGATACCTCGGAACACTGTATCCCTGGGCCCAGAGTGGGCCTGGGCATCTGCTTCTGCAAGGCTAACTATCTCCTCACCTCTTCCAAGTCTTTGTCCAAATGCTACTTTCTCAATGACTCTGACCCACTTCCCCACCAGATCCCACTCCCAACTCCACCTGCCCTCATTCTGGGTAGGCTGGATCTTTTTTGCTGTTGTTTGCAACACGTAACCACCTATAAACCAACTGTATAACTTACCTATTTATCCTGTTTACTTTATGACTCCTCCCTCCAGAATATAACACCCAGGAAGGTAGAGACTCTTGTCCATTTTGTCTCTACTGTTTTCCAAGGCCGGGAGTAGTGCTGGGCACATAGTAGTTGCTCCCGCTTCGTGCAGCGAAGAGGTTCACAATGCATGGTAAATATCTGAGGTAGTTTTAGGAATCCCCATGCACTGCGGGCGAACTTGCATTCTCAGAAGGGACGGGCTGGGGGCCCTGTCCCCAGAACGGGTGGCTGAGAGCGGCATTTCCGGCAGCAGCCAGCCGCAGAGAGGGGTCGTTTTGGAGACACCTACCCTCAGATTACAGCCACCATGCTGCTAGAGGCAGAATGCTGTACGCTTCTCAGTCATTCCTGGCAACGCATGACAGGGTGTGGGGGTGGCATCAGATGCTCCTGTCTCCGTTATCCATCTGTCAGGGAGATCAGCCAAGATCTGATCAATGAGATCAAGGCATAGAGAACAAGGAAAGGAGGGAAGGGGAGAGGAAGGGAGAGGAGAGTTTAAAGAGGCCAGGAGAGCCAGGTCCAGGCTAGGTCGCAGGTGCTGGAGGAAGGGGCACTGGGTGACTCAGGCCCAGGCACCACCTGCGTACTATGAGTCACGCCTGAGTCCACGTCTGTGGGACAGGGTAGGCTCCAGGAACATCCCTGGGGATTCGCCACCTGACTCAAGCTGGCGTGGCCCTCCACACCTCCACAACAGCTCAGGAGCCCAGACACTGACCCCTCTTCTGCGCTCCTCTCCAAAAACCAGAGGGGGAAAGTGCCTCTGTTGTGTGACTGAGCACAGACAGGAACCCAGCCTGGGGCAGAAGCCACCAGAATGGGAGCCTGGGGAGCATGGCCTGCCATCATTGGGGGACTCCATTCGGTGCCCTTCTCTGTCCCCCCACCCTTCCCTCCTCAACCTGAACATCTGCCCAGCAGACAAGGGCACACATCAGCTCGGGCCTGAGCTCTGGGAGGAATGAGGCAGGCAGTCTGGATGAACTACAGCTAACATTTTACCTGGGGCTCCGGGGTGTGCCCAGCACCGTTCCGCCACTGTGTATGTACTGACTCGACCAATACTCACTACATCCCTGGGGGGTAACATTTAATTATCCTCACTTTCCAACTGAAGAAAATGAGGCACATTTTCGGTAACTTGTTTCCAGCTACGAAGGGGTCACCTGAACCCAGACCAGTTTGCTCCAGCATTCATATTTTTAACCACCACTTAGATACTAACGTTGCCTCCAGATCCCCTTTTCTCCCTTTGTTAATCCTTGACCCAACTCCACCAGACTCCGAACTTCATGTTCCCCAAACCTAACCAAGGCCCATTCCCCGAAAAGGCCTCTTCGAGCTCTTGCTCCAGCTCTTGGAGGACTGGTGTCAGCTGGGGACTCCTGGGGAGACATTGATGCTGTAGGAACATCCAGAAGACACCATTAGGCGCCTTCTTGTTTGTTTTTTCAAATTGACAGTCTCTCTTGTGTGGGCAGAAATGGGGGAGGGGCTGGCCTCCAAATCCCTCACCTCGGAGGCTCAGAAACCTATAGGCACAGGTTCCCTGTCACGCTGACTGGAGCTGCTCTGACTAACGACAGGACCGCCTCATAAGGAATGGAAAGAGAAGGTAGCCGGACAAACGTCACAGTGACCTAGCAAGATTAAACAAAACGTCTGTGACAGGATGACACAACTTCTGCCTCACCACAGGAAGGGGGAATCCCCTCCCAACGTCAGGCTCCCAGGTCACCTCAGGAGCCTCAGCTCCTTCTGTTCTACCTCCCATGGCACACCCCCAAATGCCCCAGCCCCTCCCTCCCGAGGGGTGCAGCCCAGGGTACCCTGCGGCTTGCTGGAGGAGAACGCTGGCCCATGGTTGGCGTATTGTTGGCTGGCTTCCCAGAGCAGAGTGAAGAATATGCTGGCATTTCTACCACCTTTACTGCCCTCCCAGACTCCTGACCTTCCTCCAGCAGACAGGCCAGCTCTTGCTCACACACCCTCCACAAGCCCTGACCACCTCTGTCTCTCTACCCTCAGGACCCAAGTCCACTTCTGAGACCTTTGGCCACAGAGTTGCCATGTAAGGCTGGCCTTGTGGCCGTGGCCCAGCCTGAGAGGTGAGGGAGAGATGCCTGAAGGGGGCAACCTGCAGCCACGTGGCAGGCCAGAACCATCTGGAGAAGAGGGAGGAATGGCTGTGAGGGACGTGGGCACTTGCACCAGGAGATCCCTGAAAGGGCCAGTCGAATGACAAACTAAATATCCAAATGTTCAAATCAGCGTCTGTTGTCGGAGTCTGGGGAAATGAGCACCTTGTGGTTTGAGAGGAAAGGGAGCGTGCGTGTATCTGGCTTCATGTCTGGAATCAGCCCCCCCTCACGGTTTTTAATCAGCATCTCCCTACAGTGCTCACGGTCACACAGGGTCTGAGTATGGACTTGGACATCCTGGAAATCCTAGACCTAGCTCTGGGCCTGCTATTCAATAAATGCATCAACAAGCCCCTCACTGGGTTGCATTTTCATCATTTATAAAAAAGGTGTTGGATTTTACTGATTGTTAATGCAGGCTGCCTCTGAGAATTACTTGCAGAACCTACAAAATTGTACGCTTAAGCCAGGCCCCACTCAAAAATGTGACTGGCATATAGAGCGGCTGGGAGAGTCAATGTTTTTGAATCTCCTCTGAAGCCTCCTCCAGCTCCAGAATGCTCTGCTCTCCGAGATGGACCGTGGTTAAAGCCTGGACCTCAGAGTGAGCGTGGTCAAGATGAAGGTCTTGGTTCTCTACCCACCGGCTGCATGCCTTTGGACAACCAAAGCTACTTGCCTCCACAGGGAATATTAGCCATCTACGTCATGGATCCTTGTAAAGATTAAGGGAAACAATGCAAACTTCTGGCTTGGCTAGGTGTTTCCTCCATAAAGGGTGTCTATACCCACGTGTGCATCACACGCAGGTGTCAAGGACTCTGATTAGCAGAATCTGCAGTTGTTCTTATCAAAACAAATATCACCCCCACCCCGATAGTCCATAGCTCACTTACCAGGCAGTGAGCCATCCGTGAAGGCTCCAGGGCCCAAACCGAGAATGCTTTGGGCACTCCCCTCTATTCCTTAGGGGCCGCAAACTCCTCAGGAGCCATGACCTGGACCAGAAGGGATGAGGGGACACTCTGGGGGCCAACAAAGCTAAGCTCCCAAGAGCAGGGGTGCTTCCAGCATTCTTGGAGAAGGAAGGACAGACAGTAGGGGGTGGGGAATGTTTACAAACAGAGGACAGAGAGCAGAGGAACAGGCATAAGCAAAACAGACTTATTATTTTATGGCCATCAAGATTTAGTAAAACCAGAGTCCAACACTTGATAAAGATAGGAGTCTACGCAAATCTGGACAGAAGTTTTGTTCTTAACTTGCCCTGCAAGTCTGAGGGCTCTAGATAAAAGGCACCTACTTTTCCTGGGGTCTTGCTTCAATATCTGGTCCATATCCTAGAAGACAAGAGTGATGAGTCTTTATCCAATCTCATTCCTTCCCCTGAAAACTGAGTCGAAACTTGCCCCCTTCTCACCTAAAATACCGAGAAAAGACTTAATACCAATAAAGAGGGACATGTTTATGGGATACTGTTAAGTGGGAGGCAAAAATTAGAAAATAAATGTACATAAAATCTTCTTAACTGTAAAGAAAACTAATACTCACAGAGAGACAGGGAGAAAATATCCACACAATAATATTTCCTGTCTCCTCCTATTTCTCTTCATGCCCTTGTCTTCCATAATGAGAATTTTTTCCTAGAATAATCAGTAAACATGAAGTTAAAAGTGTCGGGATAAGGGTGATAATTTCTGTTCCTCTACAAGTTATGAATCATCCTCTCTTTGCTCCTTCCTGTGCCCTGAACCCCTTCCACTAGACGCACAGTCTGCCAGGGAGTTCACTAGAAGTTGTCTAAATCATTGTTGATTTTGTAAGATACGGTTTCCCCTTCTTAAGAAATACTGCTTCTTGGGGCTATTAGATTTCTTCTGTCATGAAAGGCCTTAGCAGGGGCGCCTGGGTGGCTCAGTGGTTAAGCCTCTGCCTTCAGCTCAGGTCATGGTCTTGGGGTCCTGCAATCAGACCCTGCATCAGGCTCTCTGCTCAGCGGGGAGCCTGCTTCCCCCTCTCTCTCTGCCTGCGTCTCTGCCTACTTGTGATTTCTCTCTCTGTCAAATAAGTAAATAAAATCTTAAAAAAAAAAAAAAAGAAAGAAAGAAAGCCCTTAGCATAGTGCCTCGGTAAATGCATGTACTAACAAATGTATAAGGAAGGACAGACCAAAAGAGAGGGGGAGGGGCAGAAGTACTATGTAACTATCAGCACCTTATCTTCCCGTGTGTATGTCTTAGGGCAAATCAAAAGCAAGATGTAGTATCTATCTATATTTTGAGGGGAAGGAAGAAGTGGTGATGACCAAAATTCCTACCCTCACCCCGATCTGCCTCTCCCATGCAGCTCTCCCAGAATAGCACACCCAATTCTGAACTTCCCCCTTGCTCGCTCAGAAATCTGCATACCCAGCAGCTCCCGGTAGCCAAGTATAAATACACATTTGTGTTCCTGAGTATGATGCTGCATCTCTGTCTGAGGTGTGTGCACTGTCCTCAACAATCCTCGCAGCTAGCACTGCCAGATAAAACACAGGGATCCCAGTTAAACTGGAATCTCTGATAAACAAGGGATACCTTGTTAGTATAAGGAGACCCCCAAGATTGCATGATGCCACTTATATACTAAAATGGGACCCACTGTTTATCTAAAATTCTAATGCTACCGGGTTTCTCACATTTTATTTGCTAAATCTGACAACCTTACTTGTAGTAGGTGGTCCACCCATCCCCATGGCTTCCAGGCTTTTCCTAACCTGTCCCCCTTCTTCTAAAAGTTCCCCACCTGTCAACAATTTCCCTAACATTGATGCTTAGAATTGAAACGGGGAGGGGGGTGGATGCCTGGATGGCTCAGTCGGTTAAGCAGCTACCTAAAGCTCAGGTCATGATCCCAATGCCCTGGGATTGAGGCTCTTGCTCGGTGGGAAGCCTGCTTCTCCCTCTGCCTGTTCTCCCTGCTGCTCGCTCCCCCTACTTGTGCTGACAAATAAATAAAATCTTAAAGAAAAAAAAGTGAACAGAAGGGAGTCCTGGTGTCCAATGTCCGACATCATGGTGGCATGTTCTGGGCATGGGTCCCTTGATCAAAGACCACTCCAGGTGAAAGACCAAGAACCAAACACCATAGATAGAGGAGCATGGAGACGCTCTCTCCTATTCCATGCTTCAGCTTTAAAATGACACAGTCATTCCGCTTACAGAGAAGGGCCTACCTGCGTCATCTGGAGACTGTGTATGCTTCTCCGGACAGGAGAGGTCGTCTTCACTCCTGTGGTTAAGTATTACTCCAGAAAAAAACACCTGTATATTTTGCTAAAAGAAAAGAAGGGAACAAAATATTTTTCTGCTCTTGGTATGCAGGAGGAACCATTCTAAACACATCTAAAGTATCTCATTTATGCAGCCCCTAAGATGGCTCTTTTTCCTGTTTTTTAAGATTTTATTTATTTGAGAGAGTGAATGAATGAGAGAGCGGGAGCGGGGGGATGAGCAAAGGGAGAGGGAGAAGCAGGCTTCCCACTGAGCAGGGAGCCTGAGGTGGGCTCCATCCCAGGACCCCGGGATCATGACCTGAGCAGAAGGCAGACAGACGTTTAACCGACTAAGCCCCTAGGCACCCCAAGATGGTTCTTTGAAAGAGATATTATTTCCCTTTTTTATAACCTCAGCATTATAAGGTAGCTTGATAAGCTTACAAGGTGTTAGGGACTGAATATGTCCTCCCCAGATTCATATGTTGAAACCCTTCCCCAAGTGTGATGTTAGGAGATGGGGCCTTTGGGAGGCAGTTAGGTTTAGATGAGGTCATGCAGGTGGAGTCCTCATAATGGGATTACTGCCCTTAGAAGAAGAGGAGGAGACACCCGAGCTCTGCCTCCACAGAGAAAAAGCAGCTACATGTCTGAAGCCAGGAAGCCAGCTCTCACCAGCACCTTGATTTTGGCCTTCTGGCCCCCTAGAACCATGAGAAATAAATGTCTGTTGTTTAAGCCACCCAATCCATGGCATTTTATTAGGGTAACCCAAGGGGAGGAAGACAGGGAACTAGTGTTTGAGTCAGGTTATGCTTCAGTAATAAACAAATAACCACAAAATCTCATCAGCTTTAACACAAAAAACACTCATTTGTTGCGGCACAGAGTAAGATGGGTGGCAATGGTGAGGCGAGAGGTCCTCTGTCCTACAGTCACTCAGTGACTCTGCCGTCTTGTAGCCCCACCAACAAGGACACATGGGCTTCATGACAGCAGGGATAGAGGAGCATGGAGACGCTCTCTCCTCTTCCATGCTTCAGCTTTAAAGTGACACAGTCATTCCGCTTACAACCTATTTGGCCAGAACTGTTCAAGAGCGCCTAAGTGATCTTCCTATGTGCTCAGAAGACAAAAACACAGTAGAACGTGTGAACACACAGCACTGTCTACCACAACTAGTATATGGTGAAACCAGAATCCTCCAGAAGATCTTAAAGTATCAAAAATCCATAGTCTTTCCATTGCAATATCTGGTCTTCCCAAGATTAAGGGAAGACCCTTTCCCTCACAAAAAGGGAAAGTCATATGGGACAGTTTGTAGAATATGACACCTCAAGGAGACAGGAAAAATGGCCTTGGTGAATATTTCAGCTTTGCAAACCTGAAGCATCACAAGATTGCCCCCTTAGAAAACCAGAGAAACACAGACCATGAGCTCTCTGCGAGTTGTACCTAGAGGATAAGCATCTATGAGGCAGGTGTTGCTCCAGTTTCTGAGAGAAAAACCACTGGGTGTGGGGGCAAATCTTCAAGAAGGTTCTGGTATGTTGTAGGTAACCAACTATTGCAGTTTTCCAGGATTCTCCCTGTTTTAGTTCTAGAATTCCACATCTCAGAGCACCATTTCGTCCCACACAAATGCTTGCTCACCAGATTCTACATCGATCCTTTTTCTCCCAGACAAGGTGTGAATGTGTCACCTCAGGTGGCCCAGTGAACTCTGCATGGTGATGCACCATGGTCTGAGGGAGTCAGGTTGGCTCTAAGTCCTAGAGAAACCTGAGTGGAAATAGCACACGAGAATAAGACTCTCCCCCAGAAGAGAACTCAGGAAGCTCCTCTATGAATATCGGCCATCTTACCAAAGTAGTCCTCTTCAAGGACTTGGGGTAAGAAAATAGCATGTCGGTATGACTTTGGTTCTGGAGATTCTACTCCTGCTGTTGAAGCCCAAAGTGCAGGAGGCTTTTCCTGGCCAGATCACACCAAGGACCCAAACGGAGCTGACAGAGACATCAGCTAGAGATAGAGACAGACATAGAGAGAGACACCTCTATCTGTTTCAAGTCAAATACTACTAAAACAAGCTGTCCCCGTCTCAAATTTGTGCTCCTCTTAAGAGGTGTATGCACATACACACACATACACACACAGATGCACAACACGCCTTTGCACTTCTTCCAAGGTACATTTCATCCTGTTAGCATTGGCCTGGTGGTTCATTTGCTGAGTTGGATTTGGTACTGCACTTTGACCTGTATGCTTTCCATCATCAGATTAAAATCTCAAGTCCACAGCCAGGCTAGGCTCTCGGGGTCCTGTTTAAAAAGAGGCACATTTGACCTCATCTCCCACAGCCCCCTTCACACAATACTCTGATCCAGCCATTCCATTCTCTTGACCGCACTTAGGCTCAATTCATCCAGCTCTGCCTGTCTACACTGATGTCTCCACCTTTCATGCACTTGGGTAAGCTCTAAATCCAAGACTGGGATCCGGTTCCTGGACCAGTGATGACTTCTCTGCTATTCTTTATAGATTCTTTCCAAATTCCGGCAGCAGCGCTTATGCAACTCAAGTACCAATCAGTTCTCTCCTGCTTGTAAATCCCTCTCACGTCAAATTTACATATTTATGGTTATTCAGCTTCTAGTTATTTTGTGATTTGTCCCCAAACCCAGATTATAAACTCCTGGAGAACAGGAACAACCTTTGACCATTCTTTTTACCCCTGGATGAGCATATAGTCCAGTGTTTGCACATAGTAGATGCTCAGTAAACAAATACTGATTTATTAGTATGGATCCATGGGAAAAGGGAACACCTAACAAAAAGTGTTGAAAAATATGATCCTATGAATATTACTGCATAACTCTCTGTCAAGACAACATACAGAGAAAATCATACAGAAAAATAAACATTTTTTTCTTTTTTTTTTTTGTTTTTGTTTTTGTTTTTAAAAGATTTTATTTATTTATTTGACAGACAGAGATCACAGGTACACAGGCAGGCAGAGAGAGAGAGAAGCAGGCTCCCCGCTGAGCAGAGAGCCTGATGCGGGCCTCGATCCCAGGACCCTGAGATCATGACCTGAGCTGAAGGCAGAGGCTTTAACCCACTGAGCCACCCAGGCGCCCTAAACATTTTTTTTCTCCTGAGATCTAGAACCTGGGAAAATTCATGACGAATTAATCCACTGGTCAAGAGGCTCCCAAGGTTAGGCCTCCTATTCCATCTACCATGGCTGGTCCTTGGGGATAGAAAGGCCAGGAATCAAAATCACAGTATTTTTGGTTTGGGGAACTGAAATACTTCTGTGGTCAGACCATCAACCTAGGCATTCTAAGCATACAAGACCCAGATTTAGAACCTGCAGAGGTGATGGAAGTGGGGTCAGGGGAGAGGAGGGCACAAATGGAGAGAGGGTCTTAGGACACAAGAACTCCTCGACATCTTTAAGGGTTCTCTGTCACTCTCAGAGAATCAGAGAACATGTGCAGCCAAAGGTCTGGCAGTTCCTGCCTATCCTTGTGCCATCTAAAATAATGTGTCCCACCAGTCATTTTAGGCCCATCCCAACCCTGGGCCAATGAGCACCAAGCCCAAGACATTAAGAAACCCCTTCCCACAACCCAACAGGGTCTCAGAATACCTGGTTCTCAAGTCCACTGACTAGGGATCAATAGTGTCCTGTTATCCCTCTAGCCATCCAGGGGGCCTGAGCTTGGATCTGAATCCTCCCAACAAACCAGTCCATACAGAATAACCCCTCCCCACCCCCAGCTTCTACCGGGTCCTCATTCTCAGAGCCTGGGCTTTTCTTTCAGTTCTCCTCATTATGTGTCAGCAGACCCTTCTGACTTTTGACCCAGAAACACAGAAACATCCAGAACCATTCATTTGCAAAACAAATATTTACTGAGCACCCACCAAGCCAAGGCATCCACTGACCAGGAATAAACAAGTCACACAGAATCACTGCCCAGAGGCAAGCCATTGTCTCATAGGACACAGGCACTGAACACAGAATTACCAAATAACTTATTAATTATGTAACCAGAATGATCTCAACTTTTTAGCTATCCAAATCACCCTTTTGTCGATTATTCAAATAACCATAATGCTGACAACTCTAGGGAGATGCTAGCAGTTAATACAAATTCATTCCAGTTGCTGTTTGTCTTCGAGAACTCCTAGTTCCCTTTTAAGCATCTCGCCAGCCTATTTTGACCCCAAACATGAACACATAGTCCTTCCTCCATTCCCTTAAGAACAAAACACATAGCTCTTGAGTTGAAGAAATTTTACTGAAAATTTGGAGGTGACACAGAGAAATTACATCCTAAAAATAAATACCAGCTGGCATCCATCAACATCATGGCATGTGCCTGCTACTCTAAGCCTTGATCAGGTTGCTGGAAACAAGGACCTCCCTTCATGAACTCACTTCTCCCATCCAACCCTACAAAGACAGTCGTTTACAGGGTAACAACCCAAGGTGGCCTACCTGCCTTGGGATTCCTCTACTCACTGCTGTTTGCCATACATTAGGTGCATTCACTCATTCATTCTGGAAATATACATTGAACACTTATTTTGTACCAGGCATTGTGCTAGATGAGCAGCAAAAAAGATAAGACCCTGCCTTCATGGAGGTAACAAACAATAAACAAGTAAGCCAAAAAATAAATCTAACAATTATAAATGTCAATACTTTCTATGAAATATTTTTTAATGGGATGACCCATAAAGTGCCACTTTAGAAAGGATGGATAAGGGGCACCTGGGTGGCCCAGTTGGTTAAGCGTCTGCCTTCAGCTCAGGTCATGATCCCAGGGTCCTGGATGGAGCCCCACATCATTGGGCTCCCTGCTCAGCGGGGAGTCTGCTCCTCCCTCTCCCTCTGTCTCTCCCCCTGCTTGTGCTCTCTTGAGTGCTCTGTCTGTCAGATAAATAAATAAAATCTTTAAAAAAAAAAAAGTAATGGATACGAGAAGTCTCTCCTAGGAGGTGACCTTGGGATGAGGTTTGGGGCCGGACTTCCTAGGACAGGCTAAACATATATTTAAGGTGCCAGCAAGGTAGAAGTACCAAAATTTATTTTGGAAAAATTTTATATCTAATATTTTTTAAGACAAGGAAATAAACACCTAAGGCAAAATTAGAAGGCTGCATATCCGCCCTATATATTTTTTTTTAAGATTTAATATTGTTGTTATTTTGATTTCTATGGGCAGGGTAGAAAACTCAATCTTTTCAGGGCTTTCTAAAGTCTTTCTCCAGCCCCAGGAGATATTAGAATCATCCCCAGGAATTCAGAGTTGATCCATCTTGGGAACTCCCCAGCAATGATAGCTTTTAAAACCCTCAAGGATGATTCTAAAGTGGAGCCAGGATTGAGAACCACTGACCTAGGGAAATAATGTAGCTGGAGAAGAGGGATCATGGTAAGACCCTAGAATACCCCCAACCTTAAGAGCAGTAATTCACTACCGTGGCAGAATCACTTTTACAGCTTTAAACATTACTGATCTTTGGGTCCTACTTGGAGAGATTTCTGATATAACTGATCTAGCAAAAAGAAAAGCAAAGAGAAAAGGTGTTTCTAGAAGGAAGAAAGAGTTATTATCTGTTGAATGATAAAATCCAGTTCATTCAATAAACATCCCATTAGCTTTTGGTGGGGGTGGTGATAATGGAAGCCAGATGAAGGTAGGCAAAAGAGGGAATGGTTGATGAAGAAATGGATACAGTGATTGTAGACAACTATTAATGAACAGTTTTAGATATGAAGAGAAACAAAGAATTCAGGCAGCATCTATAGCCAGAATTGAGAACCACTTCCCAGATGTTTCCTACAGTTCCATGGGTTGAGACCCAGTGCTCTCCTATAGAACTTTCTGCAACAATGGAAATGTTCTGTATCTGTACTGTCTAATATGGTAGCCACTAACTACTCATGGCTGTTGAGTGCTCAAAATGTAGTTCAAGTGACTGATGAATTGAATTTTTAATTTTATTAAATCAGCTGTCCATATAATATAACCTAATCATGGGAGTGACTACCCCATCATATTTGCAAATCCTGGGGGGCTTTATAGGGCTTGTACATCAGGGGCCATCTTAAAATTCTATCTACTACATTAAAAATGAGTCCTTTAGTCCAAGAGGGCTTCTGGCCTAGATTCTGGATGTGAATGAAGAAAATCAGATTTTGTGATTAAATACTCTTAGAACTGAACTACTCTGCAAGCTGATTCAGGAAATAAGACCTATTGCTCTGCTTCACCACCAGCCTCAGGCAAGCATCAGTGATTCCTTGATCCCCATATTTTCATCTCCTCTCTCTATTTCCTCATGGGTTATCTCCGCCATTCCCAAGATCTCAGCCACCCCCAGCTCACTGAAACCTCTCAGATCCTCAACTCACAACCCAGTCTCTCTCCAGAGCTCCAGATTCATGATTCATATACAACTGCTTAATGACCACCTTTGTCTCATAAAGAGCCCAAACTCAATATACCTAAAATGGAACTCATTCTCTTCTTCTCTAAATGTGTTCCTTCTTCCTTCTCCAAACCTGGAAGTCATCACTGACTCCTTTTCTCTTCTACAGCACTAAGCCTTCCAGTTTTACCTACAGTGCATCACTCAAATCTGTCTCCCTCTATCCCCATTACTTATGTCTTAGCCCAGTCCCTCACCACCTGAATTACTCTAACAACATCCTATTCATTGCCTCTACTCTCACTCCACTCATACATTCTTCACTCTGCCAATAGTGATCTCCTTAAAACACAGTCTTATTGAACCATTCTGCGGCCTGGGATTCATCAATTTTTCCAACTGCCTAGAGCATAACCAATTCAATATAAGACAAAGTGATAGCTGTGATTAGATAATTCAATAGATGATACATGGTGCTAGCTCTAAGAACACTGCACAAGACAGAGATCGTCCCACCCTCACAGAGCTTACAGTCTGGTGATGGAGACACACAACAGAGTCATGAAAGGGAAAGTGAGATGGCTGTGGTAAAATGCAGCACAGGGAGCTTCCTTCACCTAAGCATCAAGGAAGTCCTCCCTGAGGCAGTGAGAGGACAGTGACACTTGAAGGATGAGTGAGTATAAGTTCATAAGATCAAGGGAAATGATAAGTGTTCCAGGTGGAGAGAACAACATGGAAGGATCTTGTGAAAGATCCAAAACAGTGTGGCTGGCATCAAGAGAGCAAGGGTTGAGGGACATACAATGAAACTGGAAAAACAGACAAGGAGAAAATCATGGTGAATTTATACACCATGCTAAGAATCCAGGCCATGATCTAAAGGGCAACATGGGGATCCACTGAAGGGTTTTAAAGAGAAGAATGACATGATAAGGTTTGCTTTTTTCTTTCTTTCTTTTTTTTAAAGTTTACATTGGATTGGATTGGATAGTTCAAGACCCAAGGCAGAGACACCAATTGTGAGACCACAGCATTAGTCCAGGAAGATGATGAGGGCTTAAACTAGGAGGGTGGCAAGGGGGATAGAAAGCAAATAAAGTCAAGAGATATTTAAGATGTGGAATGACAAGTCTTGGAGATTGTGTATGAGAGGTGACAGAGAAAGGAGAAAAGGGTGGCTCTGAGGCTTAGGACCTGGTCTACCAGATAGATGATGAAGTCTAGATGAAGCAAGATGGTGGTGCAAATTTGAGGGTTGGAAATATTGACTTTGGCTTCAGACATAGAAAGTTTGATAGCTTTCCAAGTCAAGATGTAGGAAGATATCTTCCTGGGCAGGAAGATATAGAGGTCTAGAGCTCTGACATGTACGTCATCTGCACAGAGGCATAATGGAAGCCTCACAAGTAAACTAAATCACCTAAAGAGACTATGTAAAGTTTAAAAAGAGGTTCCAGGACTGAGTCCTGAGAACTGCTGATATTTAGAGGTCATATATGAGGCAAAAGGATGAGGAACCTGGGTGGCTCAGTTAACTGTCTGATTCTTGACCTCAACTCAGTTCTTGACCTCAGGGTCATGAGTTCAAGCCCCACACTGGGCTCCATGCTAGGCATGGAGTCTACTTAAAAATTTTTTTAAAGGCAAAACTGAGGCGGGGGGGGGGGGGGAAGCTAAGGGGTGTCCAGAATAGAACAGGAGGAAAATTAGCATATGATGACATAGAAGCCAAGGAGAATGTCTTTCTAGACACCACATATGTTGGCCATCATTTAGGTAATTGTTCATTATGGCTCCTGCCTGCTACTTCCCCCTGATTTCCGGCCATTTCCCAAAACCCATCCTTTATGCTCTGACTCCAGTCTTGTCTAACTTCTCTTGGACCATGCAATGTATTCTCATGCATCCCATCCTTTTTATATGCAGCCCTCTCTCACTGCAGGCCTCCCCTAACCCTGAACCCCCACTCCCTCCAGAGTCACCCGGTAAACATTATCCATCCTTTAATATGCTCAGGTGCTCAGGCATCACCCACTTTTAAGCCTTCCTTGGTCAAGGAATCCCCAAACTGAATCAGTCAATATATTTCAATATATTTCTCATTCTATTCAATTTGTTTACTTGGTGTCTATTTCTATTATTGTGCTTATCTCAGTATACTGTAATAACTTACTTAAGGTCTGAGACCTCTACTTGACTATGAGCCTCAGGAGGGCAAAAACAGTGTTGTATTCTGCTTTCTGTAACTAAATACAGTATCAGATACATGGCCGACTTTAACAAATATTTTTGGACCTTATCCCTGCCTGTATGTCACCTAGGGAATGTGAATGACCTGGGCCTGGGGATAAAAGACCACAGGAATGGCTGACCTGAGCAAGGGACAAAGACAACAGAATAATGACTGAATCAGTAACATGTACTGACTGCTTTCATTCATGTCAGCCTGCTAAGCCCTTTCCAGTGCTCCAGTTCGTTCAGGCTTCCCCACACCTCATTTAATAGGTGTGATCATCACCCTCACTTTACAGATGATGAACAAGACTAGAGAAGCTAAATCACTTGTCCAAGGTCAGACGCTGGTAAGAGGAACCAGGTCTTGAATGAACCCAAGTCTATTTGACGCCAGAGCCCTATCCTCTTAAGTTGCACTGGCATTTAAGCTTTGGGAAAATTCTCTGCTGATTCTAACTTGCAGAGTAGAGTAGTGAGATTCAGAAGTGGGACAGGGGTTGTAGGGTGCTACTGTTCCGGGCACACGCCATGTGGTTCAGCAGATGGTGGCTCTGCTCAGCCAGAAGCCATGAGGGACCAAAGCAAACTGTCTACAAGGGGTCTGTTCACCAGTGTGGATTTGTCAAGGCCCTGGGGTCCCAGGAGCAGGCTGGAGGAGCACCCCAGAGTAAGCCAATCGCTGCAATGTCAGACACTAAGCTGGGAATGCAAGTGAAAGGTGAGGAAGCCAGAGTGGAAGGAACTAAGCCAAGCTGCCAGGTCTTGGGCAATCTTCACCCCCAGGCTCCATGCCAAGGACAAGCCACCGTGCCTAAAATAACCTCCCCAGAGAATCTGATCATTTTGCAATCTCTATCTCAATAGTGACTTTCAGGTCAATGGAACTAGTATTGATTAAGCCCCGATTATACGCTACACCACGAAAGGTAAAAAGATCTGGTCTTCCATAGAGGCAAGGCAAGCCCACAGGGAACAGTGAGAGAGCTGTATAAACAGCACACAACACAGTGCCGACCTGTGCAGGACAAGCCATAAAGGCGGCTGAAATTCACAGAAAGGAGAGATCAGGGTGTGCTGCTGGCTTCCTGGAGCACATGAATGGGAGAGAGGAAGACAGAGTGGAATGAGAACAGCATTTCAGGTAGGAAGAAGATTATGAGCAAAGGTGAGGCAGCTGAAATGAGAATGGACTGTTTCTCTGGCCATGAGAAACCGCCTGTGGAGCAAAGGATTCTTGTTGGAGAAGAATGGAATATAAAGTCAGATGAGTAGAGAAGAGCAGATCATAGAAGTCTTGGATTCCAAGAATACCAATCAAGTAAATCCAATCTGCAGAATCCAGGAGTCCATGAAGGCAATAAAAAATGATCCAGGCTTGGGGCGTCTGGGTTGCTCAGTGGGTTAAAGCCTCCGCCTTCAGCTCAGGTCATGATCCCAGGGTCCTGGGATGGAGTCCTGCATCTGACTCTGCTCAGCAGGGAGCCTGCTTCCCTCCTCTCTCTCTGCCTGTCTTTCTGCCTAGTTGTGATCTCTCTCTTGCTCTCTGTCTCAAATAAATAAATAAAAAATAAAATCGTAAAAAAAAAAATGATCCAGGCTTTAAGCAGGTAATCAAGAACAAAAATTTAGGCATCCCAGGAGAATTCTACCAAGCATTTAAGGAAGAATTAATTCCTATTCTCCTGAAACTGTTCCAAAAAATAGAAATGGAAGGAAACTTCCATTTTATGAGGCCAGCATCACCTTGATCCCAAAACCAGACAAAGACCCCATGAAAAAAGAGAACTACAGACCAATATCCTTGATGAACACAGATGCGAAAATTCTCACCAAAATACTAGCCAATAGGATCCAACAGTACATTAAAAGGATTATTCACCAAGACCAAGTGGGATTTATTCCAGGGCTGCAAGTTTGGTTCAACATCTACAAATCAGTCAATGTGATATAACACATTAATAAAAGAAAGAACAAGAACCATATGATACTCTTAATAGATGCTGAAAAAGCATTTGACAAGGTACAGCATCCTTTCCTCATCAAAACTCTTCAAAGTGTAGGGATAGAGGGTACTTACCTCAATATCATCAAAGCCATCTATGAAAAACCCATAGCGAATATCATTCTCAATGGAGAAAAACTGAGAGCTTTTCCACTAAGGTCAGGAACACGGCAGGGATGTCCACTATCACCACTGCTATTCAACATAGTAATAGAAGTCCTAGCCTCAGCAATCAGACAACAAAAGGAAATTAAAGGCATCCAAATTGGCAAAGAAGAAGTCAAACTATCGCTTTTTGCAGGTGATATGATACTTTATGTGGAAAACCCAAAAGACTTCACTCCAAATCTTCTAGAACTTGTACAAGAATTCAGAAAAGTGTCATGATATAAAATCAATACACAGAAATCAGTTGCATTTCTACACACCAACAACAAGACAGAAGGAAGAGAAATTAAGGAATCAATCCCATTTATAATTGCACCCAAAACCATAAGATACCTAGGAGCAAACTTAACCAAAGAGGCAAAGAATCTGTACTCAGAAAACTTTAAAGTACTCACAAAAGAAATGGAGGAAGACACAAAGAAATGGAAAAATGTTCCATGCTCCTGGATTGGAAGAACAAATATTGTGAAAATGTCCATGCTACCTAAAGCAATCTACACATTTAATGCCATCCCTATCAAAATACTACCCATTTTTTCCAAAGAAATAGAACAAATAATCCTAAAATTTATATGGAACCAGAAAAGACCTCGAATAGCCAGAGGAATATTGAAAAAGAAAGCCAAAGTTGGTGGCATCACAATTCCAGACTTCAACCTCTATTACAAAGCTGTCATCATCAAGACAGTATGGTACTGACTGACACAAAAACAGACACATAGATCAGTGGAACAGGATAGAGAGCCCAGAAATAGACCCTCAACTCTATGCAACTAATCTTTGACAAAGCAGGAAAGCATGTCCAATGGAAAAAAGACAGTCTCTTCAACAAATGGTGTTGGGAAAATTGGACAGCCACATGCAGAAAAATGAAACTGCACCATTTCCTTACACTACACACAAAAATACACTCCAAATGGATGAAAGACCTCAATGTGAGAAAGGAAGCCATCAAAATCCTTGAGGAGAACACAGGCAGCAACGTCTTTGACCTCAGCCACAACAACTTCTTCCCAGAAACATCACCAATGGCAAGGAAAGCAAGGGGAAAAATGAACTACTGGGACTTCATCAAGATCAAAAGCTTTTGCACAGCAAAGGAAATAGTCAACAAAACCAAAAGACAAATGACAGAATGGGAGAAGATATCAGATAAAGGGCTAATATCCAAAATCTATAAAGAACTTATCAAACTCAACACCCAAAGAACAAATAATCCAATCAAGAAATGGGCAGAGGACATGAACAGACATTTCTGCAAAGAAGACAACCAGATGGCCAACAGACCCATGAAAAAGTGCTCCACATCACTCGGCATCAGGGAAATACAAATCAAAACCACAATGAGATATCACCTCACACCAGTCCGAATAGCTAAAATTAACAAGTCAGGAAATGACAGATGCTGGCGAGGATGTGGAGAAAGGGAAACCCTCCTACAATGTTGGTGGGAATGCAAGCTGGTGCAGCCACTCTGGAAAACAGCGTGGAGATTCCTCAAAAAGTTGAAAATAGAACTACCCTATGACCCAGCAATTGCACTACTGGGTGTTTACCCTAAAGATACAAATGTAGTGATCCGAAGGGGCACATGCACCCGAATGTTTATAGCAGCAATGTCCAAAATAGCCAGACTATGGAAAGAACCTAGATGTCCATCAACAGATGAATGGATAAGGAAGACGGAACATTATGCAGCCATCAAAAGAAATGAAATCTTGCCATTTACAACGACGTGGATGGAACTAGAGGGTATTAAGTTAATCGAAATAAGGCAACCAGAGAAAGACAATTATCATATAATCTCCCTGATATGAGGGATTTGAAAGCCAGCATGGGGGGTTTGGGGAGTAGGGAAGGAAAAAATGAAACGAGATGGGATCAGCAGGGAGACAAACCATAAGAGACTCTTAATATCACAAAACAAACTAAGGGTTGCTGAGGTGGCGGGGGAGAGGTTGGTTGGGTTACGGACACTAGGGAGGGTATGTGCTTTGGTGAGTGCTGGGAAGTGTGTAAGCCTGACAATTCACAGACCTGTACCTCTGGAGCTAATAATACATTATATGTTAATAAAAAAAATTTTTTTTAAACAAAGAAAAAGAATAAAAATTTAATTTTGGGAAGATTTATTTGGTTGTAGTGTCTGAAATAGAGTACAGAGAAGAGGACTAAAGGCAAAAAAAAAAAAAAAAAAGAAGAAGAAGAAGAACAGCAACAACAACAAAAGAGAAAAGAAAACTATCGAAAAACAAAAACAATGGAACTCCTGGCTGGCTCAGTTGGTAGAGCATGCAACTCTTGACCTCAGTGTTGTTGAGTTCAATCCCCATGCTGGACACAGAGCCTACTTAAGAAGAAAAAAAGAAAAAGAAAAAACCTGAATGCTTCTTTGAGCATCTGCTAAATGTCTGCATGCAAATCCAATAAACACAGTCCCTTCCTGCCAGTCCAATGGGGAAGACATTCATTAATCCCATAGTTACCTCTTTTTTTTTTTAAGATTTTATTTATTTATTTGACAGAGAGAGCTGACAAGTAGACAGAGAGGCAGGCAGAGAGAGAGAGGAGGGAAGCAGGCTCCCTGCTGAGCAGAGAGCCCGATGTGGGACTCGATCCCAGGACGCTGGGATCATGACCTGAGCTGAAAGCAGAGGCTTTAACCCACTGAGCCACCCAGGTGCCCCCCATAGTTACCTCTTAAGGACCTACCATATGCCAAGGATCATAGGAGGTTCTGGAAACACAGTGAAAAGCAAAATACAGTCCCAGCCCTCATGAAGCTTGGCAGTCCTCACTGGTGGCTCCAATGAGCATGGAAAAGAAATAAAAACAAAGCAACAGTTCTATCCATATAAAGTCAGGTACTAAGTGCTATGAAGAAAAATAAAGCAGGGCATTGGGTAGGGCATGGTGAGAGAGAATGGTCAGGAAAGGCCACGAAAATGCCACAGTATTTCAAGCCCAGAGAACAGGTACAGTGGAGACGCCCCTGTTAGCAATAAGGATACTGAGAGGGTGAGTTAGTTTGTAAGAGTACAGAGAATACAGGGCATCTTAATTAGAGTGTGTTAAGCTTGTGATAAAAGCAACAGATCCACACAGAAATGTCTAGACTCTGGAACTCTAATCCAGAACCAGACAAAGGTTGGACATGTAGATTCAAAAATCATCCACTTATATTTGAGAGAGAAGAAACCTCTCCAAAAGTAGTGTACATGAAATGAAAGTAACTCGAGAAAAAAAATGAGGAGTTTAAGATTTACAAATGATTTTATCTTGTCTCCTATGATGGATGATCCTCCCCCCCCATAGTACCTGGGTGGGCAGTGACTTTGGTAGGCGGCAAAGAGCTGGTAACAAAGTAATGCTACTACTGACTGAGGCTCATAGACAATCAATCATCCAGAAGGCCTCTGTCTCCTGTTCCTTCAATCCCCAAGGCACAGCTGTGGGGACAGCTTTCTCTCTTCTGCACTCCCTGCTAGGACCACCTGCTGCCCCTCTGCTCCTCTGCAGATGGCTCTGGGTGAAATTTTAATGTTTGGGAGAAAGGGATTTGGAAAGCAAAATAAATTTTAAACTGACCTTTCCTACGTTCCTAGAAATGGCACAACTAAATGTTAGGATAGACTCCAGGGTTGGGTGACCAGCTACCCCAATTAGCACAGAGTTTCAGCCCTGTGAGTCCTGCACTCAGGTAAACCCCTCAGCCCTAGACTCCCTGAAATGGTTGATTACCCTACAGCTGGTCTGACCTGCATGATGCAACATAAGGCTTTCCATCTCTAAAGTGACATCAGCACTGTTAAAGCACGTGCTTAGTTTACCAAGCCCTACATAAACCCTCTACCCTAGAAGCTGGGTTCTCTTTCCCCATCTAGACAGAGGAGCCATCAGAAATTCCTAAACACAAATTGATTCTGGATTCCTCACCCTTCTATTCCCACCACCTCCTCCTCAGCTCCAGCTACCACCTAAACCAGAAACACCAAATGCCCTGGCACCCCCAATCTGTACCACCTGCTGCTCTGTTTGGGAAGCCCTGGCCAGCAAGCTGGTGGGTTTGGGGGTCAAGGTCAAAGTCAGATTATCAAAGAGGGAAAGAGGGGAACTCATCCAGGTAGTAACATGCTCTACCACAGTAAATCACAAAAAAGGGGAACCCCGGATAAATTGCAGTCTGCTGACGGTGGAAGGCACGTGGATTTCCTCTTTGAGTTATAGAAATACCGGAAATGCTTATGATGGAGTCAATTTCAGGTCAACTTTGGAGTTTTGCGACCAATGCTGGGCTAACTCACCTTCAGAGAAGGAACCAAGTGAAAGCCCCGGTAATAAGGTATATATCATATACGCTTCCAGAAGCCACAGTGTTTGGCACACTCACAAATCTTGAGGTTTGCATATCATTTCTGCCAGGTTATTAGAGACGTCTTCAAAATTTTAAGAAAGATTCAAAAAAAAATGCCAGACTGGGGCAACTGGGTGGCTCAGTCAGTTAAGTTTCTGCCTTCAGTTCAGGTCATGATCCCAGCGTCCTGGAATGGAGCCCCCCATCAGGATCCTGCTCAGCAGGGAGTCTGCTTCTCCTTCTCCTTTTGCCCCTCTCCACTTCTTGTATGATCTCTCTATCAAATAAATAAATAAAATCTTTAAAAAAAAAAAGAAAGAAGAAAGAAAAAGCCAAGATTGATATTAATCTCAAGTTGGTCCTTTGTTGCAGAAATTTCCTGTCTGGCAACATTAAAAGAACAATAAGCAGTGTTCACCAACCTGTAGGAATAACCCTTATTTGGCCCCATGTCACCTTGACTGCTTAGGTGCAGAGTAAAAGGCAGAATTTTACAAAACCTGCGTGTAACTAACCTTGCCCACACAAATCTTACTACCTTAAATGCTAATAGCCAAGGCTAAGGGTAGCTGGCAGAGTTGTCTTTTTTAACTGAATTGTCGGGGAAATTGCCTCAGTCCCCACCCCCAAAAAAGGTTACTGTTAAAATATGCAAGGACTCCAACACTTGATCTTTGAAACAGCCCCTTTCCCAGTCCCTCCCCACAGGAGGCTATTGCAAGATTGCATCACTGACCTTCACAATTTTCTGGTCAGTCTGATTTCCCCCTCCTCCCCCTAACTGCTGGCAGCCCTTTGGCCCACTTGCCTCTGCTTTTCACCTCTTGCTAGTTAACTCTGGTAAATGGATAACCAAAGCTAAATTATTGCACCCTCCACCCCATGGGGATGATTTTAATCCCAGTCAAAATGTATCTTTCTCCCGTCCCTTGCTTCCAAGAGTGACTTTTTTTTTAAGTCCTACTTAAATAATCTCTTCACCTAACCTGGGCTTGAACTAAGGACCCCAGATCAAGAGTCACAAGCTCTTCAACTGAGCCAGCCAGGTGCCACCACCCCCCACCCCCTACCCCCGCCCCCACCAAGAGTTCTCTCTCTAGCTCTTACCCAAACCCTCTACTCTCACCCTTCTGCCCGGTTCTAGGAGCCAGCACAGTGGTGCTGCACCGCCAGACCCAGGGAAGTGGCAAGCGTTTATTGAGAGCATGAGCTATTTGCATTCCAGACCGGCAGAAGAAATTTATCGACAGTCCCCTTCCATCTTCTCTGCCCTGTAACTCCCAGCTGCACTTCTCAAGTAGGGGTGGAGATAATTTGGATTTAATGATACCCAGAAGTACATATAAAAGCAGGCGCAAGCGCAGAGAGGCATCACACACACACACACACACACACACACACCCTGTGCAAAAGGGCACCCTCAATAAGTAGTAATCTATCAAGTGACCCTATTAGGGCTAGCACCTGTGAGTAAAACCAGTCAAGCCGGAAAGAAACACAAGAACGTACAGAGCCCAGAAACCTGGTTCTGCTCCTTCCAGGATCCCTCCCCCTTGCCTTCTCCCCTCCGGTCCCCACACCTGTGGTAAAATGACAACACTTAGAAATAAAAACTAAACTTCCGGTTAGGTAGAACGCCCCCCTCCCCGCGATGTCCTCATTAGGGGTCCCTCACAGGCCACCCAGGGCAAGGAAAGCTGGGCCACCCACCCACACCACTAAGGAAGAGTCACATGGGGTGTGCCCGCGCTTCCTCCCAGGGCTCCGGGTCCTCACCGGGGTGCGCACCCGGAGGGGGACCTCCTGCGTCCCGGCAGCCCCCACCCCCCGCACGCCCGCCGCGGTCTCCCCTGCTTGGGACTCCCAGCTCACAAGACCCAGGCGTGCTCAGCTCCTGGCCGCCCCCACCTAGGTCCTTCTCCGCCCCTCCCCCGCCCCCTACTTCCCCCTCCTTCCTCTGGCGCTAGTGGCGCTGGCCCCGGGCCAGGGGAGCCCGGGAGGCGGGTCTCGGAGGAAAAGATATAAGCGGCCCCGGGGCACCGCCGAGGTGCCAGCTGCGGAGTCTCCACCTGGAAGAGCCGCGGCTGCGTAGGAGGAGAAGGCAGCGGCCGGCCAGACCCCCGCGCGCGCGGACCGCTCGCGCTGCCTCCTGATCGCGCTGCGCCCCCAAGGTGAGCCCAGCGGGAGAGAGCGCGGCGGGGCGGGGTCCGGGGCGGGCCCCCCTTCCTGCGGGACTGCCGCGTGAGGGGAGCTCGGGCAGGCTGGAGCCATCCTTCCGTGGCTGACGGTCCCCTTTCCTGCGTCGCCCCTCCCGCAGGTCACTCCCGCCCCCGAGATGGAAACGGTGCAGGAGCTGATCCCGCTGGCCAGGGAGCTGATGGCCCAGAGGCCCAATCGGAAGGTGCTGAAGCTGTACGTGCTGGGCGGCGTGCTGGCCTTCGTCGGCGTGGTGATCGGCCTGGTGGAGACTGTGTGCAGCCCCTTCACCGCCGCTAGCCGCCTGCGGGACGAGGAGGCAGCTGTGGCCGAGCTCCGGGAGGCCCAAGAGCGAAAGAGCCTCTCCACCCAGACCCTGCGGGAGAAAAGCAAGCAGCAGGAGGCGGTCCCCTGCAGTCGGGCGCTCTCCATCCGGCAGCACGCCTCTTAGGACCCCTGGGAGCCCGCGGAGGGTGGGGAGAGAAAGCCTGAGAAAGAGGGCGCGTGTAGGGTCGGGGTCAAGAGGGAGAGAGCAGGAGTCCTGTGCTGTTTGGACTTAGATCTGAGAAGCCACCCGCTTCCAGACCTGAACTACCACACGGATCCACCAAAAGGAGTTTGGGATTAAGTGTTGCTGCTGTGCAGCATTGCAGGATAACATGTCCGAAATTACGGGTCTTCGAGCTATCTGAGTGCATCTACCACTTTGCACTAGCGTGCAAGGTGGGGAATGCTTTTTATATTCTTGTTATTATTATTAATTATTACAGTGACCACCATTTTGCATTTTGAAATAAAACTCGTTTTATACTATGTCTCAGTATCTGATTCCTGAGGGGCATGTTTCCCTGGGGTGGACAGCAGAGAGGGTGAGCACGCTGGCAAAGGGGGTCTTAGCTGAGCCCTGTGGGGAGAGCAGCTACCTGAGCCGCAGGCAGCATTTGCGTCACTGTCCGGGACTCTGATACTCATATTGCGTGCTTATAAGTATGTGGAGGATTCGTTTTTGTTTCATGTTAGGGGAGGCAGAAAGAGTTTTATTGAGTCCCACCAGGCTTAGCACTTTAGGATCAGAAGACAAATCAGCTTGTGGGCTACAGTACACTAATAGCAGATACTGATTAATTCAAGGCAAAAACCTATTTGCCATTTCACACCTGACCAGAGGCTCCTTTGATTGATACCTCTTTCTTCCTGTTTTTGTTTTTGTTTTTTAAGATTTTATTTATTTATTTATTTGACAGAGATCACAAGTAGTCCGGGGGTGGGGGGGGTAGTGGAGAGCAGGCTCCCTACTGAGCAGAGAGCCTGATGTGAGTCTTGATCCCAGGACTCTGCGATCATCACCTGAGCAGAAAGCAGAGGCTTAACCCACTGAGCCACCCAGATGCCCCTCTTCCTAACTGTATTTTAACAGAGAGAGAGGAAAGAAAAAGAAAACTAGCTAGCTGGTCAGAAGACAGAAGGCAAGGCCCCAAAAATGCCCAAATGGATCTCTGGCTCTACCCAGCCTTCCCCCTCCTCAACTCAAATCATAGTAAGAAGCTCTAGGTTAGAAGGAGAAAAGACAGGTAAAAAAAAAAAAAAAATTAAAAAAATTAAAATCTTGGGGTTTTAAGCATTCAGATTAGCAGCTGAGGTCGATGAGACAATTGCTAATTCTACTTTTTATTGTGCTGTCCTGGCTTAGATACTGCATCACTTTATTGATGTGAGGAGTCCAAGATGGCAGTAGCTTTTTTTGGCTAAAGCGCTGTGACTATAGCCTTCACTTCTGTGTTCTTCATTGCAGAATATGTACAGATTTGGAGTCTTAATTATTTGGCTTTCCATAAAGCTTTATGTTTTTACTATTTGAAGATTAAACACGGTGAAAAAAAAAAGGAGAAAAGACAGGTTATCTCCCATCTGAGTCCTCTTCCTCCAGGAACAGAGTATAATCTTGTGATCAAGTTCCTTGTCTTCCTCTTCCTCTTTAATGTTCATAGAAATTATTAAATCCCAGGCAAATAATCGGTTCTTAGTAAATACTTGATGGCTCAAGTAATGTATTTATGAAGTCAGAGACTGATTCTCAGAGGAGGAGCAATTTTGTCCCCCCAGGAGACATTTGAAAATGTCTGGAGATGTTTCTAGTTGTCTGGGAGGGGGAGAGGAGCACTGTTACTAGCATCTAGGGAGTAGAAGCCAGGGATGCTGCAAAACATCTTCTAAGACACAGGACACCCACCCACAACACAGCACTCCCCAGTCCAAATGTCAATCAGAAGGGGAGAGGTCGAGAAGCCCTGGGTGAAAGGAAAGGAAAGGAAAAAGATTTGCTTAACAGTTTCAGAATCAAGGTTTTGAAGCGGTCTCCAGAGACTGTAGTAGTTATCAGTAGAAGTCCCTCTCCTCGCACAGGGACAAAAATGGCCCTATCCTGCTTGGCAATTTTATCATCAACTTAGGAGAAGTGACAGAAGGTATACATATCATTTCTGTTACTGATGCAGAGCTGAGGTTGTAGAGTCAGGATTCAAAATGACTCAACAGGCTGGAAGCACAGTTGAAACTGAACAGAGAAGAAGAATACAGTACAGAATTAGTTCCAAAAATCCACTTGCATGGCCCCAGAATTATGAACGCTTGTTCTAGCAGCAGATCACATGAAAAAGACCTAGCTGTTTCCACTGATTACAAGCTCAATATAAGCTAACAAGGGTCTGCCAAAAAAACAAAAACAAAATGAAAAAACCCTAACATCTTATTAGTAGGAGTGGTATGTCCAGAAAAGGGGACGAGGAGGTAGTTTTATTTTACTTTATAATCTGGCAGGTGGAAAACCAAAAAAGTTAAGAGAACCCGAGGATTTGCTTGGGTTTGCATTCTGACTCCTCCATTTGCTCTATTTAAGACCTTGGACAAGTTACTTATAAACTCTCTGCCTCAGGTTAATTAAGTTAAGCACCATCTATAAAATAGTGCCTCCCTAGCGATTATTTTTCAAAGTAACTGAGACAATGCATGTAAAGTGCTTATAGCAGGTACCTACCAAACAGTAAGCTTTTGGTCAATGATAGTTGTTATATTTCAAGAGAGACCTTGACAAACAAAAACTACTTGGATCAGAGGGACTTGGGCATATAAAAATCCAAGAACCCTGTCACATTCGGAACAACTGAATAGAGGAGTAGAGAAATTACAATACAACCCTGCCACATCCTTACCTCCAAATAGTTGAAAGGCAGCCATATTGATCCAGTAAATTCCAATAAATAGACTTATTTTATGTGGCTTGAAAATGCAAAACTAAAGGCAAAAAGAAGCACAAGGAAGCAGTTCTTAGGTCATTAAGAAATCAGAGTCATTCAAAACCTAAGGAGTTTCCTTATGATGTACAGTAAACTCATTACTAAAAGCATGCAAGCAGAAGTTGGATATAAACTGGAAAGGAGATTTCTGAACTTGGAAAGGAGATTGGGCTAATGACCTCTGAGGTCCCACCCAATTATAAGATGCTGGGATTCTATTTGGTACAACCACCAAATAGGGGATATATTTCCTATTCCAGCCTGCTTCTCTGAACCCTTCCCTCCGCCCCCAACACACACACCCTCTCTGTGTTTCCAATGCAATTTTGTTCTTTTTCTCAGCATGTTGACAAATATTTTCCTTTTTACTAAATGATTATTAAAAGTAATGAATTTATATGTTAACTAACTATAATGTAAATAATAATAATAATAATAATGAATTTAATTCCAAAAAAAAAACCCTATTTCCCAATTAAGTTCATCCTACAAAGGCTTTTGCCTCTTAAAAAATACCTTAACCTGGGGGTGCCTGGGTGGCTCAGTGAATTAAACCTCTGCCTTCGGCTCCGGTCATAATCTGAGGGTCCTGGGATTGAGCCTCAGGATGGAGCCCGGCATCAGGCTTCCTGCTCAGCTGGGAGCCTGCTCCCCACGCCCCCCACCTCCCACCCCACCCCCCCGCCTGCCTCTCTGCCTCCTTGTGATCTCTCTCTCTCTCTCTCCGTAAAATAAATAAATAAAATATTTTTTAAAAAAATACCTTAACCTGGTGGTTGAACCTAATGGTTCTCAAACTTTGTCATCATGCAACACTTAGAAGACACCTTGTTCATTATAAAACTCTGATCTATTAATATAGATAAATATATAATTTTGTGTTATATCAGATTCCAACTTTTACTATGTTTTAATGAAAGCACATAGTTGGTATCAACTGTGAGAACACCAAAAAGTTGCCACATCTTTAGGACAAATCTGATTGTTCTATAACCCTGGTCTCCAGAACTAGTTTAAACCCACTGGCTCCATCAATGGCAACTCACCTCAGCGGACACACTCTTACAAGCCAACCAACCAGTGATAGACCATCACATCCGAGGGCCAACCAACCGGGAGCTGAAATACCCCATAAATACATTCCAGAGTGCCGGGCAGTCAAACAATAAGTATGCATCTAAGGTAATGTCAGCCCACTTACGCCTGGAAAAGTATGCCAATCTCTGCATTTTGTGTTTCCCAAAAACCAACAAGTATGCTTCCTAGGTTCCTTGTGCCCAAACTCTATTTGCCCTTCATACCTGCTGCCAGCTAAGTCAGTCCCGAGGACCGTCTGAACGCCAGTGGTTTCAACTGAGTTCTCACCACCTCTGTGATTTGTAACCAAGTAGGCCTCTGTATAAAACCATCAGTCTTGGTACAAAGTAACTAGATATTTTAGTGGATGGGTGTTGATGCTGGTAGATAATCATACCTAGGCCTTTGTATAAGGTCATTAGACATTTTGTTTAGGAGGTCTACTGCTGAGTAATTAGACACCGGTCTCATACATGTCATTAGACCCTTTGTGTGGAGGTATACTATTTGATAACTATTTGTGTCATTAAACTGCTTATTCCTCTGCTGCTCGCTTTACTTTTGTTTTTGTTTGTCTATATGGTAATGTCTTGTCTTCTGTGTTTTTGTTTTGTTCTGGAATACCTTATTTCTGATATATGTATAAGGGAGTGTTCCAAAGGGAATGGCCCAATGAATCACTAATCCAATCCAAGTTGACCTAGGGGATCAGAGCTGGAGATCCATTAGACTGGTACCCAATTCAGGAAAAGGTAATTGGCCAAACTTAGCTTTGGGTCTCCTAAAAAACTTTCAGGAAAGCACGCTCTGTCTTGTCAATGTGTGAAGGAATACACTTTCAGTCTGTATTCCGGGGTCAAACATTGTCAGGTCATTGGATTGCATGGCCCTTTCCTAACCTTTTGCTTAGAAAGGGCATGCAAGATACCACTTGCAGGCACACACTGTTGCTAAACAGCCTCTTTTGTCTTTCTGTGTTCTTTCATGTCAAAACGCAACCTCCTCTTAGAAGAAAGAACTCCTCCTTCCCATGTAAAGCTGCACTGTAATCTTAACTCTTATGCTTACTTTGATAAAGGACAAAACCTTTGAGTTAGAACAACAATGGCCATCATGGAGGAACTTCAACATGTCAAAATCAGTAAATTAATTCATTTAAGAGAAACCCCAGAATAAACTATAACAGGTTAAGCGGGACTCCAGAAATCTAAAGAATCAATAGTTTGCTTCTTTAATTCATAGGCTGAGGCCTAAAAAGCAAAATTCTAATTCCACTATGGTCTCTCTCAAAGACTCATGCCTTCTGAAACCCACCGTTATTTCATTTTGCTCTTTCCACTCATCTTTGCTTGATCTTTTAGATGAGCCATCCTTTCATCAGAATTTTCTCTGGGAAAAAAGCAATCACATCGCAACTTTGCTAAACCAGAAAGCAGTCGTAGAGAAGTTGGGTGAACTGTTTTGAGGGATTTTTATTTGTTTCATTTCTCGACTTAAATAAATTAAAATTTTTTTTTAAAAAGATCTAATTTAAGCCCTGGTCTAGAGCCATATTAAGAGTTATAATTAAAGATTTTTCTAGACCTAAAGAAGTTGAGTAGACATTTGTTAAATAGGGTTTTATTAGGTACTTATTGCTCTGGGCTACAGACTTGTACCAAGTAGTTCAATTAATTGTTAGTACTACAGCTGGAGAAAAATACATAAAAGCAGCAGGGAAGAAGGGAGAAATTTAAATAACTCAGTCATGTAAAATGAAAGAAAAAAGTGCCTTAAGAGAGCAAGAAAAAAATAGAAAATACAGTACAAAAGATAATTCCAGAAGCCTTTCTTTTAAAGGGACAGTGGACAAGGATTCAAAATTATAAATTAAATAAAAATGAAAACAGACTTCAGGAAATTTTCAAAGAGTATTCTGGAGTAGACCCAAGAGTTGAAGTAAAGGAGACTAGTCTTTTTCAGTTCTCTTTTCTTTCTTTTAATGGGCTCAAATATAAATTAGGAGATTTAATGAGAGGAAAAAAATAATTGAAATCCCGAATATCCAATTTGTGGCTAGGCATTTTCAGAGAGACTTAGAAAGTAAATAAGCTAGAAATCAATAGGACTTAAGGTTCTCTAGATAAAACAACTATCCCTTGAAAGAAAAACAGAACTAAAAAGTCTATCCTCTAAGAATTGGGAGCCTATAGAGAGGGATACTTACAGTTAGTTATTGCAAGGAGAAACATTATTGAAAGAAACGATGTCCCATTTTGACTAAGAAACAGAAAGATGACTAACCAAAATCTATCTAGTGATGCAGTTTCAAGGGAGATGTTAGCACCCAACAATTCCAGCCCTTCCTCTAAATTTCTGTCCCCAAATCTCAGACACCACTGTGCGACCATGTCAATTATACCCGTCCTCAGGGTAGGCCTATGTCTAGCTTGGCTAACCCTGTATTCCCAGCTTCTACCCTAGTGCCTGGCATCGAGTAAGCGCTCATTAAATATCTGTTGAATGGTAAATAAATAAATGGATAGAGACAGTAAACATTGTATGGGCACACGGTTGTCCATGCCTTAGTCCAAAAGAACGAAACCTCTAAACTGAGGAATGAGCTTCCATCATCAATTGGTGTGAATCAGGCTGGAATTACTGGGAGCCCCTACCCCACCTGGATCTGGTGGCAGGCTCCTGTCTTCCCCTCCACTGTCTACTCCCTACTCCTGTTGATGTGATCAACGTAATTGTTTTTGTCACTTAGATGACTCCCTGAGGAGTTCATAAATGAAAAATGTGCAGATACACATGTCTCACAGAGTACACTGGATCCTTAAGTCTCTTCCGGTGGGGAGGGAGAATCTGCTCAAAACCCAGTTCTTGTTTCAGTATCTCCCCCTGAGGCAAAGCCAGGGATCTGAGCTGGATGGAGCAAAGAGCTTTTGCTGAGGGTGGGACAGGGGCTCTGCCTTTGTGCCTCTGGCCTGTGTAGAGCTGACAACAGGAATGGCTAAGTCTCCAGGGCAACAAGGACCCTTTCAATACTTCCAGCCCTGGGGTGCTCTGTCCCTTGGGGAGCCCTGGACCCCTGGGCCTGCTTGCCAGGACTGACCCACGGATCCGCTCTGGCTTCCCTTTGGGGCTCCTCTCCCAGCACCTCCTGGCCGCAAGCTCTGTCCTAGCAGAAGGCCCTTCTTCCTTGGCCTGGGTTTCACCTTCTTGTATCAGGTGGCAGACCAGCTGGTTCCAGGCCCAAAGCAGGTCTTCTGGCTCCTCCCAGAAACCAACCAACTTCGGAGCAGGAAATCCTGCCCCTCCCCAAAGAGTGGGAAACCGCAGGGAAAGAGAAGAGATGAAACAGAAGGGAAGGCAGAGGAGGAGGGAAAGGGAGAAAAGAAGCAAAAGGAAACAGGAGATCAATAAAAAGAAGTCAAATTTGGTTGAAACCTCAAGGTAAGACTTTTTAAAATCACATTATATATAATAGCATCACTATTTGTTCCGGGGCCTAGTACACAGTAGGTCCCCAGAAAGCCGCTATTGAAATAATGCATCTATTGGAATAAACTGGAGGTCTGAGCTGAAGAGAGATTTCAATGTCAATGCTGGTCAAAAAAAAAAAAAAAAAAAAAAAAAAATGCCCGATGAGATTTGCAGTGTGTAGGAGGGAAGATAGGATAAGACGCAGATGGAACAAGATGTCTGTTACTGGCACTGGGAGCATTCTGATCATTTTGGGACAGAAAGTAAAGTTGGAACAAAAAGTTGCAAAAATAGTTCTAAAAGGTCTGCCTGTTCTTTTAAAATCGTACAAAGATTGCAGGTCGTAAGCATTTTTTTAAATATTGGCTTTAAACCGATGGCCGAGCACAAACACCAGGCTGTGTGTTGGGAATTGCTGAGAACGCCGATATCTGCAGGCTACAGCCCGTCATCGGCCCCGCCAATATTGTTAGTATTGAAACCTGGAGCCTCGAGGAAGGCTCCGTTTTATCGCAAGAAGTCTTGTTCAACAGACCAAGGGAGGCCGAAAGGTGTCAATCAAAATTCTGCATGTGCTGTTCGCCTGTTCCTTACCCCCAGTCCAGCCTGACTGCTCAGGATACTGACCCTCTGAGCCTTAAAAAGGGCCTGTTCAGGGAGAATTCCAAGGCACTGCCTTCTGGTCAGTTAGAGAAACCCTAGGGGAACAGGAAATGCCATTCCCCACCCCCACCATTCACCCAAACCCTCACTTGCCATCGATGATAGACGGTACCAACCAGAAGGTTGTCCTTGGCCCATGCAGTCACTTGGGGGGATTAAAACAGCTGGACTCATGCTTTGGACCGTGACTGTACACGATGATGATGTGTTTTCACAACAGTTGGCTTTTAAGAGTCCCGGCTCCCCCAAATTTCCCAACAGTGCAGAACAATTCAGAAGGACACATTTGAAGGTTTTTTTTGGTTTTTGTGTTGTTTTGTTTTTTTAGTGCCAGCATTTCTTTCTGGGGTTTGTGTGAGTAAATCCGTCAGAAGCGGAAAGGGCGGGAGGGTAGGAGAGGTAAGGAGTGAGGAATCCCACTTCTGCCTGCTTGCCAACACTGGAAAGGAATTGCCTTTCCCTCTTCGTGATATATGAAAATATCATATGATATGAAAAATAGATGATATGAAAGTAAAAATCCAAAAATCCTACCTTGCTCTTTATATTAGTATTGGTACAGCTAAAAGCTCCCTTTTACTGAGCTGGAATTACTGAGCTGGAATAAATCTTAAAGGTAATCTAATTTAATTCCTCTTGTTTGCCAGGTGAGGGGATCAGAGCCAGGACAGGGAAAGGGCCTTGCCCAAGGTCACGTATATGTTAGTGGTGGAGAGGAGACTGGAATTCATTTCTCCGGGTCTCACCTTAGGGCCCTTAAAAAGACACCCAGACTTTACAGGAAGGTGCCCCAGACACCCAAGAACTCATAAACACTGTATCTGCTGATTAAAAAAAATTCAGTTAAAAGATGCTTAAGTAATCCCTTGCCTAGCAGAAAGGGAGAGAAGGAAAGATTTTCCTAATAGTTAAACTTTTCCAGAATCTGTTTTATAACTGTTAGGGGACCAGAGAGAGAGAGAGAGAGAGAGAGAGAGGAAAGATTTAAGGCAGGTTTGTCAGAAGACAACTAGAATATTTTAAATTCCTGCCACTGACCCAGCATTTTGTGTAATTTCTTTATGTAATTTCATAGTATCCTCATTTTACAAATAACATTTTTTAAATTGGCTCAAATTCACAGAAGGAATAGGATATTATTATTTCTGTATCTCTTATCCGTCGGCCCAGGCTCACGCTCTGGACTAATGCAGATATTTATAGTTCAGTGACCGTTCCGCTCTTACCCGGGCCACTCCCGGGCAGGGACCCTTGCTCCAGCCATTTCAGCCTACTTCAGGCTCCTCTGCCATGTCATGCTATTTCTTGACGCCTTGCCTGAACACACACAGTTCCCTCTACTGGGGCTGCCCTTTGCCCATCTTCCTCATCTCCGTTACTTGTATTTCTCCTTCAAAACTTAGCTTCAGGGCCACCTCCTCCCAGGAGCCTTTCCCACCATCCTGGACTGATTTGGACACCCTGCTCTGGATTCCCACAGCACCCTTTGCAAACACCCCTATGATAGCATATTATTACGTTATTGTGAGCTTTGATTTACTCGCCTACCTTCCCTATAATTAACTATAATTTCTTTGAAGGAAGATACCAAATATTGCTCAGACTTTATTTTCTGGCACCTAGCACAGTCTGGGCATATGCTCATACTCGGTAAATGTTTGGGGGGGGAAAATGGATGAATGAACAAATGAAATATTTCACCTCATTTTCTTCCATTAAGATGATTTAATGAACATCTCATTTCCATGTGCTTGACTCTCGAATAACTCGGGGGAAATAGATATGACTCTTATAAGCTTCCCATCACGTCAAGCCTGACCAGCTACTCAAAAAAGCTATCTAGGATTAAATGTGGCGGTTGAACAAACATTATTTTCTGCTTCCTGATAAAATGCACCGAACATAGTAGAAGAATTTACATGCTATAAACCACAAGGAGTTCAAGGAGAACTAGAATAGAAACAACGGCGGATGAGAGATGTCAACACTGTTTGGAAGATGAAAAGTGGATGGATGAGTGATAAATGACTTTGCAAAGCTGAGACTGCTTTGCAGAGAGACTGCTGAAGCCCAAGGGCCCATGATGGAAAGCCCACGAGAGGCCAAAGAGCGCAGGAGAGTGTCAGGGATCAGGGCATCAGGCATCTCAGTACACAGCCCCAGAGATTGTGGGGCATTGGGGGGATAGGAGACACTCCAGAATCCCTCTCTTGCCCCCCAGTGAAAAAGGGAAATTGATTTTCTGGAAATATAGGCCAAAGAGGCACCAGGCTCAGGGACACCAGGCACAGCACGGGGTGGGGTAGGTACAGAGGGAGAAACAGAGGGATTAGAGAAAAATTCAGTTCTGAAAGATGAGATTCCCCAGCCCCTTGTCCTGGCTCAGCTCCCGGACCAGGAACGGCGCAGCTTATCCTTCATCCTACTCAAGCCTGCACTAGGGCAGAAGAATCCAAGATGCCTCCTTGAAAGTGCCCTGTAGAAAGGAAGACCACAGACACTGACATTTGGGGGTCCCTCGATGACACTGCCAAGCACTCCCTGGATTACCCTCTAGCAGAATCCAGCAATTGACAAGCCCTGCCCTCACACCCAAAGCTTCCAACAGCCAAGGAATGGGCTCTGAGGGTCACCAAGCATGGAATGAAAGTCTCTGGTATTGAAGATGGAGACTCCAACACAAGTAATCCAGAGAGCAGAGGAAATCACTAACAACAAAAGCCAAAGCAACATTAAAATTTTCTCAGAGGTAAGGGAAGACAGTGCAACCATGCATAAAGATCAGGAAGCCACTGTTCCCAAAAAAAAAAAAAAAAAATTACTGCGGAACAAGAAAGAGCTTTTTTTTTTTTTTAAGATTCAGTTATTTATTTAAGAGAAAGTGGGAGGGGGAGGGGGAGGGAAGAGAGGGAGAACATCACAAGCGAATTCTGTGCTGAGTGGGAAGCTCCATGCAGGGCTTGATCCCACAATCCTGAGAGCACGACCTGAGCAAAAAACAAGAGGCAGAGACTTGAACCAACTATGTCATCCAGGCATCCCAAGAAAGAGCTTTTTTTTTTTTTTTTTAAAGATTTTATTTATTTATTTGACAGAGAGAGATCACAAGTAGGCAGAGAGGCAGGCAGAGAGAGAGGCAGAAGCAGCCTCCGCCACTGAAGCAGAGAGCCCGATGTCGATGCCAATGCCAAGGCTTGATTCCAGGACCCTGAGATCACAACCCGAGCTGAAGGCAGAGGCTTAACCCACTGAGCCACCCAGGCGCCCCAAGAAAGAGCTTTTTAAAATAAAAATGCAATTAGAAATTTAAAAATAAAAATGAAGCACTGGAAGATAAAATTGACAAAATCTCCTGGAAAGTAGGACAAAAAGGGAAAGAGATGAAAGACAGGACAAAAACAATAAAACCCGGGGCGCCTGGGTGGCTCAGTGGGTTAAACCCTCTGCCTTCAGCTCAGGTCATGATCTCAGGGTCCTAGGATCGAGCCCCGCAGGGCTCTCTGCCCGGCAGGGAGCCTGCTTCCTCCTCTCTCTCTGCCTGCCTCTCTGCCTACATGTGGTCTCTGTCTGTCAAATAAATAAAATCTTTAAAAAAAAAAAACAATAAAACCCTACAGGATCAGTCCAAGATCCTTGACATCTTTTTTTTTTTTTAATTTTTTATCCCTGACATCTTCTAATAAGAATTCCAAGAAGAGAGCAAGAGAAGGTGGAGGGGACTACATTAATAAAAAGATAATTTCTCCAAAATTTCCCATGATGAAAGACTTGAATTTCCACATTGAAAAGATCCACTGGGTGCCCAAAACAATGAATGGAAGAAAAAAAAAAAAGCCTCTCCACAAAGTACATTATTAGAAATGCTAGAACCCCAGGAATAAAGGGATCCCTGAAGTTCTAAAGAGAAGAAAAACACTTCACAAATCAAGGATTAGGAATCCAGAGAGCAACTGGACTTCTCGGATAACAATACTGGAGCTAGAAACTGAAACGCAGTACAGCCCAGTCTTCCAATTCCAAGAGAAAATCACCTTCAGTCTTGAAATCCTTACCCAGACAAACTGAGTGGAGGGGAATATAAACTAAACAAGCAGACAGAGCTGCCTCACTGGGGTTTACCTGGCCAACGTCTGATGGATTCATGCCACATAAAGATGTTCAATGTGAAATATCACTCCTGCATCCAAGGTGTCAAAAACATTTCTCTACCATTCATAAGGAAGTGAGCCAAGAAGGGAAAAAAGGCTGAGTTCCCAGGTGGTCAGCAAAGGGAAAGTCCTAGATAACAGCCTGTCAAGCTCCCAGTCATACTGGAACAGAACGACTTGGGGCTCCAGGAGGGATGTCTCCAAAGAAAAAAATTAGATTATTCAATGAAATTGACCAATTTATTTGAGTTGTAAGAGCTCTTATCAGAGCATTTGGAAAATATGGATGACTCAGTAAGAAAACAAAAATGAGGGGATTATTAACTCCAGGGAGGAAAGGGGAGAGAGGGAAAGAAATGCAATCACGGTACATTATACTGCTGTGCTGTAAACAATTGATCATAATAATATAAACACCGACTATTGATTTAATTAAAAATTGTGCCATTATGGTTCTAGGAATCTAAAAGGCAGGAAATGAGCATCTGTGAGCCTTGTAAGAAAAAGCAAAGTCCAAATATTCCTTAGTAGGTAATCAAATGCACAATTTCTAAAATTGCAAAATCAAGAAACAGCAATGAAAGGATATTGTTTGAAAATATGGAGCTGATTCCCAGAGGGAGGTGAAAAATAAGATTTAAACCAGTGATTGCCTTTGAATGAGACTAGGGCACCGGGAAGGGAGGAACAAGGATCGCTGTTATTCATTATAACCCATTTGGTGCCATGTGACTTTTTAAACCCTCCTCTTGTATTATATTAATAAACAAAAATTATTAAAAAAAGAAAATAAGAGCGAAAATGGCTCAGTCGTAACAGCGGTCTCCCTCGGATTCCATTCTAGCTAGCAGTCAACATGTTGATGCCTGGAGCCATTAAATTAAGTCTCGAACAAGCTATAGTTAAAGTATTTACCTAATTACCCAGAGCAGCTCACCAGTCTGTCCACATGCACTTCAGAATCGCCTGAGGAGCTTTGTAAAAATACAGATGCCTAGGTCCTGCCCTTGCCCGTTCTGATTCCACCGGCCTTGAGGGGGCCTGGAAACCTGCCCCTGTTCCCCCAGATGATTCAGTTGCACAGCAAAGGTGCAGCAACCACTGGACTGGAAGCCGAAATTGTGAGTGCGTCTAGGGAGGGGTCAGGGGGCGGGATATGTGGTGTGTGTGTGTGTGTGTGTGGGTGTGTGTGTGTGTGTGTGTGTGTGCGCGCGCGCGCGCGCGCGCTTTTGTGTACATGTCACTGTATTATGAGGCTATCTTCCTCCCTCCCTCTTTCATCCCCTGTTATCTGAACTTAACCCATAAATACCTCTGGACTGCTAAAAAAAACATCGCCAGAAACGAGCCCCCATCGCATTTTAAACCCTGCGGTCGGATCTTTCTCTCCCAACCCTGGGGCTCCCTCTGCTGGCAGAAGTCTGTTAAAACTCTTAGCTTCCCAAACCTAAAAACTCATTCCATTCCTATGAGGTCATTTTTCCCCTGGGGTGGTTACCAAGCCCTCCCAGAACTTCCTGAACCCTCCGGGTCAGATCGGCAATGGAAAAGTCAACCAACGGGGGAAAGACTTGCCTTACGTGTGTGAATACATAAAGATCAGGAGGAACCCGGACGAGGCAGAAATGACAGTGAGAGTCTGTAGTCAAGCTGTAGTCATACTGTAGTCAAACCTGAGGAAAAGGAGACCTTAAGGAGTTTTTCCTCCCCTCCTTCCTCCCGCTCCGCCAAGAGATATGGATGAATGGGAACTGCACACCCATCTGCCTCCCAAAACTCAAAGGAAAGGAACACCTTAGGCTGAGGAGCTCCCTGAATTTGGAAGTGGAAGACAAAGGGTTCAATAAATATCCACGCTCTCTGTGCTTCCTGGAGTCCTTCTCCAGAGCCTGTACATCATACCTGTCTGTGGACTCTTGGATCTTTCCCAGGAGTTGAACACACACTCAGCCTAGCACAGGGTCTGGCACAGAAAAAATGCTCAAAAACATTTGATGGAAGCTTAACTCATTGCTCATGTGCCTGTACTCTCCAACACATAGCATTCCGGCTTTAGCTCCTCAGAACCCTCTGACACAGTCTCCAGGGACTCCTGTATGCAAGACCCAACCTATCCTTGGCACTTTATTATCCTCCTCCACCTTCCAAAACTTCAAGGCTGTGCTTCTCCCATCTCATTGAGATTCCCTTCCCCCACAGATTCCCTGTTTTCTCATCCTGCTTCCTGCTCCTTCTTGCCCTCTGCTGGCTCTCCTCTTCTGCCTGACCCATAAATGTTAGTGTACTATCCCCTCTTTGTACCCTTCACCCTCTCCCTGGTGGTCTCATTTATTCCTGCAGTTTCAATTTTACTGACAAGATTTAATTCTCCCAAATCGGTATCTCTAGCCTAGACCTTTCTCTTGAGCTCCAAATATCTACCAGCCATTTTTATCTGGATGTATGGAAATCACTTTCCTTTAAATACTCAAAAAATGCTCTCTGAGTACCTACTGTGTGCCAAGCACCATGCAAAACCTGGGAGATACAATGGCAAGACAGACCAGGCCTCTGCGTCCCAGAGCTAGGTATTGGGAAAAACAGACAAATGAGCAACTGTGAATGCCAAGTGATGGGAGCTGGGATATGAAAAAGGCCCAGTGGTCCAAGGGAGGGCAGGGAGGATGATTTTGAATGGCAGAATCTGAAAGAAAAGAATGGGGTGGGTAGATAATTAGTCCCTGGGAAAGGATTTCAAAATTTATGAAGAACCTACAAAGCTAAAATAGCAAGTCTGGACTTTATCCTAAGAACAGTAAGGAGCCACTGAAGAATAAATGCATGGAGTAGCGCTCACAGGGTACATCTGCAGTGTTGGCAACGGGTCAAGTGTTAGCAATGGTTATGCTGGATGGTAGTAGACCCATAGGGCTTTCACTCTATTATTATGCTTTATAAATTATTTATGGTTCAGATTTTTTTGCACACATCAAATGTTTCACAGCCTTTTTTTTTTTTTCATGACTGAATTATAGAAGGTGAGATAGGCAGAAGAATGAGGAGATTCCTAAAGCAGAAAATAACAGTGGCGTGAGTTAGGACAGTCATAGCAAAGGCAAATATTAGGAGATGGGTCAGAGATAGAATTGTGAAGTTTATTTTAGAATAAATTTATTTAGAAGATTAGGAGATGGGTCTAGAGATAGAATTGGGATGTAGAATTGACTAGACTTGATGAGTAATGGAATTTGGGGATAAGGAGAAGGAGGAATAAAAAAGGAGTTCCAAGGTTCTGGAGTATTCATTGGATGAATGGTGTAGCCATTAATTGAAATAGAAATCCCTAGGAGATGATGAGTAAAAATAGCAAGGTCATTGGAGAACAGTTTGGCTGTTTCTTAACAGAAAAACTTTGGCTGTTTCTTTAAAAAGTTAAACATAAATGTTCCATATGACCTAGCAATGCACTCCTATGTATAACCCAAGAGATAAAAACATGTAGACAAAGGCTGTCCACACATTGTGTGGATAGCAACACTGTTCATAGCAAATAGCAACACTGTTCATAATAGCCAAAAAGTGGAAATTTCAAATGTGTGTGTATTGGTGAATGGGTAAACAAAATATGGTATATCCATACAATGAAATATGATTTGGCAATGAAAAGGAACAAAGTACCAATACATGCTATGATATGGGTGAAGCTCAAAAGCATTAGGTTACAGTCAAAGAAATCAGACACAAAAGATCATATATTAGTGATTCCACTAATATGCAAGACAGAAAGTGGATTATTGGCTGCCTGGGGCTGGGGATGGGAACGGGGAATATTTGTAAATGGGTAAGAGATCTTTTGGGGGTGAGGGAAATGTCCTGAAATTCTCTTGTGGTAATGGTTTCCCAACTTTGTAAATTTATTAAAAGCTATTGAATCGGACACTTACCACAAGATAATTTTCTGGTATATAAACTATACTTCAAAAAAGTTGTTTAAAAAAAAATCAGATTAGTTTCAGCATGTTGAGTTTAAGGTTAAGTTTAGGAGGAGATTCCCTATGACCCTACAATTGCACTATTGGGTATTTACTGCAAAGATACAGATGTATTGAAAAGAAGGGCCAGGGGGCGCCTGGGTGGCTCAGTGGGTTAAAGCCTCTGCCTTCAGCTCAGGTCATGGTCCCAGGGTCCTGGGATCGAGCCCCGCATCCGGCTCTCTGCTCCGCCGGGAGCCTGCTTCCTCCTCTCTCTCTGCCTGCCTCTCTGCCTACTTGTGATTTCTCTCTGTCAAATAAATAAAATATTAAAAAAAAAAAAAGAAAAGAAGGGCTATCTGTATCCCAATGTTCATAGCAGCAATGGCCTCAGTCACCATACTGTGGAAAGAACCAAGATGCCCTTCAACGGACAAATGGATAAAGAAGATGTCGTCCATATATACTGGACTTTGGTCCAGTATAAATGGAGTATTATGTCTCCATCAGAAAGGATGAATACCCAACTTTTGTATCAACATGGATGAAACTGAAACAGATTATGCTAAGTGAAATAAGTCAAGCAGAGAGAGTCAATTATCATATGGTTTCACTCATTTGTGGAGCATAAGGAATAATACGGAGGACATGGGGAGATGGAGAGAAGTGACTTGGGGGAAACTGGAGAGGGAGACGAACCAGGAGAGACTGTGGACTTTGAGAAACAAACTGAGGGTTTTGGAGGGGGTATGTTGGGGGGTTGGGTGAGCCTGATGGTGGGTATTAAGGAGGGCACGTATTGTGTGGAGCACTGGGTGTGGTGCATAAAGAATGAATTCTGGAACACTGAAACGAAATTTTAAAAAATAAACTAAATTTTAAAAATTGAATGGATATTGTAAAAAAAAAATAAAATAAAATAAACAATGCAACAGATGTCTACCATGAAAAAAAAAGGAGGCATTAAAAAGATGAGGTTGAGTAAGCAGTTGGTTACACCACCTGACACTTAGGAAACAATGCTGCACAGGAGATAGAGATTTTTAAGTTTTATCAACACAAAAATTGTAATTGGAGCCATTGGAGTGAGGGAAATCCCATAGGGAAGAGAAAGAAGAAAGAAGTGAGAACAGAATCAGGGCCAACTCCAACATTCAAGGAATCCAAAAGGGAAGGGAAACCTATAAAGAACACTCAGAAGAAGCAATCAGAGAAGTAGGGAAAAAGCCCAGAGAATATAAATGGACAGAATCCAAGGGAAGAAGATGCTTTGGGACAGGAAAGAGAGCCCAGTAACACTGCTGAGCATAGCTCCAGGAGGCCAGAAGCCTCCAGAGGCTCAGGCATAGCATACAGAAGGAATGAAATGTTGATAGAGAGGATGAGGCTGGATTGATGAGCCTGAGGAGTACCAGAGACCCAGAATTTCAGACACAAGGCAAGAGCGAAGACAAAAGGTCAAAACAGGTAGAGTTGTGGAATAGAGATGGAAACCCCAGGGGGCAGAGGTTCCAAGTCTGGAAGTAAATGGCCACAACTGCAGATTGCAGCCTTGGATATTCAAGGCCCTTAAAGATGCAATCCCTGCTTACTTCTCTAAGCAGATTTCTAACTATGTAACCCCACCCCTTAAATTCAGCAATCCTGCCATATGGAATTGTTTGCAGTTTCCCAAGCATGCCATTCTCTTTCACACCTCCTTCTATTTTCTCACACAGCTTCTTCTGCATGGAAGTTTCTACAAACCAGCCTTCCCCTCTCCCACACACACTCCTGGAACCCAACTCAGTGCTACCGTTACCCTTCTTCATTTCACTCCTGCTCTTGTTTCAATATGGATCAAGGTTAACCTTGCCTCTAAGGCCCTGCCTACTTGCCCGTCCCCCACATGGAACAGCCTGTTTCCTTCGTTACACCCTGGGTAGGCCAATCTAAGATAGGCTACCTTGGCATCTCCCCCCAATTGCCTTCTTGTACCAGGAAGAGAGCTATAAAGGACAGTCCTCTTTACCTTATCTTCATAACAGGGCAATCCTTGTTTTCCAAATATCTCCTTTCACCTTCCTGCTAATGGTCTTTCTCCCTTTTGTTTCTTCAGAACTCTACCCTTCTCCTTAGCTCTTATAAGTCTCATGTTGCCCACTGTCTTTGGAATTTTGTGTCTGTGTGGATTCACTGTATGTTCGAAAGTAAATTTGATTTTCTCCTGTTAATCTGTCTCAAGCCACTTTGATTCTTAGTCCAGCAGAAGGACCTTGAAGAGGAGAGGAAATTCTCCCTCCCCAACAGTTGACATAGTCAGCAGGATACTTTAACTCATTGGATACTTCTTGCCCCAGACACAGCTGCTGCTCAAAGATCCTGGGACATCTGACATACAGCTGGCAGAAGGTAAGATTTCTTACCATGTCAGTCTCCCAGAATCTCTATCTGCAGAGTTCACTGGCATGAGAGTCCTTTTTCCCTCTATCTAAATTTAGATTAGCAGGAGAAAATATTTGTGGAACTAGTTCCTTGAGTCTAGCAACTCTGGTTAAATATGCTAAGACAACTCCTTGGTTACTGATCCATTTCTTTCCAGAGATGGTTTTTGTTTTTCTTTGTCTGTATCCTTTGTGTCTTTGGTCATGGAATGTGTTAGGTTGACACTGGGTTGCCCACTAATTTCCCTGCAATGCAGACACAGTAAAACAGCACACAGTCCCCAGCCTTGTGGCACATCCCTCCTAGGTATTTGTGTGGTTCTAAAATGATGTAGGAAACGAAGGCATAAGAAAAATTAAATTTCTTTTCTACTTACTTACAACCCATTGACGAGTCCTTGAAACAGGTAGAGTGACCTTCCTCTGGGAGCTCAAAGTATCAACTTTGCTAAGGGCAAAAGGAAATCTTAGCCTGATGCCCCAGGATCCTATGAGTCTACTTTAAGCATATAGAAATTCCTTTGGAAACTTCCTTTATCTCTACCCACCAAGATACTTGTTAACAATCATCCTCTAAGCACATGGCCCACCGATATATCTCTGAAGGGTCTCATGACTGAGTTTTTACTAAATAGTAATAAATGACCTTTTCCAAACAATAGCTAGCTCACTCAGGATCCTGGAAACCTTGTTTCCAAACTACCTTGGAGGTTTGTGCTTTCCCTAACCAACTCCCAACTTAAAAGTACAGAATTAGCCACTTTCTCATGACTCTAGTGCAATACTTTCTGCCCATGGGTTCACTCCCTGTGCTTTAATAGGGATTTTTGCCCTAAAGACATTCTCAAGAATTCTTTCTTGACCATTTGTTCTGAACCCCAACATTTTCAACATCATTTTGGTGTCCAAACATGTGGCTCGAGTCTTCTGATTTGGACTCTGAACTTCGGTGCAAACTTGGTGAGTACTTTCTCTTCTCTTTCTTTACTTTAATTTCAAGGCCTTTTTAAGAAGTATGGTCTTATTGGAACACTTTCATGTCAGTTGTTCATGCTGCAATCCTCTAGTCCTCTAGTGGCTACTCTACGGGGAGGAGAAAGCCTGCCTTTTGGCTGGAACTTAGTACCGTCATCAGAATTGTAATGAGACCCAGAAACTTGATGCCCTCTCTTTACTCATGTCCTTATACAAGCTGTCTGTCTTGGGTGCAAGATGGCCACCTAAGTCACCAGGATGGCTGCCGATCTTTAGGACTCCCATGTGAAGTTCCTCCTCTTTGGTCCAACGTGATCCCCTCCACATCTCTGGTCTAGTCACTTCTGGCTGGGAGACCTCCACTCAGAGCTGGCCAAAACCAGTACCTGATTGAATTAAAACCCAAACAGGGACCGTTTCCTAGGGAAGTTGGTTGTCAAAGTCTACATGTTAGAATGTCCCTTAGACCATCATGAATTTCCATCTTTACTATTTTCCATCAATGTCCTCTATTAACTACTTAGGTTATTTGGGTAATTTCCCCTTGTAAAACTTTTCTAATGTTTTCCGTGGGTTAAAAACGATGGGTTCTTCATGGCAAGGCAAGGCACAGTATCTTCATCCATACCTGGCACCCGTTTGCAGTCTAGAATGCAATGGGGAAGCTGGAGGCTAGTAGCATCCCTCCTACTGGGCCTTTAATGGCAAGGCAGTGATCATAGTGATTTCATTTGAGGGACACTATGGGTCACATTGACAGCGGGAACCTCTGACATATCTTGCATGGGTTGCCACCTGGGAGTGGGGCGGTGGGGTGGGGATTTTCTTGGTAATGGACCTTCTCTCTTCTTTAGTTCCCAAGGACTCTCCCTTTTAATGCCTTTTAACCCACTGTAAATTCAGTGGGTTTAATGCCTTTTAACCCACAATTCAGATTACAAAATTTAAGAAAGGACTGATCTCCTGTAACACTGCATGGCCTCAGTAGGATCTATCAGTTAGATCTCTTCTGCAGGAAACAGGGCAATGGACAGAGATATCCTAGGTACAAGACTTCATGGCTCTAAATCAGGACCTGGATTTAACCACCTCTTCCAGAACATGTTTAGTCAGTAAACAGGCCAGTAAACTCCCTCTTGAGATCCTGGATGATAATTATCTAAATAGGTCTCCTCCTGCCAGAATCCAGGTTGCTGGAGGAAACCAGCCACCCCTGATGAAAGGGACACTGACCCTCTCTCACCATTCCTCCTCCTAATAGATGTGGGAGCTTCTCCCTCATTCGTTTCCTGGGTTAATGGCTACAGTTGGAGGCAACTGTGGTTAGTGTACCTCAGGAGGGGAACTTTAAGGAATATTCCCAAGCAGCTGCCAAAACTCCCTTTGTTTCAGGAAGTGCCCTGTCTTCTTCACCCCAGCATCAACTACATATTTCCACTTTGGTGGGGAAAACAAACAAACAAACAAACAATACCCATAACGTGATTTCTGCTCATCTGTGAACTAATGAGGTTTAGAACAAGGAACCCTCTTTCTCTGCCTTCTGGCAGCTCCTGGCCTCCTACCTTCCCCTCCCCCTCCTCCTATTTCTGCAGCACCTTGGGTAGGGCCTGTATAACTGGTTCCTATACCATTCTCAGTGCCTCTGGTGCCCTTGCTCCTCCTCCTCCCCTGGCTGTCATGGAGTGAAGAGCACCCCTGGACTTAACACCACCCACTTCAGATTGCCCCACGGTGCCCCAGGTAAAAATGACAATGGGGAACAAATTGATTGGCTTTTAAGTGGACCCAGGTGGAACATACTTTGATATTTAAACTAATTTAAATTTGTTGGCTTAAGATAGATAGGTCTTTAGCATTCTTGGCACCAAGTATAAAACTTTGATTCTACCAAGGTTTACTAAAAGTCAAACTCATGTTTTCTCTGTTGCCATATGTTAGCAAAAAAGATGACTTAAGATGATAGCTAGTTTTGTCCATCTCAAAGTTTTCATGGGTAATTGTTATGATAGCATTCAAAATCTTCGATAACCCGAAGCTTTAAAGTTTTGTTTGGTTGCTAAATTGGGATTGGAATCACTGGACATCTAGGTATTTTTCAAATGGAATAAAGTGCTAAAGTATTGATTACTAAACATAAGGTTTATCTACTTTTGACTTCTTATTGCAGAGAAACTAAGGATATTTGGGTCTGTTGGAAAACCTGCTTTGTGCTTAAATGCATCTGTAAATTTGCCATCTAAAGAATTCTGGTGTAACAGTTCACAATTTGTTACTTTTTAGTTTTCACTGGAGACTAAGGTTTCTAAGGGTTAAAATTCGGCTAAATGTAATTAAGACTGATGGAAATAAGGGAAGCAATTCTGTGTGTATAAGAATGATCTAAGAAATGGGAATATATTTTTGTGGAAGGTAAAATAAGGTAATTTTGTCCTGAGACTTTTTTTTTAAGATTTTATTTATTTATTTGACAGGGAGAGAGAGATAGCAAGAGAGAGAGAGAGAGATAACAAAAGAGAGCGAGAGCACAGCACAGGAGCAGCAGGCAGAGAGAGAGGGAGAAGAACCCTCCCTGCTGAGCAGGGAGCCCAATGCGGGGCTCGATTCCAGGACTGCGGGATCATGACCTGAGCCAAAGGCAGATGCTTAACTGAGCCACCCAGGCCCCCTAACTGAGACTAATTTGAGAGGAATCAATTGGGGAAAAATCTGAATGCAAAGGAAAAGTTGTAGAAGGTTTGTGAAGGGAAATCCTTGGAAAGGAAATATAAGTGTGGTCAGGATGAACTGAGGTTGACGTAAATGGATTTTTAAAATACACTGGTGGGGTGCTGAGGTGGCTAAGTCAGGTAAGTGTTGGACTCTTGGTTTCGGCTCAGGTGGTCATGGTCTTGGGGTGGTGGGACTGAGCTCCCTGTCAGGCTCCACACTCAGGGTGGAATCCGCTTGGGGTTCTTTCCCCCTCCCTCCCATGCTTTCAAGCTCTCTCTCTCTATGAAATAAATACATATATGTTTTTAAAAATACACAGGTTTAAGATTGGAATTCTGCTTTCTCTCTGTTAAAAAGACAAGTTTTCTTGGATTGTTGATCTGCTCTTGATGAGAAAATGTGAACAAAGTTGTTTTCTCTTTGCACAGAAAAACCAGTGGCTCTGTTTTGTCTTTATCAGGTCTTTGGTGATCTATAATCCTATTTAGGCATGTGCTTAAAGACTTTCTAAGGTTTTAATGAACTTCTCCAAGATTTAAATCATAAACAAAATCTCTCTGACTAATTAGGCTTGTTTATTTGGTGTGTTACATTCTAATATAAGGTCATCACTTGATATTCTGATTACTGAAGTGTTCTCTATTGCAGAAATAAGTGTATTTGCTTGTCAATTGCATCCTAATGAACTCATATTGATGGGGTTTTGGAATCTAGGTGAAGTTCTGTGGGGTGCGGTCTGGAGCCAACCACCAAGAAAGAATTCTTGAGACATCTTTAATGCAAAATGGTGGTTTCATTAAAGCACAGGGACAGTACCTGTGGGCAGTAGAAGCTGCTGCACAGGGGTCTTGAGAAGTGGTGATTATACCCTTGGGGGGTTGGGGGAAGTAAGGAAAAGGGAGGTTTCAAAAAACTTTCATATGCTAAAAAGGACCAACTTAGAAGATATCTGAGGCCCTGGCATTGTCAAGTCTAAGGCGATTTTCCCTTCTAGCAAGGTATTAACATTAAGATAGTTGGGAGGTCCCTGGAAGAATGTCACACATGTTCCATGGGGAGGGGGAGAGGGATTGCAGGGGAGTTGCTCTGTCTTCACCCAGGCTTCTGCTCCCTCATCAAAATCATTTCATTAACAATGTCTATTTCTGAGTTTTTGTCATTTGTAAGTGTTCTGATGCTTCTATAAAATACGTTTCATCTTCAAGGAGATTCATAAAAAAGATTTTTAGGACAGAGTATTTGATATCTTTAAGATCATAAAACTGAAATGGGTAAGAATTTCCAGAACTAAAAAGCTGCATACAAACTAAATAAGAATCAGTAAGATGGGACTCAATAAATTGAGAAGTATGATTATAGTTTTTGAACTCTTATTTAAAATATTGCTGGTTCCCTAATGTTCTTCTAGATTAAGAAAACTTTCTCTTAAGATATCTATGACTTAGAAAAATATGATAAAATATTCCTTTGTGAACAAACTGAGGCATATAACTTTTCTTTCTATCTGAACCCTCTGAAATTCAAAAAGTCTCAGTAAGTATTCTTTCTTCTGTGGCAATCATACTCATTTGCATAAGTTCAATAAGAATCTGTTCTCCTTGTAAAAGGACACCATTGGAAACACTGGTTATTTTACCAAGGCTTTGACTGGAATGTCATATTTGAGAGACATGCATAGACTCAGATATAACCAGACAGCTTGGAGCAACTGAGGTTGACTTTATGAAACATGGAGCCATAAAGCCCCTTGGAAATGTTGGCCTGATACAGAGTTCCCAGAAGCTTCACCAGGTGAGTAAAGAATGTCACTTCCTGGCAGGTGCAGGAACCTCAGGATACTTTGGGGACCACAAAAAGAGGAATTCACCCAAATTTACAGGTATTGCAGGTGTGTCTGATGGCAAGTAATTGGCTTGGCTTCTGGCCTGGAGAGGCTACTAAAAGTTCAGTCTAGGTTCCTTATGAAAACTTTCTAGCAAAGCTGATTTTGAAAAATCTATACAGCCAGTTGCTATTGTTGCTGAACTTATGTAAATAATTAGGCCACTTAAAAAAAAAATTGGACTTGCTTTTCAAACCAATTAGTCTTGATTTGGATATCTCTGGAATTAGGAATGATTATAGAGAGAAAGAATTATGTTTCAATTACACACCTTTGTGGATGTTAAATTCTAGTTCTGATTGTCTTTAACTGCTGTTTGCTGAAGCTAGACAGCTTGAGGTAAACTTCAGAGAAACTGCCACTATAGTTCATGTACAGACAGTCCTCATGTTTGTTATTCTGTGGGGATAGTAACAGGACCTCAGGGGCATATGATTATTTGAGCAGCTGGAAAATGGAATTGACTCCCCTACAATTGTATCACTCAACTAGCACCTTGCCTGTATGGCTAGAATGACAATATCGTTCCCTAAAAGTCAGAGTGTAATCCACACTACGGGGTTAACTATGGATTTGTGAAGATAATGGATGACCCCACTTTCCTTATGATTGGATTGGATGATGCATTTGGAGATGCCCTTATCTCCTGAGACAAGTCCCAGTGATTTCTCGTAATTAGGGTATTATTAAGACTAGACCTAAAACAAAGAGGGCTTCTTGATGGTTTTATCCCTCTGCCATATTTGTCCTAGGAACTACCTCTAAAGGTAAAATTGCAAAAAAGAGGCTTTAGCCAAGCACACAACAGCCCTCCTAGTAGAAGAAGCATCAGACCTCACTATGGGACAGTCCCTGACAGTGATGACTCCACATCAGATCCAGAGTGTCTTAGAGACCAAAAACCACCAATGGTTGATGGGAGGCTGACTTATTAAATACCAGGCTATGCTCTTAGATACACCTGAAATAATACTTAAAATTTATCAGACTTTAAGCCCAGCTACTCTTTATTTTTTTTAAAGATTTTATTTATTTATTTATTTATTTATTTGACAGATAGAGATCACAAGTAGGCAGAGAGGCAGGCAGAGAGTGGGGGGGATGGCAGGGGGAAGCTGGCTCTCCACTGAGCAGAGAGCCCGATGTGGGGCTCGATCCCAGGACCCTGGGATCATGACCTGAGCCAAAGGCAGAGGCTTTAACCCACTGAGCCACCCAGGTGCCCCAAGCCCAGCGACTCTTATGCCCAGGCCTGACCATCGTATTTCCATGTTAGAACATGACTGCTCAGAGATTGTTGATCTTGTTTATTCCAGCAGACCAGACTTAAAAGAGTCCCTATTGAAAATGTGATGACAGTTGGTTTGCTGATGGCAGTGGTTTCGTGGAAAGGGACAAGAAAAGCTGGGTACACTATGAATCAGTCTAACCCAGACTTTTGAGGCCAAAGCCCTCCCATCATATGTGTCTGCCCAAAAAGCAGAGTTAAGAGTGCTCATTCATGCTTTACAATTAGCAAAGGCCTTGAATAATATCTATATTAACTCTAAATATGCCTTCCTAGTCCTACAGGCCCATGGAGCAATTTGGAAGCAAAGAGGATTATTACCAAGCCATAACTCCCTAGTCAAATATGGGCCTGAAATTATGACTCTTCTTGAGACTGTAGGCCTACCTAAGGAGGGAGCTATAATTCCCCTCAAAGGACATTAAAAGGATATGACCTTAGAATCTAAAGGCAACAATTTAGTAGACACACAGCCAAGCAGGCAGCACAAAATCAACAAACTGAAGTCTTATGCCAGTCTTAACTCCAATAAAGCCCATAACTCCTGTCTACTCAGACCAAGAAATTCACATAGCCCAGGAACGAGGATATACAAAATAAGCACAGGACTGGCTTCTTAATAATGAGAGAAAACCCTTTATACCCACAAATAACCAATGGAAGGTAATACGGGGTTTATACCAAGCTATCCATTTGGGTAAAAAGGCCCTGGAACAAATGGTTTAAAATATCTCTGATGGAATTAGCTTAACCACTGCCATTAAACAGGTCAATCATGTGCTAAGTGCAGCAAGCAAATCCTAGAGTGAGACTCACCCCAGCCCTCTTTTAGGGCCAGTCGGAAGGCAGTGGATGTATCCTGCAGAGGAATGGCAATTAGATTTTATGCAAATGCCACTTTGTAAAGAATATAAGTACTTCCTGGTTTATGTAGACACCTTTCCAGGATGGATGGAGGCCTTTCCTTATAAGACAGGAAAGACCACTGAGGTGACAAAAACTTTGCTAAAAGAAATTGTCCCTAGATTTGGACTCCCTCGGTCCCTAGAAGTGATAAGGGACCATCTTTTATCATACAAATGACTCAGCAAATAGCGCAGGCCTTAACAACTGATTACTATTTACATTGGGCCTAGCATCCACAGTCCTCTGGAAAGGACGATCCCAAACCAAGTAGCCCTTGGTATCCTAGCTCAAGGAGGCCCAGAATTGGATGGCTGGCTCCTAATGGGAACCAGTGACTATGTGGTTCTGACTCATGGCAATGACTTCCCCCAGGCTGGATAGACCACTGTACTCTGGGTTTAGGCTGGATGCATAGACATATTATTAAAACCAACCCAGCCAACCTTCCAAATTTAAAACCATGGTGGGGGGGGAGGGGGTGCCTGGGTGGCTCAGTGGAGTAAGCCTCTGCCTCCGGCTCAGGTCATGATCTCAGGGTCCTGAGATCAAGTCCCACATCAGGCTCTCTGCTCAGCAGGGAGCCTGCTTCCCCCTCTTTCTCTTTGCCTGCCTGTGCCTACTTGTGGTCTGTCTGTCAAATACATAAATAAAAATCTTAAAAAAAAAAAAAGAAAGAAAGAAAAACAACAGTGGATATGTTCTGTTTCATTGGCATGAACATCTAGTATCCATCTTTGTTCCCTCTTTGATACTGGAGGATGTCATTTGGCACATGGAAGCACTTGATAAGTACACAGTCAAAGCCCTAAATGACATTCAAAATAGCATTGCCCTATTAAATGCTGAAGTAACACAAATGCATGAAGCAGGTGTACAAACTAGAACGGCATTCGATGTTTTCACTGCTGCACGATGTGGAATTTGTGCTGTCGTAACAACATTCCAGATTATCACAAAAACATGTCTGGGCTTCTAACTGACATGAATACTCAAATTGGCACTTAAAAGGATCCCTCTCTTTCTTTTAATGATGGGTTGAACTCCTGGACTCCAAGAGGATTTTTGTCAACTATCAAAGGACTTTTATTTGGGCTTCTTTTTTCTTTTTGTTATTCTAATCATGTTTGCTGTTTTCTCCATGTCTCTCCACCTGGTGCAGAGACTCCTTTGCTGCCATAACTCAAGCCAACAGATGCTCCTTTCCACTTGGAAAGATCCATCATGTGGTCTCCCTTGAATTCAGCTGCCTCTGCCTTTTATAACTCCTATACATATAAACCCCCAACTGACCAGTGTTGACCCGCAGATAGGGACATCTCCATCCCCATATTCATCAGAAGAAAGCTACAGAAGATAAGACCTTACACCCTCAGCAACCTTAAAGATTTAAGGGTCAAAATTATTCAGGGGGGAATGATGTGGGAAACAAGCAAAAGAAAAATTAAATTTCCTGGGGCAGCCAGGTGGCTCAGTAGATTAAGCCTCTGCCTTCTGCTCAGGTCATGATCTCAGGGTCATAGGACTGAGCCCGGTGTCTGGCTCTCTGCTCAGCGGGGAGCCTGCTTTCTCCTCTCTCTCTCTGTCTGCCTCTCTGCCTACTTGTGATCTCACTCTGTCAAATAAATAAATAAAATCTTTTAAAAAATTAAATTTCCTTACTACTTACAGCCATTGACAAGTCCTTGAAACAGGCAGAGTGACCTTTGTCTAGGAGCTCAATGGCCTCAATGTTGACACTTTGCTAAGGGCAAAAGGAAATTTTAGCCTGACCCCTCCTCCACCCCTCCACCCAGTCTTCCCCACCCCTGCCCCAGAATTCCGTGAGTCTACTTTAAACATACAGAAATTCCTGCGGAAAACTTCCTTTGTCTCTACCAAGAGACACGTTAGCAATCATCCTCCAAGCATATGGCCCACTGATACACATCTGAAGGATCTCAGGACTGAGTTTTTACTCAACAGTAATAAATGACCTTTTCCAAATAACAGCTAGCTCACTCAGCGTCCTGGAAACCTTGTTTCCAAACTACCTTGGAGGTTTGTGCTTTCTCTAATCCCCTCCCAACTTAAAAATAGAGAACTGGCCACTTTCTCATGACTCCAGTGCGGCTCTTTCTGCCCCTGGGTCCAGTCCCTCTGCCTTTTTTTTTTTTTTTTTTAAGATTTTTATCCATCTATTTGACAGACAGAGATCACAAGTAGGCAGAGAGGCAGGCAGAGAGGGGGCGGGGGAAGTAGGCTCACTGCTGAGCAGAGAGCCCGATGCGGCTGGATCCCAGGGTCCTGAGATCATGACCTGAGCTGAAGGCAGAGGCTTTAACCCACTGAGCCACCCAGGTGCCCCCCACTCCGTGCTTTAATAAAACCACCTTATTGCACTGAAGACATTCTCAAGAATTCTCTCTTGACAATTTGCTCTGAACCACAATATTTCCACACCACAAGAGACCCAAGTCTTTAGCTAAAGTGGTTAAGATGCATATAAGATTTTTCCTTTTTTCTTGTTCTGTGTCCTAAGAGCTTGGCTTTGTGATCAGTGAGAATATTCTCTTTGGTCTCCATCATTTGGAAGATGTGTTTACCAGGGTACACCTTGGTGGCTAGTTGAAAAGATGAGGGATCTAATTCTGACACACTCTCTCTCCCCTCCCCACCTTTCATCCTGGGCCTTCCCACTTCTGAGTGGTGTTTGTCATGAAAGCATGTCTAGACCATAGGCACCTTTATCCTCTCAACCTTCATTGCTTATAAATGCTGGGAGTCCCATTTCTATAGCACCTGCCTAGTATCACAGATGAGTGGCCTGTGACTGGAGGAGTCTTATGATTTCCTAAGAGACCTGACACCATTTTCAGTACACCATCCTTACTGCCTGTGCAGTGAAGACCTTTTCTTTCTCAGACTAATCTTGGGAGTAAATTTTGGATCATGGCAGCTGCATCATCTATGCCCTCTTTGAATGACACTTGTGTCTTTGGTTAAGCCATTAAAAGGTTTATTGGTTTGAGCTGCTATTAATAGATCCTACTCCTCAATGGCCAGGTGATGGATCCTTTAAATTGTCTCTCTTTAGAAGAAAAATATTTTTTATAGAGAGTTCCCAATTGTCTTATTAGTATATCAGCTAACCTTAGGGAGTCCTTTGACAAGATGCAAGAACAGAAATTAGACTTAGGACAAAAATAAATGCCCACATCCAATGCAAATTTTCCTAAAATCTGGCTGTTTTAACTTCCCTTTCCCTACAAGATGTCCAGGGAACATCCAGCCTATTCTCTGGGTTCAAGGTATGCAATTACTTATATAAATGCTAAATGCCAGGAAATGAACTTAATAAAAGCACCCAAGGTTGGCAGTGAGGCTGGCTTTGATCCTACATCCCCGGGCTAGATCTATAAGCAGGATCTGCCCACTTTAGGTATTCCTGTGCCATGTCCTTTACAGGTGTGTCCTAGATCCCCCACTGCAGAATTCTTTTGCCTGGACAGTAGCAGATCTTTTAAATTATAAAGACTTTCCCCCACCCCCTCCTCAGAAAATTCTACCAAAGTTAGAGAGGAATTGGTTGATGACTATTCATAACCTCCCTTCCACAGAGGAAACAGGACCAAAATTTCTCCGCAGCCCTCCTACAAATGACCTCAAAAAGCTAATATTCAGGGACTAATAGAAGCCAAAGTTAAATTTTGTACCCAGAAAAAAGATTTTGTTAAAATGCTTTATATAGACTCTACAAAGGCATAAGTCTTTTGATTCCCATTTCACTTAAAAATCCCCTGATATAAAGAAGCAAATTTAGTTTAAAAAGCAGGCCAGTCCCTTGATATTCAGGCTGTAATCCAGTTCTTTGGGAGAATTAGAAACAACTGTCTTTGTCTTACAAAGCTCTACAAAACCAGAAATGCAACTCTAAAAATAAAAGTCAAAGCCCACCCATATTTACTAATCCCTAAAACTCGCCTATTCCTCTCAAAAGGATTGTAAATATAGATACAATATCAGAACAAAATTCCCCTGTATTAGAAAAAGTGGGGGGAGTAAATTTTTGATAGCAATTACCCTGAAATTTGAGGGGGGGAAACATTTTTCATTCTTTCTCTGTCCCTTGAAACTGTAAATATTATCATGTCTTTGTAGGGTAAATACAGCCCACTGTCACCTGAGACTGAAGGAAAAAAGGGAGGGGGGAAGGCTTTTTAAAATAAAAACTGCTAAAATGGCTCTTGTGCTCAGCCTCCAGCATCTCTGATAATAGGCAGATATGCTCCCAATCTCTACCTCAGAGAAATTTTGGATATTTACTCTGTGCCTTTGTGATGCAAATCTTCTACTCCCATCTTTCCTGGGACCTAAAAGCCATTCTTTGAAATACAAACTTAAGAGAGTTTTTCATCAGGAAAACAAACAAACAAACACAGAGGGAGGTATTTAAAAATTGGGTCTTCCTGTCCTCTCCACAAATATTAATAAAAATAAAAGCTCTAAGATTTTGTTTCCATCCGAATGTGTGTCCATATGTGTTGTAAATATGAGGTACTTTCTCTACCTCCAGGTGGTATTGCTAAAATTAATTTGCCAAAGAGCTCTTTTAGTTGGTTTGAAGGCAAGCATTTGCAAAACTTGGACATTCTAAAACTCAGAGAGAGAAACTAACCCAAATGTTTTTCCGGTTCACATGATCTGGGGAAATATTCAGTATTAAAAAGCTAATTTGAAGTTGTTTATCTAATTAAAATAAACATATCTTTAGAGTTATCAGCATTAAATGTGAAACTTTTATTCTACTTATATTTACTGAAAATCAAATAAGTTCATGCTACATCTCTATTGCAAAATTTGTCAAAAGGAAAAAAAATCTTCAAATAATCATTAACTTTGTCTAATGCCTCATGATGTTTTGTGGGTAATCTAAACACAATTTTAAGAACAAGTAAATTAAATGGATGTAAAAAGAGAAAAGGTTTGTAGGTAAACTTTTAAATAGCTTCCAAATCTTTAATAACCTGAAACTTTACAAAGTTTTGCTAAGTTAAATGATACATTGTTAAATTTGTTAAATATCTAGATCATTTCCAAACAAGATAAAATAACAAAACATTAAGTACTGAACATTGGTTTATTTAGTTTTGCTTAATTACAGAGAAACTAATGATAAATTCAGGTCTGCTAGTAAACATTTGTGCTTTATTGAAGGGTTGTAGTATGAAAAACACACACTTCTAAAAATTTTAAAATGTATTCATAAATTTGCCAACCTAAAGAATACTGGTATAACAGTTCACAAATTGCTTACTATTTAGACTTCTTTAGAAATTAAGGTTTCTAAGAGAAAATTTTTAATAAATGTAATTAAGGCTATTGAAAATAATAAAGGAAATAACTTTGTATGCAAGGAAAGTAAGATGTGTGTCTGGGGATAAAAAAAAAAAAAGAAGAAGCATGAGGAATGGGAACACATTTTTGTTGAGGGAAAAGAAAGTAATTTTGTCCTAAAGTGAGGCTGGTTATTTAAAGAGGGAAGACTTAGGACAAAATCTGAGTGTAAAAATGTTGCAGGTTTATGGAGAAGAAATCTGGAAAGGAATTTTATGTGTGATTAGTACTGGCTAAGATTAGAGTCAATTTAAGTAAGCAGATGAGTTTTAATATTAAAAATACACTGATGCAAAATTAAAATTTTGTCTTTCTCTTTGGTAAAAGGACAAAGTTTTCTTGAACTATTGGTCTGCTCTTAATAAGAAGTGGCAAACAAAAGTTTTTCTTCATCTTTAAAGTTACCTGCCTAGAAAACAAGCACTCTGTGTTTTCCCAAAATAATTTCCTTCATTTATCAAGTTTGATTACTTAAGAAAACTGAGCCTTAATATTTATTTTTTTAAAGATTTTATTTATTTATTTGATAGACAGAGATCACAAGTAGGCAGAGAGGCACGCAGAGAGAGAGAGGAAGGGAAGGCTCCCCGCCGAGCAGAAAGCTCCATGTGGGGCTCGATCCCAGGACCCTGGGATCATGACCTGAGCCAAAGGCAGAGGCTTTAACCCACTGAGCCACCCACGTGCCCCGAGTCTTAATATTTAAAAGGCTAAATTTTGCTTACAACTATATAACCTTTTGTATTTTCTTTTGAAATCTTCTATTGTCAATTTGGTTAAATACATAAATAATTATGACCCCAAAATGAAATTCTAAAATGAAATTTTTTGACCAGAGCACTCCTGGAACATTTCAAAGATTTTGTAAGAAATTTAATTAAGTAGGCTTATTTGGCATATTAGATTACATGGGAAGCATTGTCAAATAATTGTTACTAAACCCTCTTGGGTTATATTTATATAGATATTTTATTAAACTAAGTGTTCTAAAAATTGTATGAAAATCCTAGAAATTTGATGTCCTGATATGTTATCTTCTTGGAGTGTTGAGTGTCCGAGAAATAACGAAATTTCTCTGTCCATTGCATTGTAATGAAGTCTAATCAGATCTTTAACCCTGGTATTTTTTAAGTCTTTTCATTTAAAGTTACTGTTTTATTTCAATGCTGTTGCAAATGTATTTCATCTTAAGTGAGACTGAGAAAAAAACTCTGAGGATGGATTTCTGATAATCTTAAGATCATAAAATTAAACTAGGTAAGAATTTCCAAAACTAGTGGTAAAACTGGATTCAAAGAATTAACAACTTGGGGACTGAATGAAGAAGGAAACTATCATTTTTATGACTTTTTTGCTTACACCATTGATGACATTTTACAATATTTTGGTTTTTGCAGATTTCAGAAAATTTTTTCTCTTAAGCTGACTCACCTATAGCAGTGTGAGAAATTATACCTTTGTAATCAGAATTGAAACATTTATCTTTTCCTCCCTACCTTGTCCCTCCAGAATTTAAAAGCTCTCAGTGAGTGTTCTTTATATTTTCATGGCAATATATTTACTTGCATAAGTTTACTAAGAAACTGTTCTCATTGTAACAAGATACAAGAAAATTGAAAACACTGGTTATATTACCAAGACTTTGACTGAAATTTCATATTTTAGGGAGACATACATAGACCAGACATAGATATGACGCCACAGCTTTAAGGAACTAAGGCTGACTTTATGGAGCCAATAAAGTCCCTTGGAAATATCAGCCTGGTACCTTGGTTTCAGAGTTCCCATCAGGCTATGCAGTGAGTAAAGTCACTTCGTGGCAGGTACAGGAACCTCAGGATATTTAGGGGACCTCAAGAAGAGAGGAATTAACCCAAGTCCACAAGTATTGCAGGCAAAGTCTGATGACAATATTTGACTTAATCTTTGGCCTCAAAAGATTAAGAATTCAATCTAGATACACCTAATGAAAACTTGCAGCAAAGCAGGTTTTTATTTTTTTATTTTTTAAGTTTTATTTAAGTAATCTCTACAACCCCTATGGGACTCAAACCCATGATCCTGAGATCAAGAGTTGTACAGTCTACCAACTGAGCCAGCCAGGTGCCTCAAAGCAGGTTTTATTTTGTTTTGTTTTTTTTAAGATTTATTTATTTATTTGACAGAGAGAGAGAGAGAGAGATCACAAGTAGGCAGAGAGGCAAGCAGAGAGAGAGGGGGAAGCAGACTCCCTGCTAAGCAGGGAGCCCGATGTGGGGCTCCATCCCAGGACATTGAAATCATGACTTGGGCCGAAGGCAGAGGCTAAACCCACTGAGTTCCCCAGGTGCCTGCAAAGCAGGTTTTTAAAAAGCCTTTGTGGCCAACTGTTATTCTTGCTGCACTTAGGTAAATAATCAGGTCAAGTGTTTTTTGTTTGTTTGCTTGCTTGCTTGTTTTTGAAACTAGACTTATTTTACAAATAAATTATTAATCTGGCTCTCTTTGGTAGACATGGGGGTGACTGTAGAGAGAAAATAGGTTTCAACAACAGACCTGAGCAAATATAGATTCTGATACTGTTCACTATAAACTAGACCAGAACCTGATTTCTTCTAGTGTCCTCCAATACCTGGCTACAACCCTGCAGAGTAATGTTTTTGATATTTCTCCCACTTCCTGAGTTAGATTCACTTGAGCACCAAAATGCCCTTTGTCCTGAAGCCCTGCAAACTAAGTACAAACAACTTGAACTAATGTTCAGAGAAATCACCACAACAGCTCACATGTAGGCAATCTTCATGCTTGCTGGTTTGTGGGCAAAAATATCACCAAAGACATTCAAAACTACAAACCAGGAAAATCTGTCACCGGCTGCTGTCACACTATTTGAAGATGCTTCAAACTTGACATCTAGAAATTTTCTCTCAGAGAAATTTTCCCTCAGAATTCAGAAACTGGTTTATAACTTGATTCAATCATTAACCATTGTTTTTTGTTTGTTTGTTTGTTTTCATAGAAATGCCTCATCGCTTGAACCATAGGCCTAACTTTGAGAAAACACCTCAAATACTACCTCCTAAAATGATTTTAACTACACTGACCTATTGCTGAGACTGGTTCAGTGAGCTTAGACAATCTATAGGCTCAACTTTTAATGTGTGAAATGCCAGGGAAGTTTCAGAGGACAGAACTGCAGATTGCCCCAAGATGGGCCACTTTGGCTTGAACATTATTTTGAGTTAAAAGCAGTCAAAACCCAGCAGATTCAGGAAAAGCTCTTTATCTCCCCCTCAACTCCCTGCTTCTACCCAGAAAAGAGCTAGAGAGGAGATTCCTCTTTACCTAAGAAACTTATCTGCATAATGGGGCAATCTTTGCTTTCCAAACATCTCCTTTCACCCTTCTGCTAATGATTCCCCCCACCTTTTGTATCCTCAGACTCCTACCCCTCTCCTTAGCTCATATAAGCCTCATGTTGCCACACTGTCTTTGGAATTCCATGTCTGTGGATTCCCCATATGTACAAAACTGTTACATTAATCTCCCATTAATCTGTCTTTTCTCAATTTGATGATGAGTCCAGCGAGAACAACTTTGAAGAGCAGAGGAAATTCTTCATGTCCTCCACAGCCTCCACCACAGACTTCTATCATATCACTAGTAACTCTTTATACATTTCAGTTACTTCCCTGTCTGTCTTCTTCTGGGACTTAGAAAGCATTTTATTTGCTTTTCATTCATAGGACCTGACCCATAGTAAGCACTAAATAAATTTTAGCAGGTGAAATCTCCCTTCAGCCACCATAGGGCATGTATATCCCTTTTCCTCCTTCCTACTTAGGGCCCTTTTGGGGGCTGTCTACGACCAGGCTGCTGGTTTTCATTGTGTGAAAGTGGATGAGGCAGTCTGACCTCTGCTAGCAATAGCCATGGTCAAGAATGTTTTGTTGACACCTAACGCCCAGTAGCCCAGAGTTCCCAAAGCTCTGTGCCACTTCTGGGATTGCCAGATAAAAAACAGAATGCCCAGTTAAACTTGAATTTCAGATAAACAATGAATACTGTTTTAGTATAAGTATATCCCATTCTGTTGTAGGGAAGGAAATTTTATCACTCCAAGATATGTCTTTTTCACACATTGATTATTCTAATCTGGTTATTTTTAATAAACTGTGGGCACAAGAGAAGCTCTGAAAAACAAGTAGAAGTTATCTTTTTGTAAGAGACATTTACATGTATAAGGGGAAAATCTCCATTTGTAAGGGTGTATCCTTCAGTACCAAGAGGAAGGAGGTGACTCTAAATATTCTAAATAAATGTTATCAATGGAGAAAGCAGGGACTTAAATCTGCATAATAACCTTACACTTGACTACTATGCTTTTCCTGGTAATTTATAGCTGACTCCCCACACACAACATCTTTTGTCTTTAGCTGGAGACAGTATTTCAGGGGTAGCTTCAGCCTTTTCAGGGTGTTAGTTTCCCCGGCTCTCTCCCAGGTATATAGGAGGCATACATGTTATTAAACTTTAGTTTTTACTTTCTCCTGTTAATCTGTCTTAAGTCAATTTGATTCTTAGACCAGCTAGAAGAACCTTAAAAAGCAGATGAAAAATTTTCCTCCCTAACACATAGCCCCCAAATGTATTTGTTGTGTGTGTACAAATATATACATATATCCATAGTTTATATGTATTTGTTGATTATATATATCCTAAAAAACATATTCTGCAGTTCAACTTTAACTGGGTGTCCTGTATTTCTATTTGTTAATCTGGCAAACCTGCTTCCCGCCAAAGGGAAGCGGCTTCTCTCTAATGCCGAAGGCATGTGAACCCTAAAGAAACCCACCCAGCTGAGGCTGCCATGCCACCTTGATGTGCTTCCTGAAAGCTGGACTGAATGACCAAGAAAAAAGCACAAGATGGTCCAAAGCTCAAAAGTGTGAGCTGTGTGGACTTCTTCCACTGCTCCTCATGTGCTACCACTATCTTACCAAAGTTGCCAGAGAATAACTTTTTCACTTACTGTGGTGGGCCCTATCTCTCCTCCATGCTCAGATGAAAATCCATGGGAGTTAGGCCAAAGGAAAAACCTGAAAAACTGCAACTACAGCATGTTTAGAATTGTCTCTGCCCCACTCCCACTGAGGGGCAGGGATCAGACCACGCTTCAGGCCTCATCAGGTACCTGTTCTTTCCCAAGAGGATCTTGGCTCTCCCACACAAATGGATTCCAGGTAGTCTGCCCCAACATTCTCCTGGCCACAGACCATATGTGACAGGTGAGGGCAGGACAGCATACACAGGGCAGTTTATCCCATCTCTAGTTCATTTTCTTTGACTTTGAGATTCCATTAGTTAGAAAAGATGAGAAAAATCTGTCCCTTAGGAGCAGGGTCATGCAGAAGGGTTGACAAAGAATTTCTCCCCCACACCTCATTAGATATGGGGAGGGGTGGGAGAAAAAGGGGGAAATGTGTTATTAGAAGGAAACTGTGTTATTAGATAAAAATGATATAAAGTGGTGGCTGTGTCCATAACTTGGAACAAGTTGTGACAGCTGTGCACAGATTGAGTTCCTAAAAAATCAGACCTGAGAAACTGGATTGTATAAAGTGGTGGTTGTCTCCATAAGTTGGAACAAATTGTGACAGCCATGCGCAGACTGAGTTCCTAAAAAATCAGACCTGAGAAACTGGATGGGTGGGAAAGGTAAAGAGAAAGGGAGAATTTTATGCGTTCTAATATGATAAGCTCCTTTCCTGTTTCAGCATGCTGTTGGTGTTTTCCCAGGGAAGGGAGAATCTCCAAAATGAAAGGGCTCACCCACCTTTTACTCTGAGGTCTTCCCACCCTTCCCCTGGTGGGGTTAGTTTTCAAAAAGAAGAGACCACTTAACAAAGCTACTAAACAGTCCTCAAAACCCCCCATAGCTGCTGCTGCCTCAGAAATGACAGGTGCACCTTTCATGATCCACATCTTGTGCCAAATATCCACATCTTATGCCAAGTGCCAAATGCATGGAAATTCCTCGTTGGCTGCCTCTCCTCACAGTACCACCACCCACTAATATATTCGTCCGATCAGATCTGGCCCATTCCATACGGTTACTTTCCCATTCAATGTCCTGCTCTTCTCGCCTTGTTACTTCTTGACCCGTATAGTCAGGTGAGAATGATCAAATCAGAATTCCTTGCTGGGCTGGGACATGTGCCTCCAGCTGAGAGGGACCCACTTTGCGTTTTTTAAAACTACCAGGTTGTGTTTAGGTATTTCGTGGGAAGTCTGCTCTAAAGTGTATGTGGTTGATGCATTACAAGGAAGGGCCAGCATTAAGGAGTGGAGTGAACAGCTAGCTTTGTTGCCATGGCAGTGAAAGGAGTTTTACTTGAATGGTGAAAAATATGACTCCAAACATTTGCTAGGTGAAACATTCATATTTCCTTTTGTTTTATTTATTTATTTATTTATTTATTTATTTATTTATTATTTTGTTGAGAACCACTAGAAAAGGAGTAGGGAGTGGGGCTAAAGGTTCTAGCCGGAATGCTGAGTCCCAGTGATTTCCCTGGATAAATCAGGCTGCAGAAATATAGCAATTTTCTCATTGCTGCAGCATCCAGGAACACTAAAACAGCAAAGTTCACTGACTGTCTATTTTGGAGCAGGGCTAGAGGGAGATGGAAAGAAACAAAGATAAAAAGATCCAGTCCACATCCTCCAGGAGTTTATAAGCTAATAAGAGAACCAGGCATGAAGATATGGACATACCTTGGATCAATGTTTATTACATAATCTGTTCAAAGTGTGGCAGCAATGCATCTCTGAGACGCTTTTGGGGGTTTGAAAGGTTCACTATTTTCATAATCATGCTAAGACATCATTTGCTTTTTTTCTTATTCTTTCATAAGTTTTCTAGAAGCTACAGGATGTGTGATAATACAAAGAATAATACACATATACTTATATTATCTTGAGTTGAAAGAAAGTTCTCAGTCTTGGGTGACTGGCTAGCTCAGTTGGTAGAGCATGCAACACTTGATCTCAGGGTCAGGAGTTCAAGCCACATATTAGGCACAGAGCTTACTTAAAAAAAAATTCTCAGTCTAATTTTTTTAATGGAGCCTCCACTAATTAAAAAAAAAAAAGTTTAAGTAATCTCTACACCCAACATGGGGCTTGAACTCACAATGCCAAGATCAAAAGTCTCATGCTCTACCAACTGAGCTGGCCAGGTGCCCCCTCAGTCTCAATTTCTAATATATCAATATGAATAGTAAAACCACGTATAGGCACACTTCACCTTATTGCATTTTGCTTTATTTGCTTTGCAGATACTGTGTTGTGTTGTGTTGTGTTTTTAGATATTGTGTTTTTATAAACTGAAGGTTTACAGCAACCCTGGATCAAGCAAGTCTACCAGCAACATTGCTCACTTTGTGTCTCTGTGTTACACTTAGACAATTCTCACAATATTTCAGACTTTTCCATTATTATATTTGTTATGGTCTATGATAACTGATCTTCGACATTACTATTGTAATTGTTTTGGGGCTCCACACACTGTGCCTATGTAAGATGGCGAAATTAATAAATAGTGTTCCGACTCCTCACCAAATGGCCATTCCCTCATCTCTCTCCCTTCCCTCAGGCCACCCTATTCCCTGAGACACAATATTGAAATTAGGCCAACTAATCATCCCACAGGGGCCTTTCAGGTGAAAGGAAAAGTAACACATCTCTCACTCTAAGTCAAAAGCTAGAAATGATTAACCTTAGTGAAGAAGGCGAGTCAAAAGCCAAGGTAGGCTGAAAGCTGGTGTTCTTGTGCCAGCTGGTCCAGTTGTGAATTCTAAGGAAAAGTTCTTGAAGGAAATGAACACTGCTGCTTTAGCTAACGCCCAAGTGATAAGAAAGTGAAACAGCCTTATTACTGATATGAGTGGTCTGGATGGAAGTTCAAACAGCCATAACCTTCCCTTAAGCCAAAGCCTGATCCAGAGCAAGGCCCTAAGTCTCCTCAATCCTATGAAGGCTGAGAGGTGAGGAAGCTGCAGAAGGAGCAGAGGTTAGTTCATGAAGTTTAAGGAAAGAAGACATCTCCATAACCTAAAAGTTCAAGGGGAAGCAGCAAGTTATCCAGAAGGTCGAGCTAGGATAATTACTGATGGCTACAGTAAACAACAGATTTGTGTGTAGACAAAACAGCTTTCTATCTGAAGAAGATTCCACCTAAGGACTTTCACAGCTAAAGAGGAAAAGTCAATGCCTGGCTTCAAAGCTTCAAAGGACAAGCTAACTCTTTTGTTAAGGGCTAATGCAGCTGGTGACTTTAAGTTGAAGCCAGTGCTCATTTACCGTTCTGAAAATCAGGCACCTGGGTGGCTCAGTGGGTTAAGCCTCTGCCTTTAGCTCAGGTCATGATCTCAGGGTCCTGGGATCGAGCCCCACATCAGGCTCTCTGCTCAGCGGGGAGCCTGCTTCCTCCTCTCTCTCTGCCTGCCTCTCTGCTTACTCGTGATCTCTCTCTGTCAAATAAATAAATCTTTAAAAAAAAAAAAAAGAATGATGCTAAATCTACAGTGCCTGTGCTCTAGCGACGGAACAACAAAGCCTAGATGACAGCTCACCCACTTAGAGAATGTTTTAAGTCCACTGTTGAAACCTACTGCTCAGAAAAAAGAAATTATTTTCAAAATATTACTGTCCATTGACAATACACCTTGCCACCCAAGGGCTCTTATAGAGACGTAGAATTAGGTTAATGCTGTTTTCATCCTTGCTAACACAACATCCATTCTGCAGCCCATGGATCAAGGAGTAATTTTGACTTTCAAGTGTTTTTACTTAAGAAATACATTTTGGGATACCTAGGTGGCTCACTCTGTTTAAGCATCTGCCTTCGGCTCAGATCATGATCTTAGGGTCCTAGAATCAAGCCCCACATTGGGCTCCCTTTCCCTCTGTCCCTTTCCCTCTGTCCCTCCTCTTGCCCATGCTATCTCTGTCTCTCTCCCCCTCTCTCTCTTAAATAAATAATTTTTCAAAGAAATACATTTCACAAAGTTATAGCTGCCATAGATAATGATTCCTCTGATGAATCTAGGCAAAGTAAATTGAAAGCCTCCTGGAAAGAACTCACCATTCTAGTGCCATTAAGAACACTCATCATTCATGGAGAGAGGTTCAAATATTAACACTAACAGGAATTTGGAAGAAGGCGATTCTGACACTCATGGATGACTCTGAGGCGTTCAAGACTTTAGTGGAGGAAGTCACAGCAGATGTGGTGGAAATAGCAAAAGAACCAGAATTAGCAGTGGAGCCTGAAGGAATGGGTGAATTGCTTCAACCTCATGAGAATACTTAATGGAGGAAGAGTTGCTTGTTATGCGGGAGCAAAGAAAGTGGTTTCATAAGAGGCAATCTATTCCTGGTGCTGTGAAGATTTTTGAAATAACAACAAAATATTTAGAATATTGCATAAACTTGGTTGATAAAGCAGCAGCAGCGTTTGAGAGTCTTGACTCCCAAGTTTTGAAGGAAGTTCTACTTCTTTCTGTAGTATTATATGCTACAGAGAAGTCATTCACCAAAAAAGGAGTCGATCAACGTGACGAACTTTACAGTTGTCTTATTTGAAGAAATTGCCACAGCCACCCAACCACCAGCAACTACCACCCTGACCACTCAGCAGCCATCCGCATTGAGGGAAGACCCTCCACCAGCGAAAGGATGAAAACTAGCGAAAAACGCAGAGGATGGTTAGCATTTTTCAGCAATAAATAACTTAATTAAAGTATAGATATTTTAAAGACGTCATGCTATTGCACACTAAATAGATTACGGTATAGTGTAAACATAGCTTTTACATGCACAGGGAAACCAAAAACCTCACTGGACTCACTTTATTGTAATACTTCCTTTTTGGCGGGGGGTCTGGAATTGAACCTGCAGTATCTCCAAGATCTGCCTCTAGACAAAAATGGAGAGCCTCGGTAATTTTTAAAGATTGTAAAGGGATCCCAAGACCAAAAATTTGGAGAACTGCCATGACTTCATATATCATCTACCGTTCCATGGTGTCCTCGTTTCTCACAAATGCATTTTACTGGATAAAAACTGTTTCATCTAGTTCATGAAAATTACTTTATTGAATGCTTTCTCTGTATCCTTATTCTCTAGCACAATAACTAATTATTAAACTGTCTGTGTTTTCTTTTGTGCCTGTTTATGTCTACGTGGGTCTTTTGAGCAGCACAATGTGGACTTCATTTTTTAGCTCAGCCAAAAATCAGCAATAGTTGATGGATTTGTTTTATGTTCTATCATCTGCAGTTTTATCTTTATTTAAAAAAAAAGATTTTATTTATTTATTTGAGAGAGAGACAGTGAGAGAGAGCATGAGACGTGAGAAGGTCAGAGAGAGAAGCAGACTCCCAGTGGAGGGACTCGATCCCGGGACTCCAGGATCCTGACCTGAGCCGAAGACAGTTGCTTAACCAACTGAGGCACCCAGGCGCCCTGCAGTTTTATCTTTTATCTTTGCTTTTGCTTTCCTTAAATATGTTTTCTTGTAGTGCATCTTAAAGTCTTTTTTTTTTTTTTTAAGATTTTGTTTTTTTATTCCACAGACAGAGACAGTGAGAGAGGGAAGACAAGCAGGGGGAGTGGGAGAGGGAGAAGCAGGGTTCTCACTGAACAGAGAGCCTGAGGCAGGGCTGGATCCCAGGACCCTGGGATCATGACCTGAGCCAAAGGCAGATGCCCAATGACTGAGCCACCCAGACACTCCAAAGTCCTTTTTTTAAAAAAATCAGAAAATAAACTTCCCTCATCTGTCCATCTTTCTCTCTCTTTTTTTAAATTTTATTTATTTATTTGACAAAGAGAGATCACAAGTAGGCAGAGAGGCAGGCAGAGAGAGGGGGAAAGCAGGCTCCCTGCTGAGCAGAGAGCCAGACATGGGGCTCAATTCCGGGACCCTGGGATCTTGACCTGAGCCAAAGGCAGAGGCTTAACCCAGTGAGCCACCCAGGCACCCCTCTATCTATCTTTCTCACCATTTCAGCAGCATCATATTTTAAAGTAACTTTTCATTGTTTTCTATAATTTTGCTATTAAGAGGATAGTACTAAGAAAGTACAACTTTAAATTTCCTTCCATCTGGAGATGAAAATGGAGTCTAGTCTGTAACATGTCTTGGCAGCATAAAGCCCTTTATAAAATTATGCATATATATATCTTATAGTTCTGTCAGGATATAATGTAATTTCCCACTTGAGTTTTCTTTATTTTTTTTTTTTTTCTATTTTGTCTTCCATAAACCTTGAGCTCTAGCTAGCCCTCAACTGTTGTCAAATCTCCATTGTTTTCAGGAAGTGAACTTCACAGCTGTGAGCCTTTGTTGACAAATTGTTTCATCTCCTCTGGGTCTTAAGTTATTTTCCCTTACTCTGAAGTGAAAACTCAGAGCATGTTCCCATACACTGTACTTGGGGTTATAACTCAATTTCTCTTAATCTTGTGTGAATCTGCTGACCCCCACCCTTAACCCATATTCTTCTTCCCAAAACATGGGCCCCCATTCTTATCCTAACATTTCCATGGAAATGTTTTCTCATATATTTCTCTTATATTTGCTCTGTGATGGGGGAATTTTTATGGTTGGTTAGTTGGTTTGAAGCTGAAAAACGTAACAATAATATATCTAAAATTCTCTTTTTGAGGATAGTTGCTTACTGAATTCTTGCTACAAACATACCAAAGTGGTTATTTCTATATTTCTGTGGTTATTTCTATAATTCTAAATTACTAGGGGTTTCCTCCTCTGGCCCTCTGATTGTTACTAGATCAGTCTTTAGCTGGATGTGGGCTTTGAGGGCTAATTCTGCTTCAACGGTGCCAGTTCTGTTTGCTCCTGGGCCAGATCCCCTCTTTCCTTACATCTTCATGTATATTGTTCCTCTGTAGCATTTACAAGACCCAATTTAATAGCGTAGTGCCTTTTTGTTTTGTTTTGGTTTGGTTTTTGGCACTCGCTATTTCTTCTTTTATTTGCTGTTAAAGTAATAAGTGTACGTTCCGTTGCACTTGCCTGAGAGTCTTGAACCGGTCTTGGGTTTCCCGCCATCTGGGTTCTGGCTGGCTTGCATTCCCCTTTGATGTTGTAATACTTGTTCATTGAACTTGAGTGTGGGGCTTATAGGACTTGTTTGCTTTTTTTTCCCCCCAAGATGAGCACATTTTTTTTTTCTTAAGCTTATTTTTCTGTTTTGTGCTGTTATTTTTAATTGCTTCCGACTGGGAGGTGGGGCCAAGAGTGAGATTTGGCTTGAATTTGGCTTGAATTTGCTATTACTCACATTTCCCCAGAAGCCCCGCACACACTTTCTCTCTGCCTTTGACATACCACTTTTGAAAAGCCGTTGATTCTTGGCATAAATGGTGTTAAGAGGAAGATGGGCCCTGGGTAGCGATGTTCAGGAATCCAGTTCTGTACAGTCATGAGCTTGGCCATCTGGAAGTCTCTTCTTGCTCAATGAAATGGAGTAAACATTGTCCATTATGAAATCCACCACACAGGCTGCCAGGGACGAATGGGATCCCACCCAAAGCCAATCGCTGCTCTGACAGGGAAATTGGCTAGCACTGCCTGAGACTACTCCAGCCTCCCCCGTCCCTGATGTCACAATTCAGAGGCTGCTGCCTGCCTAGGAGGTTGTAGAAAGCTCTGTAGGTTCTCTCTGTGTGTCCTACAGGGCTCCTCGGGCCAGGTCTCTGTCTGATGGCTTTTATGAAAAAATATCTCCCCCCCATTCTGGGGTTCTTCTTGGCCTACTACTACTATTCCGCGATTGAGGAATTCAGACCAGGTAAGTACCAATGTATCTAATTTGGGAGAAATAGATAAAAAACACAGGGGTGGCTGGAGGGTTTCTGAGGATCAGGATGAGTTCTTGATCCCCAAAGTTGTTGAACAAGAGGAACCCTGAGGTGGGACTGTATTTCTGTGTCTTCCAGACATGGAAGGATATGGATAATAGCAGTGTGGGGAGGGGTAAGCATGTCACCAACAGACTGCCAAATAGTCCATGCTTTATTTGGCACCCTTAATGGAAAGCAATTTCAGATTCCCTACAAAAAATGAGGGTAATTCCAAAATTTACAGCACAGGCAGATAATCGGGCTCTAAGGAGGGACTGATGAGTGGGAGACCAGAAAGGACTCTGGAGTTGATGACTAAATAGAAGTGAGGGGAAATCCCTGGAATTTCTATGAGCACATGTGTTTTGATGAATTTTTGAGTCTTATTTCAATTGAGTAAAATTGGGTAGTCCAGAAATGTCTGGAATTCCAGTGTCGTAGCCGAAGCCTCCGTCTATGGACATTTGTAAGAAGGACAGCAAGAAGGCTTGTTTTGAGCAATCAAGCTAAGCCTCCCTTTCAGAGCATGTTCATGAAAGACTTGAACTGTTCCTTCATTGATTTTGCAGTTTGAACAAAGTTGATCTGGGCTCATAATCTTTAGACATTGAGGTCAGGCTGTCCACATGCAGAGTGGAAGGAAGACTGCTGCCAGCTTGGGTGTGGCCCTCACTTCCTTTTGGGTTTCACAGAGATGCTCCAAGGAAAGAAAGTGATTGTCACAGGGGCCAGCAAGGGGATTGGAGAACAGATGGCCTATCATCTGGCAAAGATGGGAGCCCATGTGGTGGTGACAGCAAGGTCTAAAGAAACGCTAAAGAAGGTGAGGGTTCTGCACCCACAGACACGTGTCACATACACATGCCAACACACAGAAACTGGCACACCCATACACAGGTACAAACACACACACATATACACACACAGGTTCAAACATCCACAGGAATATAAAGAGAATGCATTTAAGCTTTGATTCCTATGCACACACACGCATATCTCTCTATCTTTCTCTGTCTATCTATCTATCTACCTATCTATGTATCTATTCTCACAGACATGCCTATGCACACACATTTACATTTGGGATCATGGATATAGAGATATGTGCTCAGAGACCAAAATTCTAGTACCTACTCATAAATTCGTATTCTCATCCCCATTCAGACTCTCGGACACATGCTTTCTCATATACTCAGACTTACAAACCCAAGGATATAAACATTCACAAACTTAGGGCTACTCACACGGAGACTAGCATCCACACCAAGAATGAATTCACATACATCTATTCACAGAAACTCATAAGCACAAGTCATGAACTTAAACCCCAGCACAGTGATGATTTCTTTACTTACACCGTCCCTGAAATACTTCGACACAGGACCAAGATTGTGTCAGGTGGCACTTAGCAACGCACACGCTCACTGAACTCACACTCGTGCACATATATCCCTACCATTCTTACCAAAACAGGGTTGTGAGCAACTTCCCATTTAAACCCCCATGACTTCAGAGATTGTCCCCAAAGTCTGCGGCCAAGACTGACGCCATTGCTGCTATGTCCCCACAGGTGGTATCCCACTGCCTGGAGCTCGGAGCAGCCTCAGCACACTACATTGCTGGCTCCATGGAGAGCATGACCTTTGCAGAGCAATTTGTTGCCCAAGCTGGAAAGCTCATGGGTGAGGCCGCTTCTCCCCCCTCCTCTTCTGGACTCTGTTCTACGGGTCACCAGGGAGCTTTGGGGAGGGGGAGAATGGGAGGAAAGGTATCCCCCCGGATGTTTTCTCTCAACACAGCCATCTCTTGCAGGGGGACTAGACATGCTTATTCTCAACCACATCACCAACGCTTCTATGAATCTATTTAGCGGTGATATCCACCTCGTGCGCAGAAGCATGGAAGTCAACTTCCTCAGTTACGTGGTCCTGAGCGTTGCTGCCTTGCCCATGCTGAAGCAGAGCAATGGAAGCATTGTTGTCGTCTCCTCGAAGGCTGGTGAGTGGCACTGGGACCAGTATGGAAGGCAGGAGTGGGAGAGGTGCCAGTGGTGGTGCTGGGGGCTCTGCAGTGAATGTGAAGTTTTATCCATTTCCATGCAGACGAGTGATACTATATAAGCTAGAATTTTAAATGGTCATAGTGCAAAATCAATCAATAAACCAGTTGATCAGTCAGTCTTCCCAGTGATCCTAAGCAAAAGCTGATTCACGGCTTGCCCCTGTGCCTGAGGAAGTAGGCATATGAGTGTGAGGCTTGAGTGTGTCAGTACAGTGAGAAACACATGTGCTGAGTGAAAGAGACACTGTGAAGAACAAGTGGGACCATAAGAAATAAGGGGCTGTTCAAGGTAGATGGGCTGCAACGTCCCTGGAAGGAACAGAGGAAGAGCAGTAATTCAAACAAACTTGGTGGTTTGTGATCTACAAACTGAAGTCTACAGGGACATGGAGAGATTGGGGGAGATAGAGCTCATCTTGATTCTAAGGGAGAGACCTGGTCACGATGGATAGGATTTTGCTTCTGCCATGACCAAAAGCTATAGGTAAAGTTAGTTGTCACAAAGGTAGAACTGAGAAGTGGAATATTTTAATATACAGGTGTCTGATACATGGGTCAGGCTAAGGCAAAATGAAATGAAGAACAGAAACAAATACACTGTATTAGCAGATCTGCCTAAATTGGGGAGTGTTCTCCAGAATCTGAACTTATTACCTTAAGAGTGCTATTGAAACACCAGGAGGGTAGGGAGAGAGTGTGTACAGAGATATATTCATGAAGAGAACACTGTACGATCAATAAAGGTCATTGACTCTTTGGCTGGTGGTAGTATCAGACGTTTTCCCCAATAAAGAGCCAGAGATTTTCCAGCTTCAGGAGTTTGTTTTGTCTCGAGTCCAGGAGAGAAGTCCCACACCTACTTGTTGATTAGTCAGAAGGATGTGGCAAACACCAGGATTAAAATCTGCACTCTAAATGTGGTTCCTGGCAATGTAAAAACAAATAACCTGCAGACTTTGTAATTCTTAAGTATTTCACAAACTACTATGAGCTGTTACTGTAACTAAGAACACCATCGATGCTGTAAAGAATTTTATTTCCTGGACAGGAAAGGCCTGCATAGTGACGGGATAAAAGGGCAGTGTGTCTGTGCTACCCGCCAAACGGAGGGATTGATATGCATCCCTGCGCTTCCCAGACAACACAGACTCCGCACCCCTCCCCAGACACAGCCTCTCTCCAGGCTGAAAGGAAGGAGAGCTTCCGGATGCATACTGAGTGGGAGGGTGCTGGGCACATCCCCAATCCATCCAAGGGCATTGGCCAAAACCCTCACATCAGTCATGGTTTAGGTGGCTTTAATGATTTAAGTTGATTAAATAAATATACCCATTCTAGGCAAAGAGTGTGCTTCATCTTTGGCTAGAGAAATTGAACTTTCTATAACATAGACAATGTCTTAGTGTTCTCAGAAGGAACAAGAATTTCTGTAGAAGTCCAAAGGCATGATGGAAGTCTGATAACCTCTGCTTCCTCACATCTTCTACACCTACCAAAAGTCGCTTCATAAAGTGTGTGGACTTAGAGATGGAAATCTAGTTGAACTACTACCTTTCACATCTGCTGTTTGTATAGCTCAAAGAGTTCAGTCTGTTTGCTTTGAAACGTGTCTGTGAATTTACAAAGAACAGACACTGCTTTCTCTTCCTAACTGAAGAATTTTTCTGTTCTATGCTATATTTTTTTAAATATTCAGAAAACACATTCATTAATCCTTCCTCCTTAAAATCTGAATTCCACAAGTGTGGGATGTTAATCCTCAAATTGATCCTAAGGTCAACCAAAGAGTATTGGGATGGATTTTTAATCACTCCTTCCAGGGAATGCATTAAGTCATTTATTGAATTATGGTGATAAGCGATTGTTTTTTATCCCCATTGCATTTTCAGGTGTTGCATTACCTAAAAATCCTATACTTTTAATACATTCTTTAAAGCCTCAGCTTTATATATGCTTTAGCATCGAGACATTATTGCTGCCTCTGGGAATTTCCTTACAGTCCGCATCTACCCACGTTTGGGGTACCTACTGTTCAAGTTTTTACGTATATATAATATCTAGTTACATTGATCCGTCTCCCCTCCTTCCACCACGTGCTAGTTTGGCCATGAGTTGAGCTACTATAACAAACACTCACATTTACACTGGCTTACACAAATCAAAATCTATCCTTCCTCTCATAAAACAGCCTGGAGTAAGCAGTCTAAGACTGATACAGTTGTTCTGTCCCACAAAGTTGTCCAGGAACCTCTCTGTCTCAGCGGCCATCCCTAGGGCGTTACCCTCACCCGTATGTCCACGATGGCTGATTATTAGCATATCAGAATTCTAGCTACAGAAAACGGAGAAAGAAGGACACAACCTGAAAGTCTGTAAAGTCTTCTACCACAGCTGGCGGCCACTGTGGTCTTTATTCAAAGTGGATTTGTGTCCAACTGAAAACCAGGGGTTCTAGTTCTACAAAACACACCGATGTTGACAAGTAACTAGGGGTGTCCCTCTCCCTCATCACCCACGCCAAGATAAGGCATATCTATATCCGATATAAGATCAAAAGGCGGGAGTCCCTCCAGGCCACGCCATGTGCCCACTGCATGCCATACACTCACACTCCAGACTGGATCTCTCCAGATCTGAGGTCTGTCATGAAAACAAAACCCCTTCAATCAGGCAGCAGTGCAGGACACAGTGGGGCAAGGGAAAGCACAGAAGAAGAATGCCTAGATGGTATTTGTGAAGCAAATGGAGATGGAGATACTACTACTCTAATGTGACTGGAAAAGAAATCACTGAATTGGGCAAAGAGCAGTTGAAAACATCTGGAAAAAGTTTATCGGCCATTAATCAAAATGGGTCTTCTTGACTTAGGTTCAATTTTCAAAAAGTAAAGGTCACTGCCTTTTCATATCCCTTGGCTCTGTGAACCCTGTTAACGATGGCCCATCACATCAGTCACACGCATGACAGCCAAAATCCAGTTTCTAAGACTGTTGCTCTGCCCCTCCTTTCCGGCCCCTTGGGACTCACAGACAAATCCTGCAATCCTCCTGCCCCCTTCTCCTCCTAGGGACCTCACTTCCCATAAAATCCTTGTCAGTTCTCTCCAGACTCTTTCCTCTTCCTCTTATCCAATACATTTTGGAAAATTAGCTTTAAAATTCTACCAAGGCTAACCACACCAGGCCCGCATTAAGTATAGGAATATTGATGCTTCTGCATCAAGAGAAACGTAAGACATATTTTGAAGTGCAACTGCACACAATACAATTCTGGGTTTCTTTAAATATTCAAAATGAAAAACTAAAGGAATAAGAGGACCTTGCCAATGGCCCCTGAATGCTCAGACCTCTCTTTGCCAGCTCTGTTAAGTGTCTCTGGTTACCTATTCATTATTTTCCAAGTAAATCCTCTTTTGAAAAGATTAACTTTCTGTATTTACTTTTTAAAGTCTTATTCAAGTGTATTCCTTTTCTGGTTTACTCATTTCCAGCATTGCTTCATATATATATATATATATATATTTTTTTTTTTTACATAGATGTATAGTATTTCAGGCATATTATGAAATGACTAGCCAGGGGCAAATACCTCATAAGACAAGGCTTTTGTGGGAAAACTCAAACCAATGTATGAAGTCACTTGTTGGACCTTAACCTGTTTGAGAGTTAAGGGCTGCCTGTGTGGTCTAAAACTACTTCAAGAATTCAACATTACAAAGAGGGAGGAAAAAGATAAAACAGGTTTCTCAACTACTTGTATCAACTAACAGGATTTGGAATACCCATAATGGTGTTTTGCATCAAGACAAGAATATACAGATGTTAATCTCATCCCTGCCTTCAGCTCGGCATACCCACTTTTTCCTGAAAGGCAGGTGATGCCTCAAAATAGTATGGATATGCCTTGAAGTGCTGTGGGGAAGGAAGGCCAAGGTCAAGGTTTTGGATGCAAAGGGGGTGTAGGAACTAGAGTAGTAAGGGGTGATTTATCCCTCACCCAATTATTTTATATTTTTCTAAGGTAAATATTTACCCTTAAATCCAATTACCTCAGAAATAATTTTCAGGGGCGCCTGGGTGGCTCAGTGGGTTAAGCCTCTGCCTTCGGCTCAGGTCATGATCTCAGGGTCCTGGGATCGAGTCCCGCATCGGGCTCTCTGCTCAGCGGGGAGCCTGCTTCCCCCTCTCTCTCTGCCTGCCTCTCTGCCTACTTGTGATCTCTGTCAAATAAATAAACAAAATCTTTAAAAAAGAGAGAGAGAGAATTTTCAGGAACCACACTTTCCAAGGTGAGTGGAAGTGTTTATGCATGCAAATGGAGGTATGAAAGTGGGCAGGAGGGAGGTGGTGCTGCAGATGTGGACTATTTTGAGGAGACTGGGGGGAGGCAGGGGATGAGATATGTGCGTTTATAGATATGTCACCTACAGTGTCTGGAGGAATGCCAAAAAGATTCAAGGAAGAATCAACAACCTGGACATGAAAATTTCTGGAGCCATGCTAGCCTAAAGTCAAGAGGTGGTGTTTAGGCAAACCTGAAGGATCGAGACAGAACCTGTTGGATTCATCCTCAGGTTCATTGTTGTACCAGCCCTGCAAAGGGGGCAAGTGGAGATCTGCAAGGGGGAAAGATGATTTCCTGCTAAAGACCTTAACAATTTAGTACAGGCTGTGAACAAGATAATGCTATCCATGACAACCACTGGTCCACCTTTCCCCCTTCAAAGGCTGGGTAGAGCTTAAGTCGTTGTCTACTTAAGCCTGCTAGACTACTGATTTTTGTTCCAGTGCATTTCTTGGTGAAAACAGGAGGGTTCTACCATCGTGTCTTTACATTTACTTGTGAGGAAGGCTTAGAACAAATACACTCTACTTGAAAATATACATATAGAAAACTAGATCTTAAGAAAAGAATATAATGCCAAAATCAGACTCTACACAGATGCAGTCCTTAAGTTTCAAATTTGCCTCTTGAATTTTTTTTAAAGATTTTATTTATTTATTTGAGAGAGAGAAAGATAGTACAAGTTAGGAGGGGGGCAGACGATAGGGAGAAGCAAAGCAGACTTCCCACTGAGCAGGAAGCCCAATGAAGGACTCCAACCCAGAACCCAAGGATCATGACCTGAGCTAAAGGCAGACGCTTAACCAACTAAACAACTCAGATGCCCCTGCCTCTTGAATTTTCTTAACAAAAAGAAAAAGAAGCGGGTCAGTATATAGATAAGATTATATTCAAAAGAAGGAGGTACTATAGGAAGCAAATAATAGCTGAAATAAATTTCTCATAAAAGACATAAAGTAATGAAACAAGCAATGCCCCTAACAACTTTCTTAAATGTTTCCATAATTTTAAAAATCAACACACACAGAGACACACACACACGCACACACACACACACACTATGAATATCTGGAAAAAGAAGAAAAGTGTAAAACTCAAAGTAAAAATCATCCATAATCATCTCAATATTTTGGAATTTCTTTCCAGGTATAGATAGACATATAAAACAATTATTTTCCTATTGCCAGACATTTAGGTTCCTTCCAATGTTTTGCTATTTTAAAAATCCTGTAATAAATGTCTTCTAGGTAAATGTGTGGCTGAGTTCACAATTATTTCCTTAATAAATTCTTAGTACTAGATTTACTGGATGAAATGATAGAAACGTTTTGAAGGCTTTTTTTTTTTTTTTTAAGGCTTTTGGTACATCTTTCCAAACTGCTTTAGATGAAAGGAAAAATAAAAGACTAGACTTTTAAAATATACAAAAATAAAAACGAATTTAGATGAATATGAGCATCAAGGCCCGTTCCCACCCCGAGTATAACACAAGTAGTCCTCTAACAACTACTTTGCAGAGTTCACAAAATTTTTAGCAGTTGACAAGTTTGTAGGTAAAAGAAAAAGTGTTTAGTAGTGATAATTTTCATTTGACATGAAACGTGAGGTCCCTGTCCCTTTGAGAGCAGTGGTGTTCTATTTTTTATTACATTATATCTTATTTCCTACAGCAGCACATGGCATGTAGTGGATATTTAATAAAGGTCCTGCCAATAGTGAATCAATTACATTTTCATGTGTTTACAGGATATTTATATTTTCTATTCTGTGAATTGCTTTGCCATGCCTATGCCCATCGAGATGTTAGCAAAACTTTTCTAATAATAAATAACCTAATTGATTCCATATGCAGCTTCTTGTGGCAAACGTTGACAAAGGCATATCTTTGAAACTCAGTTAAATATGAAATTAATAAAGTGAAAAGTGAAGTTGACATGGTGTGAATATAGACCTTTAGACAGCTGGGTGTTTTTTTTTTAATATTTTATTTATTTGACAGAGAGAAATCACAACTAGGCAGAGAGGCAGGTAGGGAGAGAGGAGGAAGCAGGCTCCCTGCGGAGCAGAGAGCCCGACATGGGGCTCGATCCCAGGACCCTGGGATCATGACCTGAGCCAAAGGCAAAGGCCTTAACCCACTGAGCCACCCAGGCGCCCCTAGACAGTTGGGTTTGACCTAAGGAGAATTCCTGCTGAAATAAGTATTGATTTCAGTAAGTAGAAGTTCACTTAAGATACTTCAAGATTAGGCAGGTCTGGGGAGAGAGAGCTCAAATTTACACCTGAGAAATTTATTTTACACACATTTCCAAAAGTGTTCGCAAAATACCTTCATTCATTTATTCAAAAGATATGAATTGCAGCTCCACTCTGAGCCACACATGGTGCCAGATGCCAGGGCTGTGGCAGGGAACAAGGAAAGCAAGGCTAGGGACATCACTGCAGAGCCCCCACTCCAGTAAATGATCGTTACATTGTTTATAGTTATTTAAAAACTGAAAGCAATCTGAATATTCACCACTAGTGACAGGTTTCTAAATTGTAGTGAAATGCTATGTAAATTTTTATATATACTGACTATAAAAATAGTGTTTGAAAGAAAAGTAATTTAAAGAACACTATATATAGTATGAGCCCAACTGTGTTTAAAGAATGGGGCTTTTTGAGTGCCTGGTGGCTCCCCATCAGTGAAGGATCTGCCTTTGGCTCAGGTCATGATCCTGGGGTCCTGGGATCGAGCCCCACGTCAGGGTCCCTGCTCAGCGGGGAGCCTGCTTCTTCCTCTTCCTCTCCCTCTGTCTCAACTCGTGCTCTGTTTCTCTGTCAAATAAATTTTTAAAATTCTTTAAAGAAAAAAAAAAGATAGGGCTTTCATCTTTCATTTTACAGACTTCAGAACTGTTTCTTGTACAATGAGCTTTAGGATAATTAGAAAAATTAGAATTTTTTTTTTTTTTAAAACAAAAAAAGGGATTGGGCTCCTATACGGTAACTGGAACCAAAATATTTCTCCTCCCATGATGGCTGATTTGGGGCGAGGATAGGATAGAGATTGTGCTCCATTTCACAGGTAAATAAGCAAATTTAAGTAACTTAAAACTACTGCATTATCAAATTCAAACCACTAAATGCCATGGTGGGAGTGGAGGGTTGATTTTTGTTGTTTTGTTTGTTTGTTTGCCTACAAAATTGTCAATTGCTGAGAACTTTGTTCCCTCCACAGAGTAGCTGTGAAGCCACTGAACACTCTCATATACTCCTGGTAGGGAAGAGTCTGATTTTTAAAAAAACTATTTTTAAGTGGTTTCCATCACTGATCTTTATTTTATTTTATTTTATTTTAGATTATTTATTTATTTATTTGACAGAGAGAGAGGGATCACAAGTAGGCAGAGAGGCAGGCATAGAGAGAAGGAGGGAAGCAGGCCCCCCGCTAAGCAGAGAGCCAGACGCGGGGCTCGATGCCAGGACCCTGGGATCATGACCTGAGCCGAAGGCAGAGGCTTAACCCACTGAGCCACCCAGGTGCCCCAACCATCCCTGATCTTTAAAAGTCTAGTCCCTCATTGTTCATTTTGTCTAAAGCAATTTGGCAAAATGTATCAATGGCCTCAGAAGTGCTTCCATCATTTCACTCAGCAGACATAATGTTGAGAATCTATCAAGATATAACCACCAATCAAGTCACAGATGGACATAGGAAAACATTTATTGGAGGATTTTTTTCAGCTTGTCTACCAGTCTGCAAGCAAAGCTACCAACTCTGAAAACAGCCCACTCAGTGTACTGAAGTCAGCCATCACAATTGACTGAAAGTTCAGGATCCAATTAATGTGTATAATTATACGGGTTTTAAATTATTTGCTATTTTCCAACAAAGTTGTCTGGTTCAGGAACTCCTGTGTGATAAGTGCATGTAATAAATCCTTTATTTCTAGCATTAGAAAAGTAAGTAACATTAAATGTTAACAATATTTAAAGAATATTATTTTGAAGGGGTGCTGGATCCCTGGCCCACGTTGGACATACAACTGTCTCAGCCCATCCCTGGGGAGGCCACTGGCCTTATGGCAATTATAGCAGACGCGCTGCCAGGAAAGAAGGCCAGGCCATGATCTCCCAGAGATAGCGTGTCTCTGCCATACCTGCTTTTCTCAGCACACCTGCTCCCCTTTCTCCTCTCTCCATTAGCCTCTGCTTCATTTACCACCTGCTTCAACCTGGCTGCCACGGCCCCTTTCCCAGCCCAACAGCTCTCAATATGCTTTGAACTTCTGCCCCATGGCCAGCCCTCCTGGTCTCTCAATCTCCAACTCCAATTCCCGCCCCACCCCCCCAAAAGAAGAGGCGTCTGATTGGCTCAGCTGAATTTTATAAGTCAATCCCAGAAGTTATTCATGACTTTACCAGCCTGGAGGCACAATCATTGACTCAGGTTTAATCAGTGAGGCCACGGGGAGGACAGAGTTAGGAAAGAAGCAGGGTGGACGATGGTTGACCTGTCTGAGTCATTTGCACAGGCTTTGGGTAATGTTCCTTAAAGACTGCTTCTGCCAGCCCACGTTGTCCAACTTGGGCAGGATCGGACAGGTCTGTGTCAGGGAGCGGCAGTGGCAGCCTGTCTTGGGATAGCAACACTGAGATGAGATGAAGAGGGCGTCCATAAAAGAGACAGCAATGGTAGCCTTATGAGAACTTTCAGAGTTCAGGTGGGCCAAGAAGGGGGTCTGTGTGGCACCTGGCATGGAGCATTAGAACTAAGAGAGGTAATGGGGACATTTGCAACGGATGCTGCTAAGGGCAGCCCAACATGGAGTATAGAGGTCACCCATGAGCCCTGGTAGGAAGTGCTAGAGTCCAGGTGGGATGAGGAGGGCATCCACACAGAGGGCTCAGAAATAACTACAGAATAATCACATACAAGGGGCATTCATCAAATAAGTAATACATACTAAGGATAATGGATCTTGCTGTCAGTGTTACAAATTCAAATGAACCCTGTGATACTGGATTGGTCCTGGAGGTGTCTATGAAACAATCATTCTTACTATCCATGAATAGATATGGAAATACAGACATGTATGTCTATATGTGCATGTATATATTCCCTGGCTCTGTCTACTGAGAGGACCTGGGAGCACACTGAGTGTCCAGATCCTGGTTTCTAAATATCATTCTCCACTAAAAGGAGCCAAGCATTCTTGGAGAAATGGTTGATTCCATGGCAGTGCCAGGAAAGGTTTAAGATGAATCTGAAAATCTTGTGCCAGCAATTAAAAAACTACCCAAAGAATAATAGGGACATGTTACTAGGACACAGAAACTTTTAAAAGGCTCCCACTAGCCAAACCTGGAACCATTGGGACGTTCAAATAAATAATGACAATAACAGATTATAGCCCATAAGATGCACTAAATTCCATGATGAGATAAATAAATACACAAACAAGTGGAGAGTGGAGAAGGCATTTCCATATAGTGGAAAGCTAAATGAGAAATACAAGAGGAGTGATGAAATTAGAAATAGGTAGCAATAATTCCAAAAAATTAGTAATAATTCAGCCAGAAAACCTCAATGGATGCCAAAACTAGAGGGTAAAATTTTAATAAGAAACACGGCATTTACAAAGTCTTAAAGTGCCACTCTACTTAACAACAGAAAAACAATATTCAAAAATGAAAAAAGGACCTGAATAAACATTTCTCCAAACCAACTGTATATTAAAAGATGCTAAATATCACTAATTATCAGAGAAATGTAGATCCAACCACAATGAGATACCACCTAACAACTGTTGGGGTGGTCATTATCAAAAATAAAAACAAAACAAAACAAAATAAAAACAGGAAGCAACAAGATCTGGTGAGGATGTAGAGAAATTAGAACCTTTGTGCACTGTTGGGGGGAATGTTGAATGGTGCAGCCACCATGGAAACTAGTATGGAGGTTCCTCAAAAAATTAAAAATAGAATTACCATATGATCTAGAAATTGTATAATGAGTATATATCATTTATATATACTCAAAAGAACTGAAAGCACACCCCAAAAGATACTTGTACACTTGTGTTTATAGAACATTATTCATAATAGCTAAATCATGGAAGCAACCCAAGGGTCCATCAACAGATGAGTAAATAAGCAAAACGTAGTACATACATACAGTCAGGGGCACCTGGGTCGCTCAGTCAGTTGGGCATCTGCCTTCAGCTTGGGTCCTGATCCCAGGGTTCTGGGATCGAGCCCCCTGTCAGGCTCCTTGCTGAGCAGACAGCCTGCTTCTCTCTCTCCCTCTGCCTGCTGCTCCGCCTGCTTGTATACTCTTTCTCTATGTGTCAAATACACAGAGAGAGACAGTGAGAGAGGGAACAGAAGCAGGGGGAGTGGGAGACAGAGAAGGACCCTGGGATCATGACCTGAGCCGAAGGCAGACGCTAACGACAGAGCCATCCAGTTTCCACGATAAATAAAATCTTTTAAAAAGGAAAGAAAAGGAAAGGAAAGGAAAGGAAAGGAAAGGAAAGGAAAGGAAAAAGGAAAGGAAAGGAAAAGAAGAGAGAAAGAAAGAAAGAAAAAAAAAGAAAGGAAGACATCCAATTCATTCTTAAAAAGAAAGGAAATTCTGATATATGCTACAAAGTGGATGAACCTTGAGGACATTTTGTTAAGTGAAATAACCTGTCACAAAAAGACAAATACTATATAATTACACTTAGATACTTAGAACAGTCAAAATCATAAAGATAGAAAGTGGATAGTGGTTGCCAGGGGCTAGGAGGAGAGGGGTATGGGGAACTATTGTTAATGGATACACACAGTTTCAGTGCTGCAAGATGAAAAGAGCTCTGGAGATGGATGCTGGTAATGACTGGCACAACAATATGAATGTACTCAATACCACTGGACTGTAAACTTAACACTGATTAATACGTTTTTTATTTTAAGTACCACCCTACAAAATATTGTAGTAGGTTGAATGGTGACCCTCAAAAAGATACATCCATGTCCTAAGGCCCTGAACCTATATATGTGATGTTATTTGAAAAAAGGGTCATTGCAGCTGTAATTAAGTTAAGGATTTTGAGATAAGTTCATCCTGGATGACCTGGTTTGGGCTCTAAATGCAATGGCAAGTGTCCTTATAAGAGACAGATAAGAAGACATGGCCAGAAGGAGAGAGCTGTGTGAAGAGAGAGGCAGAGTCTGGAGTGATAGAGCCATGAGGAATGCTGACAGACACGAGAAGCTAGAAAAATCAAGGGAGGATTCTCTCTCCCCTAGAACCTCTGAAGGGCGTGCAGCCCTGCCAACACCTTGATTTCGGACTTCTGGTCTCCAGAACTGTGAAAGAATAAACCTCTGTTGTCTTAAGTCAGCCAGCTTGTAGTAATTTGTTACGGCAGGTCTAGGAAACCAATAAATTACTTTCCACATTTTGATAGTTACATTGTGGTTACGTCCCAGAATGTCCCTCTGTGTAGGAAAGGCACACTAACATATTCAGGGGCCGTGGGGCATTGAGTCAGCAATTACCTCAATTACAGCAATTTACTCCCAAATGGTTCAGGAAGGGGAAGGGAGAGGTCCTTTGTATTCTTCTTACAACCCTAAGTTTGAAGTTATTAAAAAAAAAAAAAAAAAATCTCCACCCTAGGGATCTAGTGACTTGGAAGAGGTATGACAGAGGATTTTGTGGGGCTTTCTCATGGGTTCCTTGGAGACCCCCTGTAGGAGATGTGCTAATGTTTCCTGCAGCTCGCTCTTTTTGGCTTCTTTGTCCGCCAGAAGGCTTTGATCAGCCCATCCCTCTTGGCCCAGTCCACCCCACCATCCCTGGGCAGGTGGCCCCAGGCCAGCTCTTCTCCATGGGCTCCATATTTGGTTTCTGAGAAGACTGATACTAATCGGTACATTTGATCCCACAATGCACTCAACTAGTTCCCGAACTCTAGTGGACACCTGCAAAGATCTCCAAGTAATCTTAAAGTCTCTCTTAATGATGGGAATGCAAATGCCTCCCTAATCCGCAGTGGATGAACACATAGGACAACGATCACCCTCCTTTCTCCAGGCACAACTATTCTGGCCAAATATGGGTGATTAGGTAATGCTAGTGGAAATGGTCAGGCACACAACTGTGCGAGCTCTTGAAATCTACTCTGGAGATGTGCTCGTGTGATCGGGACACTGGGAGAAGCCACGCTTCATGGCCCCGTACATGCACAGAAAAGCTCTTACCAAAGTCATCTTGCAAAACCTAGGTAACAGGTTTTATCTTACTTATCTCTGGTACATTTTGCACTGTTTCAATACCATACACTCCTCTTTTGTGTTCTGCCAAATCACACCGCCTCCCAGGTGTCATGTCCCCTGGCCACCCAGGATGCCTTGCTCAGTTCTTTTTATCCCGAAGTCTTACTTTTGGTTTCCTTAAGATTCTTCCTACCCTGAGCCCTCTTCTCTTCTCACTCAACATACCCCCCCCCCCCCGGCATCACCATCCATTCCCTTTGCTTCAATTATCACGGGACTGCGGGTTGTCCCAGTGTTTACATGATACCTCAGGTTCTCCAAAGCCTGGAGTAGAAAGACGGATTTATCTTTAGAGCCGACTCAATCCAAACAACTAAAGAGGTTAGACCCTCAGGGGCCCAGCTCAGGAAATATTTTTAGGAAGAGCTGGATAAAAGGCGCCAGATCCGGGATAAGTTCCAGCCTCGAAGCCACCAAGGCATGGTGAACCCTATGTTGGGGTTCGCTCAGTGGGAGATGTGGCGCGTTTGCCTGGGGTCACTCTGAGAGTCTGAAGGCGGGCAGAAATGAAGTTTTTCCATCCTGCACACTTTCTTTGGAGCTCTCAATTCAGTTTAAAATCTGCCTTTGAAATGGAAATACTGTAATTTCAAAATCTCAGCGGGGCAGTTGGGGATGGAGGGTGTGGAGTGGATGAACAAAAGCCTTGAGGCCTGCTTTTGACCTCTTCTTCTCCACTAACAAGCTCCAGCACACAGCTAAGCTGCCAGCCCTCTGGCTCTTGCTGTTCCTACGGTGGCGAAGTCCCAGCGTTTCTGGGACAGAGCTAATTGCAAACAGTATGTCCCATTCATCACAAAGTCTGCACTCTTACTTGTCAGACTCCATGTCCCATATTTTGCTTCAGAAAATATGATCACCAGAGCTCTGTTTCTCGCCAGTCTAAAACTTCCCAGGAGAGAAACCGAGCTAACACACATCTATTCTGCGCCGATGGCTCCATTCCCCCCAATTCCGGAAACGAAACCTACTCTTGGGCAGAAGTGCTCAGGCTTCTACGCCCTCACTTTCATGACAGTTTCACGCAAATTAGTACGTTTATTTACTTGTTCATTTGATTTCATTAAGCTCATACTTTGTTTTCTAACTGGTAGTTAACAAGTGAATCTTGTGGTCTGCAATCAGAAAATAACTTTATTCTTATGGGTTAGCTCATCCCTGAACCTGGGTGTGATGGCAGGCAGAGGGCAGTGCTGTAGGCTAAAAAAAGATCCTCTGGCTGCCTCCAGTCTCAAGAAAGGTCTCACTTCAGTAATTAAAATGTCCGGTCACGAGTAATTTCACTAAAGCTTCTCCCCTGATGGAGCTTGAGCCTGCTGTAGCAAGGAGAGACGCGTTCAGTTTTTCTTCCTGTTCCCTGTCTCCTCCTCCCTTAGAAGGCTCCCTCTAGCCCCTCTTGTTTAAAAGAAAAGAGGGGGGCACAGAGAAGAAGGAAGGTCCAGGATAGGTAAGGCCTTCCTTGGCTGACATCTGGCTAATAAACCACTGAGCTCTGGCCACAGCAAATGTTCAAAGCTCATGCTCTCAGAGCTGGGAGCATGACCAAACCCGGCTCTTGCATGAGGTGTTTTTGTGGGCTCTTTAGGAAGCCCCTGCTGGAACACTGTTGGTTCTTCTTGTGATTTGGGCAGCAAGTGCTTATGGGATGTATTTCCCTCTGGCCCTGGGAGTTCAGTGGGAATAGAGGGGGATACACTCACCACTTGGGGCTGCTCTTTGGGACAGGATTGGAAATGACTCTGGGGAAGAAGGGATGAGTGTTAAGACAAAGCCCCTAGGGTGGCAGCAAGCTGAGTGGGGGGCTGGATGTCCAGCTTCCTACAGGAAGCCTTCCTTCCCTTCTGTATGACACAGTTCGCACCCGCTCCATAGTGGCCTTGCCCATAGTAAGCAGACCTCTTGGGTTGGGTCAAACCCAGTCCTTGATGCCCCTCAAACTCCTTGGGACAAGCTCTCCATGAGGTGCCCTTGCAGCTTCTCTCACAAGAATGGACATGAGGGGAAGGCCCACCCTTTCTCCTTGGAAGGTCACTGCGAGTCAGCTCAATATCTTCTTCCTACTCCATGCCCTCTGGCCTCTATGCCTTCAGTCCCTTTCTTCCCTCAGGATGGTTGAAGGTCTACATGCTGCAAACACATTTTTGGTTTTGGGTTTTTTCAGGGTTTTCTTATCTGTGTTACCACATGCTGTGTAAGTGCACAGGTAGTCTGGAACCTTCCTTCAGAAGACAAAGGCATTTGCCAGTTTGCTCTCAGCCTTTGAACCACGGCTGAAACTAGAACAGAAGTTAATTTTTAACATCCTGTTACATGTTATTTATTCCCTCTTGGCCAGGGCCCCTTAACTCATGGAACCTTTCTAAAAAATAAAAATCTGGGTTTTTACAGGGGCCTTGCCCTTTTGAGCTTTCTGAAACTTCTAAATATATTTCACGTATAGCAGAACATAGAGGTTCCCTCACACAAGCATATCTGCGTTATACAGGGAAATTTAAGAACAATTCCGTGCATAGAAAACCAAACTTTAATGAAATGTGGCAGGGTTGTTTTTGGAATAGTGAGCACCTAAGAGATTTTTCTCCCTTCTTTTCTCTTTTTTCTACTTTTTGATATGTCTCAGCTTTTCTTTAGCGAGCCTAGACTGGTTCACAAAGTCCTTTATCTGCAACTCCAAATCCAAAAAGGTATGGGCTGGGGGGTGAGGGGTAGGGGGTAGGGTGAGGGGTGGGAGGGGGGTAGGAGCTCTGAATACTAAGGATTTCTTCCCCCATAATTAATTATCTATAGTTAGTTTAACGTGAACTGAAGGGAAGCTACTTAAAGTTTTTATCTCAGTATGAACTTTCAAATATTTCAGTGCAGAAATAATCATGTGTTTACTTACAACCTGCTCCTCAGACTCTACTGGGGGTGTTATGTAATATACACCATAAACCCCATACCACCTCCTAAAATCCAAAAATAATTCTGAATTCCTTTAACACATCAGGCCCTATGGGTTTTGGACAAGTGCTTATTAGCCTATACTTTTGAAAAGAAGAAAATATAATGAACTGTGTTATTATTTTTCTTGTTCTACTAGCTTCTTATTATAAGTGAATCATCCCCACCTCTAGTCTTTGTACAAGCCATTCCCATACTTCCTTGGCCCTTCTGTACCTTCTCTCCTCAAAGCAGAATTCGCAGCCTACCTCCTAAAGGTGAAGTTTGAACTTTCCTGGTTAGTTCAATGTCTTTCTTCACATAAATATCATCCGTTTAGATTTGGGACACATGGTTTGCCAGGTCACACTAGTTTGGGCTTTAAAGAGACACAGTAACTCATAATTTAATGATAGTTTACCCAGCTGCTGTCATAAGACTTCAGGAAACCCCTTCCAAAGACCTTCCCTCTCCACTTCTTCTGGGACCTCCTAGATCAGGTTCAGTGAGTTTATGTCACCATGCATCTCCTGCTCCTACACCCACCCTCAAAGCCCACCATAAATATGCTTTACAGATAAAGACCTTCTTTCCTATTAAACCTGTCAACACAATCCTCTACTCCAGAACACAAACTAAAAGACTCTAAGAAAATAGTAGACTCAAATCTGTAGGTTCTCTCCATATTTTTTTAAGATTTTATTATTTTTAAGTAATCTCTACACCCAATAACATGGGCTTGAACTTACAACCCTGAGATCAAGAGTTGTGTGCTCTACCAACTAAGCTACCCAGGTGCCCCATCTCTCCATGAATTTGAGAATTACAGGTTTAAAGGTTTGCAGATCAATAGCAGGTCACAAAATTTAAGACATAAAATTTGGTTATAATGACTGTGAATAACAGTTGCAGTTTACCTCATGCATAGTTTTCCTAGTAAATGTTAAAGAGTTTTCAACAGAATTTGTCCAATCTTGACCCTTGTCTAACAAATCAATATATTTCTTCACCATTTAAAAATATTTTTTTAGGGGCGCCTGGGTGGCTCAGTTGGTTAAGTGTCTACCTTCGGTTCAGTTCATGAACCTGGGGTCCTGGAATTGAGCCCTGCCTCAGGATCCCTGCTCAGTGGGGCATCAGCTTCTCTCTCTTCTTCTACCCCTCTCCCCACTTGTGTGCTCTTGCTCTCTCGCTGTCTCTCAAATAAATAAAGTCTTTAAAAAATATATTTTTTTAAATCATGCTTCTAATTTTCCAGGACGTTTTCTTCCATGTCCAGCTTCCATGTCCGGCTGTTTCTTTACCTCTCTCCTCTCTTCCTCTTTCCCTTTCTCTCTTCTTTCATCCTCCTCTCTAGAATAACAAACAAACAAAACACCACCAACAACAAAAATCTCTCCTTTTCTCCTGCAAAACAATTTAAGATCTTTTTTGTGCTTTGAGCACAATCTAAGGCATAATTAAAGACAGAAAGTGGGATACACTAAGCTCCCTTAATGGGACAAAAATCACTGTTATAGGAATTCGGACTATGGTTAACATGGTCTCTTGCTTCTGCATCCCTGTTGCTACCTGGACAGACACATAAAATAATACAGTCAATATCTTTATTATCATCTCAAAGGGAATAGCGTGCAGATATGTCAACTGTGAATGTGACCTTATATGAAAAAAATGTCTTTACAGGTGTAATAAAGGTAAGGATCTCAAGATGAGATCATCCCAGGTTATACAGGTGAGCTTAAATCCAGTGGCAAGTATCCTAATAAGAAAAGTAAGACACAGACAGAATTGGAGGAGGCCATGTGAAAATGGAGGCAGAGATCAGAGTGATGCATTGATAAGCCAAGGAACACCTAAGATTGGCAGCAAACATCAGGAGCTTGCAGAAACAAGGAAGAATTCTCCACTTGAGACTTTGGAGAGAACATGGCCCTGCTGATACCTTGGTTTTGGACTTGTAGTCTCCAGAACTATGAGAAAATAAATTGTTGTGGCCTCAAGCCTCCAAGTTTGTGGCAATTTATTATGGCAGCCCTAGGAAACTAACATAAAGGGACTAGAAGTGACTAGTCCTATGGGTAGCTCATCTGTCAGCTTAGAAGGGAAAATAGTAATGCTACTCATAAATTTTGCCTATTTGGGGGCTTAATTGTCAAGCAGAGAGAATCTTCACCAACTCAGGAATGGCTTCGGAAAAATACTCAGATAAAGAACAGTGGCTTCTGACTGAATGATGTATAGAATTGTTGAATCACTATATTGGACACCTGAAACTAATATAAAACTATACATTTGCTATACTGGGATTAAAATAAAATAAAAAAGAACAGTGGCTTCTTCTGAGGAACTATCCCCTGCTGCTTGAAATCGTGGGCCACTAGAGTCGAATTTGAATCCTGATTTGGCTCCTGGTTCTCCTACTCATTAACTCTGTAACTTCAGGCAATTGTCTAGTCTTGAGACAGGCACCTAAGAGCTAAGTAAGTGTTAGCTCCATTTTTAGCTTCATTTTTGTGATTTTTTTGTTTGTCTACTCCACATGGCTGTTTGTCTGTTTGCTTATCCTTTTCCATGGCTAGAAATGGCTACCCCAGTCCCAACCTTACACAACATTTTAGTTCAAAATCCAGAAGCATCTAATTAGAATCCTTGCATCACTTATTTCAATATCGTGAAACCATGAGATCATGGTTACCATGGTTACCTTGAGATCATATATTGACCCTCATTTTGTTATTTTACTTTCCACATATACTCTCTAATTTGAATTCTTTTATTAGAATGGTATTTTTCTCCAAATAGCAAATTTGTCCCAACATAATCTTTTGAATAGCTCATACTTTTCTCACCAATTTAAAATATGAATACTAATAGCGATCACATTTACTAAATACTTCTACATCCCAGAGTTTGAGCTGAGTATATTACATTTCAGCTTAGCAGTATTATTATCCACATATGACAGCTAAGAAATGGCATACTTGGGATTCACACTCAGGTCATCTAATTGTAGAACTCATACTTTTAACCACTATGCTACTCTTTTCTCTTCTTTTTTTTAATATTTTATTTTTTTGAGAGAGAGAATAAGAGAGCAAGCATGAGAGGGGGAATGTCAGAGGGAGAAACAGACCGCCTGCTGAGCCAGGAGCCAGGACTCCAGGATCATGACCTGAGTTGCAGGCAGTCGACTGCTCAACCAACTGAGCCACCCAGGAGCCCCCACTATGCTATTCTTATAAATAATTTGGTCTATTTTTACCTTAAACAATAGAAAACATTTTTGACATTACTGAAGTCCAGATTGAAGTTTGACTTGGCTCAAGCTCAACATCCCCATGATTCTCTTGACTCCACTCTCTTCCATGTGTGCCCTCATCCCCTAGGCTAATAGTGAGATAGCTGCGGTAATTCTAGCCCCCATATCCATGCACAAAATTGTCCGGTAGAAGAGAAACAAAATGGCTACTTTAAGAAACTCTCCCAGAAGAATAAAAAATTTTCTCAGACTCTCCAACAAAATTCTCCTCAAGACATTGGTTGAGGGCACCTGGGTGGCTCAGTGGGTTAAGCCTCTGCTTTCAGCTTGGGTCATGATCTCAGGGTCCTGGGATGGAGTCCCGCATCGGGCTCTCTGCTCAGCGGAGAGCCTGCTTCCCCCCCCCCCCCTGCCTATTTGTGATTTCTCTGTGTGTGTGTCAAATAGATAAACAAAATCTTAAAAAAAAAAAAAGACATTGGTCGAAAATGGAGCACATGCTCATTCCTGTGTCAATTATGGGCCGGGAGATTGGATTAAATCAATTATACCACCCCTAGCATTAGAGATGGTATCAACTTTCCTTTGGAACATGGGCAGCATAAAAGTAAGGACTCTCTGTAAGGATTAGGTTCAGCTCTCTAATGCAGAAAATTTCAAACAGCAATAGATTAAATAGGTCAAAAGGTAAATCAGTCTGGAGGTAGGCAGTACTCTGGAGGTAGGGCTAGGAAGGAGGCTCCATGTCACCCAGTTTCCCTCCTCTCTCAGGGCTCTCCCAGTCTCCACATGTGGCTTCTACTTCATGATCTTAGGTAATTCTGGAGCCACAGCCAACATATGTACCTTTAGGCACCAAGCAGGAGGAAGGAGTGGAAGGGAGAGACTGATTTCTTCTTTTAAGGACGTATTCCAGAAATCACATGATACATTTCTGTTTACAACCCATTGGACAGCACTTAGTCATTTGGCAACATCTGGCTCAAAGAAGCTAAGAAATGTGGATTTTATCCCAGATAATTATTTTCCCAGACACACATCAGAGATTCCACTACTAAAGAAGAAGAACAAAAGATATATTGAGAGCATGCTAGCAATCTCTACAATGTTTCAGGTAGAAACATGAAATCAATTGGGGTCCGGTTACAGAGGAAGAAAGGGGAACTAAATTCTGGTTAGGCAACCAACAATGTGTCCTGAAGCCCTGATGGAGTCTTTGGTCCAGTCCTAGACAAGTCAACAACCAAGCGGTATCAGATACTCTGGTTGGACATCTTGTGCCACACACACCCATTCCTGGAACTTGACTGTAGAGTAATTCCAAGCCAAAACTCATGATTAAGAATGGAGTTGGAGAGATTTGTTTGTACTTTTTTGAAGAGTTAATACATTAAGAATTGAAGTTCAGATTAAAGATACTAAGCTTTTGTTCTAAATTATTTTCTAGTTTCTCATTTACCCTTTACCTTTATAGTCATGTTATTATAGCTATTGCTTTCACATATAGAGGTTTTACATTTTAGGGGCGCCTGGGTAGCTCAGTCGTTAAGCATCTGCCTTCGGCTTGGGTGGTGGTCCCAGGGTGCAGGGATCGAGCCCCACATCAGGCTCCCTGCCTCTCCCTCTCCCACTCCCCCCGCTTGTGTTTCCTCTCTCACTGTGTCTCTCCCTGTCAAATAAATATATAAAATCTTTTTTTTAAAAAAAAGAAGTTTTACATTTCATATCATCAAATATTCTTTGCCTTTACATTTTTTTTTTACTTTTCTGTTAGAATGATCTTTCATAACCAAGGATCTGATAAATATCCACCTATATTATCTTCTCTCCTGATTGAATTATTTTTTACTAGTCAGAAGATGCTTTCTGCTGCACATATAACAAAAACTCCACTTATAATCACTTAACACTAAATAGGGCTTCCTTTTTCTCAGGGAATAAGTTCAAGGCTGGTTTAATGGACTTCTTATATCTTCAAGAATCATTTTACATTTCTGTGCCATAATTCTTAATATGTAGCTTTTCCTCAAGTTCACAAATGATCACTGCAATGCTAGGCATCACATCTGAAGTACATTTAGGATGAAAGAAGAGAGGCAAAATTTAAAAGATGCATGTCACCTGAATCTACCTATTTCATCAGGAAATTAATATCTTCTCTGGAGACCCCCTCTGTTAGATTTTTCATTGGCCAGAACTAGATCATTGGCCATACAAAAGAGCAAGGGAATCTTGAGGAAATAAATTTTTTTTCTTTTTTACAGAGAGAGAGAGAGATTACAAGTAGGCAGAGCAGCAGCCAGAGAGGGGAGGAAGCAGGCTCCCTGCTGTTGGGATAGACAACTGCCATCTTCCTCCCTTGAAGAACCAGAAAAAAGAGTTTAGGGTTTCTGTAGCATCCAGAAAGTATAGAGGAACATACTGGAGAGGAAAGAGCCACAGTGGAACAGTACCAAATTTTATATATAAACTCTTCTAGAATCCGTTTGTCCCCTGAATTACTCATGGATTGTGTAAATACCAAGAAACCAATTAAGATTAAATAATTCAACAGAGATTTTAGCTGGAACCTACTGCAAGAGACACAGGGTGTAAGCTAAGTTAAATTTACACCTGAAAAAGTAAAAAATCAATACTTTTGGAGGAATATGACAGAATCCAGAGACTCTATAATGTTTCATTCACAACATCAAGAACACATTGAAAAATTAGTCCACATACAAGAATAAGAAATATGACTGATACTTAGGAGGAAAGGCAATCAATGGAGATCAATCCTTAAATGACCCATATTTTAGAATTAGCAGACAAAAATTTTAAAGTAGCTGTTACAACTCTTTGCTCAGCAAAGAGTCAAGGTCTCAGTCCCCTTCTAACCCCTCCTCTTGAAAAGGGTATAATGAAGAGGTCACCCTCTCAGGCATATGTCCACATGTCTTTCCCCAAACTGACAGAATGAACCAGGGTGATGAAAGTAAGAAAAGCAGATTTAAGTAGAAAAGCAAAGACAAGGATTTTCATTTCCCTTGTATAGAAAAGAAAATCAATAATAGGCTGCTGTGTTGGCAGAGAGCTCTTGCCAAACCCTCAGATCTCTGCTGTCTTGGGTCAGATGTAGCAGAGTTAGCGGCTATGGGATTACATGGCTCTTTTGTAGTCCCACTTATATACTCCCCTTACTAAAATCTAACCAGTCTTTCTTCCGTGAAGCTTTTCCTGCAGCCCACCCCACCTTCCACCTCAGTCTCTTCAAGGGAAGTTTCTTTGATATCTTAATAATCTTTTTTTCTTTCAGAAATTCAACACAGCATGATAGCCTCTATACGAGCAAAGAGAAACTATGCCTCAAAGGGTAAAAGGACTCCACAGGGGTTATAAGTCCTACTACACCTAAAGCAAAGATCATCTCTGTAGAAGCCAAAATGGGTCACCTTCTTAACCCATTTCCTTATTATTTAGGGAAAATGGCTAGCCCACTTGTTGCGCCCTATTCTGCAAGCAAGTTTGCTCTGGATGGGTTTTTCTCCTCTATCAGGATGGAACATTCAGTGACCAAGGTCAATGTGTCGATCACTCTCTGTATCCTCGGCCTCATAAACACAGGTAAGGTGAAGACAGTAGAACAAACAGCCTGCCTTACCACTGTGGGTAAAGGAGGCGTTGAACTCTTTGACTCATGTGTAATTGACTAAAAGCCAGCAAGAGCACCAGTCTCCACTTACTGAAGCACTTTGTCACCAGGGAAGCCTCTGACTATCCTTCGACACTTCTTTCCATTCTGACCACCAAGTGTGCCGAGAAACACCAGACCCATCACTTGACCTTATTCTGAACGCTTTATGTCCTCAGGAACACTCAATGGCCATCACTGTCCTCTCTGAGGCTTACTAAGTACGAGTTTGTTATTCTTAATATCATCACCAGTAATAAGAACTATTGATATCCTGAATCTTCTTTTTTTCATAAGTAATCTCTGTTCCCAATACGGGGCTCAAACTTACAACCCCAAGATTAAGAGTTGCATGCTCTATTGACTGAGCCAGTCAGGCGCCCCTCATAAAACTTTTGATATGGTGCAATGAGGAAACAACATCATTTTTGTGATATTCTTGCCAAAAATGGATAACCTCACTCCAATCATCAGGGGGAAAATAAAATGGACAGAGGCATCTGGCTGGTTCAGTCGGTAGAGCATGAAGACTCTTGTTCTCAGGGTTGTACGTTTGAGTCCCACGCTGGGTGCAGAGATCACTGAAAAATAAAATCTTTTTTTTTTTTAAAAAAAAGAGAGAAAAATGGACTAACCCAAACTGCCATTCCGCAAAACAATTGATCGATACTTTTCAAAAGTGTCAAGCCATGAGGGACAAGGGAAGAATGAAGAACTGCCACAGACTGGAGAGAAAAGAAGAAGAAATGATTCCTAAGTCCAATCCTGACTAAGATCCTGGAACATAAAAAGGATGTTAGTGAAAAAAATACGGTCTGTGTTTTAGTTAGTAAAATTGCCCTTATTACAACGTACCTGGACACTTGCACAGTGGTAACGTGTGACATTATAATTAGGGGAAGGAAGGTGAAGGCTACAAGGGAATACTCTGCCCAATTTTTACAACTTTTCTGTAAGTCCAAATGCAAGTTTATGTACAATAGGTACAATAAGAAAACTTTAAAGAGTAATTGAATAAGTTAAGGAGTAGTTACAGAACAAGAGAAAACACACACACACACACAGTGAAACGAGGATAGAAAGAGAAAAAGAAGCCATGCCAAAAGGACATGGAAATTTGGAAGAGATAAAGTAACTTCCCTTCCAAAATGAAAGTGGTTCGTGTTGACAAAAAGCAAAGGCCTGGATTCTTGTCCATCTCTTCCTTTTACAAATTCATAAATCGTTAACATACAGCACTTGGCTTTGCCCACTGACATTTTCCATTAGCTACTGGGTCTTGATACAACTTCTATCCTCATTGTGCTCCCCTCACCCCAACCAAAACACTCAAGAAAGAGCGTGATTTAATTCTCTCAATCACCTCTAACTGCGCACCCCCCACCAAATCTTCATCCAGGAACACAGGGTCCACATTAACTCTAAGCCTCTCTTTGTACAGCAGGCCCTAAATGCAGCCCAGTCTTCTGAAAGGGCCCGTGGGTCTTATAGAACAAGCACTGGCAAACAGCCCCTCAGAGTTAAGCTGTTACTGTCTGCAGACTTTCCATGTTGTAGACTCTACTGGTCTTGGATAACCCCACTCTTCTCTCATCATTCTATAGACACAGCCATGAAGGCCGTCTCGGGGATCATCAACATTGATGCATCTCCAAAAGAAGAATGTGCCCTGGAAATCATCAAAGGGGGAGCTCTGCGTCAAGAGGAAGTGTACTATGACAACTCAGTCTGGACAGATCTCCTGCTGGGAAATCCAGGGAGGAAGATCCTGGAATTCTTGTCCTTAAGAAGTTATAGTTTGGACAAATTTATCAACAACTAAGCACTTCCTTAAGGTGGAGCATGGTAGGGGAGCTTTGGGACTGTTCTTCCTGATACCTATCTGAGCTCCATCCAGGAAGGCATCTCCAGAGAGACAAATGGGTGTCCCAGAGAGTCGTAAATCACACATCACATCTCACAATTTGAAGGAGTTCCTCTAACACTTGCACAGTAGAAACCTAATTATAATGAACGTCATGAACCACGGCAACCTGCAGTTGTGAAACGGATAGTAACCGTAGGTATAATTAAAAGGTAGTTCTATCAAATTTACCTCATATATAATATTATGATCAATACAATATTAATTATAATAAAGGTCATATCCATGCTGTAAATTCATGATTAGTAGCTCTAAGTTTAGCTCATTCAGTAAGGTCCTTTAAAACCACACAAGTGAAAATTTTCAGTGTTCATTTCATATCTCGTGGTCTGAACCTTTCCATTGTTCTTGAGTTGAAGAAATCACCCTGTTCTTCATTTAATGGACATCATGTCCATACCACATTGTATATTTCAGATACTCTTTATATTATTTTTTATGGCTCCTCGGGGAGGGAGGATACCTGGGTGGGTATAAATCACTAGGGCAAACCATGGAAGTGGAAGTCCCTGGGAACTTGAGCCACACAACGTACACGTTGATTGCCCTTAGACTGCATCAGGCATCTCCACTTTATGTGTGAACTCTCCACTGTGTGTTAGAAGTCTGGGGAGAAGGGAATGGATTTCCATCCTCCCACTTACACATTTCATCATTTCTTTATCCAGCAAACATTTCTCAAACACTTGTCAGACATCACCTGACTACAACCAAACAGGAAACAGAAATCAGCTATATTAACAACTCAACAAAGCCCTATATTGGTTAGGTCCCCAACATGTAAGAGATGGCAAATTAGATAATTTTAGTAGGCTTTAGTAAAAAGGGGTTTGCTTACAAAAGTGGGGACAAGGTTATAGTGCAATCACAAGGGATAAGGTAGTGTCTTGTGGTGAGTCCCACCTTAGGGACAAAAAGAACGGTTATGAGAATCCAGAGATAGAAGCTGTTCACAGAGCATCACAGAACAGGAGCTATGACATTCAGTTATGGGATGCCGCCAGCCCAGCTAGGACTGTGCAGGAAGGATGTGGAGGGGATAAGCACCCCAGCCTCATTCTCTTCCCTCCCTCCAATTTCTTGCTAATATTTTCTCTTAGCTAACCACAGGGTCAAGGGAGCAGACTGGTAAAAACCACACAGGTCAACTTTCTCATGGACAGCACAGTAGGAAAGAATGAAGAGTGTTCTGGAGGGATAGATGGGATATATCCAGCATGAACTCAACATCCCCAAAAGCAGGGTTTCCATGGTAAGAGCTACTAGGACACGAGACATGGGATTAGATGCACCAGAGAAATTTCCTTTCCCCATCACTTAATCTAAATGACCAGGCAGCAGAACAGACTGGAATCCATGGAGCCTGCCAACCACCTGGACAAGAAGCTAGAACTGAGGGTGAATATGGCTGGGCTTTTCTTAGAAAGAGATTCTTTCCAGACTGTGCTCAGTGCAAGGGAACAGGAAAGACCTGACTGCACCTGTGTGCCAGAAAAGAGATCCAAAATGTGAAGTCAGATCTCTAACCATACAGCACAACGGATATGCACACTAGTGCTGAATCAGAGAAGATCATCAAGTGTCTGGATGCGGGTGGTAAACTGTTGTGCTAGTCCCAGAATCAGGGGCCTCTGCATGTGTCACAAATGGGGCAAGAAGCCAGGTTTGCAACAGGATGAGGGTGGAAGGCTGATCAGGAGGAAAGGAGGTAAACATTGAGACAGAAACATGGTCAGATGACAAATTTATAGCCAGAGCCAGCTTCCAATTAGTTTTGCCTTCAGCCTGAACTTTTAGGGTTCTCTTAGGCTTAAAGGCACACTTCAGCCTATGTTTAGTATAAATCAGCTGCTCCCTGATTCTGTTCACTTATGAGGAAAGCAAGAGGAGGTATGTAACAATATTTATGTAACTAATAAACTAAACCTTTGGTCTTTCCAAGGGTGTGTTGGTAAATGTTTAACAATTGGCTCTCCAGAAAAAGAGAGAGAGAGAGAGAAAAGAAGCATTTGCTTGCTTCCTTAATATAAATACTCTCATCCTGGTCAATTTCAAGCCACGGGGTCACATCGCTGAATGTGTAATAGAAGAGAAATGCACCGTCAGCTCTCCCAAACCTGTACCGCCTGCTCCAGCACCCCGCCCCAACTTTCCCATTCCACATTCTTAACAGAATTAGTTATTCTTAAAGGCCCAGCTCAAAGCCTTTTCCCTCCTCCAAGGACTTCAAAGTAACAGGTCAGCTTCTACCATTGCTGGGGAGGCTGGGGGAGCAGGGGCTCCCAAAGACAGGGATACTCACATTCTTGAACTCTCAGGGAGTCAGCATTTTGCATGAAGTCAACAGCCTTAACTGTGTGCAAGTCCCAAAATTGACTTTTTTCTCTCTCTCTCTTTCACTAGCACATTCACTAGCACTGCCCTCCCCTGGGAATACCAGAAAACCCCACTGAAGATGGCTCAATCAAGGAGAAATTACTTTTCCTCCCCTAACAAGTAGTCTTGAGAGGGGCCGACCAGGGCCTCAGGGAGCCAGGCTCCTTCGTCTTTCCACTCAACTACCAGTCTCCTCCTTGTCACCGTGGAGTTACAAGACAGTGGCTCTAACGAAGCATCATGCTGTTTCAGGGAAGGGAAAGGGGAAGGGTGAAGAAGGCATACCAGCGGAATCTGCCCCCTGATAAACAGCAAATTGGGAAGCCCCATCTAAGGACTTCAGCTCACATCCTCTGGGCCAGAGTCAAGTCATGTGACCACCCCTCCCTTCAAGAGAGGTTGAGAAATGGAGCTTTCAGCTGAGCCCACACTTACCCCCAACAAAACTGGGGTTCTATGAGGCAACCAGAATTGTTTGTCACACATGTAAATCCCGACAGAAACAAAGAAATCCACAATCAGAGCAGAAGGACACCGTTCCTTAGATAACAGGTTCCTGACCTTGGTGACAGGATCCAGTCCTGCCGACCACCTCCAAGGTCTAAATTAGTTCCACCCTCCCCCCACACCCTCCCCACCCCCATGCTGAAGAGCACCCTAGGCTCCCGCCTCTCCAAACTCCACTCTGAGGAACTATGATTCCCTTTCCTCAGTTAAGAGTGTAATGGGAGACCCTAGATAAGAGGTAGCAGGGAGCCCCCAGGTGACCTCAGAGATAGTGAGGCATCCCATCTGCTGTTCCTGGAGAGCTCCCTCTCAGGGACAGTTAATTCCCACCTCACCACCACATCTGTTAACACAGGCTGAGCCTTTCTCCTTGGCTGGCCTGCTCTAGCCAGCATCGCAAACCCACCCCCAGAGTCCACAGCAAGCTTCAAAGATGCTCCCGAGTTGTGGCTGCCAAAACTTGGGATCACATACTTCATTATTAAAAGATGATTAGGCGTACAGATTTCTAACAGATATACAGTTACTATTTATATAATATATGCATGTAATATTTACTAACATAAAACATAGACAAAAATAGAAATCGTGAAAAGATAAGATAAAAAATAAATAGAAATCACCACATCTCCCCACATCCAGTAGCTCCTTGACTTGCTGCAGAGCTCGGCTCTGAAGCTGTGTTAAGAGAAAGAAGTCTGCATGTGTGATGCTTCTAGCCAGCCCTTATTAGTGAGAGCATCAGCAGGCTCCCGTGGCTAAGGTGACACATTCCCCTCAGAGGGGGCCACATGGAGGGTAGAATCCATCCTCTCCACCTCCCCCCGCCTCCCCCGCCATTGCCTGCTGTCCAAGGAATCTGCCAAGGACCTGCGTTCATCTGTCCCCATCAGTGCCCCCTCTCCAGCACTGGAGAATGTATGCTGATCAAGTCCCAGAAGCATCAGTTAATTTCTTGAGAAGTATCTAAACCAAACTCATTTGCAGGATTAAGGGAACAGAGAAAACACACTGCCCGCCTTGATACGGGCTCATCCTGTCTGGGGATGTTTCCAGCAACTCTGCTTCGCTGTCGACATCTCAGCACTCTCAGATCTCCGTCACATGCCACAAGGTCACCAGGTCATGGGGAATGCTCAGGGACAGCAGGCTATCCCAACATGCTAGTTCCTCCCCGCTCAGCAATTCTTTTTTTTTTTTTTTAAGATTTTATTTATTTATTTGACAGAGAGAGATCACAAGTAGATAGAGAGGCAGGCAGAGAGAGAGAGAGAGAGAGGAAAGCAGGCTCCCTGCTGAGCAGAGTCCAATGCGGGATCGATCCCAGGACCCCAAGATCATGACCTGAGCCGAAGGCAGTGGCTTAACCCACTGAGCCACCCAGGCGCCCCCCGCTCAGCAATTCTTAAAAACCCAACTTCGCTTAGTTGTTAGAAGTTTTCTAGGTAGACTTAGAATGTGTCTAAATCCTAGGGTTGTTTTTTTTTTAATTTTTATTTGTTTATTTTCAGCATAACAGTGTTCATTGTTTTTGCAACACACCCAATCCTAGCTTTTAAGGAGGGTGTGTGGGTGGGGGGGACAGAGGTTGGTACAGAGCTAATGTGAAAAGGTAAATGAGAAAAGAGAATTTTCGAAAAGGTCAAACAGGACTGAGGACACCAATGCCCACAGACATAAAAGTCAGGAGAAGCAGAATTAAGCCGGCAAAGATCTAGGACACACTGGGTGAGGACAGGATCCTAGAGCAAAAGGTAAAGCCACAGGGAGGGGCAGGGAAATCAGTTCTCAAAAAATAGGAAAGCGCCAGGTGAACAACCTGCTTGAGTTGCAGAGGCTTTGGAGATAGGAGTTTCTGGGAGGATGGTACAGAAACAGCAGCCAAAGGGGAGGGCACACTGGCATGTCCCTTGACCAGGAACCCGAGGGTTTCAAAAGACCCACACGGGTGAGAGCCAAGGTCCACGGTGTCGGGTCTCTCCCTGTACTGTGATTGGCTGCCCTGGGACTGCTGAGTGGGCGTGCTTCGGGACCTCACACTGTCCTCGAACAGTCCTGTGGCACTCTGAACTCCGGGTGACCGAGGGCAAGAAAAGCTACTCCATCCCAAGACACGGAGCCAGGCCATCCTAACCAAAGACTTCTTTCCACAAGCCTCGGTTTTTGCCGTCGAGGGGGGACAGCGCCACCCAGTGGCTGACTGTTGGTGCTGTACCGCACTTCACCACGGGTTCTGCCCCCCAGTTCACGCCCTGGGAGCGCTACCAGCACCTCGACACCGCGTGCCTTCTCGTGAATCACCGCTTAGGGCGGATGAACACACTTTGCTGGAGGCGGGGCGGGACTCGAGCACCTGGTGGGGCCTCCCGGCCCTAACCGCCAGGTTAGGCCCTAAACAATTGGCTTTTCGCTAGAGCTGTTCAATAGCGACAGCTAGTGGTCATCCTTTAAAGCAAGGTGCTGTGAGCCTCTCGGGGAAAGAAATGCCAAGGTGAAATGGGGAAATGAAGGCAGATTCTTGGCTGCCACTGCAGGCTAGCATTTATCCAAAGCCATCCTTGAGGAAAATGATACAAAAAAAACCCAAATTCTTTAAAGTGATGTTCAAGGACCTTGGCTACCTCCATAGCCACATCTCAGGCCACCGGTCCAGCTTTTGATTCCCCAAGACCAAGGAATTGCTGGTCCTCTGAAGGCACCCTTCTTTTCCCACTGGGCTTTTGCCCATGTTATCTCCTCTGCCCCAAATGCTCTTCACTCTCCCTATTGTCTATTTAACTCCTACCTGTCCTTTAAGACTCAGCTCCACCATGACTTCCTCTGGGACAAGTGTCCTCCCTTCCTCCAAGGCCTGTCCTCAATGCTGGGATGGGTACTCTCCCAAGCCTTACCCTATGCCTCTACAATTTTCTGTATCCATCATTCACTTTAGTTCACTAGACTTTAAATTTACCTTTAAAATTGTCTTGTGTAATTCCTTAAAGGTATTTACTTTCTGTTACTCATTTGTGCATCCCTAATACGGAACGCAGATCTTGGTGTGTGTAACGTATTTCATTAGTTTGAGAAATAAAGGACTCCTAGACCCTAATACTGGGAAAGGCTTACTATGGGGACAAAACAACTTTTCATTTCAAGGAAAAGGTGTAGATGGATCTAAAAGTCATTTCATCAGATTCCAGCCCATTATTCCTTGCTCCACACCACCCTGTTTTTGCCTGTCTGCAAACAGCCAGCAGTACTGCAACAGGCGGGAGAGCCCCTCACCTCCCAGCGGTGCCTGGACCCTGCCATCTCCAACAGGGCCCCAAACCCTAGCTCTGTTCCTTCCTGCCCATTTCCAGCAAAGCTTCCTCATCAGAACTAGACTGCTTCTTCTTGAAACTGCTCCAGCACACCCACTCCTGGATTTTATCCTAAAGGAAATAGTTCAAAAGAAGAAGAACACAGAATTTCCTGCCTGAAGATGCTCACTTGCAGTAGTATTTGTAAAAGTTAAAACAGAAATGACAACAATCTCCTTATAAGTAAAAATCAATTCCTCTCTATAATCTCCATATGAATCAAATAATCAATTACTTCATGCAGAAACTAAGAAGAGTCTCACCATATTGGGACAGTTTGTTTTTTTACTTCACTTTATTAGCAAACATAGGACTTACTATGTTCAGGCACTATTCTATTGCATGAATATGAACTCACTTATATTCTCAAGACAGCTCTATGAGGTAGGTGCTATTGTGTCCACATTATTTATTTCAGAATACATTTACTTTGGTCTGATATAAAATGAAAGCTAAATGGCCTACAAGATACTTCTTTGAAGCAGCACTGTGAGGTACATCAAATGTTTTTCTTCCTGATACAGTTGTATGATACATATTTATAAAGAGGATGGTCAGTCGACTTGAGTTGGGTGAGTTTAAAAACTTACATATTTGGGGGCATCTGGGTGGTGCCTTCAGCTTAGGTCATAATCCAAGGGTCCTGGGATCCAGCCCCGCATCAGGCTCCCTACTGGGTGGGAAGCTGCTTCTCCTCTCCCACTCCCTCTACTTGTGTTCCCTCTCTTGCTGTCTTGCTGTGTCTCTCTCTATCAAATAAGTAAAATCTTTTTTTTAAGATTTTATTTATTTATTTGACAGAGAGAGAGAGAGGTCACAAGTAGGCAGAGAGGCAGGCGGGGGGGGGGGGGGGGGGAGGGGGGAGCAGGCCCCCTGCTGAGTGGAGAGCCTGATGTGATGCGGGGCTTGATCCCAGGACTCTGAGATCATGACCTGAGCCGAAGGCAGAGGCTTAACCCACGGAGCCACCCAGGCGCCCCTAAATAAATAAAATCTTTTTTTTTAAAGTACATATTTTAACTTTTTCCATCATCTCATAGATGGAAAAGATCCTCATGTTTATTAATTTTTTTAAGCAAAATGTTTTTTAGCTTCTGGATATACTTATGAAACAGTATCAGATAAAACACACTGTTGCACTGAAACTACTTCGCTTTCCTACAACTCCGATCGATGGTCTTTTGGTTATAACCGCTAATAAGTCACAAGGGCAGACGCTCCAAATTGCAGGTGTACTATGACGGTAGTGACAGAATTTATTGAGCACATCATAAGTGTTATACCACAAATCTTAGAATCATCACATTGAGTAGGTATGATCATCATTGCCATCTTACTGAGGAGGAACCAGAGATGCAAAGACCTTAAGTAATTTATGAACTGAAATAGGAAGTGAAAGGTAAAGCCAGTCTTCCAATCCGGGCAGCCCTCCTGGAGTGCTCCTGCTGGCCTTCCCCCCAGGCTGCTGCTTGGGAAGGATGTGTTCTTCAAAGCAGGTGACGGGTGTGATTTACAAAGTAATCCTGTTATAAGTTTGAAAGTTATCACAGTGCTGAATTAATGATTGCAATTAGAGAAAATTATGATAACTCAGATTCATTTTTCTTATGGCTATTAAATTATATTTACCAGGGGTTAATAATTATCCTGAGCAATGTCAGCTAGACACAGCTACTGTTCAATAATAAGGAAATTACTAAACAGATTGGAAAAGGTCATGACAACACTAAAAGGTAAAAATATGAGAAAAAGTAAAAATCTGAAAAAAATTATGGTAGCAAGTGGAAAAACAAACACATAATTGTAGGTTCACTACACTTGAAATATGTTTTAAAAAGTGCATATAGACAAAAAATAGAAGGGAATGTGAAAAATATGAAACTAAGTTGTGTTTAGGGAGTAGGATTAAGGTGTTTACATTTCTACTTTAAAACTTATTTAAAAAATAAAAATAATCAGGCTCTCTGCTCAGTGGGGAGTCTGCTTTCCCCTCTATCTCTCTCTGCCTCCCTCTCTGCCTACTTGTGATCTCTGTCAAATAAATAAGTAAAATCTTTTAAGAAAAAAATAAAAATTAAAAAGGGCACCTGTGTGGCTCTGTCAATTAAGCATCTGACTCTTGATCTCAGCGCAGGTCTTGATCTCAGGGTTGTGAGCTCAAGCCCCACACTGGGCTCCACACTGGGTGTAGAACCTACTGTAAAAAAAAAACCAAATACAAATAAAAAATACAAGTTATTTTAATGATATCATATTATAATTTTTAATAAAGCTGAAAAAAGAAAATCTCAATGTTTTCTGACTCATCTCTCCAACAATCTGCCTTATTAGTTTTCAAAGTGTGCTCCTAAAATGCTCTTTACACAGCAGGCTGACAGCAAGCTGCCAGTGCTTTGATGAGATCAGTTTGGGTTCAATTTTACTGCATCAATTTAAATGTCCTCTGTTATGAACAGATTGTTCTGACCAGAAAATAGACCAGAAAGGAAGGGCACCTGGCTGGCTCAGTCATTAGAGCATACGACTCTTGATCTCAAGGTCATGATGGGTATACAGTTTACTTTAAAAATTTTTAAATTAAAAAAGGTAAGAAAGGTAAGTATAGAAATGTTTAAAATGTATAGAAAAGGCTCTGGAGGATGAAGCCATCTGTGAAATAACAGGGATAGTTTAACCAAAGCTGTGGCAAGAAATGACAGTTTAAGCCAGGAAGGAAAGTTGCCAGTTTCAGACAGAAGATAAGACTATTAAATAAGCTAATTTTACTAGGGAGCAAATATCTCCGGAATTAGAGTGTTCATGAGTACAGTTAATGTTGTTTAGACTCTCAGGATTCTTGGCTGGAAACAAAGGTAATCATCCTACCGTTCACATGATCGTCCATGTGGAATCCCATTGACTGCACCTTGAAAAGGATTTTGAGCTTCATACACATTTCCTTCTGATTTTTAACGGAGTCCACATAGTTGGCACATAGGAATTCCTGTTACAATCTTTATACTCTAGCGTAAAGAACTACTGGTACCCTCTCCCTCATCCGTGCCAATAAAAATTTCTTATTCCTACCATGTTGGACTCCCCAAACTCTCTATCCTCTACTCATTCTCATCCCCATATTCAGGGCCCCAGAATCTTGAGCCCTTGTCTGTCTTCCTGAAGGAATGTTGTTTACCTTCCTTCAGCTCTAGTGCTTGAGAATCGTGCTCTGGGTTTTTCCCCGCCCACTCCTTGTCCTTTTCCTTCTCAGAGAGTGGGGGAAGTAGTAGGCACCAGAGAAGATTGTGACATAGGCCCCACAAGTTAATAGGTGTTTTCACAGCTATTTAAAAGCCTCATTATACCCTTCATATGTGTCAAGCCTTAGAATTCACAGAAGAGCATTGAGTGGACCACTCCTTACTGCACCCTGTTACAAAGCTACTTAGTTAACTTGTCCTAAAGCAGTTGCTTCTCCACCTTATCCCCAACTTCTTGTGAATTTCCTGACGATATCATTTGCAATAGTTTCTTTTTAGTGCACAGAGATCAGTTCTTTCTAGTTTTCCCCCAAATTTCCTAGTCAACTGGAAAGAAATTTTTTATGAGATTCTGTCTGCTTTGCTCCTATCGTGTCCTAGCCACCCACCCATTATTTTTTCATACCCCCGCCCCCTCATTGCTTCAGAAAGGAGCAAATTTGGAGCTGGCCTCATTCTAGAATTCTGAAAAAGATACCAGGTACTTTGGAAGAGCAGAAACTCTTTCCAACTCTCTAGGACTGGGAAGAGGAATCCAGAGGAAAGAGAAAATCTTTACAGACAGAGCTACCTGGTATGCATGAAAACCTATACTGAGAACATCTCTTCGAGGTCAGAAAGGTCTTTTCCTCCTCATAGAAACTGCAAGGTGTGGATGTGACCCTGAGTCCCATCCTTGTCTACTTTTTAGAATGGGATCTGGATTTGAAACCAACTGAGAGCTCACACCAATCCACTAGCCAGAGACAGGGTGGCTGGGGTGCCCGAAGATGGGAGGAGCTCCTGTGCCCAGCCCCAGAGGCCTCAAGGGCTCAGAGGCCCACTCAGATTGTGCCCAAGAGCAAGAGAGAGGAACTGGGGTGAGCAAGCACTGTGGCTTTGTCTGTTTCCTGTTTCAGCAAAGGCTGCTGTGCAAAAAGAAAGACCGAACTAACAAGGGAAACGCTAAGGGTGCCCGAAGCCATGAATTGAGAGCTTGCACTTTACTCAGCTGCTGTCCTGCCCCATCTGAGACCAGAGCCACAATCTGCCCAGGAGCTGGAATGCTCTCCTGAGCTGTTTGGTTCGGAGCCTGGGACCCAAGGTAACTGAGAAGGATGCTTTTGTGTCCAGGTTGGGGACCTCTGACTCTGCGGCGGGGAAAATGATCCGTCACCCAAGCTTCCCTAGGCTCAAGGGGGAGACACTGAAGCAGATGAGTTGGTTTAAGAGTGTTGGGGTGGGGTAAGCGGGAAAGCGTCCTGCGATAGTTCCGGGAGGCACCAGGCGTGGCCCAGGGATACAGCTTTGATCGCTCCTCGGCTCTGTCGGTTAGATTGGATTAGGAATCAAATGACTTAGGGTCCCAGCTTGCCAGTGATGGGCATGAATTAAATGACCTTTTACGGTTGTCTTCAAAGCAGGAGTGCCCAAAACAACACGCTGCCTTTCTGCGGCTTCTGTGCAGGCCCTTCTCTCCTAAGCTCACACGGGGAGCTGTGCCCCGGGCGGCCAGACCGATGCGGGAAGCCCCTCACTGCACACACAGGCAGGAAGCAGGAGCAGACTTGGAAAGGCGGCGACAAGCCACCGTCAGGTGAGGGCAGCACCCTGACCTCTCCCTGTGGCCGGACGCCCTGAGCCTGTGTCATCTCCTCTCCAAGCTCCACATGGGCCCTGTCATGCTGCCAGATGCCAGAAAGCCTGGGCAGCGGCCCAGTGACCTTTCTTTGAACCACACAGGGACCAGTTCCCTTTTCGTCCGCAGCCCATCCCTGTCACTCAGCCATTCCACATGGCTTCTTGTGTTTAAGCAAATCAGAACGGTCAAGACATCCCTGAAAGCTGGATGGGATTCTACTCAGCTGTGTGCACCTAATCCTACGGGGGTGGCGGTGGGGGCGGGGGGTCTGGGAATGCTCTTCTGTAAGGAGCCATTTGTACTGCGAGTCCCTGCCTGGGTAGCTGGTCCCGGGGTCTGCCCCTCAGGCCACCCCACGTGTCCGCGGACTGGTGCACTGGTGTCTGCGACCCGGCAGAGTCTGGGGAGCCCCCATCTCAGGCTCCGGCTCCTCCCCCCACAGCCCTTTCCTCCCCACGGCAGGGAGGTAGGAGGATTATCCATAATCACTGGCTTTGCCTCCCCTACAAAGCCCTCGGATTCCCTGGAGCCAAATAGGGAGGGGACCTAGTGGCCCACGTTTTAATGGTGGGAAGCAGATGGGCTGGACATGGATTCTTCACCCCACCTCTTCTTTGCTTTTCTGCGTGGCCTAATTGAGATGGCAGCTTGTGCCCAGATCACAGAGAAGTCCCTTTTCCTTGTGGCCCACACCCAGATGAACCAGAACCGTAAATATGATTTCAACCGGAGACCACATCCCCTCCATGTGTAAATAGCACCCCTTCAAAGAGAAGAGAGTGGGGGACAGAGGGATGAGGCATTCTTGATCCTGGAGTGCTAGTCTAGCTGGAGGCCTCGGTCTTACAGCACCAAGTCTTTAAGAGCCAAGATCAGCAAGAACGGGGTAATAATAATCCTACTTCAGTATTGTAAAAACCTAACGTTTATTGTGTGTTATGTGCCAGATGCTCGATGGGCATTTTTTTTCTTTAATTCTTACAAGCTTACAAGGGAGGTTGTGGTCCTATTTTATAAATGAAAAAACTAAGACTAAGAGAGGGTTAATAGTTTGTCCAAAAGCACAGAGGTAGTAGGAAAGCCAGGATATGAACCCACAAAGCCAGGAGCCAGGGCTCTCATCTAAGGCAGAATAGCCAGGGGCTGTGGCTTAAGCTACTACAAGGTAGATTCTGGATGTGGAGCTCACCTCTACACAATCATTCAGTCATTCACAACTCAATACCAATGGGCCTTTTGGATCCTGTTCTGTTTTTAAATAACAGAAGTAGCAGGTGGGAAGTCAGGGAACCCTATAGGGTAGGAATGAGGAGAAAAGCCTAAAGAAAGGGGAGAGCTCCCCAGGGATGGGATGAGAGGAAAGCACGGACAGCGTCACAATTCTGCCTGGGGCCTGCGCTGCCCAAGACCAGAGCGATGCCCCTCCAAGCCTCGAGAGTCAGGCATTTGGGAGAATGCCTGACTTGACCTTATAAGATCCTCTCCTGGAGTGAGACCGCCTCACCCATGAATGACCCCAGGGAACGAGTGGTATGATCAGAGAGAGAGAAGAATCCTGCAGAGAATTCTGGACTGAGCCAGATGGGTAGAAAAGTTCCAATGAAAGGACAGAGAGGCTGCTACCTGTTGAGTCTGTTTGGCTTATAAATAAACTCAAGTGGCCAGAGCTGGAGATTGCCTGCTGGCCAGTGAAGCTGAGATGCCCTCTCTGACCTATCCAGGAACTGGGTTCCCCGGGCGGTGGGTGATGACATTGTGGGACAGAGAAGAGAAGCAGAAGCTGGAAGGGGGAGTCCCTCTTCCTTCATCATCCACTGGGCTTGACTCCAGTGATCAGTGGAAGCAGGGCACAGAATTTCCTGTGCTCAGAATCTGGCTCAGCCAGCTCCAGCCCCAACTCAGCCAAGCTACCAGAGGGTTCTAGGAGAAGAAACGAATGTGCAGAAGGTAGGTGACAGAGAGTGGGAAAGAGAGAGAAGGGCACAGAGAAGAAAGAAGAGGCAGCAAGTATGGCTTCTACACCAAGCCTGGTTCTCCGGGGACTTGGGGGACTGTTTTCATTTCTTTCATTTCTGTTTATAATAGCTTTATTGAGGTATCATTTGCATGGTTGCTGGTTTTGATGGCACATCTCTGTTTGGGCTAAGGAGAGCAGACCTGGCAGCATACTTAGCCATAACAGGGAGGAGATTCTAAAACATGGAAACTTCAGCTTGGAGAATTACTGAGTTGGAAGCTCTGAATGTTTTGGTCAACGCTGGGCAGTTGGTAGGTACTCAGCCAATACTGGTTTGAGTTGATGTGCTCCAGGTCGGAGCCCAGTCCTGGGCCAGGAGTGGGTACCAACGGACCAATGTCAGGACTCCATGACTAGAGGAGTTAGTGTGAGGTTTCCCTCCTAAACCACACCCAAAACCGGACTCAGAAGCTAGTTATTAAGGGCTAAGAAGATAGCAGTGGGTCACAAGACAGGCCCCAATTTGGGAGGCCTGGTTACCTCTCCAGGCCTTGAGAAGAGTCACTCACCTATTTTAGCATCAACTTGGGCCAAGAGAGCATAAAGATGCTGGCTTTCCTTCTAGATTGGAGAACAGGAAGCCAGTTTACCTGGTTCTCTAGAAGTCTCTGGAAAATCAACACATCCTTATCTGCCATCCAAATTTCATCAATTACCATGTCAATTTTCATCAATTATTTCTCAGATTCCCCTGACTCAGAGGCAGGGTGAAGTCAAGGAAGGTCAAGGAAGAAGTGGTAGCCAAAGAGATCTTTCTGCTTTGCAGAGGGGGAAACATAGGTGAGAGGAAAGCAAAAGTTACAGGTGCCAGGTACAGCCTAGACCCAGGAGTCCTGACTCCCAGTTCAACACCATCACCTTGTCAGTTTTCAACCCACATGCAGGGGGAGGCTATGCTATTTCTGCCCCTGGTCCAGGGAGACAGTCATTTTTCTGCCCATCTCCTGACCCCTCCCCTTGTCCTCCCTCTTGGCATTTGGCAGACCCAGGCAGCTATTCCAGGAACTGGAAGCCAAGCATAACAGGTGCTCAGGAGGTCATCATGATCAGCCTGGACCCCAGGCCTTCCCCTCGCTTGGCCCGGTGGGCTGAGAGCTACGAGGCCAAGTGTGAGCGCCGGCAGGAGACCCGTGAGAGCCGCCGCTGCCGCCCCAATGTGACCACTTGCCGCCAGGTGGGGAAGGCACTGAGGCTCCAGCAAAGAGAGCAGCTCCAGAGAGCACGACAACAGGAGTTCTTCAGGAGGAGGAACTTGGAGGTGGAGGAGAAAGGCAAGGCCCGGAGCCCCAGGGCCAAGGAGCGAGGTCCCTCCAGGAGGCCAGGCCAGCCAACTGACCTCAAAGAACCCTTGTCTTGGGCCCACGGGATCTCTTCGCCCCAGCAGCAGGTGGGTCATGTCAGGGGACACGCTGCTCTGGACAGGGGCAGGGGTACTATGGCACACGGGTGGGCTCAGACTCACTGAAAAGCAAATTTAATTAATTAATTTATTTTTTCAGCATAACAGTATTCATTGTTTTTGCACAACACCCAGTGCTCCATGCTGAAAAGCAAATTTAAATTAAGTTCCTGCTTCCTCAGTAATAGAGTCACCTCCCTGAGCCACTTAGACTCATTCAGGGACTTTCATTGTTTGGGTTTTTGTTTGTTGGTTCAACTGTTTTTTTGTTTTGTACTTGCCTCTTTTTCTTCCTTAAAGAAGAAAAAAAATATAAGCAACGCCATTGCTAACTCCTAGTTATCTGTTAAATTTAGGCAGTCTATACATGTATTATTCAACACATATTTACAGAGTGCTTACTGTTTGCCGGGTACACAGGCCCATCTTCTTGATGCCCCCTCTCAGGAACACACACACACACACACACACACACACACACACACACCCCTGTCCTCTCTTCTTCTGTGAGGCTGTTGCACCCACCTACCTTTTCCTTTCCACTTGGACTGTTCCATTTGTACTAAATTCATTCAACGAAAGCTTCCTCTGGTCCAGTAAGATTTCCCTGGCTTCCTCAGGCCACTTCTGCTCTCTGTGGTCCTTATGAGGTTATAAATCCTCTAAAATTGTGTAATAATGCTTCGAGAACCCATCGTTCTGGCCTGGGAAGGAGCAGTGCTGGCAGAAACCAGGGTCTGCTGAGGCGATCTAAGCCAGCCAGCCATCTGTGTCCTCTATCCATGTTGTGCGCCTGTTGACAGCAGGGACGGGTCCGCCGTATTCCCTGGAAGTACCTGGCCTAGTTCCATACCCAGACTAGAAGTTTAGTCAGGGTTTCTTAACTAATGGATCTATCATCCACAACAGAAGGTCCTGTTCAGAAAAAAGATCCTTGAGCCTGATTGTGAAATAAAACCAACTGTGTAGTTTCTATGGCAAGGAGGTTTCTGTTCTTTTTTTGCTCGCTTTTTGTTTAAAAAAAAATGTTTTTTAAGAAGTAAAAGAACAAAACACACGTAACTAAAGAACTTCACCTAAGCCTATCAGTCACTGAAGTTTTACTGCGGTGGAGTCAGTCCGCATGACTGGTCACCATAGGCATTCCTTAGCCTTTTGGTGTTGTTACAACCATAGAATTTTTGAGTGTGTATGTAGAAGATATTTAAAAAGAGTGGACTAGATGGTGACAACTGCTACTATACCCCTCCCTACACATCCCTACTCTACCTGCTCTTCACAAAACCTCAGCAGTATTCCAGCCATCCCTGAGAGGAAGGAAGCCACCTCTTGAATATGGAAGGGACCTCAGAGACCGCCTACGTCACGTAGATTCATTACACGGACAGGAGTCTGAGACCTCGTAGAAAGGGCAGGGCCTGACACCAGAGGCCCTCACTCTCAGACCAGTTCTCTCTCCACATCACTGTGGGCAGTGTAAGTGGCTGAAATCAAACAAAGTAGACAGGGATTCCAAAGAAAGTAAGAAGAGTCAAGCCCTGCTCCCTCTTTGCCTGGCCTGGGAAGGACAATTCCCACGAGCCAGGATGAGAGAGGGCAGGAGCAGGGACAACTTAGTAGTTTCAAGGTTTGAATGGGTTGCTTTGGTTTTCTAGACCGGAAATTGATCACGGGTTCATCTTTCTGCAGTTAGCTAGAGAATCATGCTCTAAGAGGCTCTAGGCTTTCAGCATCCCCCACTTGCTTTCCAGGTGTCAGACACCAGCTCTGAGATCTTTCCAATCCAGCGTCACCCTCCCTCAGGCACCTGGAGGGATCTATCTGACCGCCCCTCCCAGGCCAGGGACTTTTCACCGAAGGACTCTCCCACCAAAAAACCACCCCAGCACCATCGCGGTAAGAGCAGAGCCTCACTCACTCACTGGGGCCTGCAGAGAATCTTGCCACAGCAGGCTCAGCTTGCTGACAGTGGACAGCCCTTGTCCCTTCCCACTTCCTCCTCCATGGCTTCTGAATCGCCTTATCTTCTATCTCTCAGGCACTCAGACAAAGGCCGAAGCAACCCAGCCAACAATTAAGAATGATGCCAGTCAGCAAACCAAGTGAGTACCTTCTCTGTTCCTGCCCCCAGCTTCCTTACACACCACCCATTCCTCTCATCTACGCTTTGTTGAAACCCTCACCACCACCGCCACCCGCTCCCCCATGCGAAGGAGCACGGTGAACTTCCATGTCCTCCTTAATTGACAGAAAGGGAGACCGGCCCCGCCCTGCTGGGTCTCAGAAGAGATTGGAGAAGGAATCTACCCACCTCTCCCCATGTGCTTGTTTCTCTGATCCTTTGTCATTTCTGTTTTTCATTTCTTCTCTTCTCAGTTACGGAGTTGCAGTTCTGGATAAGGTAAGAAAATCCTCACTTTGAAGGGTTGACTCAGATGGTATTTCAGCTCCTCCAAGATCTGACATTCTGGAATTCCATGGTAAACACAGCTAGGATGAAGGGGCACCTTCTTCCTGGACAAGCACAGACATGGGGACTGGAGGGACTCTGTCTGAGCCAAGGAACAACATTTACTTGATACAAGTCAGTCCTGGCTCTGGTTCTGTGTTCCAGGATTTCAGAGGATGTAGAATCTTCTAGAATACCCTTTTTCTTTCTCTCTAGGAAATCATCCAGCTTTCTGAGTACCTCAAAGTAAGTAACATGTGAGCTCTCCCCTCAGCTCCTTCCCCATCTACTCCCTCCTCCTCCAGGTTAATGTCCCTTCTTGTGTATTTTGCCCCTCAGGAGGCCTTACAAAGGGAACTGGTTCTAAAACAGAAAATGGTGATTCTCCAAGACCTACTCTCCACTCTGATAAGGGCCTCTGACAGCTCTTGGAAGGTAAGGGAATGAAATCTTTATTTGAACAAAGCTCGTGAGTTTCTGTTCCTTTTTCCATATGATCCCAGCAAGGGAAGAGGTTTTCTCAGTACTGAAGAGGTGAGGTGGGAGGCGCTAAGAGCTAGAGGTCAGACATGTCACAGTAACTATATGGGAGAGCTCAGCTAAATCCACAGTCATGAGCTGAGGTCACACTACTCCACACCCAGGGAAGACCCAGAACCAAAACTGGCAAGAATTCCCACGGCTCAATTTGTTGGGAGAAAAGAAGGAAGATGCCCATATATTTGCTATTACTGACTGGTAAATGTTAACTTCTTTTTTTTGTACGGGATTCACTCCAGTATTAACTGTGAGCTACCGTGGACCTACTAATCAGCTTAGACTTCAAGGTCAAAGTGAGAAGCGATTTTAGAGATCATGTAGTCTAAGTTTTCTTCTTTCACCAATGAGGAAACTGTGTGTCAGAGAGGTCAAATGACTTGCCTAAAGTCACATTGCTAGCTAGAGGCAGAACTGGAACTAAAATTCAGACCTCCTTAATTTAGTCCGTTAATTCAACAAATATTCATAGATTGTGTTCTCCATACTGAGCACTGGAAATCATGAGATTAATTAGTCAGGGCCCCTGCTTTCAGAGAGCTGTGGTTTGGGCAGGGAAACAGATGCCTAAACAATGCAGGGATATGAGAAATGAAATAAGAGAAATGTTTTCGGAATATAATAGTACACAAGAAGGAAGGAATGACTCCAGAGAAGAGGGGAACCAGGGAAATATTTATAGTTACATAAGTATTTTCCGGACTAATGTGGAAGCAGGAACTTCATTCCAGGCTGGGGATACAACACAAGCAAAGACCTGAGGTGTGCTGTAGTGTAATGCGATGGGCCCTGCTTTTTAATCTCCAGACTGCTTTATGCTCTTAAAAAACTTTACTAAAAACCCCAAAGAATTTTTTATATTTACCCTATTAGGATTTACCATATGAGAAATGAAAACAGGAATCTTAAAATGTATGTAAATTTTAAAATAACAACAATAAGCCCATTGCACAGGAACCTAATTTACATATTTTTATGAAAAATGAGTATCTTTTTCCAAAAAATAGTGAGGGGTGTAGCACTGTTTTACACTTTGGCAAATCTTTTTAAAGTCTGGAAAGAAGACTGCTTGATTCTCCTATTTCCATCCGTTGTAATACACTGTTTTGATTGAAGTGTATGAAGGAAAATCCAGACTCACACAGATACGTAGTTGAAAAGGGAAGAACTTCATCAAACCTGTGAAAGGGTTTCAGGGACTCCCAGGGGTCCTCGGACCCCACAGTGAAACCCTCTAGACTATGCTATTCCAGGATCTATGCCACTAGAGCAAAGAGCAGGGCGACAAAGAGAAAGCACAACCTCACAGGCCTCCATGAACACCTAACCCTCCAGCACAGAGGACTTGTCTTTAGACAGAGAGATGGGAGGGTGTGGATCAAAACCAAGAAGTTGACAGTGATGTAAAAGAGACTTCCTCAGTTCAGGCCTCCTTCCTCACATGTCATTGTACCAGGAATTAGTGTCTGTGCTCAGGGCTCCTGATTGTCAAGAAAGTCGTTGTCATGGGCAGAGCAGGAGCCTGGACAGACAGCTGTGCATGCCAGGTGGTTTCCGGTGCTGAACTAATTTGAGATCATCACACTCATCTATTCAGCAGGCATTTGATAAGTTTCAACTGCGTGCTGATCCCCATGCTACAGGGACAAAAAGAAGTAGGGTTCTTGCTCTTGAGGAGCTCACCTATCAACCAGGAAGAGAGAGACGTGTAGTAAATAACCCGAATGCAGCTTATGATAAAGCTGTAACAGTGGTTTCTAAAATGGGATGCAGAGGAAAGAGAAGGAAACAATTATTCTGCCTGAAGTGGAACAGGGTAGGCTCCAAAGGAAAGGGCCCATTTGAGCCGGGTCTGGAAGGATGCGTCATTTACTGGTTACAGCAGTAGAAATGATAATGGGGAAGAAAAAAGCAGAAAGAAAAGGGTGTTTATGGTAAAGGAATCGGAATGATTATAGGCCTCTGTGTAACAACGTGGCTGAAATGAAGGGATGGAGGCAGAGGAGTTCAAAGACAAGACCAGGAGGGGCTTCACACAGGTCTCTGGAATTATGAAGCTTTTCTGTTGGACAGGGGATCTCAAACTTAAATAACGTAGAGACTCTTTCCTAAATGAAAGGCATATGTATCACAGACCTAGGAGAACACATGCCAACCCCAGTCTGAGAAACTCTGCTCCAGGCAATCGGCAGGGGAGCAACGGGAGGACCCCGTACATGGGTTTAAAGTCGGACACTGAGCAACATTTAGCCCATCCTCCCAAGGAGCTCAGTCAGTAGCTGGGGAGCCGTGCTCATTTGGGCAATATACATGCTAAAAAGTCGCGGGAGTGAGTCGAAAACAATCGGATCTGTGTTTTGGAAGTATCTCTGATGACAATGGGGACTGTGGCTCTGGGTGGGTGTGGAAGTGACCAAAGCTGCGGTAACATCCCAGGTAAGCCACACTCAGAGCTCGAGTCGTGGCAAGCTTGGCGGGAATGGGAGACATTTCCAAGGTCACCTCTGGAGCAGTTTCACTCCACAACGGCACTGCAAGCGGAAGTTCCTCTGGTTGTGGTTTTCTCCCACCCCTCCCTATACGCACCCTTCTATTCTTCCTCCTCCCTGCCAACCCCCTAGCTTCCTGTTTTTCACAAAAATAGTCAGTTAAGAGCTCTTGCTTCCCCCAAAACAAAATAATCCAACCCTCCACCCCTGCCATGGAAGCCCCAACTGCTGCTGAAGGACAAGCCCAGACTATGGTATTGGGAAAACTAATTGGAAGAATGTGACCAAAACAGGGACTGACATTCAGCCCATTTCAGGCCTTTATTTTTTCCATTTGGCCCCTGTGATTTGACTCTCTAACGCCACATGCAGGGAAGCTCACCACAAACTCTGAGAAAACCCCAAGAACGAGCTCCCTGCATTGCCTCCATCTCAAAGCTGACTCTGGGGCTGCTGGAGGTGATGGGGCCTGGGGCACTGCTGAGACTCCAGAGCTGGGTCCACCCTTCAGAGCAGGCACAATTCGGGTGGTAGAGAAAGCAAGCTGGCAGTGTTGGGCAATACAAAACAGGAGCAGGGCACACTGGGGTTTTAAGTTCTGCAAAGTGGAAACAAGATCTTGAGATGACAGCACTGCGGGGGATTGGCTGGGAGCCCTAAGCAGCCCCTGCTAGAGCGGAGATGAGCTGTGGGCTGGCGCTTCTGCGGTGAGGTGGTGGTGTTTCTGGAGAACAGATCAGAGGCTGGGGAAAGCCAAGCAGAAGCAGGAGCTGAAGACCTCAGACCAGCACCAGGTGTGTATGGCCTCCATCTTGCTCCCTTTTCCAACCAGGGGTACTGTGCTCTCTGAGCCCTGGGCTCCTGGGGGGGGGGGGGGTGGCGATTGCCCAGAAAACATCCACAGTAGGCCTGTAAAGAGTGCTTCTTCCCACATACTGTACCACTGGGCTTGACGGGGCGGGAGCATGTGTGGCAGGGGGCCTAAGCCTCAGACCAGGAAACTACATGCCCCATTTGCAACAACTTGGCTACAGCTTTCTTCCCTGCCTCAGGGAGCCTGGGAAGGTTGAGCTGTGGATAAGAGATTTTTTTTTCCAAGCCCCAGACTTGGGTGGTCCTTCATCCCCACTGAAGGGGCTCTTCTCAACTGTCTTCTATTGCACCATGAATGGAAAAGTAATCTGGGGTATGTCTAAAATACAGAAACAGTTGGGAGAGGCAAAATGTTGGATTAAAACCATAGTAAGGAAGGAGAGAGGAGCTACCCCAAAAGGGTAGGAGACAGGGGGAAAATGTAAGGATATTGCTTTGGGCTTGTCTATTTTCTTCTCAAAACTATAGCAAGATAAACCTTAAACTCAGTGGGTTTGATTACATTCTGCCATAGCAGGAGTTTAGGCACAAGTAAAATGCAGAGATCTGAACCAGGAAATGGGGGTGCAGAAGGAGCTGATTTCAGGACCGGTGGATTGATAGTGAACAGGTCACTCAGCGAAATACAGCCCTTTTACCAGTTAGTCCACAGCCCAGAACAATGAAAGTCTTTGTCCATCTCTTTTATCTGTCCCAAAGCCCTGTGGCTACTGGAGATGCCAAATCCTGGACTCTCAGCTCTCACATGAGACATTATGAAAAACATTAATAGCAGGAGGCACTTTGAAAAATTATTTTTGGCAAAGCTTTTTGCTTTTGCAAAGCCCAGCTGAGTAACACAGGAAGCAGAAAGGGTGGGGGCGCCCCCTGGCTCCCAGGGCTAGAAGAATTGGCCAAACAAGATCAAAACAGGAGCTGTGAGATACCACTTCCTGCCTCCCCCAGGTGCCCTTAAACTCACTGAAGGGGACAGACCTCAAAACAGAGGCCCCTCCGCGGCACGCAGGCCACTGTAGACTAGAAACATCACAAGGGTTCCAAATACCCAAGCTGCCTGACTGAGAGGGGATGTGGCATCTCAGGCTTGGAGAGAAATGTAATTTGTAAACCTCACAAGTGTCTCACAGGGTCTGGTTGGAAAAAGCCAGAGAAAAGGATATGAAAATCAGAGTTCCTGCTAGAGACCCACGGCCTTTCCTCTGGGAAACTGGCTCTCTCATCGATGGCACCCTCCTCTCTCCCCAAACCCCTCATACGGACAACCTTAAGTCAGACTCAGAGATGGAAGAACAAAACCCTGCCCTTGGAGAAAGGGAGACCACTACTGGTGGAGAAGAGAACAAAGCAGCCACTCAGCAGAAAGACTGAAAAACTGAGAAACAGATAAGGCTCTTCCAGCCTGCCTTTCTCTAGCCTCACCCTTGAGATTAGCGTCTCTCTTGGGAAGTCCAAAATGGCATTAAGCCGACCCTGCTTATGAATACCTAGAACATGGCTTTTGGGGAAGCCCTTCTACCACCACCACCACCACTCGCCACATACGCACACCCTGTCTTGATATCTCTCCTCCATTTCCTGCTTTCTTAAAGAATTTCTTGGGATGCCTGGATGGCTTAGTTGGTTGAGTGGCTGCCTTCGGCTCAGGTCGTGATCCTCGGGTCCAGAGATCCAGTCCCACATCTGGCTCCTTGCTTGGCGGGGAACCTGCTTCTCCTTCTGCCTGCTCTGCCTGCTGTTCCCCCTGCTTGTGCACTCTCCCTCTCTGACAAATAAAGAAATAAATTCTTGAAAAAAAAGAAAAAATCCTCATTTTTTTAAAGATTTTATTTTTATTTATTTATTTGACAGAGATCACAAGTAGGCAGAGAGGCAGGCAGAGACAGAGAGAGAGGAGGAAGCAGGCTCCCTGCTGAGCAGAGAGCCCGATGTGAGGCTCGATCCCAGAACCCTGAGATCATAACCTGAGCTGAAGGCAGAGGCTTTAACCCACTGAGCCACCCAGGCGCCCCTTCTCATTTTTTTTTGAAAAGATATTTTTTTATTTATTTGAGAGAGAGCATGAGTGGGGGAGGAGGAGGGGCAGGAAGAAGGGGAGGAGCTGAGAGAGAAGCAGATTCCCAGCTGAGCAAGGAGCCCTATGGAAGGGCTTGATCCTGGGACCCGGAGACCATGACCTGAACCATAGACAGGTGCTCAACCAACTGAGCCACCCAGGCCCACAGCTCTCATCTTGAGCCCAGTGTGTGTGTGTGTGTGTGTGTGTGTGTGTGTGTGTGTGTGTGTGTTGGGGGCAGGGGGGTAGGTATTTGTTAGGGCTGCTATAACAAAATACCACAGCCTGGGTGGCTTAACCAACAAAAATTTATTTTCTCACAATTCTGGAAGCTAAAAGTCTGAAATCAAGGCGTTGACAGGGTTGGTTTCTCATGAGGCCTCTCTCCTTGGCTTGCAGATGGCCATCTTCTCCTGAGTCTTCACATGGTGTCTCTTCTCTTCTCATGAGGACAGCAGGCATATTGGATTAGAGCCCACCCTAATGACCTCATTTTAATTTAATTATCTCTTTTTTTTTTAAGAGAGAGAAAGAGAAAAAGCAGGGTGGGAGGGGAAAGGAGAGACAGAGAGAGAGAGAGAGAGAATCTCAAGCCAACTCCATGCTAAGCAGGGAGCCTGATGGGCTTGATCCTACAACCCCACGATCATGACCTGAGCCAAAATCAAGAGCTGGACACTCAATAGACTGAGCCACCAGGTGTCCCTTAATTTAGTTATCTCTTTAAAGACCTTATTTCCAAATACAGTCACAATCTGAGGTGCTGGGAGTTAAGATGTTAACATATAAACTTGGGGGGAAGGTAGTGGAGGGGGCAGACACGATTCAGCCCATGACAGGGGTAAAGAAGGGAATATGGAGACTCCTTTAGTCTTATTGGCCTATACTTTAGAAGTAAAGGTCCATATATAAACTAAGAGGAGATGAGGAATATAGAAGTGCCTAGACAGACAAGGGAGAGAGATAAGGAGGAAAGAAAAAGAGAGCTTAGATTTTCCTCAAGTGAACTCCTACTATGATATCCTGAACCACTGGATAGAGAACCTCAAGGTACAGAGAGGACTAGGGGCCAGTCCAATTCTTCCTTCTCCTATTTCAGAGAAAGAGGAAATGATCCTCTTCTAGTCAAACATCCTTTGTCATCTTTCCTCCTCCCTACATCCTGAAAGAGTTCAACTTCACAAACATTGCTTGAGCACAGACCACATTCTAGGCAGTAAGCTGGAAAAACAGAAGAAAACTCTGCATGTCATATTTTGGCCCAAACTCATTAACTCATCCCCTTTGCTCCAGGGCCAGCTTAACGAAGACAAATTGAAGGGCAAACTGAGATCTTTAGAAAACCAGCTGTACACCTGTACCCAGGTAAGCTTTCTTAAGACATTTCCAGTCCAGGAATTTAGAATTAAAGGAGAATGCTTGAGCCTCGATCCTACTCTCTGGAAATGACACCTGATAGAGCTGCAAGCACCCACTCCTACTCACTCAGTTCTGGCTTTGCCAGTTTCACTTTGGTCCCCAACCCACATCTTCTCCCTTTTTCCTAGTGTTCTTCCCTTTGCACCCTGAGAAGCAACCCCAGCATCAAGGACTCTGCCAGCTCCAGGGGAATCTTAGGAATACCTGGAACTGTAGGGAGAGGCCCTAGTAAAGATGCTCATCACCCGGATAGACCTTATAGGTCCCAACCTTTGAAAAGACAAACTGGATATTGTAACAAAGTCTTACAAAATGATTTCCATTCCGTGGGCAACTTCAGTCTAGCAGCAATCCCTGGGAGAAGATAAAAGGCCACGACTCTTAGCTTTTCTATGGCATTGTTATCCATCTTTAGTAAACTCTTGATTGGCCTAATCTTGGATTACAAGAGATAGAAAGAAATCAGCTTTCAACTGGAGAAGTGATCGACTTCTGACAAGTGGTGAGACGTCAGACAAGTGAATGAGGTGGCGCATGTGGAGTTAGGGAGAGAAGATGGACCTGGCTGCACGCTTGGGGTCTTATAGGGGAACAGAGTTTATATACAGGTTTGCTGATCCACAACTTTTAGTTTTTTCAGTATGGCCTGTTTTGTCAGACTCTTAGGGATTATATGATGCCAATCATGCTTATAAAATACCGACATATAATCCAGAATGCCAGGCTCTTCATTTTCAATGGGCAGAGGGGCAAAGCTGGCCAGCATGGGTAAGTCCACTAACTGGGATATACCTATGTATGACCTCCTGGATCCTGCTTCTGATGAAAATTCCAAGAACCTAAGACCGACTCACATTTAGATCCAAATTTTCAGATGATTCCAAAGCTAAATGGAAATGATTTCATATTGATCCTGAGGTCTGTACCATCTAGACTACTGTTTATTCAGTGGGCTAACCCAGAGTTGACAGCAAAAGCTGCCTGCCTTCCCAAGAATCACAGGGCAAAAAGATGAAAGGACTAGGGAAGGGAAGACCCTAAGTGAATATACAAGGCTGCTCTTTTCTTAACTCCTGAAGCCAAGATAAATTTTTAATGCAAATGTATGAATTTAAAAACATTGAGAGTACTGGAGCTACAAAGATAAAAGAGAAAAAAAAAAGTATGCTCTCTACCCTGAAAGAGTTTACAATCCCATAAGGGACACAAATGAGTCAACAGAGTGGGAAGATAGAGATTTACAGAGGATACTATGTGAACACTAAGAAAAGCTACCTACTCCATAATGAGTCAGGGGTGATTGGTCAAGATTTATCAGAATTTACATGATCCTTGGATGGAGTCTTGAGCATGAGTAGAGTTTAACCAGGTGGAAAGGGTAGGTGAGGACGTTCTAGGCAGAAGCTACATGGACAAAGGCAAAGGCCAAAATGCACAGTGCTTAGGGGATCTGCAAACAGTTCAGCTTGGGTGGAAGTAGCATAGAATCAAAGTCTGAGCTTTCAAGTAGGAGCCTTGCCAATGAATTTGGACCTGATCCTTAGTCACTGAGAGATTTAAAAAGGGAGTGACATGATCAGATTTACATTTCAGAAAGTACCCTCTAGCTTCAAGGCTTGAAGATAGAGAAAATATTGCATCAACCTATATCATAGTGTTACCAGAGTTTGAACTAAGGAAGTGCCAGGAATTATGGAGAAGACACAGACATGAGGTGTGAAAGAGGTTGATTTGACAAGGTTCCATGAGCAACTGATTGGTGGGAGAAAGTGAGAGAAATCAAGGATGACTCCCTGGTCTCAGGCTTGGGAGACTGAGTGGGTAATGATGCTGGTCACTGAGATAAGCAGCCCAGGAGAAAGGAGCAGGTTGAGGAAGATTATTTTGATTTGTAAATATTGAATTTGAAGTGCTCTTGGAAGGCCCGGGGAGGCCCAACATGCCTAGAGCACCGTGTTAACCCCACTTACCTCCCTCATCACCTGGGACCCTCTCCCTGCCGAACTCGAGCCCGGAAGGAGGTCCAGCAGGTTACTGGTATCTCTGCTCTGGGGCCCAGGAGCAAATTCTTTTCCTTTCTGTATCCCAGCTAAGGGGCTGGCACACGGAAGTTCAATATGTGTTTGTTGAATTGCATGAAATTTACAGAAATACCCCCCCTGGGGAATGAAAAAGGTGTTACTGGAGATGGAAGACCAGAAAACCAACTTTGAGCAGAAGGCCAAGGAGTCACTGCAGAAGGTGCTGGAGGAGAAAATGAGCGCGGAGCAGCAACTGCAGAGCACACAGGTGCAGGGATGCTGTGTACTCCTTGGGGCTGGGACCCCGGGTGGCTCTGGGCAGCATGGGAGCCAGCTGCACAACTCCCTGGAACCCCCAAGGCACCCTCCTCTTGTCTGACCACCCCCTCAGCGGTCCCTGGCTCTGGCCGAGCAGAAGTGTGAAGAGTGGAGGAGTCAGTATGAAGCTCTGAAGGAGGACTGGAGGAACCTGGGGGCCCAGCACAGAGAGCTGGAGAGCCAACTCCACGTGCTCCAGTCCAAACTACAGGTACCAGGCCCTGGGGTGGGTACATGGGGAGAGAAAAGGCAGGGCTTATGGGACGAGGGGCAGTGGCAGCAGGGAGGACAGAAGCTGCTGGTGGGATGGGGGTTCTCAAGGCAGCCTGACAGCATCTGGCTTTCAGTTTCCCACTCACTGCCCACTTTGTATCTGACTCACTGTTTGGGCCCTGGAATCTAATTATGAGTTCAGCAAAGATGTTTCATGCAAATGAACTAAGTGTTCCCCAAACGATACCATCCATGCGCAAAGGGCTAGACTGGAATATTCATCAGCCTACTGTCATACTCCAACCCACTCTCTGCACCCCAAGCCAGCAGAGCATTCAGCTCAGATATGTCCACCGCTGGCACAGAACAAGCCTCAGGAACTTACTCAGAGGTTGAGGATTGACTAACATCCTGCCAATGTCATTTTTAAGCAATTACAGTAGACCCTTGGCATTCTCAAGGGTTCCATCATTTCCAATGGGTGTTACCTGGTCAAAGTCAACTGATCTCCTAAGCCTCAGTTTCCCCATCTCCAAAAGGAGGCAAATAGTAGTACCTACGTCATAGGATTGTTGTGGGATTGAGGTAATCCATTACAAAGCACAGAGCACTATGCCTGGCACAGGCCTCCATCCATAGTAGCTATTTCTCTTCATAGATTTTACTTACTTTGAAATTTTGAGGACCCACATCAAAAATTTACCTTTATTGTTTTTCTGAAGCAGGAACCTGAGTGCCAAATTAATAAGCTGAAGCGTGTGTCTTATCAAAGCTGTGAAGCCAGCTGGCCAGTACACTATTTGCCCTATCTCTCATGAAGGCCTGTTTCTTTTGAACCTTAATTTTTTGAGAAAAATGACCCTACCAAAGGAAAAAAAATGACAGTGTTAGAATAAGAAGTAAAGACAATGTTAAGACACCTAAAAAAGCGATGATTTGGGCCGACTCAAATGAGTCCCTTGTGAAATATCAAAAATCTAAAGCATGAGGAATAGAGCAGATGGAAGAAACAAAGAATCCCAAATGTTTCCATTTCCCTGATAATCCCCTGTCTCTAAAATTCGTCTTCCTCTTCCATGGGATCTGTTCCCAATCTCTGCCCCAGCACTGACCTGCCTCTGTGTTGGGACCCCCTCCTTACAGGGAGCAGACAGTAGAGACCTACAGATGAACCAGGCTCTGCGACTTCTGGAAAATGAGCACCAGGAACTGCAGGCCAAGATTGAACACCTGCAGGGGGACAGAGATCTGTACAGCTCGGATACCCTGCACCTACAAGGTACTTTTCTCCTCCAAGGCCTCTAGGAAGATGGATGGAGGAGAAGGCCTCAGTCTTTGGTTGGGTTTGTGATTTCATTTTACCTTGAGGGAAAGGCAGGGCTGTTTTAATCATCCCAGCCTATTGTGCTGTGCTAGCAGGTCTGGTAGTATCAGCCAGTCCCTCTGAGCCAGGTCACGGCACTCCCATTTCCAGTCAGATGTGGCAAGGCTGCATTTCTGATTTGGAAAGGGAAGGTCAGTTGGAACGCAAGGCATACTGAAGGCCTCCCACCTTGGCCTCTGCGTCAGCGTAGACGACAAAATCATGGGCAGATACAACTCTTGATTCAATCTGATGTTGTTGGGGCTGATGACATCCCAGGAGCTCAGGATCTGGTTTCCTCTCCAGAACGAGGGCAAGTAGAAAAGAGAGGACTTCCACTTAGCACACATCAGTGGCTAGGACTAACTCCCCTCCTCAGGTGTCAGGTTAAGTCTCAGGTTCATCTATTTCGATTTGCATTATTTCACTTTCAGATCAACTGAAGAGGTCAGAGGAGGAGAAACTCGCCCTGGTGGCCCAAGTACAGCAGCTGCAGAGTAAGTTCCCCTTCCAGATTCTCAGAGTAGCGCAGCTGGCTCTTTCTGTGCTCCTGCCACTCCTGCCCCACGAGAGGCATCCAAAGGAGGGGTCTAGGGCCCGGTCTTTGATGTATCCTCCACCTCTGTGCATTTTCGGACCCTCTTGAGAAGTGAGGTCATTTACACAGCTCTTTTCAAGTTAATAACGTTAGCCTGTCTTTTTTTTTTTCTACTTTCCTCTTCTACTTGCCAAAGACAACCACCCGAACTAAACGCTGAGCATTCTAAGGCAGTTATTTTATATACTGACATTCATTACATACATGAGTATGTCCTATAGGCATCTGTCATTAGGAATGGTTCAGAAAATCGGCTCACACTACAGATGCCTCCATCTCTTCAAAACTACCTGTTGGGGCCAAAGAGGAAAAGGGACATTTCAGGAGGAAAAAAAAAAAATGTAGGGAGTGGCTGAAAAGCTGGAGAACCCGATTCAATTAATAGCTCTGCTGGCTTCCCACCACCTTAACCTGACACCCCAACAGAGAAGTTTCGTGCAATGCATATTAAGAGTAAGGCAGCCACAAGCAGATGCCCAGCACCTACAGGGCAGGAGCTGAATGCGCAAGGAATCAATTCAAAATCATGCCCTTATTTATTCCCCTACCAAGTGCCAGGCATTTTAGGTGTACACACTGAGGATACAGTGCTGAGCAGAACTGACACAGCTCTTTACCTAAATGAAGCTTACAATAAGGTATGGAGCTTCCATGAACAATTAATTATGTGTCAGGTAGTAATGGCTGCCATGGAGAAAAATAAAGCAGGTTAAAGGGAAAACAGTTGCTAATTTCATACAGGGTCATCTGGAGAAGTCTTTCTTCTAAGGTGACTTAAAGGTAAAGACATGGTAGGAAGAGATACAAGGATGATGTATTCATTAACAAAATACCACACACTGGGTGACTTTAAAAACAGTAATTTATTTTTTTCTGGAGGCTACAAGTCCAAAGTCAGGGTGTTGGCAGGGCTGATTCCTTCTGAGGATCTGTTCCAGGCCACTTTCTTTGGCTTGTAGATGGCTTTCTTCTCCCTATGTTTCTTCAGATATCTTCTATCTAGTTGTGTTGAAATCCACCCCCGCCCCCGGCTTTTTTAAAAGATTTTACTTATCTATTTGTGAGACAGACAGAGAGAGGGAGAGAACAGGCAGAGTAGCAGGCAGAGGCAGAGGGAGAAGCAGGCTCCCCGCCAAGCAAGGAGCCCAATGTGGGCTGTCTACTCGATCCCAGAATGCTGGGATCATGACCTGAGCTGAAGGCAGCAGCCCAACCAACTGAGCCACCCAGGCAGCCCAAAATTTCCCCTTCTTATAAGGACACAGTCGTATGATATTAGGGCCCACTCTAACATTCTAAAATACTTGATTACCTCTATAAAGAACGTTTCTCCAAATAAGGTCACATTTTAAGGCACTAGGGGTTAGGACTTCCTATGAATTGGGGGGAGGGGCACAATTTAGCCAATAAGACAGGAACATCTTAAAATAATTAAGGTTTGAAGCAAAGTTCTGAAAAGACACTGTTTGCAATAGATACGCTAGTACAGACAAGTTCCTTGTGTTTTTCCACAGGTTTGCTCCAGAATCAATCCCTACAGCTTCAAGAACAGGAGAAACTCTTAACAAAGAAAGGTCAGCAAATTTACTTCCACAAATTCTAAGCTAGTGGTCTTTCTTGCCTGCCAAGAGGCAAGGGATGGACTACAGGACCTCTTGGGAGTCCCATGCAGTTCTAGAAGTCTGTTAGGTCAGGGATCTAGGGGAGCTTTTTTAGGACTGATGATTGACTTTGAGAACACTTTAATCAGTTAGCCTCCTATCCTGAGAGGTGTATAAACTGTGAAAAGAATTTCTACTCTGAAAACATACGTCTGTGTTGAACATTTCAATAAATTGATTTTGAACGCAGGATTTAATGTCAATTTTTACACTTGACTTTCCAAGTCACATCCAACTCCACAAGCCTACACCATGCTGCATTCAATAATCACGTCACTCTTAGCCCTCAAAAGTCTGCAGCCTCAGCTCCCTGAAAAGCATTCATCATGTATGGGGGTTAGAAGGGACAAGTTCCTCACTTACGCATTCCACGTGGTCTTTTGTTTTCTCATCACAATCACCATGTAAGAGAAGACAGAAATTATGATACCCATAGAATGGGTAAGAAAATGAAAGTCTACGGTCATAAGAATTAAAGACACAGCTAAGACAACAATCCAGAATTTTTGACTCCTGGTGCAGTGCTCTCTTCACCAAGAATAAGACTGCCACGTGGCTCAGAAGCCATCTTTAACCACAGGAAGATGAAGTCTAGGATAGGACAGCCATTCTCATGACTGAAATGAAGCTAGAAGGGAGAAGGGGTTAGTTACACTGAAGCGTCCAGCAAACCTACTAGAAATATCACAAAACAAAATGGATTAGCAAGTATTCTCTGGAAGTATCTGCCATTAAACAGGGCTAGCGATACAAAGAAAAGTAAGATGCCAACCTTCCCCTCAAGGGGCTCAAATTCCAGCTCTGTGTCAAGACTGAGCACAGCCCTAATGGAAGTAAGAGAATTCTACTCTAAGCTGTCTCATCAGGGACAGGTCCTCCCTTGTTCCCTCTCCTCCTTTCCCCCTCGCTCCAGGGTTGTCTCAGTGATAGGACCCTGCCTCAGAGGTGTGGACCTCACCATCACTGAGAATCTGGCTGCTTTTTTAGATCAGGCTTTGCCTGTGTGGAGTCCAAAGCCCTCCCATAATGAAGTGGAACCCGAGGGTACAGGGAAGGAGAAAGAATGGGATTTCAGAGACCAGCTGCAAAAGAAGACTTTGCAGCTCCAGGCCAAGGAAAAGGAGGTGAGACGGTGACCTCAAGATAGTGAGGGAATCATCCTGCAATGGTAGGGAAAACTGCTGGGAGGCAGCCAGAGAGCAAAGATTTTGAAGTTTACATAGTGACTAGATGCCAGCAGGTATTCATCTGCCTTTATAAAATGTCTTTGCTTTTGGGCTAATCTGTCAATCTTTTCCCTTCTTCATTTATACCAACTGCTATTCCAGATTTTATTAAATAATTACTTTTGTAAAGTCAACCTAAACTCAAACACATTTAATAAAACATATTAACCCCTCACACTTTGTCCTAGAGTTATCTTAAACTTTATATATAGTGTGTCTTTTTTTTTTTTTTTTTTTTTTTTTTTTTTTTTAAGATTTTTTATTTATTTATTTATTTGACAGATAGAGATCACAAGTAGGGAGAGAGGCAGGCAGAGAGAGAGAGAGGAGGAAGCAGGCTCCCTGCCAAGCAGAGAGCCTGATGCGGGGCTCGATCCCAGGACCCTGGGATCATGACCTGAGCGAAAGGCAGAGGCTTTAACCCACTGAGCCACCCAGGCGCCCCTAGTGTGTCTTTTAAATAACAAAACCCTTTCCATCTAGGTACTTGGAAACATACGTATCCCCAGAAGTATTCACCTGCAACTCAACTAGGTCCTAGGGAACATGTTTGTACTGAGATCACTCCCAGGTCTTTTGTGCTACAAGAACTTCATTTTTTGGTGCCCCCATTTACAAAGCACTTGCACACAATTGCACACACACAATCACATGGGAGCACTGACATGTATAATACATAATATTATAATATGCATTATAATCATTTAAACAAACACATTCCAGAAAAACTAGGTGACACAGTCAAAACCCAAACTGAAATCTCTGAGAAAAGCTGGGAAGGGAGGATGGTGGTAAAAATTCCGAACGAATGAGGGGGTGAGTCACACGGAGCCCTCGCCCCGACCTGGGCTCTGTCCCAGAAGGAACTGGTGGTGATGACGTTGGTGGTGTTCTCCCCCCCAGTGCAAAGAACTGCATTCGGAGTTAGACAACCTCAGTGACGAGTATCTCTCCTGCCTGCGTAAGCTGCAGCACTGTCGAGAAGAGCTGAACCAGAGCCAACAGCTGCCTCCCAGAGTAAGAGGGTCTATCCTCCCAGATCGCCCTGGATGTTGGTGGGATGGTTCCTCCTTAGTCAAATCCTGCAGATAAAGTTTATCAGCCCGTGCCAACATCTGGCCAGCCTGTTCCATTCAACTTGGTTTACATACTTGATAGTGTAACAAGTGTCAGCAAACACTGGCTCATGCATCCAAGCCTAATTTTCATGGAATTCTTGAGCCTGAGGGGAAGACCTACTATTAGCTAAAGTATGAAGTGGTGTTCTTTTAGCTTATTATGAGCTACTGGTAAGAGTGAGGAGAGCAAAAGTACCACGGAATACGAACAGAGCATAATATAATTTTGCTGAATTATGTCCCATCCTTAACTATTTTTTTTAAAGATTTTATTAATTTATTTGACAGACAGAGATCATAAGTAGGCAGAAAGGCAGGCAGAGAGAGGAGAGGAAGCAGGCACCCCGTGGAGCAGAAAGCCCGATTTGGGGCTTGATCCCAGGACCCTGGGATCACGACCTGAGCCAAAGGCAGAGGCTTTAACCCACTGAGCCACCCAGGCGCCCCTTTCCTTAACTATTCTTATCAGTATCTAAGTATCTGGCTCTTGCTGGGTATGGTTCTCTGACCCAGTGATCCTGGATTAGGGACCAGTGACCAGCAGTAAAGTGGTTTTATCCCAAAGAATGTGACCAAGTGAGAGAGTGATACAAAAAGCTTTTTCTCCTCTATTGACCCAAGGTTTTCTACTGGGCTAGGATAGGAAGAAGGAAGATTATTTTTGCCTGTACCTTCTCCAACAACCCATGGCCTCTTTCTCTCCCCCACCCCCTCCTAACAGAGGCAATGTGGCCGATGGCTCTCGATGCTGACGGTAATGATTGCTATAGCACTGGCAGTGTTCCTGGCCAAGAAGGACAGCCTGATGATCTGAATCACTTGTGACCACTGCTTGGGTGAAAAGCTGAAGCAAGAAACTCAATAAAAAACTCAGAAGGTTGATATACTTTGAAGTGTGCATTTTCCCACCTGAGATTTCTGACTTTGTTATTATTTTTTTAACCTATTGTAAAATAAACACTTCATCTAATAGTCTCTGTTTCTCAGAGCTCTTAGTTTACTCCGGAATGACAATTCACATCACAAATGTAAGACATCTGAGCATCCTCATCTATCCTCCCTAGTCCAATTCAGTTGGTGGTATATAAACATGTGGTAAAACCCGCCTAGTCCTCTACTTTCTGGCAGACACCACCCACGAGGGCAGGTGTATTTATAGTTACCACACAAGAACATACGCTTATCCTCCACCGCCCTTCTCCACAATCTTGCTTCTTCTATCTTCTACCCAGTGGAAAAATCAGCAGATTATCTCAGCAAAGGCAAGAGGACTCCTTAGTGCAGAAATGGCAAATGTACAACCAATGCCACCACCAATCCCATGCCCACTGCGATGTGGACAACTGATTATAGCATCCCTCCCCCCACCCCACCCCCGGTGTTTTCAAGATGCTCTGAATTGGTTCTTGAGATGCCATCCTTCAGCTAGAGCTGATTATTTACTGAGTACCTTCCACATAAGAGAAGAGTTAAAGTCAGAGAGCCACTGCTGGCAGCGTGACTATCTCAGAGGAGATGCTCAGGTCAGCAAAGTCATTCTGAGTCCTACATCGAGTTCTAAGGTCCTTCTCCCAAGTATTTAGAATCTCCCTCAGGGCTGGGAACAAGCTTTCTGGGACACTAAAAGAATAGAGCAAGACAGGGGGATGACCACGAAGCCACGAGATCCGGGCAGTGAACACCCGTAGTGGGGTCAGGGCTAAGCAGTTGTCGTCTCCCTGGTTCAGACGAAAGGTATACGGAACAGGATAGCCCAGGAGGATCCCAAACACAGTACAGAGATTCCAGTCTGAGGAATGAAGTCTGCTACAGGAGACTGCCAGGGATAGGTCCCTCTGCAGCCCTTGCAAATGCGCGATGATCTCAGCCATTAGGGCCTTCAAATTCTGAAGCTGTTCCAGGGAGCAAATAGAAGGGTGAGGTTGGGAGCTGGAAACATCCACAAAGGCTATGGTACCAAGCAGCACCTGCTCCAAGTGCTGACATACGTGCTCAGGACTGACAATCAAGCTGTCTTCTCCAATCTCGAGGATGTGAAGTCCCTGGGTCAGGAGGCCCAGGCCCTGCAGTTCCTCCAGATAGCTCTGGAGCTCTGATGGCCCTGCACAACTGCAATCGTAGAGCAGAGCTGGCTTCAGTCCCCGGGCCACAGCCAGCACCTCTCCAGCTAGGTGAAGGCAGATAGCTCGGGGTGGGCACCGTCTTTTTCCCATGCCCAAGGTCTGCTGAGCAGCTGCCACCAGCATCTGAGGACTCGGTGCCGACATGGAATCTGGAAGCAACAGCAAGCATGGCCTCCTTACCTAGCTACAGTTCCCTCCCCTGGGCCGCATCTCTGAGCTCCAGGCACTTGAGGAAGGGCCTAAAAACAAAACCAGTAGCAGGGGATTATTAACACCAGCCAATGACAGACCAGGAAACCTGTCAACAGCCTTCCCCTAAGTTTTACAGCATCTTCCAAACATCTTTTTGTCCCTCCCTCTGTTTTGAAATGCTAACCCAGATCACGTAAGATGGGACCGCCAATGCTGCCTGATTTCCATGGTTGACTTAGTCTCCCTTAGTCTCAAGTTCATGTGTCTTTCACGCCTTATGGCTACGTTGACATTCTCTCTGAATTCTTCTAAATTTTACCTGTTGTAAACTACTTTCTCGGATTCAAACCTTAAAGAAATCGGGGAAGAGTCGTGCCAGGGCTGTCTTTGGCAAAATTCCGGGCACTAACCCTAAAACTGCCCTTCTGAGGCAGAATTCTGGGTTCCACACGCCCTCTTTCCACTGCCAACTCCCCCTCATCTTCCCGCCAACAACTGTAAGAAAAGCGATCCGATTAATATACACTAGAATATGGACTTACAACCACTGCACCCTGGGACGTAAAAGTAGTAAATAAAGTCTGTTGTAACTGCAGAAGGGTTATACTTTTGCCGGCCCCGCCTTCCCCTTCTGGCCGTCATCTACGGACCTTCGGAAGATGGGCTCACTCCAATCCCCACACGCAGTGCTGAGCATATTAGAGTGACTTGTTAAATGAGTCACAGGTCTCTCTGACACATACATACACACATACACACATACTTTCTGCTTCCACTTCCGCCGCAGGTTCGCGGGCGCACAAACGCCCGCCTGTTTCCTGTGAGCTACGGAGGAAACGCCGAAACCAGACCGCTCTGCCGCAACACTGGAAGTCCCTTGCAACGCTCAGGACTCCAGGTCGGCAAAACCCCCCTATTGCGCAGGTCCAACACACGCCCTCCCGCCACTTTCCGCGATGTCATCCAGTCCGCTCGCGCGCCTCGCGTTAGTACCGCCCTCCCGGCTGTGCCGGAAGTGTGGAAGCCTATGGCACGGCCCTTTCCGGCCAGACAGAAGCCCGGCCCCGCCCATCTGCGTAGGGATGGGGAGGGGCGGAAGTCTCCGAAAGAAGGCGGGACCTGGCGAAAGTAGTAGCCTGCCGCTACTCTCACGTAGCTTCGCGTCGTTAAGCCAGGGAACTCAGTGAGGGGCACGCAGCGCAAAAACACTCTGCTTTGTCTGGGAAAGTGCGCTTTTCCCTCCAAACGGAGCTCATCTCGAGAAAGCGACATGTTTTGCAGACTGTCCTCACCTGTGAGTGGCCCTACAAAGTTAGTTGTTTACTCTGACCTGCCTAAATCCTCAATTGGAGAGGCTGAATTCCTAGAAGTGGGTGCGCAAGTGCTGTCCTGCCCAGGATTTGCCATCTCGAAGCTGGGTGTGAAGGGCATGGGCACTATTCACTCGGAATAAATGTATGCCAGGCATGCTTCTGGGCGCTGGCAGTATTATTACAACGTACAGAACACACAGAAACCCCTTCACCGGCTCAAGTTCAAGAAATTCAGTTTTCTGGCTTCACATGAGAAATGAACAGAGAGGCAGAAGCTTTTCAATCAGGCCAGTAAGAAGGAAGTGTTTCACTGAAGGGTTAACACCGAAGCTGCCAGCCCTAGGGCAAGAATTTCTTGAGAATGCTCAGCTGAGAAAACGGCCCAAGTGGGCAGGACAGAGGCAAAGGGAACTGCGAGCTCCGACACTGGAGGCTTCACTCCTTGCTCTACCTTGATGGTGTCTTCAGAAGGTGAAAATAGACAAGTATGGAGTAAAGATGGGGCCAGCGTGGAAAGAGGATCAGCATGTGGGAGCTCCCGGTCTAACGCTGGTTTTTAGCTCAGAGGGAGTCAGAAACAGAGACTAGAAACCAATTTTAGGATTTTTTCCTTCCCCAGATTTATTTTATTTTCCCATGGTCCTTAGCAATAAATCTGTAAAATGAAAGGCTTATTTATTTAGTTCATTCATTTATTCTAACAACAAATACAGATGACCCTTGAACAACTCAGGCGGTAGGGGGTGCCCCACACAGCAGGAACTCTGAATATAACTTTTAACTCTCCCAGAACTTACTAATAGCCTACTATTGACCAGAAGCCTTTCCAATAATATAAACAGTCAACAGATATTTTTGTTACAGCAACATTATATACTGTATTCTTATAATAAAGTAATCTAGGGAAAAAGAAAACACTAAAAAATCATAATACATTTACAGTACTGTACTATATTTATTAAAAAAAACAATCTGGGTGTAAGTGGGCCTGTGCAGCTCACACCTGTGTTGTTCAGGGATCAGTTCTACTTGAGAAAATAGTATGCACCAGACACTGGCAACAGAGTCCAAGACAAATAGTCCCTACCTTCAGCAAGTTGCTAGTCAAATAGGACACAGATGCTAAGCAATTACAAGGGAATTGATTATTCTGAAAAAGGAAGTATAGGATTATATGGGAACATATAACCAGAGATCAAATTATATGGGGAAGGAACAAGCCCAGATCCAACATTTACCTTCCAAATTACCTACAGTGTTTTGTTGTTTAACTTTGAGCTAATCCAGTTTAGCGGGGTGGACAGAGAACAAAAAGAAGAGCTGGTGACAACATCTAATTCCCCTTCCACTCTTAAGCAAGGTGGAGGCAAGAAAGTACACCACACCAAGAGAATGTGTGGTGTAGCCACCAAAGCTAACAGTCTCCAAGAAAGAAAGGGCACCTGGTATCTATCTATCCATCAGGACCAGAGAAGGAGCAGTGAGGGAGATCAGTGAACAGCCCTGCACACAATCACCCAGTGCTTTGTTTTGTTTTTTAATGTATTTATTATTAGAGAGAGAGAGTGAGTGGGAGTGAGGGGGGAGAGGAAGAGGAGAAAGAGAATCTCAAGCAGACTCCCCACTGAGCGTGCAGCCTGATGTGGCGCTCAATCTCATGACCCTGAGTCCAGCACTTAACCAACTGAGCCACCAGGCACTTTTCTCCCAGCATTCTGAAAACAAAATATGGAAGAAACTGGGCTCTCTAGTTAAGACTACATAAAACTACTCATCCATTCCTCTGGCCTCTTTGTAAACTTTTCATTATAGTTACATACAAGTTTGATCCTTCAGAACACAATCTTCATCACCTTTTGCCAGCTCATGTTTTCTGGGCCTCCATCCAGATGGAGAGCCTGGCTATTAAAGTCTCACAGCATAAGGGAAAAGGACAACCCAGATCTAGCAGTTGCCCTCCCAAATTACCTATGGTGGGTTCTTTTTAACTTTGAGCTGTGCAGCTACAGAGTTAGCCAGACACCAAAACCAAATCCTCCATGTTACCCACTCAACCAAAATGACCAAAAAATACAAAGTTCCTGTACCTTGTATGTTTCCTGATCTCTAGAAGCCCAAATGCTGCTCACAGCTGAGCACCTGACATTTACCCAGATTTCTCTTGGTCATGCTTTAGTTTAACAGCAGATCCCACTATGTCCCTTAGAGATCCTAAAACCATAGCTTCAGCATTCTAAGTCAGTCCCACTGCCACCTGTAACCAAATTGAGCTTATGGCTTTTGAAGCTACCTGATTTTTCAGCTAGTTCAACCAGAGTAGCAAGTAGGGGATGGCCTGGATGGCCCAGTTTAAGGATAGTACACTAGACATGGGTTTTCTTGTAATGGCCTGGCACAGAGAGGCATCAGTATTCAAGAGCATTGGAGGCCTGCAACCAGAGATTAATATCTTGCTTTCCATTTAGGTCTTGGAGTTTAAATTATACTTTTTTTTTTTTTTTTTTAAAGGTTGGGGATAGGGCAAAAAAATGGAAGACGGGGCAAGAGTTAATAGATAAGACCAGTCTGTGGCAGCCATAGCCACAGTGTTCTACACCACTCTTCACCTGAATAGTTCACACCTAGCTACCTCCACAAGAAGGGGGACAAGTAGATTTGGGCCAGATGAGCCTTTGGCAAAAGAGCACTGCCCAGTCCTCCTTCACCCTGAATACCCCATTTTTTCAACTGCAAAAAGTCCAAATGATAGCAAAACTGTAAAAGTTTTCAAACAAGAAGGAACTGTCCCTTTTTCAGTCAGCAGTTTGTCCTAGATGCCCAGCTCACTCCCAGCTCTTCCTTAAAGAAGAAAGAACAAAAAGCTCTATCCTCTCTGAAAGATACCACTGAGTCATACACTCTCACCTACCACACTGAGTGTTATTGAGTGGTGGCAAGGTAAACACCTGATAACCAACTGTGCAGAATCCCTAGGCCTTCTGCTGACAGATTCCCTTGAGGAGCTCAGTTTATGAGCGTTTACTCCACAGGTGACTTTTCAGACTTTGGCACCTATTTCTATTTAGATATCAAGCTTGGTTCCTAAGCAACCAGCCAGCTCCCCTCCCTCTCACTTACTCCGTCAGGGAACCAGCTTCCTATACTAGCAGAACAGGTCAAACGGAGATCAATCTTGGACAAATCAGTGCTTGAGGGAACTTTAATGAAAGCAAGAAAAAATGTGGTGCAAGAACAATGCAGACGGGTTCTATTCCAGGCAGTTATGCCTTGTAGAAGTAGAATGAAGTCATCAGGTCAGAGTTTTAACTGGCATTATTTCAGCACTGTTCCAACCCCTTCATTTTACAGTAATGAATCTGAAGCCTAGAGGTTAAATGACTTGGTAGTTCAAGGTCACTGAAGCAGAGCTGCAGCTAGAATGCTGGTGTCCAAAGTCCCAGGCCAAATCTCCCTCTACGACATTACACTAACACTGGGAGGTTTCAAAAAGAAAGGGGAACTATGAAAGGTGATTTTTTTCCATAAATTAAATCAACTTTAAAAGCCAGGCATCCTGTAGAGAATCAGAGGCCACTAACATTGTTAGAAAGAAGAGGTTCAAAAGCTGGTTAAATCTGAATAATAAAAAATACCGCTATGTACAATATTGTAAAAAAGATGGCATTCATGATTACTGGGCTGGCAGGGCAGGGGGGAGTTGCATGCTGGGGGCGGGCTGCATGGGCTGCCAGCTTTCTTGGGTTTGGAGGATGCGGTACAGCTGCTTCAGTTGAGCAACGATGTTATCTTTGATGTCTGGAGTTGAGATCTGCAGGCGGACGCTGCCACTGTCAAAGGACCGTGTAAAATCACCAGAAAACATCTCGTAGATCATCCGAGCTACTACTGGAATGACCTGTTCAGGACACAGAACACACAGGTATCCACTGAAGAGAAGGTATTTTTAAACAGCAGAAGGGACTCAAAATGATAGAAAGGACCAGTGAGGCCCTGGGAAAGCCGCCACCCCTTATGATAGAGTGTATGCCTTATTCTCTCAAGACCATCTTGCTAAGGCTCACTCTAGAACTTGGTTCAAATGAAGGTAAAGAACCTATATGTTTCATTACATCACATGCCTAAATAAACAGCTGCTTATTTAGGAAGTCTCTTACCCACATTTCATCTGCTGACTATCTTTTTTTTTTTACAAATCCAGGGACCAAACCCAAGTGATCTTGCTGCCACTTACTAGAATAAGGTTACACTCTTAAAAGTAACTCAAAAGGTCTTTCTAAAATAGCTAGAAAGGACCATATCCTGTTAGGTTTCAGCAAGACTCTAATGTCAGCAAGAGAATGCAAGGTAAGGTCTTCACTAAACCAGTCATCCATTTTGAGGACCTGTGTGCTCCAGCTTGGTTCTACTTTGGTAGGACCTACTTGGTTCTTACAATAAACAAACCTTGAGCCTGCTATTCTATCTGATGGGATTAAAACATACAGAGGCTGATGGATCTTTGCTCAGCACAATCCTAGTCCTGGGGCTAAAGCACTGGTAAAAAGGCAAAGAGTTGTTGACATATCCTTATATCCTCACCTGAACCAAGATGAGTTTCCTTTCCAGGGGTTTCCCATCTGGCCATTCTTCCCCAAAGCATAAGTAGATCTCAAATGGTGGCTGCTTCTCTATCTGTCCTTTCTGGTGGGCAATGAGATCTGTAGAAGGTGGAAGAGCAAGCTTGGTGTACTTGGCCATTCCATATCCACTCAGTAAAACACCATCTTCTGGGCTGTCCAATTTAGTGGTCACTAGCCACATGTGGCTATTACATTTAAATTACTTAAAATTAAATAGTTCCTTAGTCATGAGTCACATTTATGTGCTCAGTTGCCCCATGTGGGCCATTGTGGACAACACAAATAAGAACACTTTTATCATTTCTGAAGGTTCTAAGGATATACTGAAATAGACCTGGAGTTCAAATTGTATTGGAAAATCCACATCTCAGTGTAAGAGTATGTTTGGCTGATTATGACGAAGTCAACTTCCAAAGTTAAGGTGGCAGTGGCAGCATGTGGCAGTAATAACAAGGCTCTCTCCCTCTTCTGCCACTAAAGGAGCCACAACCAAACTAAAATTAGCTTCCAAGTACATAGCTTTGGAGTGAAATGCCCTTCTTTGCTGCCCAGGTCACTTTCATTTCTCAGAGCTGAGGTTCTCTTCTACCTTTACTTCCTCCAGGAGTTTTTTAAGATACCTGAAGAGCCAGGAAGCGGGGCTGGCAAGGTGGAAAACCTACTTCTGGGGTGAAGCCCCCGACCACCAACCTTCTGAAGAAAGACTTACCACTAAGGAATGTTTCCAGGCAAAACAGTTTGACCTTCTTTTGTCTCTCAATCAGGTTGGGGGCAACGAGCGATGGGGCACATGGCCCAGACCAGTACACTTTGCACTGGCACAGCCTGATGGCATAAATGGCATGACCGCTGACCTCCAGGATCAGTCCTCTGTCCATGACGTCTAGCAGCTTACTGGTGAACAGCTTCTGCTTCTCATTGGTGATATGCTCTGGACCTGGGAACTTCACCTGCTCCAGACTGACGGGACCAAAGAGTTCCTCTTGGTCAGGCATGGGACCCAAGTCCCCATAGAAGAGCCGGCAGCCCTGGGGGTTGCTCACGGTCATGGTCTGCCCATATTCCTTCCCACGGTACTGAAACTTGATGTCCAAGTCAGTCACTGCAAGGTGAGAGAGTACAGTGAGAGTCCTGCTCTAATGCTCTGCCTGGGACTCATCCAAGTCTATCAAGCTCAAGCCACCTTTCGACCAGCATTCAGGAAGGTCACCACCACAGTTATCCTTCCTGCAACAAAGGAAGACATCAACCCTGTACTATTCAGTCAAAAGACTACCTTAAAAGCAGATGGTTCAAGGTCCATGTATACTATCTCTGTTTAATCATTACACCCTAAGGGCTAGAATTTCTCCAAGCAAACTTCTGGGTTCAGTCTCCTCATTTATACTGACCGAAGTGTGCACATCAGTGGACATGGAAGTAGCTAAAAACTAAGGTTATCTAGTTTGTGTCTCATTTTTGGCTCATTTTCAAAGAAATCAGAAGAATAAGAAAAAATACCAAGCTATCTTGTCTTTCTGAAAATTACACACATGAGCACACTCTGTGGATTTGTTCTAACAACTTACCATAAAAGGACACACAGCTCATGGCAAAGTACATTTTCACTCATCAAGCCTCCATTGAACCTTACAGGTCTTATCAAAGCTATTACCCTCTTGGACCAAATACTAGCCCTCACAATCCCACCCTCCACCCCATCCTCACTACCACCATACATACCATGAAAGGGAGATGGGGCAGTGACGCTGGTTCTTCATTGAGATCAATTTGTGTTCAATTCAGAAAGATTTTCTCCCTTCCAAAAGCCCTTCAAAATCCAAGAACCTTCTTGATCAAATCAATGGCCATTAATCTTCCTGTCCCTCAACTGGCCTCATGCCCAGATCCCCTAGACAAACTGATGAACCCAGGCTTTCGACTCACCTAACAGGTGAGTAACCCTGAGCTGCAACCAATCAAAGCATCCCCATGGGCAGGTAGATACGAACTAATGTTTCTTTACTTCTTCCCTGATGACTCATCAGCCAGTCAGGAACCAGACAGAGACTGCCTACAGGACAGGTGGCTATTCTATATATGGCAAAGAAATGGAGGCAGAAGGTGGGGCAGGAAAGGGACTATAATAGGAGCTGAAGACCCAGCTAGAAAGATCAAGTCTCACTTACTTGGGAGAGAGCTGATCCACAGCTCTGGAGAGCTATAGAAGGGCTGTATAGGTGCCTGGGGTACATCTATTTCCAGAGGCTCAGTTTTGGGCCACACTGCTTCAGGGCTGCAGTTGCCCACACTGGCTGGTGCCATGGGAGAACCTAGAACAGAAAGATGTGGGTGAGCAGGCAGGGGCACCACATTTGTACATCACCTGGCTCGAGGCTTTAAAACCTAACAAGGCTGACAGACAAGAGTCAAACACTGGACTATGACTCCATGTGGCAGCCCACCAATGATTTCCACAACTGACACAAGAAGAGATACAGTCCCTGCTTCTACTTCCTAATCCTACTAATTCTCCCACAAACTCATAGTTCTGAAAAGGTGCATTTGCTGAAGACAACCAAACATATGAGTATTCTCTGGGGTTAAATTAGAATGAGCATGAATGAAAGGTTCCCTGTTGCAGATTTTCACCCCAGCAATTACATAGAAGTTGGCTGTCTTCTAGGAGTATAACAAATAACATGGAGGACATGGGGACATGGAGAGGAGAAGGGAGTTGGAGGGGGAGATGAACCATGAGAGACTATGGACTCTGAAAAACAACCTGAGGGTTTTGAAGGGGCCGGGGGTGGGAGGTTGGGGGAGCCAGGTGGTGGGTATTATGGAGGGCACACATTTCATGGAAAACTGGGTGTGGTGCAAAAACAATGAATTCTGTTACGCTGAAAAGAAATTTAAAAAAATAAAATTAAAAAAAATAGAGGAAACAGGAAAAAAAAGAAGTTGGCTGTTTTCTAAAAATGAACTCTTCTATAAAATGAACTCAATTGAATTAGTTAATTAGCTTTGGGTATATAGAAATTCCATTAAAAACAAACAAATACTGGGGCGCCTGGGTGGCTTGGTCAGTTAAGTGTCTGCTTTCAGTTCAGGTCATGATCCCAGGGTCCTGGGATCAAGCCCTACATCGAGCTCCCTGCACCTTGGGGAGCCTGCTTCTCCCTCTCCCACTCCCCCTTCTTGTGTTCCCTCCTTCACTGTGTTTCTCCATCAAATAAATAAATAAATAAAATCTTTTCAAAATAAAAATAAAATAAATAAATACAAATACTTTTACATGCACAAAACATCTGGAAGGATATCCAAAAATCTAAAAAGATCAGTTTCTTCCAGGGAAACCAAACAGAGGGTCAGAGACAGAAAGGAAGGAAACCCTTTTGGTACCATTATGAATTTTAAAACATGTAAGACCAATATTTATTCAAAAGTATCCAATTATAGCTTTTAGGAAAGAAAATGAAATACCCATCCTATTTTCTTGCTATTCTCAAAGTTGGTTCACTCCAAAGTCTAGAGATTTCTCCTCCTAGCCTCACCTCTTAGGCATCTATTCTTCAACAATTCTTCTTCCTCTGCCCCAAGAGCTCTGAAATCATAGAAGTAATGTTTCTTTGACCGTTTGTGCAAAAGCCTGGTTAAATCAATGTACCCATTTTACTTTTTTGTTTTTATTTTTTATTTTTAAAGATTTATTTATTTGAGAAACAGCACATGCACAAACGAGGGGAGGGGCCAAAGGGAAAGAGAGAGAGTGAAACCTTAAGCAGACTCTCCCCTTGAGCAGGGAGCCCAACTTGGGGCTGAATCCCAAGACCCTGAGATCATGACCTGAGTTGAAATCAAGAGCGGGATGCCCAACCAACTGAGCCACCCAGGTGCCCAAACTTTTTAAACAGATGTCCCACATCTTCCCAAAAAAGATCCAAAGAAACCCCTAACATAAGGCCAACAACATTTGCTTTGGTAAAATATGAACAGAAATATAAAATCAGGGTCCTAGAGATAGGCTGCGCCCTTTTAAGGGGTGAAAATAACAGAATGAATCAGCCAAGGATTTGGGAACGGATCTCATATTTCCAGATATCCAACTCAAATCACTAAGTGGGAATGTAGCATATGACAATATTGACCTGAGAGAGCTCAATGATAATTTTCTCTACTCATCCCTTGGTTGTAAAGATATAAATAGCAGGTTAAGTGAAGGAGGACAGGTGGACAGAAAATAAGAGTCATTTCCTGATTCTTAAAGGTAAGGGAATCACCTAAAGTAGGGGACTCCAAAATCCCAAAGGAATCATTTTGATAAAATTTTCTAAGTGGCGGAAGTATCTCATTTGACCCATAGCAGCCAGATGGAACTAGAAATGGAGTGATGAGCTTCTCAACTCAACTAGTGCATGGCATTAGACTAGGAGCATTTCAGTAGACAGTTCAAGTGAAGATGCTGAGGAGCACTTCACCCTGTATCTGAGCATCCTCAGAATGTGCAATGGAAGAGTCAGTACCTGCTCTGTTACAGTGACATTCCAACCCCTCAACTCATTTTTCCTGGGAAGCTGAATTCAAAAAGAGCATAAAAGAAGCAAAAAGTCTCTTGCAGATAAGTTCTATCAAAGCCAAGTATTGTAGAAACCACAAGTTTCCCAGGACATAGCCTTAGCAGAGTAGACTCTGCTAAGAAAGTGACACAAAATTTATATCAAGGGAAATAATGGAAGACTTTGCCTATAATTCATCAAAATGATATCTACACTTGGCTTCAAGGAAATCAGTGAAATTTATAACAACTGATGTATTTTTATGTGGGACTGAGAATTAATTTGTTTAATTTCTCTGAATTATCTGTAAGATTCTGAAATGTTCTCTATGCCTGGAAGCTGCCCACTGGGATAACTGGGCCAGCAGAGTTCCCCTCTCTACGGCCCCTACTTGTTAGTAGACCAGCAGCTTGGCCACAGGGCCTCATCACTGCTCCCCGTGCAGTGAGGGCTGAGGAGTCAGTGGTTGTTAACTCAAAGTCTGTTCCACCCTCTTCATTCTTCTGTACCACCACCGACCATCCCCACTCACCATTGATGTTCAGGAAGGGGAAAGTGTCCTGGATGGGAACATGGTGCTGTGACTGATCAAGCTCATCTTCTTCATCTTCTTCATCTACATCATTATCCTTCTCATCCCAAGGAGCAGATCCAGTGGATCCTAACCAAGAAACAGACACATCAGCCCACGAGCGGCTGCTGGGGTTGCACACTGTCATCCTTATAGCTGATCTGCTGTATATGCTATGCTAGCTATTATTAGTACAGAGGCACCCAAGGCTCAACATGCACTCCCAATGCTGCCAAAAAGAGTGGGAACCAAAGGTATATTAACCTCTGGCTCTAACTCCTCCTACTGAGCTCTAATGTAAGCTCTCTTCTCCTCCCCTACCCAGGAGCTGCAGACCCTATCCCCTTTCTTAGATATCTCTTAATTCCCACCTTTAAACCTCTTGCTACACATTAGCTTCCCTTTTAAGGACTCAAGGACACCAACTTCTCCCCTTTGTAAGCTTAATGTGAGGACAGACCCTTCCCTCTTGGCAGGGCCTCACTAGATCCATTGGAGAACAAGTCTAAATCACCCGGCTCTCGGTACTTCCAAAGCACTGGGTAAACAGGAGGATCAGGTGGTATTCTCTTAGGAAAAGTATCCTACAAATTAAATAATCACTCATCCAACATTTGCAAAGGGAACTTAATAGCTTTAAAATGTCATGTCAATTGAGTCTTACAATAGTCTTTGAGGTAGGCAGGAAAGATGAGAGCCCAGATTTTACTACTGAAGAAACTGAGGCTCAAAGGTCAAATGACTAGATTCCATGTCCCATAAGAAGCAAAGTGATAACAGCCAGGTTCAGAACTCAAACCTCCTAAGTTTTAATTCCTCCATCTTCAAAACCACCTGACCTCTCCTCTCAGTGTTGAGTCCCAAGGGAAGCTCTTCCTACAGTAGGTCTCTATTCTCCCTCTACTTTCTCATTCTTTTAAACAGTCAGGCTAGTAACTATTCCCCTAAGTGAACAAGAAGATTTTGCTGACCTATCTTTTGTTCTCCAGGTCCTTCCTAGAGAAAGGCTTTCTTGCTTTGTAACTAAACTTTTTAAGTGATGTTCAAGTCAACTATCTCTTTAAAGAGTCCAGCCCAGAACCTGGCTTACTGTCCACCTGTCCTGCCAGCAGCTGGGGCCTCACCTGGGTTAATGATTGATCCCTGAGGCTGCGGGATGTCACACACTTGGTATATCTTCACCGGGTTCATGGGTACCTCCTTGGTGCCATCGTACATCAGGTTGAATTCCCTGCTCTTGTTGAGAGCACAGCGGAGCTGGGCCTTCCATTTAGCTGGGTCAGGGTCATCCACCCCTTCCTGGTACTTCCCTGTCTCCACAGCCCAGGCCTAAGGAACAGGAAACCACAGTGAATGCCTGCCGTTGCCCAGAAATACTGCCAAATGTGTTCACCCCCTCTCATACACACGAGCATGTACACCCGGGCCTGACTGCCCCGCCATCCCCAACCCCACTTACAGAGCCTGCAGCAGGAAGCCCCACCCTCTGGCCCTGGCCAGGCAGGGCCAGAGGGACATTAAGCCATATGCAAACACAATCTTTTGAAAGGAGGAGCCTTATCTCAACTGTTGGTGCCAGCACCACCTGTCAAGAGTGGCTACAATAAGGGTTAGAAATAAAGAAGAGCCTGGAAAAAATACAGTTCACCCTTGAACAATACAGGGGTCAGGAATACTGACCTTCTGCACCGTCAAAAATCCACATATTTAATTTTTGACTCCCCAAAACTGAACTATCTTACTGGTAACAGCTAATTAATACATATTTTTTATACTATAGACTACATTCTTATAATAAAGCTAGAGAAAAGGAAATGCTACTAAGAAAATCATAAGGAAGAGAAAATGTAATTTATAGTACTGTATTTATTGAAAGAAAATATGCACGTAAGTGGACATGTGCAGGGGTGTTTGGTTGGCTCAGTTAGAGAAGCACGCGGTTCTTGATCTCCAGGTCGTGAGTTCAGGCCCCATGTTGAGTATAGAGATTATTTAAGTAAGCAAGTAAATAAATAAATAAATAAATTTAAATAAATAAAGAAAGAAAGAAGTGGACCCATGCAGTTCCAACCCATGTTGTTCAAATGTCCGCTGTATACCCCAAAATGTTAATGGTAACTTTGGATAGCAGGATTTCAGGTCAATTTTTTTTTTGGCTTATTTGTTTTTGACATTAATTACTTTTAGAAGATGACAAAGGGAGACTCCATGTGATATGAAGAGTTTGGCCTTGCTGTTGCCTCCCCCTACATTCTTCAATCTGATGCATAAATAATTTTAGAAAACAAGTGCCTTTAGTAATAATAGCCTGTCGGAGGGCAAGGCAGCACAGTCTGGGAGACCAGCTGGAGGCGGAGGGCCTCATTGGACTGGTCCCACACCCCTTGCCCTTCCCTAGTTCCTCAAAGTCCCACTTCATTGGGAATACTTTGCTGCAAACACCAGGTATGAGCTAAAACCGCTTTGGCTCCTCCTCACTGGTTCTCCATTTCTGGGTCCAGAGCCATGTTTGTTTCCACTCATGGGCTAGCCACTCTCTCCCACTACTAACATACTCTCAGAGCACTATGCTTTCTTCAGGATGTTACCTTCTGATGCAGAAAAGGGGGATGTCATTAGCAGAAACCTCAAGACCAGGAAGCACACCCCAGCTTGTGGAAATGGACAGGGCTCATATCCAGTTCCAACTCATTGCCTCTGCTTCTGACCTCAAGCTGAAATGGAAATTTTCTGCCCCGTCCTTTGAGATCTCTGATCTCCCTCAGTCACTCCCTACCCCAGACCCTGACAATCATCAGGAAGTTTCTTCCAAAATGAATTTCAGTCCTCCTCTTCTGATCCAGACTCACTTCTCACCATGTCCTCAGACTTGAGCATCTGCAGTGTAGTTCTGCAGCACAGAATGTGGAGGTCTGAGAAATGGGTGCTGCCCCAGATGGCTGTGCAGGCCCCGTTCCATCCAGCTCCCTACAGGGGATATTGATGTCACTGGTCCGCAGTATCTGAGAAGCACGTCTCTAGTTGTGCCTGGTGGTACCTGACTGCTGGCTCACCACATCTTCCCTTCCATTTATTTGATCCCTGGTACCCACTCCTGCTCTGGCCCCGCCCAGCCCCCTTGGCTGAGACTTGGCTCAGGTCTAAATATTTCTGTGGCTCCTTAAATCCCTGCCCCTCGATGGAGAGCAGCCAGACTAAGCCAGAACCACAGCCCCAGCCTTCTGGCTCACAACACAGCCCTCCTCAGGGCCCACTCAGAGGGTGATGCAGCAACGGGGCTACCCACCCCATGGCAATTGTAGTGATTTATAAATAGGACATACTCAACCCATTCTGGGTCTTGCTTCTGACACTCAGGTCACTGGGCAGGTGCCTACTACGTCTCTTCCAGAAATGGAAGTAACCTCTGTATTTTAATTGGTAATTCACTAGTCCCTCCCTACACATTATTTCACTCAATTCTCATAACAATCCTGTGAGGCAGGCAAGACTGGTTTCATCCCCCATTTTACTGAAGGGGAAGCTAAAGCCCAAAGAGATTATGTGACGTGTTCAAGACCATACATGCAACTGATAGTAGGATCTGAAACCAGGCCTTCCAATTCCTGGTCAGAATGGGGTAGATGGTAATGGGGGAGCAGACAGGCTTGGGTTCAAATCCTGGCCACACCCCTCACCAGCTGTGTGATTTGGGCAAGTTATTTAGCCCCTCAGAGACTCAGCCTCTGCATCTACAACACTGGGTAATACCTCCCTTACACAGTTGCTGAGAATTAAATGAGACAATGGACAAGAGATACAGAGCAGGCACCCATTTAACGCTAGTGGCCCCTGCCTCCTTCCTGCTCCCACAAATCCTGCTCCCACAAATCCTGCCCAAGGCCTGTCAGAACTTGGGATCTGTGAAAGTGCCCTCACTCTTCTCCTGACTTCTAAGGCCCTCCCTTAGCATTCTGCAAACAGAGGTACAGACATAAGCAAAACAAGCTTCCTGCAGCCATGTTTTTCTCAAGCCCTGAGCATGCAGACCACTCTCACAAGTGGGGCTTTCAGGAACCAGCCTCTTCCCCCACGGTCAGCCACCCCCAGCCACCAACAGCAAATGCAGTTTCAGACCATGGCCACAGCCAGAGGCCAGCTGGACTGAGGCAGGCCCATTCCCTCCCAGTGCCAGCTTCAGTAATCGGGGCTGGTTTACAGATGTTTTTCCCTATCATTTTTTAAATTAAAAGCGCTCATTTACTTTCCTTCTAAGTGCTTTCAGGCCAATTTTCCCTCTGCCTCTCATACACCTGATATAACAGAGTTGAGTGGGAAACATCTCCAGGACGGTTCTCCTTTGAGGGGTGAGCCCACATCTTCTGATCCAATCTCATCAAGAACTGGGGCGTCAACCTTGAGAGGCCCAGGGTAGGGACTGGATTTCACTTCTGACTTCCAGCTTATAGAGGAAGAAAAAGCTAAACTCACTCCTCCGTGTCTTGGAGATGCAGGAACTAAAGCAACTCATGAGACGGAAGGCTGACCAGCACAGAGAAGTTGGTCTGAAGCAAAGGCACAGGGTCTGGAATTATAAACCACATTCCACCCCTTCCCGTGACCAGTTTCCCACCTATTTCTGCCTTAAGCCAAGCTTCGGCTTCACTGAATTTTGTAAAATGCCGTGTGATTCGATCTTGTTTTCAGTTAAGTAAAATAATGCTCACATCAGAGCTATTTTTTATTTAAGAAAATATACTTGTAGAAGAAAAACCTGTACTAAACCACCATTAATTTTTAAGCAGAGGTTATGGACGGGGCAAGGTATTTTCATATCAAAAGAACACCACGCAGAGGGCCCTCTACATCCATCCTACGGGCTACGTTAGGAGCCTGCCAACACTCAGTAGTTCTGCCCTGGTCTGGAGAGTCATTCCCAGGCCCAAGCACCTCTCTTCATAGCCAGAGCCCTGAGTTCATGAAGAGCAAGGGTTATTTGCAGGCCCTCAGGAGCTTTTGGAACAACCACACCAACACAATCACTTGCAGTTTTACCAACTGCACCCGGGATCTTTTGGGATATGAGTTGAGTACCTTCGGCTCACCCTCAAACATCACAGACGTGCCCCAGCAAGAGAAATTACTGTGCCTAAGTTTGGGCACCCTCTTCATAAACATTCTCTCTGATGCATCAGCATCTGGGATCTAGTGTACGCCTCACACCAAAATAGAAAACAGAACAAAACAACAACCAAAAAACCCAGAAAGCTCTGACAGAACTGGAAAGCATTTTAAGTCAGATGGCGGAAGAAGCCCTTTACCTTGAAAATGGTATTTTCCTCCTCTTGTTGGGGGCTATGCCGGGTGGCATGTTTCCAGGGAATCTGGAAGCGTTTGGAGTCCCTGTGTAGCCAGATGAGCCCAGGGTACAGGCCACTATCCACCTGGGCCACCAGCCAGGGCTTCAGCCGAACTCTGCGGGGGTGGAGGGCCATGATCTAGGGGTGGGGGGAGGGAGGGTAGAGAGTAGGGAGAGCAGGAGAATTAGGCCAGCCTCTGGGAACTTTTCCCAGCCACTGTTCCCGTTTGATAGAGCTACAGTTTCATTAGATTACAGCAAAGAAACTAAATATGGGAATAGACTGTGCCAGGTGGGGAAGAAAAGAAAAGAGTTTAAAAGGTTCTTTTGATTCTTATTCCAAAGCCATTTATACTTCATGTTCTAGCCAAATCAGACTTATCATGTAAGTAGATCACATTTCTCCTATTTAAATCCTGAAGCAGGAAAATAAAAAAAGATGATGTCATCCCTGCTGGAACACAGTCCTTCCTGAAGAACCAAGGGCTTTGGAAGAGAAGTGAAATTGCTCTTTTCAATCTCATCTCAGGAGACAGGAGAAAAAAAGTTATGGAAACCGCAAAGATAGGGGCAAGAATTTGAAGCACACCTTCTTTTTAGACAAGACAACTCAACAGGATCAGGAATATTTTAATAAGAAATGACAGCACGGTAGTGAGGGGCTAGGAGGCAAGGGGTGGGTCCTGGTTCCAAAGTCCTCACTTACAGAGATGAGCAAGCAGTGTATCCACGGGGATCCAAAGAGCTGGGTCTCAAGTCAGCTCTCCTTCCTCTGGGCTGGCCAAAGACTCTGTAATCAAAAAAAAAGGGTCCCAAGTTGGTTATGCACAGGACAACCCAGTGGCTAAGAGAAGACTTGGTAACGTGGGAGACAAAGGCTCTGAGGACCCTTCTACACCTGAATCTGGAAAAGTCCAGGAGCCCAAGAATAATCAAGTGCTACGGCTCTTCACCCTAGACTGCTAAAAACAACCATAAGACAAGCTGGCCTCTTCCACCTGGGTCTGTTTATCACCCCACAGAGGCTACAGTGAACTCATTGGTTGCAGGAGGCGGCCTGGGTAAAGTCTGCAATTGATCCTCATAAAAACACACCAGCTGGGCAGATAACATTCGGCACCAGCCCGCACTCACAGCAGGAAACAAAGGCCTGCCCACGCTGGGTGTCTTTAGGAAAAACTGGTCCCTAGAGAATTATTTGCCAGGGATGTTGTGTTTAGGTATTTGTGTGTGTGTGTGTGTTCTCCTTTTACTTTGTTTTTACTTAAGGTGAGGTCTGCAAAATCGCCTTCCCTCAGCAAATAGATGTCCATCAGCTACTGTGTCCAGCACTATGTCGGTTAGAAAGCACATGGCTTTCGTCAGACTCCCTGAAGAAATCCACACTGGAACTGCTCAAGCCCCACAACGGCCTGAGGAAAGGAAGATAAATAAGTCACCTTCACACCCAGGAAGGTCCCCACCTGGATCACAGTTCAGAAGCCAAACCAGTTGAGTCAGCTGAAGGCTCCCACTCACAAGAGCTTAGCTGAGGGGGTGGCCCCCAACACCACTTCCTTCCCCAGCCAGACTCCCAACAAGCAGGGAAAACCCAAACCCAACTCAAGCTGGCTTCTGGCACTTTAAGAGCAAGGCAGGACCTGCTCTCACCTGAGCCTTCTGACCCAGTTAACAAGTCCTGCAACTGAAACCTTCCCCCTGGGAGCACAGCTTGGAGTGGGCAGGTCAGGTTGGCGTGCAGTATTCAACTGTCCCCCGACCCCATGTTCTTGGCCTTGTTCAGGTTGTTTTGTAGGGCAGCAAGTCAAGCCATCAAACCAGGGGGAAAACATTTACCTTATAAGGAGGAGAGAATGCATATTCTCCCAAGGACAAGTAAGGACCTTCTCCTCCTCAGTCCCAGCCTAGTGGAAAGGGGATGGAGCAAGGGAAGAACGAATGGGGAAATGGACAGCACACTGGTCAGTCTCGTGAGGGACATTTGAGAATTTCTTTTGCCGTACCCATAAGTCCTGTGTCTACGCTTGTCAGACATGTGAAATCAGTTCTAGACGGACCATGGACTTTGAAGAAAAGCGTTTATCCTAGTTGATCAACAACTCATCAAGAGAAAATTAAAGCAACCAAGTTAACGCAGGCACCTGCACATAGTGATAGGGAAGAAGTAATGTCATAGAGACTGATCGTTAAGATCCAGAGTCTTGGGTTCTCAGCCTTCTCTCAAGATGGCACTGCACATGAACAACCCCACCCCAGCCCGCCTGCCTTCATGCCCCACCTGCATCGCGGCTAACCCTCTCTGCCTCAGTCAAAAAAGAGTCAGCCAACATCTCCCCCACCTGCCACCCAGTACCTAGGGCTCTAAAAACTGGCAGAGAGGGAAAAGTTGGAAGCAACCAAAATAACAGAGGAAAATGGCTAATTACATATTCACAGGCTGCACTATTAAGCAACCATTAACAATGGGGTGTCTGAAGAATTTTTATTGGATCTGGGGAAATGTTTACAACATGAAGTTAAGGGAGAAAATACAGCACACAATATTGACTATATAGTATTCTCTCCATCCTGTAACATAACATGCACTTGCATACATATGCATGTACACACAGATGATTTAAAGAAAGGAAAAGAAAGGGCACCTTTCTGCCTTCAGTGGGTTAAAGCTTCTGTCTTCAGCTCAGGTCATAATCTCAGGGTTCTCAGATCGAGCCCCACATTGGGTTCTCTGCTCAGCAGGGACCCTGGTCCCCCCACCCCACCACTGCCTCCCTCTCTGCCTATTTTTGATCTCTGTCAAATAAATAAATAAATAAAATCTTTTTTAAAAAAAGTAAAAGAAATACACTAATGTAACAAGACACCCAAAATGGTTACCTCGTGATAGGATTATGGGTGAATTTTATACATATCTATATACTTTTGAGTATGATTCACATTTTCCTACAATGACATGTTTCAATTTATAATAAAATGAAAAGAAAATCGAGGCACCTGGGTGGCTCAGTCAGTTAAGCGTCTGCCTTCAGCTCAGGTCTTGATGCCAGGGTCCTCAGGTGGAGCCCCACATAGGGCTCTCTACTCACTGGGAAACTGCTTCTCCCTCTACCTGCTGCTCCCCCTGCTTGTGCTCCCTCTCTCTCTCTCTCAGTCAAATAAACAAATAAATCCTTTTTTAAAAGTGCAAAAAACCTACACATAGTATTTCTTTTAACCACAGGAAGCTAAGACCTTTCTTGGCCATTGGAAATTATAAAAGATGATGCCCTTCATCTTTTCATCTTCATAGCTGCTGAGACTATGATACCAACAGCCCTTCATACCTACATAGGCTTTACAGTTTTTTACATGCACTTTCATTTAACATGTGTGATTTCATCCTCATGATCTGGAAGTAGTACTATTATTATCCCTATTTTATAGCTGGGTTAACTGAGACACAGAAAATTGCTTCATCTGGGGCTTGGGCCCAATTCTCCTGAGTCAGAGTACACCATAGTACTGAATCCTACCACAGTACCCTGCCTTCCAAGTCCTTCCTTCTGCACACTAAGAAAGTAAACCAAAATATTGACAAGATCCCAGCAGCATGAAGGGCCAAGGAAGTGGTTAGGGAGGAGACTCCATGACACCCACCCCTAAACACACCTAAATCAGAGTTCTCGTTCAAAACACTCACATCACCCAAATCTCAATGCCCACAGAACCTTTGCCTAGCTGGACTCAGCTCTGGTATCTCTAGCTGCCATCACAGTGAAATTCAAAGCCTGTGTCTCCAACAGGTACTTACCCAGCCAAAGAACAAAGATGCTAACCTGTCCACTCCCCTCACACTGGGCACTAAGCAGGGATCTTTCAACCTCTCCAAGGCATAACCATCCTCTCTCACACACCCATTCCAAGGAGCAGATCCTCTAAAAACACCCCCCACCCCCACTAGCTGCAGCCCCTGCCCAGACTAGTTTCCAGGGGCACCACTACCCTAAAGCCGAGCTTCGAGACTGGGCCAGTGGTTTGGCTTAGAGTAGAACACACTTGCCAGGTAGTTCCTTCAAGGAACTGAAGGCCATCTTCCAAGTTCCTCAACCTTCCCTCCATTTAGTTTAGCTCTGCTTAGGGGTAAATTTCTGTGCCTCTCGCCATAATTCCTATGCCCTTCTTCCCTGCTGGATTGCAGTTGGGGGCCCGTGAAAGGGAGCTACAGGGTATTGGGAGCTGCTGTCATGCATTATGCACACATCTAACCCTAAACTACTCTCCTGGGTCAGCACCAGCCTTCACTAACTCCTACTGGAGCACCTTCTCCCTCTCCCTTCCCTGGATTCCACTTTTGATATCCACTAGGAAAGCAGGGTTGGGACAGAGATGACCCTTTTACTACAAAGCAGGCTCCATGTAAAGAGTGGCACCCTGGGCCTCCTTTCCACTCAGGGCTGGGAGACTTTCTCCATTTTTCCACAGCCACCCTCCATCCCCTTCAGGCGAAGAGGGCCTCACCCCCAGAGCGACCACACCCAGCGCCACCCTCCCCAACACCAAGCTTGGCTGCTTGGAAATCCATGGGTGTCTCCCAGGCCCCACGTAGGGGCCTGACTGCCAAACAAATTCAAGGAGAAAAAACAAACTGGCTAAAATCCTGGCCGCCCCATCCCCATTTCCCCAAACATCTACCAGGACCAAGGGCCCGCAGGCCTAGGAAATCCCCTCTTTGGGACTGGGCCAGCGGCCCAGCGAGCTGGTAAGACCGGAGGGGCGGAGGCGCCGTAGCTCTATCCTGTGGTGGGTGGGTAGAGGCCGAGATAGGCACACTCCGGTAGGGCAGGGAGGGAAAGAGAGTAGAGAGAAGTGTGGGGTCGGGAGGGGCCCCGCGTGCTCCGCGTGCTAAAGCAGGGCGACAGGCACCTAGCCCCAGAAGGTCTCCCCAAACAGATGTTCTCAAGCAAGGTTCCTAACCGCACAAACTCTGGGGCGGGTGTGTCCCCAAACCCCACCCCCACCCCCTTCCAAAGCTAGTGTTCAGAACTTAGCGTTCTCACCTTTTCTCAGTCCGGCGACAAGAAGCCCCTCCGAACCACGTCCCCAGTTAAGATCTCCCGTCGCCACCGCTCTCCTTGATCGGTCCGGCAAGCACACCGGGCTCTGCGCAGGTAGAGTCCTGGAGCTCCGCTCCGCGTCCCGCACCGCCCCTTACCTGCCCGACCCAGGTGCGCCGAACTCACGTCAGCGCCTCGCCCTGGGACGCCACCGCCCCTCCGCCGACCGGCCACGCCTCCCAGGTATGACCACGCCCTCTCGCGTTCGGGATTGGCGGGTTGAGAGAAATAGGATCCTCTGTGTTCCTGGGCTGTCCAGCGCCGCCCAGCCCCTTCCCCGCCTCACTCTCCCGCTTCTAACCCCGGCTGAGAAAATTCCCAGACTCGCGTCTCGATCTTATGCCTCGGGGCTGGTGGTCTTGGAAACTGGGAGGTCACATCTGAAGGGGAGAGAGTGCCTCCCCTTTCCTCTTGTCCCATAGTTACCCCGCCGTATGGAGACAGTTAACCACAAAAAAAGGGTTTAGAGATTCTGGGCTGGCCCTACTCCCTTTGGGCCTGTGTAAGCGAGTGGGATATGGAAAAGAGACTCAGGACACTTAGTCCCTTGGAGAGAGAAGTCTTGTGGCTTCCAGAGCAGGAATTCTGCCTTTATTCTGCCCCTTACCCAAGTGACTGTAAATTAGTCGGCTTCTTGGTTTCACTTTTCTCGTCTATTCAAGAAGAATAATATTTGCTGCCTTTTCCAGTCACTATCCGGTAATGACTAAAAGCATGGCCTCTGGAGCTAATATTGGGATTCAAACCCCAACTCCATCAGTTACTAAGACTTGGGAACGTTTTCTAAGCTCTCTGGTACCCACCTCAAAGGGGTGTTGTGGGGGCTCAATAGGTTGCTTCATAAAAAGCATTTGGAGCAGCACTTTGGCACTTATTGAGTGAGACTTAAATACTTGAAGTTTTTGTATATGGATCAAAAGTATATAGACAATGCCTCACAGACAGAATGAGGTGATGTCTCCTGTTATTACCTGACATTCAAGACCTATATGTCCCCTAACAGGTGTTTGATGGGAGTCCCCTCTCCTTTCCCACTCCAGTGAATCCCAGTCCTTACAGAGTACATGCTTACAGTGAGCTCTGTACCAGTACAGGAGACCCTGAAGCACCAAGCTGGCACAGGTAGGAAGGGGCATAAGCGGGGTACTTAGGTTTTGGAGTTTAAAGCAATAAGTGAGAGAAGAGGAAGGAGTAGTGTTATGGTTGAATTGTGTCCCCCCCTAAATTCTGATGTCCCCCCAATACCTCCGACTGTGACCTTAGTTGGACATAGAGTCTTGACAGAGGTGATCCCGTTAAAATGAGGTCATTAGGGTGGGCCCTAATCAACTAGGACTGGTGTCCTTATTTTTTTTAAAAAGGGAAAGTTGGACATAGAGGCTGACAGACACAGAGGGAAGATGAGGTGAAGAGACACAGGGAGAAGATGACCATCTACAAACCACGGAGAGAGGCCTGGAACAGACCCTTCCCTCAGAGCCTTCAGAAGGATCCACCCTTACTGACACCTTGATTTTGGACTTCCAGCCTGCAGAACTGTGAGACAGGACATTTCTGTTGCTTAAGCTAGCTGGGGCACCTGGGTGGCTCAGTCGGTTAAACGTCTGCCTTCAGCTCAGGTCATGATCTCCAGGTCCTGGGATCGAATCCTGAGTCGGGCTCCCTGCTCAGCGGAGAGTCTGCTTCTCTCTCTCCTTCTGCCCTTCCCTACCACTCATTCTCTCTTTCTCTCAAATAAATAAATAAAATATTTTTAAAAAAATCTACCCAGACTGCGGTACTTAGTTCCGTTAGCCCAAGCAGGCTAATACAAGTATGTTGGAGAACTCCAGATCAGTAATCACGTGAACTTGATTCCCAGTGCCAGTTCAGCTTAGGGACCTATCGAGCAAAGGTCTGGGAAGATCTCAAGTCTCCAAGCCTGACGTAGCCAACTTCTGGCTCAGCCACTGCTGGTGGCCACTCTTGCCTTCTTGAGGGGAAGGACTATTTCATCAATACAGCCTGCTCTTTACTGCTCACTGGGCAAGCAGCTTCTCCCATTTGGCTCAGGGTTTGGCTCTTGAGACCAAGCAAACAGTCCACTGCAGGTGTGTGTGAGGGGTGGGGGCAAGACCACCAGGAGAGCATCATTTTAAGGGGAGCCAAAAGCCCGTCATACAAGCATGAGCCCACACACAGGCATTCACTGTGCGCTGGCAGAAATCCCCATAACTAAGGTGATTTCTTAAAGATTTTCTTTAGAAGACATACTTGAGAATCAGAAAATTCAAGCTGGGAGGGCCCTTCTAATCCTCTAGTCTGAGGGTAAAACTGGCTTAGACATGTTTGTTTGACCCATACAGTATTTTAAACACCAGGAGATTTCACATAAACATCCAGATTTTCAGCATCTCTCCAAGAGTCAGATGCTCTGGACAGCCTGGCTCAGTAGTTCCATCTGACACGAGCTGCTCATTTAAATGGAATCCGCATGTTAAAGTCAGGACAACCGCACCCTGTAGGATTCACTCATTTACTTTAACTATCTGACCCTGGAGGCATATGAGTTTGCAATGCCTAAGTCCAAATTCCCCCTTTTCAATGATGAGAAAACTGAGGTCTAAGAAGGTCCAGTGATTTGCTCCAGGTCACGTAGCAAATTAGGCACAAAGCCAAGACTAGAACCCAAACCCTTCCACTTGGACCCTGTTCGGCATCCCAGCCAGAGTCTATTCTGACTGATGCTGCACTGGTTGTTAATTTTTTTTTTTTAATAACCCGTGTATCTAGGCACTGTTGATACTATGGTGAAGAAAACAAAGTCCCAACTCTGGGGTCACTCTACTGAAGAATCAATGAAAGGGAATAAAGCAGGAGGAACTAAAGGTAGAGATCAGGAAGAACTTCCAGACTCTTTAAATGATGAGATCTGGCAATAGCCACCCTGAAGTCTTCTTTGGCTTGAGAGATACCTCATCTGCTTGGTCTGGGGAATAAGAACATCTTGTGAGCCCCTCCAAAGGCTCAGGAGGAATCAGTTCTATGTTCTCCAAAGGGCACTCTTAAGATCCAGAGATTGTCAATGGGGCTTGGGCCTGTGATATTCCCACTGTTTTGCCTTCCATCCCCATTCACGTAAGGCATTGCTGACTCACTTGTGAGTCTGAGTTTCAGGCAGTGAGATGTATGTTTCAACACAGGGGCATTGATTTATAGCTACAAGGAATCTGGAAATTCCTCCCTCCTGCTCACAGGCAGCCCTTACTTTGTGAGGATGGGTCTCTCTTAACACCCAGAGGCTTTCATCTCTACAGTATCAATCATATAGCAATAAAGTCATGTGACCCAAATCCCACTTGTCTTGGCAGAGCAGAGGGTGTGGCACCTGCCACTGCTCCCAGTGGTTTAGTACAGTGGGGGAACTTAGTGTCCCTGGTGTCAGTAATTGCACTAGACTGGGCTACTCTTTGGTGGGGCCATAGAAGAGGCTGAACAATCCAATTCTGTGCTCTCTCAGAGGAGCTCAGACCCCATCCAGCCTTCTAGAAGGCATTTTGGAGCCCATCATGACGCCCTAAATCCTACCCTGATTTATGTCTAGCTCCATCCAAGTGTTTCAAGGTCCTGGGGCTACAGGTGAGCCTAACACATTGCCTAAACTGCAGCCTGAATTGTTGTCCTTCCTCCATCCCCTTACTCCCTATAGAGGCACCCCAGAGTGTGATCCAGATTTGAGGTTCATTGAGATTTCTACAATGGAAGCTGCAGCAGAAATAAATTTATAAATGAATCTCTCTTTCCAGCGCAGGCAATGAAACTGACTTCAGTTTGAGATTTTGGGTGGATTCCTCACTGAAGTGTTCAGAATTATTAATTTCTCTTTTTTTCCTAAATTTTATTTATTTATTTGACAGAGAGAGAGATCACAAGTAGGCAAAGAGGCAGGCAGAGAGAGAGGGGAAAGCAGGCTCCCTGCTGAGCAGAGAGCTCTATACGGGCTCAGGGTCCCAGGACCCTGAGACCATGACCTGAGCCGAAGGCAGAGGCTTAACGCACTGAGCCACCCAGGCGCCCCAGAATTATTAGTTTCTGACTCTCTTTTTATCCTTGAACTGAGCCAAGCACTGGTAAGCATTCTCAAAGAAGTAGCTTACTTTATTCCAAACTTGGATCTGTAGGGAGGACGAGTAGGGGGAAAAACAAGGCTCAGTAAATCTCTTAGAAGTAAGCTGTCTCCAAATCCCAGAGTCCACTTCCACCTGCCCTGGAGAAAGCAGCTTCCATTGGCCCTGCAGACAAAAGACCCAAATAAGAAACCACCATGAATGTGAAGATTCACAGTCCTGATTTTAAATATGCAGCCCTGTCAGGACAGAGCAGTGTCTGATTTTGACTCCACAGTCAGCACCCAACAACGTGTCCTGTGATTATATGCTGCTGTCAAATGAGATTGTGGATATGAAAGCTTTCTGAAATTGGCCAAGTGTGGATGGGAGGGGTCGTCTCTGCACTTATCTGCTCTTTGTTTTCTCATGTAAATCATTCTCTGGCTTCAGTCAAGTCCTTTAGCACAGCAAGGCACAGGCCAGACAAGAACTCTTGTGAGCTGGGAGCTGCTAGCACAGGTCAGGCTCAGGGTAAGCGACGTGAGCACTGGACATGTGTTGACTTCAGAAAAATGAGTTATCTGGGGATACAGAATCTTATGGAGGACAGCGTGGTTAAGACATTGGACTTCTGTCCAATAGGACTGATTGACCAAATGTGTTTATCTCTTTCCCCTCCTCCAACCATTCTAGAACAAGCACAAGGTTAAGAGAGGACGAAAAGCAGGGCAGCAGCGGGCGGGGGTGGGGGGGTGAGGGGGGCGGTGGATAGGGGGCGGGGATAAGAAGGGATGAAAGATTGCAACAGAAATATTAGGAGATGAAATATCATTTCAACAAAAATAAGTGGGGACAGCTGATGTTTTGGTTATAAAGCTTTCAGTACTCTTTGATTTTTAAAGCAGATAAACATAATATTTAAGAAAGATATTATTATCATGTACTTTCAAAGACAAAAGGAAAAAGCACTGGGGAGCCAGGAGACCTGAGCATCAGACCTTTCTTTGGCATTTGGTGACTGCCAAGCTTGCAGGCTTGTCGCTGCTGCTCTCTGAGCCTGAAACCCTCATTGGAAGGAGCCAAACGAATTCTGCAATCACCATCTAGTTCTAACAATTCCTAGTTCAGGGATTAAATTCTAGAGGTAGCACTGATGGCCTCAGAAAACCAACCTGTGCTTTCGAATTCATCAAAACTTGTCTCCAATTTCCCTTCTCTTGATTTCTAGTTATGTTAACTAGCTGGACTTCAGCTTACTCCTGTCCTGCATGAGGATACTGACAGTTTCAGCAGGATTGGCAAGAAGATCAAATTAAATAACTAAAACAGTAATAGGCTTATGCAAATGTTATTTTTCTCCACCATCTTTAAGCAAGGATCTGGTGCAGTTCTGGGTACCAGGCATTTGCTTAATGGAAACCTGGAGAATTCAGAAATGAGCTACTATGTATTCATTCTTGGGGTCAGGAGGTAATGAAGCACTTTATTTCCGTTGATTGGATTAGGGGCCAGGTCCCAGTGTGGATCTCAGAACCTAGTGAATAATTCCTTTGAGGAGATGTCACTAGGGAAAGGGCAGACCAGGGAGGATAGTATATATCAGAGGTTCTTTGACCAAGCAGACACCCCAACTCGCATCCCCCCCCCACACTGTGGGACTTTCTCTTAACACAGTCCACATACCCAGCCTCAACCTAGATAAGCCTCCTATTCATTAACCAGTGGTTCTTCAGGAAAGGTAAAGATGACATGCAGAGGGAGTTCCACATTCTTGAGGGGCTCTGGACTGGCACACTCATTTCCACACTACCAGCCCCCTTCTACACTAATTTCTCCGCATCACCTAACACTTTAGTTGTATAGTATTCAAAAAGGCCATTTGATCAGGTCCCTGCCCCCTAGAAACCTGCAGCCTGAGCCCCACCTCAATTCCTACAGTCTGAACCCCCATTTGTCTGAGCTAAGCCGAGGCCTAAAAGGTGACTGCACGCCATGGAGGGTTAGCCCAGCCAAGGAAGGAAGGGAAGATGTACCTACAAATGTAAGAGTTCAGTGTTGACCTCATATAACTCCTGGCCAGGAGAATCCCAGAGTCAAGAGCAAACAAGGTTTAGGTCTTTCCTAAGACAGACTCAGATCAGAGGCCTGAGCCCATCCCATGTGAAAAACACAAGCATCACTCCCCCATTCATCAATCAGTAAATATTTATTGAACACCTACTATATGCCAGACAAATTCTCCACCCTCATGAAACTTACCGCCCCCTATTGTCTTCTTCTATTGGTACTGAAACCCTATGTTTAAACTTTCACTTATGTGTCCTTCTGCTATTGTGACTACCTCCTCTCTGCTAAGTTCCAGCCTCATTCTAATCTATCCTACAGCCCTCTGTGAGCTCTAATCCCTTCATTCTCCTACTCAAAACATTCTGTGATGTCCCAAGGTTTCTTGAATCAAGAAACTGTATTCATTCATCTAGTAGATATTTATTGTGTATCTACTATGTGCCAGGCTCTGTTCTAGGTTCTGGAGGATACAGCAGTAAGAAAGACAGGAAAGAACTTCTGCTTTCAGAGTGCTTATATTTTAGTGGGGGAGACAGACAATAACCAAGATAAATAAGCAAAACAAGTGAAGCAAGTTAGTTGGTGATAAGTTCCAAGAAGAACAATAAGTCAACAGAGATTAAACAGGGGAGGGGGCAGGGGAGAAGTAAAATTTTACACAGACTAACCAGGGAGAAGATGACATTTGAGTAGAGATTTAAGAGAGTAATGGATGGAGCCCTGTAGATAGCAGAGGGAAGATTATTCCAGAAGGAGGGACTGGCAAGTGCAAAGGCCCTGAGGTGAGCACATGCTTGCCCATTAAAGGATGGACAGGGAGGTCAGAACGGAGTTCAGTGACTGAAAAGTACAAGGAGCAAGGGGAGAGTGTTGGGATATGAGGACTGAGAGATAATGACTTTGGCTTTTACTCTGAGGGAGATAGGAAGCCACTAGGAGCTTTAGGGTGTAAGAGCAACACGGGGTTACTCATTTTGCAGCATCACTCTGCTGCTGTGTTTAAGATAGAAAGAAGTGAGGAAAAAACCAAGTAGGGAGACTAGTTGGAAGGCCCCTCTCTCACCCAAGCCTGCTTTTTCCAACCACGTATCTTACCTTATAGCCCTAATAGACTTTTTCCAGAACATATGCTGTTGTTGCTGGCCTCCCATTCTTGATGAAGTTGCTTCCACTTGGAATATTAATAATAATACAATGAGAATAATAGCTGCTACTTCCTAAGCTTCCATAACTCCAGTCAAATGTGTGTTTTTTAAAGTATTATCTAATTTCACTCATATCATTATTTCATTTAATGTTGATATTTTGTCCTATGTATTAGGAAAGCTGAGGCTTTTTATAAAATGTCAACAATTGGAAGGTCCCTGGGCCCAACCACAAGATATAGAAAAATTGCTGCCCTTGGATCTCAAAAGCAGCTTTTCCATCTCTGAGGAAGATGTGACTTTTCTGGGCATTTCCTCACTGGAAGTCTGAACAAATAGAAAGAGAAACGTTGAAGATGATCCTAAAAAATCAATATCAATTTTCCAAATAGAAAAAATAGAGGCAAAAGACATGTTGGGCAAAGAAAATAATATCGCAGATGGTCAGCGGTACCACGTGGGAACTGCAGTTTGCTGGAACTTTAGTATTTGTAGGGACACATCAGTCAGCAAACAGACCTAGAAGGCCTTGAATGCCATATCAAAGAGTTGGCCTTTCTCTTTTTATAGTCATGAAGTACACAAACTTTCATGGAAAGTACACAAACAAACAAAAATCTTGTTGAAACCTGAGCAAGATAAGAGTGTCTGGAAATGCTCAAACTCTGGAGACATGGAGAAAGAGAATGCTTTCCTTTTAAAGGAAGCAGACACGGAGCTCTGGCTGATGGTTGCCATCCAGGAAAACAGGCCCAGGTTGCTACTGGGAAATCTAGACTTTTATGTAAAACTTTTTCTATGTTTGCAACACATTTTAAGAAATTTTAATTATGTGAGCCAGATAGAACACACCACAGGCTCTGTCATTTGGGGGCTTTTGCCCTGGAGTATAAAGGAGCTCCAAGAAGACAGGGGCTTTGTCTTGTTCTCACTGTCTTCTCAGGGCGTGCCACATGGCCTGGCACACAGTAATGTTCAGTGCATACATATGGGTTAGTAATTCATATTTTTGCTTACACTTGGGGAAACAGGAGTTCACACAGGATAATAGATCACACAGCAAGTGGCCATATTCTTGTTCAAGATCAAATCTCTGAACTTGAAATGAGGCAAAATGACTCCTCCCAAGGGAGACAGATTATGAGTAGAAACTGTTCTTCATCTGACCCTTACACCACCTGCTACCCCAGGGCTGTTTCCACTTGTTACCAAAAGCTTGTGTGAGGCTCCCCCTGGTTTAACTCCCCTGGGATACTTCTGATCCTACTCTGTCGGGCTGTTTTTTCCCCTTATTTTGCTCAGACCTAGGAATTAGAGACGAGGCAGCCCACACACCACCTGTCCCTCCCCTGCATAGTGACATCTGTGTAACGTGGCGCTACTCGCAGCAGCACTTTCCCCGGGGCCTTTCGGACCCAAGGAAGGACCCACAGGGCCTTCACTGGCCTGGAGCCTGGCTGACAAATCCCTTAGCGAAGCCAAGTAGCTGCTCTGGTTCACTAGTTACAAAACATTATGGGCAGAGCTGGCATAACCGCTGCATAAATAGAAATGGAAAGAGGAAGGAAAACAGCAGAACCAGTGAATGGGGATTGGGGGAGATAAAATACTAGACTTGGAGGCTTCTAAAATAAGATGCAGGATTTCTAATAAGATCTACTCAGTTGAGGTAAAATCAATCCTTGCTCTGGCCTTTCTTCCTCTAATTGGACAGTAGGTCAGTTAGTCAGTCAATAAACATTTATTGTTCAGTGTTCAGCATACTTCCGTAACAGCAGGTAATGATTTGAATGATGCCCATGAACTGAGTGTGTCACGCTTCATTCATATATTTTTGCTCTTTTAATTCAGGAAGAAAGAATAAGGAGAGAAGGAAACATTAGCCTGTCTTACCCACTATTATAATTCACAGGGGAAATTTGCCCTTCCCCAGTACAATTCTAAGAATAATTTCCTAAGATTAGCCTTTCTGGAATCTGAGGAATGACTGAGGTTCTGTGCCCTTGCCCTCTGTCCAGGAGTCCCCCCTGCAGTGATGCCGACCAGCCAGCCAGGTTCCTCTTGCTCACATCTATTCTCTTTAAATGACTTTATTTTCAAGCATAGAGGGAAACTTTTTTTTTTTTTTAGAGGGAAACTTTTTAAATTTAATTTGTAGAACAGCCTCTTCCCCAAGTTCACTCAGATGGTCCATGGTGCGTGGGAAGCTAACCCCACCCCATATGACTGACCCTGTGCCCTTTCCATTAGGTCATGAGGGGAACGAAAAGCTTGGAATGTTAATCTTGCCCACAGGCCTGAAGTCATATCCCAGGATGTAGACGTGTGGGACCATCTGTCTGTCCTGGGAGCGTGAAGAAGGCAGCACGCTCTGTCCTTGACCCTGACTGACTGAGCCCAGGGGCTGGCTCTGGAGCTTTCGGGGCCTGGGAACCTCTTTCAGTATGTCGGGGTCTGGAGGCCCCGAGAGTTTCGCTCTGTTTCACAGCAAGCATCACCACCTCCCAGTTACTATTCTGTGCTGTGGCAAGTGCCAGCTTGTCTTCCCTTCCCGCCCAGCCCGGGAACCCAGCGGCGTTCCTAGTTCAGGCCCAGACCCGTCCTGGCAGCCTGGATTCCACCGCCGCAGCTGGAAGCTCCTCTCAGCCCAGTGACCACTTCTCTCTGGTTTTTGTCACAGAGGAATTTCTATTCCGGCCGTTTGGGGAGGTAGGGGTGGGCGGCCACAGACGTCTCTCTTGAATCACAGAGCGGTGGGGTGCAGGTCAGTTTGCAGAGAAGGAACGTTGGGAGGGAGCGAAAGGAAGCTTTAGACATTCCACTCCTGAGGCTGTTTCATCCCCAAATCCAAGGTAAATAAAGGAGCTGGGGAGGCTGGACTGCACCCAGCAGCCCAGCCCTGAGTTCTAGCCCTGACAGAGAGCTGAAAGGAGGACTTTCTGGCATTCCCACACCGGGGTGGGAAAGAGGCTGGGTCTTGGCAGGTCTGAAGAGCCCTTGTTCCCTGTGGCCCTGGGGGGACACACCCCAATTTGCTGACCTCTCTGGTAGCAGTCTATCAGGTAGGAAGCTCAGCCTCTGATTGCTCACAGGCTGTGTGTGGGTGTGTGTAAGCAGACTGTGTAGTGCATTTGTGTGTTTATTATTTATCTGAAATTCAGATTTATCATGGCGTTCCAATATAGGGGGGCAGGGCTCAGGAGAACCAGAGTGAGGCTGATGCTTCCATCCCTCTGTCCCTCCAGTTTCAGTGAGTTAAGGGCCAGTTTCTGGAACATATCCCTGCTTTGACCTGCTCCTCACCCAAAAGCAAGAGAATTCCTTGGGCATTGGCCTTCCAGGCCTGTGCCGGTGCTCCAGCCCACATAGCTAGGGCCCCTCCACCTTCAGTTCTGAAACTCCAAAGACTTTCATGTCAAGTGTTAATGTCCCATCCTGGAGCCCCTTTGAAGATGAAAAGCCCTCCTGAGAAGTGAAAGGCTCTGTTGTTGTAATTAACATAATTATAAGCAATTTTTCCCATAGCCCCGTAGAAAACTAGGGGACTTCACTTCTTGTGAGAAATACCTACCCCGGTCTCTCCGGAGACGGCCAACCTCTTCTCATCCAACCCTAAGGTAGATGTCCCTGCCAGCCCCAGTCTCCGTTCCCACCCACCTTGACTTAGACTTGGTTTTGGTTTTGGTTTTACCTTTTCAGATGATTCATCACCATGACAAAGCATCCAGATCTCTGGGCACAGGAACTGCCACCCTCTCCTGGGACATGTCTGTGCATCCTTTCCTGGCTTGAAAACACATGGTGAATGGTAAAGCCTTGAGCTACCATTTTGACCCCACCCCTGAACCAGACATAAGAGATGCCAACTGCTGCCATTCCACCTCTTGACCCAAGTGCCCTGAATCCTGGGAAAAAACTCTTCCCCGATTCCAAGAATCAGTGGCTGCCCTGCAGAGTGACCACGTGGGACGACACGGAAGCACTTCTTTCTGGAGGTAGCTGGTCACAAAATGGTAGCGAGGGCAGCTAAAGGTCATGCCCAGAGGCCCTGTGCAGAGTTTGCTGTCTTCATTCTTTCTAGAATTGCATCCTTTTGCTGTCCCCAGGGAGGTGATCGACTCTTTCACAGAAAGAGGCACAGCATTTCCTTCCCTAAAGGTTTAGCAGAGAGGAGATGCTTAGCGTTACTAATTGTGCCAAATTAATCTGTTTGTCATAGGCCAAAGAAGCATCTCTCTCTCTCTCTCTGGATTCCCAGGGCTCTAAACAGCTTTGGGGTTTCCTGGCATACCTAGAGTATGACTCGTACCTGGCCTGTTATATGATTGTCAAAACTTGCAGAAATGTCTGATGTGGTTACTGTTGACATGCAGACTGCCAACTGTCCCAGCTGGCCAAAAGTTCAACAATCTTATTTTTTTATTCTTTTTAAAAAGTTTTTAAAATTCATTTGACAGAGACACAGCGAGAGAGGGAATACAAGCAGGGGAATGGGAGAGGGAGAGAAGGGCTTCCTGCTGAGTGGGGGAGCCCCATGTGGGTGTTGGTCCCAGGACCCTGGGATTATGACTTGAGCCAAAGGCAGGCGCTTAACAACTGAGCCACCCAAGCGTGCCTCAAGAATTATAGACTGTAGACAGATGATGGCCAATTAATAAGATGTTATAAAATTTCCCTGACTCCTAAATCTGTCTTTACTACCTTCATATTGATCTTACCCTAGGTTCTGTTAAGAAATCACAACAAAGGAGAGTCCTGGACCCCAGAATATGTCCTCAGGACCTGGTCCTCACAGCCTGCTCCTTTCTCCACATACACGCATGCACACACATGCACACGCACACACATATATGCATGTATTCATCTGGAAGCCACAGAGCCAACTCCTTCTCACCCTTCCTGTTTCATTCAGTTAAATTTAACAGGAATTTACACTTTCATTCAGTTAAATTTAACAGGAATTTACAGCACGACAGCTGTAACAGCTCATATAATTATTGACCTAGTATCTCTGAGATTCAGAGTTACCCAAACATGTCAGATGAACTTGGGGCGTCCTAAAGAGGCTCAGTGACAGACAGTTGGGACTAGGCTGCTGAAATGACCTTCATCACAAGACGGGGAGAATCTGGACGGGTGTCCAAGGGCCTCGAGCCCATCAGAGGGGAGACTGAACTCTGGGAACAGCATGAGGCTGCTGCTGGAGCCTCCTTCCGACCCATCCAACTTGACATGGTGGGAGTGTCTGGGGAAATGGATGTCAACTGAGGGATGGTACCAGTGGAACACAGATCTGCCTTGGCATGCCTGAGGCTGAGTGTGACAAACTGGGGGAGCTAAGAGAGGGGGAAAGGCATGAAGGAGAGAATGTCTGCTCTTGCCCCCAGAACACAGCCAGTCTTCAGCAGTGATTGCTTAACATGAGTGTAACCAAGACTGACTCTTTGGACTGTGCCAGCACTGTTGAGAAATTTGGTCAAAACAGGGGAAGGCTGTACTTCTGGCTAATGTATGCGTGTGGAAGCTTGATGTGTTAGTCCATTTGGGGTGTTATAGCAGAATACTAAAACTGGGTGGCTTATAAATGATGGAAATTTGTTTCTCACAGTTCTGAGACTGGGAAGTCCAAGATCATGGTGTTGGCAGATAGGGAGTTTGATGACAGCTCGCTTCCTGGTTTCTAGAAGGCCATCTTCTTGCTGTGTTCACATAGTATAGTGAAAGGGATGAGGATGCTCTCTGGAGTTCCTTTTATAAGGACACAGATTCCACTCATGAGAGCTCCACCTTTATGACCTAATACTTCCCGAGGTCCCACTTCCAAATACTATTACCTTGGGGGCTAGGATTTCAGCATATGAATTTGCGGGGAGGACACATACACTCAGTCCATTATACTCAGCATCACTGGGATTCCTATATTAAAAGAAACTCATTCTTTTTAGTTAAAGCCAAAGCACAGGAATAACTTTGAAGAATGACTATTCTTCAAGTAATATACTCTACTTGGGAAACAAATATATCTTCCCTGAGAAGAAAGGGTAGAGTTTTCTTCATTCTAAAATCAGGAATACATAGTTCTTTGACTTCTTTATCTTTTAATGATTTTCAAGGTCCTTTTGTTTTCTGAAGAGAAAAGACTGATTTCCGGGTATATTCCTGGATGATTGAAAAAAATTTCCTCCTTGGATCCCAGCTGCCAATGTTCAACCCTTACCCAAACTACTCTCCTTTCCCTTTCCACTGAGACCTGCCTTGTCTCAAGTCACCATCATCCACACCAGCCACGAAAAGGACGGCTGTTACAGTTACTTTAGGATTGGAGGACATAGTAATCCAAACATTCTTCAGGATCCCAAACCCCCAGCCTGGTCTTTGGGCAGAACTGGAGAAGCTACGGTTTGTGGAATCGGGGTAGAATACCCCACGCTTCTCCACACGGAGCTCCAAACAGCTCTGTGATCTGCCCTTGTGGGATTTTCAGTGCAAGACTTCATAATAAACTCACAAAAGGATATCTTTAGTTACAAATTTTACATCAAAAATTTTCAGATCTAGCCAGGATGAATACATTGAGAAGAAAGCAAAGAGAAATACAACGCACAAGAAGATGTGAGAAATCTTATTCATGAGAAACATATCTCAGAAATCTCAGAATCTCAGAAAGGCTGATGCTTACTGGGGCTTCCCTATTTGAAGAAAAAAATCTGCCCCCAGCAAATGGAAGGTAAATTATTGCCCAAGCAAAAAATGTCAGATCACTGAAGCCTACCGCACCGATGTGATAGGCTCCCTGGCTTGGCCTACAGCATGGGGCTACAGTGGGGAGTGATTTGGTAATAATCAAAGTGGGAGAATGTAAGAGCAGCTGCTGTTGATTTGGGTTAAAAGGCAATTATGGATTCAATTTCATTCAATACCATAATTCTTCATTTTTTCAAAATGTAGGACCACAATCTATACTCACAATCTATACTTCTTCTCTCCAAAAGAAAAAAGAATTCTCATAAATTGTCACATAGATTGGTTGGTGGCACTCGGAAGAGTCACAGTTTTCTTGGGCAACATGACATGTTAAAGACAAATGAGGAAAAAATGCATCATCTTTAAGTCAGGCCATCACAGACTGGATGAATCACTCCCCCTTTCTGCTCTCCCAGCACATGGCTCATACGTTTATTAAAAAATTGATCATGGGGGTGCCAGGGTGGCTCAGTCACTAAGCGTCTGCCTCCGGCTCAGGTCATGATCCCAGGGTCTTGGGATCGAGCCCCCCATTGGGCTTCCTGCTCAGCAGGAAGGCTGCTTCTCTCTCTCCCACTCTCCCTGATTGTGTTCCCTCTCTCACTGTGTCCTTCTCTGTCAAGTAAATAAGTAAAATCTTTTTAAAAAGAAAAGAACTGATCATGTTGTGATGTCACAGAGAATCATGGGCTTCTAGAGCCGCCTCTTCCTTCTGGACTGTGAGTTCCCTGAGCTGAGGACCTTTGATTCTTTTGCATGAATGCCCTTGGCACTCAAGATATGCCCAGAGTACAGTGGTGCACAATCAGTGATTACTCAAACAGCAAATACCCTCCTGGTTCTAGACTGGACCCAGTGGCCCATAGGAAGTGTAAACTCCTTTAGTACTTAATGTGGGATGGAGATTTGAATCTGGATCCATCTGAGTCCAGTACCCTCCCTCTTAACCTCTTTGTTAATCTACCTTCCTGAGAAGGATCGGTTAGTAAGTGGAAGAAAATAATCACATTCCTGCTCCCCCAATATCTGTTCCTTCTAAGTCACTTTGCTTCTTCTCCCTCAACTATTCCCTCCCCCCAGCCTCTTAAATTTGCAGGGCCCCAGGGCTCAGTTCTCAGGTCTCCTCTCTGTATTTATACTAGGTGATCTCATCATGTCTTATTTATATGCTGACCACTCCCAGATGTGCCTGGGCCTCCAGGCACTCTCCCCTGAAGCCCAGATGTGCACACATCTCTGACTACCTCTTGGATCTCTCTCCTTGGGTGTCTAATAGAATTCTTAAGCTCCTGTGAATCAAATTACCTTTTTTGCTAAGCAGATGGATGCAGGATCTCTGAGGACAGAAAGGCAGGACAGAAGATGTTAACAGCTTAGGAAGCAAGTCCCTTAGGTTGGTCATTGGGATGCCCTTGTGTTGTACCCATGCACAGGGACCAGTATGGGGGGGTATGGATTTCATAAACTGAATTCACCATAGTCTCTACTTAGGATGATTCTCTCAGTGACACTTGAGATGCTAGCTTCAAAAATGTTGAGAAGTGGAAAAAAAAATGTTGAGAAGTAGAAGAAAGCATTTGGTAAAAATATGAAAAAGTTTCTGAAGTCTTGGTGGGCAGCATGGATACCAAACTAAATACTCAGGGGAGGCATCCAAAAGGGAGATTTAATAGCTTTGTCTCCTAGACCAGATATCATTAGGATTGCTCTAAAGTCTACATCTGATCATGTAACTCTATGGCCCAAAATTCTTTTTTTCAAAGATTTTATTTATTTGTTTGACAGAGAGAGACACAGCAAGAGAGGGAACACAAGCAGGGGGAGTGGGAAAGGCAGAAGCAGGCCTCCTGCCAGCAGAGAGCACAATGTGGGACTCAATCCCAGGACCCTGAGATCACGATACGATCCAAGCCAAAGGCAGATGCTCACCAACTGAACCACCAGGCATCCCTGGCCCAAAATTCTTTAGCGGTTTCTCACCTCATGAGGGGTTGGGGCTGAACCAACACCCGCCCCTCCCCCCACCCAGCAAGGCACACAAGGCCTTCAGCTGACAGCCTTTTCACTTGTTGGACTCTCCAACCACTCCCCTCTCATCCATCCACCCCAGCAATATGGACTTGCTCTTCTCCAAACGCATCTTTATACTTTTGCTCATGCTATTCCCTCTCCGTGGAATATTCTTTCCCTACTGTTCACTTGGGAAACCCTGACTTGGCATATCCTCTGTGCAGTTCCCTGTGACCCTCACCCTCCCGTCCGCAGAAGAATGAGTTTCTTTATACTCTGCGTTCCAAGAACCCTTTGTGCATTCTTCTAATACATATTTTGTTTTGTTTTGTTTTATATTTTTAAAGCTTTACTTATTTAAGTAATCTCCAAATCCAGCGTGGGGCTCGAACTCATGACCCGAGATCAAGAGTCACACACTCTTCCAACCAAGCCAGCCAGGCATTCCCAAATAGAGATTTTAGCCCATGACATTGTTATTACTTATTACTTGCTTTGCCTCCCCAATTAGAGTATGAGATCTTCAAGAGAAAAGCCTAAGATTGAAGCTTTAAAAATCCTTGATGCTTAGCGTCATGCCTGGAACACAGTGACTGTTCAGTAATTGTTTGATAAATATGAATGAATGTATGAATACTGAGCCCTGCCCCAAAATATGAAAAGTAGAGTCTAATTATACCAAAAGTCCACTGGAGAGAGGAATGTAAAGCTTTGTCCCCTCTAGCAAAGCATTTTAGGCTCCATCTCAATCAGATTAATATAATTTGATAAACTATTTAATTTTTAAGCTTGACCTAATGTAAATCAATCTCTGATAAACCTGAGGGAAACGTATTCATTAAAAGTCACTATATGCCAGACTCTGGGTTTGACGAGTACTTCTTATGGGTCCAGATGAACAAAAAGGGTAGGAACTATATATACTGATATTTTACATTTCTAAGTTATGTAGAGTGCACTGGAGTGCATTACGAAGCTTTTCTTTTCTCAGAGTCTCATTTTCCTTTTTTTTAAGATTTTATTTACTTATTTGACAGACATAGATCAAAAGTAGGCAGAGAGGCAGGCAGGGGAGAGGGGAAGGAGGTTCCCTGCTGAGCAGAGAGCACAATGTGGGGCTCCATCCCAGGACCCTGGGATCATGACCTGAGCCGAAGGCAGTGGCTTAACCCACTGAGCCACCCAGGTGCACCACAGAGTCTCATTTTCTAAAATGTGCTCCACCTTGAAAATTTATTGCCCCTTACACAATAAATGCAATGGAATCCGATGACTACACAGCTTTCTAATTTCCTGTTGTCCTATATCTTTCATATCCTGTCTTGAACACACATACACACACACAGACACACGCTGTTCATGAAGTCAGCTAAAACAACTCATACAGCCAAAGATCTAGAATCTAGATCAATTTGGAATTCAGTCCTCATGTTCAATGAAAGTGACCGACTGATGAATGCTCAAGGGCAGTAGTACCCTCCCCCCACCCAAGTTTCAAAACAACCATTCTGGCTGCTTCCTTGGCATTAGCATTTATGGTTTCTGCACTTATCCCAGTGTATTACAAGAATCTGCAAACTTGTGCCTACCTAAACAAGACGGCAAACTCCTTTAAGAGGCCAGCATGGGTCTTATTCTTTCTCCTAGCCTCAGCTGCTAGCGTAGCACCTGGCACACAGTGTTTAGTATATGCATTTTGTAATGAATAAATACTCATTTCATTATAAGGGTAATGAGATACTGATTTTTTTAAAGATTTTATGTATTCATTTGTCAGAGAGAGAGACCACAAGTAGGGGGAGAGGTAGGCAGAAGGAGAAGCAGGCTGCCCGCTGAGCAAGGAGCCCGATACTGATCCCAAGACCCTGGAATCTTGAACTGAGCTGAAGGCAGATGATTAACCAACTGAGCCACCCAGGCATCTGGAGATAACCTATTTCTACCAGCATTCTCAGGGAGGGGCTGAATTACTTTGGGGTGTATAGAAACACGTGTGTACACACATGGTGGGGGCATTGGTCTTGGTGTAGGAAACTGTCTGATTTAAGGCCTCTGGAGGAGAGCAGACAAATGCATGGGTGTGCATATAAGAACCTTCTCCAGAACAGTAGCTGAGGAGTCCAAACTTCCATTATTAGACAGTCATAACTTTGGATTACATAAGGCTCCCTGTCAACGTATCTTGAACCCATGTGACCTTGTTATTATGTAAGTTATCACATTAGTTTCAGAATTCAAATATCTTCAGTATCTGATCTGTAGCCTCAAGTTGTACACCCCCACCTCCCCACATATCCCCTTGCCCAATCCCCCAGGCCTCCCGCTCTGTTGCAAATCTGAGATAGACTCCTGCTAACTTTCTGCAGTTTGCGTTAGAAAGTGGTTTATTTATTCATCTTTTCAAAAATATAGCTATACATCAAATCAACTCTTTCAAACATATACACCATAATATTTGCAAGGAATGAAAAGAGATCAATTTGTAGAACTCCGTGAGTTCATAATGATATGAAAAACAAAAACAAAAACTTGATTAATCACCATTACAAGATAGCAAATTGACTCCTTGTGTTGAAATTGTGTAAATGAAGGGAGAGAATCACGCATTTATTCTGCCTTTCCTATATAAATTATATTACTGGGTAGCCCAAATTTAAATAAGGGAGAAGTCTGTCTTCATAGAAATAGTTCAGCAAGTGAGTGAAAACAAAATAATAGAGTTAGGAGATCACTCTTGTGACACAATTAGAACGCAACCTCTAGTGAATTGATGAATTTAGACATTAAGCATCAATGGCTGATAACATCACAAATAAAAGACAATCAGATATTATACACCTCCTGTAGGAAGTACAAAATACCAACTATAATGAAGTCTGATCAAAGCTCTAGATCCAGCAACCTATTTGTAACAACACAGAAAAGAGAAGACATGAAACCATCAAAGTGTAAAGAAAACAAAGATGAGATTTATGAAACAATGAGAAATTTGAATACCAATTAGATACATGATGTTATTAAATAACTTACAAATTTTTAGGAGAAATAATGCCACAGTGGCTATTTTCAAGAAAGAATCCTTATCTTGTTGAAATGTGTGCTAAAATATGTACAGATGAAATCATATGGTGTCTGGGATTTGTGTCAAAAATAATGTGGGATGGGGGAGGTCAGGGCATTTGGTGGGTGTATACATGAAACAAGATGGCCTTGCATTGGCAATTTCTGAACCGGAGTAATGGGTACATGGGAGTGTATTACTCCATATTATCTACTTCTCTATTTCTTGACATTTTCCAAAGAAAAAGATTTTTTTCCTTTAAATTATTAACACTTCCTTAATATTCTGATATTCTTGTCCTAGGGCACAACCATTTCTCTCCCATCTTTTGAGATCATTATCCAAGGGACTCTCCGGGGAATTGCAAATATCCTGGAAAAGTTACATTAATTCATTAATATCTTTGCACACTAGTTAAAAGATTATTTCCTGGGCCATCTTTACTTCTGAGAATACTGAGTGCCTGAGGATAAAAGTGAAAGAAAACCTTGCAGGAGGGAAAAGTAAGGGCTGGGTGTGAGAAGAAGAAAGGAATAATGAATTTGCCCTTCATTACGATTTTCCCAGGGCTTTCACTAGTTGGAACATGCATCTTCTTTGCGTGTGTTTTACTAAAAGAACTTTCTCTGGAGGCATGAAAAAAAATGTTTAAATTCTGGATTCTCAGGTTAAAATTTCACAAAGCGTTCCCTTTTGTGTTGTTAAAGACTAATATAAATACTTTTAGGAGGAGAAGGACTCCTTTTTCATTGTATAGTGAGCCAATGATGAGACCGCTGGGGTGGGGCTAGGCACGGTTTTGCTTGAGCCTGAGAACCGTCTAGACCTGTCCACAAGATTGCAAGGATGTGGAAACCAGGAGAGAGTAAGGAGTCATCTCGAGTGCTCAAGAGTACAGCTTTTTATAGAAGATTTCTGGAAGAACACCAAGAAACTGGTTGCCTCTGGGGAGCAAAGCTGGAGCACTTTGGACAGGGTGGGAGGAAAAATAAAGTATGGCTTTATTGTTTCAGCCAGATTATAGTGCGGTTAGTGCCTTAAAATATATGATGACATTTTGCAAACAGCCTTTTGTTGACATAAGTGTACCTTTTATCTTGAAATTACACGGAAGACAGATGTGTGTTTGTATGGTTTCCTTGGCTGGGCCAGCTGCTGACACCACCAGCTATTTGCATATTTTCTTGATAGTCTTTCCCCTGCATTCCCCATCCCACCCCAAGCTCCCAGAATCTAATTAGGAGCAGATTGGGTCACTAGAGCCATCAAGAATATGATTCGAGTAGTTCTAATATAAGTTCTCCGTGGGTGACATGGCATTGGTCCAAGCTCAGATTTTCCCAAAGAAGCACCCCTAATAGCAGAGCCAAGGAGGGTTCCTGTTCTACCTTAAATGTTCAGATGAATTCTGCCATCTATGATTTAGCACTTTGTTTTTATAGAACATGATATTATGTTATTATTAGGGGGGAAAATTCGCTGTGTTTATCTCATGGACTCAAGAAGCCCCACACACCTGTGCATGTCCCTGAAATACTGAGTCTAGTTTTGTTTTGTGCTTTCTCTTCTTTATGTGTTGAGGTTATTATTTCTGTACATTAAAATTCACCAATTTTAAATGTACAGTTTAATTTTGGTAGTGGTATGCAAGGGAAACCATTGCCACCAGCAAGATCTGGAACTGTCACACCACCTTAAAAAGTTTTCCCATCCCTCTTTGCCCAAGTGCAGTTTTGAGACACTTAATTCAGTTTTATGGCATTCTCTAACCTTGACTCTGGGTGATTTGGGGAAAGTCACTTTCCTTCTCTGCTCTTATAACATGAGAGTGTTATATATATTTATTATATATTTATTTATATAGTATATAATTTTATTTATATTATATTATTATATTATGTTGTATATATTTATTATATGTTTCCTGCTCTTACAACATGATGAGTGTAGGAATAGATTTGTTTCTAGGGGGTCTTCCATTACTTTCAGAAAATGAGGGGCTGGGGTGAGGGCGGGTATCTCAGCCTTGTGTCCCCGTTCTTGATATAGCACACGCAGGTGACCCACCCTAGCAGGTGAAAGCCTGTGGTGGCATCAAGGTTTCCCATCCTCTCTTAGCTAGTGTGTAACGTTTTCCTTTTTTTTCTTTTCTTTTTCTCTTTTCTTTCTGTCTTTTTTTTTTTTTTTTTAAGTGTGCAATGTTTTCTAAGCATCAGCTTCCTCTTCTGCAATACTGGGCTTATGAACAGGACCTCTTTGTGTGGGACAATGAAGTGAGATGTGTCAGCACCCTTAAATATTGGTTGGTATTTTTACTATATCACAAAATAAAGTGGGGGCATTCAACCAACTCCACGACGACACGTTTACGCGGCAAGATTCCCAAGACCCAAACGGAAACACAAAGTACGCCCACCCATCTACGCACCCCGGAAGCCCCAAGCTTGCCCGCCTAAGTTCCGCACCTCAGTACTCAGAGGCACGCCTGCATGCGTTTCCAAAGAGCCTCACTAGAGAGCAGAATCGAGACCAGGAAGTTCTAAGGCCTGTCGCACAGGCACGACGTAAAACGGCTCTGCTTTATGGCAATCTGGTTCCGTCGCGAAGCGCCGTGGGCGACCCGCGTGAGGGAGTTGAGTAGACAACTTCGTGGTGGGAAACTCGTCTTTTGGAGGTGGGAGACGTTGACGTTTTTGCTATGGGCAAACGCGGGAGCCGGAGCCAGAGCCAGCTGCTCACCACCCTGACTAAGAAGCAGAAGAAGCATCTTCGGGATTTTGGCGAGGAGCATCCATTCTATGACAAGTATGGAGGGGCACTGCCGGGGCCAGCGGTGCCCGTGGCTTTTCCCGGGTTGGGGCCGCCCGTTTCCCTGGGGCTGCTCACCACTCTTCCCGCTCTTCTCCAGCGCTCTGGGCTTGGGAGGATGCCGGTGGCATTCCGCCCGAGATGGGGTACTTTGTGGGTCCTCTTGCTTTTGTTGAGCCCTTAGCTTCAAGTTAGACCGCACGCCCCCTGCGGGGGTGGGGTGCTGGTTTTTGTACCGCCAGTTTTCTAAGATTGTTTTGGGGTTTTTGTGTGTTTTTAAAGAATTGTCTCGGTCCTCAGATACCGCTGTTTTATCCAGTTACAATGAGGAAACCTGTGTTTCCGTAATTGTGGGGTCCTCTCTAAGTGTCCAGACTTTCAGTTATGGTCTTAGTGCTCGCCCGCCACTCCCCTTTGGGCCGCTTCATCGGCAGTTAGATGCATTATAATTAAGAAATGTGGTAGAAAATGTCTTTTATTTGCTAAAGTGATACTTTTTTCCGATGAGAGCCAGTTAACTCTGTCGTGTGACCTTGTTAAACTTTTCCTTTGTCAGTTATCAGTTTGTTATATTCTTAAAATCCCTGTCCATGTGCATATGTGGCTTTTACATGACTGTAGTTATAATGCATTTATAATGGAATGCCCTGCCTTTTTCATTTAAAGTTATCATTAGACTTTTTTAATTAATTGCTACATGCTAGTAGTTAGAGTTTAACATTACCTCTTTCTTCTCAGGGTTTCTGGAAAGGAGGCAAAACCACAGATTTATCAACTGGTAATACCTTATACCTTTTTTTATAATAGTTGGTTCTCAGTTGTTAATTTTAACATTATATATAACAGTAATAAAGCCTGGCTACATTTCCACTCCTTTCAATTTTAGGTGTAAGCTATTATTTTAGTAGTACTGCTTACTGTTGAATGCAGATATCTGTTATAATGCCATTGTGATAACTAATATAGTAACCAGAGTTTCAAACTCTCCTGAAAGATTAGCCTATTGGAACCTGTCAAGGAGGCTTACCAGAGGGCTCTTGGTAAATCCTAAAGGTGTATCTTGTTTACTTAACATTAAAGGAGCCACAAACAATGCAGACTGAACAAAGGTCCTAACTCATTACAACAAACTGAAAAAAAAACAAAAAAACAAAACCCTTCATTCATTTGTTGTGTTGCAGTTTTCCTATTGCTCCTTTCAGCATGCAAAGTATCTGAAACACAGATTAGATCTCCTTATAACCAAAAGCCCTGTTTTTAGTCCACTTTCTTCCCATATAGAACATTAGCTGTTTAAAGAAGACGAAAATATTCTAGAATCATAGCTAGACTAGCTTTTTTTGTTTTGGGGGGGGTTGTTTTTTGTTTTTCTGAGAGAGAAAGACACATGCATGTACAGGGTCGGGAGGGGGAGAGAGAATTTTAAGCAGGCTCCACACCCAGCACAGAGCCCAACCTGGGGCTGGATCCCACGACCCTGAGATCATGACCTGAGCCAAAATCAAAAGTCAGACACTTAACTGACTGAGCCACTCAAGCATCTCACTAGACTAGCTTTTTAAAATAACTTTGTTGCTGGGCATCATTGAATAGATAAGACTGTATATTTACAGAAAAGCTAATTTTTATTTATGAAAGTCCGAACCAGTTATATTTTTGGCCTCACGATAATCATAGGGTAGAAACAAGAATAATACGTTTCTGTTTTAAAATTTCCCATTTTCCAAGGCGCTTGGGTGGCTCAGTTGGTTAAGCTTCTGTCTTTGGCTCAGGTAAGGATCCCAGGGTCGTGGAATCAAGCCCCATGTAGAGTTCCCTGCTCAGTGGAGAGTCTGCTTCTCCCTCTCTGCCCCTCCTCCCACTCATGCTCTCTCTTTCTCTCTCAAATAAATAAGTAAAATCTTTGAAAAGAAATCAAATTTCCCATTTTCCTTTTAGTCAGAGAGTTCAGATACTTCAGGTTCTGAAAGTGAAGCAGAGAGTGAACCAGAACAAGTTTCTGGGTACCACAAACTCCTTGCCACATTAAAGAATGCCTTAGAAGAAAATGAGGAGGAGGAGGAGAATGAAGAAGAAGAGGAGGATGAAGAAGAAGACAGTGCTGTAGATGAGGCGGAAATGAACAGTGAAGATGGTGATAGTGATGTCAGTGTGGAGAAAGAGACAACAGGAGAGTCTACCAAAGTGCAGGAGAGTAAGTGTCTTTGGTGTGAGCTCATCATCTTTGTCAGGACAGATTTCTCTGTGAGCACAGTGCCCTGTACTGTGTGAGTTGGAGGAAAGCACATGGATCCAAAGCAGAGACTCTTAACCTTGTTGGTTCAGTGATATCTTTGAGAATCTGATGAAACCGGACCCTATGGCCAGACAAATACAGAAGTTAATATTTTTGCTTATGATTTCCAAGACTTTATCAATCGTAGGTAATTGATTCAGAGGAAAGGGAACATAATGCTGTTTCCCTGACAGTCTCAGTTAAAGAGATCACTGTCCTTTCCTTAGAAAAACCAAGTTTAATGGAAGACAGATAAAATATACAAAAATTTTCAACAGCAGATTTGTATGGAATAGCTAGTTGTAAGGCATTGAAGAGATTCCACCTGGTTGCCAGAGTAAATTGGGGACGGGAGCTTCAGAGAACAGCTGAGATTGAACGCTTAAAGTAACTGTATCTCACTCGGACTTCTAGGGGACTTTTTTTCTTTTAACTTTAAAACTAACTGTATAGAGGTATGATTTACATGCAATGAAGTGTACCTGTTTTAAGTATACAATTCAATGAGTTTGACACATACATCTTTGTTGTTATCACCAAAATCAAGATTCAGAACATTTCCAGTACTGCCAGAAGGTCCTTTTATAGTCAGTTTCCCCCCTCTGGCATGAGGCAACCACTGACCTGTTTTCTTTCACTAAAGATTAATTTTGCCTGTTCTAGAAATTCATATAAATGGAAGCATAAAATATGTACCTTTTTGTGTCTGGCTTCTTTGGCTCCTCATGTTTTTTGTGACTGATTCATGTTGTTCATGTATTAGTAATTCATGACTTTATATTGCTGGAGTCATATCTCATTGTCAATGTGTCTGAGTAATTATATCTTACTATTTGAATGCCTGTTTTCCTTGCAGTTGTATTTTTTCTCTATACTTTAAGGTATCATACATCATTCTTAGTATTTCAATTCATCAGTTTTACTGGTTCATTGTCTCAGACTTAGGGTTTTTTTGTTTTGTTTTCTATTTGCTGTTTTAGATTTTTAGAAGTGAAAAGTTTGTTTTTTTTTTTTAATTATAAAAGTGATATATACTTACTATAAAAATTTAAGAGGGTAGTGTAGTTAACCTATACCTCTACCACCTTTGGATGAACACCTTGAACATTCTATATAACCTTCCATTACTTACTTTTTATGGATACACGTGTGAGTGCAAGTATGTTACATATAAATATACATATATGTATACACATATATGGATGTGTGTGTGTGTGTGCATAATGAGCTCATACACTTTTGTAACTTACTTTTTCTTTAATAGTAGATCTCTTCCATGTTAATAATCATGGATTCATACTAGCTTCCTCATTATGTGGAGTTTCATTGTAAATGACATATGGTAATTTAATACTCCATTGATAGAAAAGGATGAAATCAATTTTTCCATTTATTATCATAATCATTGCTGCTTTGAACATCCTTACATGTACCTCTTAGTGTACATTGTCTAGTTATCATCGTAAAATAAGTTTCTAGAAAATTAAGCCTGGGTCAGCCATCAAACTTAATTTTGAAACTTAAGTCTTCCACCTGAATTTGCTTAAAAGTAAATAATAGCAGTGAACATCAGTGCTGATTTAGGGTAAGGAATTAAATTTTACTTGTCCACAGAAATATAATGATATTTGTGCATAAATAATTTTACATAATGTTTCTCAAAATCATAGGTACGGTTTTACCTGGTGACCCTGAAGGAAAAGGTGGGGATGGGCCACTTGGCACATCACAAGAATCCCTTGAGGAGTTTACAGATGCAAAACACGAGTCACTTTTCAGCCTGGAAACCAATTTTCTTGAAGAGGAAAGTGGAGGCACATGCTCTCTGAAAGTGTCACAAGGTCAGAGCAGTGTGTTTGCATTCACCAGGTGCTTAATATGGGGGCTTGTGCGCTAATATGCATTAAATCTCTTATTACTGGAATGAGCAACAATAGAAACTATTTAGAAGCTATATCTAGAGCTGGAAAGAAATAATTCTCAGAGCTGTTTTGTGGTTTTCAGTGGTTAGGCTGTGCTGGGAGTCAGGAGGCTATTTAGTAGGACAAATAACCAAAGAGTGATAGTAGGGAAGGCCATTTCCCTGCACTTCGTATTTCCACATTTGGGGTCAGGAGAAGACTTCTGATTTTCTCCCCAAGCAGGGAAGGAAGAGATAGGAGAAAAATATTTTATAATTTTCTTTCTACCTTTCATTTGCTCTTTATTATTAGAATAGGAATTTTTCCAGAGTTGTAAGACTCAGGACTGGCTTGGCTAATTTTTCTCTCTCTCTCTTTTTTTTAAGATTTTATTTATTTATTTGACAGAAATCACAAGGAGGCAGAGAGGCATCCTAGAGTGCCCCAAATTTCAAACAGAGAAGTTTCTTCAAGGGTTTTGAGCTGAGAAGTAATGTGATTAGAGAAATGCTTTAGGAAAAAGAACCTGTTAGAAACTTTTGAGCTCTGAGAGAGGATGGGGAAAGTAGATGGGAGGAAGGATGAGTTAACATCGTGAAAAAGAGTGTTTCACTTAGAGGGAAGACCGAAAGTGTTCTAACATTCTTGATTTCTGAATTAGATCCATTTCTACAACATGTGAACAAAGAACTGAAGGAAGAAGAAATTCAAGCTGTTGCCACAAATCCCAAAACTACTCACCAGCTGAAAGTAAGTATTGCTTGGTCATGCCCATCACAAACAAAGTGAAGCTCCACATAAAGCAATGGCGTTGGGTTTCATTCAAGTCTCCTTGAATGTATGATAGCCACCAGTAGTAGGTGAGTTGATAGGGGAGCATAGCACAGGAAGGCCGGAAGAGCCTAGAGGGGCACAAGTGTAGCCAGGAAAGGCCGTGGGAAGCTGGAGTGTGGGAGTCAGGGAAGAATGGCTTGGAGACAGGTATACCAGGGTTTAGACCAGCATCTGAGAGATGCTGTTTACATGACCCAAGGCAAGCTAATCTACCTTTTTAAATCTTGTTCTCATTTGTTCAAAGGGGGCAGTAATGCTTACCTCAAAATGAAGTGATTTATTAGTTTACTGACTGATGCATAGAAAGTATTGAGTAAAACAGTAGCTATTGCTGCTTTGGTTTGTCTGAAATATCTGAGATAGGTTCACAACTAAGTTACTCAGATGTGGTGCAGTTTTTGTTTCTTTGTGTTTTTTTGTTTTTTACCAGCAGGTCCTGTTTTTAAGAGTTGGTCATCCTTTTTTAATTGAAAATTTTATTAAAATAAAAATTATAGCTGAATTTTTAAGTAATGACACAAAGACATCCCTTATGTCCTTTGCCTAGTTTCCCCCAGTGGTAGCATCTTGGTGTAAATTGACTATGACACACCCTTCTGTCTTATTCAGCTTTCTTCAGTTTTGCTCCTCCTCTTGTGTGTGTGTGTTTAGTTCTATAACTGCTTTATCAAGGCAGGTTCCCCTTATCCACCACCAAAGTCATAATTCCCTGGAGATCCACCCCCAGTTCTTGGGGGCATATCAGTAATTCATTTCTTTTTACTGCTGAGATCATCCTTTTTTTCCCTTCTGAGATAAGCAATTTTGTTAGAACACAAAAATTCCCAAACTGTTATTTCACAGAAACATACTTTATGACAGCTGTATCTCAAAAAAAATGTATTCCATACCCAAGTAAATTTGGAAAACTTGAGAAATGCAGTGAAATAGAGCTCTTATCATAGATCTCATCAGAACCTTTTGTATCTAATATAATTCTCCCTGAGGGGGATTAGCTTTTGTGATGTTTACTAAAGTTATTGACTGTGGAGCCCTTTTTTTTTCCTAGAATGAATTTTGATATCCTAGAACACAATCCACAAAATAGTTTGGGACACACTGACATAGTGAAGAGCTCAGGTTGGAAGTCAGAAGCCTTAGGCCCTAGCTCTCAGCTCTCTTCTCTCCTGGGTCATCAAGGTTGTCTGAATCCTATACTCTCTCTGAATCTCTGTTTTCCTAAACTGTAAGACAAGCATTATAGTGTCTACCTTGCAGGGTTGTTGGTGAGGATTAAATTAGGTGATCTGGTAAATCACAGACAGCTTGGTAAATTAGAAATTACTGTGTGAATGCAATGTATTATAATGCATTTCTTACTTTGGTCTTGATCTGTCTCTTTCCTAGTGGCCCATATTGGGCCAGCTTGTCTTTTCATCCAAGTTCCAGAAGTTGGAAACATTTAAACCTTCAAAGGACGTTGATTTAAAGTCACTTCATCTCCAGAAGCCTCTGGAATCCACCTGGACCAAGACCAACAGCCAGTTCCTGTCTGGTCCCCCCAAATCAAGTGGCCCCTTCACACCCCTCCAGAAAGAGCTCTTCTTAATTATGAATTCTTACTGGGACCTCTTCTACCCAGAAAGGACCGCCCTGAAGAATGGGGAGGAGATCCGCCACGTGTACTGTCTACATGTAATAAATCATGTCCTCAAAGCCAATGCCCAGGTGCTTGGTAACAATAGCAGACGCCGCAGCCAGAAACTTGGGGTGGGTGACGATGATGACTTCAGAGACCAAGGGCTAACAAGGCCCAAGGTGAGTGGCAGCAGGAGAGATTTGTCCTCCAGAAGGAGGCTGCAGGTCACTGCCATATAGGTGCCTGGCACTTGGCAGGTACTCAGGTATTTGAATGATATGAATACTGGAATAATGAATGAGTCTTAAGAGTGAGCAGCTTAGATGGGCCAGGTAGTGCTAGAGCAGTGCAGCAGACAGCTCAGTGGACTGTTTCTAACCGTGGATTTAATTGGAAGCTTGTGAATCAGAGGTACCTCTGTGATAACGCTGTTTAAAGATAACCCTGAATGTACATAAATGACAACTCCATTGTAAATCTCTTCTTTTTGGTTGTCAGAAATGGATGGAACCTCAGCAAGCCTTTTATCCAATCCCTAAATATTACAGCTATGGACAGAGACCCAGATTCGTAGAGGACCTTGCTAAAGAGCCCCAGGGAAGGAATAGCAGAGGTGGGAATAGAGCCAAGGGTTCTCTTTACTGAGCCACACACATAAGTAAACCTTGGAAAACAGAAATTCCCATTTTTCCATTGTACAGTTACTATTGATTAAAGCGATGATTACATTTATTTGGGCTCATAAGCTTAAATTCCAATAGGTTTGGAGCTTTGGTAGAAAATGTCTTTTAATTGTGCCCTCATTATTCATGTTGATGTGGCAGCATTTTATGTTGTCCTTTCCCCTGTATCCTCCATATTGAAGAAATCTCATAGGATTCTAGGGTTTAGTACTGTTGTGGCTCTCAGACATTTCTTGGTTCAGCCCCCTATATGATAACTGGGGAACCCGAAGCCTAGACACTTTGTGTTGGAGCTGGGACAGTAACTTGGTCCTCTTCAGTCTTGGGCCCTCAGTGCTGCACTATACCAGGCTGACTCACTGCACGCCTCCAGCTGTGCTGGTTTGCTTTCTGGGAAACTGTCTCAGAGTCTTGAACATAAGGATTGTAAGTTATCTGTTTCCATTTAGAGTTGTAGAAAAGAATAAGTCAGATTACCCTTGAAGCACATTTAGAATTTGATGAATTGTAGAATCTGACAGAGGTTTTTTGCATTGTTGATATTTATAGAAGGGTAGTTAGAAATTTATCATTGTTAAGCATATTCTATTTTCATTTTCACCAGTTGTAACTTCAGGCATTTTTGGAAATGTTTGGAAAACTGAGTCCTACATTTCGCATTGAGATATGGTCTTATTTCAGAAATGTTTTCTCATCATTTCTGAAAAATGTGCTAGGGAACATACTAGAAAAGTAGTGATGCATTAATCCTTTCTTTTCTTTACCAGCTTTATTTGTTCTTAACTTACTATAGCTAATTCATTTACTTTTCATTTTACTTTTAAAATTTTTTTTCCCAATTCATTTATTTATTCAGCATATATTTATCCCTTGGGGCTTATGAATAAAAATACTGTACTAAATTCTGTGGGAGACAGAAATAAGTAACATTTCATGCCACTTGTATGTTTATATTGGATTTTTGATAGTGGACACTGTCAGAGGCATTGACCTAATCCTGAAAGATATTTCCACATTCTGGTTGAGAGTTGTGTCCTGTGGGGTCATGAGATTAAAGTCCTTAGGACATGGTGCTGGGTATGAGAGGTGCTGAACTTCTAGTACTGAGCCAGGTCCTGTGCAAAGGGGGTGACCGAGATGTGAGCCCTTTTGGGGCCTGCTGCTCTGTGGAGGGTTATTTAGCTCCATGTCCTCAGCAGGCTGACCTGCAGCTGTCAGTCCTTCCCCTGGGCTCATCGAGGCTGCCATGGCTTCTTCCCCAGGTGCTGATAGTGGTGCCCTTCCGGGAAGCTGCTCTGCGAGTGGTACAGCTATTCATCAGCCTCCTCGAGGGTGACGGCAAGAAGAAAATAATTGTGAGCAACAAAAAGAGGTTTAAGGGAGAGTATGGCTCAGATCCCGAGGAGAGACCACCCAACCTCAAGAGGCCTGAGGATTACGAAGCTGTGTTTGTCGGCAACATCGATGATCACTTTCGGATCGGTAATTCCTTCCGTCAGAACTCAAACTCTGGGGGATCTATAGTGTGAGGTTCACATGGCGGCAGGCTAGAAGCCTGGAATTAGGCATTCTCTCAGTGGTGTGAGATATCCTTCTAACAGGACCGGGTGTATTTGGGACATGGTGTCTGCCAGGGGCGAGAGTCTTGCTTGGCTGATGGGGTGGCCACTTGGCTCAGGGTGGATCACCTCTGAAGCTGTATGTAAAGACACATGCGCATTGATGGCAGAAGTGTCCTTGCATACCCGTAGCTAGTAGCTGCTGCTACAGGGGGAGTTGGAAGTGACGGGGCTGAGTGGGTCGCTGGGGAGAGGTTGAGTAGACAGTATCTATGCGTAATGGTGGACCTCCCTCCTACCGGCCATGTAGAGTGCCTGTCCCTGAGTTGTCTCCACTCACAAGTGCCACCCAACTTGTCACATTTTTACTTGTCTCTTATTCAACTCCTGTATACTTGGTTAGTTGTATATTGATAGAGTGAAGTTTTGGGAAAATGTCTTTTAGTCACAGGCTCATTTGAAAAACATTTATTAAGCATCTAATGTGTGCCAGGTACTGCTAAGAAGCTGAGGATACAGAAATAAAAGTTATGCTTCCTGCTGTTAAGGAAATCCAGCCTAATGGGAAAACAGTACAGAATGATAAGTGCCGATTAGAGGATGCAGTGATGTTCTGGGAGTGTTTAAAGCAACTTCTGTACTCAAAACAGGGACGGGATAGTTAGGGAAGGTGTCCTGGTGGCAGTGCCATTTATGGAAAGTTGAGACCTGATTAGGGTTTAGTCTGTTACAAAGAGGGGTGGTCAGAATGGAGATAAAGGGTTCAGACAGGAAACCGCACATGCAGAGGCATCAGGTTGAATAAGCTGAGCATGACCTAAGATCTACATAGGCTTCAGCATGGCTGGCTGGAGTGTAAAGTGCAAAGGGACGAGAGTAGATGTTTAGTTTTAAACATGCAGGTGTCCTGCAAGCTGCTGATAGGTCAGTTCTGGGCTTAGGAAACAGATGTGGGCTGGAAATACAGATCTTTGTGGAGGTGGTGTTACAGCCATGGTTAGTGAATAAATTTATCCATTTATTACCATAAACTTACATAGGATGTGAGTAGAACTTAAAGCTTAGCTGAATCAGGGACTTGTGGAAGAGCTGTTTAGATCCTGAAAGATAGCTATAGTCTAGGTCAGGGTTAGAAACAGAAGTGAGTGTTAAAGAACTGGAAACCACCAGCGAGGAAAAGAATATTTCAAGGAGGATGTGCTCAGTTTATTTCTTTAGGCATTGGTGAGTATCCTTGAATTGGTGACCTTGGCAGGAGTCCTTTCAGTGGAGTCCTGAGAATCAAGCCAGATTGTGATGCACTGAGGAATGAGTGGGAAATTTCTAAATAGTGGGTGACCGCTCTCTGGAAAAGTTTGAGCCAAAAGGAAGAGAATGAGAGCTAGACAGGACCACAGAGGCAAAGGGGGATGATTATTTTAGGAAGGAAAACAACTAGAGCACGGTCATGTACTAAGGGGGAAGATGTGAAGGTACAACATGCTCCGTGAGTGAGTGGAAGCTAATGGCTCGGCAGGAACTAATCAACAGGTGTGTACTTGGCTGTTTCCTGTAGGAGTGGCAATACTTCAGAGAAGCATCCGACTCTATGCCCCCTTTTACTCCTCTGACATCCTCATTGCCTCCCCGCTGGGCTTGAGGACTATCATTGGTGCAGAAGGAGAGAAGAAGAGAGATTTTGACTTTTTGTCTTCTATTGAGCTGCTCGTCATTGATCAAGCTGACATTTACCTGATGCAGAACTGGGAGCATGTTCTGGTAATGATGGTCATTCACATTTAGAGAGAGAAGCAGCTCAGTAATTTAAGTCTTAAAGGGTTATTTAATGCCAAGTGAATACTCAGTTTGGAAATGGGAATATTTTACATTTTCCAATTTGAAAACACCCTTATGCCCTCTTCTACCCACAGGTTGACAATAATTATGCAGAGAAGCAAAAATTTTTACCAGTATTTCAGATCTCCAGAAAAGGTTTCTTCCCCTTTACGGTCATCTCTGCTAATAGACCACTTCAGTGTGGCTGGTTGGTAGATTGGTTCCTCCTGACCAGGAATGTCTTTACCTAATATAATTCCGCCTACAGTTTATGCTCATTTTCTTCTCTTTGGCCTTCAGTGGAAATGGGAAAACATTGCTCAGGATTTCTTTCTTTCTTTTTTTAATATTTTATTTATTTATTTGACAGACAGAGATCACAAGTAGGTAGAGAGAGAGAGGAGGAAGCAGGCTCCTTGCCGAGCAGATAGCCTGATGTGGGGCTCGATCCCAGGACTCTGGGATCATGACCTGAGCCGAAGGCAGAGGCTTTAACCCACTGAGCCACCCAGGTGCCCCTGCTCAGGATTTCTTTTTTTTTTTTTAAAGATTTTATTTATTTATTTGACAGACAGAGATCACAAGTAGATAGAGAGGCAGGCAGAGAGAGAGAGAGGGAAGCAGGCTCCCTGCGGAGCAGAGAGCCCGATGCAGGACTTGATCCCAGGACCCCGAGATCATGACCCGAGCCAAAGGCAGAGGCTTGCTCAGGATTTCTTAATGTGTGATCTTATCTTACAGAGAAATGTAGTATGTCCTTATTCTCTTAGTGTAGCTTGTGGCTGTAATTTTTTTCCTCCTTCCCCACATACTCTGCAGTGTTGTCCATTTTAGGGTTGAACAGCTGTGCTTTGGAACAATCCTTGTCATAGAACTATAGGTTTGGTTTTTTAAAGCATTTGAGAACTTACTTCTACAGTCCCAGAGCTTGTAGGGACTCAGGAAGGTTGGGGCAAATAAAGAGGATCCTTTAGTACTTGCTATTCTTTAATATATGTATGTAATATATATATGATATTATTAATATATTAATATAATGTAATTTATATATTATTATTAATATATATTTATATATTAATATAATATAATTAAGATAGAAAAAGCATGTTGATGGTTGAGTCATATTCTGTAATTTGAGGGAAAGGCACATGTACTGGCTCTGGGGATATCCTAATGTTTTGAGAACCAGGTCAGTGAAGAACACCAGCTCTGTTTTCCATGTCTTTTCCTTTCTTGTCCAAGTCTGGGACTGAGGAACCCAGAGAGTGACTGGGATGGCATTTCAGAAGTTCTTTCAAAGGAATATTCCTGTAGGTACCATTTTGATTCTTTTTGAAAGGTCTAAGAGGTAGCCAGTTTTAGGTTACCTTCCTGTCTGGAGGTGTTCACCTAAGCGGACAATTCACACCCATCTGAGCCTTGATTTTTGTGGTGTAATTTGGAATTTGGCTGTACATACTCCATGGGGTTAGTAAGATGACAGACTTGTAAAATGCTTAGTGTACCCAACAGGTACATCTTCAGTAAAAATGAATGGTAGTGTTATTTCTACTCAAAGCATTTGATGAACCACATGAACTTACTGCCCTTGGATTCACATGGGGTGGACTTCTCGCGAGTGAGGATGTGGAGCCTCAATAATTGGTCTAAGTACTATCGCCAGACACTGCTTTTTGGGGCCCTGCAGGATGCCCAGGTCAACTCCGTGTTCAACAAGTACTGCGTCAATCTGCAAGGCCAGGTGGGTTTTCTCCTCGTTTCTTTGGATCTTCATGAAGCATTGTGTACTTTTTGGGTCATGAGGCATAAGCGGAGGATGGCTCGCTTCCTAACATTCTCATTGACTCCTGGCAGGTGGCTGTGAGGAATGTCCCAATGACAGGCTCCATCAGCCATGTCCTGGTGCAGCTTCCACATGTCTTCCAGAGGTTGGAAGCTGAAAACCTAGCTTCAGTGATTGATGCCAGGTACCTATCCCTGCCTAGTCCCATTAGACACCTGGGGGTCACAGAGAGGGATTTAGCTGCGGCTTATAAATTTAGAATTGGATGCCATGTTGACTTTACTGACTACCGTTTACCAAATGATATGAGATCATTGAACCCAGTCATATTGACAGAGGAGGAAACCGAAGTCTGGAGAGGTCCTTGTTCTCCTAACTAGTTAGTGGCAGCATTAGTACTGTAAATCAGTGGTTCTTCCACAAGATCATGGCATTTCTTAATTACATTACACTGTTTAATGCTGCTACATGTTCCATGTCAGTAACTTAATTACAAGGCCTTCAGGGCAAGAACTAATGCCCAGAAGCAAACACTGAAACTTTTAAATATTCAACTCTAAGCTCTTCACCTTTTGCCTCCCACAAATACGAAGGTTCCAGTATTTCTAACAATCTCTGTATTTTCCCTGTCTCTTCATTGTGTTTCATTGGGAGACCCATGGTAGGAGAAAGATGCTTTGTGTGTGGGAGGTGTTCAGTAATTATTTGTGATTGATTGACCATGGGATGGATGGATGAATGAATGAATGAGTAGTGTGCTTATCTATTTCTAGAATAATTCTCTGGGATACACTGACATACATTTATTTATTAACAGTGAATTGAGTTAGCACTTATTTTTTTATCCTTACATGATCTCTTTGTGATGACGTCAGATTGTCCTCTTTGGGGAAAGTAGAGGGAGATTGTGACTTGCCCAGGGTAACCTAGTTAGTGGTGACATTGTGAGCTAATCTCCACACATTGACTTTGCCCTTTGCTTTTCCAAATCAGGTTTAACTTTTTTGTGAACAAGATTTTGCCTCAGTATCGTGATGCCGTAATGTCTCACACACTCATCTATGTCCCCTCCTACTTTGACTTTGTGCGGCTCCGGAATTACTTCAAGAAGGAGGAACTGAATTTCACCCACATCTCCGAGTACACTCAGAAGTCTGATATCTCCAGGGCCAGACACTTCTTCCTTCAAGGAGAGAAGCAGTTCTTGCTCCTCACAGAGCGCTTCCATTTCTACAAAAGGTAAAGCATTGCTGGGTTTGGAGCATCCTCTCAGGAGGGGAGAACCGTGCAAATCATGGCCTGCTTCTGAGTACATGGCAGGCTTGGTAGTGCCGTAAGGTCCTCTTTCACTCTACTCTCTGTGGAGAAGCGAGAGGGTTTTGGAACTGGATAGGCTCTACTTGGTTTGTTGGGCTCTTCCCAAAATGGGTATTGTTGGAAAAGGTAGGGACAAATGAGTGACTATAGTGTAATCTGTGTGTAGGTCTGGAGTGTGTCCACACTTGGAATACTTCATGTAGTTGTGGTTGTGCACCTCAAGAAAGACATTACTGAGCTGAACACTTGGAGGTAGGCACAACTGAAGTGAGCCTAGGAAGGAGAGGGAACTGTCGTGGAAGCGCAGACACAGTATCAGGGGCCGTGTGGTCTGTGGACTCGGAGGCTGAGCGCACGGTCCGTGTTCAGAGAGTTACGGTGTGTCTTGAGGAGGTGCACACACCCTTACAAGGAGCCCAGGACCGAGGGACCCTTTGTTTGGGGGAGGCAAAAGGTGAGGGACTTAGAGTTGAATATTTAATGATTTCAGTATTTGCGTAGCTTCCCCATTATGTGATTTTGACAAAACAAATTAGATTTGCTTTTTAGAAACAAATTCTGATTAGAGCGTTAGTAATATCGAGACTTCTGTTCCTATTTGCAGTTACTTGTGCCCCCAGAAGTCAGGTATTTTATTGTTTTGCCAGGTGTGTCTCTCTGCCGAATGAAAAAGCCCTTTTTAAACCTTTAGCCTGTAGAGAGATGGAAGTTGTGTCCTATTATCTTTTCCTTCCTGATGTGCAATAATGTTCAGTGAATTGATGTTTTGCCTTTATTGTTTAACTCTCAGTCATATATACTACTGAGCGGCACATTTTTTTCAGAGAACCCCGAACACCAAAGCCAGAAATCTTTCAGGCTTTCAGGATATTCGATGATGCATGTTCGCACTGCTTTGCCTTTTAGTTTATGTTGATGTTAGGATGTGCTCCCAAGACATGCTCTTGTTACCACGATGGGGAGGGAGGAATGCAAGAGCCTGCCACAGCAGAGGAGGCTGACATGACATGACCTCCTTGGCTGTTCTGCTGACTGGGTGATCTGAGAGTGGAGAGATGCGAAATGACTGCACTTGTGTTTCCTGGGCTCCACTGTTGGCCATCTACATAGGGCTGCTTGGCCAAAGAGTGTTAATGAATGCCTGCTTGTTGGCATCATTATTTGCTTTGTTCCAATAAGTTGTTGTTTTCATTCATGTTGGAAAGTGATATTTGGGGGTTGTGTGCACTCAGCAGGTTTTAAGAGCCCTTCGTTTTCTGTCAGCTTGATACATGAAAGCAAGCCTTTTAAGTGAAGTGGATGGATTGGAAAACTTCCCAGTGTGATTGTTTATAGCAAGTATGAATTAGGCTGGGATGAAGACTGCTCTCAAAGAGCAGCTTTTCAAGGAGAGGGCATGATGTCTCAAGTAGGCAGTACAGTCCCCTGTCTTACATCACTGAATTTACCAAATTCTTTTGCCCCCAAATCACTAAAAGACAAACTTAGCATGTACCACCTACTTTCTATGCTGGGCCAGGTTAATTAGTATATTCTGTATTTAAGATAAATAGAAATAATGTGCTTCAGTATTCTGTGACTGCTAATTATCTCAGAGTTTCCAACTATAGATTTTTTTGCTTGAGAGGTCACCAAGGTGCTGATAGGTGTTTTTATCTGCAGTGCCTCTGTGAAGAGGTACATGTAAAGCTTCAGTATCTAGCTCTGAAATTCATTATTTATATTCTCTGTGGAAGTAGGCAGTGTTAGAAATATCATTGCTGATTTGCAAGCAAGAAAACATTTTCAGCATGAAAATTAGTCACGTTTTGTGGGATTGGGGGATGAAACCGGTAGAATTAAGATTGGACAGGCCTTTGGTCATGATGGTCTACTTGAGGTTGGGATGCTTCACAGCTCTTTCCCTGAGCATTGTCCCTGGATTGTCACAGCAAGAGGATTCTCAATCAGGGTTCAAGTCAGAAACTCTGGAGGTGGAATTTATGGGTTTGGAAAAGGCTGCTGGCATGTTCCGAGTACCCCCGGCCCTCGTGGTAATCCCAGAATTTCAGGATCTGAAATTCTGAATTCAGAATTCAGATTCAGAATCCCAGATTTCAGAATCCCGGTTCTGAAAGTAGCAGACCATCTTTGTAGACAAGGTGGAGGAGCTCGCCTTTCAAATCAGTTGTGGGGGTGCCTGAGTGGCTCAGTGGGTTAAAGCCTCTGCCTTCGGCTCAGGTCATGATCCCAGGATCCTGGGATCGAGCCCCGCATCGGGCTCTCTGCTTGGCAGGGAGCCTGCTTCCTCCTCTCTCTCTCTCTGCCTGCTTCTCTGCCTACTTGTGATCTCTATCCGTCAAATAAAAAATAAATAAAATCTTAAAAAAAAAAAAAAAGATTGTCAAATCAGTTGTGGGTGCCTCATTTATCTTTCACAGTTGGCAGGTGAGGTAGACATCTGGCATGTCCTATGTCCTTAGTCTGAGGACATCCATCTGTTTGGTCATATTTGTGTTTTGTTTTTAAAGATTTTATTTATTCATTTTTTGAGAGAGCGCAATCGAGGGGAGGAGCAGAGGGAAAGGAAGAGAGAGATAAGCAGACTGCTGAGCATGGAGCCCTATGGGGAGAGCTCAATTCCAAGACCCTGGAGATCATGACCTGAGCTGAAAGCTAGAGTTGGACACTCAACCAACTGAGCACCCAGGCACCCCTTGGTCATATTTGTAGGGGTCACTGAAGACCCAAAGCTTAAACCAAGGGAGGAGGAAGGTAGAGGAAAAGGTGCTGAAGACTGGAGAATCAACACTAACTGACCCTCTGAAGAAGTCCTCATCACGTTCACTGTTAGCAGGAGATACCTAGTCTCTGCTGTGGGAGCATTAAGACAGAGAAATTATCTTGGTTTTTAATTATAACACTTACCAGAATTGGTTTTGTTGTTTTGTTTTGTAAGTACTCTGATTCTAAGAGTATTATACAATTATTTTAGAGAACTTGGAAAATCTAGGTTAAAGAAAAGAAAATGGAATCTCACTGCTCTGATACTAATACCCATTTTAAATGAGCCTAGCTTTTTTTTTTTTTTTTAAAGATTTATTTATTTGACAGATAGAGATCACAAGTAGGCAGAGAGGCAGGCAGAGAGAGAGGAGGAAGCAGGCTCCCAGCTAAGCAGAGAGCCCGATGCGGGGCTCGATCCCAGCACCCCGGGATCATGACCTGAGCCGAAGGCAGAGGCTTTAACCCGCTGAGCCACCCAGGCGCCCCACTAATACCCATTTTAGTGTATTTCCTTTTTTTATGCGAAAAGTATGTGCACATGTACATATGCACACAGACACACAGGCTTTTTTTTAAAGACACTAAATTGGGATCACGCTGTACTTACTGGGATTTTTTTCTTTTATAGATATATTTTGTAAGATTTTATTTATTTATTTGACAGAGAGAGAGAGATCACAAGTAGGCAGAGAGGCAGGCAGAGAGAGAGGGGGAAGCAGGCTCCCTGCTGAGCAGAGAGCCTGATGTGGGGCTCCATCCCAGGACCCTAAGATCATGACCTGAGCCGAAGGCAGAGGCTTTAACCCACTGAGCCACCCAGGCGCCCCTCTTTTATATGTTTTAAGTGCTTATTGAAAACAGTTTTAATATGTTAGCACTTGGCATATATATGTGTCTATCATGGGTCCATTTTTAAGTTGATATATATAGCCATGTCACATCCTCCCTTTCCCTAGCTTTTTATTTGGAAAGATTTCATTTCAAAGGAAATTGTAAGACTAATAGTGAACATCTATAACTCCTTTCACTTGGACTTCACCAGCTGCTAGCATTTTGCCACATTTGCACGTACCCCTGTTCTGTCTTTCTTTCCTTCTCTCTGTCCATTCACATCTTATTTTTCCTTCCTGTGAACCATTTATAAGTAAACTGCAGGAGGCTTCATGACACTGAACCCCTAAATCTTTCAGTGTGTAGTTCCTAATTTTTATCTAACTGCAATACCATTATCATACCACCTGTAATCACTGTAGTATCATCTGATATGTATAGTCATGTTCACATTTTCCTGGTTGTCTCTGCATTGACCATTATAGCTGTTTCATCCCCTAATCCAGGATTCAGTTAAGGATCATACATTACATTTGGTTAATGTTTCTTTAGTCTATTTTAGTAGTTCTCAGCTGGGGGCTGGGGACAGTTTTTCCGGAGACATTTTTGATTGTCAAGACTGGAGGGTTATTCTAGTGGTCTAGTGGTTCTAGTGGGTTGAGGCAAGGATGCTTCTAGGCATCCTGGAGTGCACAGGATAGCCCCGCAACAGAGAATTACCTGGCTCGATATGTCAGTAGTGCCGAGGTTAAGAAACCTTGACCTAGAATAATTCTCTTGCCTTTTTCTTTCTTAGACATTTTTTTAAGAGTTCAGTCCAGTTTCCTCTAGAATATCCCAGAATCTGGATGGTCTAATTTTTTTTTTTTTTTTAATTACTATTTAGATCAGTGGTTCACAAACTTTGCTATACATTAAAATCCCCTTGGGGAGCTTTTAAAGATTCAGATATCCAGGTCATATCCCAATGCCAGTTAAATCCCTGTGTCTGGGGGTGGGGATGAAGCATGGATAATTCATCTACACAAACAGGTGATTCAAAGTACAGTGAAGTGGGAATCACGGACTTAGGTTAAATATCTTTGATAAAACTATATAGAGGATATTATGTACTTTCCACATGTCTTGGCACATAATGTTGGTTTATATCATATTTGGAGATGCTAAATGTAATCACTTCGTCAAGGTGGGTCTGCTAGGTCTCGCCATTGTAAAGGTTCCTTTTCTATTAGTAAGTAATCTATGAGGTGTGTATTGCATCATTTTTTTAAAATTAACATATAATGTATTAGCTCCAGGGGTACGGGTCTGTGAATCATCAGGCTTCCACACTTCACAGCACTCGCCATAGCACATTATTGCATCATTTTTAATGGCTGCATAGTATTACGTTGTATGGATATATAATTAGCCCAGTTTCCTTTTAATGGGTATATAGGTTTTTAAATAAATTGTTCTGCTATTATGTGCACCAGTGCCAAGAATATCCGTATGCATAGTTGATGTCATAGTTGCTTATTATTTCGTTAGGATAAATGCGGAGAGGGAAACCTATTAGCTCAAAATCTGTACACAATGAAAAATTTACTATGCATTGCTGCTAATTTGCTCCCTACCATCTTCCCCATATTTTGTCTCCCCCTTCCCAAAATACACACACCTGATAATTTGTACTCCATTGGCCTATTTATGCAAAACCCCACTTGTTTCTGATGACTTGAGAGCCAAAATGATACCACAGTGTTTTAATGTCTTTTTCTTTCAATTTTGTGTTTGTTTGTTTGTTTGTTTTTTATAATTGTCTATTGTATGTAGAGGCTGAGATAAGTAGTACTTAACCCAAACACATGTCTTACTCTGTCAGGCCACTCATGTAGGAGTTGTAAATCTAGTCAGGATTTGGTTATTACTGCAGCTAATCTTCCACGCTCCACAGACTTCAAATTCATCTACTACACAGTGGCTTAGTGTGGGGACTGGAGTGCTAGAGGGTCTTTTCTCAGTGTCCTGATCTCTCACCTTTCACCAAGCCCTGTAGCCCCCTGCCGGAGGAGGGATCTCCCCCCATTCAGCCCCTCCCCAGCCGCAGGCTGCTCTTGCTTGTTACTCCCTGTGAGGCTTGAGGTGGGGTTTGGGTTCTCTTGGTGCAGCTTGGTTTTAGGCAGGCCCTGTTGGTTCTGGGCTATGGAGGTGGGGCCTTCTCAGCATTCCTGTAGCACACTCCATGGCAGCTGAACCCTGCCTAGTATCTGTAAGGGGTCTTGGCAGGAAAGAGTTTCCTTCTTCTCCCACAGTGGTGCAGACCTCTGCTTATGTTACTACAGGATCTTGGGCTGAGCAGATTTCGTGCTCTTTCCCCAGGGGTGGTCTGCTGTCACTTTCTACTCGGTGGAAGTCTTATGATGGGGAAGGATGAGGTGGGGTTTTACCACCCCAGATGACTTGCTTTATTTACCACCCTGCCAACAATTAACCTTTCCCTCTCTCCTCAATTTCAGAGTTTTGCTTCATATAGATATGGGTCTGGGAAGTGAGAGGTTTCACCAAAGGGATCTCTCTCATGTCTTCTGCCTTGCCTCCCATCTCTCTCAAGGACTCCCAATGGAGACCTGTGGAAAAGAACTCATGAGTGAGTGTGAGCTAAAGAAGCACCCACAAATCCCAGGGATTCTGAACTGTCACATAGGCCCACCCTTGTCCTTTCAGAATTTGTTAAAAGTATAGCTGTTCTCTTGCTACCCACTTTTTTGGCAGCTGCTCTCCTCCTCCTGTGCTCCTTTAAGAGTAAAGTAGTTCTTATTTTCTGTCTGTCTGCAGAGGGCTTTGCCACTCTTCAGAATTCAGTCATTGGTGGTCTGGCTCTTGAGATCTGGTTGCATGTCTCTTCCCAACTCCTGAGTTCAGCAACATGACATTGGCTGCTTGAAATTGGCCATGGTGGGAGTATTTACACCACAGAAATTGGCAGTTCCTTCAAATCAGCACCCTCTCTTCCCCAGTGAGAACCACTTATTAAGCATTCACCAGTGCACCATTGAATCAGTTCAGTTGGTTGCCTTGTGACATCAGCTGTCTAGGCTCAAGAAAAGGAATGCTTTTTAGGTTATCTGGCTTTTTCTTGGTAGTGTGAAAGCAGTATTCTCTTGAGTTTATACTAAGCAGAAGCAGACCTCCATGTTTATTTTGCTTATTTTGATAACTAGTGAGGTAGAACAGTTTCTTCAAGTCATTAGCTGTTAGAATTTCTTTTTTATAATATTGTTAAAGGTGAACCAAGTAGTGGATTGCAGTTTGGAAGACGAGGATCGTCACAGAGGTCAGGATGATCCATGAGATAAGAAGACAAGGAAAGCTTATTCTCTGTGAATAAAATAAAATTCCCAAGGGAGTCTACATCACAGTGTAGGAGAGAGCTATAACAGGAAAAACCAGAACTTGTCAACTATAAAATCTTTTGTTATGGGGCCCTAGAGGAAATAATTGACCTCAACCCGAACCATACGGTGAGTCCCTAGGGTCTCCACCCCCCACCACCACTGTGCTGCACTGCAGCAGGGAAGGAAGTGTATAAGCTGTTGAAACTAATTGCTTTTCCGTAATGCCTAATGGGTCCTCAGGCGGGATTTTGTAAATGGATGAACTTGGGACATCTGCCATGGAGTTAACACGTCTACAGAGTGACAAGAAAAGACTGATGGGAACGTATTTACAGTTTATGCAGTTTATTTTACGTACTGGGTCTAACCTCCTCTCCATTACAGAACTTTCTGTTTTGCCTATTATATTAAGGGTAATGTTAAGTTGTTAAGTGTTTGCTTTTTAAGCTTTTTGTGACAGGTCTTCAGTCCTAGTCTACCTCAGATCATGATAAAATTTACTTTATCATGGTCTTAACCCAAACATTAGGAATTCAAATGTGTTGTCACAAAATAAGTCCTTCCAACTCATAATAACCTTTGGTCTGTTGGTTGTGTGTGCTGTTGTCTTCCTCCTGGAGGATGGAGCAGCAAGAGTGAGCTCTGCCCCTGTCAAACTCTTTTAAGTAGCTTTTCCATACATTTTCTCAAATAGCTACACTTCTCTTTCCCCTTCTAATAGGTATACCATTAAAGGGATCAGGAACCTGATTTTCTATGAACTGCCAACGTATCCCCACTTCTACAGTGAAGTCTGTAACATGCTGAGAGCCACCAGCAGAGGAGAAGAAGCCACCTGGACTTGCACTGTCCTCTACTCCAAGTATGATGCCCAGAGGCTGGCTACTGTGGTTGGCGTGGAGCGGGCCGCACAGATGCTACAGTCCAAGAAGAACGTCCACCTGTTTATCACTGGAGAAAGATGAAAATTTGTTGGACAGGAAATGGTGTTGTTGGGGTAATAATGCTTACTTCTGTGCCACTTGGACCCAGTTCTGATCACTTATATGAGAGAAGGACTGCTATAAGGAAGGAGTACCAGGCAGCATCATATTGGATGATTCTTTTTAGGTCATGTGTCCCTGAAAAGTTAAATGTAAACCAAATTTTGGTCACATCTTACAGAGATCAGGAGGGAGCTGATAAACTCCGAGATGTTGATAGAGGAAAAACTTCTACTTGAAGCTCTTTGTAAGCCATAAATTCTTTTATTGTTATTTTATTCTCTAATTTATTAGACTTGGTAAATTCTTTCAGATTTGCCTATTTCTGTTTGATACTTTCTTAAAGTAAGGCATACATGTCATTGCTTGGGAACTGGTTATGAGAAATTTCAATACTTCTTGCCGCTGAATATCATCTTAATTTTGGATCACACAGGTTTTGCAAAAACTATTATCTTTCTCCAGCCAAACTTTTTTTAAACCTTAAACATTTTATTTTAATTCAGCCTAGAAGAGTACATTCACTAATCTTTTTAAACTCATAACAGTAAATGTTTTACTTAAAGTATACAGTTCAGGGCGCCTGGATGGCTCAGAGGGTTAAGCCTCTGCCTTCAGAAGCTCAGGTCATGGTCACAGGGTCCTGGGATTGAGTCCCACATCAGGCTCTTTGCTCAGCAAGGAGCCTGCTTCTCCCTCTCTCTCTGCCTGCCTCTCAGCCTACTTGAAAAAAAATAAAATATTTTTTAAAAAAACACACACTTAAAATCACATTATTTAAAATAACATTAATCTCTACTCTGTTTCAAGAATTTTTGAAACTCTTGGTGTTGAAATAGCCATCTTTAATATCACTGTCTTCATTATTACTGTAGTCATTTTGTAAGTCATACAACAGCTAAAATGATGGGGAAGTTGCACTTTTAAAAACTTTTTTTTAAAGATTTTTTTTTTTATTTATTTGACAGAGAGAGATCACAAGTAGGCAGAGAGGCAGGCAGGGGGAGGGGGCGGCTGTAAGCAGACTCTCTGCTGAGCAGAGAGCCTGATGTAGGGCTCCATCCCAGGGCCCTGATATCATGACCTGAGCCAAAGGCAGAGGTTTAACCCACTGAGCCACCCAGGCGCCCCTTAAAAACATTTTTATGTTGAACTATTCCCAGAAAATTACAAGTACCAAACCTAAACCTTTGAGAGTAAGTTGCCAACTCGATGGGCCTTATCACTCATAAAAGTAACCCCTGAATTTAGTGTGTATTGTCTATAAAAAAGGACCTGTTTCTGTGTAACCAAAAAACATCAGATCTGGACATTGTCATTAATACCTATTGCCATCTCATCCTCGCATCCCATTTGCCAAATGCCCCAATAATGTCCTCTATAGCAAAAGGATGCAGTTCAGAATTACATACTGCCTTTAATTGTCACATCTTTGTAGCATCCTTTAATCTGGAAGAGTACCCCAGCTTTTCCCTGGCTTTCTTGACCTTGACACTTTTGAAGACAACAGGCTGTTTATTTTGGATAATGTTTCCCTTTGATTAGGTTTAGTTTATGCATCATCGGCAGGAACACTGATGCACTGCTGTGTCCTCACTGCATCTCCTCAGGTGGCACGCACCATTCCTCTTGCCCCATCATGCGTGATGCTAACTGATGACTGGGTTTTCTTTTGTTTTTGCCTTTTTTTTTTTTTAAGATTTTATTTTCAGGTAATCTCTACATCCACTGGGGGGCTCAAACTCAACAACCCCAATGTCAAGAGGTCCATCCTCTACCGACCGAGCCAGCTGCTTGTTTAAGGCAGTGTTCGCCAGGCTTTACCAGTATGGAGTTCCTCTTTTCCTCTTTATTAATTTATGTCAGTATGGACTTATAGTTTCGCCTTCTGTTCAGTGGGTTATAATCCATTACAGTTGATGTGGACATTTATACACATACAGCATCTAAATTCTATTTCTGCATCCACGTACTGAAAATTGTGAATTCATGTGACACCTCTGATTCCAGTCTGACACCACAGGATACCTTCTAGCTTTCTCCCTCTCTGTAGTTGTAACTCCTCAGAGCGAGATGTGTGGCTCCCATTATCCTCAGTGAAACAACCCATAATTGGTACAGATTTTTTTCTACTTGAACTTACTTAAAATTGCTTATTAAAAAAAAGTAAAATCATTTTTGGGGTAGTCGTCCTGCTGAATATTTAAATAGGCATTTTTATTTCTCTCTTTACTCAACATAGAATTGTTCATTCCATATACAGCTGGGTTCCTAAAGTTCTGAAAATTGAGGTGACTGTCAAGCTGGCTGAACCCATGCTACAAAGGACTTTTTATAGTTATAGAGTATCCTGTGTTTATTGGCCTACTTGTGCTCTTGTTTTATCATAGAGCCTGTAGATGATGAGAAAAATGAGTTCACTTGCCTAGTTCAGAGATGGGAGGAAAAAGGGGATGCCCTCTTTTGTTTCCATGTTCATTGCCCTGGGCATTATAGCTGATTTCATCGCTTTCATTATAACTGTTCACAAGACTCCCAGATCTCCAACTTCTCTGGATCTCTACACATGTGTGAACCTGGATTTCAAGTCCATGATGTAGCTGCAGGAAATCTACATTGTATTTAGCATCCCTGGTGATTGTAGTGCTGGCTTGTAGCCAGCCAACTGCTTCTCGCCTGTAAAAACACTGAGGATTTCAAATGTGAACAAGTACTGCTTCTGTTCTTGGCTCAGCACCTGCAAAAGAAGGTAAGCCTCAGCAGTTGGCCCTGGCTTCTGAATTGATTGCAAAAAGTTGATTCTCTGGAATGAATGGTTTCATTAAGAGGATGCCTTAACACCAGGGCTCTCACATACACAAAATAAGGGAGAGAAGAGAGTCCACTGGACTATGGGTAATAATGCCTGAGCTGGAATTACATACTATTTTGCTACTTCGTTTTTCCTTTTTCTTCCAAGATTTTATTCATTTGTCAAGAGAGAGAGGGCGTAAGCGAGCACAAGCAGGGGGGGCAGCAGGCAGAGGGAGAAGCAGGCTTCCTGCTGAGCAAGGAGCCTGATATGGGACTCGATCCCAGGACGCTGGGATCATGACCTGAGCTGAAGGCAGGATGCTTAACTGACAGAGCCACCCAAGCATCCCTATCTTGATATTTCTTTACATTTACAAGGCTCATTTAGAGCAAGCAAGTGCCTATCTGGTGCCTATAGAAATGGTCCTAATCATCCAAATGGTCCTAATCCTGGGAAGAGGTAGAATTATAAGAGGGAAAGGAACTTATCCAGAAAATAAGACTTAAAAGTTTTCCTTCCCTATAGTAATAACAACTGGCTTATTAGTACTTTTTTTTTTTTTGAGGGGAAAAAAGCTTTGAATCATGAATGCTTCGTACAGCTGGCTGCACCATATGCAATATTCAAAAACAAGAACTAGCTAATCATAGAGAACCAGCAGCTAAACAGCCCTCTGCTGGCTTCCAAAGGGCTTATAATTGGTGCAGATGGCCCCGGCGGGATGGGGAGTGTGTCCCTGCTGACTCCTTGCACCCCAGAGGGCCAGAGGGGCTCACGAAGGCTCTCGGCCCTGATTGTGCCCTCGTGGGAACGAGGAGCTAGGCTGCTGAGGGTGGAGGGCGAGGGCAGGTGGTGTGGGAGCCTGCTGGCTGCCTTCTGCGCAGCCTTCCCAAGGCCACATGAACAGATTTAGGCTGCAGAGTTTAGATTTGATGAGTCAAGAGCCTCAAGATGAGAGAAGGCCTGGGGTGAGAGAATAGGAGTTGGAAGTTTCTTTATCTGAAGAGCTTCATCGTGGACCCTGCAGGGGGCTGTGAGGGGCCAGCAGCTTGCCAAAGGCAAGAGGACTGGAAACGAAGAGGAGAGGAATGGAAATGCATCGACTTCACCTTTCAGGGCACACCCTCTGGGGGGGGCAGCCTTCACAGCTAGCCTCCCCTCCTTCCAACCGCTGTCCTTCCAGTCTCTTCCCCAATTTCTCTATCTTTAAAGACTTAGAGTAGTGATCTTTATTATGTTTTCTGCTCCAAACTTATTTAAAAAAGCTTTTCTGGAAGCCTAGCTAAATAGAATTCTGAACAAATTTCAGTCAGCTTTTAATTAGAACCCGTGATTTGGGAGTACATAAACAGATAATCCAAAGTTAATGCAGTCTTTGGAAGCCAAAAGAAAGAGGAGAGCTCTCTCCTTTCCTCTGGGCCTGTCCACTTCCTCCCTGGTAAACCCCACCCTGTTCGGCTGACAGAGGAAAGTGTTTCTAAAAACTTAGGGTTCTTCCTCCTATACCATATGCTCTAATCAGAGTTGCAATAAAATTCTCAGCCTTTTCTATCCTGTTTCTGAAACTGAACACATGGTTCTGTCCCCTCATCAAGTTTGCTTTGTTTCTGTTTCCCTTCTGTGAGGACTCTGCTTTCTTCAGATGTGGGAAGGAGTCTCCTCTGCTGACCTTGCATCCATTTCAATGTAATTTCCCGGGTTCCCCTTACCTCTCTGGCCACATGGCCATTATTTCTGTGGGAGGCGAGGGCTCGAGAAAGAACAGAGCTCCAGGCTGGCCCTCTCAATAGTGAGGGCCCTGGGCTCCACAAAGGAGTCAGGGCTCGTTCGCCCCACACACAGAAAACTGCCCGCTGCTGGTGGGCAGCTCTCCCCAGGGGTCACCCTCATGGTTGGGGACAAACAGCTGCACTTGCTTGTCCTCATGACAGCCCCTCACACAGGCGAGGGATGACACATTCCGAGGCTGCTCCTGGAAGACCGGCGGGCATGGTCTTCAGTCTTGGGCCTCTGCAGCTGGCTGTGACTAGGTGGGACCTAGCTGCAGCTGACAGAGGGAAGGAAGGCAGTTTTGCCGCTTGGCTGATTTGGAAGATGCCCTGAATTCTTGCCCATCTGTTCTCCCAACTGAGCCAGGGCCAAAGCTGTCTACTTCTTGCCAACCCAGGGAATGACATGTAGACCAGTGTCCTGCAGCCCATCTCCCGGGCCAGTGGGACTCCCTGCAGAGAGATGGCCCTGGGCCCAGAGCTGGTGTTTGCCCACAGACATACATGCGTTTCTGCTTTTCGTGTTCTCCCTCATTTTTCAAAGCTAGCCCTGAGCAGGATGCGGAGACTGACATCACCACTGACCTACTGGGGCTTTGCGTGGGACCTCTGCCCTGGAAAAGGGACCTCTGCCACTTTTCAGCCTTCTCTTTATAAACTAGGGAAGAATCCCACTGTCCTCACACAGGGGAATGAGAGGCAGTGGAAGAAGCTGCTGTTTGCCCTGAAGTCTCCTCCTTCCTAGTATCAGGACCCTGAGTTTTACTGGGGTGAAAGAATGACCAGCTAAAACAACATTTCTCAGTCCCCCTTGCAGGTGTGGCCAGGGAAATAAGCACTAACCATTGCTCATTTGAGGAGAGCTTTTTTTTTTCTTTTTTTTTTTTTTTAAATGATTTTTATTTGAGCATGAGGAGAGCATGAGCAGGGGAAGGGGCAGAGGGAGGGGGAGAAGTAGGCTCCCTGCTGAGCAGGGAAGGGGTAGATGGGGGGGGTGCTCTGTGCCAGGAATCTGGGATCAGGACCTGAGCCTAAGGCAGATGCTTAACCAAATGAGCCACCCAGGCGCCCCATGAGGATAGCTCTTTGAGAGGAACACCCCTATGTCTCTCTTTTTTTTTTTTTTTAAGATTTATTTATTTATTTATTTGAAAGAGAGAGATCACAAGTAGGCAGAGAGGCAGGCGAGAGAGAGAGAGGGAAACAGGCTCCTCGCTGAGCAGAGAGCCCGACACGGGAGTCGATCCCAGGACCCTGAGATCAAGACCTGAGCTGAAAGCAGCGGCCTAACCCACTGAGCCACCCAGGCGCCCCCCCCCCCAATGTCTCTTAATCTTCCCTTTTGCCTCCTGGAACACAGAAGTGATGGCTGAAGCTCTTGAGGATGGCATTTTGCACAGAAGATGGTGAAGGAGAAAGAGTGGCCTGCTTTCCTAGTCATATTCCAAAGGTGCCATACCAGTCATACCTCCCTTTGCACTTTTAGGTGAAAACCTCAATCCCTAATTTGTTTAAGCTTCTGAGTCCTGGTCTCTTTTATTAGCAATTCCTCACTGATACAGAGGACAAAAATGGGATCACAGAGCCCTGAAGTCCAGAGATTTTTGCCCCTTCTTTCTTCTGTTCTCTGTAGGATCCGACATAGGGTCTGTACTTCAGGGTCAATGCCTGGCTACTGGTGACAATGGGGAGAGAGCGCTGGGGTGCTGTGACATGCCGTCCACACTGGGTCCATAAGAATAAGGGAGGACATGAGTCTTCTGGCATTTAATGGAAACCGAGAGTAGCAGAAAAATAATTGTCAAGAAATCAGACTTCAACTCTCTGAAAGCTGGTGACCATCTGCCTTTTATGTGTTCTGCCATGTTTCGAGGTAACGAATCCAGATCCCCAGTTGGGTGGGAACTCAGAGGTCTTGTGATCCATTCTGCCACTTGCCCCGTGTGTCATCTGTTTATCTCTGAGAGGCAGTCTGCAGCCTCTGTGCAAATGCTTTCAAGGAGGAGGTACTTCTCACTATGGCTTTTCCAATGAGCTCTGATGCAAAAACAGAAGAGTTCATGAAGCTTCCATCCATCAGTCCTGGTTTAGTTTCCGTGTTACACAGTACAAGATTTTCTTCCACTTGTTAATCCTCTATTTGAAGGCATCTACATTGTCCTCTCCAAGACTTCATAGTTCCAAATCATTCTTCATTCCTTCAATAGTTTTTTTTTCCTTCAATAGAAAGTATTGTACTTTCAGTTTTGATTTTAAAAAAACCCATGTGAATCCAGCAAAAATAGGTAAAACAGTGAAAAACAATACAAAATCAAAACTATACCTTCTTGATGATAACTTATTATTACCTTGGTATGTTTCCTCCTAGATTGTTTTCTGAATGATTATTTATAGCCAGCATTTTCTATAAAGGGACCATTGCACTGAAAGGGTTTTTTGTTTTTGTTTTTGTTTTTGTTTTTATAATCTGCTTAGCACAGTGCCTGACACATCATACTACAAGGTGACAGTTTTTTGGAGCACTTATTATTTGCCCAAACTTCTCTAAGCTCTTTTCATGTATGAAGTTCAGTTAATTCTCACACACCTGTTTGAAGTATAGGCACCATTATTTTCCCTGTTGTTGTTTTTTGAAGATTTTATTTATTTGGCAGTGTGAGAGAGAGAATATAAGCTGGGGGAGCTGCAGGCAGAGGGAGAGGGAGAAGCAGGCTCCCGCTGAGCAGAGAGCCCGATGTGGGGCTGGATCCCAGAACCCTGGGATCATGACCTGAGCCAAAGGCAGCTGCTTAACTGACTGAACCACCCAGGTTCCCCTTCTCTGTTGTTTTGTGAAGGAATTTGGGGTTTGGAGGATGTGAAGTGACTTGCTTAGTCAGTAACACAGCTAGGATCTGAACCCAGGTAGTGTGATCCCAAAACTTACATTCTTTTTCACTACAGATCTTCCCTGACTTAGAATAGAGTTATGTCCTGGTAAACCCATCATAAGTTGAAAATTCTGTAATTGAAAATGCATTTAGGGGCGCCTGGGTGGCTCAGTGGGTTAAAGCCTCTGCCTTTCGCTCAGGTCATGATCCCGGGGTCCGGGATCGAGCCCCGCATCGGGCTCCTTGGCGGGGAGCCTGCTTCCTCCTCTCTCTCTCTCTGCCTGCCTCTCTACTTGTGATCTCTATCTGTCAAATAAATGAATAAAATCTTTAAAAAAAAAAAAAAGAAAGAAAATGCATTTAATACACTTAACCCTATCAAATATCATAGCCAAAGATATAGTCTATCTTAAATGTACTCAGAACACTTATATTAGCCTGCATTGGCAAAATCATGTGACAGAAAGCCTATTTTATAATAAAGTGCCAGATGTCTCATGTAACTAAGTACCGTACTGAAGAGCGGCATAGTTGTGTGGGTATAGAATGGTCCATAAGTATATGGGCTGTTTACCCTTGTGATCGTGTGGCTGACTGAGGGTTGTGGCTCGGTGCCACTGCCCCGCATCACAGCTGGGTATCATACCATAGATCGGTAACTCAGGAAAAGATCAAAATACAAAATTCGAAGTATGGTTTTTACTGAACATATATGGCTTTCACACTCATAGTATCTGAAAAATTGTAAGTCAGACCACTGTAGGTCAGGAACTATAGATAACTGCTTCTCTAAAATGAAAAACAAGCACTCAAAAAATAGTATCCCAGTAATTATTATTACTCTTATGGAGAGATCTTGTGAATTGTTGAATTCTTAAAAGGACTGAGGGGATTATATTTTCTTGGGGAGAGGTTATTATAAACAAACACTAATTAAGTTGTTTCATATTCCATCCTTCTGGGTTACGTGACATTTTTTTTTTAAGATTTTATTTATTTATTTGTCAGAGAGAGAGAGCACAAGCAGGCAGAGTGGCAGGCAGAAGCAGAGAGAGAAGCAGTCTCCCCACTGAGCAAGGAGCCCAGTGCAGCTGGAGATCATGACCTGAGCTTAACCGACTGAGCCACCCAGGCATCCCAGGATTACAAGACATTCTAAAAGGGAGTCTATCCTTCTGGAAAGCTTAAGGTCTCACATAGCTGAGGATTATTGAAGGCATATTTTTAACTTCTTTGCTGCTCTGTTTCTTGGTCCACCAAGCTTTACACAGAGAAATTAAATTTTAACATCAGAACAAATAAAAATTAAGATATATTTTCTTGAAACACCCACCTATATGGAAAGCTGGCATAATGGTGGTTAAAATCATGGACATGGTAGCAAAGCTGCCTGGGTTTAAATTTTGCTACTACACTTTTTTTTTTTAAAGTAGAATCCACCCTGGGCATGGAGCCCAACGCGAGGCTTGAACTCACAACCCTGAGATCAAGACCCGAGCTGAGCTCAAGGACTGGATGCTTAACTGACTGAGCCACCCCGCCACCCCTGCTTTGCTACTTTGTAGCTGTGTGATTTTTGGCGAATTCTTTAAATTCTTTGTGTCTCAGTTGCTAATCCATAAAATGGGTATGATAACAGTAATACCTTTCTCTAGAGTTGTTATCATAACCAAGTTAATAATCCATGCTGGGCAGCTAGAACACTGCCTGGCATAGTCCTCAGTCTTGTATTTCAGACCTTCCCTTCCACATCACAAAACACGAAGGAAAATAGGCATCAACTGTTACTTTAGATTATTATTGCTTATAAGATTTGTCCTTGTCAAGTAAATGAAGAAGAGATTATGAGAAAGAGTGCTTCAGAAGAGAGCTGTGAGGATTTTACTCTAATTTTCAGCTCTCAAGGATGAAGCAACTTGAGTTTTTAGGAGTTATGAACAGCAGGTGGCGCTGTAAACAAACGCAGTAGCAGGGGCTTCCTCCTCCCTCTGGCTGCCTCTAGGTGGCTGCAGGCCTGTGCTGTGAGCTGGAGAGACCCAGAGACCCAAGTCAGTCAGTCTGTCGGTCTTTCTTTTTTTTTTTTTTTAAGACTTTATTTATTTATTTGACAGATAGAGATCATGAGTAGGCAGAGAGAGAGAGAGGAGAAAGCAGGCTCCCTGCTGAGCAGAGGTCCAGATGTGGGGCTCGATCCCAGGACCCTGAGATCATGACCTGAGCCGAAGGCAGTGGCTTAAACCACTGAGCCACCCAGGCGCCCTGTCTGTCTCTTTTTAAAAAGCTTTTATTTATTTATTTGACAGAGAGAGAGACAGCACAAGTAGGCAGAGCAGCAGGCAGAGGCAGAGGGAGAAGTAGGCTCTCCGCCCAGCAGGGAGCGTGACGCAGGGCTCGATCCCAGGACCCCAGGTTCTCCTTTACCCCGCTCTGGCAATACCTTTTCAGCCATGAAGAGAGTGGCCACAGACTTAGAATTCTGGGTGCTTGTCTGAACCCTCATCTAAGAGGGGCCAGAGTGCCTCCCAGAGAAGGATGTTTTCCCTGCTGCATACTTCCCTAGTCTGTTGTCCATCCACCTCTCCCAGGCCTAGCTTGTCCCTCACTTCCTTCCTGACACTGCCCATTACTGCACGTGCACAAGGCAGATGTCCTCTTAACACTTCCTCCTCATCCTTTGGTCTTCCCGGGAACAGCATTGCCCAGGTCAAATGACATCCGGAGGCCATAGGAAAAGCTAAGTGGATTGATATTGACTGAACACTTACTATGGGCCAGGAACTGTCTGGATGCCTCACCTACACCATCTCATGACAACCTTAAAGCTGGTATCTGTCACCATTTTGGGGAGGTGAGGGGGGCAGGTGCTCAGAGAATTTAGGTAGCTCTCCCAAAGTTAAACAGCAGTTAAATGGCCGAAGCCACATGTTTTTCCTGTCCTCCCCATGTGATGGGCTCCAGGCAGGAGAGCGGTCAGGACCAGCTGCTGGGACGGAGAGGACTCTGCACGGGGATTTCTCCCTTCCCGTCTGGCCCGGGCTGGGCAGGTTTCTCAGTTCAGTGCCTCCTGAGCATGAGCTCTCCCCTCTACTTCCCTTCCTGCAATTTTACTTCATTCGGGCCTCTATGACCCTTTTCCTGGTAGAGTCCAGACTTTGGAACCTGAAGGCCCAGGCTTTAATCCCAATCTGACTTTTTTCTGGGTGTAAGATCTTTAGGAATTGGCTTACATTTGTCTGACCTCAGTTTCTTTATTTGCAGGGTGCAGATAAGGATGTCTTTTTTGGGGACTAATGTTGTTACGGATGAAATGAAACCACATGCATATTTGTGGAGCTTATAGAAGTTCCCCTCTCCCTTTCACTTGAACTGCCCGCGGATCCCTTCATTCAACTGTTATGCACGAGCGTGCATGCTGTGCCAGGAATGCTTCTGGGCACTTAGGACACAACAATAAATGGGATAGACATGCTTCTTGCACTCTAAGAGTTAGATTCACGGGGAAGACAGGAAGTAAACCATCAGAAGCTACATAAAAATGCAGATGGTGCTAAATGCTGGAAGAAAATGAAGCAAGGATAGAGACTTTGGCCATCCCGTTTCCTTGCCTGGAATGCCCAGTCCCCACTCCTACCCCTGCCGCTCTACCTCTTGCTCCTTTTTCAAGCCCCCCTTTAAATGATCATCTTTGTGAAATCACAGTTCGCTACACTTAATCCTGTAATTCCCTATAGTTGTCCAAATCTGTCTGTGAGGCTGAGGGCAACACTATCTTTTCGTTGTTGCATTTTTCAAACCACCGTCCATCGAGAAAGCTACTCAGATACCCTGAAGAGGAACACTGACACCATCATGCCAAGCAACTACCTGATGTGCCAGTTCCCAAGTGGCAAATCCTCAGAGTGAGCACTGGGGGAGGGACGGGACAGGGCAGGCATCCTGGAGCTCTGTAGGGCCAAATGAACAAACTTCCAAACAAATAACAGAATGAAACATCACATCGTGTGTGTGTGTATATGTGTGTGTGTGTGTGTGTGTGTGTGTGTGTCTTAGAGGTAGCAATGAAGGCAGTGGGTAGGAGGGGGAAATCTACATTTTCTAGCAGGCCCAAGAAGGCTTCCTGCAGGAGGCTGAATTTCTAAGAGCCACTGGAATGAAGGCATTGTCCGTCAAAGGCACGCGGGGGCTGAGTGAGGCTGCCGGGAACCCTGCTCCAGGTGAGCCCTATTGCCGCCCACATCACTCACTGCTTGGCCACCATGATGGCAAGTTCATGCTTTTTAATCAGATACTCAGACTCTGAATGCAGCTTCTCTCTGGGATCCTCATCATGTCCCAGAAAGTAGCCACTCTGCACCTGGAACTAGAGTTTCTGACTTTTTCCCCTATGCATCGCTACACAAGGTGCAAAGACGTCGGCAGGAGGAGGGATGGGTGTGTAGAAGCTGTCACAGGGTTCTTCCCAGCCACAGCGAGTGGGCAGGGAGAGATCTCAGCTTTGTTCTATCTGTTATGAAACCTGAGGCAAAGACTAAATCTGGTTGTGCTGACTTAGCTCCCCTAGTTGGAAAAGCAGCTTGAGGCTCTTGGGTGTGGAAGGGAATGTCACCCAGCCGCCATCATCTGTACCTGCCTTTGTCCCCCACAGGAGTCTGAACTTAGAGGAAATGCCACTGAATCCTGCCCTAGCTCCTTCCATGACAAAATTCCAGCAGTACCATGATAAAAATATGGCTCTGTGAGTGAAAGGAGTGTGGTAGTTTCCTTATGCTCATCTAAACAAAGCCGGGTGATGCTAATTTAGGTTCTGTTTTTATTGCTATAGATGTTCCTGCAAATTCCCACTAAGTTAACCAGTCCTTTATGTTCCCCTTCCATGGAGAGCTTGTAGGGGAAGGTGAAGCAGCATTTTCCAGGAAGAGAACTTCGATGACATATCCTGGAGGTGAAGGATATTGAGTCCAGGGTTGGAGGAGAAGAGGCAGAGGCAGCTGAAGAGGAAGAATTCTGAGATCTTGTTTCTTCCAGACTGGGAAGGGTATTGCAAAGACACACACCCCCCCCCCCCCCCCGCCACCACCACCAGGCCAAGCATAGTATGAAAGCAAGAGAACTGCCCTCCTTAAGCTGTTCATTCACACAAGTCTGGGAAATGAGCAGGTCAACAGACCAGAGTAACTGAAGACTAGATCAGACAGGCCTCCCCCTAAATATCGTAACTCTATAAGACCCCCAGGTTCTTTGCACAAATCTGGAAAGGAGACCCCTACCTATGACTGAGATTGAGTTTCTAGTCAACTAAAGAAGGATGAGGTTCAGAACAGACTAAATCTTTTGTAGAGAAATTAAATGAAATGTGATGTTGCTGATACTCCTAGATTTTAGGGAACAGGATGTATATTGGAATCAGAATATTGGTACAGCCATCCACACACTCATCCTAGGAGTAACATAGGTCAGAACTGGGAAGCAAAACCCCAAGTAGGACTCGAGTAGCTTTTTTTCCCTCAACTTTCTAAAGGGAAGAAGGGCATGAGTTGGAGGAGAAAGTGGGACAACATTCTGGAATGGGGAGTGTCTTAATTTGCTTAGGGCTGCCATAGTAAAGCATCATAAACTAGGTCACTTAAACAGAATTTATTTTCAATTCCCGAAGCTAAAAGTCCAGGATGAATGTGTCAGCAGAGTTGGTTTCTTCTGAGACCTCTCTCCCTGGCTTGCAGAAGGCTCCCTTCCTCTGTGTCTTCACATGGTCTCTCCTCTGAGTCTGTCTGTGTCCTCATCTCTCACAAAGACATAAATCATAATGAGTTAGGGCCCACCCTCGTGACCTCATTTTGCTTTAATTACTTCTTTAAAGGCCCTATCTCCAAATTAATTACATTCTGGAGTCCTGGGGTTTAGGACTTCGCCATATGGATTTGGGGGCAGGGAAGCCAGCCTTCGGCCCATAGCAGATAGCCGTACTCCCGTTCCGCTCAGACCTTAATTCAAATAAGGATTTACCAGTTTATCAAGAGGGAGCCACACGGGCAGGAGGAACTAACTTCTGGAGGAATAAATTCAGGCTGCTGCAGGTATGGTTACTAGAGAGGAAATAGAATCCATCTCTCTTGAACACACACTGTTGTTACGTCCAGAAGCGGACTGGAAGACAAGTCAGCCCTGTGTGTCTCCACCCGCCCATTCCCACTATCTGTGGAGAGCCTGGGAGAAACATCCTGATGTTTTAGTTCTCCTTCTCCAGCTACCTTAAGGAAATGTTTATGAAGTGTCTTTGCCAAAGGCTGCAAATATTTTGCAACATAAAAACACCCAAATCTCTGAGTAAGCAAATATCTTTAAGAAACTACCTTGTTAGGGACGCCTGGGTGGCTCAGTTGGTTAAGCGGCTGCCTTTGGCTCAGGTTATGATCCCAGCGTCCTGGGATGGAGTCCCATATCCGGCTCCTTGCTCAGCAGGGAGCCTGCTTCTCCCTCTGCCTCTGCCTGCCTCTCTGCCTACTTGTGATCTCTCTCTCTCTCTGTCTCTCTCTCTCTCTGACAAATAAATAAATAAAATCTTAAAAAAAAAAAAAAGAAAGAAACTACCTTGTTAGACCATTTAGTAGGAAAATCTGGCCCTAGGAGAGAGGGTGGGGTTGCTGGCCCACATAATAATAATCGCCTCTGCCCAGCGGGCTGACTTGTGTGGACTACATCTATGCTTCCTCAGTGGGCGGCTCAGGCTTTCCAGTGCGTTCTGATGATGGGGCGTCTTGGTAGATGAGGAGTGATCGCCAGGAGGCATTCATTCTGGTTCCTCCCTGCTCCGTGTGGGTAGGCAGTGGCTGCTTTCTCTCGTGCTCCCCTTCTACTGCACCCCATTCCTTGGATTCCCTTCCCTTGCCCTTGGGGCATTCCACCTTGTTAGTTTCCCCCAACCCTGCCTACACCTTTGTGAATAGACACCTTTAATTAATCTCTCCTTAATGACTCATTTAAATATGCCATCTGTTCCCCTCAGGACCCTGAACTTTTCCTATGTGCTAGGCATTGTTATAAATCTTCTGTTTTGTTTTAACACAGCTTTACTAAGATACAATGTATCTATCATAGAATTCACTAATTTAAAGTATACAATTTAATCTTTAAAAAAGGTTTTATTTATTTACTTGACACACAGAGAGAGAGCATTAGCAGGGGGAGTGGCAGGCAGAGGGAGAGGGAGAAGCAGGTTGCTCGCTGAGCAGGGAGCCTGATTTGGGGCTCCAGGCCACGACTCTCGGATTACAATCCGAATGGAAGGCAGACGCTAAACTGACTGAGCCACCCAAGTGCCCGAATTCAGTTGTTTTTAGAATATTCACAGATATGTGCAAATGTCACCACAGTCAATTTTAGAACATTTTCATCGCTTCAAAAAGTAACTCCATTGCCTTTGTCTATCAACGCCCTGCCGCTCAGCCCTAACCACCACTAATGTACTTTCTATAGGTTGCCTCATTCTGGACATTTCACATGGCCCAATTCGTGTAGCATGCAGTCTTTCACGCCTGGCTTCTGTCATGCATAATGTTTACAAGATTCTCCCTCATTATAGCAGTCATCAGTACTCCATTCCTTTTGGTGGCTGAGTAGTGTTCTGTGACATGGAAGGACAGCCTTTTACTCACCCATTCGGCAGGTGCATTTTACCTTTTGGCTGCCCCCAGTAGCGCTGCTGTGACTATTCAGGTACGAGTTTTTGTGTGGACATATGTTTTCCTGTCTCTGGGAGTGAAACTGCTGAGTCATAGGGAAACTATATTTAGCCATTTGAGGAACTGCCAGACTGTTTTCCAAAACAGCTGCACCATTTTACATTTCTGCTGTAATGTAATCGGAGGGTTCTGATTTCTTTACATCCTCACCACCACTTGTTATTATCTCAATTTTTTATGCTCGCCATCCTAGCGGGTGGGAAGGGGTCTCTCCTCGTGGTTCTGATTTGCATCTCCTTCATGACTAATGGTGGCAAACAGCTTTCAATGTACCTCTTGGTTTGTGTATTTAAGCTCACAGCTACTTCATGACCTACATGGGTTATTACCTCCGTTTTGCAGATGAGAAGAATAAGACACAGAGAGGTGAAGTGGCTTACCTTAGGTTTACAGCTGAGGAGGGTTAGGCGAGAACACGCACACTACGGTTGGCTTCCATGCTCCCAAGTGCTGGACCGCCTGCCTTTGTATAAAACAACGAGAGGATTTGGGGGCCAGCAGAGCAATGAGGTGGAGTGGTCAAAGGACTTTTGTTTTGTTTTATTTTGCTTTCTTAAAGGTTTATTTATTTATTTGACAGAGAGAGAGAGAGACAGCAAGAGAGGGAACACAAGTGGGGGGAGTGGGAGAGGGAGAAGCAGGCTTCCTGACGAGCAGGGAGCCCGATGTGGGGCTCGATCCCAGGACCCTAGGATCAGGACCTGAGCCAAAGGCAGAGGCTTAATGACTGAACCACTCAGGTGCCCCAAGAGTGGTCAAAGGACTTTAAAGAGAGGAAGTATCTTCTACTCACTTTTATTTTATTTTATTATTTTTTAAATTTTAGTTTTTTGTTTTAATTCCAATTAGTTACCATACAGTGTCACATTAGTTTCAGGAGTACAATATAGTAACTCGCTTCTGTATATTACCTGGTGCTTATCACAGCAAGTGCCCTCCTGGATCCCGGTCACCTATTTCACCATTCCCCTCCCAGCTCCCCTCTGGTATCCATCAGTGTCTTCTCTGTAGTTAAGAGTCTGTTTCTTAGTTTGTCTCTGTCTATTTTTTCCCCATTGCTTGTTTGTTTTATTTCTTAAATTCCACATATGAGTAAAATCATACGGTATTTGTCTTTCTCTGATTGACTTCTTTCTCTTAGCTCTTTACCCTGCAGGTACACGCATGTTGTAGCAAATGGCAAGAGTCATTCTTTTTTAATGGCTGAATAATATTCGTGTGTGTGTGTGTACACACACATCTTTATCTATTCATCAGTTGATGGACACTTGAGCTGCTTCCATATCTTGGCTATTGTAAATAATGCTGCTATAAACATCAGGGTGCATGTAACCTTTGACTTAGAATTCTTGTATTCTTTAGTCAAATACCCAGTAGTGCAATTGCTAGATTGTAGGGTAGTTCTATTTTTAACCTTCTGAAGAACCTCCATACTGTTTTCCACAGTGGCTGCATCAGTTTACATTCCTACCAACAGTGCATGGGGCTTCCTTTTTCTCCACATCCACATCAACACCTGATGTTTCTTATGTTGCTGGTTTTAACCATTCTGACAGGTGTGAAGTGATATCTCAGTGTAGTTTTAATTTGCATTTCCCTGATGAAAAGTGATCTTTTCATGTGTCTGTTGGCCATCTATATGTCTTCTTTGGAAAAATGTCTGTTCATGTCTTCTGCCTATTATTTAATTAGACTATTTGTTTTTTGGGTGTCGAGTTTTAAAAGTTCTTTATATATTTTGGATACTAATCCCTTATCTGATATGTCATTTGCAAATATCTTCTTCCATTCTGTAGGTTGTCTTTCAGTTTTGTTGATTGCTTTCTTCACTGTGCAGAAGCTTTATATTTTGATGAAATCCCAATAGTTTCTTTTTGCTTTTGTTTCCCTTGCCTCAGGAGACCTATCTAGAAAGAAGTTGCTATGGTTGATGTCAAAGAAGTTACTGCCTGTGCTCTCTTCTAGGAATTTTATGATTTTAGGTCTTAAATTTAGGTCTTTAATCCATTTGGAGTTTATTTTTGTGTATGGTGTAAGATAGTGATCCAGCTTCATTCTTTTGCATGTAGCAGTCCAGTTTTCCCAGCATCATTTCTACTATTCAATTTTAAATTGTTTTTATTGCTGCATATAAATCCCTCCATCTCCATGTGTGAATGGTTATTTTGTGGAAAGGGGATCAAGATCTCCCATGTTTGCATTAAAGCCAGGGTGAAAAGAAAGGAACAGACATAAGATACAGGGCAGAGTGCAAGAACTCAGGAGGGGCAGAACGTTGGTGCCAGAGCGGAACAAGATCATGTTGATCCCTTAATAATTCACAGAAATTTGGAAGAGAGCTCTAGCTTTTGAATCATCCAGACCGTTCAAACAAACCTTAGGTGGATGTGAAGGGGCTGAGAGACCCCAGCTGGGTTTCATCTGTGAAATAGTTTCACAGAAGTGTGGCGGACTTCTCTGCCCCTCCTCTCCACTTTATCCCACTCAGTTCTCAGTCTCTTATCCGAACAAACATGTAGGTGCCAAACCCCTGTCATTCCCCCTTGTCTCTTTCTATTAACACTGTATCCCCTGGCCTTTTTCTCTGACCTTGAAGAGGCCGTAAAATCAGCATTATTCTCCCAAGTATTCCTCAAAGATGGGCCTGTTTAGGAGCTTTCTCCCCTCAAACTCGTCCCAGGAATCTTCTTCCTTTTACTCTGGGTGCTTCCCCCACTCACACATGCATGCACGTACACACATGTGTGTGCACACACACCCATGCATACACACACGCACACACACACTCCTCCTGGTTCACAGCCATGCTGCCTGATGCTTCTCTCTTATGTGAGTAAAAAGGTAACAAGAAGGAAGGAGCAAGTCTGTGTATCGGGTATATTTTCTGAATTTCCATTCTGCATCCCCAACATCTGTCTGCTAATTTATCAAGAAGAGCAGTGAGAGTTTAGGAATGATGGACAGTCCTCTGAGGAAGCGATGCCAGAAGCATGATGAGCAGAAATGCTGAACAAGACGCTGGCTGGAGGGGAAATCAATCTCCCAGGCCGATTAGTTTGGGTGAGCGCCAAGAGAGGCAGAAACTTGTTCCAGCCACAGTCATCTTTCTTGCTACCTTTTCTTCTAGATCCTAGAATAAAATCAGGTAAGCTAACCGGTCTGAGCATACCATGGCAGTGTCTCAACACAGATGACTATTATTAAAAAATGCATGTGATTCATCTCCCCAGGTGGCCTGGAAGATATGTTAGGACACGGGCTGTGACCTTTCTTCTGTTATTCATGGACCAACCAGTCCAACGCTGGGCCCCAAAGGTCACCAGCCAACTTGCTCAAGTGAATTGGCTTCGAAGTAGAAATGAAAGGACCTTCCATTTTTTAAAATGGAGACTTTGTCTAATCTGTCAGCTGAGAAATGAAAGCCAGATGAGTCCAGTTTGTTACGGTGCATGGAAAATAAGATGGCTAGCTGGAGACAGGGAAGCCCACAGCGAATTTTAGAAGAAGGGTTTCTGTAAAACATTAGAAATATGATTCTCACACAGATGTGGAGTCAAAGATTTATTCAATTCATTAGTGAGGGAACCAGCAGGATGCCAAAGCCAAATCAAGGGAGAATACAAGAGACTCTTTTCTATGATCGCTGAAAGAAAGGATGTTAGATAAAACTAGTTAACATCCTAGCAGGGATAAGATCAGATCCTTTGGGGGTTATGTTTGCTATTGGATGGATTTCATTTGCATTTCAACTCTGGGTGTTCTCAAGGTAACGTCTAAGTTCCCAGAGCCCTGGCCTTCAGCATTAGCAATTAGTAAATCCCAGTTCCTCCCTGGAACAGTGGGTGATACTCAGGTGGGCTTGTGAAACAATGGGTTGGCATGACATCAAATGGCACACACGATAATTCTGGTCTTATTTCCAAGTTTTGGATGATTTTTCTTTTTCTTTTCTTTCTTTTTTTTTTTTTTTTAAGATTTTGTTTATTTATTTGACAGGAAGAAACAGCATAAGCAAGGGGAGTGGCAGGGAGAGACACAGACACCCTGCTGAGCAGGGAGCCCAACTCAGGGCTCAATCCCAGGACCCTGGGATCTTGACCTGAGCAGAAGCAGTTGTCCAACTGACTGAGCCAGCCAGGTGCCCCTTGGATGATTTTTCTTAAGACACAGCTTCACTCTTTTTGAGACACCATTTGAGGGTAAACAAGTCGCCATGCAGGATGATGTGTAAGACCAGCAAAGGGTTGTTAGAAGTTCTCTCATCCAAACCACACACCCCACTTGCTTTTCCTCCCTGCTCTATTTCGCCATTTTTAACCTTCCTCCACGTACTTGAGTCGCGTGGCAATAACCACCTACATGGAATGGATGGACTTACCTTTCTGACTTATTTTAAGCCCAAGTTTTACAAGCCAGTATTTCCTAGCATGAATGCAAATCATAGTTGTTAAGCAAGCATTTGTTTTCTTTTTGTGTTGTCCCTCAGAAACCAAAAGCCATTTCTCTGGACCCCACTCAAGTTCAGGTTGGCACAACTACTCAACTCTACTGTTGTAGCATGGAAGCAGCCATAGAAAATACATTGCTGTGTTTCTGTAAAGCTTGATTTATAAAAACAGGCAGTGGACTGGATTTGGCCCACAAACCATAGTTTGTGACCCCAAGTCTAGATGATCTCCAAAGTCCCATAAAGTCTCAATAGTTTCCTTAGGTTAGAAGTGAATTTCTTTGATAGTACACGTACAGTACCTTTAAATAGAAAACCCCAAATATTATTACACTGGTAGTTAAGTCATTATTTTAGATAATACACTTCTCTCTTCTCCAGTGATACATTTAACTTCAACATCTAAGGAGGGCCTAGAATATGCCGGGTGGTGCCCATACCACTGGGGAATCTGACAATACTCATGACTAAATCATACACCTCAGGTCATTCGCAGTGTAGTGAAAGAGGCATGCAAATAATGACATAATTACAAAAATATTACAATAACTGCTATAATCGTGCCATAATCAATTATTAAGATTTAAGTTCCATTACATCCCCATTTCAAGTGCAAGAGAGCACCAGGGTCAAGGATATTGCGGGGTAACATGTGTAGGATATACAGAACACTGGGCGAGCCATCGGAAAGTGCATTTCTATGAGGAGTGATGGCTGTGACCTCTCAGAGAAGTTCTGACTCAGACCGGGGCTGGTCCACGGAGCAGTGCTGTGACAGAGCGCACTTGAGGACGGAGGGGTGGCCATTTTTTATAAAGTCAGACCTTTGTTCCCATGCAAAGAGGTGAGGAGTAGCTTGTGGAGCAGAACTGGTGAAGAGAGTGTTGGTTCTGGAACGTGGCACAGGACATTCCATGTGAAAAGGAAACGCCAGGGAGAGCCGTGTTGTAACATTCACACGGCATGGCCCCGAGCTCCACAAAGCTTTGTATTTCTTGTTTTTTTTTTTTTTTTTTTTTTTTTTTTTTCACGAGGATGAGGAGATTGGTAGAGGAGACACTTTACCACCAGCAAGTCCTTGTGCCTAGCTTCTGGTCTTCGACATATTTATTTCTAAAATGTCGTCATGTCTTGATATACCCTTTCCATAAAACCTGCAGTAAACACGAGTTCTTTTGACAATGTGGCCAGTGGATGGACAGGATTTTCTCAGTCAAGTCTTGAATACCTACATGGGTGGGAGGAGCAACAATGCAGTTAATTCAAAACACTCTCAACCCATTTCTAGTTGATTTGGGACATAGTACAGTTTTGCAAGAGTAAATTTATATTTTTCTTATTTTGTGGAATCACAGAAGCTTGGGATTTTACCAGGCCCCTTCATTTTACAGATGCTATGAAAGGAAAGTTTAGAAAAGAGACATCAAGAACTTGCTGAAGGTTACATAGTTCATGGGAGAACCCAAATTAGAACCGAGATCTTCTGATGCCAAAGTTAGAGCTCTATGAACCGCAATAAGGACTATCTTTTACATTGTGATTCAGTGTGTGTGCAAAAGCACACCTACAATTACAAACTGGCGTTTTCTGTTCTTTACTCTTCTATTCAATGATAGCCGTTTGAAGAGTGCTGGTCATGGCCCATTCAATTGACTTCACAACCCACTACAGATTTCAGCCCATCTTAGTTTGTGATAAACACTGCTTTAAGGAGACAGTGTTACTCATCTGCCTTCATAACCATACACCAAATGGAAAGGAATGCTTTCTTACAACAGTGTGAACAAATGTTTCCCTTTGAAAGATTACATTTCTGTGCCACTTTTCATGAAAGAATTTGTAGCTCTTTATTTGGTTTTCTTGGGCAAAAGAAAAAATTTAAATATGCATTAAGGGAGTTACAAATCTGTCAAATATTTTCAGCCCATATTCAGAACTCACTTTCTCCATGAATTCTTTCTAGTCTCAACTCATCAAGCTCTGATCCTCTCAACACCGATATGCATTTTTGCAATATATTCCATTGTTAATCATAAACCTCACCCTTACTCCTTTCCTTCTAGGAAAATAGGAAAAAAATTCTTTTTTTTTAAAAAAGATTTTACTTATTTATTTGACAGATGGAGATCACAAGTAGGCAGAGAAGCAGGCAGAGAGAGAGGATGAAGCAGGCTCCCCATGGAGCAGAAAGCCCAATGTGGGGCTCCATCCCAGGACCCTGGGATCATGACCTGAGCCTAAGGCAGAGGCTTCGAGGCCTCTGAGCCACCCAGGCACCCCAGGAAAAAAATTCTTATTGGTACCTGGGGAACTCTTGCCATAATAGTCCTAAATCTAGGAGTGGGGATAGAAGCTCATATGTATGGTGTAGAATGACATGTTATCCATACAGATCAAAATTCTGTTTATCTGAATGCTAAAAATAGGATTGCAACCAAAATGTCAAAATCAAGCTGCTCCAGAATGGGACCCAGGCTTTTAAAAAAATATACATAATTAGATTTCCAGTGCAATTTTAGAAACTCTTCAGCCCTGAACAGCACAGCCCCAGCTGGATTCAGCCTCCTGCTAGCCCTCCACCACAAAACACCCTTCAGAGTCCTTCACTTCCAGCAAGGATACCTTTGAAATTCGTTTTGTGTTCTTAGCCACTGGGGCTGCAGGAGGTCATAGCTAGGGGCAAGGAGCAGAAGGAAGAAGCACAAGAAGCAAAAGGTTTTTTAAAAAATCCTTGTACTGGAGACTCAGGCTACAAATTGAGGAATCACAGCCCGAGACCGAGACTGTGGGTGGACTCACAGAAGATCTTAAAAAATGGCCCTCGGGCCTGATCTGTCTCCTTTCCCTGCTTCAACTGCTCCTTCCTAGCGGGGTTTCAGTTTCCTCTTTTTCCAAAAGGCAGCAGCAGAAAGAAGGGAGCCAGGAAGGCAGAGGCCAAATGTTCTTCTCAGTGGCTGCCCCAGCCATGCTCTGACAACTGAGCTGATGGGGAAATGGCTCCTAATTAAATCACTTCATAAAAAAGAGACCGTTTTCCATCTGAATGCTCACCGCAGTTCTCATGTTGGGTAATTTGTTGTTCTAATAAGCCAGAGAGGTTGAATTCCAAGGTTGCAGGGGCTGACAGAAACAGGGACCATGTTTTGGCAATGCCCTCACCCTGGGGAGGGTACTGAGGCAAACTGATAAATGACTGTTCCTTATACGAAAGCTGCTCACTCGAGACTTGGGGGCTGAGATTTGTGTTTCCCAGTCTGTAGGTTCAGGATCATTCGCTACCACCAAGGCAAAACAAAAACAAAAACCAGGAAAATCTCCTTTGCCATTTGGTAACTGAAAAATAAGCAAGAGAGAGCTTCCTTTTTGCAGATCTGGCTGTGATGAGGAAGGAGGGTGCTCTTTCCATCCTGTTTGGACAGAAGGATGGAATTTCTCCACTTTCATTCAGCTCCATGGTTTAGAACAGTTAGAGGGGCAAAGCCGCCCATTTTGAGACTGTGGGCTCTTGAAGGTAGACCGAGTGTCTGTTCCAGCTCTAACACTTACCAGCTGAATGACCTTGGACAAATTGTGGCAATATGTCTAAGCCTCATTTTTCTCACCTGTCAAAAGACAGTAAGAATACCTACCTCTTGGGGTGCTGGTGAAGAGTAAAGATCTTCTATGTAGAGTGCATAGTGTCTGGCAATAGAAAACACTCATGCTAATTTGTATTTGTTTTTCTTTTTATTTAGCTATAATATAGGGTTGCCTGTTTGGCTCAGTCGGTTAAACGCCCGACTCTCTTAGAAAACACTCATGAAACAGTAAAGAGAGAGAGAGGAAGAGAGAAAGTGTTTTCCACTTTACAGATGAGAAAACAGAGGATTGGAGAGATTAAGTAGCTTGACCAAGGTCATCAAACCAGTGAATGGTAAGGTCAGGAGTCTGTTTGACCCTAAATCCAGCAAAGCGGTTCCATTGTCGGTACAGGTGGAAGCAAGCATTTACATGCATACAATTTTGTGGCACTTTGGTGGCTAAGTTGGTTAAGTGCCCCACCCTTGATTCCAGCTTGGGTCATGGTCTCAGGGCCTTGGGGTCAAGCCCCATTTTAGGGTCTGTGCTCAGCGGGGAGTCTGCTTGAGATCCCATGTGCACTCTCTCTTTCTCAAATATATAAATAAATCTTTAAAAAAAAATGCAGGGCGCATCTGTCTTCAGCTCAGATCATGATCCCAGGGTTCTGGGATCGAGCCCCACATTGGGCTCTCTGCCCAGCAGGGAGCCTGCTTTCCCTCTCCCTCTGCCTGTCTCTCTGTCTACTTGTGATCTCTGTCTGTCAAATAAATAAAATCTTCCCAAAAAATGAATGCATACAATTTTATTGGCCCTGGACTGAGCAGAACTATTTCTGATGTACTTATCTAGGGCATTCCAATCACAGAGTATACAGATTATACCCCTAAGGTATATCTTGGCAAAAATGATGTCAATTCCCTTTGGTTCTTGGGCCAATCTTGCCCAAGGATTCCATTGCTCAGAATGCCTGAGTCCATTTCTCTCTGAATTCCAGAACATTTGGTCTCTTGGGTTTCCTGTAGCCAGCCTCTGCTACTTTAGTATCTAAAAAAGTTTCTTCTCTTATTTCCTGAGACCCAGAAGAAAATTGGTGGTCCTGGCTCCCTGCCTTCTGACCTCCACTTCTCTCTCAAGTTTCCATTTTAGTTTGGTTTCAGTGGAAAATTCCACTGCAGCCTTCTATGGATGAATGCAGCCTTGTTAATTATATTGATTCTACAGAGATCAATTTTTATAACTCTAACAGGGTTAGTCTGATTTCCTGTGACTGTTAGATGATCATGGCCCCATTCCTCTGGGCCAGGGGTCCCTCAGGAAGGCTAATTGATGGAGGCCAGTCATCTGTCATGAATCATTTCTATCGTGCTGGAAAATAGAAATTTATGGTTTTGATCAATAACATTCCTCAGGGCTCAGCATCTCCTGGCTCCATTCTCTTGTTGGCACTGGGAAGCAGCAACATTTCCCCCCTTTCTACTGGAACAAATTCCTCCTTGCTACTGTTTCTATGAGGGCCTTGACTGCAAGAGAATCAGAAACTATGCCACAGTTTGGGCTGTGTTTAGTTCTCTTTCTCTCTCATTGTGATTTCCTTGCTCTCTTCTTCCCTCCTCTCTTTCCTTCTTTCCCTCTTATCTTTTCTCTCCCTTCACTTCCCTTCCTCTCCCATCTTCTCCCTCCCACCACCCTCCTCCTAGCCTTCCTCCATCTGTTCCCCCTCCTCCTTTCCTCTTTCTGTGTGTTGAATTCTTCTCAATTAAATACGTGTTGATTAGGTACCCAACAGATCGGGCTAGATAACCGAGTACCCAGAATTGAGACGGTATCTGTCCTCAAGCAACCAACAGTTCACAACCTAATGGAAACTTCCTGTTTTGCCTTTTTTCCAATTCATATTGAGGACTGAAAAGTCTAGATATTATTTAGGGTTAGTAAAGATTCTCTTACAAGAAGTGAAAAACACTGTGAAGATTGTGTGTGGATTAATTGTTCACACTTAGTATGAATTAACTCAATAGAATTGCTTTCCTTTCTCATACATTAAGCTGCTGTTGAGCAGCTGCTTTATAAGAATAAAGATTCTGGTTGGAAAAGTAGAAGTAGGGAACTGGGGATCATACAAGTTTGGAGGTGGGCAGCTTCAGGAAAGCACTTTGAAAAGCGTAAGGATACTGTTCATCAGGATAGAGATTCTTTCCACCCTAGGTTTGTCGGTCGTTTCTGTGACCCATACTTATAATTTAAGCCAGGCTGAATCAGAGAATTTGGGGGGATTCTAATTTTTATTTCTTCAGCTGTAAAAATCTTTGAGCCTACTCTGAGCAACAATAGTGGAACTTGTTTACTGGCTAGCTTCTCCTGCTAGACTGTAAGCTCCACGAGATTAGGACACTACCTGCCTTGTCCTTAACTGTCATCACTGCCCAAAATGACACCTAGTCTACATACAGTAGGTGCTCAATAGATACTAACTGAATGAATGAATGAATGGAATGATAATAGGATACAAATGCTGTAAGAGTACACAGGAGGAGAAAATTACATCAGGTTGAAAGATTTGGTCTAGAAAGAGCTTGTGGAGACGGTTTCAACAAAGAGTGAACTGTTTGCTTGGAGCTCAAGGACAACTGGGGAGGAAAATAACTTTGCTGAAAACATAGGGAACGTAACCAGCTGGAACAACAACACTTGGTAAGAATGAACACTCTCACAATTAACCCTCAGATGTGCACATATGTGGCCTGGTAGGATGATTTTACCCTCTTTCTGACCAGTCTGGGAATTGTCAGGAAAATGGAGGTAGCTTCAGGGCAAAAAGGGATTGCCAGGGTCCCGGCCTGGTAGGTCCCATCATGCTCCACAGGACAAAGCCACTCAGCAAAATCTCCACTGGTCACTGGAACTTTCACAGGGGATGACATGTACTATCTTTCTGAAAGCTTGTCATTCCTTGAACCCAGGAACCCTCCCTGAATTTGTCCTATGGGGTTGTACCTACCCAGAAGGAGGGATAGGAGTAACCACGCAGTTCTTCCAAGAAAGTATTCCCAACCCAGAAGGGTGTGGGTGTGGGTGGGAATGATTCAGCCCCAAGGCAAGGAGGACACCAAATGTCCTTCCCGGGAGCCCATTTAGCCTGACAATCCTGGATTGTCAAGGGCAAGTGGCTGCATAATGATGACCTATTTTTCAGCTCCCTGAGTGATGGCAGGTGTGGTTAAGGCAGCAGTCTTTCATCTTCTGCTGTGTATCACCATCCCCCCCCCCCCCCCCCCCCCCCCCCCCCCGCCACAAACCTAGAGATTATTCCTTCCTTCCTGGTGTCCTTTCTTTTTCTTTGTCTCAGAAATAACGAGATGTCGTGTGTCTACCATACATCACCCTATCAGTAGCAAGTGGTGACTTCTGATTAGTGGGTAACTACGGGAGCAGCGGGAGGAACCACAGCAACACTGGCCGCTCTGCCTGGCAGCCCTGTCGTCCCTCAGAGACCGGCGTTCTGTCTGTGTCAACAAGAATTTGTCTGGGGATTATTCATGTAGCTGGACATAATGAATTCAGCTGTTTGCTAGAGCAGCAAATGGGTTTTTTGCCAGTGATATTAGGATCAAGCTGAGTAATCGGATGTGTCCATACCAGAGTAATGTCCATTTATTAGCTTCTGTGGGAACACACACATTAAGGAAATCACATTTTGCATGACTCTGTAGCTGAGGGAGCTGCTTGTTAAAAATTTCCACTCAAGCAACCTCAAGCTAAGGATTTGTATTCCAAAGAGCTGGACCTATTTCACCAAACGTATTTACTTGAGAAGTAGAAAAATCCCACAAGCACAATGAGCACAAATGACTCTGCCTTATATAAAAATCTCTCTGGGAAAGTTAACCTTAGTCGAGGGGATAGCTGTAGGTCTGCAGAGAGAGCAACCCAGGGCAAATGGCTGACATGCTGTCTTTCAACATAAGGCCAATTGGGTTTTTTTAATGGTGACCAAGTGTTGACTTTAATGGCCTGTAAGGTTACACTGGGAGCAAGAAGAGCCATCTAGACCACTGGGAGATGCCACTGCCTACTGGATGGCAGGGACTGGGTGAAGGTTCCTTCAGTCCTCCCCAGACATCTTTCTTTTGCTTCCCTGATGACTAAAATCCTGCCATTTCAGGGTCATTCCTTGACTTGAGGTGTGTCCTCAGACCGTCAAAGATCTCACTAGGCAATGCCATACAATTCATCTTGGAATCGTACAGTGCAAAACTGGTAGGCTTTAGGAGGACCTGGTAGAGAGGAAAGCAATTATAGGCAAGGTAGATAGTAAGTAGTAGTTCCAGAAAGGTAAGAAAAAGCGGATTTGAAGGCAAGTTTTGCCTATTTCGAGGCTTGCAAAAGAAAATTTAGTAAGTAGAAGTCCCAATCTCTGTCATTAGGGAGATTATAAATCTAGGACACTTTGTAAAGTACATCTCATCAGCCTAGACATCCAATGTAAAGCCAGTGTACCAGGCTTCAAAGTGTCTTCACGGTATATTTTTCTCCAGCTGGGAAAGAAAAAGGAGAAACGAAGGGAAGATTCTCAGGTGAGACAAACCCACCTCTTCTTTCCCAACACAGATGTCCCGAGGCAGTCCTGGGGGAGGGGATACTGAATGAGTCCCTGTTCCTCCATGAGCCTATTAAGCCATGTTTACCAGAGGAAGAAGCCCTCTTAACAGCAACTGGGCTTTTACAGCAGTCAGTTTTGTGTGATCTCATGAAATATTCAAATTCCCTGGAAGATGATAAGGCACTTCCTTCAGCTCAGAAAACACAGAGGTCTACTGCCAGGCAAGCACTTCCCTCAGCCCAGCTCTGGTGGCCCTGGTTCCCCTTCTGGCATTTCCCAGAAGCTCCTTCAGGGATCAGCTTGCCTTCCTTCATCTTCACAGTTGTCCCTCATGCCTATTCAACTTCTCATACCTCTTTTCTCCTCAAGACTAGGTTCTGAGAAGCTTAGTAGCTCATCAGCTACCCTCTCCTTTGCTATCCTCAAAGACAAACCCAGAGGCCACCCCCTGCTTTTTTTAACCAGGGGCCACCAGGAAGAAACAGCCAGGTTGCAAAGATGTTACAAACATGCGGTAAACACCAAGGCCCCAGGATTTTACTCCATGCTTCTGGTCACTGTCCCATACCACAGTCTCCAGCTTATCCTCCCTTTTACTGCTCAGGCCTTGGCCCTCTTCTCTTTCTAGAGCTGGACAATCACACGATATCACTTCATCAGCCATCTTTTTCTTTTTCTTTTTTTTTTTTTTTAAATATCTTATTTATTTATTCGAGAGAGAGAGTGAGAAAGAGCATGAGACAGGAGAAGGTCAGAGGGGGAAGCAGACTCCCTGTGGATTTGGGAACCTGATGTGGGACTCGATCTCGGGACTCTGGGACCATGACCTGAGCTGAAGGCAGTCACTTAACCAACTGAGCCACACAGGCACCCTTCATCAGGCATCTTTAGCTGGACCTTCCAAGCTTCTGTCTCTGGAATCAACTCTTTCTCTGAGCATGAAATCCCCACATCCAGCTGCAAGATCGTCAGTCTCACGGCAGTGTTCTCCATCCAGGACCCACTCAGCATGTCCCAAACAGGATTCATTAAGACTTCCCCCAGAGTCTGCTCTTCTGCCTGAATTACTTTACTTTGTGTTGGCTTCAGCAGCCACCAAATCACTTAAACCCCAAACTTGAGAAACTTCTCAGACAGCTTCTTCTCTTTCTGCTGTGTGCCCGCATATCTACCCACAAAATCTTACACCTTCTTACCATCTCTGTGCCTGACCCCTCCCTTCTTCTCTACTACTGCTCCCCATTCCCACCCCAGTTAGGCCTTCATCATTTTTCTCTTGCATTGTGCCAACAGTAAGAGTTTCCCTTGATCCAGTATTTTCTGGGCAATGTTACCACCGATATGATCATGTTACCCTCCTGATTAAAATCCTCAGCATACAGGGGTACCTGGCTGGCTCAGTCAGAAGAGCACGCAACTTTTAATCTCCAGGTTATGAGTTCAAGCCCTACGTTGGGTGTAGAGATTACTAAACTAACTAAAAAATTAAATAAAGAAAGAAACTTAAAAAAGAAAAATAAAATCCTCAGCACACAATCCAAGCTTCTTAGGATGGCCTGTGAGGTAGCCCACAAAGTTTCTCTGCTTAACATGCCAACTTTATCTCTGCTAAAGACCTCTCCTTGCCTCATCCCAAGTCCCCCTTGCCGTGTTCCAGGCCAACCACACTTCTTCATGCTCCCGGGCCTTATTCATGATGTACCCTCTGTCACTCACTGACCCCACTGTTACTAAGTCATTTTTTTTCTTTTTACAAGAGGGCCTCCCTCTCCAGCAGGTACGTCTGAAATTAGGCAGAACAGTAATTATGTAGCTGGCCAAGAACTCAGAGCAATTCAACTACTTTCTCCAGCTAAGGTCATTATGGTGGCTTGAGATCATGAAGGTGGACTGACCCTGGATTTCTAGTATAAATGGAAATACACTTTAACTGAGCTAATATGAAGAGCTTACGTAGATAAGGAGGCGGTCTCTGGAGTCAGAATGCTTGGGTTCTAATGCTCACTACTTAACCCTTCATTTCCTCATCTTCAAAATGGGAATAGCAACAACACTTTATCTCAGAAGGTTATTGTCAGAGTAAAGAAATTAATGCAAGTAAAAATCTTAGATCTGAGAACAGTGCCTGATGGAGAGCAAGCACTTGCTGAATCTTAGCTGTTGATGTTGTTATTAGCAGCAGCAGTGGTAGTAATATTTATAGCATTCCATGGATTTTAGGACCATCACCGTTGGAAAGAGTATGGGAAGCCTGTGTGACTCAGCAGTTGTGTTTGCTTTCCGACTGGTGGCAGGAAACGACTGACAGTTATCACAGTGCCAATGAAAACACACAATCCATTCCTCCTCACCCCACCCTGCTTTCTGTCTGATGAAGGGAAATCGTGGCCTCCTAAACCTGACACTGGGTAAAAGCACTTATTGCCTCTGCCTGGGCTTAAGCCACGAGAACTTTCCACAGTTCAGCCAGAATCCATGGTACTGCCCATCCCTCCATGGCCCTCCATCCCTGTGGACTACAGTTTCTTTTTTTTCTAAGTTTTATTTTTTGGTTTGAGTGGGGGCAGAGGAAGAGGGGGAAGAGGAAGAGAGAACCTCAAGGAGACTCCACACTGAGCACAAAACCCCACAAGGGGCTTGATCTTATCATCCTTAGATCACAACTTGAGCCAAACCAAGAGTTGGATGCTCTACTGACAGGGCCACCCAGGCGCCCCTGGGGGCTACAGTGTCTAAAGCTCCACCCCCCACCACTATCTTGTGTGCTTCTCACAGTGACCCGTCCCCACCCGCACACAGACTCTGTCACACGACTCTGGAGAGGCATTTTGTGACCATCTGGAAGGACACTCATTAAACATCTTTTTTAATTGAAAACAATTGCTTTGGTGAATTTGTGTAGATGCAACTGGAGGGAGAGACCGTGGGCAGAGAGGCTTAACTCAAACCAGTACCCAGGACCACACCTGGGAATTTGGCTAAGAAGAGCCATCATTTTCAGCTGAATAGAAAGAATCGTAAAAAGTAGAAAAAGAAAGGAAGGGAACTAATGAGACATCTCTTTGCTCACGGACACTGTGGGCTGCTCGCCGAGTGGTGTGCAGTGGCTACGCAGTGACTCTCACACTTCAGTGACAGCCGAATGCCTTGGAGACCAGGCAACAGTGACGAGACCCGAGAAGAAATGAACAAAAACCCAATAGCAGCCAAAGAGTACTGCCATCTTTTAACAAATTATTATCGGCTGAGGCAGTCTTTAATGAGATTTTAACAAAAGAAATCTAGCTGCATTCCTCTGGGGCAAAGAGATTTTATTATGATGTGAATGATGAAGCGGGTGAGGCGCCCTCCCTCAGCGCTTGGAGAAAGAATGTGTGAGCCCTGTGTCCTAGCACTCTGAGGGCTCCTGTTCCAGATGAAAAACTCTTGGAGAAGAGGACCCACAGCGCATACTGTTCCACAGGAAGTTTCAGTTTGATCCCTGGCCTGGTGAGCCAAGCAAGTCTTTTTAGGAAAAATGTCCTGGGCCTGTGTGTTATGATTCCAAATCTTCGTGGTGACTTTGGTTAGCCTCAAGGACATCCTGACATCCTCCAGAGCTTCGGGAGTCAGGAGTAGAGCACTCATTCGGAAGAACAAGCAGGCGGGCTAGAGTCGGACCCTGTGGAACCAAGAGGGCTTCAGAAACAAGGCGCTGTGAGTCTCATGGTTCAAGAGAGGAAGGAGGAAAGAGGCTGCACAGAGTAGGTTAGAAGGAGGGAGGAAAAAGGCAATTCTGGGAAGTCAGCGTCCTCTGCTCAGATGTGCTGGACCACTTGCATGGAGTGAATTTTTCTTTTTACTTCTTAATTTCTTTTTACTTCATGTAGCCACTATATGCAAACTTACAGGCAGTCAGAAATAAGGGAGGGGGTCGCAGATCCTGAAGGAGTGTGACGGAATGATGTCTGGACTATTAAACAGCGCCATTCCTTAGGAAAGGGCCACGGGCACATAGAAGGATGGTGAAGGAAGGGTGAGTAGGTGGTCTCCATCTCACAATGATTCTTTTCTGATGAAACTTTAGTCAGGCTCCTGTGCACTTCCTGGTAACATTCAGTTTTAGCAAGAACCCCTGACCCTTGTTATCTGATCGGGTTCCTCATCCTCTAGCATTCCCCAGGTGATGTCCGATCACTGGGGGCTTTCTTCAGCAGGAAGCCTGTTAGGTCATTCGGTCAGAATCCCCCAGCCCCTGATGGTTCTGTTAGTGATTTTCCATCCTCCCACCCTGACCCTGATCCTAAATTTCCCACTTGCCTCTGCTGTATTTGGAATTGAGCCTGGTCCTTTACTGAGGTCCCTTTTCCTTTTTGTAACAATCCTGAATAAACTCTGTCTGGACCCCTTGAACAACTGTTCAGCTCTTGTTTTCTTTGCGGCCTGATGATGAGTCAGGGGGACTGGTCCCTCGGCAGCTGGGGCCTGATGTAAGACTGTGTCACCTTTTGTGGCAGAATTACAACCAGAAGGGCTGTGGACTTTGCTGGTTATACTCCCATTGGGACCAACGGCAGACACTGGCTGTTAAAGTATTCAGTGTTGGAGATATATGACGAATGAGCAAGGAGTACAGTAGCACTTCCCTTAATGGCTCCCACTGTAGGAAAGACATTTAACAGAATTGAGGATGAACTTGAAGATGACATGGAAGATAAATCTCAGGAACATACGTCTTTGGGATAGATCGCTCATTTTGTTAGACTACAGCACTATTATTGCTATTAGCTAACATTTATTAAGCATTTACTAAGTGCCAGGTGCTTTTTTAAGTGTTTTATACATGTCAACTCAATGCTTCCCATATTGTCTGTGATGACATGTCAGTATGTTTTTAAATTTCCTGTCTGTCATGGACAAATGCTTTTGTAAAAGTCAATAAAAATTAGTTACTAGAAAAGTTAAATTTCTTAAAAAAATGCAAAATTCAAGGTCAGGTGTTTGATTTTTTTTCTAACTTTTGGTTTGTTTTTTGTTTTGTTTTGTTTTTCCTGTTAGAGTTAACAGATTTAAAATGACTCTAGGAAATGGCCATAACAGTTTCTAAATGCTTATTCTTAATTGCTCTACTTGTCTCCCCATGGGCCAGTAACAAACTTTCACAGCCTGACATTTACGAACCATATACTGAGGACTTGTATTACTTCATTTAGCCCTCATAAAAATCCAATGATGCAGTTAATACCTCCATTCTGCAGATAAGGAAACTGAGGCACAAAGCAGTTATCTTATTAATGAGGCCAAATGAGATCCTTTAGCAGTCAATTAGCTTTGCAACAGAAACATTTCTATTTTAGGACCATGGAAGTATAGCCCATCTATCTAGTCCTGGTAAAATCATGAGTAGCTTAAGAAAAGCCAGCCTGATGAGAAAGTATGGAGACCTATGTTGGGAAAACTATTAAAGAAATAGGCCAAAGAGGAGTGTCGTCTTTGCTATAGTGAGCAATACAGTGAGGTATTTAAGAGTGGGATTAGGGGTGAGACTGCCTGTGTTTGTTTGCTGTGTATTGCCTGCATTTTTGTTCTGTAAACTTCTTAGTTCCTACCTAAAAGGATGGTTGGGAGGAATAACTGTGTTAATATATAAAGTACTTAGAGAAATACTTAGCACCTAGAATGTACTCAGTAAATATTAGCTACTATTTTTTGCTTTTGAAAAACAATCTTCTGAAAAAATTTTGGGCTCTCTAAATGGCTTCATCTACAACGGCCTGACTTCAGACTGAACAAGTCAGTCCTCCCTGCCTTAAACTAAACCTCCTGGTAGAACCCGAAAGTGCTGTGGTGGTCACTGCCCTGATCCTCTTGCTACCGCCCCATTCCTGGCCAGCCCTCGGCACTGCCCACCTAGGACGCCGGGAGAGTCTTCTCCTTGGACCAACAGGCTCCAGGCTCTCCCCAGGCCCATCATTGTACACACCAATGTCAAATTCTTGTCCTCAAACAGCACTCGACCCAGGGCTCAAGTCACTCTTGAATCCCTCACCGTTCCCCATCACAAAATCTAAACTTCTGGCCTACCACTAAGTGTCACCCTCTCTCCCTCCTCCCCGCTACCCAGCCTCCCTCTTCCCCTGTCTGTCTTCCTAATCTTCATTCTACATTTTGCTTAGCCCTTTTTATTTTTATTTATTTATTTTTTAAAGATTTTATTTATTTATTTATTTGACAGACAGAGATCACAAGCAGGCAGAGAGGCAGGCAAAGAGAGAGGGGGAAGCAGGTTCCCCACTGAGCAGAGAGCCTGATGCGGGGTTCGATCTCAGGACCCTGGGATCATGACCTGAGTCGAAGGCAGAGGCTTAACCCACTGAGACACCCAGGCGCCCCGCTTCTTAGCCCTTTTTAAACTAAAATGCAATTTCTTAAAGATTATTTATTTATTTATTTATTTATTTGACAGAGAGAGAGAGATCACAAGTAGGCAGAGAGGCAGGCAGAGAGGGAGGGGGAAGCAGGCTCCCTGCCGAGCAGAGAGCCTGATGCGGGGCTCAATCCCAAGACCCTGAGATCATGACCTGAGCTAAAGGCAGTGACTTAACTCACTGAGCCACCCAAGTGCCCCTAAAATGCAATTTCTTGACCACATCCTGTGCTTTTCCATCTCCGCTCTTGGCTCCAGCTCTTCATCCCCCTGGGACTCCCTTCCTAAACCCACACAAATCTAACTACGACCCATCCTTCAAAACATGTTTCACTTCCTTCATGAAGTCAAATCTCATCTTCCTGGTTAATGTGTGTTCAATCTCTCTCTGTCTCATCTCTGAGCTCCTATAGCACTGTATTTATATCTATGTGGGCATTTATATCTTTCCACCTTGCATCATAAATATCTGTGTACTTAATTTATTTCCCTCGCCAGACTGGAGGCTCCTTAAAGACCCAATATGTACAGATTGATTTATCTTTGTGTTTTCCATGGAGCCTAGTACAATAAATATTTATCTGGCATATATAGGCCACATAAATGACATTAACTGTCTACTTATTTATCCTTTGTAGGACCTCTATCTACTTATTTATCAAAATAAATTTGACAGTGGTTAAAAAAAACTAGCTTACCATTGTAGCACAAAGAGAGTCCCTATAACAACACAGATTCATAAAAGAAGCACGTGTACATCAGCGGTGAGTGTCATATGAACAGCTTCACATGTGTGTGTGCACGTGCGTGTGTGCACAGGAGGGTTTTGAAATCATACAGGACTGGTTTCCTACCCTAGCTCTCACCCTTGATAGCTATGTGACCTTGGACAACTTATTTTGCACATCTTCTTTTCTTCACCTGCAAAATAGAGATAAACCATACCTTATCATGTTCCTAAGAGGATCATTTATTCATTTCATGAACAAGAATTTTACCAAGTCTTTACTATTTGCCAGGTTCTTGGGAGAAAGAAAGTAATATCCATATATTTACCAGAGGGACTGGCACATTAAATACTTTAGTATGTTTAGTATTTAGCCTTAGAACAATTAGAGGACTATTAGAGCAGCTACACTCCTGCACATACCTGTGCATATGGATAGAGAAAGCTACAGGTCCCAACTAAGAATCTTCGTTTTTCTGGACAGAGGGACGTACAGTTTCATTCTTTGGCCAGATTTTTTTCTTTTCCTGTTAGTTTGAATATATTTTTTCTGTTTTATTCTCTTAGTATCCATACCTATAGAAAAATCAAGAGACATTAGTAATGCCATTTGTCAAGTGCCTGCTATTTGCTATCATCTTTTGTTTAAGTAGGCGCCATACCCAACTTGGAACGCAACATGTTATAAGTGAACTCACGACGCTGAGTTGTGACCTGAGACCTGAGCTGACATCAAGAGTCATGTGTTTAACTAACTGAGCCATTCTGGTGCCCCTGTTTGCCATCCCTCTCCCAATAACTCTCTAAGGAAGACAGCTGATTTGCATTTTATGAGTGAAGAAACAGAGAGGGTAGTAGCTTCCAAGGGGAACACATCCTGTGAACAGTGGAGTCCTCCTCCAAACACACTTTCCTCCTGCTCAGGATTCTGCTGGGGAGGCGTCCTAAATACTAGGCCAGGCTGAGGAACCACGATTGGCACTATCAATTTTGCAGAAGTTCTATCATTACTTCTTCTGGGTTCAGAGTTCTCAGAAATTTTGAAACCAACGTTGTTTCAAATCCTGTCTAAAGAGAAAACAACCTTTTCTTTTGGAGGGAGAGTTCATATGACTCTCCCTACGTTCTCATCTGCTCCTAGAGGAGACTTCCGCCACCTGTTCGAGTCTTTTCTCTCTGCTAGTTCCTTCCCAGTGAGGGAAAAATGATTAATTCCTGACTTTTCATCGGGAGCAGGGTTACGGGCTTCAAAAAGAGGAATAGGCCCACTAGGTCATCTGGCGTAGGCTTTCACATCTTTCTTCCTTCTGGGTGAAGGAGAGCCCATTGCATTTCCCTTGTCTGCGCTGTGAGGAGAACCGGGTTTACCCTGGTCGTGATGGTGTGTGTGATCTCCAGTGTTCAACCTTGTAGCAGTTTGTTGAGCAAGTGCCCTTCAGACCCAAGCCCCCATCCTACCCTCAGGACAGCTCGTCCTGAGGCCCAGATTCCAGCATGGAAGCGAGAGGCCCCCACTTTGACGTCAGGTCTCAGCAGATTTCTCTTTTCTAAGTTGTACCATAGATCCTTACCCTTGCCAACCCACTAATAAAGTTGATATTTTTGTTCCCTTTTGCCTAGAGTTTCTTATAAGTATATATTATTTAACGGTCAGAATCCAGAAGGGGAAAGAGGGTCATTTTAGGGCCAGAGCCACTAGCTCCATTACTAGGGCAGGGACTTTCTGCATCCCTTTCTGCTTCTTTGTTCTCCATCAAAGCTAAACTTATTTTCATAGATCAGCTAACCTGCAGGACTCCTCGGGGCTTTTAAGCCATATACACAAATACCATTGAACAACCTACAGAAGATGGCCTGTCACTGGAAGCTTATTCATTTTACAGTTGACAAGGAGTAAGAGATGGTGATATCTGCTTAAGAGTCTAGAATTCAAACCTGAAACTGCTTATTCTAATTTTGTGAGAAATAGCTCATACACGTTAACCAAGTTAATTCTGACAAAAGTCAGTCCAGACATTTTCCCTTACATCTCTAGTCACCATCTTAAATATAAAGTTTTAGCCCCAACCCCACCACCGAAGTCCTGCAACTTGGACAATGTCTTCTTCTGGGCCTCAATTTCCTCATCTGAATAGTGGGTGTTCTAATCCAGACCATTCTCTGACGCCCTTCCTTCTCCCACATTCTACATATAGTTACTATTTGGGCCTGTGTTGCCTTCAGGGTGTATTATGGGTTCTGAGAGGTTTTGGGGGCTGAGTGAGTCTAGAGGAAAAATCTAATAAATAAAAAGGGAGAAACTTGCCAGATGCAAAGTGAGAGTTTATTCCAGGCATATTAAATTATCATGAAACACATCCATCTACACTTATTAAGAACAGGAAGCTCATCTCTGCTTGCCTAAAGCCCTCATTTCCAAAGCATTAACAAATTATTCATTTCCTTCATAAGTTTGTTAGTCCTTGGGGTATTTAACACTAGGAGTTTGACCATATTATCACTTATTCTCGTAACATGTGATACAGACGATACTAAATATTTTACACAAATGAGAGTGGATATGGCTTATGGATCCTCATTAATTTCTTTTGCTTTTAGCATTAAAGCTTAATACTTTACCATAGGCCTTTTTACACCCCAAACAGAACAGATATGTCTCAGAATGGAGTATTTTTCATAGATAAATACCACTGACCACATAACAAAAAAATTCTTTCATCCAAATATGTGTCAAGGACAATTGAAATGAGAAAGAGTTTTACTCTCTCAGCTCCTTAAAAAACAAGAGCTGAGGGCGCCTGAGTGGCTCAGTGGGTTAAGCCGCTGCCTTCGGCTCGGGTCATGATCTCAGGGTCCTGGGATCGAGTCCCACATCGGGCTCTCTGCTCAGCGGGGAGCCTGCTTCCCTCTCTCTCTCTCTGCCTGCTTCTCTGCTACTTGTGATCTCTCTCTGTCAAATAAATAAATAAAATATTTAAGAAAAAAAAAACAAGAGCTGAAATCAGGCCATATCACTATTTAGCTGTATACTCTGTCTTAGTCTTCTAATATTGCTGTGTAACATACTACCACAAAAATCACTCAAAGCAACGATCCCGTTATTACCTCCTACTTCTGTAGGTCAGGAGTCTGTGTGAGCTCTACAGGTTTTTCCACACAAGGCTCAAATCAAGGGACCTGGGCATGAATCTGCTTCTAAGCTCTTTAGGTTGTTGGCAGGATTTGGTTCTCACCGTTGCAAGACTTGGGTCCAATTTCCTTGCTGCCTATTGGTGAGGAGAAGATCTTAGTTCCTTAATGTTGTCCACATCCTTGACACATGGACCTTTCTTTCTTCAAGCCAGCCATGGTATGTCAAATCCTCTTTAGGTTCTGAATCGCTGGTATCTTCTTTTGCAGCTAGCTAGAGAAAACTCTTGGCTTCTAAAGGGTTCATCTATTGGGTCAGACCCACCTGGATAACCTTCATATGTCAAGGTCAACTGATTTGGGGATTTTAATTACATCTGCAAAATTCTTTCTTAGCACTACCAAAATTAGTGTTTGAATGAATAACCAGGAGGCAAGAATCTTGAAGAGCCCCTTTTAGAATTTTGTCTACCACATATTCTAACACAATTAAGCAAGTTACTTAACCTCCAGAGGCCTGAGGTTTTTTAAAATCCTACTCTGATAGCTTTGATGACTAGACCTACCAAGGAATTATACTTACTATAACTTTATGGAACCGGCCAATTAAAAACAAAACAAAACTACAATCAAAAAACCCTCTCGGACTATGGACTCTGAAAAACAACCAGAGGGTTATGAAGGGGCGGCAGGGGGGTGGGGGGGGGTGGGAGGTTGAGGAACCAGGTGGTAGGTAATAGGGAGGGCATGTACTGCATGGAGCACTGGGTGTGATGCCAAAACAATGAACACTGTTATGCTGTAAATAAACAAATAAAAATAAATATTAAAAAAAAAAACCCTCTCAGACTGGGTCTACAAGATATCTAAACATGTGAATGAAAAAGAGTCAGATTTAATTATTATTGGTTAGTTCATTGGTATTTCCCCAGCCCTTACAATAGCAGCCAGCACAAAGTAGGTCCTTATTAAATATAGTGTTTGTTGAATGAATGCATATAAAGCACTAATCAGAGCTCTTTAGTTAATTCTTTATCAGATGCTTACTGCACACAATACATTTGTGCTAAGTTCAGTGAAGAATACAAAGACTCATAAAACTCCATCTTCTATGATTGATATTATGTGCCAAGCTTCAGTGCCTAGTTGTTCAGTCAAACACCAATCTAAAAGGTTGCTGAAAGTGAAAGTATTTTTTAGATGTGATTAGCATTTAAACCAAAAAAACACTGAGAAAAGCAGATTACTCTCCATGACATGGGTGGGTCTCATCTAATCAGCTGAAGGCCTTAGGAGAAAAAACTGGAGTCCCCAAAGGAAGATGAAGTTCTGTTGCCAGGCTGCCTTCAGACTCAACACTACAACATAAAGAGACAGAAAGAGCGAGACTGTAATATCAACTCTGCAGAGTTTGCCCTGAAAAACTGAGACTTGCTAGCCCCACAAATTCCATGAGCCAATTCTTTAAAATAAATCTCTTTCCATGTATCTATATTTATATATCTGTAACTATATCTATATCTGTATCTACACACACATGTCCTATTGCTTCTATTTCTCTGGAAAGCCCTGACTAATAACACCACCTTTAAGAGCTTAGAATAACATTGGGAAGATTGAACTGTCAATGACTAGCAGGTGATTACTCATAAACGGAGAGGAATAAACTGTCTTGGACTTAATGAAGATGCAGATCAAAGGAGGCTTTATGAACAAAGCGGGGTTTAATCTGGAGCTTAAAGAATAGATGAGAACAGGCAGAAAACAGAAAACATAAGCAGACCTGGGGAGAGAATGTTATGTTGTGTTTACAATGGGGAGAACAGTCCAGCTGAAGAGTCGTAAAGGGAAAGCTCTCAGCTCTCCATCTTCATTCCCATCTCGGAGCCACTGCACTCGTCCCCTCTGCCCAGAAGGGTCTTACCTCAGGTCTTCATATGCTGGAGCCTCTTGTCCCAGATATCGGCTCAGCTATAGTTTCTCAGAGAGGCCTTCCCTGACCACCAGCTCAAACAGTGCCTCCTCCAAACCTGTCCTATTGCCCTGATTTATTTTCTCCGGAGCACTAAGCAACGAGTAGAATTATTCCATTGCTCTTCCTCCTCGGCTGCTTCTTCCCCCACTAGAACGTGGTCTAAGACCCATTCAGGATTCATTCATTCACAGGACTCGTTCACCTCTTTGTCTCTAGCACCTTGAACCGTGAAGAGTGCATATCAGGCACTGTCTCTATAAACACGAACTGAATGAATAAATGTTGACTTTAGGACTTGTTCTGTCCTTGCTGAGTCACCGAAAGCAGAAAAGAGACCAAGAAAAACAAAGAGGTCATTCACGAGGTATAGCAGAAATGCCTACAGCCACCCTGTCTGGTCCCAGAGACTTGCTCTTTGTCTTCTTTCCCTTTCTCTCCAAAGCAGTTGCCTCTCAGGTGCACTAGTGAGGTACCAGTCTTGCTGGATAAAGAGCCCCTCACTCAAATTCCCCACCACGTCAGTGTCAAACCAAACTACTCTCCCGAAGACGAACCCTTGTGCTCCTCTCCTCAGGTTTCCCTCTTACCGGAGAAATGGTAGGCCGTCTAAAATGAGCTGCTTCCCTGGCCTCGCTTCAGTTGGCTGTCCTTTATCATCGGTGTGTTTGGTTTTTATTTTTTGTCAATAGAGTTTTATTGGAACATAGCTATGCCCATTCATTACCAGTCATCACGGCCGCTTTCACACTGCAATAGCAGAGTTGAGGAGTTTTGACAGACTGTATCACCTGCAAAGCCTCAAGGGTTTACTGCGTTTACAGAAGATTGTGAGAAAAAAAGTTGGCAGAAAACTTTGCAGAACAAGTTGGCAAAACTTGGAAGGTTCATCAACAAAGAAGTTAAAGTTGAGGGCGTTTGTTTATCACCAACTCCTCATTTTTCCCTTCCTGCTTTAATAGAAGATGTGTTCTACCTCCATTCAGAGATTTCCCTTCTTCACTTGTTCTCCTCACCCTTTCCCCAGTGACCTTTCCCTGCTTCCCATGCCCTTCACATGGCTGTCGAAGGATCCTCACGGAGCCACATCTCGTGTGGCTTTCTTGCTCTAACCCCGTCCCTGGCTCCTCGAGCTCAGATTCCTGAGTGTGGCATTCAAGGTCCTCCTGGTTAGCAAGGTCAGCTTTCTTCTTCACTCTGCTTTCTTCTGTCTCCCAGGCTTACACTGGTCTCAAGGAGTGGAGGATGTAAGTCATCGCCTGCAGTTTTAATGGAGTGAAGCAGCAGGTCTGCAGCTGTGACTGTGAGGCGGGTGACCACAGGGAATCTGGTGTACAGGCATCTGGCTGAGCGAGGTCCACCACGCCAGTGCTCTTGTGTTCCGGGTGTGTGACTGCGTTACTGAGAATATAAAGCCTTTCAAATCGGGGACTTGGGATTTCAGAACTGTCAGTTATTCTGTTTCAGCCTGAGCCCCTGTCCCTGTATTAGCATGGGTAACTGGAAGTTAGATAAGTGCTAGAGGGGCAGAAGGTGAGAAATTCATTCAACAAACATTGAACAAATATTTAAGTACATAATGTATGCTCCAGCGAGTAGCAAAGAATGCCCCTTTTGTGTATTGATTATATTGAGCTAGAAGAGCTTAAAAACAAAAACAAACAAACAAAAAAACCGGACACGGGGTGCCTGGGTGGCCCAGTTGGTTAAGCAGTTGCCTTCGGCTCAGGTCATGATCCCAGGATCCTGGGATAAAGTCTCGCATGGTGTCAGGCTTTCTGCTTAGCAGGGAGCCTGCCTCTCCCTCTCCTCCAGCCTGTGCTCTCTCTTGCTCTCTATATCTCTCTCTCGAATAAATAAAATCTTTAAAACGACAACAACAGACACAGGAAGAGAGCACTCTGACTTCCCTTTCCCTTTCTGGAAGCAGGAAATCAAGTGCGCATGTGGAAGCTGCCTTCCCTATAGGAGAAGGAAAAGAACATTCTTCTCACCAGAGATGGGGAGTTGAAGCCAAGAGAAATCTGTACAACAGAACTCTTCAAAACCTTATCTTCCTGTAGCCTTCCCATATATTTTTGTTACTTTGCCACAATTACTACTCTTAGTTTAATCTAGTACATAAACATTAGACCTAACTGCTTTTTGGATCTTCATTTTCCTGTGAAGAGTCTCATGCATGTAAAAATAATACAAGTTGTATGCCTTTCTCCTGTTCGTCTGTCCTATATCAACTTAATTCTTGGGTCTAGCCAGAGACCCTAAGAGAGTATAGGTAACATTCTGCCTCTTCTACACTACGTTGAGACACTCATAGTATAAGAAGGGAATGAAAACATGTACATGCTATTATTTCAGAAGAGCTGCTATAATAAAGGCTTCTGCCGTATCATCCACAGGGAGGGAACAGAGATGATGCCTCTCTCACGGTGTGAAGAGCACAGGGAAGGCCAGGTGGTGCCAGGATACAGAGGGTGTGAATCTGAGGCAAGGCTAGAAAGGGAAGTAGGTTTTCCAGATTTCAACTGTATTAGCAATATAGTTTGGGTAATATGTTAAAACTTTACAGCAGAACAGTTTTTAGTGCATTACTTTGGTAGTACCAAAGGATCACTGCATGCTTTCTCTTCCTTTGATTTAAGTGTCAACAGAAGTTCGCAAGCAGGGGTGCCTGGGTGGTTCAGTGGTTAAGCCTCTGCCTTCGGCTCAGGTCCTGATCTCAGGGTCCTGGGATGGAGCCCCACATTGGGCTCTCTGCTCAGCAGGGAGCCTCCTTCCCCCGCCCTCCCCTCCCCGCCCCGCCTCTCTGCCTACTTCTGATCTCTTTCTCTCTATAAAATAAATTTTAAAAATCTTCAAAAAGAAGAAGAAGAAGAAGAAGAAGAAGAAGAAGAAGAAGAAGAAGAAGAAGAAGAAGAAGAAGAGGAAGAAGAAGAGGAAGAAGAAGAAGAAGGAGAAGAAGTAGTTCCCAAGCTGCAGTTGAAAGACGAGTTGCAGGATACTAGGGTATAAGGATGGAGTTTTGACTTCGAGGCTTCCAGGGTGTGCTGAACATGGCCGTCTTGAAAGGTGGTAGCTGCACTTTTGCTAAAGCTGCGAGACAAACAGAAGGAATCATGGCAGGGTGAACGGAAGGGAAGGGCCCAGAGCACACCTCATGCTAGAGAGTTGTAGGACTGGTGCCAGAGTCATTCAGGGAATCATGGTAATATCAATGTCAAGTGTACAATTTAGTGATCAGCGTTTCCATACAACACCTGGTGCTCATTCCAACCACTGCCCTCCTTAATCCCCATCACCTGTTTAATCCATTCCCACCCCCTCTGGTAACCATCCATTTATTCTGTATGGTTAAGAGTCTGTTTCTTGGTTCTCCACTCACTTTTTTTCCCTATGAGAGTTTGTTTTATTGCTTAAATTCCACATATGAGTGAAATCTTATCCTATTTGTTTTTTCTCTGACAGACTTATTTTGCTTAGCAAAATTCTCTCTAGCTCCATCCATGTCATTGCAAATGGCAAGATTTCATTGTTTTTAGGGCTAAGTAATATTCCATTGTGAGATATATATATATATATATATATATATATATATATATATACTTTTTTTTTAGATTTTATGTATTTACTTGAGATATATATATATATATATATATATATATATCTCAATCTGTCTCACATCTTTCTCCATTCATCCGTTGATGGACACTTGGGCTGTTTCCATAATTTGGCTATTGTACATAATGCCGCTATAAACATTGGGGTGCATGTATCCCTCCGAATTAGTATTTTCATATTCTTTCGTAAATACCTAAGTGCAATTACTGGATCATAGGGTATTTCTATTTTTAACTTTTTGAGGAACCGCCATACCGTTTTCCACAATGGCTCATTGAGTTCTTTTTATTCTTTATTTCAAAGGGCTTTTAACACCTATTCATCCCATTTCTCTTTTATTCCCGCTATTACCATCAGTACAGTTCGGGTCTTTAAAACTTAAATTCTGGGCTACCACACATGTCTCCCAAGGGTCTCCAATCTTTCCTATGGTAATAATCATAACCTGTTATGGAGCAGCTATTATGAGTTAGACTGCTAGGAGTTTTATAGACTTTATCCCCCCAGGCAACCCCATAAGGTGGATATGATTAACTCCATTTTACAGACAAGGAAACTGAGACATAGAAAATTAAGATAATCAGCACACTTCAGAACCCTAAGCAGAAGAGCAGACTTTTTTTTTTTTAGATTTTATGTATTTACTTGAGATAGAGCAAGATCGAGAGAGTGAGAGAACCGAGTAAGAGTGAGAGCACAGAGGGAGAGGGAGAAGCAGACTCCCCGCCGAGCAGAGAGCCCCACGCAGGGCTCCATCCCAGGACCCTGGAATCATGACCTGAGCCAAAGGCAGCCGCTTAGCCAACTAAGCTACCCAGGCGCCCCCCAAAAGCCACAGCTTTAACCTGAACCTGATTCCAAAACCAATGTCCACATTGGGACACTTCTCTCAGAAGTCTTTAATCCATTGTATACATTTCTGTGCTTGTTACCAAGTCATTATTTCTGAGGTCCAGGCCTACACTTTTATGCTCTGCTGCGTGGTGCTGGGGCTGGGAATTCTACAAACCATATGCTGTTTGGCCCACTGGCCCTGCGTTGGGCTTCATCAAATGGGCAGTAGAGGGAGAACCCCCAGCTGGATGAGGGAGGAGGGACCGTCTCCCTCCCATAGGAAGTCCTTACGAGCACCAGCCTCGTGGCACTTCTCCACCCCAACAGCGGATCCTTCCCACAACAGCAGCTAAATTCATTTGGCAGATTTTCTAACACTTACAGAAACATGTTTATCATATCCCCCCTCAGAGACTCTAGCATCAGCAAGCAAGCTCCCTTTTTGTGAGGTTTGGGTCCCAGGCCATAGAAGCCCTCTTCCCAACTCCAAGGCCCAAAGCAGTGTCCCCTTCTCACAGTCCGAGCTTTAGATGCTCAGAGTGGTTCCTCTTCAGCTTCTAAGATTTAATGACCCCAACCTCTGGCATTTGCTCCTTTAGCCCTAGGGTAATACCCATCCCGGCTATGGCTAACTCCGTAATACCGTAATACCACAGAGTTCTCTTTCACTCTTTTAGGTACCTGGCGAACAACTTTACACCTTTTAATTCTGGAGAAGCTCTGGCCGGGGAGAGCTTACTGTAGGAAGCAAGTGAGCCTGAGTGACACAAGAAGGAAACATGAGCGTTGGTCCTCCCAGATCCCCTCTTCAGGGCCTTCCAGAGGCCAGGAATATCCGCGGCTGACCTCGCAGAGCTGTGTGCCCCAGGGAAAGTGCCTTCAGCTGCGGGGAACGGGCATGCCCACATCTCCATCACTTGCGAGAGCTGGCTCATGCCCAATGACTGGCTGAATGAGGGTATGTAAAGGCCAGCCCTCCTTGCCTCCCTGTAGGATCAGCTGAATCTTCTGGAGCTACCTCATTGTGGAAGGCTTTCTCCCTCTGCTCCATCCTGCTTTCCTCGGTTTCTTCGAGGTACATCTCTCTGGAGTACTTTGCTTTTTTTTTGTTGTTTGTTTTCTTTTGTTTTTAAAGATTTTATTTATTTATTTGACAGACAGAGATCTCAAGTAGGCAGAGAGGCAGGCAGAGAGAGAGGAGGAAGCAGGCTCCCTGCTGAGCGGAGAGCCCGATGCGGGGCTCAGATCCCAGGACCCTGGGATCATGACCTGAGCCGAAGGCAGAGGCTTTAACCCACTGAGCCACCCAGGGGCCCCACTCTCTGGAGTACTTTGAATAAACATCCTGGAGGCAACTGTCCATCTCAGTTTCTCTACAAGGTATCCCCCATATGCCAACCTAAATTAATGATGCTTGGCTCTAGGGTCTGCAGGAACTCAGGTGGGCACCACCATTGAGCTTGGAGTGGTGGAGTGCAAATACTGAGAAGAAACTATAGCTGGAGGGTCCGCTGGGACCTGCATTGCCATAAGCCCAGAGTAAATCAGAAACAGAATATAGGATTACATTGCCTAAGAAATACCCAGTGTGCAAGGAGGGTGAGGAGGTTTCACGTTCCAGCCCTGAGGGTATTTCTATTGTCCTACTTTTTCACCTCCTTTTTCAGCTTTAAGAAGTCAAATTGTGGGGGCCCCTGGGTGGCTTGGGTTGGTTAAGTGACTGCCTTCACCTCAGGTCATGATCCTGGAGTCCCGGGATTGAGTCCCACATTGGGAGTCTGCTTCTCTGTCTGACCTCTCCCCTCTCATTCTCTCTCTCTCTCTCTCTCTCTATCTCAAATAAATAAATAAAATCTTTAAAAAAAAAAGAAAAGAAAAAGGAAGAAGAAGAAGAAGAAGTTGTCAAATTGCCTCCCTTCCCTGATGCCTGTCCAGAACACAAATGCCAAATTGACCCCCAAAACAGCATGTCTTATTTTTCTTTTCCACTGCTGATAGTTCCATAAAAGGGAAAACAATGCATGAAATTGCAATTTATTTTCAATTCACATTATATAGAAAACATTAACTTCTGGTGAGAAGGAATCATTTAAAGTTATTAAAGCCCTAAAAATGCTAATGAACAAAATAGTCATCTCCCATAATATTGAGTATTTTAGAAAGTTGCTACTTGAGTTTTTCAAAGCCTTGTTCATGGACTGATTTTCTTAGTCTGCAAATAAATGTAAGTGTTCATAAATGCCATTAAAATTATATCCTACGGTTTTGAAATGCTATCCAATTAGTTTTTAATGAAAGGAAATTTATACAAAGAGGACAAAAAAAATTCTCCAATTAATAGTGTGAATAAAGCCTCCTTGGGACATTTCAACCAAGAGAATGCACTACTTTTATTTTATTTTATTTTTTTAAAAGATTTATTTATTTATTTATTTATTTATTTATTTGAGGGACAGGAGTAGGGGGAGGGACAGAGGGAGAGACTCCTCAAGCAGATTCTCCACTCAGCACAGAACCCAATGCAGGGCTCCGTTTCATGACCCATGAGACCATGACCCAAGCCAAAAACCAAGAAGACACTCAACCGACTGAGCCACTCAGGTGCCCCTAGTTTATTTTAAATATCATTATAAGTTATAACTACATTTTGTTTCAGAGAGATAAAAGCTTACAGCAATAAATGTCTGGCTAAAAGAAGTGTGGTTATCTGACCAAATTAAGGATGAGGAATATTTAAAAATATCACTTAAAATGAGGGACTTATTGAGACAAAGTCTCAACTAAATCCCAGATACAATGATAAATTTCATGTGTTAACCCAATGTACTATGACTAGAGTCTTCCTTAGGGCCTTAAAATAGTGCTATGAAAAAGTCTAATCTGGGGTGCCTGGCTGGCTCAGTTGGTAGAGGATGCGACTTTGGAGCTCAGGGTTGTAAGTTTGAGCCCCATGTTGGGTGTGAAGATTACTTAAAAATAAAATCTTGAAAAAAGAAACAGTCTAGTCTGCATATTTTTTAAATAAAATCTGGCTCAGCCAGTTAAATATCCAGCTCTTGATTTTGGCTCAGGTCATGAACTCAGGGTGGTGGGCTCAAGCCCCACCATGGGTTCCACACTGAATGTGGAGCCTGCGTAAGATTCTCTCTCTCCCTCTGTCCTCCCACCCCCAACACATGCGTGTGTGCACACATGTGTGTGCTTACTCTCAAAGAAAATCTGCATTTTATTGGGATGTATTTTTTGTGTGCTTATTTATACCAATGCCCTGGAACTTTCCATTTTAAATTTGATTGTAAATCTCCTCCTAGTCGTAGTTTCTTGATTTTTTTTCTTTTCCATTGTTTTCCATTTTCTCTTTGCAATAACCGCTCACTCCCTTGCCTTCATGGACAGTACAGACAGGAAGACTATAAGGCGTGGGGGGAGGAAGGAGTCCAGGCAGAGGCACAGTGGCCGGTGTAGTATTTTTCCTGCCATTTAGTGTTTTCACCACCATTGAGAAAGGTGTGGGAAGGCAGCTATTCTTTCAGAGAAGCCTGACTCCATATTAGCACAGTTTCATATTTTAACCACACAAACCGAAGCTTCATATTTTAACTATAGTTTCATATTTTAGCCCAGTGAAAACTGAATATATATATACAAGCACAAGATTAATATGATTACTTGTTAATAGGCCCCATGGCAATTTAATTAAAGTAGTATGATTACTTGTTAAAATGCTACATAGCAACTAGGCCTCCTTAGCAACCTGCTAAGAAGTACATGTAAGTAACTTGTTTGAACACTGTTGACTCCTTGAATTATGCTTAAGGTATATATGGGTATATTTGCATGTGTCTGTATTTATACTGTTCTTCAGTCTACAGTAGATTTGAGGACCTTTTCCAGAATCATATATAAGATGGCAGAAGGCGGTTGAATTAAACAAACAAACAAACAGTGTGCTGGCATTTGCTGGCTGATAGCACCCAGTCCCATCTAAATGGCTATATGGATGTAACACATGGGTATAGTAATATCTATGTGATGTTGGGAGTTGAATGATGCAGTACATGCTAGGTGTTCAATAAATGATAACTATTATTATACTCAACTAAGAAATAAAAATTCACAGCATATCGAGCACCCTCCCCCCCACCCAGGCCCCAGGAAGGACTATGACCGATGGGAGGGATAAGGTCCCGTGGTTACTCTGATTGTCATTAGTAAGGCTCTTGCCATGGAAAGCCAAGAAGAATTTGGGGACGAGCACTATAGGGCCAATGAGTATGATGTGAAGTTTTCTAATATTTTATCCATGTCTCACAGAATACAGCTGCACACATTTGAAAGACAGATTGTCAAAATCCCCTGCGACTACACAGTAGGGTAGTTTTGGTTCATTATTTCCATGGCAAAACATCTTATTTGTAGATCTTTTATTTATATGCATGTTTGCTGGAGAGCTGAGCATGTTAGCAGAATGAGGAGGAGAGGGGATTATCAGCACCAATGCACTTTTGTTTGTTCCGCCTGCTGTCATAGTATAAATCGCTAAGGAAGAAAGACAAAGGCGCACTTCCAAGAAGAGTCTCTTACTTTTTCAGTGGTGTGATAACAATAGGTTGCAGAGTGTTCAGGTAATTAGAAAAATCTTTGTTCACAGGGAGCATCCCTTTATGATGATACTTAGGATGATACAATGATGATACTTAGCCCCCAAATATTCGCTCCCCTCTTCTCATCATGGTATTTTCAAGAATTTCTTCTGTAAAATGTATAAGGTGTAATTAAGCTCATGAGAAGAACTTTTAGAAATATCAATATTTTAGAGAAAATCCCCAGAAAAAGAAAACTCATAAAGAGAACTGAGAAGTGGCAGGCCTGCTGAAGCGGCCCATTCCAGTGTTTAGGAACTAGCCCAGTTGCCACCCACAAGGAATTATTCCCTCTTCCTCCCCTGCCTTCTAGGGCAATCACTAGACTCCATGTTTGGTATGCTCAGTTACAGATATATCATACCTGAACAGGGAAGAACGAGATTTTACCTTGAAAAAGCTACAAGAACTCACTGGCATATACTAGCAGGTGCCAGGGTGCTTGATTAAACAAGCCAAAAATAAGACTGGGCAGGCAAGAATTCATTGGCTTGGGGACATTTCTCAGTGGCAGAGAGTTGGTTCTTAGATACCTGGAGAAGGAGGTAGTTCATACATAGAGAAGTTGAAATGTCCACGTGGCCATGGCAGAAGGTGACAAGAGGGATTTAAAGGCTCGGGAAGGTGCGCATGTTGGCAAATACATATTATTGAAGCCAGAAGACCCACCAGAGGATTATGTTCTAGAGGAGGGCCTAGAAGTCACATCATTTACCAAACTATCAGGAATGTGCTAATGAGACAGGCACCAGTCTCACCAAGAAGATGAGTCCTGGCTCTTCTCTGTAGGCCAGGGCTGATGGTGGGTGATGCGGTCATAGGGCAGGGCTCATCAGTAGCAGTGGAGATGATGGGGTTCTGAAACAGCAGAGACCAGTTGGTGGCTCTTAGCAGCCAGAAGCCAGAGAAAACAATTATGGTAAGTACGGAGACAAAGCTAAGGAGATTCAATCAACAAGGGAGCTGTGGAGATGATTAAGTGAACAGGGCATCCTTAGAGACAGGGTAAATGGGAAACCAACAAGGATGTTGTTCCATACAATCAGAAGAAGGCAAGAATGGGTGATCAGAAGGCTGAGGGCAGTTGCCCCAATAAAAAGTTGTGACCCCTTGCTCAATTCCTAAGCCAACTGAGCCTACATCAATTTTTAGACCCCAAATCTGTTCATAGAAAATGTGAATAGGTCTCCAGGAAAAATATATAGTAAAGATTCTTCTAGTCTGTCACCAAAGGGCCTTTAGGCATTTACTCAGAGAAAGGAGGATGCCCAAACGTTTTGGGGGATTACTGGAGATAGGAAGTTAACCTGGGGACCTGAAGTGTCTTTGTGGCCCTCCACTGTGGCATAGCCAGACCCATCAACATGAATTCAACATGGAAGGGACACTGAACAACCTAATAGACAAAATGACTTGGTCTGTTGACCTTAGCCAGTCTCTATTGTCAGGAACCTCAGAACTGGCACAATGGACACATGAACAGAGTGATAGTGGTGTTAGAGATAGAGTTTATGCATGAAGTCAAGAACATGCAGTCCTACTTACCAAAGCCTATCTAACACCTACTCCTTCTGAATGTCCAACCTGCCAGCAACAGAGAGTCGTATCGAGCTTACAATATGGCACCATTTTTTGAGAGACCAATTTGCCACTCAGTTTAATATATACCATACTGGGCCAGTAATTCATTCTTAGAGGACAAGAAATTTATTACAGTTATCAATTTGCCTTTTCTACCTACAAAGCCTCATCCAGCACCATTATGACACTCCTTATGGAGTCCCCAATTCACAAGCATGGAATTGCTCATGGTATCCATGTGACTGGGAGTCAACTGCATTATCTGACCAGGGGATTCACAGCAAAGGAGCTGCAGAAGGATGGGAGGGCGGGGGATGACTTTGGATCTACTGGTCACTTCGCTTATCACACCATCCAGAAGTAGCAGGTCTAAGAAAGCACTGACTGACCTGCTGAAGTCACAACTGTGTACCAGCTTGAAAAAATATTTTGGAAGGATGAAATATACGTACTATAAGATGCAATATATGTACTTACTTACACTGAATCGGGTTTCTATATATGGCTTGGGAACCATGAAGTGGAAGTGTGAGTGGCCCCATTTACCACCAGTTCTAAAGACCCACTGGGGAATTTTGTGATTCCTGTCCCCACAGTTCTGGGTTCTGCAGGGTTATAGGTTTTGGTCCTGAAAGAGGAAGCATTCCTGCTAATTTGAACCACAACCTAAAACTGCTACTGGCTACTGTGGACTCCAGTGTTCAGGTATCAGCAAGAGAGAAGAGAGTCACCATCTTGTGAGGGGTTTCAAATGGACACACCAATGGTGAGGCCTTCCCAGCCTGTGCATTTTTATGGCTCAAGTTAATAAATCTTCTTTCTAAAAAATTTCTTTTACCTTTTTTCTTTTAAAAAAAATCAAATTTATGTTACATATTTAAAAAGCAGAACAGTCCTACAAGTTTTGTAATAAAAAGCAGCACTCTTTGGATCCTCTCCCACGATTTCTTCTTCCTTCTAATAGTCATTTATTTCCCCTTGTTTACCTGATTATTTTGGTGTCTCTCTCCATGTCTCCAAATAACATGATTGTATTGTTGTTACTTACTTAATTTTTCCATTTTAGTCATGATCTATTCCACTATAGAAGATTAGGACTTAGCTCTCTTTCCATCCCCCACTCTTACCACTCATATGCACACTTTCCATAGTTTCTATACTCCAAAAGTGTTAAATTATAGTCTGGTTAGATCAATATTCAATGTTTACTTGTGATGAGTAAGTGATTGCTATTCAGAGTTAAGCATTGTAGCGACTATGATTACACTTATTTTCCTACAAACTGAAATTAATCAGTTTGGGTTTTTTTTTTTTTTAATTTTTATTTATTTATTTATTTGACAGAGAGATCACAAGTAGGCAGAGAGGCAGGCAGAGAGAGAGGAGGAAGCAGGCTCCCCGCTGAGCAGAGAGCCTGATGCGGGGCTCGATCCCAGGACCCTGAGACCATGACCTGAGCCTAAGGCAGAGGCTTAACCCACTAAGCCACCCAGGAGCCCCTGGTTTGTTTGGTTTTTTTTTAATCTTCTTAGTTCTCTATATGCCCATCACTAATTCAAGCCCATGTGCCTAACCATGTGCCTAACCACCCTCTTAGGTGCCTGGGTGGCTCAGTCAGTTGAGCGTCTGACTCTTGGTTTCAGTTCAGGTCATGATCTCAGGGTTTTGAGATCAAGCCCTGAATCAGGCTCCGCACTCAGCAAGGAGTCTGCTTAAGATTTTCTCCTTCTGCCCCGCCACCTTGCTAGTGTGCTCTTGTGTGCATGTTCTCTCTAAAAAAAAAAAAAAAGATACTCTCTTAAGATGTTGAGGCACATTATGTGCTCTGTCACATTCACTTTCATGAAGAAGTCTTTCTCCTGGAGACTTCTGAGTTGGTCCATTAGAACTCATCGCTTTCTAAGCATGGGTGTCCAGATGTTCTCCAGCTCTTCCCTTATCATCTTCCTGGGACTCTAAGAATTTCTCTTACATATTCAAGCTCCTATTTCCTATAACCTGTTGTCTTTCCCTTTTTTGGTTTCTTCAGTTAGTGCATTGGAAAACGTTTTCAAATAACTTTTTGAAAAAGGGCGCATAGGAAGCGAGATGTTTCTGAGACCATAAATGTCTGAAATTGTCTTTATTCTACCTCTTCGTTTTACTTTTAACTTGGTTGGATACAGAAGCTTGAAATTAATTTTCCTACAGAATTCTGAAGGCATTGCTTTATTGCCTTCTAGTTTATAGTTTATGGAGCAACTGTTATGTATCAGATTGTGCCATATTTATCCTTGTGATATATCTGATATCTGATCTTCTTGCCATTGAGCATTCTAAAAAGTCATGAGCTGTATTTTGGTGTATAGGGCATTCAATTATACTAGGCATTTTAGTACTCTTTCAATCTGAAAAGTCTTGGCCTTCAAATATGGGAATTTTTCTAGATTTTTTTTAAAAGATTTCTACTCTTCTTCTATTTTTATGCAACTCTGTTTATTTGTATGCTGGAACTTTTGTGTTACCTTATCTTCTTTCCTTATTTTCTACGTCTTGGTCATTTTACCCAGTTTTCTGGGAGATGTCTTCAACGGTATCAGCCCTTATATTGAATCTTAAACTTATATTCTTTTTAATTTTAAAAATCTTTTTTGGTATACTTTAAATGTTCCTTTTCATCCTGTTCTTGTTTCACTGTTGAAATATCTTCTTTTGTCTCAGGACTAAGTTAAGACTGGGACTAGGGCAGCTTTGGAGATGTTGGTGTCAAGTGCTCTACCCTAAAGTGATAGGTTCCAACTCTGGTGGTCTTTTGCTTTCTCAGTTCAAATGACAGAAAGTGGTTGTCTGGGGTTGATTGGTCCATCAATTAGATCGAATCATTAAGTATACTACACTTGACTATACCATACTTGACTATACCAAACACGACCCCAGGTTCTCACTACTGATAGTTAGTAAAACTGTTTTCAGGGGAGATGTATCATAAGCAGGAAGATTTGTTTCTCTGGTGTTTCTTTTCTTTCCTTTCTTTCTTTTTTTTAAAAAAAAGATTTTATTTGTTTATTTGACAGAGAGAAAGAGATCACAAGTAGGCAGAGAGGCAGGTAGAGAGAGGGGAGGAAGCAGGCTCCCCGCCGAGCAGAAAGCCTGATGCGGGGCTCCATCCCAGGACCCTGAGACCATGACCTGAGCCGAAGGCAGAGGCCTAACCCACTGAGCCACCCAGGCGCCCCATTCTCTGGTGTTTCTTCTTGAGATACTTTTTATACTTGAAACACTTAGTATGTGTGGGACTACTGAACTTAAAATCATCTATAGAGGAGGAAATACTCTACATTTAAGATAGTCTTTATGGGGTAAAGCTTCGTTCTACATGAAAGTCCCTTGGAGGGGTTGCTTTTTAAAGATGGGTATCTTCAGGCCTCCAAAGGTTCTTATTCATTTGGTATGAGATGGAGCATATTTGTATATTTAACAACTCCTGGATGTCACTGACATAGTATTAAGAACCACACTTTGAGAAACACCTGAAAAGAAGGCCTTCTTTATGCTTGTTACCAAAAAAATCTGATTTATTTCAGGAGTCAAGAAAACACGTGAATTCATTAAGGCATATATATAAAAAGAAAGACTTAAGTATTTAATACCTTATTGGGGGATACTTTGCTTAACTCACTAGTTTGGATGGCCACCAGAATAAATTCTTCTTGGCAAGAGTTATGAGGTTGCTGCCAAAAGTTCTTAGTGAAAAATTCAAATTGAGAATTCAGATCAATGAGGGCATGGCACAATATCATAATTATTACATTCACCTCATCACCTACTGGCCTAATCAATTTTCTGGGAAAAAGGTTTCTTATCTCTTAAAGAGAAGTCACTGTTTTTTAATTCTCTGTGTCCTCAAATGTTCAATGTTATAGCAATGATACTGGACTTAACGTTTATGAGTCAAGTGCCCTATACGCTATCATGTAACTCAGAAATGGGATTTGTGGAGGGAAGTTTTTAAAAAGTTAATCCATGTTGACTTAGCTTTAGAATTAGTTAGCATTCAGTTTCTTCCTTTTCCTAGATTTTCATAATTGTAATGATACATCAGTAGGATTTTTTTCTTGCTCTCCAGTCACATCCTTTTAGATATATGAAATGACTACCTACTTATAACTTTGCTGTGACCCACACATGTACACACAAAAATATTTATAGTACATGGTAGCTTCGGTGTTCTTTAATCATTATTTTGGCTTTAACCTGGTTTAACCTTTGTTATAACAAACAAAAATAGAGCTAATTTGAACTAATTACCAAATTACATTAATAAAGGATATGTATGTTAGTATCAACTTCACATAGGTTATGTACAAAATAAAAATAGAGGAAATGATAATCTCATTACAGTGTAAAAGCCTTGGTATTCGTGGTAAAGAGCCTCTGAAACTGGAAGCAGCAAACTGGTGCTGCTAGAATGTGCTTTCTGTCTGGATGATAACTACACTTTCTGGGTATTTTCCATAAGGCTGAGGATCAGCAGATGTCATACAACTACAGCTCAATGTGTATAGTGAAAAACTGACTTTGGTCTCCAGTTTAAATTCAGCCACTCTCAGGGAGGCATTCTTATTGGTCCAGCTGGGGTCATATATTTATGCATATGGACAGTCACTGTGGCTCTTGGAATGCTGTGCTCTGTTTGGGACTGGCAGTTGTATTAGTCCATGTCCTCTAAGGAGCAGATGCCCAAATGGGATTAAATATATCAGGATTTTTAAAACCTTTTTAAAAATTTAAATTCAATTAATTAACATTTAATATATTCTTAGTTTCAGAGGTACAGGCCTGTGACATATGAGTCTTATATAATACATAGTCCTCACTACATCATATGCCCTCTTCAATGTCCATTACCCAGTTATCCCATCCCTCTACCCCCTCCCCTCCAGCAACCCTCAGTTTGTTTCCTGAGATTAAGAGTCTCTTATGGTTTGTCTTCTTTTCTGGTTTTGTCTTGTTTTGCTTTTTCCTCTCTTCCCCTATGACCCTCTGTTTTGTTTCTTGAATTCCCTGTATCAGTGAGATCATATGATAATTATCTTTCTTTGGTTGACTTATTTCACTTAGCACAATACCCTCCAATTCCCTCCATGTCGCTGCAAATAGCAAGATTTCATTTTTTAAAAGATTTTATTTATTTATTTGACAGGCAGAGATCACAAGCAGGCAGAGAGGCAGGTGGGGGTGGGGTGGGTGGGGAAGAAGGCTTCCAGCTGAGCCAGAGAGGCTGATGTGGGGCTCCATCCCAGGACCCTGGGATCATGACCTGAGCCAAAGGCAGAGGCTTTAACCCACTGAACCACCCAGGTGCCCCCAAGATTTCATTTTTTTTTTAAATATTTTATTTATTTGACAGAGAGAAATCACAACTAGGCAGAGAGGCAGGCAGAGAGAGAGGAGGAAGCAGGCTCCCCGCGGAGCGGAGAGCCCGATGTGGGGCTCGATCCCAGGACCCTGGGATCATGACCTGAGCCGAAGGCAGAGGTTTTAACCCACTGAGCCACCCAGGTGCCCCAAGATTTCATTTTTGATGGCTGTGTAATATTCCATTGTGTGTGTTTTATATATGTGTGTGTGTATATATACATATTGTATATATGTATATGTATATATATATATACACACATATATATGTATATATGTATATACATATTGTATATAATATATAATATAATAATATACAATATAAAATGGCAATATTGTATATAATATATACACACATATATCAGGATTTTATTCAGGGAAATGCCTGTATGTAAGGGAAGGAGCTATATATGGCTGAGAAACCATTAGACCATGATGCAGCCTGACCCTGAGTGAAGGAGAGAGAGAGAGAGTGGGTTGGGCCCAGATTGCTGTGCAGTCTGTGGAATGTTCAGTAAACCCCTCGGGTAGTTTGCAAGCCAAAGTTGGCTGAAAAGGAGTCTCTTGTCTCCTTGTCACCCAGGAACAGATTTCCCTTGGAAGTGGCAAGAGCATCCTGTGGGAAGCGTGACCTCCTTGCGAACATGGAATTGTATTCAGAAACGCAGCAGCTGGGGTCCTTAGTCAGTTGTGCTCCCTGCAGTAGGAGGTCTATGAGGAGTATTATCATGGCTGCACCTCAGTCTTTTCCACGATTGTGTGGTTGGAATGGGAGATCGGCAGCTCCTTAAAAAAGAGAGAGAGGGAGAGAGAGAGAGAGAGAGATTCTTATGGACTGTTAAAACAATAACATCTAATTCAATAAGTATTGTCAAAATTCTTCTAACATGCCTCTACAACCCAGCTCTTCCTTTTTATCCCCAAACCTGCTACAATTGCGCATACTTCCATTATCCTGTTCTTGGATTACCAGAGCATCTTCTAATTAGTTTCTGTCTTTCTTCTCAACCTTCTTCAACCAACCCATACTCCACCTTATAATTTTCTGTAGAACATCACTTTGCACATATCACTTTCTTACTAAAGGCCCTGTGAGATTTCAGGGGAGTCTCAAATTCTCAGTCTGGCATTCAGGACCTTCTAATATGACTCTTACTATTCCCTAATGTAACTCCTGTATCTTGCAAATATCACCACCCTTCAAGAACATCACTTTCCTTTCCACCCCAGATGTGTCTTAGAATTACAGCGTCTCAGAGAAGAAAAGTCTCTAGATGAGTATCAATTGGTCTACATTCTAGCTTTTTGACCTCCACAAGACTAGAGGTGAATCTTTGGGGATTAAATCAGAAGTATAAAAGAAGAGAGGGGAAATGAGAGAGAGAGAAAGAGAGACAGAGAAAGTGAGAGATAAAGGTGGAGGGATAGTACAAGGTCTAAGGTCTGGTCCTTGTGACAAAACCAGCATGTGGTCCTTAGGATTTTGAAAGCAGGTGTCTGGGGTGGAGTGAAGACTACTGGGGATCTGGGTCCTGTGAGAAGGAGGAATGGAGAGCATGGAGTGGGTTTTAGAAAGGAACCCTTTGTAGCAAGAGGAAAGACCACCTGAGAAAACCTCATCATTTCCAACTATCTCAAGGGCCTCCACTAACATAGAGTTAAGAAAGAAAAGAGAAGAAATGAAAAGAAAAACCAAATAAGTATGAGGGAAAGGGATGGAAGAAAGGAGGGATGGCATCTTCCCAAATCTTCCATCCATCTAATGTTTTTGTTGACTATGGCTGTTAGCATATTTCTGTTCCAGTAGAGCTTGTATGTAGGGTATGAGTACAATCTGGTTTACTGAGGTAAGAAATCCAATTATTTTGCACACTAAACCAAGAGGGATTATTTGTAACAACAATGATCTGGACATCAGGGCTTATAACAAGCCAAGATCTGTTTCTGTGCAGCTGCCACCCACTGGTTTTGGCTCTAACTCTTATGACCATACAGAACAAGCCTGATTCTTTTTCATCTGGCAACCATTCAAATATTTGAAAGCAATTATCATGGAGTCCCTGAGTCATTTCTTTTTCAGACTAAACATTATCAGCTTTTTAACCTTTTCTTGTAGAATGTCATTAGAAATATCTTGCTGCTGAATTCACTCCAGGCATTTTCTTACTAGGGCAGAGGAGAGTGGGATTATGGCTCTCTTTGTGATAGATAATAGACATCTAAAATTACAGCTTAAAATCACCTTAATAATTTTAGTAGGCTCCCTACATATGAAAGTCAAACTTACTGTCAATGAAAGCTCCAGTCCTTTCACTTGTGCTGCTCCTGACCTAGGTCTTCTCTTTACTGTTTTCTCTCATTTACTGGAGGACTTTATTGAGGACTTTTCATTAATTATATTTTTACTAATGAGGAACAACCATGGGTTTGGCACTGGGAGTGGGAAAAATTGATTACTATCGATCACTGTGACCCAGGGAAGCTAGAGATGGCAGGATCCTGGGTCAGGACTAAAAATGAGGGAAGCAAAACGTCTAGGGTGCAACATTTAAGGAGACGCTCTCAGGTTTGTACAAGCATGGTGGTACAGGTAGTGTGGCATACTGGACAGAGTTCTTATCCAGTCTCCTCTCTAGTTTATTGCTTTGGATAATCTGAGAACATAGATCAGATAGGTTAGTTCAAGTGTCAGCGGTTTTAACTACAAAATGAAGTTTGAAACTTAGTACTTCTATATTCTACACAAACAACCATGCAAATATATACCCTTTTTAAATATACCCAAGGGAGAATGATAGTCATTATGTGGAATATGGTCAGAGTGAGGGATTTCAGAGTATAAGATAGAGATTTTTCCTAGATCTTCCCATGACAGTAAGGAGAGAGAGGAGAAACATACAAATTCAACCTTTGTTCCCAATTTGGGAAGTTGGAAGTGTTTATACTCATGTGTTTCCTTTGGGCTGTGAATCCTTCCTATCGCTGTCCAAATTTTTCTTTAAAATTATCGCTTGGATTTAGAGTTTCCCATTCTAGAGAGATATAGCTCAGAACATTAAGTGACTTCCCAATGGCCAGCACCAAAAGTAAACTCTCCATAGGACATTTGGAGAAAATAAAAGAATTTCAGCTGTGATTATATAACAAACCCTCACATAAAAGGAGGTGAAATCAAAAGGGAATGGTTCCTGACAGCGAGCAGTAAAACCCTTTCCAGGAAACAAAGCAAAGGGAAACACAAGCAAAGATGGATTGAATGCATATCTCCTCCCTCAGGTTAGCTTACCCTGTCCAGCTTGAACCAAATCTATTTTAGGAATTCCCCATTTTAGCTTTATCAGTGAAAAGGGACCAAGAAGATGAATGAAACAGGGTAAGTATAAAGGACTTAGTCTAGGCCCTATTCAGTGATGAACGTATACTCTAAATTTTCTAATGTATGTCAAGGCAAAATATCAGGAGAATTCTTACCTCTGATTGGGGGAGACGGGGTTGGAAGGAATCACAGAGAGGAGAAGGAGCCATTTGAAGGTTTATTTTCAGAGAATCATTATACACTTTTAATCTTAAATGTTATTCTTGCTAGTTGTGCAAAATTCCAAGACCAGAGAATGATAAAATATAAAGTGGAAGTCTATCCCATGCTTCTGACTCTCGAGAGGAAACAACTATTAATAGTTTGGTATAGATCCATCCAATACTCTTGTGCCTTAAATATATGTTATTACATATGTATTAATCTGGGTTCTCCAGGGAGATATATATTATAACTGTAGCTATATCTTTATCTATTCTCTTTATATGTATGGAGAGAGTGAGGGATTATAAGGAACTGGTCCACATGATTATAAATCCCCAGTCCCCAGATTATAGCCTTTTTTTCTTTTTTTATGTCTTACAGCTGGCTATCTGGAGACCCAGGAGAGCTGGTAGTGAATGTTCCAGTCCAAAAGCTGGCAAACTGGAGATCCAAGGGGAGCTGATGTTTCAGTTTTCATTCAAAGGCAAGAAAAGACAGATGTCCCAACTCGAGGCTGTCAGGCAAGAACAGTTCCCTCTCACTCAGCCTTTTTGTTCTATTCAGGTGTCGGTCTGTTTGGATAAAGGTTTACTCAGTCTACCAATACAAATATGAATCTCATCCAAAAACACCCTTGTAGACACACCCACAATAACGTTTGACCCAAATCTGGCACCCCAGGGCCCCATCAAGTCACATCACATGTTTATCATATATAATAAGTGGGCTCATAGAATATAAACTGGCTTGTAATCTATGTGCATTATGGCATTGACATCAAGAACATGGGCTTCGAGTCAGTGGGTCTAGGTTTGAGTTGTGACCTCGATGAGTCACCAAATGGCTTTGAATTTGCTTCCTTATTTATAATACTGCTCTAATAATATGATATAACTTACAGAGTTGTGAGAAGAATTAAATGAAATGTTTCAAATAAAATTGTCTACTGGATACTAAGCCCTAATATACTGTAATATTGCTGTATGTCAAAATGTGGCTCCACTTTTTCTGGTTTCGGTAAATGCATAGTATTCTGTTATAGGAATAAATCCTAATTTATTTAACTGACACTTACTGATGATATTTAGGTTATTTCTAATTGTTTTCTGTTGTAAACAAAAAAAGGTATTCTTACCAACCTATTTATTTAGGAGAAATTCATAAAATTAGAATCGTTGAGTCAAAAACATACTACATATCTTTATTTTTTTAAAGATTTTATTTATTTACTTATTTGACAGAGAGATCACAAGTAGGCAGAGAGGCAGGCAGAGAGAGAGAGAGGAGGAAGCAGGCTCTCTGCTGAGCAGAGAGCCCGACGTGGGACTCAATTCCACGGCTCTGAGATCGTGACCTGAGCCGAAGGCAGAGGCTTAACCCACTGAGCCACCCAGGCGCCCATATACTACATATCTTTAATTTTGATTAATATTGCCACATTGTTCTCCAAACCTGTTGTACCAATCTATCCCTGCCACTCTCCATCCTCATCCCTATGTTTGGGAGCATGTCCAGTTGTCCATACCCTTGCCAAACTGAGCACTATCAATCATTTACATCTTTGCTGAACTGATATTTATGAGACGTCTCATTTGTTGTAATTTCCATTGCCTTTATAAATTGGACTTGAACAAATTCATGTATTTAATACCCATTAGTATTTCTTCTTTGACCTTTCTTATCTATAACCCCTTTCCTACTAGATGCTAACATATTGTTTTCTTATTTTAAGTGCTCTTGAAATTTTTCAACAATATACTAATACCTAAAACTTATATGCTACTTAATATGTGTCAGGTGCTGTTCTAAATGGTTTACATGTAATAATTCATTTATTCTTCTAAAACATCCTATAAAGTTGGTACTGTCTTTATTCCCATTTTACATAGGAAAAAAACTGTGAGGCACATGCAAGATACATAACTTGCCCAAGATGTTGCTGCTGGTGAGTGGGAAAGTCAGTGGTTAGTAGGAGTTGTTGGAGTCCATGCTATACCCATTTCCTCTACTGCTTTCCATCCTTTGTCATATATGCTGCAAATCTTTCTTTTCCCAATTTGTATTCATCTTTAAACTTTGTTTATAGTATCTTTCTCCCATGTAGAGGTTTTAAATTTTTATGTATTCGAATTTCTTCTTTATGATTCCTTGCTGATCTTATTCTTCAATATGGATTAGAAATTTCCCCAACCAAGTAGATCGCTATCTTCCATTTTAAGACAGAGAGATAATCATGTGCAAAAGAGCAGGGCACTTTCAGGTCAGATGAATGAATTCTGGGAGACAAGATTAAAAAGGTCATTTGGAACTAGATTGTCAAGAACATAGTATGGTTCTTATCCTGAGGGCAGAGGAAGTGGGAGCCAATTAACTTATTTTTTAAAAAATATTTTTTAAATTTATTTGACAGAGAGTGAGAAAGCACAAGCAGGGGGGAGAGCAGAGGGAGAGGGAGAAGCAGGCTCCCCACTGAGCATGGAACCTGACGTGGAGCTCCATCCCAGGACCTTGAGATCATGACCTGAGCCAAAGGCAGACATTTAACTCACTGAGCCACCCATGCACCTTATGTTTTTGTTCTTAATAAAGTAAAACATACTCATGTATAGGATGGCATAAAAATAAATAAAAATAAATATTTTCCTATTTGAACTCCCCATGCACCTAGCAAATTCCCAAGAGCTTCTTTTATGTTTCTGGTTTTGGTTCTTGCAATTATCATCATAATTCTAAAGAATATACTTATAATTCTATCTTTTGATTTACAAGTTTAGACAATACCTATTGATTTCAAGTTATGAAAAAAGAGGAATTTAGCTTACACATACTATTTCCTACCACTTCTCCCTTTTCTCTGTCCTCCTAAATATATATATTTGATGCTATACCATATATAAAAATATTATTCAATGCTATACCGTATATATAAAATAAGATATAAATGAACAGGATATATATGAATATATATATATGATGTATGTATATGTTCTATTACTCACTTATATCAATTAAAAACATATAAAACTTCTACTTATCTTCCACCGACTTTTAAAATAACATCTAATTCTCCACTACATAAGATGAAAGAAATTACCATCCCTAAACCATTCTTCATCTCTCATCCCTTTGCTTCACTTTTTTAGCCTCTGATGGCTATATTCTTCCTTTGATGTTGTGAAGATCAGTAACATTTACATTCTGTTCTGTACAGTAAGGATGCCATACTTTTTCTAATACCTTGGAACACATACTTATAATATTGTGATTAAATAAATATTATTTACTGTGATCCAAATCATATGATTAGAACTCTAATTGGAAAATGGAATACTACATTGCTAAATCAGTGCCAACCCAAAGAGAACATTCTAAGCATCAAGGTCAAATGGATTTTCTTGTCTGAAATTCTAACAACTACTCAAAATCATACCATATTTAAGTTGTTTCATGTGTAGACCATATGGATTCCCTCCATAGAATATCTAATTGCCTTTTTTCTAATAAGAGAAGAAATACATGCCCTTTTCATGATAATAAGATCTTCCAGCTTTGTAGTATAATCAAGCTGAACGGAAAGGATTTTCTTCTTGAACATGTTCTTTAGACTTTTGTTTCTAATTTGAGTGTGTTGCTTTCTAGGCTTGCTGCCCAACTATCATCCTATGATTTCATTGTATTCATAGGTCAGTTTCCTTGTTTCCTGGATCCTTAGCTTCCTCTTCCTTGGATTCTGTTCTCATTTTATTAGGATATATCATCAAGTTAAAAAAAAATTAATGAAATGTGCATGAGAATTAATTTTTTGAATTCATGCATTCCTTAAATGACTTAATTTTGTCTCAGTTGAGTTTGATTTGACTTAGAATTCAAGCTTCATAATAATTTTTCCCTCAGTACTCTGTGGTCTTTGCTCCATCCTTTCCCAATACCCACTTTGTTGTTGAGATTTCTGATGCCAATTTGAATCAGAGTTGGTTTTTGGGGAGTTGATTTTTGGTTTTGATTTACCTTTTTCCATCTCTGGAAGCTTTAAGAACCTTTGCTTTCTTTCCTCTTCTGAAACTTGGTGGGATGTTTCTATATATGGGTTTTTATTCTTTCAAGGGCTTCCTTAGGTCCTTGAGGGCTCTTTCCATCTGAAATCCAGATGCTTCCTTTAGATTTGAGAAGTATCTTTCCATTGTTTAACTATCTGCAGTTCATATTCTCTTTTCTTTCCCTCTGAATTCTTATCAGCAAAATACTAGACTTCCAGGATTAACCTATGAATTTTAATTTTTTTTCAAATATTCTCAAATTTTCCTTTAATTTGCTTTTTTCCTCTTCTAGCTCTTGTTTTGTTTTCTTCATATCCTGTTTTGTCTTTGTTCAAATACCTTTGTTGAAGAGTATTGAACAAATAATAAATTGCATATATATTTAAAGGGTATGATTTGATAATAAGTCTTGACATCGCATATACCCATGAAACCATCATCACAGTCAAGATAAGGGACATATCCATTGCCACCAAAATTGTCTTTCTGCCCTTTTGTAATCTCACCCTCCTGTTCCACCTTAGACCATCATTCCCCTCTCCCCCAGGCAACCATTCATTTCATTTATGTCACTATAGATTATATCATTTTCATATCTTAGACTTTTATGTAATGGAATCATACAGTATGTATCCTTTTTTATTTCTGAATTATTTCACTTAGCATAATTATTTCAGATTACCCATGATGTTATGTATATCCATAGTTCATTTCTTTTTTAATTGCAAAGAGTTATTCCATTGTATGGTTATGCCACAGTTTGTCTATCCATTCACCTATTGAAGATTTTGGTTGTTTCAGTTTTTGGCAAACAAAACTGCCATGAACACTCATGTACAAGTCTTTGTAGGGACATATGCTTTCTTTTCTCCTGGATAAGTGTCTAGGAGAGGAATGATGTATGGTAGATATGTGTTTAACTTTTTATGAAACTGCCAAACTGTTTTCCAAAGTCCTGCTGCTATTTCCATCCCTCTAACGAATGTTTTGTTTCAACAAGCATTTTTTTTTAAATTTTTATTTTATTAACATATAATGAATTATTTGTTTCAGAAGCACGGATCTGTGATTCAACAGTTTTACACAATTCATAGCTCTCACCATAGCACATACCTTCCCCAACGTCCATCATTCAGCCACCCCATCCCTCCCACCTCCCTCCACTCCAGCAATCCTCAGTTTATTTCCTGAGATTAAGAGTCTCTTATGATCTGTCTCCCTCTCTGGTTTCATCCTGCTTGATTTTTTTCCTTTCTTCCCCCTGATCTTCTGCCATGTTCCTGAACTTAGGGGAAAAGCTCTCAGGTTTTCCCCATTGAGAACAATATTCGCTATGGATTTTTCATAGATGGCTTTTATGATATTGAGGTATTATCCTCTATCCCTACACTGTAAAGAGTTTTGATCAAGAAGGCATGCTGTACTTTGTCAAATGCTTTTTCAGCATCTATTGAGAGTATTATATGGTTCTTGTCCTTTCTTTTGTTAATGTATTGTACCATGTTGATTGGTTTGTGAATATTGAACCAACCTTGCAGCCCAGGAATAAATCCCACTTGTTTGTGGTGAATAATCCTTTTAATGTACTGTTGGATCCTATTAGCTAGTATTTTGGTGAGAATTTTTGCATCCATGTTCCTTAGGGATATGGTCTATAATTCTCCTTTTTTATGGGGTCTTTTTCTGGTCTTGGGATCAAGGTAATGCTGGCCTCATAAAATGAGTTTGGAAGTTTTCCTTCCATTTCTATTTTTTGGGAGTTTCAGGAGAATAGGTATTAATTCTTCTTTAAATGTTTGCTGGGATTCCCTGGGATGCTGTTTGGCCCTGGTCTCTTGTTTCATGGGAGATTTTCGATGACTGTTTCAATCTCCTTACTGGCTATGGGTCTGTTCAGGTTTTCTATTTCTTCCTGGTTCAGTTTTGGTAGTTTATATGTCTCTAGGAATGCATCTATTTCTTCCAGATTGTTGAATTTGCTGGCCTATAGGTGCTCATAGTATGTTCTTGTAATTGTTTGTATTTCTTTGGTGTTGGTTGTGATCTTTCCTCTTTCATTCATGATTTTATTAATTTGGATCCTTTCTCTTTTCTTTTTGATAAGTCTGGCCAGGAGTTTATTAATCTTATTAATTCTTTCAAAGAACCAGCTCCTGGTTTCGTTGATCTGTTCTACTGTTCTTTTGGTTTCCATTTCACTGATTTCTGCTCTGATCTTTATTATTTCTCTTCTGCTGGGCTTGGGCTTTATTTGCTCTTCTTTCTCCAGCTCCTTTAAGTGTAGGGTTATGTTGTGTATTTGAGATTTTTTTGTTTCTTGAGAAGGGCTTGTATTGTTATATATTTTCCTCTTAGGACTGCCTTTGCTGCATCTCAAAGATTTTTGAACAGTTGTGTTTTCATTTTCATTTGTTTCCATGAATTTTTAAAATTCTTTTTTAATTTCCTGGTTGACTCATTCATTCTTTAGCCTCCACATATTTAAGTTCTTTCCAATTTTCCTTTTGTGATTGGATTTGATTTCAAAGCATTGTGGTCTGAAAATATGCAGGGAATAATCCCAATCTCAGGTACTGGTTGAGACCTGATTTGTGACCCAGGATGTGATCTATTCTGGAGAGTGTTCCATGTGTACTAGAGAAGAATGTGTATTCTGTTGCTTTGGGATGGAATGTTCTAAATATATCTGTGGAGTCCATCTAGTCCATTATGTCATTTAAAGCCCTTATTTCCTTCAATAAGCATTTTTTAAAATGTCAATTAATTTTCCTTGTTCTTGGATTTTCCTCTACTTATCTTTCAATAAGTAGATGGCTTGTAATATCTTTCTGAAACTCTCTGAGTTTCCCTTGGGATCATTGTTCACTTAGGTCCTTTCCAAATGTCTAGAGATCCTTGACTCTATTCATATTTTTAAATAAAGGACCAGGTTGAATATATAGGTAGATAGTGTACCAAAATATTGAGGGTTTGTCTTAGGGTATCAACATTAGGAGCCCTACCTCTTCCTAGACAGATGTTAAATTTCTTTTCTTTTCTTCTTCTTCTTTTTTTTTTTACTTATTTATTCATCAGAGAGAAAGAGGGAGAGAGAGCGCGAGTGAGCACAGGCAGACAGAGTGGCAGGCAGAGGCAGAGGGAGAAGCAGGCTCCCCGCCAAGCAAGGAGCCTAATGTGGGACTCGATTCCAGGATGCTGGGATCATGACCTGAGCCGAAGGCAGCCGCTTAACCAACTGAGCCACCCAGGCGTCCCCAGATGTTAAATTTCTTTAAAGTTTTCTGATTTTATCCTAGATACAAATTCTACCTCTGGAGTTTAATTGGATGAATACTTAGCAATATGGGAATAAACTCAGCCAAGTATATTTTGGTTGGGAGAGGAGTCAGAGTGGAGGAGAAAAAAGACAGGGTTTAGCATAAGTAAAAGTACATTTTTTCCTATGTAGATTGATCACAATAAAATGCAGTAGACAGGAAGTTGTAGAAGTAGCTAATAACCCTAATAAATATATCTACCATTTTTACATAACCTTTTAAAAAATATATTATTTATTTATTTATTTGACACAGAGAGAGAGAGAGAGAGATCACAAGTAGGCAGAGAGGCAGGCGGGGGGCAGGGAAGCAGGCTCCCCGCTGAGTAGAGAGCCCAATGCGGGGCTCTATCCCAGGACCCCAGGATCACGACCTGAGCTGAAGGCAGAGGCTTTAATCCACTGAGCCACCGAGGGGCCCCCATAACCTTTTCTATTGAAAGTTAAAAACTATTTGTGCATGTTTTTTAGGAGAGAAATTGGGTTACTTAGGGAGTTACTAGCAAGTGTTTTTTTAAAATTAGGTTTTGTGGTGTTTTTAAAATTTAGTGAGCATCTTCATGAAATGAAAACTTTATGATAGCAACTGAAACATAAATTGTGGGGGCACCTGGGTGGCTCAGTTGGTTAAGGATCCAACTCTTGATTTTAGCTCAGGTCTTGATGCCATAGTCATGAAGTCAAGCCCCAGTTTGGGCCCCATGCTGAGTGTAGAGTCTACTTAAAAAAAAAAGAAAGAAAAATGTAAATTGTGCTTAGAATCTCATAATTCACTTTCAAATCTTCACATACCATGTAAAACTCAGAAATTGTACTCCTACAAATCATTGCCCTAGAATTAATTGTTGCAGCCCTTCTTTTTGAATCCTCAAAAGATGTCCCATAATTCCTTTAATAAATTGTTTCACCATAAAATAAAAAACACCTGTAAACTTTTTTTTTAATGTCAGAGCATGACATGTTATACCATGTTAAACTCTGTGGAAATTTCCCCTTTCTTTCATAATGGTATATATATTTAAGCAAAGAGAAAGTCTATAAGGGGGAAAAATAATTAGGAAGATGGCAGGTAGAAACACTATGCTAAATAAAAAGTTCTTTGGGTTTGTTAAAGAGTTCTTTTAAGTTTCTCTTCGTCATAACCATCCATGGCTATTTTATCAGATTGTTATGCAGCTGTACATATTAACGTTTAAAAACTACCAATATAAAGGATCCATGATACCTAAGCCTGTTACCATTTATTTATTCACTTAGCAAAAATTATCTGCTCTTATACAAAGAATTGTATTTGGCATTCTTGTATTTGATATATTTAAGCAATAAAAGTTCTTAATGACCTTTTCTGAATTGGGCCCCCACATTTATAGTTATATAAACTAAGGAGATTTAAATGACTTTTTCCAATCAAAGATGATTTTCTCATCTAACTCAGATTATTAATTGATTTTCTTAAGTGTAGTATTCAGTTTCCTTCCTACATTTGTACATTCTTGAGGCCTTCTATAAGTTGTCTCTTTCTATGTGAGAGGTGGCTGTATTTATTGGTGTGTGACACATTTATGACATTTAAAAGATTTGTGGCATACTTTTTGACCTTTGAGTGAAAATTGTTATATAACTGTCACTTGTCATTATGGGAACATCCAGCTGTGAAAAAAGGTTTTAAATATAATCAAGTACTCCTACTTAGAACAAAATCATGTATTCCTTTGTTGTGAATAAGAAGTTTTAGCGATTATAGCTTGTATCCTATTAAGCATGTACTTGTTGGAAGTTTTGTGTTAAATTAGTCTCTATGATTGGAAATTCTGTTCACCCTTCCACTCTGACAGGTCAGCATTATGCTGTGTTATAGTTGTCCCAACACACCACAGGGTTTGTTCCATGCATTTAGACAACAACAATACCTTCACTGATCAATAGGAAATTATAACAGAGATTATACAGGAACACATCATATTTAGAGAGGAAAATGAAGAGAGTGTAGGTGGACCTTCAGTCTGCATGAAAGTCTTCAAAGATAATAATGGCAGGAAAATATAGGGTAACAATTCCTATATATAATATATATATATTATATATATAATATATATAAATATTCCTATGCTATTTACTCTCTCCTTTCTTTTCTCTGGTAGAGCTTCTGCTCTCTTTAAAGCTTCAGGTGGCATGAAGGAAAACTACCATTTGACCTAAGTGAATAAAAACAATTCTAGAATGTTCCATCTTTAGTTTTTTCTTGCAGCTATTGCTGTCCTGCCTAGAGTGGGTAGGGGACAAATCTTGAAGAAAATAATTGCTGGAGGAAATGAAAGAGCCAAAAGAATTATCCAGATTTCTGTTTATTTTTATATTTTTCTTCCCATCTCAATCTTATTTACCTCCACAGCATGATGGGTACAATCTTATTTACCTCCACAGCATGATGGGTACATTTCTTACTGTACCAGGTCATAAGGTAGAGTATCCACACAGGGGAAATTCCTACTGTCCTCCTCCTATCAGAGATATTACAATTAATCCCACAAAGTACCTATTAAATGATGTTCTTTGGCAGTCCCTCCCTGCACACCACCATGCCATTTCTGTTGCTCTATTGTGGTCCAATACAGTTGGCATTAACCACATGCGGCTAGTGGTCGCTGTATTGGACAACACAAACATAGAAAGTTTTCATTTTCACAGACAATTCTTCTGAACACCTCTGCTCTAAGGGAACCTAAGGGAAATATGTTGACATAGAGTACCCTTGTAATCATCACTCACTATTTCTCGGTATGGGAATCCTCTATTGGGAACTATCTCCCCCAACCCTATCATCCATATAGGTCCCATGGGGACTGCTTTATTCTTCTATGATCCTGTCATTGTGGCCACAAAGGATCTTTTTTTTTTTTTGCACCTGACCCAAGCTGGGTCAATTTTAGTATCTGGCCTCCTGGTTGGTCTGGGGCAGGATACTTTATTTAAATAATGCTTAATGACACCCCACCTTTTTTTTGAATTTATGGACTTGGACTCCAGAAAGTTGGCAGAATCTATGAACCATAGAGGTTGGAATTTCTCAAGGGTCATATTTTCCACCATAGGTATAAATGAAGCCAACATGCAGAGAGGGGTAAAGAAAAGAGGCAGATTCAGGTATGCAAGTCGAGATGATACTGTGGCCCAGCTTTATTTCTATACTTATAGCTTTATAATTAACTTTCCATTTTCCTTAAGCTAGTTTAAGCTGAGTTGCTCTCATTGGCAAAGTTACCAGAGCAAATATCTAATATTATAACTGTTTCCATGACATTATGATTTATGAAAGAAATACAATATTAATGGTTTTAACTAGATTTTTCATTAGATTCTTATATCCAGCTACATCTCAGATAATTGCAGCTGCTAACAAAACTTAAAGTTTAAAAATGTCTCTCTTGCTCAAAGACTCAAAATCCCTGAGTAACATAATTTAATGCCTACTAAATTTTCCAAAACATATTTTTATATAAGTAATTGTTAAGTCTCCACTTCTATATATGCAACTATATATTGCTAGACAGTATTTTTTTTCATTCTTTTAGTGACTTTGGTTTTTTCAATTGAATGGCTTAAGTTAAATTTAAAAAGGTTCCAACTTTAAAAATAATTTGCTTCTAAAGAGTCAATTGGGAACTTTTACAAATAGGAATACACTTTTCCATCAAGATATTATTGCTGTTAATAGTGGTAGGTGATTTTGTTGGGATATGAATGCTACTTAACTAATGCAGGTGAAGTAACTTTTCACTTTCCCTTTGAGTTGGCTTTTCCACATAATTCACTCTCAGTACTTTCTTTCCTAATGTTTTAGCCACACCACTGGAATACATAAGCTTTGTTGCCCTCCTAAAAGTCAACTATCATTTTAAATACTATTTCTGTGAAATATTAAGCTGAACCTTAAAATACCAAGAACATATTTATATTTCTGAATCACAAGAAAGGGAATTACTCTGACTTCTTATATTTTTCTTTTCCCATCTCAACCCTTATCTCCATAACACATGGTAGGGAAATTGGGTAGCTGCTTGAACCACATGTTTGGAAACTATTTGGTAAATAATTTATTAATAAAGAAGAATGAAGAATTTAAAATGCAGTTCTTAAATATCCCCTAGAGCATAAAGATATATAGACTAAACACAGTTTAGAAGTATAAGGTCAAAATTGGAAAAAATGTCAATAGGTAGGAAGGGTAATTAATAAAATGTAAAACATTTAAATTAAAATTGACACCCCCAAAATTAAAAGTATCAAACCCGTAGTATACTCTAGAAATAAGAGAATATATGCATAAGAAGATAAATCTCAATTCCAAGTGGTCACTAAGCAAACTTAGCAGCTATATGAAATGTTGGGAAGTTAAGGTAAAGCATGTGTTATTGTTTATGACTACTCTCATAGAAAACTTCCAGTTAGAAGTGTGGAGAGCACCGTTTTTGTTTTTGCTTTTTTTTAAAGGTAATGTTGTCAGGGGGAGTTCTGTATTCTAATCTGAGGGAAAATGTCAGCAGTACTGAGTAGCTTTCATCTAAATTCCTGGATTTGACAAGTTTGAAACTCAAGTTCACTACACATACATAAATTAATTTTCTGAGCAAACTGTGGTGATTTTAACCTGGGTATGGAAGCTCATATAACTTCGTCATATAAACAGTAACTTGTGTGTTGGCGATGAAGTAACAATTAAGTTTTTCTAGCTTCATATATGAAATTCTAAAAGAGATTGAACAATTAGATTACTCAGAGCCAGCCAGAAACCATGAACTCAGAACTGTCAGTTTCAAGTTCAAAGTCATGCTTTGGACTTCAAGACTTTTTAAAAGATGGTACCTGGAGAACACATCTTTGGCACAATACATATTTTACCTGCATCTCACAGAAATCTATGGTAAACACACACACACAGAGCTTTCGTGAAATACAGACATTTAAATATTTTCTGGGTCAAATTCATTTATTCCTTCAATAAAGCTTGCAACCAGCTTTTAGCACAGTGCCTGGTTCAATAGATATTCACCGAACTAATGAAAATGATGAAGAATGAATGATTATTGAGCATAAGCTGTGACTGAGGGAGAGATTATATAAAAGCAATGGAAGACAGTTTCTGCTCTAGATTTACAGTCCAACCTCACTTACATAAGTGCAAAATCTTGTCTTCTTTGTGTCGTCCCCAATATAGCTAGGGGACCTAGCATGCACTAGGAGTTAGCATTTTATCTGCATGGTAGAATCACTAACTCCCGTTCCTCAGTGTTGGTGATTATCCGGATCCTCAGGGTTACCAAACGAAGTTGTGAGTTGGGTAAATGGTTGAGTGTTTCAGGTACCTCAGGCAAAAATTAAGGGGCCAGTTGTTGCTGTGTTCCAAGTTGGCCTGTGACTATTCATGACACCCACAGGTTTGCAAATTTAAAATCTGTCAAAATCTGTCAAAATCTGCCCCTACTTTTGTATAGCCTCAAATGTGTGTTCATAATGTGTAGATGTCAACTCACATTTCTTCCAAGGGGAAAACTAAGCTCAGGGTGGTGACAAGTTTTGTCAGGAATTTGTGTGAATGTGTGCACACACATTCATGTGTTTACCATAGATATCTATGGGATGCAGGTAAAATAAGTATAGTGCCAAAGATATGCCCCCCTAGAGAGAGAAAGTGAGAGTGAGGGAGGGAGAGCGAGACAGAGACTGAGGCTGCTGTCCTTAGGATGCCTTTCTCCTGTTTGGTTTTTGCCAGCTAGCTATCTCTTCACCACACAGAGAGATCTGAGGCCAATACTTGGCTGACTCAGGCAAAGCAAAACAAAACCAAAACAGACCTTCAGATCACCGAAATAAGGAGTCATTGGGTGGGAATCCCTGAACCCAGTCTTCAAGTGGGAGACCTGTCCATGGTCCTGACCACGTCTTTTTCCCTGCTCGCCTCCTTCGTCGACTACGGATGCTGCCAGCACCCGAGGAGCGGACGCCTCCGCCGTGGTCCAGGGCCCCGGGAAGCCCCGGGCCGAGCAGGTCAGGGCCGCCCGCACATGCTCAGTGCGCCCGCTCTCAGGCGCGGGCGCCCGGGCTCCCCGGACTGGGCACCTGTTTTGAATCCCGGCGCGAGGCTCTGTGGGGGTGGCGAGGTGGGGGCGGGGCGGCGTCACGTGCTGGCGACAGCGGCAGCGGCCGGGGAAGGTTCCATTTCTTCCGAGGCCAGCAGTCGGGCGCACGGGGGGCCCCTCCTCCGCCCCGCCCCAGCCCGCCCCGCCCGCGGCTCCCCTCCGGGCCGCGCAGCCTGGCGTTTGCGGGGCCGGCCCCGCCCCTCTGGCTGGAGGACTCGGCGCGTCCTCAGCCCGCACGCCCGCTCGCCGCCCCCGCCATCCAGTTGGTGCGGTCCATGGCGAGCACATCATGGCGATTGAAGGTAAGTGGAGGCCGGCCGCGGTGTGGGAGGAGGGGGAACGCCCAGAGAGCCAGGCTCCCAGGCGCCCCGGAGGCCGTGGCGCGGGTGGGGCACACGCCTGCGGGCGGGGAGCGGGCGGCGGAGGCGCAGGGGTCCCGACAGCGTCTCGGGAGACGGCTGGGCGGAGCGGCGCCGCGGCTTCGCCGGCTAGCTCGCTCCCGTCCCGGCGGTACTGTCGGCCTCAGCCCGTGGCCCGGCGCGGGGAGGAGCGGGTCCGCCTGACAGGTGCCGTGCCTGGCGGCGCCGAGTACAGCTCCGGTGCGGCCCTGCGGAGCCCGCGGGACGGGCTGGGGGACTTAGGGACTGCGGGGCGTTCCCTCTCCTCTGTGCTCCCTTCCCCACACCCCTGCTCCCGCGGTACCCTCCTTGCTACCAAACTGGGAGTCCAGTTTTGCTGTCCCAGTCGTAACCCTTCTTAGTCCCTTCTCTGGAGCTGATGCTGGGTTGCACTCTCCGTCCATACCCTTCTGTTTGCTGTTGTAGGGGGCCAGGAAATTTGGGATGAGGTTAATTTCCTCAAGCGTCCCTCCCCCCGCCCCAGCACTCAAAACTGCTTTTTTTTTTTATCCCCTAAGAAAGAGAAGTAGATACATCTGAAATAACAAACGCACACTTAGACTCCTGCATGTATTATCAGTCCACTAAGTGTTAGAGTGTCAACAATGCTCAGTATTTTCAAAAAGTAGCTTAGTATTTACTGCCCAGCCAGAGAAGGTAGTTGGCATCAGAGTATATTTTCCTCTTGTGCCAAAAACATCTTTCTGGGATGAAGTGTCTCTATTTTGCTTTGTTTTTAAGGAGATATTGTGAAAATTAACACCACACGTCTAGGATATTTATGTGAAATACTGCAGCATCTTCCAGCCCCTGTGAGACTCTTAGCTTAACTCAGTGAAAGGAGTTTGTAATATTTACCTGTATGGGCGCACGTGTGTACAGATTCACATCATCTAGTACCTCTGGTATATCATCATTAGCTTAAATTTTATGTGTCTTCCTCCTAAGTAAAACTTTAAAGAGGACTTCCCATCTTGATGACTGGCTAATCACCGGTAGCATGTATCTCTGGGGGTTCCTTTTTGTCAGATGGTGTGGTCTTCAAAATAACTGGAGCTGTGTGTTTATTTTTATTTTGTTACCTTAAGGGATTGATTACCTGTTATATGCAAGACACACATTCAGACACATTGTAGATAACTACTTTAGCTAACCTGGTGGAAAGCACTTGGGAGCAAGATATACTTATAATCTTTGATATTCCTGTTATCCAGAGTGGTACTTTCAAACTCTCTTCCTTACTGTGCTTTTAACTAGAGGTTAAAAATACAGAAACCACATCCACTGATTAATGTTTTGTACTTTATTTCTACAACCGATTTGTTGTAGTATTTCCTAATGATGTGGTAAAGCTAAAAAGTTTATGCAGAAAGTGAGGAAGAATTAGCCAGATAGCATCTGGATCTAACCCTGTAACTTTTAATTTCTTGAAATATTTTACATTTTTTTCTCTTTTTCTCAGTCCTCTCCTCCCTCCCTGCCCTGCGCAGTTAAATGTGATCGTTTATGTCATTATGTGAGCCTGTGGCCCGGCTGATGATATGTGATCATTTATTTATAACAACTGATGGCTTTTTGCTCTGCCTACTACTACTTACACGTTTAAAGAACAAGATTTTTGAAATTTTCTCAAATTTCAAGAGATTCTTTTGTGTTTCAGATATTCACATCAATAACGCAAGCATTCGTTAAAGTTTTCATTAATATAAAGAAGTTGAATTATATGTTTCTAGTTTGGTAAAGAGACTAAAGTTAATATCGGCATTTCAGATAAAGATATTGGGTCAGGTTAATCTAACTGTTCTGTTTTTCACATATCAGAGCCCATTCTTTATACATACCATTCTCTTGCTGTGTTATGAAGTGAATTGAGCTCTGGATGAGGACTTTGTACTAGGCACATCTTAGAATTTTAGGGGCCCAAGGGGGCATCTCATTCAAACTTCTTCCCAGTGAAGTGGCTCATAAAGCATTCAGTCCCTTTCACCTGTTAGTTCAGCAGCCTTATTGAGCACTAGCTGTACTCAGTGTTCTGTGCGATTCTGTGGGGCCATAAAGATGCCTTAAGAGCATACTCCTTCCCTCAAGGCGCACATGTTCTAGTAGGGGAGACCGATAATTTTAGCCATGCAATTGTAATATAGTACGAACAACAAAAGATGAATCATCTTTTGTATAAAAACATTCAATGGCATATGAATTCAATGAAAATCTACCATTCAGGAACTTCTATCTACTTATCCTGGGTCTGCCTTCTGGAGCAATAAATTAGAAGTCCACTCTTCCCTGTGTGTATGGCATCCCTTCTACCATTTGAATACCGTGCTTGAACATTTTCTGTTGTAGACAAAATATCCAATTCTTCCTCTGGATGATGTGTAGTTGTATGTTTTAAAGTTTGAAATATGGTAGTGAGCCATTTCATTCCAAATGTATTGTCAAGTAACATAGCCTTTCTGGAACTGCATGTTGGCTCAAGATGAGGTTGAAACCAACCAAAACCACGGAATCTCTTCCAGCTGGACTACTTTAAAATCAGGTGTCTTCAATCCCTTGCATAGCAGATCAATCAGAACAAATCATTTGTATCTGTTAGGCATGTTTTCTTCAGCTGTAGCCCAACATTTTACCCCTTTAGTTTAGATTTTTAAGTAGTAAGGGTTACTTTTATTTCCTCCTCTATGTAAAACCCATATTTTACATAAAAATAATCGTTCATTTCCTCCTTTAATCAGACAGGTCACTGCTAATCAGGACTTCAGACAAATATAAGATGGTCGTGTTATCACATTGATCTAATGTAATTCCAGTTAGAGGTGAAGAAGTTCGCCCTATCTTAGGTTAAGATACAATTTTGAGAAAGCATTTTGGAATATTGACTAGTTTACAGAGCCTTATTGTTACCCTAGAGGTTCAGTGATAACCAGGTTGGGAATCATTGTTCTACCCAAGCCTGTCAAGACTTATAGTTGACATCCAGTGTATTAACTCTGTTAATGTTGGCCTCTGTCAATCAGACATTGTTAACCATTTCCTATTTTTTTTAATTTTCTCCTCCTCTCTTGATTACCTACTTTTTAGTCTTCTTTTCATCTACATTGCCTAATGTTCTTTGTGTTTCCATTCTTAACCCTGTTCTCATCCTCTTTACATACTGCTGTAATTGCACACGTTGAGTAATTTTATAATTGCTTGTTTGTAATTTGTCTTCCCTGTCAATTCCTGGAGAGTAATGTCTTATTTTTTTACTCCTTATATTTTGTGCAGTATCTAAATATAGTACATACCGAACAAACATTTTTTGAATTGTTATAATGGAATTCTCTACATTAGCTACATTGATTGCATCCATTCCCCAGGTATATTTGACCCAAAACCTGCCATTCAGTAACTTCTATCTATCTGCTCACCTCAGTTCTGCTTCCTGGAGCAATAAATTAAAAATGCAGTATTTTTTTTTAAAAGATTTCTTATCTTAGAGAGAGGGAAAGAGTGTGCGCACACATGGGGGGCGGTGGTCAGAGGGAGAGAGAAGATCTCAAGTGGAATCCCTGCCAAGACAGAGCCTGACTCAGGGGCTCAGTCCCACAACCCTGAGACCATGGCCTGAGCCAAAATCAAGAGTCAGACACTCAACCTACTGAGCCACTCTAGACCCCGAAATGTGTGCTATTAACACTTATAATGAGAACCAAGTGTTGTATGGAAGTGTTGAATCGCTGTGTTATATACCCAAAACTGATATTACACTGTATGTTAACAAACTGAAATTTAAATAAAAACTGGAAAAAAATAAAAGTGCATTATTAATAAAAGTACACAGAATTTTCGTAATTTTCAGACAGTAGCTAGATATCTTGCATGTTCCACAGCAATCCAAAATATTTAGTTTGGGACATTCAGAATGTCCCAAACTGAAGTTGTCACCCCAGCCACCAAATCCAGTTTCTGTACTCCCCACTCCATGCAGATTTACTGAGTGGTATTTTTAAATAACCAGGTATCTGAGCTAGAACTCTGGAAATCACTCCCCCTTCTAGATCAGTAAGTCCTGCCAAGTCTGCATCTCAATGATGCTTAGGGCTTCCACTTAAGTTTTTCCCCCTCTCATTAAGAGGCTTGTATTAGTTTTCTAAGCTAGTTTTGTTTTGTTAGCACTAGTTTTGGGTTCCTTCCAACCCATTTTCTGAATTCTTGGTAGTTTTCTTTGTAAAATGCAAAACTAGCATTTAAATCCTCAGGATAGAGATCTTTAATGATCTGCTCTGTGCTCGTCCTTGATTCAGTCCGCGTCTTTCTGACCCTTCCGTAAGAGCATCAGAACACTCTTTGCAAAACTTTCTTGCTGAAGTAAAAAGAATCTACCTTTATTGTTACTGTGCTGTATATTTGACCATCTAATCTCTCTGAGTAGTATTTTTTTTAAGTTGTAAGAGACTATATTAGAAGGAATTTGTGTGTGTAAATATATGTGTGTACGTATTTTTATTCATAAAGGCACTTTGTAGTTTACCACATACTTCCACATTTGTATTTTTTTAATCATCAGTACAATTCTGAGGTGCTCTTGAAGACTTGGGACTCTAAGATTTCCAAGGCAGAATTTGGACTTTTGAAATATTGAATTAAAAACCCAGTACAAACCTATCCCATTACGAGTGCTGAGGGAGAACATCACACTCCTTTCCTGCTTTCCCTGTTACTGTTGGAAAGAGATCATTGGGACGTAAGGGAGGATGATAGGATGAGAAAGGCCGGCCTGTCCACAGTCTGTGGCAGAGGGAGGCGATTTATTGAAACTTTTTTTTTTTTGAGGATTTACAGTTCATTTCAATCCATAACATCCCTAAAAAGGATGTTTTGACTTTCCCCAGGAATAAAATTTTTAACGCTTTGCAGAGATTTTGCACAAAGTTAGATAAGCAGTATATTTGTTCAGAGACCTCTCTGTAAGTACTTTGGAGGACTTTATCTATTTATGGGTCGTCTTCTAATTCACTAAACAAAATTAGTAAAAAGGAGGGAACAGTAGAGAAACATTTGAACTAAGAAACATTTCAGTTTTTGTTGTTTTAGGTAATTTTAGAATGGGACGATGCCTGCCATTGTAGAAAGCAAGAGAACCGCATGATGACTTATTTCTTTATTGAGTAATGCTGTTGGCATTATTGCTTTCTTTAAAGTGATTATAATGTTTGTCCATAGCATATGTGTAGTAGCGCAGTAGAGTGTCTTCCTGGATTTGATTTCCATTTAGCTGACTTCATTCTTTCCTCCCACTCCCCAATCCTGCCTCGTTTATACCTAACGTGAAAGGGCCCGTACAGGGAAAACCTCAGATCGAACAAACTGCTATCAGTAAAACATTCGAAACTTTTGAGTAAGGTAATTATATGCATATTTGGTATGTCTATGCAGTAAAATTTTAACTGAAACCTAACAATTTGGAACCCTTGATTTACCTTTTTTAAGGAGGAAATAGTGACAATACAGTAAACTGTCATCAGGAATTTATTTAAAAACAAACTTCTAGGATTCAAATGTGCATTCAGAACATTTTCTTTCACATTTTAGAGCTGTAGTAGAATTGATATTCACAGTAATATTCTGAATCATCAGGAGACAATATTTTAATGAAAAATTATCTTCAGTATTCTGAACTTACTAATGTAATAATGCATATTAATAGCTTTAACAAATTATCTGGTGCAGCAGTCAAAACAAAAGGTGTTCTCATTTAGCTAGAAAATTAAATTAAGTAGAATACCTTTTTATGAGCATATATTCAGAGTTTTAGGGTATTATCTTAACAAGCTTCTAAGCAGTCCACAACATAATTAACTCAAAAACCAAATTAAAAGTTGCTCAGAAGTAGGGAAATGGATTATGTTTATGAACAGTAAGTTTACTTTTGTAAGATAAAATTTGTACCTCTTGGAAAAAGTTGTTGAATAAATTCATAGGAATTTATATGGATCAAAAGCTAATACTGTATTTAGCACATGGTTTGCAGATTATAGAGAACTCTAAGATATTGTTATGAAAAGAGATATAATTGGTTATTCTGTGTGATGCCAGAGTGGTGGCAAGTATGTTTCTCAAAATTCAGTCTATTGTATAGGCATATTATACATAAAATGAGCTTGTAAGAGTAAGTACAGAAAGGACTTATTCAGATTAACTCTAGTTATTACACAGCAACAACTAAAAAGTAAAGGAATTCTAATTTGGAGGGTTAACTCCCAGGTGACTGGAGGCCTAAAAGATTTTTTTTTTTTTTTTTTTAAGAAAAATTCTCAAAAGGGGCACCTTGGTGACTCAGTCAGTTAAGTGTTGGCTTTTCAGCTCAGGTCATGTCCCAGAGTCCTGGGATCAAGCCCCGCATTGGGATTCCTGCTCAATAGGGAGTCTACTTCTCCCTCTCCTTCTGCTCCCCTGCTCATGCTCTCTCTCCCTCTCAAATACATTAAAAAAAAAAAAACTTGAAAAGGAAAAATTCAAAAAAGAGCACAAATTGAGGACTATAAGAAGATTGACTTTTATTTAGGAATATTTTCATAGGAGAGTGTTTGAAATTAACTGACAAGTAATACTGTAGAAGAGAAGAAAACATACACAATCTTTTCTGTCTCTAGGCTTAAGTCCAAGTTTTCTTTGAATTTCATGTTCTACTTGTGAGGAATGCAAAGGGAATTAACATTTTTTGGGTACTCGTCATGGGCCCGGCATCATCTATCCATCATCTTAGTCATGGAGAGCAGATGCATGGCGAAGCTGCTTCTCTTGACTGCAGCAGACATCTGTTTTGTTAAAGTATCTTTTCCATATCTCTTCCCTACCCATGTGGACTTGGTTTTAGCATTCCTCTCAACATTGCCTTCCACCCCCATTCCAGCAGCTACTTTTCTTTTTTTTTTTTAATTTTTATTTTTTTAAAATTTCTTTTCAGTGTTCCAGAATTCATTGTTTATGCACCACACCCAGTGCTCCATGCAGTACGTGCCCTCCTTAATACCCACTACCAGGCTCACCCACCCTCCCACCCTCTCCCCTCCAAAACCCTCAGTTTGTTTCTCAGAGTCCACAGTCTCTCATGGTTCATCTCCCGCTCCGATTTCCCCCAACTCACTTCTCTCCATCTCCCCATGTCCTCTGTGTTATTCCTTATGCTCCACAAGTAAGTGAAACCATATGATAATTGACTCTCTCTGCCTGACTTATTTCACTCAGCATAATCTCTTCCAGTCCTGTTCATGTTGATACAACATCCTTTCTGATGGAGGCATAATACTCCATAGTATATATGGACATATCTTCCTTATCAATTTGTCCATTGAAGGACATCTCAGCTCTTTTCCACAGTTTGGCAACTGTAGCCATTGCTGCTACGAACAGTGGGGTACAGATGACCCTTCTTTTCACTACATCTGTATCTTTGGGGTAAATACCCAGTAATGCAATTGCAGGGTCATAGGGTAGCTCTATTTTTAATTTCTTAAGGAATCTCCACAGTGTTTTCCAAATTGGTTGGCTACTTTTAATCCCCGGAACTGGTATACTAAAATGAAAGCTATTTTCCATCTGGGGTTACTATTATTACTACTCAAGTGAATTTAGTTACTTTTCTTTTTTCTTCTAAGTACAAGGTTCACAAAGAAAATACTAGGTGACACTGTCTTTAAAAATGAAGCTTGGCGGTGCCTGGGTGACTCAGTTGGTTAACCATCTGATTTCAGCTCAGGTTATGATCTCAAGGTCCTGCTCAGCAGGAAGTTTTCTTGTCCCTCTCCCTATATACGTCTGTACCCTTACCCCACCGATACACTTGCTCGCTCTCTCTCAAATAAGTAAATAAAATCCTAAAAAAAAAATTGAAGACTGGCTCAGTTCAGAAACCATGATCTTTCTGTAACATTTTGCTCTTAGAGATTATTCCAGGGCGTCTGGGTGGCTCAGTGGGTTAAAGCCTCTGCATTTGGCTCAAGTCATGATCCCAGAGTTCTGGGATCAATCCCCACATTGGGCTCCCTGCTGAGCTGGGAGACTCCTTCCCTTCCTCTCTCTCTTCCTACCTCTCTGCTTACCTTTGATCTTTGTCAAATAAATAAATAAAAATCTTTTTAAAAAATTGAGATTATTCCTTGAATAACTTAATTAGGGTCAAAACTGAAAGGTATCTAGAGATTAGTGACTGTGGTCTAAATGGATTAAATTGATTGTGGGAGGAGAGTTGGCAGCATTAATAGGAAACATTTACTATTTCATGCCTATTATAGCATAGATGTCTGCTTAAGAATTAACTGTAACAGAGTTATAAGTGACACAGTTTAATTCTTGACCACTTTAATGCATATGTTTCAGTGACATCTTTAGATAAGGTAGAATTTAAGGTTTTTTTTTTTTAAGATTTATTTACTTTTTTAGAGAGACAGAGTATGAGTTGGGGGGAGGGGAAGAGAGACTGGCAGGCAGACAAGACTGAGGGAAACAGATTCCTCACTGAGCTAGGAGCCTGAAGCAGAGCTTGATCCCACGGCCCTGAGATCATGACCTGAGCCGAAATCACGAGTTGGATGCTTAACCCACTGAGCCACCCACGTGCCCCAAATTTAAGGTATTTCTAAAGTAGCCTTGTGGTGTTTGAGAAGAAATTAATAGAGCCTGTAAATTGTAGTGACTTCATTTATTGGTCAGAATTTACATGGTAGAAAAAATAAAGTCAATTTTAAAAAGGACTCCTAGTAGAAAAAATGAAGTCAATTTTAAAAAGGACTCCTAGTTCCATTTTAAATAAACTAAGTCTTTAGGTTTAATTCCGTTTTTGTATACCTGGGTGTATTTTGACGGGACTGTAACATCACTGCACATTTCCTTCTGTAGGCATATGGAAAATTACATACATTATAAATCCCTACGACCATCCCCCCCAACCCCTGCTTAAAAAGAAAGTCCCATTTCCCAGGTACACTCTCAGTCATGTGCATCCATACACACATGTACACATTCATAACATGTCTGCGTGTGCCCACACACATTGATTTCTTCTTAAACTGTGTACTTAAGGCCAAGTGTAGAGGATTCTGCTGGTATACATTATGCTCCTACATGGGTTTGCCTGAGGGAAAAGATGGTAACTGTGACTAAGCTTGTCATTTTCTATTTCTCATTTCCATGTTACTGAGATGATTATTTCAAGAGCAAGTCTGGTATTATCTCTAAGAATAGTTTTGAGAAACTGACTTTTATTTAAATTACCTTAAAGGATTAGAAAACTATTTCATAATTTTTTTTCATAAAATAAAGAAAAGTCTATTTTTAAATTACTTTCTATAACAATCCTAGGGTCCTAATTATTTTTTCTGACAATAAACTAGTGACCCTGGGCAACTTAATGTTTAGTGCCTCAGTTTGTTTATTCTAATGAGCTAGACAACTTTATTTCCGACTTCTGATAGTTTTTCATATTCTGTTCTCTTATGGTCTCCCAAGTTTTCATTAGTGTTAATATGTTTGCAGTAAATCTGATGTGTGAAAAATTGTATTTATATAAGTGTTCATTTGAGGATGATTATTCATTTTAGTAGAAGACTTTGCTTTTTCTAAAGAGACTGACTAATTTATTACTTTAAATAATCATTCCCCCAAATTGGTTCAGCCGCTGTGGAAACCAGTATGGTAGTTTCTTAAAAAATTAAAAATAGAACCCCATAAGATGCAGCAATCCCCCAGCTGGGTACATAGCTAAAGGAAATGAAAAAAATATATTGAAGAGATATCTGTGCTTCCATGTTTATTGCAGTGTTATTCACAACAGCCGAGACACAGCCCAAGTGTCCGTCAGCGGAGGAATGGGTAGAAAGGTGGTATATGTATATACAATGGAATATTATTCAGCCCTAAAAAGATGGGAGTCCTGCCATTTGTGACAACATAGATGAACCTTGAGGGCATTATGCTAAGTGAAATAAGTCAGACATGAGTGCCAGTATATGGTATCACTTAAATGTGGAATCTAAAAAAAGCTGAACTTGTAAAAACAGAGAGTGGAATGGTGATTACCAGGGTCTGGGAGAGCTGGGGGAATTGGGAAGATGTTAAGGGTGAAAACTTGCAACGGGTAGATAAGTAAGTCCTGGCAAGCTAATGCACAGTACAGTGGTTATAGACAACGATACTATGTTGTAAACTTAGAAGTTGCTAAGAGACTGGATCTTAGTTGTGACTACCACACACAAGAAATGATAATTCTGTGATGCCGTAGAGGTGTTAGCTAAGGCTATGGTGGTAATCGTAACGAGATATATAAATAACAGATCAACGTGTATACCTTAAACTTACGCAGTGTTCTGTGTCAATTCTAACTCAATAAAAATGATCAGTAATCATTTTTCTATGCACTTGATTTGCATATTTGTTATATACTTATAGAAACTATCACAATGTGCACTTTAAATATCTTACAATTTTATAAGTTCAGCTATACCTCAATAAAGCTGAAATTTTAAAAAATAATCATTCCCCTGTGCATTATACTCTTAAAATCAGTAAGCCATTTTCTGAATTGCTACCATATCTAAGTCAGGATATGCCTACTTTGACTTGCCTTTTGCTTACAAATTTGACTCATTTGAAAACTTTTCAGACTTATTTTTAGAGATTTTAGAACAAGGCATGAAGTTTGTACAAAGTTCACTGTATCTCTGATTGAAAAAGTATTTAAGCCTTTTGACTCCCAAACATATTCATTAAAACCTATACATTTAACATAGAGGATGCATATTTTTTCCTTAACACTCTTAACTGGTCTCCGAAAGGATTGGGGACAAAAGGAATATTGATTTCAATGTCCAATAATAAAGTTTATTTAACCTTCTGTGTTTCTTTTGTACTTTTAAAAGGAAGGTTTTATTCCTAGGAAGAGTAGAGCTCAATCAATCTCTTTTTTTCTAGTTATGTGATTTTTGTGCGTACTTTGACAAATTTGACAATTATAAATTGACTCTATAAATTTAAAAATATAGTAATTCCTTGACTTAGCTTTTTATTTATGAAGTTCTTTCATTTGATATAGATAAATTGAATACTTTTAAAAATGGGAGTTAGCTTTCATGGTCATTTTGTAGTTTTGAGGAAAATCTTATATAATATTTTTATTGTTACTATTAATACTAAGCCTATAAAAAGCCAGGCACTTATATTTAAGATTAGTAGTGTATGCCAAGACCTAACCAATTTACATTAAATATGGGGAAAGTCCAGATTTAATTACAGGCTTTAAAAAGTACAGTCTTACTAACATGAATTAAGTACATGAGGCAAACTGCGTTATACTTCAAGTGTTATCTTCTGGAGAATAGGCCTTAATGACCATATAAGAAATATTTTTATGTGGCCTCTGAAAACATCAGTGATGGCATTAGTTTATGTTATAGTTATGTTATTGTTAATTATATGATTCTTCCAAATTTCTTGAAAATAGTTTCTTCTGTAATTCGGTAAATTTCCTCTTTCTGGTTTTTTATTAGGTTCTTAGTATTAAAGCTATGTGGTGTACAGTTGTAGCTCATTCTTGCCCTTCAGTAAGTGATCAGTGGTTGCCCATTGGTAATATTCCAGTCAGTAAGGTCTCAGTGCATTTACACGGATGTTTGCTGAATGATGGTTGTTTCATAATCATCGTTTTAGGTTAGGTATTTCTTCTTGCTAAGTCTCTCTTCCTGATAACCAGTGATTAGTTTGTTGTGTTGATAATAATCACAAACCTGGCATTGTTACAACCAAGTTGGAATACAGATCTAACCTACTTTAGTGATAGAAATACTGTTTTATAGTTTTTTAGCTTGCTTCTCAGATGACCTACTTTTTTTAGTGGATATCATGGCTTTTACCTCTCATGTTACTTCTGTAAGCTATCTCTATTTTTATAAGTGTTATAAGATATACACTTAACTGTTCATAACTGTTCATAATCTGTAATGAGCTAAGATTAAATTATTTAATATTTCTATTATGCAAAGTTTAAACATAATTCATAGCATAATTATAAGGTCATGCATATATAGAACACTACAGAGTTTCATTTAGTTTGCATTCATATAAAACAGTGGCATTATGTTTCAGAGTAAAGGAAATGCCTATTTCTATAGAGACTAATATTATTTTTATTTACTTTTTTTATTACTTTTATAATAGAGTAATTTTTGTCATTGTGGTTAAATTTGTTTTTATCATCCTATTTATAAAATATCTTTTTACAGATTTATAAGAGTGGATATTCTTTTTTTCTTTTTAAAAGATTTTATAATTTGACAGAGAAAAAGACATTGAGAGAGGGAGCAAAAGCAGGGAGTGTGGAAGAGGGAGAAGCAGGGTTCCCACTAAACAGAGAGCCCAGTGAGGGGCTCAATCCCAGGACCCTGGAATCATGACTCGAGCCAAAGGCAAATGCTTAACAACTGAGCCACCCAGGCGCCCCAAGAGTGGGTATTCTTTAGCTACCCAGGGAAAAGATTACATTTCATTTTATACCATATGAATATATATGTGATAAAATATAAATAGGGCCTTTACAGGGTTGACATTTCCACAGTAACTTACCTGTATATCTTTCACCTCAGATACAAAAGCGGCTTCTCTAGTACAGTGGTTCCTTCTAGATGATGTGAAGAGGTCCTTAGGAAATGGTGATATGATATCTGCTCTTGAGAAGATTGCCATTAAAATAACAGGCTTGGCTTGGATGAAGTCTTTATTCCGAGACCTTATAAGGTCTTAGTTTATGGGTTCAAGGAAATTCTGGACAGCAAGTTATCATATAGTTGAGTTTAAGGAAGATAAGGAAACTCTTTTTCCTGAGGTCATTGGTAAAAGCTAATTTAAAACAGTTCTTTATAATAGACAAACTCACATTGTTTTCTCTTTTTAACTTCTAACAAATTTTTTTAAAGGTGGAGAAAGAACCTGTGGAGTACATGAACTTATCTGTATTCGAAAAGGTAAGTCAATGCTCTGCATGGATATTTAGATACAAAACGAAAACTTCACAGCGTATGTTAAATTTAGTAAGATGGCAGGTAATTTGCACTTAGAATAAAATGTAATAAGTACTAATATTTCTTATTTGTAATATAGACTTAAGTATCCATAAAGTATGTATTGTTTGTTATGTGGTTATTGAGAGTTGTTATTTATATTTAGTTTTGTTGGGCTGATAAAGCCTGGTTTCTAGCATATTGGTTATTAGACATGGTGAAGAGGCACGGAATGGAGGTTTGATTTTTGTTCCCTTTCAGAATCTGGAATCTGAGTTATGCTGATCTCCCATTGACTTCTGTTCTATTACTGTACCCCATAAGAGAGATGTGAGGAGTTGGTTGAAATTCAGATCGGGACCATGTCCAAGGACCACAGCATCCTTTGACACCAACAACTGTCTATGCTTCCTTAGAAGGAGCCACCTGGCAAGCGGGTGGTTCAACAAGGTGGCCCCAGGAAAGGTAATTCAGTTATTAGGTGGGAGGCAAGGAATCACATCTTCTCTAGATTTGCAAGAAGCAGGAGAAACTCGGGAGTCCCCACATTCACGAGTAAGAGAAATCGGTGAAATGGTGTGAAGAAAGGAAAAGATACATCTAGGGAGGTCAGGGGAGGAAATCTTCATGAATTTAGTACTCTTCTCTTTTTAAACTTGGGAGACTTTGTTTTTCTTGCATCTCTCTTGAAAACTGACTTGGCCCTCCTGAGTCTGGCCAGCGAGCAGCAATTCTGTCCCCACTATTTCACCCTAAGGAGGTTTGAGGCAGCGTCCGTATTTGTGACACCTGATTGGTGTGCCAGGGAAATGTCAGCATATATTCAGTAAGTCTTCAGCAGGTCTGAAAAGCCTCAGCTGCTTTAGAGTTGAAAAAATTTCTAATCCTTCTAAGGTGAATTTGTGTGACCATTATTAACATGGTCATACTACAGTTTTTGTGTCACTATGTGTGACTGCTGTGCATTTAAAAACACCCTGCCTCCTTGATTAAAGTGTTGTTTATATACCTTTCCTCTGGCAACGTAGAGGAGAAAATTGAGGTCCATTTCCCAAAATCTCAAATTTTTGATTATGATTTTCATGGTATAATCATTGTCAATTCATACTTCTTATCTAATATGGGGGGGACAGATGTATACATTGTTTTCTTCCTTGATGTAAACATTTTTACAACTTCTATAATATATTAATCTGGAATTACTAAAAATGTTTTAAATAATTTTACAGTTATTAGTTTTTCCCACCAAAACTTTTTAAAACACAGAATTTATTTGGTGGGATAGAATATTTATAGAGTATAGAAAAATAGAAAATTTATTTGGTGGGATAGACACTGCACAAATCACTTGGAATCTAAAGTTGTGAAAGCTGTGGTTAGGTGAATGAGAAGACAAGAGCAGAGACTGCTAGAATGGAAGACAGTAAATGTGCAGAGGCTCTTTTGTGGCTACGATGAAGACATAAAGCTACAGCAGAGAAAATAGTATAGACAGGGATCAGTGATGATCTGAACACATCTTTTTAGTATGGGTCTTGTTGTTCTGTATTGCTCTCTTAATTCCAGTCCAGGTAGTTCACAGATAATGCCTTGCCCAGATTTCTGTTAGCCCAGCTTTTTCACTTTCTGCTTTTCTATAGAATTTTAAATGTGTGATTAAAATTTTAAAAAATGATCATACTATAGCCATCTCGTGGAAAATTTCTGAATCTTTGTGTGTGCCCTCAGCATTTAGTTCAGTGTCCTCTTCAATATTCCATAAGTATTTAAATATTCCAAAATTAATGCTCAAAGCTAAAGCTTTTGCGTGTTAAGCTGGACTTTGATAGACGAGAGCATTTGAAGGTTATATGAAGCCAAATAATTGTAATTAGTATCAGGAATTCTGGTAAAATGGCATCTCTGATGATATATCCGGCTTCTTTTTACCTGTTTGGCTGCTCCTTCTCTTTCTCCTTTCCTGCTTCTCTCTTCTGTCAGAACTCGAATACTGGAGTGTATCAGAGTTTGGTGCTGGACTTGCTTCACTTTTCCATCTTTCCCCTGTTTGCTTTTATTCAGTTCTCTCCTAAATGCCACACAAATTTGTAAATCCAGCTCTGAGCTGTCCTCGAGCTCCCTGTTCTTCTCTCCTGTGTTTACTTGATCTTTTTATCTGGATGTCTGCCACAAACAACAACTTGGCATGTCTAAAATGCAAGTCTTGGGGCGCCTGGGTGGCTCAGTGGGTTAAAGCCTCTGCCTTCGGCTCAGGTCATGATCCCAGGGTCCTGGGATCGAGCCCCGCATTGGGCTCTCTGCTCAGCAGGGAGCCTGCTTCCTCCTCTCTCTCTGCCTACTTGTAATTTCTGTCTTTCAAATAAATGGATAAAATCTTTAAAAAAATAAAAAATAAAAAATAAAATGCAAGTCTTGGTTTTCTCACCCGAGCCTGTACCTTCCTCAGTCTTCCCCGTCTCCGCTAATAAAAAGCCTGGTCTATCCAGTTGCTCAAGTCCGACCTTAAGAATAATTGTTATTTCACTCCTTCTGTCTTTCCATTTGATATGTTAACCGGTTCTGCCACTTATACCTTCGCAATAGATTTTGAAGCCGTCCTCTTTTTTTCATCCTGCTGTTATCCTTGTAGCCTGCATTCCTGTCTTCTCTTGCCTGCACAACTCTAATAACTTTCTAACTAGTTTCCCTACTTCCACAGTTCTCTCCTTTAGTATGTACCAGTGAGCCTTTTTTTAAATCCAGTGGTCTTTTTAAATATAAATCAGGTTTACATGCATTAAATGTATATCAGATTTTAAATATATGTCCGCTCCTGTGGATTCCCATTATACCTGGAATAAAATCAAAAAGCCTTACCCTGGTCTACAAAGCCTTACATTGTAGCATCAACTTCAAGTCCAAAACATCATCTAAATATCATCAACTCCTCATCTAAAATCATTTATATCAGGTGTGGGTGAAACTCTGGGTATGATCCATCATGGGTCAAAATTCCTTTCCTCTCTGTAGACCTGTGAAATGAGGAAACAAATTACCTGCTCTCCAAATACAGTGATGGAGGAGGCATGGGATAACAGAGACATTTCCACCCCAAAAGAGAGGAAATGAAAGGAAGAAAGGAGTCACTGGTACTTAGCAATTTTAAAACTTGAAACTGGGAAAAAGCTCTAGGTTTCAAGGTCTGGGAATCACATTGTCTAGCTCTTGACTCTGAGGTCTAAAACTTCAACCCTCTGGGTTTAAGACTCTACCCTTGGAGTCATCTTTCCTTTTTCATGAAAGGTAGTGTGTTTTGCACCAGTTTTCTGCCTCTAGGATTTGGTGGTCCATCTTGTATTTCGTCTTCTTGTATTTCTTGTATTTCGTCTTCTCGACCCTTTCAGTTCCAGCTGGCAGGGTTTATATATAATGTTCTCAGAAACCCCATGAGTCTTTTCTGTATGTCATCAGGATTCATTCCGGTAGACAAGGTGCTCCTCCACAGGTCTTTCCTGGGTTATTCCATCCCTTTCTTGGGCTTTTGCTCAGAGGAGGATGGGAGAGACCCAAGAGTAGTAGGTTTAATCCCTTCAGAGAACCCTCTGTGTCACTGAGTTGTGTTCAGCTTGAGACACTGACAAAAGGTTATCTAGCTATACCTTTGGCTCCAGAGCCTGCTTTCTTGACGTTGAATCCCTAATTTTAGCATAATTCACAATCTGGATAGGCTGAGGGTTTTCCAAATCATGAAGTCTTCCTGCCTTTTTACTTAAAAGTTTTTCCCTTGATTTATCTGTTTCCTCCTAAGGCTTACTGAAAACAGCATGAGTAAACCCAGCCACCCTTTCAGCATGTTGCTTGGAAATCTCCTTAGCTAAATATCCAAGTTCACTGTAATTTCCATAGAACTATAGGACACGGTTTAGCCAGGCCTCCTGCCACTGGGTCACAAGGATCTCCTTTCTCCAGTTTCCAGTTACCTGCTCTTCCTTTCTTTCTGACTTCTCACGAGCAGCACCTTTAAGTTTATGTTTCCACAGTGATCCCTTTGCCTGTTTAGGTCTTCTAGATCTAAGACCTGTATAAGGTTTTTTCCCTACCATGTGCCTCATTTTTTTCCCTCAGTCCTGACTAGCAGAATCATTAATACCTATGTTTCTCCTAAAAGGCAATACATATTTCTCAAGGCACTTTAGGCTTCTGTCATGCTCCCCAGAATTCTTCAGATTTCTCCCCAGTACCTAATCGCAAAGCCACTTCCTACGTTAGTATCTGTTACAGCAACTCCCCACTTTCAGTTACTAAACTCTGTATTCGTTTACTACGGCGGTGGTAACAAATGAGCACAGCTTTGCTGGCTTAAAACAACGCAAGCTTATTCTCTTATAGTTCTGGAGACCAGAAGTCCAAAATCAGTTTCACTGGATTTAAGGTCAAGCTTTTCTTGGGGATGTTGGAGGGGAGGCTCTGCTTCCTTATCTTTTCCATCTATAGGCCACCTGTGTTCTGTGGCTTGTGGTGCTTTCCTCCCATCTTCAAAGCCTGTCACTCCACCAACTCTGCTTCTGATGTTCCGTTTTTTCTCCTACTCATTCTGACTGCCTCCCTCCCTCTTCTAAGAACTCTGAGGATTACATCAGGCCTACTAGTAGGATAATCCACTGTAATCTTGCCATCTCAAGATCCTTAACACAACAAAATATGCAAAATCCCTTTTGCCATTTCGGGTGATACATACTGGCTCTGGGGATTGGGACATTGATGTCTTTGAGAGGCCATTACTCAGCCTGACACTTACATGGTTTGAGCCCTGCCCACTTCATGCTTTTTGTTTTATGCATACTGTCTTTTACTCACTATGCCTCAGTCACACTGGTTTTATTTTAAATGTCCAGGCTTGTTTCTGGCTAAAGATTTTATTACAGGCTATTTTCTCTGCCAGTAATACTCTCCCGTAGCAGCTCTTGGAATGACTGATTCCTCTAATCCTTTAGGACTCATTCCAAGTGTTACTTTCTCAATCACACATTTCCTACTGACCATAGCTAAAGTAGCTCCTTCTATTCTTTAATCTTAATGCTATCATCCTATCCATTTAGTAATGTCTATCTTAATTGGCACTTATCACTTATATAGTTAATTACTGTTTTGCAGAAGAACTCTATGCCCCTCCATCAAATATAAGCTCTAATTGGGTTGGAACTTTGAAGGATTTGTTTACTGCTATATTGCCAGTGCTGAGAATTACATAGGACATATGGTAGATATTTAATAAGTGTTTGAATTAATGAATGAGTGATTGAATTGGATTTAGCTGAATTGATCTTGAATAATTGTATTCGCTGTTTACCACTTAGGAGGCATTTATAGTACTTTCTTTATGCAAATACAATTCTAAATGTAATGATGGTGAAGATTTTTTTCAGTAATGATTTAAACTAGATAATATAAAATTTTCTGCACTAAAACACCTAACAACACTGGAGAAAATATTAGCACATATACCTTTCAATGTATTTTTAAGCCCAGAGAAAAGTTAGGGAACCCTCAGAGTTAAAAAAAATATGGAGGCTCATCAGGGAAGGACAAATCCAAACCATGTTGAGATACCATCCCACCCCCACTAGGATGGCTAAAATAAAAGGGACAATAACCAGTGTTGATGAAGATGTGGAGAAACTGGAACCTCACACACTACTGGTGGGGTCATAAAGTGCTGCAGCCACTTTGCAAAACAGCTTGCCATTTCCTCAGCAAGTGAAACATAGAGTTACCATATGACCCAGAAGTTTTATTCCTAGGTATACAACCAAGAAAATTGAAAACTTGTGTTCACACAAAAGCCTGTATTGTAATAATCATAGCATTATTATTCATAATAACCAAAGTGGAGAAAACCTAAATGCCCATGAAGTGATGGCTGAATAAACAAAATGTGGTCTATCCACACAATGGAGTACTAACCAGCAATAAAAAGGCATGAGTTATTGATACAAGATACAACATGGAGAAACTGTGAAAACGTTGCCCTTAGTGAAAGAAGGAAGACCTATAAGGCCACATAGTGTATGGTTCTATTTATATGAAATGTCCAGAACCAGCAAATCTGTAGATTAGTGGTTTTCAGGAGTTGGGGGAAAGAAGGAATGGAGAGTGACTGCTGATAGGTACAGAGTTTCTTTTTGGGATGATGAAAATGCTCTGAAATGAGACAGTGGTAATGGTCACACATCTCTGTGAATATACTAAAAACCACTGAATTACACTGAATTACACTTTAAAGGATGGAATTTTTGGTGAATCAAATAAAGCTGGGTTTTGTTTTGTTTTTGTGTTTTTTTGTTTTTTTTTTTAAAAACCAGGAAGTGAAAACTAGAGCTGTAGATTCACAGCCATAGACTTCTCATATGATGGCCAGTATTCTAACATAAGGTAGATACTGTGTGACTTATTAATCTACCCTTAGAAGGAGACACATGGTATCACTTCTGCTCTGCTGTATTGGCACAAGCACTTGCAAGCCTGCTTAGGTTCAAAAGGAGGAGGTTCTTAATGGGTGTGGTACAAAGAATTTGTAACCATTAAAAAAAAAGTCAGTATCCTATATGCTTATGTTAGAAGAGAATGAAATTTAGGAGACAGGCATTCAGGCTAAGAAGTTAGAACTATCTTCTCATAAGCTCAGAGTAAGTAGAAAAAAGGAAAGCCTGAAGATAACAAAAAATTAATCAAATGGAAGCAAAGATACAATAAAGTTAAACAGAACCAAAATGCCATTCCTTTGCAAAGGCTTATGAAATAGTTAGATCTCTAGGATCACTAATTAAAAACATAATACAGAGGCCACAAGTAAATAATGTTAGCCTTATAAAAGGGGTATAATTGCACTTATAAGTGAGCTTTCAAAAATCCTAAAAGCTTTAATGACTTCTTATTATTTTTTTTGCTTTAATGACTTCTTGATAGTAAATTTGAAGTTGTAGATGAAATGGACAATTTCAAAGAAAAATAGAATTTAAACTGATAGCAAATTTTAATTAATTACTTAATTAATCGTAAGTGGGTTTTTTTTTAATTTATTTTTTCAGCGTAACAGTATTCATTGTTTTTGTACAACACCCAGTGCTCCATGCAAAATGTGCCCTCCCTATTACCCACCACCTGTTCCCCCAACCTCCCACCCCTGACCCTTCAAAACCCTCAGGTTGTTTTTCAGAGTCCATAGTCTCTTATGGTTCGCCTCCCCCTCCATTTTTTTTTTTTTATAAACATATAATGTATTTTTATCCCCAGGGGTACAGGTCTGTGAATCGCCAGGTTTACACACTTCACAGCTCTCACGATAGCACATACCCTCCCCAATGTCCACAACCCTCTCCCCCTCTCCCAGCCCCACCTCCCCCCAGCAACCGAGGTTCCTCAAAATGTTGAAAATAGAACTACCCTATGACCCAGCAATTGCACTACTGGGTATTTACCCTAAAGATACAAACATAGTGATCCGAAGGGGCACGTGTACCCGAATGTTTATAGCAGCAATGTCTACAATAGCCAAACTATGGAAAGAATCTAGATGTCCATCAACAGATGAATGGATAAAGAAGATGTGGTATATATACACAATGGAATACTATGCAGCCATCAAAAGAAATGAAATCTTGCCATTTGCGACGACATGGATGGAACTAGAGGGTATCATGCTTAGTGAAATAAGTCAATCGGGTTTTTTTTTTTTTTTAGGCAACTTGTCAGTCAGTCTTCAAAGAAAAAATGACCCAACCTTATGAAAACTGTTCCAGAGACTAAAATAAATGGAACATTATCCCAAATTACTTCATGAGACTGGAATTTAACCTTGATAGTAATCCAGAGTAATACAGTCAGAGAGGGAAATATATGCTGATCTAATTTAGAAACATGGATATAAGAATTAGCAAAACAAATCCTGCAGTGGTTTGAGGAAAACATACAAACATATGACAAACTGAATCATTACAAGAACGTTGCACTGGAGTCTATTCAAAAGGTTTACTATGTTGGGCGCCTGGGTGGCTCAGTGGGTTAAGCCTCTGCCTTTGGCTCAGGTCATGATCTCAGGGTCCTGGGATCGAGTCCCGCATCGGGCTCTCTGCTCAGCATGAAGCCTGCTTCCCTCTCTCTCTCTCTACCTGCCTCTCTGTCTACTTGTGATCTCTCTCTCTGTCAAATAAATAAATAAAAAAGAAAATCTTTAAAAAAAAAAAAAAGGTTTACTATGTTGATTATGTGAGCATCTCAGCAGAAGCATTTGATAAAATTTATCACTCATTTATATAATAGCTTTTAAAAAAAACGTTTTATTTGTTTATTTTTTTAAAGATTTTGTGTATTTACTTATTTGAGAGAGGGAGAAAGTGAGAGAGAGCATGAAGAGGGGAGAAGGTCAGAGGGAGAAGCAGACTCCCTGTGGAGCTAGGAGCCCAATGCAGGACTCGATCCCAGGACTCTGGGATCATGACCTGAGCTGAAGGCAGTCGCTTAACCAACTGAGCCACCCAGGCACCCTATAATAATAGCTCTTACGCTAAGAATATAAAGAAACTTATTTAACATAAAAAGGGTATCTGTCAAAAATAAGTAAGAAACTACTTAATGGTGAAATATTAGAAGCATGAATGTTGCTATTCAGTGTCATATTGGACAGTTTAGCCAGTAGTAAGCCAGGACAGAGAAACAGAAAGTATCAATTCAAAAAGAAATGGATAATGCTAATATTGTTTATAGGTGATGTTGATTATTTACATAGAAAATCCAAGAGACTTTATAAACAAATTAATAGAACAAGAGAGTTCAGTAAATTTGATTAATGCAAGATCACTATATAGAAATAAGGTACATTTTTATATGTAATAGGCAACAAACAATTAGAAAATGCAATAAAAATCTCTTTTAGAGTATTATGATATCCATAATATACCCAGGAACAAATTGAACAAAAGATGTGTATGACTTTTATGGAGAAAATGAAAAAGCTTTATATACAGACATAAAAGAAAACATGTAAATGAAGAGATAAATAATTTTTATGAGTAGAGATATGCAGTATGTCTAAATCAGCAGTACTCCCCCAAATTCATCTATAAATTTAATAGAATTCTAATCTAAATCCCAGCAAGAATTTTCAGGGAATGTGCAAGTTATTTCTTAAATGTATGTGGCAGAGCAAACAGCAAAGAATCAGTAAGATAGCTTTTAAGTAAGGGAACGTAGTAGGGGGGTGGGTATGTATTAATTAAAATATTCATTTAGTTGCTTTATCAGAGATTAAGTGACTGAACAAGAAAGGTTTATTTCTCTCTTTTTTTTTTTTTTTTTTTTTTTTTTTTTTTTTTTTTTTTTTTTTTATTTGACAGAGAGAGATCACAAGTAGACAGAGAGGCAGGCAGAGAGAGAGGGAAGCAGGCTCGCTGCTGAGCAGAGAGCCCGATGCGGGACTCGATCCCAGGACCCTGAGATCATGACCTGAGCCGAAGGCAGCGGCTTAACCCACTGAGCCACCCAGGCGCCCCAGGTTTATTTCTCTCTTAACGTAGAAGTCTAAGCTGATAGGCAGGATGGAGTTTGCTGATTCCACTTAATGAGTTTCTTCTGTCTTGCTCTGATATGCCTAGAATGTTGTCGTCCTTGGCATGTTTGAAGTTACCACGTCCACATTCCAGCTGCCAGAAAGGGAAAGGGAGAAAGCAGCTCTTTTTAAGGCTGTGATCCAGAATTGCAAGCATGTGACTTCTACTTGCATGTCATTGGCCAGAATTTAGTTACATGGTCAAACATGGCCAAGGGAAGCGCAGACCAGTTCTGCCAAGTGACCATTCACGCCGAATCCGGGAAGTTGAGTCCATAACTAAACAAGAGAAAGAATTGACATTGGGCAGCAGTTAGTCATCTCTGCTTCAGGGATTTGCCCTGTTGATATCCAGAGCTTCTTATAAAGTTACAGTAATTAAAATAGAATGGAATTGGGCCAGATACAGGGAAATAGTCTAATGAGACATGTTAAAGAGAACAGAAGCAGATACTCATACACAGGGAAGCTTAGTTTTCGTCAAAGGTGGTACCACAATTCCGTGGAATAAAGATGGACTACTTAGTAAGTGATGCTGAGAAGACTGGTTATCCATGTGGAAAAAAGTAAAAGTAGGTCTGTGTTTCATGCTGTGAACTGAAATACTGTTTGGATTAACTTTAAAACTTTTAAGAGAATATTTAAAATCACTCTGATGTCAGTGTGGGAAACAAGTTTTCGAGTCACAGAAAGCACAACCTCTGAAGGAAAAGATTGATAAATTTCAGCATTTTTGAATTTAAAACTTTTGTACAAGAAGAGCTACTAGAAGCAGGGTACACAGGACAAGTCACAAAATGGCAAGTGCTGTTTGTGTTGCCTACAGTCAGTGAAAGTTAGGGTCACAATACATAATGACCCCCAGTGTATTCTATTTTTTTTTTTAAGATTTTATTTATTTATTTGACAGAGAGATCACAAGTAGGCAGAGAAGCAGGCAGAGAGAGGGGAAGGGAGGGAAGCAGACTCCCTGCTGAGCAGAGAGCCCGATGCAATGCTGGGCTGGATCCCAGGACCCTGAGATCATGACCTGAGCCGAAGGCAGAGGCTTTAACTCACTGAGCCACCCAGGCGCCCCCCGCCTAACACCCCCCCTGGTGTATTCTTAAAGTCTCCTGATGTGTATGTGCACAGCCCCATTCAAGGTGCTGGGAGTAGAATAGGCAGAAATGGCCGCCTGCATGGAGCTTACCTTCTAGAGGAGGGAGACTGATGATAAATAAGGAGAGTGTTTGTAAGTAAAACATATACTGTACTAGAAAGTGATAAGTGATATGGAGAAAGATGAATCATGGAAAAGGAAATATGGCTTGCAGCTTACCTCTTTAGCAGTTTAGGGTGGGGAGGGAAGATGTGTTTGAGAAAATGAAAACTGAATAGTGACTGGAATGAAGGGATTAAGCCAGGCCAGTCTATGAAGGGAAGAACATTCCAGGCAGAAGGAACAAGTGTGAAGACCCTGAGGCTGGAATGATCTTGGCTGGCCTGAAGAACAGAAAGAAGGTCAATGGGTGGCTGGAGCAGAGTGACAGGGAAAGGAGTAAAGGCAGACAAGTAATAGAGGACTAGATTGTATAGGGTCTTGCGAGTTGTGAAAAGGGTTTTGACACTTTGTAAGTGAAATGGAAGCCATTAAAGGGTGGGTATTAATATATCTTGAATTGTATTTCTCTTTCATTAAGTACGAAAAATATACAATATATAGAAAAGAGGTTAGAGTAGTTAACCCACATGGACTCCCCACCTAAATTCAAAAATTGTATTCATTTTCTATGTTTGCTTCAGTTATGTATACTTTTTGTCTTAACCTAGATTCTAGAATGTTTCAGTTATGCATTTGTTTATGTATAATACAGAAAGATATATAACATATATATTAAAAGGTATATGTAAACATATATAAAAAGTATATATAAGAAATAGTGTATAAATAAGAATTATGTATATTTCTCCTTTCTACAAAAGGTTCAATACTATATATGTTGTTTTATGTCTTGCCTTTCTTTTTCTTTAATTATGTGCGTCAGAGTGAAATTCAAATTAGAATGTGGGGATCTAGAGGCACCCGGGTGGTTCAGTGGTTATATCCTCTGCCTTCGGCTCGGGTCATGATCTCAGGGTCCTGGGATTGAGCCCCGCATCGGGCTCTCTGCTCAGTGGGGAGCCTGCTCTTCCCCCTCTCTCTCTGCCTGCCTCTCTGACTATTTGTGATCTCTGTCTCTATCAAATAAATAAATAAAATCTTAAAAAAAAAAAAAGAATGTGGGGATCTCTTGGTCTTTTTTTTCCAGCTGTGTTGTACTTCATTATGTGACCATACCATAATTCATTCAACTGATTGCTTGAAAATGGAAATAGCTTGTTTAAAATTTTTGCTATTAAAATAGTGTTACGTGAATAACTTGGTGCATGTGTTACTGCTTGTTAGTCGTCTGTTTTTAGATTTAGATTTAGATTCTAAAAAGTGGGATTTCTGAGTCAAAGAGTAATTCTTACTTAATTGTACTACAAATTGCAGAAATCCTATCCTTATGCATTGTATTTGTTGACTTTGAGATACTTGTTTATTAAAGATATCAGGAAGGCAGTTCGTTGGTTACCTAAATTTGGAATTCAGGGGAAAGGTCAGGATAGGAGACAAATTTAGGGGTATGTAGTATATAAAGCCATGAGATTATTTGAGATTACCCATGAGGTGAGTTTAGGTAGAAAACAGAAGATGACTGACCAAGTATAACATTAATATGAATATAGACTTACATGTGAAAATTAAAGGATATTTATGTTGTACTTGTTGAACGTGATTAGTAATGTATCTTAATTTATTTATTATTTTTGGAATTAATTTAAAAAGACAATAGTTTTCTTACATTCTAGTAGGGATAATAGTTTGATTTTTGGATAATTGACTTTCTCACTTTCTCACTTAAAATCTTCTTGCAGCAATAAATGAATGTTCTCAGTTAATTTTAACATAGTGGTTCTTTTAGAGATTCTGACATTTGAGTAGACAAAGTAAGAAGCTATATTCTATATAGGAAGAGAATAGAATATTATAGTTGAATACACCTTAAAGTATTCTATTACACAAGGAACTTGTGTTAGTTTGCATTCGATCCACTTTTAAAATCCGGACTCATGCAAAATTATGATGTATGTAATATGTGTCTTAATTATCTCTTTCCTTTAAAAGTGAGAGCCCTGATTTTTAAATCAAAGTAATACTTTTTACACAGTTACTAAGCTTTCCCCTAGCCCTTCTGTCCTTCATACTAGTCCCACTCCACAGAGGCAAAAGACTTTCAACCCTTTAGCTGTCTTTTTTCCCTGCTTACCTTGATATTCTAAATAACATTTCTCTGCTATTTCTTGATTTTGAAAATATTTAGACATCTGTTGTTTTTCTGCTATGGTAGGTAAAGAGTTAGTTTTAGTAGATCAGTGTAATGGTTAGGTGTGGGGTTCTAATACTATCTTTCTACCACTGATTAACTTTGTGACCTTGGGCAGGTTACTGAACCCTGGTGTGTGTCCCTGTTCTCATCTATAAAACAGGATAGCAGTATTTTTTAAATTAACATATAATGTATTATTTGCCCCAGGGGTACAGATCTGTGAATCATTGAGCTTACACATTTCTCAGCACTCACCATACCACATACCTTCCCCGATGTCCATAACCTAGCCACCTTATCCCTCCTCCCACCACCCCCAGCAACCTTCAGTTTGTTTCCTGAGATTAAGAGTCTCTTATGGTTTGTCTCCCTCCCCGGTCCCATCTTGTTTCATTTTTTCCCCTCCCTACCCCCACGACCTCCTGCCCTGCCTCTCAAATTCCTCATACTGGATAACAGTATTGACTTCGTCAGAGAGAATGTGTACATTTGTTGAATAAAACCAAAGTAAATTATAATAAAATTTAATTGTTGTAATCATAACAAAAGTAATACAATATTACTTCATCTTCCTCATTCGTCTATATTGTCCACATCCCTTTTCTCTAGTATAATTGTATTTCAGTTTTAAATCAAGTTTTCAGAATTTACATTTTTATGATCAGTATTGTTTGCAGTAAAGCCTTGTTATATACCAATTATATTTTCTTCTTTGTACAATTTTCACCTTTCTTGTCCTCTCTTGTCCACTTTCAGGCACCTACTTCGTTAACCCATTTCTCATTAACCAATTTCAAATCCATGGGGATTTCTCTGTCATTCAGATTTGATTTCTGTTATCACCCTTCCTCCCATGTTGACATAATACCTCTTCTCTATCATAGGTCATTGAAGTTTTTCTGCTTCCCTAGGAGCTAATTAGCCAGCGTATTACTTAGACTGCTGTTAGCTGCTATACCAAGCTAACTCCAAACAAATAATGACTTGAACAGGATAAAGGTTCATTTTTCACTTGTGTGAAGTCTAAATCAGGTATATCAAATGGCCACTCAGCATCCTTTGAACTCCTTTGAACCAGGGATCCAGGTTCCTTCTCTCTTGAGGCTGTGACACCTTCATAGTGTGGTTTCAGAGGTTGCTGGATTCATCTGTGTCAGCAGAGGGCGGAGGAGAGGGACTGGGAAATGAGAATTGTGCCTCAGAGGTTGTTATGGGCTAAGCCTGGAAGCAGTGCACATTCCCTAGGACTCATATCCCATGTCAGTAATTCAGTCATGGGGCTGCATCTGACCTCAGAACAGCCTGGGAAGTAGTAATGAGCCAGCGAAACCAAGAAGTACAGAAAGTACGTTCTCTCCTTTATCAGTTAATCTACCTTAATGTATATTATATGTTCCTAGTCTTACATGCTCTGTTTATGTTAATGATAACCATCTGGAAAAATTCCCTCTAAATGTACTTGTATAACCGCAAGATGTGATTTCAGTGGAAGAATTTCAGGCTAGGTAGAAGAGGTTGATGTGGAAAGATAGAGTAAAGTTTTTGCTGTATTTTGTTTTGGCCTGGAGGGATTGCATATCCCCTGATTTTGTGATTCTCTTGTCTTGCTGTACTCTTCCATTTTCTTTTCTCCTTCGCTACCCAGTTGCCTGAAAGCCTTCTCTCTCTGCATTTTTTTCTCCTCCAGGAACTATAAGATACAAAGACTGTCCCTTAAATCATGCTTGCCCCTTTAACTCACATGCACTTTGAAGTTCTTTCCCTGTGCTATAATCTACTCAATTACTTATTTTTTAATGTTTTCAGATTTAGGATGAACTTATCTTTCTGTCAGTAGTTTTAGATCAACTTTTGGTCTCCTTGCTGTCTTCTATTTTCTGTCTTCTCAGCAGTTTTTCTGTCTTCCTTGTGCTCACAACAAGACCTTTCAGTGGGATTGGAGTGAGTGGGAGCATGAGAGATTATGCACTACAATTTGGTTAAGTTTTGTATTTTTACTACCAGTTATTTTGAAGTTTCAGTGTTCTTTGTACTCAGGTTATTCTGAGGACGTAGGGTTTTTTTGGTCTTTGTTTTTGTTTTTGTTTTTAATTCTGTTACGTTCTGTGCCCTCCTTAATACCCATCACCAGGCTCACCCATCCCTCCACCTCCCTCCCTTCTAAAACTCTCCATTTGTTTCCCCAGAGTCCATAGTCTCTCATGGCTCCAAAATAGGTTATTACGTAGATATACTTTTCCCTTCTTTTGCATAGTTTAGGGAGGAGAAATTAGGAGGTTTGGAGCCAGGTGGCTTCCATTTTCTTTGGATACTCAGAAGTGTCTATGGTGTTTTGATGAATGAAAGTGTAAATTTAGTCTGACTTCTAAATACATTTTTTGTTTCTTTTCATTCTTCTCTTCCTCTCTTTTCTCCTCTCTGTCTCTCTCTTTCTCTCTAGCACTCTTTGAGACTTTTTGAAGGGAATTCTGTATTATTTAAAAGTTTAAAATCTTGCCTTAAGGCTTAAAGTTCATATTTAAATTATTGATCTATCTGGGATTAATTTTTTATGTGCTTGAAATAAGAACCCAGTTTCACTTTTTCTTTATGGATAACCAGTAGTTCCAATACAATTTACTAAATATTCCAAATATTTCTCACTGATTGGCAGTGCTACCTTTGTTATGTGTCAGGTTTCTATTTATGTAGGGTCCTATTTCTCTGCTCCTTCTTTTTCTTCCATTAATCGACACTTACCTATTCCTTTTTTTTTTTAAAGATTTTATTTATTTATTTGACAGACAGAGATCACAAGTAGGCAGAGGCAGGCAGAGAGAGAGGAGGAAGCAGGCTCCCCGCTGACCAGAGAGCCCGATGTGGGGCTCGATTCCAGGACCCTGAGATCATGACCTGAGCCGAAGGCAGAGGCTTAACCCACTGAGCCACCCAGGCGCCCCCAACACTTACCTATTCCTTAACTGTACCTCCCTATTCGAATTAATGGAGCTTTTTTGATTCTTACTGTCTATTAGGGCAGATTCTCCTTCTTTTTCTTCTTCAGTGGTGTCATGATTTTTTTCTGGGCCTTTGTTTTTCTGTATAAATTTTAGAATCAGTTTGATTTCTCAAAAAGATCTTTTGAAATTTTAATGGGAGTTATGTTGAGTCTTTATGTTAGTGTAGAGTTAATATTGCCATCATACCAAAACTTCTTGTTCTTGAACATGGTGTATCTTTGTACTTGTTTAATGCTTTTCAATAAAGTTTAAAGATTTTTCTCTATAAAGATATTGCATGTCTTTTATTAGATTTCTATATAAGATACCTTATATATTTTTTGCTATTGTAAATGAAATTCGATAGAGATCCAATTAATTTTTGTATGTTGATTTATATCTAGCCATATTGCTGAATTATTTAAATATTTCTATAGATGTGCTGGGTTTTCTTTATAGACAGTCATGTCATCTGCAAATAATGACATATTTACTCCTTTCCAGTTAATACTTTTTATTTCTTTGGCAGCTTCTAGGGAAAAACATAATAGAACTCAAAGGACACACTATAATCCTCTTCTAAATGCTTGATTAGGGGCGCCTGGGTGGCTCAGCGGGTTAAAGCCTCTGCCTTCAGCTCAGGTCATGATCCCAGGGTCCTGGGATCGAGCCCCGCATCGGGCTCTCTACTTGGCTGGGAGCCTGCTTCCTCCTCTCTCTCTCTGCCTCCTCTCTCTCTCTGCCTCCTCTCTCTCTCTGCCTACTTGTAATCTCTATCTGTCAAATAAATAAATCTTTAAAAAAAAAAATAAATGCTTGATTAAAGTTGTTGTAAAAATTGATAATAACAAGTGTTGGTGAGGATATAAGAAAATACAAATTCTTATGTATTGCTGATGGAAATGTAGAATGGTGCAGTCCCTTTACAAAACAGTTTGACAGTTCTTTAAAAGTTAAAAGTAGAGTTACCAAATGACCCAGCAATTGTACTCCTAGGTGTATGTATATACAAGAGAATTGAAAACTTATGTTCATATAAAACTTTCATATGAATGTCCATAGCCTCATTTTTCATAAGAGCTAAAAAGCAGAAACAATGCAAATATCAGTCAGTTGATGATTGGATTTAACAAAATGTGGTATATCTATATAATGGGATATTATCCATCCATAAAAAGGATTGAAATATTTATACAGGCTACAACATGGACAGATCTCAAAAACATTATGCCAAGTGAAAGAAGCCAGGCACAAAAGGCCATGTATTGTATGACTTGTTTCATATGAAATGTCCAGAATGGACAAATTCATAGAGAAATGTAGGTTAGTGCTTGCCAGGGATGGGAGCTGAAAAGAAGGGGGAGATAATGCTCATGGGTATGGGGTTTTCTTGAGGAATGGTTAAAATGTTCTGGACTTAGGTAGTGGTAATGGTTGCACAATTCTGTTAATATACTAAAATCCTATAAATGTGTACTTTAAAATGGTGAGTTTTATGGTATATAAATTCTTGGAGTCTCAATTTCCTTATATATAAAGTGGAGATAGAATTAATACTATCTATACTAAACTCACAAGAATTATGAAGACTGATGAAATCAAAGTATATGAAAGCCTTTGTAGCAAGTAAACTGGTATATACATATTATCTTACTGATGGAGGTAGGGACACTGCTGGAATGTGTAGAGATGGGCTAGATGTATTCTGTACAGATCTGGAAAGTATGTTCTGATTGTTCCTATTGTTTGTGCTTTTAGTGGCATGAGATTTAGGATTTTGGGTTTTTGTTTTTTGTTTTTTTTTAGGATTTTGAACATGTGAGAATTATTAGTGAGTTGTAACATGAGTCTTCCAAAGTGCTCCAATAACTCATGTTTGATGTTAATGAATTGATGTTAATTCATGTTAATGAGTGTTGGCATGTAAGCAGACCTCTATATTCAATTTCTATGCAAATCCAATAAAATTATTATTCTTTTATTGTTAGATCAACACTCAAATGTGAAATAACTGGAAATCACGTAAAAACCATAAATTCTTTCCTTGAATTTACTTTTGTTGTGATTACATAGTATGTTATAAATAATGTGCTCTTTTTCTAAGTGTATAATTTTGTTTGAATTTTTTTAAAAATGCCTAGTGTTGTAATAGTTCTTCCCATTTATTCTGTGTGAGGTGAACTGAGGAGACCCTGGACCCTAGGGCCACAATCCAACCCATCTCAAAGATGTCACCGAAGGTCCCTGGTCTAGTCATGAGAAGAATTCAAGGACAGACACAGCATAGCGAAGGAGAGACACAAGTGGGGAACGTTTATTAAAGTGAAAGTACACTCTTGAGATGTGAGAATGGTGAACTAGAGAGAGAGAGAGAGAGAGACAGAACACATGCTGTGCGCCTTGGGGTTTGGGTTTCTATCTTTTAGTGAGAGTTTTTAATTAGGAGGTGGAATATTCATTACTTGAGGTGGGATTTTCTTGGAAGCAGGGTTTCCTTGCCTTTTCTTCCTTATTTGGTGAGGGGTTTCCTGTCATGGCACCCACCATCTTGGACATGTCTGGTTTGATATGGCTTCTTGTGGAGCGCTGCTGGGACAGGCCTCTCAGACTTTCCTAATAGCTGGCCATGACTTCCTCTTTGTTAGCTGGCTTCCAGGTATCCTGTTAAACCTAACTTAACTGCCTGCTCTAATAATAACTATTTTCAGTTCTTCTTAGGATAGCTATCTTTCCCTTTGACATATAGCTCAGTGACTTCTAGAAAGTGCTAATAAGAGATAGTCTTGAACTGAGGGGACCAGATTTTTGTAGCTGCTCTGTTAGAATACATTTTAAGTGTTTTGTTTTGTTTTTTTGTTTCTGGCTCAAGAATTTTCAATTAGGTTGTGAATTTATAGAGCCTTGCTGGTAACAAAGAATAGGGCGTTTGCTACTATAATTACAATGACACTTTCATTTACAATTTAATAGAAGGTGGAAATCATGGCACTATATTTTCTTTGATTCATTCTCAGCTTCCTTGAACTTCTTAATGAGAGGTTTATGTGCACCCAGAGGGAAAAGAGCCTACCGCACTGACTGCATTGACTCATACTTGGTATTTTTAGTTTTGTATCCAAATTGAGGCTGCTGTACATTAGTATCAGCATTAAGTAAGTAAGGCAGACCCTCAGTGTTGGACGGGGGGGGGTGTCTGAATTTCAGAAGACAAAGGGAGAGAATACATTGTGAAGGTCACAGGAGTACAGGAATCTAGAGTAATCATCATAAAAACGGAGAGCAGAGTCCTGATGAAGACCATGTGAGAGCCAGTTCTGTACCTCACCAAGTCCTACCTTCCTCCGAAATACTTCTGTCTACATTTTTTCTCTTCTCCCTTCATTTCTTTTTCTAAAGCCCATATTAGTTGGAGTCCTGTGAGTGTAAAACGAAAGTATTTGAAGAATGACATCTGTGGACCAACTTCTGAAAGCCAAAGCCTATTTTAGTTCTTCCTAGCCCGTAAGCATTATTCAGCTGTGTTCTACGCTCTTTAATAACTGACACTGAGGAGGGAAAATAAATTCATTTATTTGGTGCCAGAACAGAAGCACCGGAATGTTTTTTGCTGCCCAGTCCTTGGTGCAAGGGAAGTGGTCTGTTCATACTTTTGCTCAGAGTAGATGACTCACTGATCTGAAATGGAGATGTCTAGAGTCTCTGTACCCATGCTTTTTTTTAATCTTTGAGAGAAGAGGGTTAGGGATGGATTCCTGATATCATCCTGACAGAATTGATGTCTTACATGGTGGAGGTTGGATATATACTAATTAATTTAATTTAATTTTGGTTTAAGTACTTGTTTTACTTAGTGAATTTCATGCATAAAAATATGTTATGGCTGGGTTCTTTTGATCAATAGATTAAATTTTCTGGCTATTTATGCTGGCCTACAACCATTTTCAAGAGGAGGGAAAATATCCACAGAGGACAGATTCCATACATTGGCTAAAATACGCTTCATCTTTTCTACCTTTGAATCCCAGAAGATAGATAACCATAGAGGAATTAAAGTAATGTTGCCTGGTGATACGGCTTTGGTTTGGAGGTGATTTCCCTAAAGAATCCGTTTTTTTAGCTCAGTTGTTCAGCTTAATGTACAATGTGAGTGGGCATCTTTGGTCCACTTAGAATTTATTTCAGTCTAAGGTGTGAGGGAAGGCTCTAGCTTTACATTTATCTATAACTGATTAATCAGTTATGTAAATACCAGTTATTGAATAATTCATCCTTTCCTTCCTAATTTGAAGTACCGTTATCGTATACTATATTGTACATATGTGGGTCAGTTTCTGTATTTAGATTTTTTTTTTTCACTGATCTGTCTTTTCTGGAACAACTAGCACAGTGCTTTTGTTATTGTGGCTTTTGTTATCTGGTAGAAAAGGGCTTCTTGTGTTAATGTTTATTTAAAACTTTTCCTGGGGCGCCTGGGTGGCTCAGTGGGTTAAAACCTCTGCCTTCCGCTCAGGTCATGATCCCAGGGTCCTGGGATCGAGCCCCACATCGGGCTTTCTGCTCCACGGGGAGCCTGCTTCCTCCTCTCTCTCTGCCTGCCTCTCTGCCTAGTTGTGATTTCTCTCTGTCAAATAAATAAAAAATATTAAAAAAAAAACAAACTTTTCCTGATTATTCTCCTATGTTTATTTTCCAGATCAACTTTGGAATCACCTTGTCAAGTTTCCCCTCCTATAACTTATGTCCCACTCCCTTCCCCTAAATTAATCCTAATGGGATTTGGTTAATTCTTATATACGTCTATCTTACTATATGTTGGCTATCTTACTATATGTTGGCTAATTGAATATCTTACTATATGTTGGTTAATTCTTATATACGACTATCTTACTATATGTTGGCTAATTGAATACATTTATCTTTCTGTTCTCTTGTATCTTCCAGTTCAGTTTTATAGGCATGTACATTTCTTATTAAGTTCTACGTAACCGCATTATATATATATAAATATATATATATTATTTTTTTGTAAATGGGGCCTTTTATTTCTATCTAGTCATTTTTTGTATATAAAAAAGTTAATGTTGGGGAGGGTATGTGCTATGGTGAGTGCTGTGAAGTGTGTAAACCTGGCGATTCACAGACCTGTATCCCTGAGGATAAAAATACATTATATGTTTATAAAAAAATAAAAAATTTTAATTAAAAATAAAGTTAATGATTTTTTTAAAAGATTTTTTTATTTATTTAACAGAGAGAGAAATCACAAGTAGGCAGAGAGGCAGGCAGAGAGAGAGGAGGAAACAGGCTCCCCTCTGAGCAGAGAGCCTAATGTGGGGCTCGATCCCAGGACCCTGAGATCATGACCTGAGCCGAAGGCAGAGGCTTAACCACTGAGCCACCCAGGCACCCCAAAAGTTAATGATTTGCATATTTATTTTGTAACTGGCCATGACTATGAATGAATGCATGGTTTGCTTAGGAAAATCAAACAGCATGGTATAGTGTTGATTTAATACTTTTTTGTGTTATAAGATATTGAGGGTCTGCAAGACCCACCTCTGTATTTGAAGATTTGCTAGGACTCGTAGACTTAACATGTAGTTGTACTCATAGCTAAGATTTATTACAGCATTGTAACAAAGATGGACAGTCGGATCATAAGGAAAGAAAGGACATGGGTAGAATTTGGAGGAATCGACGTGCAGCCTTCCTTATGAAGGACGTTCTTTGCACCACAGAGAATGTGGGGCAACATCTGTGTGATGTTTCTTTTTGTCTGTTAAAAACTCCAGTGAATATTCAGAGCTCAAGGTTTTTATATGGGACTGGTCACATAGGCACCTTCTGCCTAGCTAGTAGCAAAATTACAGACTCCCAGAAGGAAAGCAGAGGTTCAGCGTGAAACAGTGTCTACACAAATAGTCTTGGCACAGGGAACCATTCTTATCAGTTAATTGTGGATTGGAAGCACTCTGAGAGCCAGGTTCCCAAATGCCAACCAAGGGCCTGCCTTGCAACAGATCTTTCCAAGGATCTCTTTTCTATACAAAAAGTGCCCAAGAAGGGCATTATTTTGAAGAAAGCCATTTTGAGTTAATTTTTGTATGTGATGTACTATGCAGATGAGAGACACTTTTTCCATATGGATATCCAGTTGTTTCAGCATCATTTGTTGAAAAGACTTAACTTTCTCCATTGAAAATTCCTTTGTCCCTTCATAAAAAATCAACAGATCATATATTTATGGGCCTATTTATGTATACTGTCTTGCTCTATTAATCTGTTTGTCTGCCTTGTTGCTAATACCAAACCATCTTGATTATTGTAGTTTATTATCACCCTTTTAAAAAATGGTTGTATAATTAACGTAGACCATAGTAGTTTCAGTTGTACAACTTAATGATTTGATAAATGTATATATTGTGAAGTGATCACTACAGTAAGTACCAGTTGGCCATATATATGTCTTCTTTGAAGACATATCTATTCAGATCTGCCCATTTTTAAAAAGTGGATTATAATTTGTGGTAGGGCTATTGAGTTGTATGAGTTCTTTACATAGATATAGTTTATGAAACGTTTATCAAATACATTATTTGCAAATGTTTTGTTCCCATTTGGTAGGTTAACTTTTCATTTTGTTGATGGTTTCCTTTGCTATGCAGAAGCTTTTTAGTTTGATATAGTCCCACTTATTTGTTTTTACCTTTTTTGCCTTTGCTTTTGGTGTCAGATCCAAAATATCATTACCCAAGACTGTTGTCAAGGAGCTTACCACTTATGTTTTCTTCTAGGAGTTTCATGGTTTCAGATATTATGTTCAAGTCTTTAATAGATTTTGAGTTGATTTTCATGTATGGTGTGAGATAGTGGTCCAGTTTTATTGCATGTAGCTGTCAAATTTTTCCAACACTATTGAAGAGACTGTTCTTTCCCCCATTATATGTTCTTGCTTCATTGTCATAAATTAATTGACTGTATACAGAGGGGTTCATATCTGGGCTCTCTGTTCTATTCTACTCATTTGTGTGTCTCTTTATGCTTGTACCATACTGTTACATTATAGCTTTATAGTATAATTTGAAATCAGGAAGTGTGGGTACGTCAAGCTTTATTCTTTCTCAAGATTGCTTTGGCTATTTGGGCTCTTTTGTGATTCCATACAAATTTAAGGATTATTTGTTCTAGCTCTGTGAAAAATGACATTGGAATTTTGATAAGGATTGCATTGAATCTGTAGATTGCTTGAGCAGTGTAGACATTTTAATGATATAATTCTTATATTACATTAGCATTGAGTATCTTTCCATTTAGTTGTGTCTATTATTGATCAGGTAGGATAAGTCCTCCAGTTTTGTTCCATTTAAAATTCTTTTGGTTATTCTAGGTCCTTTGCATTATATTATTAGATTTTTAGTTTGTACAGAAAAGCCTCATGGCTTTTTGAACAGGGTTGTATTTAACTTGTAAATATGGGAAAAATTGATATCTTGATGATATTGAGTTGATCTGTGAACATAGTGTATATCTGCATATATTTAGCTCTTTCATTTTTTCAGATAATTTTATAGTTTCTGATGCATACATCTTATTGTATATTTTATTGGATTTATCCCAAAGTATACTATAATTTTTAGTACTTCTAAATAGAATTTTTTAATTTAAGTTTTTAGCTGTTCATTGGCAATATGTAAGAACAGAGCTGCTTTTTGCATATTGATCTTATAACCTACAACCTTGTTGACTTGTTTATTAGTTGTGGCAGCTTTTTTGTAAATTCTAAAGGAATTTCTGTGTAGATGATCATGTCAGTGAAGAAAAATCATTTTACTTCTTCCTTTCCAATCTAGATGCCTTCTTTTTATTTTTCATGCCTTACTGTAATAAGTGAAACCTCTAGTATAGTATTGGATAGAAGTAGTAAGAACAGGTCTTTGTGATTATCTGGCTTGGAATTTCTTGACTTCCTGAATGTTGCATTCATTTCTTTCAACAACTTTGGGAACAGATATCTTTGCTTTGTGTTTGGAAGGTTTTGGCCATTATTTCTTCAAGTATTTTTTCTGTCCCTTTCTCTCTTCTTTGGGGATTCCTGTGATACATATATTGGCACACTTGATAGTATCCCATAGATCTATCCCATAGAATAGGCCAAGGCTCTGTTGATTTTCATTCTTTTTTTCCTGCTCCTCAAAATGAGTAATTGCAGTTGTTTTGTCTTCATCTTCAAAATTACTGTTTGTTTTCTTTTAGTAGTTTTAATCTCTTCTTTTACATTCTGTATGTGTTCATACATTGTTCTGACTGTGTTTAGTTCTTCTCCATCGTTTCCCTTAGCTAATTGAGCATATTTAAAACTGTTGATTTATCATCTTTAACTAGTAATTCTTATATCTGGGCTTCCTTAGAGATAATTTCTGTCAGAATATTTTTTTCCTGTGAAGGGACTATATTTTTGTTTTTTTATTTTTTGTTGAGAACTGCATATTTTGAATACTGTAGCATGGTAGTGAACTCAAATTCTCCTGCTTTTGAGAGATTGCTGACTTTTGCTTGGTGGGGGCTGCAGTTGTCAAAGTAGTGCCTTTCCCACACTATTTTTGAAAAGTCCGTATTCCTTTTTATGTGTGTTCACTAACATTTCTTTTCCATTATATGTGAAATCTGTAGTCAGTCAGTGACCTTATGGATTTTTCATTATATGTCTGTACCTGAAATACCAAGCAAAACAAAGATGTGTGTCTCTTCATATCTTCTGATAACTGTTGTCAGGGAAGTTGCTGTAGCTTGAGGAGGCCAAAACAAAGATAAGCATCTATGCTGGTACTTCAGGGAATTGCTAAAATAACCAAAATGCATAACCCCAACATTTTGGAGGACTCAGTCCTTCCTGGTAGCCTGAATACCAACCAGGTGTTCTCCCCACTAGCCTGAATACCAACCAGGTTCTCTCTCCACTGCCACAGCAGGGCTGAAGGTGGGGGATGATCGCTGGTTTTTTCCCCACGTAAAATTTGTTTGAGTGGAGGAACCAACCGTTGTAGCTTCCTAACTCCATCATTTTCTGTGAGATAACTCTTGATTATATGCTAAAAAAATTTAGGTAACAAGACAAAAACTATATTTACCCACACATTTACAAATTTTCAGTGGTCTGTATTCCTTTTTTGTAGATCTAGGTTTCCATCTGGTATCATTTTCTTTCTGCTTGAAGGACTTGAACATATAGCAGGTTTGCTCCGTGACAAATTTTTTCAGCTTTTGTGTGTCTCACTTTTTTGTTTTGTTTTGTTTTATCCTTGTTTTTCAAAGATATTTTTACTAGTAAATTATCCTAGCTCACAGTTTTTTTCCTTCTTTAATACTCTCCAGATGGTGCTCCATTTTTTCCTAGCTCGTATTGTTTCTGAAGAATAATTTGTTACTGTTAATCGTATCTTTTTTTCTTTGTATTTTTTTCCTGTTTGCTTTAAAGATTTTATCTTTATAACTGGTTTTAAGCAACTTGAGTATGATGTTCTTTTAATAATTTTCTTTGTGCTTTTTTTTTTTAATTTATTTATTTGACAGAAAGAGAGAGAGATCATAAGTAGGCAGAGAGGCAGCCAGAGAGAGAGGGGGAAGCAGGCTCCCTGCTGAGAAGAGAACCCAATGTGGGCTCGATCCCAGGATCCTGAGATCATGACCTGAGCCGAAGGCAGAGGCTTAACCCACTGAGCCATCCAGGTGCCCCTCTTTGTGCTTTTTTCTACTCAGTGTTCAGTAAGCTTTTTGTTGGTAGTTTTAATTAAATTTGTAAACATTTTGACCATTATTTCTTCATATATTTTCTTTTTTTTTAATTTTTAAAAAAGATTTATTTATTTATTTGACAGAGGGAGAGCACACAAGCAAGGGGAGCAGCAGAGGGAGGGGAGAGGCCGGCTTTGCACTGAGCAGGGAGCCCGATGCCAGGCTTGATTCCAGGACTCTGGGATCATGACTGGAGCAGACACTTAACTGATGGGACCACCCAGGCACCTGTCTTCATATATTTTCTTGATTCCTCTTTCTCTGCGCTCATTTTTCATGGACTCCAGTTATCATGTATTTGTCTTGAAGTCACTTGTCCCACAGTTTATTGATTTTTCTCTTTTTTTTAATCTTTTTTTCTCTGTTTTAATTCAACAACTTTTTATTGGTGTGTCTTTTACGTTGACTAACGTTTTCTTTTGCTATATTTAATCTGCTAATGATCTCTTCTGGTGTATTTTTATCTTGGAATTTGATTTAGGTTTTTTATTATCTTTTTTCTTGAGAGAGGGGCAGAAGCAGAGGGAGAGGGAGAGAGAGAATCTCAAGAATCTCAGGCAGACTAGACTCTGCTGAGCGTGGAGCCCGATACAGGGCTTAATCTCACGACCCTGAGATCATGACTTGAGCCGAAATCAAGAGTTGGAACTCAACCAACTGAGCCACTCATGTGCCCCTTGAATTAGGTTTTTAAAAATGTGTTTCTGTGTCTCTTCTTCACATATGTCCTCTTCCCTCTAGCTTCTTGAACCCAGGGAATAGATCATAAAAATTGTTTGTATTCTTATCTACTGAGTTTGTCATCTTTCTGAGTCAATTTTGACTGATTTGTCTTTCTCCTCTTTCCCCCTTCTTCACACGCCTGACAATATTTTATTGACTGCCAGACATTGTGAAGTTTCCCTTACTGTGTTTTGGATATTTTTGTTTATTTCTTGAGCTTTGTTCTGAAATAAGTTGTGACTTAGGAAAATATTGTTCATTTTGATCTTACTCTTAAATGTACTTAGGTGGGACCCTACCTGCATTTACTGTAAGGTTAATTTTTCCTCTCTTCTGGGCAAGATCCTTCTTAGTCCTCTAATCAGTGGCCCCATCAGGTTTGAGATTTTAAATTTTGGTTATCAAGAGTAAGCACTCTTCTTGTCCTTGTGAAATTGAACACAATCTTCCCTCTAATTTTCAGTGGGGGAACAGGAGAGGATTCTTTGCCCAACCTCTAATAGTTTCCTCACATGGATGTCATGAGCAGTCCTTAGCTGTATACTCATAGGTGACTCAGTGTAGGTATCTGGAGTTCTCTATCTGCTCACCTTTTTATTGTCTGGATTTCAGCCATGCAAACTTCAGCCCCTCTAGCTTCTTTGTACTCTGGAGTTCAGCTCCTCAACTCAGGGAGACCCCTGGGTACTGCTTGGGTTCCCTCTCCCTTTGCTGCAGCCTGGAAACTTTGTCTAGGCAGTAAGCTTGGAAAATAATTTTTTTCTTCATCAGTGATCACTGTCCTTTCTTGCCTGTGTCTGGTATCCTGGTGCCATTGTTTTATATATTTTATCTGATGCTTAGTGTTCTAGGGTGGTAGGGTAAATCTTATTCTTGTTACTGTATTTTAACTGGAAATGGCAAAAGGGATAATCAGATTTGGGTCACTTTTGGTATGTAAATAGATGATACAAAAATCTGGAGCAGAGAACTTTAGGGTAGAAACCAGGAATCTGTACTTTAAAGAGAGAAGAATTGAGATTCTGGATTAGAGAACAAGATATGATGATGTATAGCTAAGAAGAAAAGGCAGAAATTTAATTATTAAGAATTAGAAACTAGACAATATACATTTATGAATGAAAAGTCAAAAATTTATTAAGGTAGAAAATTAGCTTTATTTTAGATTTAGCTTACAGGAAGACATTCTCTAGCCATCTGACATTTAACTTTTGAATGGTTGTCTTAGAACATTCTAGTTTGATTTCTGGGATGGGATTATTTAATTTAAATAATTACTAATTTTCCAGAAATGGTGATAAAAATATAGTCATTTATATCTTTTTTTAAAAATTTTAATCATGATAAAAGATAACATGTACCTTATGTACTTAAAAGTCAAATATATTTTATAATATTTAAGCATCTGGGAAAAATTAGTTTAGTATACTAAACTATGTTAACTAGTAGATATATGGTGCCATCTAATGGCTAATATGGAAATCTGTTTAGTAAATAGCATAATGCTTAGCAGTTTGTTTATATGCTGATTAAATTTAACACTGAAATCTTTGGTGCTTTAAATATCCAAGGTACAATTTGATTTAAACACTAAGGTATAGTTTCATTTCAATTTATACTATTTTTAAAATTCAACTATATCATGTCTGATTTTCCTCCCATATAAAGGCCTATGTATAAATTTTGCATATTTTAAGTTATGTTCAATACAAATTAAACTTATACATGTAAAACCAGTTATAACAAGCAAGTCAGGTTTACAAACCTTCCCATCTGCTATCTTTTTAATTCTTGTTCACTCTTCCTGGTTCCACTGTGTCCTCACTAATTAATGCCTTACAGAACCTCCCTTCTATTGTAGACAGAATTCATTTTTCCTCCGTCCCTCCCTTTTTTTTTTTTTGCTGTATTCTTTATAAAATACATTCCGAACAGGAGAATGATTGATTAGATTGGCAGTCTTTAAGTTGTTCTCAGATTCTTAGATTTCTGTGGAGCCACTCTAGAGGCTGTCATGGAGGTGGCTTACGCTAGAAAAGTTAGCACTTTGAAATCCCTTGAAGTCCTGCACTGAGGAAGACCCCTCAACTCTGTTCAATCCAGTATTTCCTAAATATATTTCATAATAGACCCTTCTTTTCCTTTAAAAAAAAAAAACACATGTTACAATCATGTTGATCTTTTGCTCTTTTACCCTTACTTAGGAATTGTTCTATATTTTCTTTTTAATAATAAAGAGATCTTTCATATATGTGTGTATATATACACACAGAGACATATATAGATTTCTTTTTGATTTAACAAAACAAATTTTTTGGGGGGTGCCTGGGTGGCTCAATTGGTTAAGCAGCTGCCTTTAGCTCGGGTCATGATCCCAGGGTCCTGGGATTGAGCCCCGCGTCGGGCTCCCTGCTCCGTGGAGAGCTTGCTTCTCCCTCTCCGTCTGCCTGCTGCGCTTCCTGCTTGTGCTCTCTATCTCTCTGTCAAATAAATTCAATCTTTAAAAAATTTTTTTGTTGTTTTTTTTTCTGGTAGTATAAAAATGCTGTTCATTATCAAAAATTTAGAAAATACAAAGAAATATTTGGAAAGTGTATAAGACGCATAATTGTACCTCCCACAAGTGACAAATATTAATATCTAGAATATTAACATATAGTCTTTTTATATACATATATAAGTAATTTGAACACAATAGGTATTACATTCTGTTGATTGTTTTTTATCTAGAATTTTCACCTATATGATATTACATATGACCATTATTATCAACCATTTGTCATTTTGTTTTGTTTATCTGATCTCTAATGATGGCATGGTTTTCCCTTGTATGGGCACACTATTTTTTATTAGCCAGTCTGCTATTTGTGAAATTTTAAATGTATAAATTCTTGTGCTATTACTAATAGTGCTTCAATGAGTACAAAACTTCTATTATGTTTGTAATAGTTCTGATTATTCCTAAGGGGGAAAACCATCTTTTATATATATATAAAACATATATATATATTTTTATATATATACATATATATAAACATAATATATATATAAACATAAATATATATATATAAACATAAACATAAACATATATATAAAACATCTTTTATATATATAAAAGATGTGTGGAAACAGCCTATCCGGGTAAAAGAATATCTTCATTTTTTAAGGTCTTTTTAAAAAATTTGGAACAGTTTACATTGATAATCAGATACACAACTTTTTTCATCACTTGGTTAAAAAAAAAACTTTGTGAAATTGGTATATTATTGTATATTGCATTTCTCAGGTTACTGTGAGGTTGGATATTATTCATGTTAAATAATGACTTAAATTCTTTGGTGAGTGTTGGAAGTTACTCTTATAGTTTTATTAATTTTCTTTATTTAAAAATATTAAGGATATGTTAAGAGTGATAACTTTAAAAAAGTGTTTTTATTTATTTTTGTGAGAGAGAGAGAATGAGAATGAGCAGGAGGGAGCATGAGTAAGGGGGAGCATCAGAGGGAGAGAGGAGAAGCAGGCTCCCCAATGAGCAGGGAGCCCCATGCAGGACTCAGTCCCAGAGCTGACAGCAGCTGCTTAACTGACTGAGCCACCCAGGTATCCAAGAGTGATAACTTTTATTGGCCATATATTAATTTTAGCGTTTCTTTGTTGTTTAACTTGGAATTTTTTGTTATTTTAGATACACGGAATTTTCATATTTACATGTAGGAAAAAAACTATTCGACATTTTTATTTAGTTTCTTTGCTTTATGTTTATAAATTTTACCTAAAATAAAATTCCATTGAACTTAACTTTTTCCAAATAGTAATGCATATTTTTCTGGCTACAAAACAGCTATATATTCACTACTAAATATTCGGGTAACAGAGATTAAGAAAAAATTAAAAATCACGTGTAATTTCTATACCCAGAGGTGACAGCACTGTTTATTGAATAACCAGTAAATTTATGTTTTCTGTACTAATTTGAAATTTCTTCTTCATCATATACAAACTTGCTGTGTGTACTTGATTATACTTTTTATCTAGTCTATTTTGTTACTCACATACTATTTAGTTGCAGTTTGGCAATATATTTTAATAACTGGTTCAGCAAAGCCTCTTTATATGTTTTAAACATTTTCTTTCTGTGTCTTACCATGTATTCTTACAAATAAACCCCTTATATCAGGACACTGGGGTAGCTCAGTTGGTTAAGTGGCCAGTACTTGAATTTGGTCCAGGTCATGATCTCAGGGGCTTGGGGCTGAACCTTGCACGGAGTGAAGAGCCTGCTTGTCCTTCTCCCTCTGCCCCTCCCCCTGCTCGAGTGTGCATGTGCCCTCTCTCTCAAATAAATAAATTCTTAAAAAGAAAAAGCCTCTTATATTGATAAATACACTTTCACAGTGACCTGAATGACATTCTTAATCCCTAGTAACCACTAATCTGTTTTCTAGCTCTATAATTTTATAATTTCAACATATTATATAAAGAGAATTATACAATATATGATCTTTCTAGACTGAAATTTTTCACTTAGCATAATACCCTTGATATCCACCCAAGTTGTTGGCATGTATCAATCATTTGTTCCTTTTTATTGCTGAGAGTGCTCTGTGGTAGAGACGTACCACGGTCTGTTTAACCATTCACTTGTTGAAGGACATTTGTATGCTTACCACATATAAAGCTGCTATGAAAATTCTAGTACAGGTTTTTGTGTGGACATCTTGATGGTTAATTTTGTATGTCAGTGTGGCTAGTCCGTGGTGCCCATTTGTTTTGTCAAACACATATATTGTTGTGAGGTATTTTAAAAATGTGATTAATGTTTAAGTCATAGTCTTTTAAGCCACACAAATTACCCTTCTTAGTATGGATAGGCAGCACCTAACCCATGGACGGCCTTAAGAGAAAAGACTGAGACCCAGCTGAGAAGGAAGGAACAGTGCCTGCGGGCGTCCTCTGACTCAAGACTACAGTATCAACTCTTCCCTGGGTCTCCAGACTGCTGGCTTGTCCGGAAGATCTCATATTTGTCAGCCCCTATAATCAAAATAAAGCTCTCTCTATAAGTATATCCTGTTGGTTCTGTTTCTCTGGAGAACCCTGACTAATACAGACTTTGTTACTGGAGTGGTTCTAAAGGAACAGAGTCTTAAGAATGATTTTTCTGAATTTGTTCTGGGGTTTCTCCAGTTCGTTTCCTAATCTGATTTGATATAAAGCTGTGGACTCTGCTTTCAGTAGTAAAGAGGGGATTGATAGTCCATGTGTGGCATGATGTGGTGACAGTGATATACAAAATCTCACCATTGTATAATCAGATACTTTTAAGAGGTAAGGTTCTGTTATGGTACTGGCATAAAAACAGACACACAAACCAGTGGAACAGAGTAGAGAGCCCAGATATGGACCCTCAACTCTATGGTCAAATAATCTTCGACAAAGCAGGAAAAAATATACAGTGGAAAAAAGACAGTCTCTTCAATAAGTGGTGCTGGGAAAACTGGACAGCGATATGTAGAAGAATGAAACTCGACCATTCTCTTACACCGTACACAAAGATAAACTTGAAATGGATAAAAGACCTCAACGTGAGGCAGGAATCCATCAGAATCCTAGAGGAGAACATAGGCACTAACCTCTTCGATATCAGTAACTTCTTTCAAGATATGTCTCCAAAGGCAAAGGAAACAAAAGCGAAAATGAGCTTTTGGGACTTCATCAAGATCAAAAGCTTCTGCACAGCAAAGGAAACAGTCAACAAAATACAGAGGCAACCCACGGGATGGGAGAAGATATTTGCAAATGACAGTACAGACAAAAGGTTGATATCCAGGATCTATAAAGAACTCCTCAAACTCAACACACACAAAACAGATAATCATATCAAAAAATGGGCAGAAGATATGAACAGACACTTCTCCAATGAAGACATACAAATGGCTATCAGACACATGAAAAAATGTTCATTATCACTGGCCATCAGGGAGACTCAAATTAAAACCACATTGAGATATCACCTGACACCAGTTAGAATGGCCAAAATTAGCAAGACAGGAAACAACGTGTGTTGGAGAGGATGTGGAGAACGGGGAGCCCTCTTACACTGTTGGTGGGAATGCAAGTTGGTGCAGCCACTCTGGAGAACAGTGTGGAGATTCCTGAAGAAATTAAGAATAGAGCTTCCCTATGACCCTGCAATTGCACTACTGGGCATTTACCACAAAGATACAGATGTAGTGAAAAGAAGGGCCATCTGTACCCCAATGTTTATAGCAGCAATGGCCATGGTCGCCAAACTGTGGAAAGAACCAAGATGCCCTTCAGCGGACAAATGGATAAGGAAGATGTGGTCCATATATGCAATGGAGTATTATGCCTCCATCAGAAAGGATGAATACCCAACTTTTGTAGCAACATGGATGGGACTGGAAGAGATTATGCTGAGTGAAAAAAGTCAAGCAGAGAGAGTCAAGTATCATATGGTTTCACTTATTTGTGGAGCATAACAAATAACATGGAGGACATGGGAAGATGAAGAGGAGAAGGGAGTTGAGGGAAACTGGAAGGGGAGATGAACCATGAGAGACTCTGGACTCTGAAAAACAACCTGAGGTTTGAAGGGGCCGGGGGTGGGAGGTTGGGGGAACCAAGTGGTGGGTAATAGGGAGGGCACGTATTGCATGGAGCACTGGATGTGGTGCAAAAACAATGAATATTGTTACGCTGAAAAGAAATATAAAAAAGAAAAAGGAAAAAAAAAGAGGTAAGGTTCTAGGTGACCATTTATTTTGATACCTTGGAACATTTTTGTCGAACTAATGCATATAATGACATTGGCTTATTGCTCCTAAAATGAGCAAAGAAGGGGATGAATTTGGGGATTTGAGCTCTGAATTTAAGTACCACGTAAATTACCGCAGAATTCCTATGTCTTCCCAGAAAGAGATCCCTATCTTTTGTAATCAGAGGCTGAGCTTGCTGAAAACCATATGCAAAGTTACATCCCGTCAGTAGGTGAATTACAGTGCAAATTGGATTCGCAACTTCATAGAATATCTGTTGAAATGAAGGCACCGATTGGCCGGGAATGGGATTCTGAAAATTAGAATGGGGACATATGGGAAAATTTTGATGAGGTTGGGGCATTGAACTCCCACAGTCTACTGAGTCTTCTTTGTTAGTAAAAGCAGCTATTGCACCCTCATCTGAGGAGATTAGCCATGCTTGGCCTGAAGAAACTGCAATGGCCTCCTCTTGAGGTGGTTGCATTTTGAGGTACTCTTCATTCTCCTTAGGGCCCACCCCCACCATCCTGCTTTAGTTCTAGATTTTTCACTAGACTCAAGTCTCAGTAGGCCCCTAAAGGTGAGATACAAAGTGTGACCCATGAGGAGATGCTCTTTTTTTTTTTTTTTTTTTAACAGTGTAAATTTATTTTTTTTTTTTTTCAGCGTAACAGTATTCATTCTTTTTGCACAACACCCAGTGCTCCATGCAAAACGTGCCCTCCCCATCACCCACCACCTGTTCCCCCAACCTCCCACCCCTGACCCTTCAAAACCCTCAGGTTGTTTTTCAGAGTCCATAGTCTCTTATGGTTCGCCTCCCCTCCCCAATGTCCATAGCCCAAAAAAACCCCTTATGATTTTTCTACTTAATATAGACAAATCTAGGGAATGTGCATGGGAATGGATAGAAAGGTGTGAGATAATGGTGGAAGGAACATAAAGTTGAATCATGCTGAATTTTAAATCATGCTGAAATTTTGATACGAATTATAGTAAATCTGTCTATCTGCTTGGGAAAAATTGTTTTTTATTGTGTTGGATTTTCTAAATCATTAACATACTCTCTCCATTTATTTAGATTTTAAAATCATTTAGCATCAGTTTATATCCAAAATATAAGTCCTATATATATTCCGTTAGATTTTTTATTTGTAAGTCGTTCATGTCCTTTGGAATGATTATAAGTGGCATTGTATTTTAAATTTTGGTTTCCACATATTCATTGCTGGAAATGAAAATATAACTGATTCTTCAGTGTTAGTCTTATATCCTGTGACTTTGTCAGACTCAACTATAGTTGTATGTTTTGTTTTAGTTTGGTTTTCATTTGTTTTGGATTTTCTATGTAAAATAATCATGTCATCTACAAATAGGGACAGTTTTATTTTTTCCTTTCCAGTATGTATTGGTAAATTCTATTTGCTTATGTTTTGTGAAAGATTTCTGTGCCTCCTTTCATAAGGGTTATTGACCTATAGTTTTCTTTTTTTAACTGACTTTGTCTGGTTTGGTATTAGAGCAATCCTGGTATAAAACAAATTGAGAAATATTTTCTCCTCTTCTGTTTTCTGGAAAAAATTGTGTAGAAATGGTGTTCATTCTTTAAATGTTTAGTGGTCTCCAATGAAACCTTTCTGGACTTGAAGACGTCTTTCTCAATAGCTTTTTAAATTATGAAACCATTTCTTTAGTAGTTGTAAATCTATTCAAATTATTTATTTTATAATAATGTGTAGTGTGTACTTTTTGAGGAATTGGCCCATTTCACCATGTTGTGAAATTTATAAGGTTGTCTGTAACATGCCTTTTATTGTCCTTTTGATGTCTGCAGGGTATATAGTAATATCCCTTTTCAGTCCTGATAATGGCAATTTGAGCCTTCTCTCATTTTCTTTGTCACTCTTGCTAATTATACTCTTTTATCCAATTAGAATTACACATTTATTTTACCCACTTGACTCTGAATGTATTTGAGTTTTCACCCCTTAATTTATAATATTTTGAGGTGTTCTTTTTGTCCAATTTTGTTATCAGAATCATGCTATCTTTTCATCTTGTGTCCTAGAACGTATTAGAAAACTTTTTTAAAAATTATTTTTATTTAAGGTGGTTTTTGATATTTAAACTGTATATTTTATTCTTATTTCATAGACATTTGGAAAAGTGTGCTGAGGTATACAGAGTATTGGTCTTTAAAATTTTAAGTATCTCTGTGATCACATCCTTGTTCTCCTGTATAGAATTCTGGTTTTTTTTTCTTTTTTTTTGTTTGTTTGTTTTTAGTATTTTGTATTTTTAAACAATATATTGGTTCAGACAATGAGATCTGAGTTAACTAAGGCTTTGTTTGAATCCTGACCGTGCCACTTACAACTCCGTGGGCAAATTATTGGGCAAATTATTCAGTCATCAAGTTTCAGTTTCTTTTTCACAAGGGTAGGGTTGTGAAAGTTGAGTGAAATGCAACCTGTAAAATACTTGGCATAGTGCATGATCAGACTGAGCCATGAATTAGTGTTAGCTTGATTAGATTTGTTAAGGTTTGTGTATTTTCTTTTAGTTCCCTTTTCCCCTATACACAACAATAACTGAAAAAAAAAGTTCTTAGATTCTTCTATCGCTTTTACCTAATTTAATTAATTGATGCTTTCATCTTAATTGTTTCCTCCTCTTTCTTTAGGGCTTTTTTATACCATCTTTTCAAAACTTCTTTAATTGAATGCTTCATCATTTTCATCCTTTTGTGATTAAAAAACAGCACTTAAGACTAGATTATGTTTTCATTCGCTTCCAAAAATGAAGTTTAATTGTTTAGAGTATTTGTGAAATAAAGGAGATGGAATACCATACAAGATCAATGATTCTTCTTTTCACTGAAACTCAGGGAGACTAGAAATTAATGTTTTAAATTTGAGACATCCTAAGATCTCCACTTCAGTTCTGAAAGTGTGCTGTGCTAGCCAGCGGCTTTGCCGTGTTCCTAACTTTAAAGTGAATACTTTTGGGTTGTAATGTATTATCATTCATTTTGTTTGCTATATATTTTTGGTAGATTCTCTGTGTCAACTTTGTCTTGATGTGTTTCTCCCTGCATTGCTGGATTTTTTAACAGGATTTTATTTGTTTATTTGAGACAGAAAGATAAAGAGAATGAGAAAGCATGAGCAGGGGGAGAGGCAGAGGAAGAGGGAGAAGCAGACTCCCCTCTGAGCCAGGAGCCTGATGCGGGGCTTGATCCCAGGATGCTAGGATCATGACCTGAGCCAAAGGCAGACTTTTTTTGTTTTGTTTTGTTTTGTTTTAAGATTTTATTCATTTATTATAAGTCAAGCAGAGAGAGTCAAGTATCATATGGTTTCACTTATTTGTGGAGCATAACAAATGACATGGAGGACATTGGGAGATGGAGAGGAGAATGAAGTTGAGGGAAATTGGAAGGGGAAGCGAACCATAAGAGACTATGGACTCTGAAAAACAACTGAGGGTTTTGAAGGGGCAGGGGTGGGAGGTTAGGGGAACCAGGTGGTGGGTACTAGGGAGGGCACGTATTGCATGGAGCACTGGGTGTTGTGCAAAAACAATGAACACTGTTACACTGAAAAAATAAATAAATTTTAAAAAAAGATTTTATTTATTTATTTGACAGACAGAGATCACAAGTAGGCAGAGAAACAGGCAGAGAGAAAGGAGGAAGTAGGCTCCCTGCTGAGCAGAGAGCCCTATGTGGGGCTGGATCCTGAGCCAAAGGCAGAGGCTTTAACCCACTGAGCCACCCAGGCATCCCCCAAAGGCAGACAGACATTTAACCATCTGAGCCACCCAGGCGCCCCTTGGATTTGGTTTTAATATTAATTTTTTATGTTTATGTTCATAAACCTAGAGATCAACTCTTGCTGTAGTAATTTGATGTAACAATCCATCCCAAATCTCATGTAAAAATAACCATTTATTTTCAGAGACGTGACAGTCCTCTGTCTTCTTATCTTCTCTGGAGCTTATATTCTAGTTGGGGAAGAGAGATGATAAAGAAAGAGCAAAATTAAATTACTTGGTACTTTTGAAGATTGATACAGAAAACAGATAGAGGAAAGGGAGAGGAGTGGGTGGTGATGGATTGTGCTTTTAAATAAGATGGACAAAGTTGCTCTCATTGAGAAGATAACATTTAAACAAAGACTAGGAGGAGATAAAAGAGTTCTTTGTGTGAATAGCTTGGAAAAAGCCATGCAGCCAGAGGTAACACCAGGGAAAAGCAAGCTGGCTCATATTTGAGGAGTATTAAAGCATCCTGTGTGACTGGAGCAGAATGAGCTAGCGGGGAGGTGGTAGGCAGTGAGATCAGATAATAGGCAGGTCATGAAGAAAATGGGGAGCCATCCCAAAGTTATGAGCAGAGGACAGTTAATTCTGAGTTTTGAAGTCTCGGTCTGGATCCTGTGTGAGACTAGACAAAGGACAGGACGGGAAGTAGGCAGGCCAGTTAGGAGCTCTCGCAGAACTGAAAAGATTTATCAGGCATCACCATAACCTCTATAAACTTCCCTGAAGGACTATTCATTATGTTCTGCTTTTATTTGAAACATAATGGACATAAAAAATAGTATTTAAGGGGCGCCTGGATGGCTCAGTGGGTTAAAGCCTCTGCCTTCGGCTCGAGTCATGATCCCAGAGTCCTGGGATCGAGCCCCGCATCGGGTTCTCTGCTCAGCAGGGAGCCTGCTTCCTCCTCTCTCTCTCTGCCTGCCTCTCTGCCTACTTGAAATCTCTGTCAAATAAATAAATAAAATCTTTTTAAAAAATTTTTAAAAAAATAGTATTTAAAGTAAACACCTATGTAAAGAAGTAGAATGCTGCTGTCCTCTGGAAGTCCCAAGTAGTCTTCGCACCCCCTCCCTGTCTGTTCCTGGGGAAGTCACTTCCTTTTTTCTTTATGCTTTTACTGCCTAAGTATTCATCCTTGGAAGATCTAGTTAATTTCTCCTATTTTGAACCTTATATTGGAACCTTGCAGTATGTACTCTTCAGCCTTTTCTCATCCTCACATTTATGTGATTCATTTTGTTGCATGTAACTGGTTCATTCATTTTATGGCTGCATCATATTCTCATGTGTGAATATAGGATCTTCCTCAGTGCACAGTGGCATTACATCCCAGTAAACCCATCATAAGTTGAAAATATTGCAAGTCAAAATGCATTTAGTACACTTAAACTACTGAACATAGCTCACCTAGCCGACCTTAAATATGCTCAGAACACTTAGATTAGCCTGTAGTTGGGCAGAATCATCTAACACAAAGCCTGTTTCATAGTGAAGTGCTGAATATCTCACACAACTTACTGAATCCTGTCCTGAAAGTCAGAAACACATGGTTGTATGTAGTAAGTGGATCCCTTGTATACTCTCATGCTCGTGTGCCACCCCCCGCATCATGGGAAAGCGTTGTACGATTTATCACGAGACCAGAAAAGATCCAAATTCAGAATTCAGAGTGCCGTTTCTATGGAATGCCTCTCACCTTCATAGCATCATAAAGTTGAAAAATCGTAAGTTGAACCACTGTCATCAGGAACGTCTGTACTATGATTCTTCTTTTTTGTTAAAGTATTGTTATTCATCATCCCACTTTGTCTGAAAGCTTTCTAGTTGCTCCACTTTCCTGTGAATACTTGGTATGGAAAGACTTAAATTTTGGTCATTTTGGAATAGTGGTATTGCATCATGGTTTAATTTGCATTTTGCTGGTTAATAATAAAGTTGAAGAACTTTGCATATGTCATTGGCCATTTTTATTTCATCCCTTGTGATAAGTCTGGTCAAGATTTTGGCTATTTTTTTATTAATTATGTATTTATACTTACATATTTATATAATAAATTTATAGGCATTCTTTGTGTATTTTAGACGTGAGCCTTTCCCCCCTCATATGTGTTGCATATCCCATTCTTTGGCTTGCCTTTTCATAATATGGTATTTATTGATGACCAGAAATTCTAAATTTTAATGTGGTCATGTTTATCAATATTTTCCTTTGTAGTTCTTTTTGTATCTTGTTTAATAAGAAATCCTTCTTTACCCTGGGAGTGTGAAGACGGGTCTTTGTACATTTTTCTAAAAGACTTATTAGCAAAAGCCTTTTGCATTTAGATCTTTATTCTACCTGGAATTGATTTGTATGTAAATTCATTTCCCCCCTCATATTTGCAGCTCAGTGTATTGAAAAGATGATTTCTGTCCAGTGTGGTGCAGCCATTTTCCTCATACATCAGAATCCCTGTGTGCATGTATCTGTTTCTGGCCTGTCTGTTCTGTACTCTAGGTCTGTTGTCTATCCCTGTACCACTACCACTTCATTTTAGTTTTAGGTTCTAATTCTTGGTGTTTGATAAAGCATCACCAGATAGGTTTTTTGTTCTGTGCTCACCTTGCAACTTTTCAGTTTCAGCTTTTTAGGTATTCTGATACCAAGAAGATGAGAGTCCTGATTTGACATTCTATAAACATTCTTGTTATTCTAAAGAGTTTTGACAGTGTAAGTTCTAAAAGTTTGTTCATATATCCTATCCCCATTTGAATTTGGCTACTGTGTACCAGAATCTGAAAGACTGATAGATTGTCTCTATGCCTATTTTGATCTTTTTCCTCATATAGGACCTCTAGCCCCTGATAAAAGATAGGCTTTTGACTTCTCTAAAAATGAGGACAAGATATTAGACAGTGATGAACTCATCAAAGGGGAGCCCACATGTGAGCAGGATCCTGAAAAGTATGAAATTCAAATTAGCAAGGTCAAGTGAAGAGAGAAGGGAGGAAGAGAAGTGCAGTTCTATCACGTATGTGGGGAAACTTGGAGTGAAAGAAGAGCCTAGGACGTATTGGAAGTATTATAACACTTTGTGTAAGTCAGTAATACTGTCCTAGAAATTACCATTCCTTGGGAGAAGATATATGCAAATGACATACCTGATAAAAGGTTAGTATCCAAAATACATAAAGAACTTATATAAATCAATACCCCCAAAACAAATAATCCAATTAAAAATGAGCAGAGTTGCCTGGGTGGCTCATTCAGTTTGGTGTCTAGCTCTTGGTTTTGGCTCAGGTTATGATCTCATGGGTTGTGGAATCGAGCTCCACTTCAGTCTCCCTGCTCAGAGATGAGTCTCTTTGAAGATTCTCACCTTCTGCCAGCCCCCCACAGTTTCTCTGTCAAATAAATAAAAAATTTTTTTAAATGAGCAGAAAACATGAACAGACCTTTCCCCAAAGAAGACATCCTGACGGCCAACAGGCACATGAAAAGATGTTCAACATCACTCCTCATCAAGGAAGTGCAGATCAAAACTACAGTGAGATAGCGCCTCACACCTGTCGGAAGGGCTAAAATAAAAAATGTAAGAGATAAGTGTTGGCAAGGATGTGGAAGAAAGGAACCTTCTTGCACTCTTGGTGAGAACTGGTGCAGCCACTGTGGAAGACAGTATGGAGGTTCCTCAAAGGTTAAAAATAGAACTACCCTATGATCCAGCAATACCACTACTGGGTATTTACCCCAAAACTACAAAAACACTAATTCAGAGGAATAAATGCACCCCTATGTTTACTTTTTTTTTAAAGATTTTATTTATATATTTATTTGACAACGGGAGAGAGAGATCACAAGTAGGCAGAGAGGCAGGCAGAGAGAGAGAGAGGGAAGAAGGCTCCCTGCCGAGCAGAGAGCCCAATGTGGGACTCGATCCCAGGACCCCTGAGATCATGACCTGAGCCGAAGGCAGCGGCTTAACCCACTGAGCCACCCAGGCGCCCCCACCCCTATGTTTATTGCAGCATTATTTACAATAGCCCAAGTGTCCACCAGTAGATGAATGGATAAAGAAGAATGTATAAATATAGAATGTATAAATAAAAAATGTATAAATATAGAATGGAATATTATTCAGCCATAAAAATAATGAAATCTTGCCATTTGAAACAGCATGGATGAAACTAGAGAGTAATGCTAGGAGAAATACACCAGTCAGAGGAAGACAAATACCACAGAATTTCACTCATATGTGTCAGTTAAGAAATGAGACAAATGAATAGAGGGGAAAAAAACAGGCAAACCAAGAAACAGACTCTTCATTATAGAGAACAAACTGATGGTTACAGGAGGGAAGGTGGGCAGGGGGATGGTTTAAATAGGTGATGGGAACTAAAGAGTGCCCTTATGATAAGCAGTGGGTGATGTATGAAGTGTTGAATCACTAAATTATACACCTAAAACTAATATAATAGTCTATTTTAACCATACTGGAGTCAAGATAAAAAAACTTTTTAAAAAAAATTTTGATTTAAAAAAATGTAATATAAAGGATAAATTTTTAAAAATTATCATTCCTGATTTGTAGGGAGTAATCAGCAGTTTATCTTGGACAGTTAGTAAAAGCTATTTTTAGTTTTTGACAGTGATTTTTCAGGGTCTCTGATTGTCTTAACTGTAAAGACTATTTGTCTATAAAACATAGTAAGGAGTTACCACACTATTATATACCCCAGTCCCTTTTATCTCTTGATCTTCCCACTCTAAAGATCGAGGGGGATAATGTGGCAAACTTCATTAATAATTAACCTCAGTCATCCATTTAACTGAAAGATGTGACTTGTCCAAAGTAATATTCTAAAAAATATCAAAGGTAACTAAAATCTAGTTCTCAGAAACATTCTCTTTCCTTTAGGAATATTTCACTGCTTTGAAACGAAAGGCTAAGTAGAATATAGTCTTTATGTGTTGAGAGGAGCAACAAAGGTGGGAAATAATTTTCAAATGACTTTATAAGATTTGACTGTCATTCACCTGAATTTGGAGAAGAATAAAGGGAAGAGGCTTATATAAAAGAGGAAAGAATATGAGGCAGGAGGAATTGATTCCCTCCCTTTAACCTAATGGTCAGAGTTGTTAATAGACTTGACTTGGCCTTTTGGGCTTTGTTTGCAAATAAAGACCTAGGACTTTATTTCATTTAGACTCCCAGCAGCAGGTATTCAAAACTGTGAAACGTTTAGTCATCTTCTAGAATATTCTGTGAAGTGAACCATATTGCATCTATATCCTGTTGTGTTCTATGACATCCAAACCGGTTGCCCCCTAAAATTCAGTAAATATTGCCATATCCTTACAAATACCAGTTTTCTTTATTAATATATTTTCTTTTGTTAACTCAGTGTCATTGACAAATGTTTTTTCTGTGTGTTTTCTACTGCCTTTTGATTTATTCCTTATTTAAAATAGTTTCCAAATCCACTGTGTACTTTTTCTTTTCAGCTTTTCTGAGTTATTATATCCACCTTGGTGTTTTTATACAATTACAATTATCATCTGTCACCAGTAATTTATTTCTGAGTTTTGAAAATTCTCAAAATTTCTTTTTTAATATCTTCACCACAGTAACCTTAGCCATTTGGGATTTATTTAAAAGAGGATCTTCTTAAGTAAATTGTTAATCTCAGTACTATAAATTTTATACTCCTCTAGTCTTTCTTGATAGCCCATTTCAATTCTTAATCCTCACAGCTAAATAGTATTTCTATAATGAACTTTTTAGAGTATCATGAGGGGTCACTTTCTTTTTTATAATTGTGGAGTTCTGCATTATATAGTCCAACTCATCTGTGTATACTAAATTCTTCCATAAACACGTTTTTGCCATTTCTTCTGCAGTATATAGTAATTTCACTTTTGGCATAAGGCTTTTAATATACGTGTAGTGAATTTAATTGTTCCTCTCTGGACTTTTTAGTGTTCTCAGTTATATTTTGAAATTGGAGATCATACTGCTTTAATAGAAATCTGATAGCATAATAGAAAGCTTAATTTTCACCTGTTAAAACATTTGTTCCTGAGACATTTTATTGAGCCGGTATTTTCATTAACCTTTATCAGTGTTTGGCTCCAACTGGGGTAGTAACTTGCAATTATCCATATTGATCTTCATTTTGTTTTGATGTATTACTTCATTCATATATTGAGGTCCCTTGTGTATGTCTGTTTGAGTGAATTAGCAGCTGTGCCCAACCTAGTTTGTAGGACCTTCCACAGAATTAATGAACATATTCTCAGTTCCTTCATTCAGGTTAGGCAAAGGTATTGAGTAACACAGTTTTATAGAGTGATTCTCTTTAAGATGATTATGAGTCCCTGAGTTTGGAATGTAATCTTGCATCCTTTTGTATATATTCATTCTGTCAGCCTATCGAAACCGTCACAGCTGTTGGCTCTTCTCTGACTTCAAGTCGCTGTGCCAGAAAAAGAGAATATTTAGTTAGGGAGTGACTCAAATGGACCCGGTTACCAAAAAGGCAAATGTGATAACCCAGAAAAGTTGGCACAAAGCGAAAAACCAGGTCTAATGCCAATGCTTGCCTGAGAGAGAGCCTTGGACTTTCAAATTTTACATCTAGAATCTAGATCCTACCTGTCAGTTTGTTGGTTAAACTGAAATTTCATTTTAGAGAAACTTGTGAGATTTATTTAAGGAAGCCAGACGTCACATGTGTTTTCCTTGTCTGCATGAGTCATTCTTTCACAGAATGAAATTAACAAGTTATCTGACATATTTTGTTGAGACATACAGATTGCTCCTTAGTATCCTGTGTTTTGTAGATAATTGAAAGTATTTTGATAACTTGTGTTAATATTTTCTTATATAACTGTCATGGTTCTTACAAAACAATAGCTCTTGGCATTGAACCCACAGTCTATATTTCACTTGCTTGCATATCAATCTGATTTTTATAGAAGGAAGATTGTTTACTAAAGCATGTGAGTATACTACTGCCTTTTCAATATATTCATAAGATCAATAAGTAATTTATTATGTTAGATTTTGATGAGTGCCATGAATTTTGTCACTTGAAATAGAAGCATTACTGGAGCAAGTACAGGCAAAGGATTTTAACATTAATACAGGACATTATGTGTATGTTTTTGTATTTACTACTTTGTATATGAGACAGCCTGAAAGGTAGCCTCTAAGAAGAGCCTCTTTCTTCCAGCTTGTTCAGTTGAGGCACCTAGCATGTCAGGCTGTCATCATTTCCCCCTTGGATTACTGCAGTTCCTTTATAAACTGCCTCTTACTAGTCCTTCATTCCTGTCCTGACTTGTACACCAGAATGATCTCACATTTCCATGCTTGAAATATTTTGAGTCCCCATTGCCTTCAGGATAAAGTTCAGAATCCTTAACAATTTTTACAAGATCCTTCATGATTTTGCCCTTGCTTACTCTCCTGCTTTATCTCTTAACTACTTTATACCTTTTATTCTGTTCCCTTAGTTGTGTCATTATCTCTTGCCTCTGGGCCTTTTCACTATAAATACCCCCCCCCCCCCCCCCGCCTTTGTCCCCTTCCTCTTTTGTGTTCTAGATTCTTCATATTTCAGTTTAAGAATCACTTGTCCCAGGAAGTCTTCTCTTTTCTCCCAAGTCAAGGTTGGATGCCCCTTTGTACTTTATTAAGCCTCTAAGTTCAGAAACTACATTTTGTTCTATTCAGGCTTCATTCTTATTGGTTAGAATTAATTGAATATATTAATATATAGTTAGTACTTCCCAGACTTTTCCACTGACAGAAGAGAGAACATCTGTCCCTCATGAATACACAAAGATCCTTGCTAAAAGCATGACGGTTTCTTAAAGTTCTGCATTTATTTTTTAAATTTCAGAAAATTTTATTTTGCTTTATTATCAATTTAATTATATATTTCCCTAAATCTCCAACTAAAATAGACACTACTAAAAGATGTGTCGATGTAGACATTTTATTTTTCAATTTCATCATTCCATTGCTTATCTTTTCTCTTTCTGGTTGGCAGTTTTTTTTCTTCATCTATACGATTAATGCTGATTTTGTTACCGGTGATTGGTAAATTTGCAGCACCACCTCTTATTTTTTGAAATATTTTAAGTTGAGGTTATCATCTACTTTAATGACTTGAGATTTGCATTTACAGGCCCTAAGGACCAAGACTTGGGCTGCTTCCTACTTGATTCCGCCCCAGCACTGCCATCCTTGTTCGGTGGCTGTTCAGTAACACTGTCTGCAGCCAAAAGTACAGAAGTGTATTAGAGCTCTTTCACAAAGCTTTTAGAGTAATTTTCTTTAAAATTTCAAATAGCTTTGCTATCATAATATGTGATGTGTGTGTGTGTGTGTGTGTGTGTGTGTGTGTGTGTGTAAGGGTAGAGATCACTTTGAAAATGGAGCTCTACATTTTTTATTCAGTGTGCATTGAGAATTCAAGTTAAGGATTAAAGAACCCTTAACTTGCAAATTGCTGCATGGAAGTAGGAGCACCATAGGATGTTGAGCCCTTACCACCACTAATTAAAGTGTGTCGGACCTGTTCAGTGGTAATAAAACATTACTGTGGACTTTTGATTGCATACCAGTGTATTCGGATATAGTAAATCCGTGCCTTAAACTGTAGAGTGTTTTTGGAAAAGGCTGGTCTTCTCAAACTGGATCAAATTTAGAGTGAAGAAAGATGTTATTAAGATGATCAAAGGATATTTTAATCACTCCAGGAAGAGAGGTAGAGAGACTGACCTCAGAAAGATAAGGAACTGGGAAATCCCAACATTCATGCCCCAACAAAAACAATGATTAAACAATTACTGATGAAAATAGCTTAGGACAGTTCTAGAGTACAGTGGAGAAGCAGCAGCTGTCCAGTGGAGCACACAAACTAAGAAGAGCCATGTAGAAAAGCATAGGAAGCATTTTACCAGCATCACCCCATCTTCTAGTTCAGCAGAGCTCAACACCAGGAGGGATCTCATCAGCTGTGACCTCCGCTCAGAGGGGAAAAGAAGAGCAGGAAGACTTCAGCAGCTTTCACCACTGCTGGTGAGGAGCCTGGTAGTCCTCACCACTGTCATGGATTCCCTCGGTCTTTGCCACTGGGGACCTCCAAAATTTTGCCAACACCGACCCCAGCTGATGAAGCTGCCTGGAATTTACCCCTCTCTGTTCCCTTAGAGTAGTCACTTCTCTGTCTCTCTCCCAGCCCCCAGGAATAGAGCCACCTCTTTGCTCCTACTGGAGTCACCAATGCCTCCTCCTCCTCCCAACACCTCCCTCACTTCCCTGTCCTGGTGCTGGTGTGTTCATGGCAATTCCACGTGTATGTGGACACTGGCGCTGCGGCTCATCTGCCTGAACCTGCACTGCACTGCACCCTAAGCATTGGCGCTACCATGTATGTGCTAGGCACACCCATGTGTCCTGGACACCAGTCCGACTGCTGTTGTCATGGGTGTCCCAGGGCCAAGAGATACCCTTGACTGCAGCCTTTCCCACTGGGGATACGGACAGCAATATATGAAGTTATCCAGGGAGGAGACAAAGGGTGAATAACGATGAAGAAGTCTATAGGATTTATGAGACACCATCAAGGGAAACAGAATATTCATTGTGGGCGTTCCATATGGAGAAGGGTGGCGGGTGGAGGTGGTACAGCAAGCTTATTTAGAGAAATAATAACGAAAAATGTTTACATCTGAGTAGGGAAATGGACATCCAGATTCATTAAGCTCAAATGTTCCCAAACAGATCAACCCAAAGAAGACTACAGAGACACAGTATAATCAAAGTGTCAAAAGTCAAGGACAGAACATTTTGCATTCAGGAGGAGAAAAGCAACTTGTCAGATAGATGAGCACTCTCTCCCCCCACCATAAGGATGGTCATTAGATTTCTCAGCAGAAACTTCACAGGCCAGGAGAGAGAGTGATGATATATTCAAAGAGCTTAAAGAAAAAAAACTGCCAACAAAGAATACAATACCTGAAAAAGTTATTCTTTAAAACTGAAGACAAGATAACGTTTTTCTTGGATGAACAAACCAAGAGAGTTTCTCATCACAAGATCTACTATATAAAAAATACGTTAGGGAGTCCTTCAGATTGAAACAAGAATTCACTAAAGTATCAACATAAAAATATATGAAAGCATAAATGAACATTTTATTAATGGATACACCATATAAATAGCAAACTCTGACTTTAAGAACACAAATGGAAGTAAAAGTGTAGAGTTTTTTATGCAATTGAAGTTAAATTGTTAACTTAAAATAGAGATTCTACTACATGGTATTTTGTGCTAACTTCAAGCTAACCACAAAGATAAAACCTGTAATAGGTACGCAAAAAATAAAGGAAAAATATTAAAGCAAATTACTGCAAAAATGATCAGAGAGCAAAGGAAGCCAGTAAGAATGGGAGATAGGGACAAAATATCTGTGTAATAAAAAATAATAACAGTGCTCGCTTCGGCAGCACATATACTAAAATTGGAACGATACAGAGAAGATTAGCATGGCCCCTGTGCAAGGATGACATGCAAATTCGTGAAGCGTTCCATATTTTTATGAAATCTTGCCATTTGCGACGACGTGGATGGAACTAGAGCGTATCATGCTTAGTGAAATAAGTCAATCGGAGAAAGACAACTATCATATGATCTCCCTGATATGAGGACATGGAGAAGCAACATGGGGGGTTAGGGGGATAGGAGAAGAATAAATGAAACAAGATGGGATTGGGAGGGAGACAAACCATAAATGACTCTTAATCTCACAAAACAAACTGGGGGTTGCTGGGGGGAGGTGGGATTGGGAGAGGGGGAGGGGGCTATGGACATTGGGGAGGGGAGGCGAACCATAAGAGACTATGGACTCTGAAAAACAACCTGAGGGTTTTTAAGGGTCAGGGGTGGGAGGTTGGGGGAACAGGTGGTGGGTAATAGGGAGGGCACGTTTTTGCATGGAGCACTGGGTGTTGTGCAAAAACAATGAATACTGTTACGCTGAAAAAAATAAAATGGGAAAAAAAATAATAACAAAATTTCCATAGTAAATCTTCACTTGTCAATAATTACTTTTAAGGTAAATGGATTAAACTCACCAGTCAGAAGACATAGAGTGGCTGAGTGAATAAAAAGGCAAGATTTAGCAATATGCTGTTGACAAGTGATTCTCTTTAGATTTAAATGCACACAGAAGGTAAAGAGATGGAAAAATGTGTTTCATGCAAATGGTAAGCAAAAAAAAAAAAAAAAGCAGGAATGACTATACTTACATCAGACAAAATAGACTCTAAAACTTCCTCTGAACACAAATTTCATTATATAATGACAAAAGAGCCTGTTCAACAGAAAGAAATGATCATAAATATACACACACTTGTACATTGATAGTGGGAATATAAATTGGTACAGACATTATGGAAAAACATGTGAATTTTCTTTACAAAATGAAAACTAAAACCACCTTTGATCCAGCAAACCCAATTCTGGTTATATAGCCAAAGGATACATGCCCAGGATCTCTAAAAGACATCAGCACTTCCATGTTCATGTCAGCCTTATTCATAATAGCCAAGATGTGGAAGCAGCTTAACCATCTATCAGCAGATGAACTGATAGAGGAAATGTGATATATATATACACCACATGGAATATTACTCAGTCTTAATAAAGAAAAAAAATCCTGCTATTTGTGACAAATATGGATAAACCTGAAGGACATTATGCTAAGTGAAACAAGTCAAACAGAAAGACAAGTACTGTATGATGTCACCTATATGTGAATCTAAAACAGTCAAACTTATAGAAGCAGAGAATGGAATGGCGGTTGTCAGGGTCTGGGGGGTAGGAGATGGGAAGATGTTGGTATAAAGTTTCAGTTGTACAAGATTAATCAGTTCTAGAGATCTAATGTACAACAATGTGACTAAAATTAATTGTACAAGGGATCTGGACATTGCTAAGAAAACAGATCTTAAGCAGTCTTAAAAAGGAAAAAAGATAACTATGTGAGATGATGGATATATTAATCACCTTGATTGTAATTATTTTACAATCCACATGTATATCAGATCATCAAGATATACATTACACATATATAATTTTCCATCAAAATACATCAATAGGGACGCCTGGGTGGCTCAGTTGGTTAAGCAGCTGCCTTCGGCTCAGGTCATGATCCCAGCGTCCTGGGATCGAGTCCCACATCGGGCTCCTTGCTCAGCGGGGAGCCTGCTTCTCCCTCTGACTCTGCCTGCCACTCTGTCTGCCTGTGATCCCTCTCTCTCTCTCTGACAAATAAAAAATAAAAAAATCTTAAAAAAAATACATCAATAAAGTTTGAAAAAATATATAAGAACAAAAAATTTCTTAAAGGGGAAAACTATTGACATAACATTAGATTATAGGAGGAAAGGGATGTCTCTCTAAGAAATTAGAAAGAAACCAATTTGCATTTATCAGAATTTGATGGCTTAGAATTAAAGCCTGAGGTAAGCATCTCTGAAATTTGTTTGACATCATAAATTGGCTTTACCTAAAAGATTCTTCTGCAGTTGGTGTTGACTTTTCAAAAAATCTTATTTATAGTAGCTCAGCAATGAAGGTCTTCCTGAAAAGGAAGAGTGAAGAATCATTGGCAAAGTTTAGGACAGAAAGAAGTGACCCTCTTTTGGCCTGTACCATTTATCACTCAGATAATTCTGGAGGAATTCATTCACATTGAATGGAAATTTTGAGGCTGTTAACCCTCATTTGTTGTTCAAAAGAATGACTCTGTTTTGTTCTAACCAGATTTGCCAGGAAAATACGTTTGTCTTAAACTAAGCTTCATTGGAATTGTAATTTGAAGCCTCAATCAAGAGCATACTTGAAGAAAAATAACTTCCAGAGAATGTTTGACAGAGTTTTTATTTAAGTATTTGGTTTAAATATAAATTTGTTAAGTGAATGTTAAGTATATTATTATCAAGTCCAAGTATGAGGCATATGGCTTAAATGTATTATGCATTTGGTTTCCATACTTAATAAACGTTTGGGATTTTTTCCCCCAGTTTTCTTAAAGACTGATTTAGGATTTTTCACTGTTGTGATATTTGAGTGAACTTTCAATTCATTACATGGTACTTATAGGAAATACTGTTTCAATCTATTGATTGTTTCACATTTGAAACAAGTTGGATATCATCTGTTTTATCAACCCTGTCAGGTGACTTTCTCCCAGAGGGCAGTTTTGTTTGTAAGATTTGGGGCACTGTCCCACATCACTGCCATCTGTGCCTTCCTCTCTTGTTGTCCCTTGAAGTTACTCAGCAGTGAATTATGTCACTTATGAGTGAATGCTTTTTTCGTTTTTTTCTTACTGATTTTTTAAAATGAAATCTAAAGTTAATAGTTATGTATTACTATATTCCTTTCTTGATTTATATATGTCATCTTTCCAGTTTTGTGTTATTTATAGCATAATATAAAAATTTCAGGGAAGGTTTTATTTGTGGAAGCAACTGAGCTATTATACAAGGAGATTTAAGTATATCAAATTAACCTTTTATTTTTCTACATTGTTTCTTAGAAATACTGATAAATTCTCTATTTAATGTCCAAACCAGATCAACACAAATTGTGGTATTTTCTGATTAGAGTATCAGAAAAAATATTCAGGATTTATTAAATAGTAAGCAAGTATTTCTTTTAAAACGAAAGTCGATTTCTTGTATCGTTCACATTTTGTTCAAGAGATAGAATTGCAACTATTAAATGAATTATTAAAGTCTCCATGACATGTAGTTAGAGGACTAGTGTTTCATACCAAGTAGGACAGATCAGCAATGCAGACCTTATAATACAAATTGTAAGTGGTTCTCTTTTTCTTTTTTAAAGAATTATAAGAAGCATGGGCTCTTTTTAATTTAATTTTGCATTTATAATATAATTAAAAGAATAGTTTGTAAAATTTAATTTACAGATATAAATCTAACATTTGTAATTAATTTGTTTTGATATAAAACTTTAGAGAAGAGCACAAATAACTTAATGTTGAAAATACAAAAGCTCAATAAATAAATATCTCCCCTTGTATTTATGTTTATTTATATCTTAGTATTTTCTCATAAAACTTACATAGAAAACGTTTTCTTTGTGACAAAATGGAAAGTAGAATTTAAGTGAATTCTGTAATACATTCAGAGTCAAAATGGATTTGCTCCTGCTTTTGTTGTTTGAGTATCGTTTCATCATTTTCTTCCTATGAACAATTTATCTGTAGAAATTAAAATGAATTGTATTACTATTATTGAAACTTGAATTTTGACAAAAAGTGGTTTTTTCATCTTTTGTAAATATATATATATGTTCATTTCTAAATGTATAGTAAAGATAACTATAAAGCCAGTTAACTATAGGTAACATAAGTAAGTAATCATTAATCTTGGACAAGCTAAACTTTTTGTATTTCCTGGTGAGACAGTATGCCTTTTTACTTTGCAGTATAATCTTTACATACTTCATATAGGGGGTCATCTAGCTCACAGAGACCATATAGGACTACTTACAGACAGTGTATATTTTTAATGAGCATTACTAATGAATATCAACCTTATTCTATGGGATACATTTAGTTTTTAACTTTTCAAACATGGCATATAAGGATGTACCGTTCATTTTGGTTTCTAAGCATACTTCTATGATTTTAGCATATTTAGGAAAGTATCTTGAATAAAAAATTATTTCACTTTTGTAATTTATATATTTACTTTGAGAAAGCTTGAATTAGTTGCTATTCTTTAACATATATAAAATCCAAATCATACAATGTTTTCTCTTAATGTGTATAGTGAGCTCTATAACCTTGACCACGTAGCTTTCCCTTTTATTTTATATTGCAGGTTGACATACAAGGAAGCAATATTGCTTGATGTATAAGAACACGGGCTCTGGAGTCAGAATATCTGGGTTCAAATCCAGGTTCTACTGTTGCCTATGCTTGTGACCTTAGACAAGTTAATTAGTCTCTGGGCCTCAGTTTACTAAAGATTAAGATGATGTGTAGTACTTACCTATTATAAAGTTGTTTTGACCATTAAGTTTTAAAATAAGAGGGATTACAACAATGCCTGGCAAACAGGAAGCAATAGGGATTAGTGTTTAACATTTTGGCTCAAGAGTCCTTGTGTCTGCCTTCAAATCAAGACTCTATCACTGAATAATAATATTAAGGTCTTGAAAATTCTGCTTAACTCTTTCTGAGCTTCAATTCCCATCATCTGTAAAATTGGCTTATAGTGAAGAATCAGCTGGATAATGCTTGTAACTCCTAAGTGTAATGCTTAAAACAAGCAAAGGGAAAAAAGAAAATGAGAGAGAGAGGTGAAACTAAGAAACAGACTCTTAATTGTGGAGAACAGACTGATGCTTACCAGGGAGGTGGGTGGGAGGTGGGTGAAATCAGTGATGGACATTAAGGAGAACTTTTGCTGTGATGAGCACCGGGTGTTGTATGGAGATGTTGAATCACTGTATTTATTGTACACCTGAAACTAATATTACAGTGTATGTTAACTAACTGGAATTTAAATGTTTTTTAAAAAGCCCTTAGCAAATAATAAGCACTCTTAAATATTTCATGTTGCTAATGTTGTTATTATTTGGTCTTGGTTTTATAGTTTATCACATGTGAATTTTACCGATTTGGATTATGGGAAAATAATGCATTAGTGTATTCTGAGTTATTGTTAACTCAAATTTGATTCGGCAAATTAAATTCTTCAAATGTATGGTATTAACCTAAACTAATTATCTGTTTGCTGTTAAATAGATTTTTTTTTCCATTTTATTTATTTTTTCAGCGTAACAGTATTCATTCTTTTTGCACAACACCCAGTGCTCCATGCAAAACGTGCCCTCCCCATTACCCACCACCTGTTCCCCCAACCTCCCACCCCTGACCCTTCAAAACCCTCAGGTTGTTTTTCAGATTTTGAAGCTCCTCCTTGAAAGGTAATATGCAGTTTGACTAGTGTTTACTTGCTTGCAGTGGCTAATCTAGAATTTAGGGAAAGAGAAGGTTTATGTACAGATAATTTAATCATAATCCTAGCAATACCTGTGCAGACTGGCTTTATAAGCAGGTTCATAATATAAACAAGATTTTAGGCATAACTTCTTTTTTTAAAGATTTTTATTTGAGAGAGAGAGCAAGCAAGAGAGAGCATGAACAGTGGGGAGGGACAGAAGGAGAGGGAGGAAGCAGGCTCCCTGCTGAGCAGAGAGCCTGATGCGGGGCTCCATCCCAGGACCCTGAAATCATGACCTGAGCTGAAAGCAAAGGCTTTAACTGAGCCACCCAGGCGCCCCAGAACTCCTCCTACTCTGAATCAAGAAACAAACTGAGGGCTGAGATGGGTGAGAGATGAAGGGATCGGATAACTGGATGGTACAATGAGCACTGGGTATGATATACAGCTGATCAATCACTGAACTCTACCTCTGAAACGCATAATACATTATATGTTAATTAGTTGAATTTAAATTAAAAAAAAAAAAAAGAACTCCTCCTGCATTGCCACCAATCACTCCCTACTATATTCCAGTTTCCTAAATGTTTTAAGCAGTATAGCTCTGCAAACACAAAATCTTTAGGACGGTATTCAGGTTTCTTTGACATTTTGGATCTTGCTTTTATCTCCAGCCTCTGGTCGTCTGGTATATTCCAGATCTTCCCTGAACACACATTTATTCGTTTATTCATTTACAGATATTTATATAATGTCAACTATGCGGCATTGTGCTAGGTGCTTTGAGAACATAGAGGCCAATAAGACAGACATGACCGTGACCCATTAGTGTTTATAGAATGCCATGCGCACCGCTTTTGTGTCTTTTACCATCTCCTTCATCTGTCCCTTCACTGCTTGATAGAGTCTTACTAATCTTTCATGCCCTACTCAAGTGTTACCTCCTTTCTGTAGCATTTGGAACTTTGTCAGGTAGTGTTTCTTTGTGTTCCAGTAATACTTTCTATTCCTGCCTCTCTCATAGCACTTACTGTATTATCCTTGTTTATAGTTGACTCCCCATCACACCCCCAGTTAAATTTTCAAATGGGAAGGAGGGAGATGAAAAGAGAAAGACAGAAATAAGGCCTAAGACATGAGATAGGAAGAGGCAAGAAGAGGAGAGAAGGAAGACAGGAGAAGCCGTAGGAGCAGTGGTTGAAAGCACAGACCCTATAGCCAGACACGGTTTTGAATCCTGACTCTTCCACTTATAAGCTGGGTGCATAATTTAATATCTCCATATCACAAGTTATAATGAGGATAATAGTCTAATTGTGAATATTTAAGAAGTTAATATATGTAAACTACTTAAAACAGTCACTGGTATGTAATATATGGTATATGTATTTGTTGCTATTTTTATTAGCAATAGTTAGCTTTCTTAAGTGAGGTGAGCTATGTTTTCTCGCCTTCAGTCTTCTAAGAGCTGAGAGATTTTCAGGTTACATATTATTTATCTCTGTGTGTTCACTTAAATGCATCAGATTTTCAAGTGTATTTTGGACGAGGGCTAAAGGGGGAGCTCCTATACATATGTGTTTACGGTGTAACATTGAATATAAGTTGATTGAGCATTTTGCCTTTTTATACCAGGTCCTGTCCTGCTTGACTTTTCTAGCTACGAAAATTGCTGAAGATAATTCTTCTGTTTTCCTTTTTGCTTCATCCTTCAGGCTTGATCCTTTGCACTGTTTTTGGTAGTATAGCTTGGATTTCTAAGTTAAAATACTGTTCTCTTTCTTGACTGTTCTCCAGCCTGAAAAATGAGACAGGGGTAAAGTCTGGGCATAACATCTTGTTTCTAGTAGTGTGATCTGTTCATCAACCTGATATTTAGACTGGATTTCTACCATTCAGTCTCTCCCCCTTTCCCTTTACAATGTCACTCTGCTCTGTCCTGTACCACAATACTGTTGATCCAGCCTTGAATAGGCTATATAATGTCCTAGAAGGTCTACACCTGGGGTGGCTGACTTTCACAAATAATGAAAAGCTAGTGGATAAAAACAGTTATCATTGGGCTGTTTGGTGAGTTCATTTTAAACAAATGAGTTGTAGATGCTAATTGCTGTGGCTCTTCTATTCAAGGAAGAATCTTGGAGGAGATGACTTTTTAGCTGCTACTTGAGCAATGGGAGAAGAAAGAGTAGGTTGTAGGTTGTAGAGGCTATTTGAGGCTAGGATTCGTTCTCACCTAGTACCTGAGTATTAAATATAAGGCATTAGGCATAAAAAAATTTAGTTCCTATTTAACTCCAAATGACTGATATAGTGACAAAGCAAACATTAAAATACAGATTGCTGAGTATTGGAGAAGTTGTAGATTTTTTGTTGTTCTCACTTTGCAAAGTCTCCATGTATGATTTCATGTATTCTCTTGAGATCAGAGTCTCTTGAAAATATGGCTTATCGTAACAAAGTTCTACTGAGTTTCTGGAATATATAGTGATTTCCTGTCTTTGGACCTTTTTGCACTTGCCGTTCCTTCTGCCTGGGATAGTGTTAATTCTTGGTAATTCTTAAATTATAATTATAGAGGCCATAATTTTTCAGAAAAGCCTACTGGATCCTTCAACACTGGCTTAAGTGTTTCTGTGGCTCATAGTCCCTGTTCTTCCCTACTCACAGCCTGTACCACACTGCATTGTAGTACTTCACCAGCCTGTTCATCGAAGGCAGGACCCGTGTATATGGTAATGCCTGGTGTGTGGCTGCTGGTCCAAAATATTTGTTGATTGAATGAATGAGTGGGATACGGTAGAGAGCAGACTCGGTCATTCCAGGCGAGGGGAAGAAAATAAACAAAGACAAGGTGTATGGTAATGCGTATAGCTGATTCGGAGGCAGTGAGTGGAACCATTTGATTAGAGTCTAATATTGGAAAGAGAGGCTGGAGCTTTGGATGCCAAGTTAAGAAGTCCAGAGTTTATTAAAATGGGCCATTGAAGCTTTTAGAGATAAGAATAATAATACATGTTCTTAAAATTTGGTTAAGTAAGATATCTGTGTGTGGGAAAAATTTTTTCTAATTCTTGTACTAAAATTTTTTAATACTCTTAAGTGGGCTAGGTATATAACTGTCTATTTTATAAACTCCAGTATTATAAGATTCCTCCAACAGAAATTAAACAGAAAATTTTAGGTTTGAGTAAGTACTGGTGAGTGAATTGAACAGCTCATTAAACTGTGCCATTTGTTTTTCTTATAAACCTGTGTAAACTATGACAATTAAAAAGTATAATTCAACTGAGGCAGTAATCTAACATATGTGTGGGGGTTTCCTTCTTCTTATCTGTAGCGTAAAGAAAAATAAATGCTTACAGCTGTGACTTTTTTTTCTCTAGTATCTCCAGAGGCAGTTGGATTTTTGTCAGCTGTTGGGGTGTTTATTATCTTGATGCTGCTCCTTTTTCTCTATATTAATAAGAAGTTCTGTTTTGAAAATGTTGGCGCGTTTCCAGATCTTGGTTCAGGATACAGTACAAGGAAGAACTCACAAGATAAAATTTGTAAGTATCGTCACTGCTTTTCTTGTTTGTTCTTATCTATACCGTTCTGTTATTTTTTAAAACATATATTGTAAGGTTGGTTTTGACATACTGTAAAGTAACATTCGAGCCATTTTTCTGTGAGAGTAAAAAAGAATCTATTGAGTAAATTATGTTCAATTATCTTTCTGTTATTCACGAATTGCTAATATATCACATAAAGATGAACTGCATGCTATCAGAAAACCACATTTTTATTTTTCATACATAAGGTATGCTTTTGAGCCTGTAATATGAGTAGATCTGCTTTAAGAAGGAAGTATCTTTCTGCTCTATACAGCTTAAATCTTACTGTCCAAGTAACTCTCTGGAGAGCTTTTTCCCCATATTCCTATAGAAGACTTTGAAAAGTATTCACCCTTTTTCTTTACCTCCTATTGAATTCTCAGCTGATGGATAATTTTATTGTTTGGAGAAAGTGTATAGATAAAGTCTGGTTGTAAAAATTAGTGTTTCTTTCCCTCTCTTGGTACCATAGGCATTATATCACTTTTTGTCACTTAAAACTACAAGAGACTAGAAGACACGAGGGCTGTAATCTTGTTCTTTCTTCCATGAAAATTATTCCGTGGAGTTAATTTTTTTATAATATGATAAAAGTTCTTTATTAGCTCTTTCCAAAAATTGGCTTATATAATTTATATAAATATAATTATATAAATTATATAAATATATTATATATGTATAAATGATAGCAGAAGCAAGCTGAGAATTATAAAGGCAAGGTGTTAACTTAGAGCAGTATTTCAGAGCATTAGCAGAAAAACCTTGCTCTTCTTGTTTATGCTGAAGAGATGTTTTTCTCTTATTTCTGGTAACTTAAAAAGTGATAACATCATTTATAAAAATCTATGGGTTATTGAATTACATCTGTAACTTCTGCATTAAGAAAGAGTAGTTGTTTTGTGATTTTGTTTGAAGTTTAACATTTCTCATATTTTACTCTTGCTTCTTGATCATTTGTGTAGAGTTGAACTGGTTACGGGCATGTTTTGGGGCAACTTCCAGGAATCCCCTTGTTCAGCTTTTCTGGTTTTTCTCTGGTCTAATAACCCCTTTACACTCTTAAAAATTATTGAAGATTCCAAAGAGCCTTTGTTTATGTGAGTTATATCTATTGTTAAAGCACCATATTAGAAGTTAAAACTGAGAACATTTAAAAATATTCTTAACAATTTATTAGTCTTAAAAAAAAACCAATAACTTGTTGTGTTGAGCACTGGGTGTTACATGTAAGTGATGGATCACTAAAATTCGACTCCTGAAACCAGTAGTACCCTATATGTTAACTAACTAGAATATAAATAAGAACTTGGAACCAAAAAATCCACAAAAACCCCAATAAGCCTATTACATATATGTTAAAAATAAGTAACATTTTTTAACTTAAAAAACTATATTTTTTACTCCCCCTCCCCCCACCAAAAATGGTGAGAAGAGTGCCATTGTTTTATATTTTCTACAAATCCCTTTAATGACTGACAAAGAAGAACCAGCTGTGATTCTCATGTCTGCTTCTGCATTCAATCTGCCATGTAGTCTCTGGAAAACTCCAGTGTTCATTTATGAGCAAATGAAAGTAAAAAAGTTAAACATCCCCTCACTATTACTATAAAAATAGTTTTGACCTTGAAGATCCTTTGGAAAGGTTTTGGGAACCTTCGTACTTTTTCTGAGCCTTTTTTTTTTTTTCCACTTATGAAATAAGAAGAATAATATTTACCTCCTAGAGTTACTGTGAGAACAGGTCTGATACAACTCGTAAATCACAATGCCTTGCATCCGGTAGCCACTCGGCAGGTGTTGGCCCCCTGCTCTTTTTTCTATACTGACCTCTGCACAGATTGCTCATTTTCCCTTTAATAGTTGTCTTAATTTGAAATGATATTGGTAGTTTGTGAATAATATAGGGTAGTTCCCCTACATAGACTATTAATAAATAAACCAAAAGTCCATAATAAAAATCCTTTTTATACTTCTTCTTGCAGGTATAGAATAAAAAACCAATAGTATTTGAGGGGAAAATATTGTTTTGCGGCTGGTATGATAGCTATGGAGAGGGAAAAAATGTCATTACATGTAAGCCACGTGGTTTGATTTTTTTTTTTTTTTTGGAAGAGTTTTTGCCTCGACGTATTTCTTTCAATGCATAATGCATTTACAGAAAGATTAAAAACCACAATGCAAAATAATAATATCAAGCTCATGAGTAACAACATTTAAGTACATTTTAAATTCAAATTCCTAAGCGGTTGATATTTTGAGAAGAGAAAATTCCATTATTGCATCTGTTAGGAATAAGGAATTAGAAAATGGCATTTTTCAAAACTTTCCAGCAGAATCTGCCTTCAGTGTCTTCTCTGGTGGACACAATCAGTAATGCTGTAGAAGATTTAACCACTGCTGTTGGGGAAGTCAGCTATGCTTTAACTGACTCGGTTGCTGAACAGGTAACAAGTATGATCAATGGCTTTCGCTTAGAAGAAGAAAGCTCTGCAGCAGCAGAAGCAGAAGTAGCAGAGACCCCTCAACAAGCAAGTACCAGGTCACCAGAAGTCCCCAAAGACACTAACTGTCAGAAAACACAGTCCAGTTTAGAGCACAAAGTGAATCGAATCAGTTGCTACGATACTTCAGTTTCACATAAGCAAGATCACAGAATGAATGAAGAAAGAGGATTCAAACATATTAATGACAGGCAACAGACTCTATCACAATATCAAGAAAGCAATAGTGCTGGTGTTGATTCTTTGTTGAAAGGTCCCCTGAGTGATGGTGGGATATCAGTTATCAAGCAGAATGCAAGGGCTGGATCTGCTTGTCAAGAACTTGAACATACTGACAGATGTAAAAAAATTGGATTAGGAATGCCCAATAAGGGTAAGAGTGACTTAAAAGAGGTAAGATATCAAGAAATGAAAGAAGATCATTTAAAGAAAGCTGAAAAACATATTAAAAGTAAAGGATCTAAAGGGAGTGAGTGGTCAGGAAAGGAGTGTTCTCCAAAAGATATTTTGGCAAGCAACGGACATAGGATACAGAAACCCTTTACGAAAGAAGGCACGCATCCAGCACCATCAGCTGATTCTAAAGAGAAGTTACATGGAAAAACCAAAGAACAGGAAAGTCCAGCAATGTGCTACAAAATGAAAGGAGACATAAAAACAAAGAAAAATGAAGCCATTTCTGCCCACAAAGGAACAGCAAAGAGTAAAGATGAAAAGTATTCTAAGATAATACCAGGAAAAGGTGAGGTCTCCTAGTATGGGTTTGAGTGATAAACTTTTCTCTTGATTTTTTAAATTAAGAAAACATCCAAATTTCTGAACTTTCTTATACAAGTCTATCTAATTTAAGATTTTCTTGAATCCTCTTACTGGGAGACACTTTTAAGGTCATTTATTTTTTTTCTGACCATCATTTTGAAAGCAGTCATGTTCTTTGTACACTGCTAAGTTAAGTATTGGCCCTGGTCCCTGCATTATTTGGCCAACGTTTCAGTGGCCCTAATTTTTCTTAATGATTGTTTATTCAACAACCAGAAACCCCACAGTTTTAAGTAGTATACATTCTCTAGTTGGAGTGTATTTAGTGTGCTGTAGTTGAATTTTAAAATTTTCTATTTTTGTAACTAAACCCTGAAACCTTTATACTGGTTTGCCCTTGGAATCTATCCCAACAAGAATCTGTATCAAGTGTTTTTTATTTTTTCCTTTAGATCAATAGAATTTTATTTTATTCATTTATTTTTAAAGATTTTATTTATTCACTTGAGAGAGAGAGAGAGCGTGAGCAGGGGGAGGAGCAGAGGGAGAGGTACAAGCAGACTCCGTGCTGAGCTCAGAGCCCGATGAGGGGCTCCATCCCTTGACTCAGACCATGATCTGAACGGAAATCACAAGTTAGACAGATGCTCAACTGACTGAGCCACCCAGGCACCCCTAGAGTTTATTTTATTGAATAGCATGCTTCAGGATAGGTGTCTATTCATTTAGCCACATATTAAGAATTTTACATCAGTTCTGTATCTACAATGAGTATACATGAACAATCTATTATTTTTCATGAGTTCTTTATGTAGAATTAAGATTCCAACTAATCATTTATAGTTTTTAACAGCAGGATTTGTGACAATTTTCAAAACAGTGAGCCGACAGTTAGTTGGTTTGGCTGGAGAATGGCTTTTACTGCTGGTGATTACTTCTGGAAATCCTTTAGTCATTTCCATTTGTTGCTGATCTGATCACAAGGCCAAAAGTACACTGGCTTTTATTTAAAAATACGTATATCTTACATTTTTCTATACATTTAGATTCTCATAAAAATAACAAAAATCTGAGAGACAGTAGAAATGAGGAAGACTTTGAGTTCTGCTGCATGAATTCATATATAATCAGGATCTGCTATTTATCAATTATATGAATGATTTTTAGATGATATCATAGAGGCTGATCCAGGACGGATAGCCTAATTAAAAAGGAAAGCCAGTTTTTGGAAATATGTCCCTTTTGGAGTCTTTCCAGTTATCAAGTTCAGTAGTTTTGGGTGGCCTTGGTTTAGTTTAGTTAGCCTTATTAATTTAAGTAGCAAAAATAAAACAAAGTAGAATACATATGTTATTCAGAAAATAACAGAGTAGACAGTAGTCACAAGTGCTATATACATAGCAGTATACAGTTAATTTTGTTTCGATTTGTTTTCATTCAGAAACATGCTCGTCCCTAGAAAATCCAAGTATCTCAGGCATTATAGATTATAGTCCAGACTAAGCGTAAACATATTATGTTCTAGAAATCATTTGAAAATCATTTGACCTGTGGATTACTTCTTCATAGAGCTGAGCTGTAATACTAATTAGTTAGTAGTAATGTAGGTATTACTAGTACCTGTGTTCTAGGTTCGTTCACAGAGCTTATAGGGTATAGAAAGAGAAGGAAGAGTTCCCGTCTACATTTCTAAATGCAGGACTGCCATAGGTAATATTTTGTAATAGGTGAAGTGTGATGGCAGGATTTCTAGTGAGCCCCCTCAGAGCTCTCCTGCTGCCTGAGAGCCCACCACTGTGGTAGCCCACAAAGTGCTAAGCTCTCACCGGGAGGTGGGGGGGTGTCAGAGGACCCAGATTCTAGTCCAGATCTGCCGTCACTCCAGCGCCAACTAACGGCACTCTCTGCCATGATGGGAAAGTTCCAGGTATTCCTTGTGGTAACCGCTAGCCACATGCACATACTAAACACTTGAAATAGAGTCAGCAGCACTGGGGAAACTGGGTTTTAAATTATTTAGTTTTAAATCAGATAGCTGCGTGTGGCTGGTGGCTACATACTGGGTTGTGCAGAATAGGACACTGGTCGTAGTTTTACCTCCTCATGGCTTTTTCTTACTGAATTAAAAAGGAGGACCTACACTAGTGACATCCAAGTTCCATTCATTCTGACTCTGAACATACCATTTCTCTCCCATATTTTTAAATAACTTAGTCTGCGTCTCCCCACCTGAATTTCAGACCTCTATTCCTTTCTTGCAGATGATTTCAAATGTTTATAAAGAAAAAAATATCTCGACAGAACTAATAAATTCTACCTACTATGGTCTCTTTATCTTTCCAGAGTTGTTTTATTATTCGGAGAAGGCTCATATTATGGTTAAATGAACTTCAACATAGTGCAGTTTCAAAATTTTTACTTTAAAAAAATGGTAACAACTAGTTACTATTATACTAGTTAACTATTATTTTAAGAATAATACAAGTTTTATATGTCCTGAAACATTTATTTGAAATTTAGTTCTGTAAAATTTTCTTAGTAATGCTCCCTTTCACAGAAAATAAGTGTGTATCCTTCCCCATATTTTTGTATTTGCTTACGAGCATCCACCACAAGTGTGTCTGTATATATTGCATGTAGGGGTGTGTGTGTGTGTTTAAATGAGAACATAGTATGCCTTCTGTCTCATAACCTTTTCTTTTCCCGTAACGTAATGTTGTAGCTGCTGTTCCCTGCGAGCACCTGTGAGTTCACCTCCTCATTTGTAGTGACTGCATACTCTGTTGTTGCCTGGATACATCACAGCGTTCTTAACTTGAGGCCCAGCGATGGACGTTTAGATTATATTTTATTTTTGTTTTCTGCTATCTAGCACAGTGCACTGAATTGTCTGAAGTACATATCTTTGCTCACCTGTTTTTAATTATTTTCTTAGGCCAAATTCTTGGAAGGAATTGGTAAATTCCTAGAAATGAGTCACAGACTATGCAGATTTGAAGTTTGATGTGTATTGCCAGATTGCTCTCCAGAAGTATACCAGTGATAGTTCTACCAGTAGTATATGTCTGCCCATTTCTCTGTTCTCCTAGAACTAAGCATTATCATTTTTGAAAATTTGGACCCAGATGATAACTAAAATGTCTCTAGTCACATTCTAGTTTGAATCAGGTCCTTATGTACTGGCGATACTTCTAAGTCTCTTTTTGCGCTACTGATCTTTTAAAAATAATTGTGTGAGATAACAAGTTCTGTTACCGCCTTTATCGGTAACTTGTTTGGAAAATCCCTGTGACAAACATTTTTTTATAATTAGAATATACAAATTGATCTTTTTCTATTACACATTATGAAAATCTAAAGCTTTTGGGCTTCTTAAATGAAAAAATTATGTTTGTTTAAAGTTGAAAATTCACGTTGGGTATGTATATGTATATTCATGTGTATATGGATATATGTGATATATAACTGTGTGTGTGTGTGTGTGTGTGTGTGTGTATCAAATTTGTCATACTTTATTGTATTAAAATTTCAATTTGTTCTCCTGTCATTCCAAATAGATAATTCCTACATGGACAAAGATGAGCACGGTTCATCCTCTGAGAGTGAAGATGAGGCACTGGGTAAATATCACGAGGCCTTGTCCAGAACACACAATTCCAGACTACCATTGGCAGATTCGAGACAAAAGAACTATGCTTGGGAAACAAGACAAAAGTACAGTCCTCTGTCTGCGGAATATGACGGCTACAGTAGTGAAGCATCAATAGACGAAGGTAATACAGATTATTTATTTTATTTTTTTAGATCACACACTATAGTATTAGATTATTTGTACCTGAAATTCTAGCTGTGTGATAAACAAGAGATAAACAGAGTCACATTTCTATGACTATAATTCAGCAAAATTCAGATCTTTGGACTGAAGCCAAAACCCCAAACCCCTAAAAGTAAAACACCAAATAATTTACATACCATAGTAATTCTGTTTCTCTTTACACAATGTAGGTGTGGGGTAGAAGATGGGAGTCTGATGTTCTCTCACATGGAATCAGTCTCCAAACACCTGACAGAGGAACTGGCAGAGTCTCGGTCTCTTGTAGTGTTAAACTTGACTCTGGTGTCAAAGCAGTGTATGCTTTTTCATTCACTGTGGCCCCTAAACAGAAGCCAGATACTTCATGTGGCACACAGCAGGAGAAATGGTGGTCTGTTCTGTGGAGGAAGAAAGTGTCCAGGATGGATTGAGTGCTCATACTGTATTACAGTTGGCTTTAAGGGTGACTCTAGGAATTTTTAAGGATAACTTTGTCTGTAATTGATCTTTGCTTCATGTACTGACATTGACTTAAAACTCAGCCTATATACAAGATATGTGTCCACTCTAACATGTTTTTACATCTTTCTATAAGGGAAATTAATTACTATTAATTAAGGCATATTTATTTCCATGTTTTAGGTAGGTAGCTCACATGCTTGGTAGAATGTATGAGTACTCCTAGTAATTATTATCTTTATACTCAGGTATGAAGAAGGGAGCAATATATCTTAGCAATTTTTTATTACATCGAACACAAACTGTCCTTCATTTTATAGCGTGGTTTGTGTTTAAGGGTCTTATAACTATTGATTACTTAAAGTAATCTTGTCTTACTCAAGTAAGACAAGACATAGACACTTTAGACAAAGTAAGACAAGCTCATAGAGTTGTCAAAGGAGCTAAGTCATCTTTTTGTTTTTTTAATTCGGCTTAAGGCTAGCTAATGACTGATGCATGTACCTCCTTTTTATTTCTACTAGTACACACTTTATAATAAGAAATTAATCAAATACTGAGTAATTACTATATAGGAAACTTATTACGAGATGGTGGGGAAGAAGTAAAAAATGTTAAATTCTACACTCAAAAATACCTTTCTAATACTAGAGAAAATAAAAGATGTGTTTACAAAGATAACCGAGTGATGCGAAGCAGTAAAGCTAGTCTCCAGCCCATGTCCACCCCTTCCACCGGCATGTTAATAGTAGAGCTGCAAGAGAATGGGTTTGAACCTGATCCTTGTTTACATTCTGGCTCTGGGACTTAAACTACTGACTTAACGTATCAGCTACAAGCTTCGGACAGGATAGCTAGTGGTTTTCCGATTTGTTTCATTGTCTCTAAAATGTGGGTCGTACCTTCCTGATAGGGTTGTCATGAACATTACATGGTATACGTGATAGTTTTTAGCAAAGTTCTGGCTCTGTGGGCGAGTGGCCAGTAAACGGTCATTATGGCTGAGGGTGGTGAATGCAGTGGTGGTGGTGAGCGTGAGCGGCCGTGAACAAGGCCCGCACTTGTCATCTGTGACCCGGGACACTTTCCTTTTTGCAGCTTCGGTTTAGGGTTTTTATTTTTTCCTCCTCACTGCTTCCTCCCCCTCCCTCCCTATACTTCTGTGCTGTCTTGATTGCTTCCCCATGGTTCTGTTATTCTAGCACGGCTCTGTAGTCTGGGGAGAAGAGCAGTGAGGAGAGAAGCATAACCTCAGTAGTTTTTTTGTTCTTGCTCTAAGCTCTGGAACTGGGGCCGATGTCCTGGAGTCACCTTCTCTTTTCATTTTACCTATATGTTTGGGACCCATCTCTACTTTCCTACTGTTTCTACTCCCCATTAATTGATAAAGCACCCAGGCTAGATTGACTTTAGGCATTCTGAAATTAGATTTATTTCATAGACACTTGTCGAAAGCTTTCCTGTGCCATACTAGATACTGTGGATGTAAAGATGGATAAAACAAGCTTGTTTCAAAGAATCCACAGACTAGAGGAGGAAGACCATAGACAATATGTGTGATACAATATGGTAAGAGGTCTATTAGTTTCATGAACAAAGTGCTGTAGACATTCAGAGAAGGAGGTGACTCTGTTGTTTGGGAGGTGGGGGTATGGGGAAGTCTAATGTAGTCTTCACAGAGTAGGTGAACAGGACTTGAGTAAGAACTGTTTCAACAGCCATGGAACAGTGATTGCATGAAAGGAAATGAGGATGTATTTTAGTGTCTTTAGCTTAGGATCTGTGTTTGGAGAATAGGTAGGGTATGGGTTTGAATACCATGTTCAGGAGTTTATTGTCTTATAGGAAATACAGAGTCCTATAAGATTTTTAAACTGGATGATATTGCACTTTTAGAAATGTATTTAAGAAAGATTATTTAGCTATTGTAATGGAAAATGAATTGAGGTACTAGAGGTAGAAAGGACCAGTTAGATAAACAACAATGAGATCTTCATTGGAAGTGAGTTTGGAGACACAGATTTCATAGATTTTAGGATGGTCTCAATATATCTTGAATGATTGAATGTGTGTAGTGAGTAAAGCATCAGGATTTTTAATTAGTTCAAAGTATTAGGGAAGTAAGTTTGTGTGGAAGGAGGTAATTCAGTCTCCATCATGCTGAATCAGAAATGTCTGGAACATCCAGATGAAGATGGATATCCTTATTGTTAAAATGCTGTCATTGAGCTTTAGGATGGAGAGATGACCAAGTGATAATGTAACAAAACAGCAGGATAGGAGAATAGTTTTGTATCATATGTTATTGCTTATTGAAAAGTCAAAGCTGCTTTGAGCTCAAAATTGATTCAGTGAAATGGGGAAGAAAGGAGAATTTGATTGGAGGGGGAGACTGATTCAGAGTTCACGGACTTAGGTAAAAGTAATTTCAAGTGATAGTAAATTCTTAACATGCCCCCTCACAAAGATGAAGAAGTACATATGAGATTGTAATCATAGTGTTCACCTTCTCCTTCCAGCCCAACAGTGGTAACCCTCCTCGCATCTGTTTGGGAAGGGAAGGGATTTGGTGGTCGTTCCTCTGTATAGCTAACTCAGCAGAAATACTGCTCACTTCCTGGCTGGTTGCCTAAGAGGACTGCTGAGTACAGTTCTCTTGGTAGGATTTGGTTCACTTTCTTGAGGTACATGTAAAGGGATAGATATAGTAGGTTATGTTTCTCTTAACTGCTCTGACCTTTTATTGTGCATATTCTGCAAGTTTATAAGGATCAGAGTTAACTGAGGTGTAGGTTGAGGTAACTATAAAGGGAACTACAAGGTAGAGGGAAAAATACTCTTAAATGTCCATTTTTTACATGACATACTATTACCTCATTAGTGCTGGCATAAGGAACCACTAGTTCATTTCTCAACACTGAATAATTCTAGTAGAGAAGCTTTGGAACACCCAGTGCTGGAAATATCTGTAAAATTAGAGATGGTCAGGGAGGGCCTGGATAGGCCTAGGAGAGAACAATATAGAACTTTCTGACAGGGTAGTAAGAACTACCATATTGAGCTCCTATTGCATACCTGACTATTAGTTTCTGTACACATCATACTATTTAATCTTCACTGCAAATCATTGTGGTAGATAAGATTATCCCCATTTTACACAAGTGAGAAGAGATTTTAGATCAAGTAGGTAATTTTGAACCTAAGGTCACATGGTAAGTTTTAAAAACTCTAGTTGTCAGGTCCACTGCAAAATGAATGTGGTTTTAGCTTCTGTTAGGTCATCCCTGCTACTCTAGTGTCCAAACAAGGTCTCCTTCATACATGATTAACCTCTTCAGTTGAGTCCTTCAGAACAGTTTATCTGTATAAAGCTGAAATACAGATACTCTAGAAAAAGTAAGAAATGTGATGACATATTTGTTATCATGTTTTCTCCTCTAGGTGGCCATATTAATCTTCCATTTTTTTGAATTACAGAAGGGAATGATATCTATAAGAAATTTTGCCAGGAAAAATTAACATTAAATAATATATCCGATTTCCTTTGTTCACAGTTTTAATTTTATCGTTGCTGTGTTGTTCTTAAAATTAAAGGCATTTTCTGATAATCCTATTTTATTTTTAAAACATTTCAGAGTTAAGTAGTAGTCTGTGGCTATCTTGTAACCTCTGAAATTCATGCATTTCTATGTTAGATGGGAGAAGCCTATTAAAGATGATTTTATAAGTAAAGAACAAATTTAGTGTAAAATTATTAGAATGTCTGTTATTTATGGCTTTTCATTCTTAGTTCACCACAGAGATTACCAAGCTATATTTACATATTGTGGCATAGCTATAGAACTAGAACCATATGTTGTTATTTTAGGGTGAGTTAACTGAAAATGCTATTTAAAATAATTTCCAGCCCCACTTATTTCTTTGAGGTATGTGGCCCAGACATATACACACACCTGTCATTCTCTTTCTTATGGCTGCTTCACAAGCTTCATGCTGTTAATTTTGATGTTATACTAAAATTAGGAGCATTAAAACTTATTGACTTGTACATTTTATTTAAATGTTACTTTTAGAATAATTTAATACTTAACAAATTATGTATACTTTAAGTGCATTTTAACTGCTTTGTAAAGATTATTCTGTGAATTTTCACAATTTCTTTGTGAAGAAGGCAAGTACAAAAAAATTCTGTCTGCATTTTCCAGATGCCTTTGTCACAGAAATGTTTAGTGTCTTAGAGCAGTGAAGGTCATATATTTGTTTGTTCAGATTCTTGGTAAACTTTTTCTTTGATTTCAGGTTTTTGTTTATGTACATTTTTTCCTCTGGGGAGAGAGAGAGAGAGTGAGTGTGTGTATGTGTGTGTGTGTTTGTGTGTGTGTGTAGCTTTATATAGGGCCAGTTTGAAGAGAAATTAATATTAAAGACTTCTGCATCTTTGTGTTTTGGAGGTCTTTCTGTGTGATGAGATCAGTTGCTTACAGTAGTGTGGAATTCTTATATAGTGCTACTTCTGCAGGCTGCTTGAAACCTATAAGGTGAGATGTCTTTGTGCAGTTCAGGTAAAGGTCCAGCCTGCTGTGTGTACTAGTTAGAAAAAGGTGTCACTGTCACTTTGAGCAGACACTGTGTCACGGGCAGATAGCACCTATATAAGAAGAAAAGGTATCCCTTCCTCCAATTGTAAGATTTGGCAAAACCCCAGGTAACTTTTTGCAGTGCACAAACTGCACAACCATACACAGGGCCCTGAGCACCTGTGTTTATACATTTCTAATCTTAAAATGGTAGAATTTCTGTGTTTTCTGTGGTGAATCTATATTGATTGTTCATATTCCTTTATTTTTGTCTGAGATATTTTCTGGTAGTAGGTAGCTAGAATGATAGGAATTAAATGGTAGTCTTTAAAGATATCTTTGATTGATTACAAAACTGAAACCCAGAGACATGTGATTTTACTAAGATCATAAAATTCATTAATGGCAGAACTGAAGCTGTAAGTGTTTGTAACCAGAGATCAGGTCAATGCTTTTAAAAAAGGATTATTCAAAGAGAAAACCAACAACAACAAAAAAGAGAAACAGATTCATAAATATAAAAAACAAAACTGTTGATTACCAGAAGGGAGGTGGGTAGGGAGATGGATGAAATAGGTGACAGATGTGAGTCACAATTTGAGTTTTGAGAAGCAAAAGGAGAAGAGGCCTGAATGGATGCAAACTTTTATCGGGCAACGGGGATTGACACTGACAGTTGAATTAAAAATGCAGGGATGAGAAGATGTGGTATATATACACAATGGAATACTATGCAGCCATCAAAAGAAATGAAATCTTGCCATTTGCGACGACGTGGATGGAACTAGAGGGTATCATGCTTAGTGAAATAAGTCAATCGGAGAAAGACAACTATCATATGATCTCCCTGATATGAGGACATGGAGAAGCAACATGGGGGGTTAGGGGGATAGGAGAAGAATAAATGAAACAAGATGGGATTGGGAGGGAGACAAACCATAAATGACTCTTAATCTCACAAAACAAACTGGGGGTTGCTGGGGGGAGGTGGGATTGGGAGAGGGGGAGGGGGTTATGGACATTGGGGAGGGTATGTGCTATCGTGAGTTCTGTGAAGTGTGTAAACCTGGCGATTCGCAGACCTGTACCCCTGGGGATAAAAATACATTATATGTTTATAAAAAAAAAAATTGGAAGGGGAGGCGAACCATAAGAGACAATGGACTCTGAAAAACAACCTGAGGGTTTTGAAGGGTCAGGGGTGGGAGGTTGGGGGAACAGGTGGTGGGTAATAGGGAGGGCACGTTTTGCATGGAGCACTGGGTGTTGTGCAAAAACAATGAATACTGTTACGCTGAAAAAATAAATAAAAAAAAATACAGGGATGGGAGTTACATATCATGGTATGTAGATACTCCTGCTTCATTCATGTTAAATAATTACTGAGCTGTTTCAAAGAAGTGAGTAACAACTTAATTAACAGCTTTTGGTGAAATGAAATTGAGATTCCTTTTTAATTTTAGAATTCTGAAAAATCCTTCCTGTAAACAATCTCAATGTGGGGCTCTCATTTTGAGTCTTCCTGCCTATGAGAAAATAAATTACATTAAAATCTCTGATGAATAAGTCAAAAATTACCTACTGAAGCTGAGAGGTATTTTGATGCCTTGGTGTATCTTTTTCCTTTGTTTGATAAAGATAAATATTTTCTTAGAAAATTTGGTTATATTTAAGTCTTTGAGGTTTTCAGTAATGCTGTCAACTAAAACTAAGATAATTTAAATGGATTTTGAGAGTTAGTATGGTGGTTATTTAAGGTCTAGATAGTTATGAAGTCCTTTGCCTTTTACAGTTTACACTATCTTTTACTCATTGTGCCTTGTTTTAGTAGTTAAGGGAAGAACACAGTAAGGGGATTTGGTCACTGGTAACTTAGGAAAGTCTTCTTTGAGTATAAATTGAATTAAGCATCAGCCATCCAGATAAAAAGTATTTACAAATTTTTTTATCTTTAAAAAAATTTTATAATGAATAGCTATTTCAAGATGATAGATTAAAATATTTTTGAAGTTTGAGAATATGTATTTTGAGTACACTGGTAACAGGTTATTACAGTTCCATAAATAACATCAGCTATAATATAATGAATGATTAAGCACTATTTTAAGCACTTTTTATAAATTAAGTCTTTTAACCTTCACAATTACCCTAAGACACAGGTTTTGTTGGTGTCCCTATTTTCCTTAGAGGACACTGAAGCACAGTAAGGGTAAGTAACATGTCTGGGGTTATATAGCAAGTATGCAAGAGAGCCAGGATTCAAGTCTCAGAGCTAATGCACTGAACTTCTCCACTGAAATACCTTGGATGATGTCCTGTGAGAAGATCTACCTTTTTATGTAACTTTTATACCTAAACAGATTCTTTATTGCTGTTTTTAAAGTGTAAATAATGCATGTTCATTATAGAAAAATAAGAAATTACACATGACAAAAAAGAATTAACTACTCATATTTCCAACATGAGAATACCATTGCTTCTATTTTTTGGTATCCTTTTATGGACATTTTTATTTGCATACGTATTTTTAAAATTAAAATGGGTTTCTTACACAGTGTTATAATCTGCTTTTGTTCCACTCAAAAATATCTTTTCTTGCCAACATATGTACTTCACAACATCACAGAGACAAATTATACAATATATTATTACATGGGTGTACCATACTTATTCAGCAATTTTTAGTTACTGATATTTGGTCTGTTTCTGATTTTTTCCTATGGATAAGGTTGCTCTTAATAATATCTTAAAATAATTTCTGCCATGTTCGCTGACATTTTCTGTCTCTGATTCAAGATTCTGACTTGAATCTCAAAGGAGTTCTTTTCATTCTGTGCTTCTGTTTTTTGGTTTTTTTTTAATTTGATTTTTTTAAAGATTTTTTTATTTATATATTTGACAGAGAGACAGAGTGAAAGGGAACATAAACAAGGGGAGTGGGAGAGGGAGAGGGAGAAGCAGGCTTCCTGCTGAGCAGGGAGCCTGATGTGGGGCTGGACTCAGGGATCCTGGACCCTGGGATCATGACCTGAGCCGAAGGCAGAGGCTTAACAACTGAGCCACCAGGCTCCCCTGTGCTGCTGTTTTTAATAAGAGGTCTGGATGTGATTTGTGCATGTTTGTGCTTTGTACTCTGTAAATAAGTCAAGGTGCTATACATTTGTGAGGGCATTATATGGACTCAGTAAACATTAAAAATATTTAACAAGTTGGTATGAACTTGTATAAACTGACATATGAATAAAGAGTAAATAAATTGAATATATTTATTTGTTCTCACTAAATTACAGTTCATCTATAATAAAACTAGTTATCAAAGGGTGTTAAGTTGTAGCAAAAACTATGAAATTATTCTAGTGATTTCAAAATCGTTTATTTTTAGAAATCATTGCCATGATCTTTGGTTTGCTGCTAAGACTAGCTACATGATATGCTTTTCTGAGCTGTGATTTGACATTGGGAACTATTTCAGACTCATCCTGTTATTTTTCCATTCAATTTATAGTCATTAGTTGACTTGCAGTGACAATAACTAGAAACTTTCTCAAATAGTAATGATATTGTTCACAGTACAGAATCCTTTATCAGCTTCTGCTGAACTGACCACTTAACATGAAAATGTCTTCTAACCTGCCATACTGACAGGTGTTTTTGTATATTCACGGTCTCTAGTAACATAAAATGCAAAAAAAAAACCAATTTATTAGAATTTCGTTTTTAATAAGCTTAGGCTTAATGAGAGAAAGAGAAAGATAGAAAAAAAGTGGTGAACTTGGGCTCTGTTGCTGAGCTGCCTGGGCTTGATTCCTGACTCTCTATGCTAAAGTTTTCTTTTCTGGTAAATGGACATAAGGATAATAAATATAGTAACCAAAAAAGGTAATATTTATTTACAACAGTTCTATTCACTGAACAAATGATGGGTAAGATTAGCTGTCATTTTTATTGACAAAATTAATATTATTATGCTGATGTTAGCTGGACATTCAGTGATGAGTTTGTGAAACTCAGCACAGTATTAAAAAGAGGTTACCTGTCCAGGGCATCTTCCCAGTCTCAAATCTTCGAGCTTCCATGGTGTCCATTCAGTTACAGGATTGCTTGTGGTATTGCAGAGCCAGTCGTATAGAGTCTGTGGTTACTAGAAGGAGCAACTTGAGGGGATGTAGATAGGCAGCAGGTAGCTACAGCCTGGGTAGACCAGATGGACATTGAGAATTTGTCTGCTGGGCTGCCATTGCCAAGGCTGTCTCCTTCTGAGGTGTCTGTGGGCACATGTAAGGATAGGGATTGAGCACTAGTGGGTGCTAAGGCAGCTTTTACTCACGGCTCCGGAAGGAGCCAGATAGGAGGTCTTCACTCAACCCTCTTCAATCCTTGTGGTGTCCAGGAGGTGGGACTTGTGGTGGCTCATTGCCAGCCTTGAAGAAGTTTCTAAATGAGGAAACTAAAACTATACTGGTACCTGGTACCGTATGGCTGAATGTCAGCCCGAAGCTGATCACTGATTATGGTTAGGGCTGAATGTCAGCCCTCAGCTGATGAGTGATTGATTGGTGAAGTAGGTGAAGCCCTATAATTTACCAAAAACTTATTTCCTAGAGGAAGAGTGTATGGGGGGGGAGTGATGTGTGTGGAGGGGGGCCGCGGGGGGTGGGGTGCGTATGCAATATATGTGTGCCTAACATTTACTCTTCTATTGAGAGATGTCCAGCATATATTAAGTGGGGGAAAAAAATCAAGGTGCAGAAAATTTTGTGTGCTATATAATTTTTAATCTAAAAAAGGGGAAATAGGTTTGTATTTGTCTCTGACAAAACTTATTTTACATAAATATAAAAATTTATATTGGAAACATACTTTCTAAAAACCATAAGCACAGTGAAACAGAGGAGACTATGTATTGTTACCCTAACCAACAAAGAGAGATGTTTGATTTTTTTTTCAGAAGGGGAAGTTGTGTTGATAGGAAGATGCTGTTACTATAATCCAAGCAGCACATCATACTTTTCTGAACTGCAGGAACAGCACTGGGGATAGAAGTAGGGAGATTTGAGACATATTTGGGAAGGAGCATCACTAAGTTTTGGGTTCAGAATGGGCGTAACAGAAAGTGAGAAATCTAGGATAGATTCCTGAGGTTTGGGATGATCAGTGAGGATAGTATGAGAAAGAGTAGGACAGGAATAAAGATTTTGTGGACACGTTCAGACAACTTTGAGATATCCGCTTAACGTAACACGTTGATAGTTCACTGGATGAGTCTGATCACTTAGGGAAAAAGTCCAGGCTGGAAATATGATTTGGGGAATCATTTCTGTATATAGATGGTATTTAAAACCGGGGACTCTTTTAGTTATGCCTGTTTATTATACAGTCCCCTTCAACCAAGTCTGCCTGACACACCATTCCAGATTATTTGTTAGGATAATATTGTCAAGGTAAATTTCAGGAATGTGGACATGTAGCATTTTCTTTTTTAAATCTTATACTCTTTTTGTTTTGACCTCTCAATTTAAAGCATTTCTCCCTCCTCTGGGAACTATCTCGAAGTTCTAGGGCTGGACCCCCAGCAGCTCTGTCTGTATTTCACAACCTTACTCTTGCTGCCGTGCTTGGTGGTTGCAGTGTTCTAAAGAAGTAGTGCATAAACTTCTACTTTGGGGTCCTTGGAAGGGTCCTGTTAATGCCTTTTATTAGGCTTAGTTTTGTAATGATTTCTAGGGTCATGTTCTGTATATCCTTGTATTTTCTTATATATTTATTTTCTTTGGCTTATGGTAGCTCTAGGTGGTTCCTGTTGCTAACTAACACAGAACTATTTGTACCAGTCTTTGTGTTTTACTGTATGTATCTCTGTAAGGAATTTAGTTAGATTTTTTAAGATCCCTTAGAAAGTGTACCTCAGTTTTTTTCCTCATTTAAGCCATTGCTGACTTCTATCCTTTTGTGGAAATCTGTTCTTTGAGTGGTCTTTTAGTGAATCAAGGCCTTAGGATTCTTTTGTTTCAGTTTTAAAACTTACCAGGGTGCTGCTTCTATCAAATGTGATAGACTTATTCTTTCTAGATCTCAAAGTGTTGATATTAAAGATATCTTGCTGTTCAGACATGCTCATTCTAAGGAAGGATAAAAGTATCTTAAAACTTTTCCCCTTCCTTGGAATTTCCTATAAGTGATTCTCCAACTAATAGTGCATCTTCCTATTGAATATTTATAATTTTTATGTATTAGATTTTAAAATAATAGCATTCAGTGCTACACACATTTAGCTGAAAGCTTCTAAAACAGTAAAAATTGTAGAAATTAATTACATCAGTGTAAATTAGTCTACAAAATATTTTCCTAATGTATTACAAAACCTTGTCAAATGAAGATCTGTTTATTCAAAATAGGGCTAAATACAAAGTAAATGCTTTTCCCAAATTAATTAGATTCCTATAAAAAATATATGAGATGCTTTGAACGCAGTTAATTTGAAGTTCATTTACTTCAGAACCTTACATTTCAAATTAAAACATTTTAAAATTTATAAGTTTAGTATACTTTAAGGGGGGACACATTCTGTGTGGGGTGGTTTGTTTTTTTTTTTTTTTTGCATTAAGATAAAATATACTTTAAAAACAGAATAATGCTACAAGCATTTTTGAAGGAATACTCTTCCCTCTGAGGTGAAGCCTTTGAAAAAAGCTTCCTCTGGCCATTCCCATCTTTGAAGTCATAGTGAAGTTACATTAATAAACAAGAAGGGATTTTTATCAGATGAAAAAATGATTTCTCATCTTCTGATCTTTGGTTTAGAATAGAATTTGGATGAGTCCTACCCTCTTAATAAATATTTCTTCACGATCTCCTGTTATGGTCTTACCCCAAAAAAGGGGAAGGAGTGGGGGGCAAAAGGGAACTTTCAGAGGTGGTGGGTATGTTTATCTCTTTGCTAGTGGTGATGGTTTCATGATGTATACATATGTCCAAACTCACCAAATTGTATCCATTGATATATGCAAGTGTTAATGTATCAGTTACACCTCAAAGCTGTTTTAAAAAATTAAGATTAAAATAGTGGAATAGCATTTGTAGTTCCTTTTTATTACTGAGTTGTATTTCATTGAATAGATATACGATATATTCCCTATCCATTCATCCATGGACGAACATTAGCACATTTCCAGTTTTTGACTATTACAAACAGTGCTGCTATGAACATTCTTGTGCAAGTCTTTTATGGTAAGATCCTTTCATGTACATTATACATTTAATCTTTATAACATCTCTGTAACTTAGTTATATCATCCCCATTTTACTCTTTTTAAAAGATTTTACTTATTTTTTTATTTTAGAGAGAGAGTGAGCACACAAATGGGGGAAGTGGGGAAGGGAGAGAGACTCTCAAGCAGACTCTGTGCTGAGCATGGAGCCAGAGGTGGGGCTCTATCCCGAGACCTTGAGATCATGACCTGAACCAACGTCAAAGAGTCAGACACTTAACTGACTGAGCCACCCAGGAACCCCATCCCCATTTTACTTTGGGCCCAGGATTCAGCCAGGCGGTATGATTCTAGATTCCCTGTTTTTGTTTGTTTGTTTGTTTGTTTGTTTGTTTTTAATTTATTTTCAGCGTAACAGTATTCATTGTTTTTGCACCACACCCAGTGCTCCATGTATTACGTGCCTTCACTATTACCCACCACCTGGTTCCCCAACCTCCCACCCCCCTAGATTCCCTGTTTATAATCACTATATTTTCTACCTCTATAGTTAATCAATATAATATTTATTTTATATTACTGGCTTCGTTATATTGATTGATTAGTTAAATGATGATTCTAACTAATTTAGGTCCATCATTATGTAGTCCTTTTAAACTAGAATTAAGGTAAATATTCTTTTTCATTGGATTTATTAGGATTTGAAATTTTTGTGAAAAGAGTTAAAGTACTTTGCCATATTCATCCTCGTTTGCTTGGCACCTGTCAAAGCATAGCACATAGAAAGGCATCCTATGAGTGTGTATTGAGTTAACATAGCCAAAAAATTTTAAATTGTATTTTTCTGTAGTCTAGCTTTAAGTATAATTTTTCTGCCTTTATTGTTTATTCACTTTTATTTCTATGTATCCTAATTTGAAATTTGAAATTTTTAATGTAGATAATGTTTTCATTTGATTTCTGATTAAATATACTGAGAATATCACATTCATACTATGTTTGAAAATACATAGATTGGCAAACTTAGGTTAAGTATATCTCAAGAACTGGGAATGCTAGTTACATATTATACAAAACATGAACAACAAAGTTCTCACCTTTTTCAGGGTAATGTTTGGTAAGACTACTAAGTGGATGAAGGATCCTCAGTGTATCACACTAGAGACCACATGATCTCAGTGCGTCTCATTATTGGTGCCACTCACTTTGTTTGATTTAAATGGTGCGTTGTCCACTAGATTGCTTCATTTTAAAAGATCCTTTTCCACCTCTAATGAGTAAGTAATTTCTTGGTTGTACTTGATAGTGTGTGAATACCCTGTTCACCAACACCTAGTAATTTTAGAATTCTTTGATGATTCCTGCCTAAATCAATTACTAAATATTTTTTATTAGCACTCATAGGTTACTTTTGTATTTATTGTTATAATCCATTCCTGTTATTTTTCATTTAGTTGCTCAAATTGTTCCAAATTTGGCTCTTGCTCTTGACTCCTTTGTCTTTTTCTTTGCAAGTTTTTATTTAAATTCTAATTAGTTAACATACAGTGTTATATTAGTTTCAGGTGTGGAAATTAGTGATTCAACACTTCCATACATCATCCGGCACTCATCACAACAAGTACCCTCCTTAATCCCCATCACCTATTTAACCCATCCCCCTGCCCACCTGCCCTCTGATAACCATCGGTTCTCTATAGTTGAGAATCTGTTTCTTGGTTTCCCCCTCTTTAAAAATTTTTTTTCGTATTTGAGTATAGTTGACACGCAGTGTTACATTAGTTTCGAGTGTACAACAAAATAATTCAGCTTCTCTATTGGACCTTATGCTATGCTCATCACAAATGAGGTGCTGTCACCACACAACACTGTTGTCTTGGCTTTGCTATTGTAAGTAATGCTGCAGCAAACATAGGGGTGCATATATCTTTTTAGACTTAAATAGACATTTTTCCGAAGACAACATAGAGATGGCCAACAGACACATTGAAAAGATGTGCTCACCATGACCCATGTGTCTTTTCAACATGCCCCCATCAGACCTTGAGCACTTACTAATTTTAAATATTTTTTGTAGAAGAAATTCTATTTTTCTGTTATATTTTCCTTGACTAGCCCAAGAATCAGTCATGTTTTTTAAGTAGACCTTGCTTTTTTTGTGAGGAGTGGTCATTTTTTTAGCGTATGTTTGAAATTTTAATTTGTTTGAATTTCCACAGAAGGTATCATGTCCTATATGTGCTTTTGCTTTTGTTTTGTTTTTACTATGTTCAGTTCAAGATCTAGATTACTTGTTACTATCAGGTGTCATTGCTTCTGGGCCTTCAGTGGATAGAGTTCATTCTGATACCACAATTTAGAATCCAACACCACAGAGTTCTTCTCCTTTCCCCATTCTGAGGCTCTCCCCCCATCCACAGTAGGAACCGTGATTCCCAGCACCATTCATGCATTTATTCATTTACTCGGTCCTGCGATACACACAAAATAGCTTAGGCGTTGCTACACACATGCTACTTCTGACAATAACCCTATTATATAAAATTCAGTTTTTGCATTCTAATTATTCATAGAGTATATCCCACTAAGGGTGTATAACTGTGCAAAAGTTACCTGGATTAATTCTTTTTATTTTCTTCATTGTGGTTATTTACCTATTTGGAATAAATGTAATTCAGTTTGTATTTTTTTGTTTCTATGTTTTGTTTTACAAAAATAAGTGTGTGTGTTTTGTTATATCCCCTTTGGTGTTATATACAAGGTAGCATACTATATATAAGTATGTATGAATGTATTATTCGTGTGTGTATGTTTTTTCTTTTGCATCTTCCTTTTGCAACTTAATTATCTTGGAAATCACTCCATGTGAGGTCATGGAGATCTTGTTTTGTATTTGCAGGTAAGGTACGCTTTTATTTATTTATTTATTTATTTATTTTAGAGAGAGAAAGAGAGAGAGTTGGGGGTGGTGAGGGGCAGAGGGAGAGGCAGTGAGAATCTCTTAGTTGTTTTTAGCAGATTACTTAACTTTCTTGTGGTCTGCTACATTTGTTAACTTTTGGATCCTTTTGCATTTATACAGCCAAATTTCTTGGTTTGTATTCTGAACTGAAAGTCATTTGGAGCATTGTTTCAGAGAAATTGCTGACAATGATTTACTGAATTCTTTTCAAGCTCTTGCATGTTAAGTTACTCTTTAGGACCAATTTATTTGAATTCTGATTATAGAATTTTCAGTATATTCAAGCCTTGGTTTCCCCTTCATGGTAAACTATTTGGAACCGATTATAGGTATTAAAAATTCTCTAAGCCCAGAAACAATGGCATTCTTAGGCAATTTAGGAAATATTAAAAAGTTGACAGGCAGGAAGCATTATGAATGGTTAGCGATCCATTCAACAGATTCTTAATGGGAAATTAACGAGATGTATTAATTAATTAAAAAATGGTTCCATTTGTCTATTTAAAGTTTATGTATTTCCTTTTTTTGTTGTTTTTTTTTAGGTTAGTTAGTTAGTTGACAGCATGAGAGAAAGTACAAGCAGGGGGAGCAGCAGAGGGAGAGAGAGAGGCTGACTCCCCACAGAGCAGGGAGCCCCACAGGACCTGAGCCAAAGGTGCCCCAGTGCCCCCATATTTCCCTTTTTAAAATTTACAGTCCATGTGTTACCTTTGCTTTAGGTGCAACATTAAATGCCCTAGTCTCCTCTCTTCTCATTTTCTTACAATTTCCAATATTACAGTTTTATACAATGTCAGTTACATGGCTAGAAATCTTCCTTTGTTTATTTTCATATAAATACATAGCCCCATAGCCCCATAGCCAAATTGGGGCGCCTGGGTGGCTCAGTGGGTTAAAACCACTGCCTTCGGCTCAAGTCATGATCCCGGGGTCCTGGGATCGAGCCCTGCAGTGGGCTTTCTGCTCGGCGAGGAGCCTGCTTCCTCCTCTCTCTCTGCCACTTCTCTGCCTACTTGTGATCTCTGTCTGTCAAATAAATAAATAAAAATCTTAAAAAAAAAAAAGGGAGGGGGCAAAATTACACCAAAATGAGGAAATCTGATATCCATACATACACTATAGAAAAAAAATTTGGGGGCTGCCTGGGTGGCTCAGTCAGTAGTGTCCAACTCTCAGTTTCAGCTCAGGTCCTGATCTTTTGAGTTGTGGATCAAACCCTGTGTTGGCCTCTGGGCTCAGTGCAGAGTCTGCTTCAGATTCTCTCTCCCTCTCCCTCCCGCTCATTCTCTCTCTCTCAAATAAATAAATAAATAAATTCTTCAGAGAAAAATGTTTTCACTTAACTTTTTATGTTGATACATACAGGATATGATTATATGGTAGCAGACTCTTTTTTTTTGCTCTTTTACTACAATGAATAGCTAATTTATGCCACCGTGTTTTTTGGAATGCCAACTGTGCTGTGCACAGAGATGGGGGAAAATAGCTTTTTAAGAGAAAATGAACTTATTTCTGTTGCATCTGAGAAGCAGCAGGTGGTCATATGTGGCTGAAAGAGCCATTGTAATGAAACGGGAGACTGAAAAGGTAGGTCGATATAGATCATTTAGGTCTCAGCTGCCGGGCCAAGCCATTCAGACTTCTTTTGGCTCTGAAGAGCAATTAGAAGAGTTTTTGAAACGGCAGCGTTACATGACCAGACATTTGTTCTAGGAAGAGAACACTGCAAAGTCTATGAAGAGTGGATTAGACATGTGAGAAATAGGAAGTAGGACGCTAAGTCAACTGTTTAGGCAAGAAATGTTTGCTTAGTTCAGCAACAATAGAAATTTTGTCAAGTAGCTAATTGTAGTAATTCCTAACATGCATTAGGCAATTCTGTGGATGATGTCTGTAGAATGAGTGCTTTAATGTTCAACTTCTGGTACCAGTCCCACTAAAATCTAAAGCTATTAACCATTATTCTAACCCTGGTCTTATCATCAGAGCACCTCTTAGGTTTTATGAAAGTAATTCATATAGATAAGTGTATAACAAATCAGCAGGCTTCTCTTTTGGTTTATTTTCTCATTTTAGTGTAGGACATATCTTCTAGTAGCTTCCAGAAAATTGTTACATTGAGGGCAAGCTTCTTGAACTACTCTACTTATGAAAATATTTTTATGCCAACTTCCTAGTTGATTTGTTGGTTTGGCCAGGTACAGGATACTAGTTTGAAAATCATTTTCCCTTAGGATTTTGAAGACATTGCTGTTTTGTCTTCCTACAGTTGCTGTAAGAAACCTGTGCCACTTTGGTTCTCAGTCATTCTTAGATGATTTATTTTCTCTGGAAATGTATGGGTACTCTCCTTCTTTTCTACGTTGTAAAATTTTATAATAATATACTTTGGGCACGACTTTATTGTAAGCTACAGTCTCTGAAATCCTTCAGTTTTTCATAAGAAGCCTCCATCATCCTTTTTTTGGTAGGTGTGTGGTATAGACTGCCAGCATACTTGGAGCTAAGGATAAAACCTACCTGAGCATCTCACCATTAACCATAGAGATTTCCACTTAATTCTCTGTTTGCAGTATGATGCCTCTCCTCTTTTTCTTATGACTGAGCTCCCTGAGGATGCTTGGATGCTTCGTATGAAGGATGTGTTTTGGGGTCCAGAGTGTTGCTAATTGCTTATTATGCAGGCTTTCGTCCACCTTTTCTTGTTTTTTTTTTTTTTAGCAGACACACCTCACCCACCATCTTCCATAGTACCTGAGCCTTTCTGGAGCTCTGTGGAGTGAATTGGTTTGTTTCTTACCACGTTCTGACTTAGTCACACAGTCAGGAAATGAACACCCTATGGAAAAACTGAATTCAAATCGATCTTTAATTATTATCATCTGTGTGACAGAATTAACTGTTCTGAGTTCCTCTTTGCAAATGCAAACCATAGCTAATAAAACCTACCTTAAAAGAGTTACTGTAAGGGCTAGAAATTATGCATATCTTTGGATAGAATCATTCTGAGTAAACATCTGTATATATGAAAGGTCTTTACATGTATAAAATTAAATCACATAGTTACGCATTGCTAAGTATTTGGAAAAAGAGAGTTTGCAAACTTTGATCTACCTAAAAGCATTGTAACAGCTGGCTTTTATTGATATTTTATTAGTCAGATGGACAGAGTATCTCATTTTTTCCATATCAGAATGTTACTCTCACAAACAGAATGGTCTTCCGTCCAGACAGTTACTTCCAGTCACAGCTGTCAGTTCATAGCAGTTAAAATTTAAACTGAGCTCCCAGTGACCATTGCCACTTCACCTCTGACAAACCTTTCAGAAACCACTTCTAAAAATGATGTCTCTCTTCATACAGAATATTTAAAAACACCATATAAATAAGATTCTCAGTGCTGTATTTTAAAAGTATTTGCTCTTTTACCTGAGAATAACCTGGGTTTGGGTAAAAAGCTCTGTAGTTGTACAGGTAAAAGCAAAGTTTGCTTATTTTAAGATCATCTAAATATTGACATGTTAGACCCAGAGCCTTATTTGTATGAAGTTTATGTTCTTTAAAGTACATTTGATGACATCTTTGTGTTACAAAAGTTGTACTGACAAACATTTCCGGCATTTAGCCTTGTGATGCTGATGTGTCTCAAGAGCTTGCAGTGAAACCATGAGTAAAGGAGTCTGTAGGATATGATCCTAGATGAGAACTGGAATGACTGGAAGCTAGCTGAGACCAAGAGCATATGACAGCTCGAAACCTGGGCTCCATGAACGGGTCCTGTAGATTTTGGGTAGCAGTTTCCCCAGGAGTCAGACAAAATAAGGTGTGAGGAATAAAATGAGAAGAATAGAGATCCAGCTCCTTTTCTTTTTCTTCTTTTCTCTTCTCTTCTTCCTCCTTCCTTCCTTCCTTTTGATTAAAATGCTCACTTTGATGTGGAGTCTAAAAAACAAACAAACAAACAAAACAGACTCTTCACTGTACAGAACAAACTGACAGGTGCCAGAAGGGAGGGAGGTGAGGTGGTATGTGAGATATAGATGCAGGGGATTAAGAGAAAAAAAAGAGAAAAATGCACACCACATTTTGTCTCCCACTCCAAGTTCTGCGAGCAGAAGCACACCTGGCACCCTTGGGAGCGGGTTACAGTGCTCAGTATGCAGCAAGCACTGTTTTAAGCTCTTCAGCTAATTCATTTAATCTTGTAACAGGTCAGTCAGCTATGGATTGTTACTAACTCTCTTTTATAAAACTTAAAGTATAGAGTCGAGATTTGAGTTTGACCTGGGAAGATAGAATTTTAAAATTCTAGGAGCTTGAGATCCTTTACTAACAGAAAGTGACTGAGAGTCACTTAGGGCAGTGAATTCTGCCCTAAGATCAAATCAAGGAGACCATGGGGAAATTCAGTTTCATACAGTTTTAAAATAGAGATTAGAGAGAAAATGAAGCTGTTTTGCGTCCTAGTCCATGGAACTGAGAATGTTTAATAAACCGCTTACATATTTAAAGTCAATCGGATTTAGCTTTGCTATATTTAAAATTAACATACATAGTATATCATGGAAAATCAGCTGTATTAAGCTATAATTAGTGAAATACAGCATTAAAGTTCTGTACAGCATATCGTATTCTTACTTTGTGAGTGAAACTGATGGTTCAGAGTTGATAAATTCACCCTTGCTTCACCTGTTGAGAGAAACTGTGCATGCGTCTGTGTCTACGCGTATATAGATAACCCAGACATTGACAAATTTCTTCATCATGTGAACCTGAACAGAATCACATTAATATTAATGTTCAGATCTTAATAGTGTCAGCTTTACCTACTCATGGAGACTCTAATCTCTTCTATCCCATTCCTCCCCCTATTTCAGGGAGCTCTCAAGGGGGGCCGTTCATCAACTCGCAGATTCGGCCAGGTGCTCCAAACTGTTCTCGCTGTGCCAGTCTGCCACCCAGGACACCCTCTCAACACTGCTCCTAAGGACTGGGCGGCCTCTACCAGCATGGCGCTAGGTTATGGCTGAGACATGAAGCTCAGCGTGCTTTTGCAGGCGAGGCAAAATGAATTCTCCTCTGCTTTAGGCTTCATTTGGGGAATCCTGTGCCAGAGTTCTGGGCTCTGCAGTGCTCACAGAGTCCAGAGAGGCTTTCTTTCAGCTCATGCACCGGCATGTTGTCTTCTCAGAATGGGAGCGCGTGGCCGCCGTAACTTGGCAGGGGGGATGCATTGACCAGCCATCAGCGGCCCGTGAGCTTCTCCTTTATCTGACTTCAGGCCCTGCAGCTTAGAATGGCTTTCCAGGGCAGATGTCTCCTTCCCTTATCGAGAGTGCCAAGAGTGTTTTTGCTCCTTCAAAAATTGTGATTGTCTCATGTGCTTTATTCTCTTATATACCAGACATGCTTTCATGTAGTCTAGCTTGAGATGTTTTCCTGGGAGGCTTCTCACCCTGTATATAAATCACTATGGAAAAGCAAGGGATGTAGGTAGATCTGTGGGGGTGTGTGGAGAGTGGGAGTTGAGGAAGCTGGGTGATATAGCTCATCTATGAGCTATACCTGGATCTCAGCTCTAGTCTGATTTTGGCCTCTGTTATATCTGTATTACCATTAAAACTTTACTTGCAAATTCATTATTTTTTTTTGCCTAAGCCTACTTCATGTAAGTGCCTAGAGCCACCACCACGTAGGGTCGAACAGACCTGTACCCAGCAGCCCCATAGGTGGTAAACATGGCTTCTAATCTTACCCTTCTTTTCTAGACACTTACTTTGGGCATGTCACAGGCTCTCTGTGCTTCCCTTTGCAGAAATGACAGACTTGGGCAGAATGGTCTAAGGCTCATTCTAGATCTCGCATTTTGAGTTCGTATGTTCCTAGTAGAACTGTTAAAAATTCATTTTATTGCCTTCATAATTTTCAGTATAATAAGTTATGAAAAATAATGTATGTATACAGTTTATAGTCTGTGATCATTCTTACAGTTCTTTTTTATTGGCTACTTTTCTAAAGCCTATCTTTAGTCTCCATGTCAAATTAATATGAAAATACTCTGCTCTTTGAATCTTTGTGCTCTTTGAACTATTATGCTATACCACCAATATTCTCCAAAGTAGGTTTGTAAGTAAAGGAAGAAAACACTGATCAAATAATTGATTCATCTTTGGAGAGCCTTAAAAATGTTACATGGTCGGGCGCCTGGGTGGCTCAGTGAGTTAAAGCCTCTGCCTTTGGCTCGGGTCAGGATCCCAGGGTCCTGGGATCGAGCCCCGCATCGGGCTCTCTGCTCAGCAGAGAGCCTGCTTCCCTTCCTCTCTCTCTCTACCTGCCTCTCTGCCTACTTGTGATCTCTGTCTGTCAAATAAATAAATAAAATCTTTTTTAAAAAATGTTACATGGTGATAATTGTGGGCAGGGACTATGGAAATTTAAAGGGACATATCCTGAGAAGAAGAGAAAAAATTTAGTCCATGGTTCATGCCACTATTATGACTGAACTTTTTTTAGGGCAGTTTTTCATTAGCTATTGATATTATAATACTGAATTTCTGTAAATCCATTTCTTTAGCATTAATTTGTAGTTGAATTGCTGTCAAACTTTTTTCTGCTACTTTCTTGCAGAATAGTTATTGGACTGATGTGACTAACGGTGTTATCTATAAGCTTCTAATTAAATTCAAATCTTAATCAATGAAGACATCTTTGATTTATCCACTCTGTCTTCTGAACTTTTGTTTAAATTTTTCACTGAAAACCTTTAAGGTTTTCACCTTAAAAAACCTTAAAGTTTTTTAAACTTTAAAAGTTTAAATTTAAACTTTTGTTTAAATTTTTCAAGAAAACTGAAAAGATATACTCTGTATACCTGAACTAGAGTCTCTGTCTTCATTGGGAGGACTTCCATGCCTTTACCGTATTTCCCAAAGGTCTGCAATTTAATCTTTTTTTCATTATCTCAGATACCATTGAATCCTTTCTTTCTATCCCATTAATTTCATCCTTCATATTACTGCACCTTGACATTAATGGACTGTCATTGTAAAGGATATTATGTTTGGTACGTCTGTGATATTGAATAAGACTAATATGAAATTTTCATAATTGAGTTGAGTTGCCTGAGCAGTGATGTCATTCATATCTGGAGGGTTTCTTTAACTGACAAGTCAAATCTGAGGCTTCCGAGAGGAAAAATTATCAAAATGTATATGTTTATTCATATTAGAATTTTAATCCAGATCATTTATGTGTCACATTTCAAGTTATTGGTAAATACTTATGTTTTTAGAAGCCTTAAAAGTAGACCTTTGTTGATAAGACCCACTATTTATCTTTTCTTACTTAAAAAAAAAAAAAATCTGATCTCTACTGTAAAGGTAACAGAGACTAGAGTCTGGTATAGTAGATATTCAGGGCTCTATCTCGACATACTTAGCCAATAAACCTCAATTTACATTTGATAAACTCAAGCTTTTCAGACCTAAACCATTTCTAGACATATAACTAGTTATAGAAATTCAGTAGTGGAGTTTGTATTTAAGGAATTTAAATGAAACTAACTTTACAGATATTAAAACTGTAATCTGAATGTAAGTGTAAAAACTTCCATTTCACAGTGTAACTTAGATCCTTGGTTTTGTAATTTTATGTACATTCTGGTTGTTGGCAAAACTTCATATAGATTGTTATATTGTGAGCTTTGCTATTTGAATCTTGTTGAGCTTGATCTCTTTCACTATTAGGAATTAATTTCCTAAGACTACTGTAGTTGCCTTATTTATTTTTTCAATTATATCTTTTTTCAATAGTGTAAAAATCTATTATACAGTGGCTTTGCATTTTTGGCATTCCATTGCAGCAAGTATCAATTTGTCACATAAAAAGAAAAATTAGATATACTTTATTCATGTTAAAGTCACACCCTAGCTTTTTTAAAGGCAGCCTTGACTTAGATTTGCAAGCCTGAGGATATTGATTTGAATTATGCATGACTGTCTGGTGTGCAGTTGCATTAGCCTGCTGGATGGATAATGTAAACATGTTCTGAATTTTAAGTACATGACAGTGTATGAGTGGCAGGTTAAAAATAGAACTAATAACCAAGTGCATATTTGGAAATTTGATTTTTACAGTGTAAAACTGTACAGGGATGATCTCTGCAAATGGTTGACGGCCAATATAATAACTTGTTTTGTATATTACAAATATAAAAGATGCTATCTAATAAGGTCACTAGGTCAGTGATGTTTTTTCTAATTTTTGAACTTTTAACAGTAGAAAACAAAAACACAGCAATGTACAAGTGAATAAGGATTGCCTTTCACAGATTATGAGTTGACTGCTCAGGCATGCCATTTCTTTTTTTAAATAAATAGGCGGCAAGCTTTTTGTTGCTAGTTACAGCACCCTACCATCAGCATGTCCATTTTGAATTCTAAAATTGCAGTGGGTACAACTAAACATTGTAGTTTACAAGTGACATTTGACATTCTAGTCTCATAAAATCCTGTACCTTCTACTTCCATGAAAATTGGGGGGGGGGGGGATCAGTCAATTAATTCTAAGGACAATCCATATCCTTGACACCTGTATTTTATATTATATTTCTAAATATAAATTTTCTATGAAGCTGTAATAGCTCTTAAATCATGAAAAGAATAGTTCTGGAATTTAATATTCAGTGTTTGGTTTCTAAAGTTTACATGCTTATGTTACATGTGTGTGTATCTGGGTTTGTTTGTGACTGTGACTCTTGGCAAATTTGACTCATTTTTTTTTTGCACTGAAATTATTTTTCTTACTAATTCATAAGAGATCATGGATATTAAGAAAATTAACCTTTCAGGGCACCTGGGTGGCTTAGTCATTAAGCGTCTGCCTTTGGCTCAGATCATGATCCCAGGGTCCCAGGATCGAGCCCCAAGTTAGGCCCCCTGCTCAGCTGGGATTCTGCTTCTCCTTCTCTCTCTGCTTCTTCCCCCACCCGCCTCCCCCCCCCCCCGCTCATGCATTTGTGCCCTCTCTCTCTTTCTTTCTCTCTCCCTCTCATAATAGTGATTTTCCAACCCAGAATTTTAATTATTATGTTGATTGAGATTTTTAAGTTTTTTAATTTATGGCTTCTGGATTTTATGTTATGTTTAGAAAGACCTTTCATATTTTAAGGTTTGCAAAATTTGCTCATGCTTTCTTCTAGTGTTTTTGTGGTTTCATTTTTTTTTTTACATGTAAATCTTTGATCCAGCTGGGATTTATTTTGATGCAAGGACTGAAGTGGTAATTTAGCTTTCTTCTTTCAAATTACCAAATTTCATTTCCAAATTTATCACTTATTTACTGAAAAATGTAATATTTTAACCACCAATTTGACATACTACTTTTATCAGATGCTGAATTACTTTCTGGATTTGTGTCTATTTCTGAACTTTATTCTGTTTCAATTACCTCCTCTGTTACAGTATCTAATGGTATACTGTAACATTACTTTTTTGTGAAATTTTTTGTGGTTATTCCTTTATATTCTTCCAGATGAACTCTAGAATAGTTTTCATGCTAGTTTGACTAGGGTCACATTGAACTTTTATCAAGGTTGTTTCTTGATTTCTTTTTAACATTGACTTTAATTACCAATGTGAAGTTTTTCGGTGCCCCTCCTTTACATATCAAAATTTTTTATCTGTCATCTCTACTTTATATTCTAGGGGTCAAATCATTTTTCTTTGCCTTTGCTACTTTCTCCATTTGGCCTTAGTTGGGATGTTATCAGCAATCACTTTATTTTGCAAGTTCATTCTTTCCATGATTACCTTCCTTTTTTCTTTTTCTTTTTTTTTTTTTTTTTTTGAGCAAGAGCACGCTTGCACATGTGATGGAGGGGGGGTGGGCAGAGTGAAAGGAAGAGAGAGAATCTCAAGCAGGCACCACAGCCAGCACAGCCTGAAGACACAGGGCTTGACCTCTTGACCATGATCTGAACCAAAATCAAGAATGGGATGCCCAACTGACTAAGCCACTCAGGTGCCCCTCCCTTCCTTTGATTCTCAAACATTCCTGGGTCTCCCTACATGAACAGTGTCCATCCTTCTAATCTTTGTCTGTGTAGGTTTTTTGTTTTGTTTTGTTTTTAGTATTTGAATTAACATCCTAATTTTTTTTTAAAGATTTTATTTATTTATTTGATAGACAGAGATTGCAACTAGTCAGAGAGACAGGCAGGGAGAGAGAGGAGGAAGCAGACTCCCTGCTGAGCAGAGAGCCTGATGTGGGGCTTGATCCCAGGAACCTGGGATCATGACCTGAGCTGAAGGCAGAGGCTTTAACCCACTGAGCCACTCAGGCGCCCCAACATCCTAATCTTTTGAGTTATCAGGTACTAACATTCTTTGCTTTCCAAGTTCTCCTGGAGACTAGTTAACAATACCTGCATATCTTCACTAGTTATTCCTTCCAGTCACTTGGGGCTGGCTTTCCATCTCTCATTCTAGTGAAATTTTTTAAATTTAACTTTGTTATTGTGATAAAATGAACACAGCAGAAAATTTACCACATAGAAGTAGGACTTCATGTAAGTGGAATCATGGAATCATACAATTTTAGTCTTTTGTGTTGGTTTATTTCACTTAGCCTAATGTCTTTAAGATTCTTCCATGTTGCATCACGTATCAGAATTTCATTCCTCTTGATACTCCACTCTGTGTGTGTGTGTGTGTGTCTGTCTGTCTGTCTGTCTCTCTGTATATAGTACAGAGAGTATATAGGCAAATTATTACCCAGCAGCTTTGCTCATTATTTCTAATAATTTGTCTCTAGCTCTGGCTAGGATCACCTGTACAGTATTGAATGCTAGTGACTGCTTCTTGTTCTTGTTTTTTGTTTGTTTTTTTTTTAAGATTTTGTTTGTTTATTTGACAGAGATCCCAAGTAGGCAGAGAGGCAGGCAGAGGAAGAGGAAGGGACGCAGACTCCCTTGCTGAGCAGAGAGCCCGATGCGGGGCTCGATCCCAGGACCCTGAGATCATGACTTGAGCCAAAGGCAGAGGCTTTAACCCACCGAGCCACCCAGGCACCCCTCTTGTTCTTGTTTTAAAGGGAATGCTTCTAATGTTTTCCTCTTATGTTTGCTATGAAAGATATAATTTATTGAGTTAAGGAAATTTTCTTTAGTTCCTAGTTTTTTAAGACTATTTTTAGTCATCAATTGATGTTTAACAATATCAGTTGATCTTGTCAGGTCACATGGTTTTTTCTTTTTTCTTTTTTTTTTTTTAAGATTTTTTTAAAAAATTTATTTATTTGACAGACAGAGATCACAAGTAGGCAGAGAGGCAGGCAGAGAGAGAGAGGAGGAAGCAGGCTGTCCGCAGAGCAGAGAGCCCAATGCGGGGCTCGATCCCAGAACCCTGGGATCATGACCTGAGCCGAAGGCAGAGGCTTTAACCCACTGAGCCACCCAGGCGCCCCTGGTTTTTAAGTTTTGATCTGCTTGTTTTGTAAATTATATTAAAAGAAATACCTATGTTAAACCAACCTTGCATTCCTGCTTTTGAATCAAAGTTGTCATGCTATATTTGGCTTACTCTTTTGTTTCCCTTGGGATTTTTACTGTTATGTTCCTGAAGGAGTTTACTGTAAAAATGTCCCTTCTCATATTGACCTTGTTTGAATCCTAGAATCCAGGTTTTACTAAAATCATAAAATGAGTTTTAAATTTTTTCCTCTTTCTCATTTCCCTAGAAATGTTACATGAAATTGAGAGTATCTGTTCTCTAAATGTTTGGCGTAGCCAATTTGTAAAGTCTGCCTGTACCGTAGAAGTTTTTTGTGGGTAGATTCTTATCAGTATACAAATGTTATGACAGTAATTGGGTTCCCTATTTCTTCTTGAGTCAGTTTTGGTAAATTATATTTTCCCAGGAATTCTCTATTTTATAAGTTTTCAAGTCATGGTAATGAAGTTAGTAATCATAATCTTTGCCTAATCTTATTAGGGTTTGTTTCTCTTTTTTCCTAAGTTTTTTTCAAGAAAGCTGGTTTAGGTTTTTATCAATATTCTTTATTGAATATATTTTTAAATCTCATTAGTTCTGTGTTCTTTATTTGTTTTCTTTGGACTTTTCCTTTCTTCAACATCTTGAGTTATATAGATTGTTATCTTTTTTGTGTTCTAACATGTGCACTTAAGGATATACATTTCTTTTTATTGTTTTAACTATAGCACACATTTTAGTATATAGTATTTCCATTTCCCTTTGTTTTTATAATTTTCCTAATTCCTATTGTGATTTTTAGTTATGCCCTGAAGTTTAAAAAATATCCAGACATGGCAAGATCATGGCTACTTTGTCAGCCTGGGTGCTGTGACTATAATGAGACCCCTCCTGCCAACAGGCAAAGGATATATAGCACGAGTGAAGAATAAACCCCTGTTGTTTTAAGCTGCTAAATAAATAAATATTTTAAAATATCCAAACATATAGAAAATTTCTAGAGGTTTTCAGTAAAAAAAAAAAAAAACCTCTTCCTGTTCCTGAGTTCTAAGTAATTGTGTTGTGATCAGATAACAGATATTGACTCTTGCCATTTGTTAAAACTTGCTTTTTTTTTTTAAAGATTTTATTTCTTTATTTGTCAGATTGAGAGAGATCACAAGCAGGGGGAGTGTCAGGCAGAGGGAGAGGGAGAAGCAGGCTCCCTGCTGAGCAAATAGCCCGATGTAGGACTCAATCCCAGGATCCTGGGATCATGACCTGAGTGAAGGCAGACACTTAACTGACTGAGCCACCCAGGCGTCCTAAGACTTGCTTTTTTGTAGCTAATATATTTATTTAGGAGGAAGGGGAAGATTGTTAGTGTTGAGTGTGTCCATCAAAAGAATATGTATTTTTAAATTCTTGGTTTTAAGTTTCTATGAATGGCATTTAGTCAGCTTACTGTATTCAGATCTGCTGTATCCTTCCTAAATACTTTTCTGCTTCACCTTCTATTCATGAGGAGAGATGTGTTAAGTCTGTTGCCTGTGATTGTGGATTTGTCAGTGTTTTCCTCTTGGGATTTTGTCCATTTTTCTTTAGTCATTTAAAAATTATATTTCAAGGGACTTACATGTTTACAAATTTATATATTATATTTCTGATAAATCATCTCCTCTATTAGTACATAGTATTAGCCCTCTTTATCCCTTTATTTTTATGCCTTTTGAGAAAAGTCTCAAAATCTATTTCATTTGATATAATACATTCACCTACAGAGTTATTTCTCCTGATACTTGTCAAATAATGTCTTTTTTTGTGCTTTAATATTCAGCCTTCCTACATTCATAGTTCTAAGTATATTTCTTAAACTTTAGTTCCCATGTATTTATTGTAGTATTTATTATAGTTATTCATATGTCTGAATTCATTTCTGCCATATTATTTTTCTATTCACTCCCCTTTTTCTATGCTGCTTTGTCTTCCTTTTTTTGCTTTTGTCTGACGGGACTTTTATAGAACTGCGGCAGCTCTTTTCTCCGATCCCCCATTGATTTCACAGGTGTTCAAAATGATTTGAAATAATCTCACTGAATTCCAGGGGCCAGATGAAATTAGGGTCCCCTACTCCTCCATCATCTTAACTCCTCTTTCTAATGGGGTTTTTAAGAGTGTAATGTAGTGTGCAGAAATTTTGGGTGGTTTTTACATTTGTTGGCATCTGTGTCTCTAGAAATAGCCTCAGAAAAAGGTATATTTGTAAATGTTCTAAACAACTTTAGGAATTTAGCCACAATCATAGAAAACACTGTTCACATTAAAGTTGAAATTACTGATAAGATCTAGAATAGTATTAGTGTAAAATGCTTGCAGAATTTAATGGTCACTTAGATTACTTGCTGTACACATCTTATTTTCAGGAAGGAAAAATGTTTTTATTTTTTCCTCTTTTAATTTTTACAACAACCTTTCATGCCCTGTTTTCCAAGTCCTTTTGCATTGTGCAGTCACCATGAATTTAGGTGTTGAAGCACAAACCAGGTAGGCTCTTGAGAGCTAGTAGTTATGTCTCAAATATCAAAAGGTAAAACCAGAAAGAAGATTCTCTAGTTCCCTGTCATAGTTTGTTGCATCATTAGTTAAAGAAGTATTGCCTTCTTTTATTCCAGTTCCAAAATGGAACTGTTAAATATTGCAGATTCATAGTAGTTAAAATTGCAGGAATCTTTCTTTTATTGTCATTATTGCAGGGATCTTAGTGATCTAACACATTCTCTTCCTTTTATGAACATAAGCCTAGAGTTTGGGTGCTTAACTTAGCTTCTTCGTAGAAGATCATGGACTCAGACCCAGGTTTTCTCCCTCCCTGTTCAGTGTTTTCCTCCTTATCCCTGACATTAAAACTTCACAAATTAGGTTTTCTTCTGAGTGCCCGTAACATTTTAATACATTCCATATTGCCTACCGCAAAATTGGTACTAAAATAAATGCATGTTGTTTACCTTTTCCTGGGAGAGGGAAACAGGCAAACTTGGAATTGCTCTGTTTTAGGCAGTTTGCACTTCATTTACTTGGGCAAAAATGAGACACACTGAAATGAGATGGATGCTTTCAATAGAGGCCTACATGTTATTTCCCCAAACCAGTCTTAGCAGAACATGGCTTTGGATCTGTTGCACTAATCATGACAGAAGCTGATTCAGGTGGATAAATTTTCTCTGCTCAACTGAATTCAACAAGAATAGAGTACGTTTTCCACAGCCCTTAGTGATAAGGAGAACAGGTACTAAAAATTTCCTTTGAGTCCTTGTAAGAATTTCAGGGGCTCCTGGGTGGTTCAGTGGATTAAAGTCTCTGCCTTTGGCTTGGGTCATGATCCCAGGTTTCTGGGATCGAGCCCCCCATTGGGCTCTCTGCTCAGCAGGGAGTCTGCTTCCCTCTCTCTCTGCCTGCCTCTCTGCCTACTTGTGATCTCTCTCTCTCTATCAAATAAATAAAATCTTAAAAAAAAAAAAAGGATACTGCTTTAAAAAAACAAGTTTCAGAGATGTATTATTTTTCCCTCAGCTAATTTTGATTTAAATGAAGTAGTCCTATTTCCTTTAACTGTTTTTATGGTTTCTATTTGGAAACTTTTTATAATCGTTCAGGAAGTATAAAAGATTCTTTTCCGTTCTACAGATGGAGAAATTGAGGCATTGTGAGGTTTGACTTGGAACCTCTGTGTGGAATTCACTGTATCAGACTGAATGTGTAACTTATATGTAATGCTTATAAATTCCAGAGTTTTACCTTAGTAAGTCATATATTCACATATTAGGCAAGAAAAACATTGTGTTTGCTTAATCTATATGATCTTTAAGTCACAAGTCTTTAGATGGAATAATATTATTACCAGATTGAAGTTTTTTCATAATTAAAGTTAGAATAATTAAACATTCATTTAAAGGACGTATCTGTCTACATTTAATAATGTAATTCTTGCGATTTATATTATTTGAAGAGAATGAAACTTATGGCTTGTGTGTCTACATTTGTTTTAAAAAATAAAATTACATGACTCTGATAGGAAATCTGTCTCACCACTCCTTATATATTTATGCCACTTTTTAAAATGTAAGTCACAAAAGGAGATGCTGAAAATATTTCTTGTTAGAAGTCATGTTTGATGCTCAGTTCTTGATTTTTTAAAAAGATGTTTAATAAAAGGTTTTAATTTATTAAGAAAAATTAGACTGCTACAATAAGTTAAAAGTACAGATAGAATGAGATGATTTCTGTTACAGACTAAACAATTTTTACTGGAATTTTGCCTGATAATTAAAAAAAAAAAGCATTCTATTCAATTTTGCAAAAATATTTGGTTAACAGCCAACAGTTAACCCTGGACATCCGATATGTTCTCATAATGACTTCTTCTGACATTTTCTGTTATGGATTGTATGATACAAGTGTCCTATTATATATTGTCCTTAATATAATTAGGAGTTTTCATTACTGAAGATCTCAAAGCCCAAGTTTATTTTGGGCTTTCAGGTTTTACTTTGGACCCTATGAATCACTGATGGACTGTTATACTGATCTGTTTTAATGTTTATATCTTTTATTTTATAACCTCTTTATTTTTTTCCCAGTGATTTGATGTCTACTCAGATTTTTTAAATAAGTTGCTGGTCAGCTGCTTTGTTTAAATGTATATGTGTATTTTTTTTCTAAAAAGCACGATTACTAGTACAATTAGAAATTCATGGTGTCTAGATGGCTTGATTCCTGCCATGTCAGTTTTCTTGTGTTTGATGAGACACATAAAGCAGTTGTGGGAGAATGCTTGTCACTGGTATCCATGGTAACCCCAAAGATACTTTGTAACTCAGATGGATAGAGTAAGCCACAGTAATAGGTCTCATTATAAGGGCAAAATACATAAAAGGTTCAGGCATATGCTTTTAATTAGTTTCCAAAAATAGCTAGGACTGGAAAGGATGCCATGAAATAATATTTTTCATTGTTAGAAATAATATGGGCAGCATATGAAATTTAATGCTTGTCTTTTCTCTTACTAAAGTAAGGGAGATGTGCAGTCCGAATACTCACAGTTGTGTAGTTTCGCAATCATAATTTGGACAAGGGAGTGTGCGTTGATAAAAGGGAGGATGAGTTTCATATTGATTCAAATGTTGAATTTGTTTATTGCTTTTAATTCTTATTCCAACAAGACCCATTAGGCTTTTCTTTATAGATTCTAATGGGCCTAGGAAACATACTCTTTCTGTACAGTGTGTAAGAATGAGTCCAAGCATTTTTATGTTAAAACGCAAATAAGACAGTAGCCAAAATTCTTACTGTTCAGGTATATTAAATTTTCAGTCTTTTTTGAAACATATTAATTTGAATGAATTAAAACAGGATTCAGGGGAAGTAGACTAGAATAATTAAGTATTTTCTCTAAGAGAATTATGATGGATAAAAGATTAATAACTCTTTTAAAACAAAATTCTTTAAAGATTTTCTTTTGAATTGCAATCTGTAAAGAATAATCTTGTATTGCATTGCAATTCAACACATTATTTCTTCCTGTTGCTATAGAAACTAATTCTGGTGCAGCTGTGATTGCTAATCAAAATTCTAACATTATACAACCTTTTCCCCCTTAGTGCTTCATTTTATTTTTAGTTACAAAATAATAAATTTCAATGGTGAGTTCATAACAATGGTCAAAACATTAATGCAAAGATTTTTAAAAATTTAAGTCCTTTTCTGTGAAAATAAAGAGGTATTCTTATTGTATAGTTTCAATATGAGTAACAAGAAAACAAAGCCTTTTTGCTGAATTACAAAGGTCTATAATTGCTATATTACATCAACATTGTGAAGCACTTAACAGCTTCATAATCCTAAATTGCTACTATTTCAACCATCTATTTTTGAAATGTCTGGTTACTGGTGTGATAAAAATGAAAAAATAAAAAGTCCTAAGAATGCCTGAAGTCTTTTAAAACAAAATGCCTTATTGTTTTATCCTCAAAGAATTAAGATCACATCCCCAGTTTATGTCATAAGTAAAAGCTACTTAGTTGTTCTCATTCTTGTCTTTATTAGTATATAACCACCACCCCACCCCCACCCCCACCAAACTATGCTGCTAATAACATCACCCAGTGTAAATCTGTATATTTTACAGGCCAGAACTGAATTACATTTTTTGTCTTTCTAAGAATATTGGTTTTTTTCCATTTCATAAAACAAATATAAAAACGTCTCACCAAATTATTCATAGCAAAAAATGTAATATATAATCTCAACGGGGCTTAAGCTGATTCTAAAATTAAATCTTTGGTATGTGTTATAATATCAATTACAGTATATAATTTGCATATATAGCACTTACAGAATTATATTTTCTGATTCAGTACATCAGATAAGACAAATAAAGCTTATAAAATATATTATTTCAGATTATTGTTTGGTTTAAATTAAAACTCGTGAAAAAGCTAATGGGAAATGTAGCAGATATGATATAATAAGATTTAATAAAGCACTTATATTAATTTTTTAACTTGTACTTTTTTACTCATTCACTGATGTGCATATTTTATGTGTGATTAACAGGAACATATAAAATTATAAAAATATATAAATGTGGGAAACTTGAGAAAGTACCAGATATCAAAAGTTTGAATGTGGAAATAAAGCTGCCTATATTTTATTACATTTCTTGCATCTCTGATGTAGTTTGAATACCATAAACTCCTGGCTATCTATATCCTTCAAAAATAATGGGGAATTCATTCCTTAAGCATGAGAATCTTTAATTTAAATGGAATTCTTTCTGATTTGTGTTTTATACTTCACTTAGTGAAATCTTTAATGATAATTTTAGGGTCACAACTAATACTGATTACTAGGTCAATCCAAAGGAAAAGCTATAAATTAAAAAATGTTCAATCTAATAAAAATGGCATGGAGTGTATATATATCACTAAATGACATGAGATGAACAGTAATCCTGTATCTTGCTTTTTGAAAAATCCTTGTTTGGTTACTTTTTATTATTCCCTCTTTTTTATAAGGTTAGAGTAAGGTGACATAATGTTCTGTACAGTTTAGCAGAGTAGAGTTCCTGCGAAATTTATCTGCAGATTTAGAAGTCCTTTTGCTTTTTCTTAAGAATACTAAAAAAAATGAAAAATATCTAGGTTTAATTCATTTACCCTTTCTGATTCTCACTTACCCTGCTGGGTTCTTACATTAATCACACACTTAAACATCTCAGTTAATTTTCAGAAAGTCCCAATGACATTGGTGCTATTATATCTAATTATCCCTAACTTACAGATGATGAAATAAAGGCATCAGAAATGTAAATAAATTTCCCATAGTCACACATCTAGTAAATGGCAAAAGTAAGTAGAATTAGCATCTGGCAGACTAAACCCACATTCTTAAGTATTTTGGGTTTTGTTTTTTGAATTTTTCTACATTCTTAAGTATTAAGTAATGTTAAGTTTTGTATAGACCATAGATTATTTGATTGACTACTTTAGGTAAGTCATAAAAGTAGAATCATATAGTATTCTTTTTTTTTTATTTATTTCATTTAGCATAATGTCTTCAAGATCTGTTCATTTTGTAGTATATGCTAGAATTTCATTTGTTTTTATGGCTAAATAATAATTTATTGTACATATTACCAGATTTTTTTCAAAGATTTTATTTAGGGGGACGTGGGTGGCTCAGTGTGTTAAAGCCTCTGGCTTCAGCTCAGGTCATGATCTGAGGGTCCTGGGATGGAGCCCCGCATCGGGCTTTCTGCTCACCATCAAGCCTGCTTCCCCGCTCTCACTCTGCCTGCCTCTCTGCCTACTTGTGATCTCTCTCTGTCAAATAAATAAATAAAATCTTAAAAAAAAAAAAAAAAAGATTTTAGGGACACCTGGGTGGCTCAGTTGGTTAAGTGGCTGCCATCGGCTCCTGATCCTAGCGTCCTGCCTTCGGTCATGATCCTAGCGTCCTGGGATCGAGTCCCACATCTGGCTCCTTGCTCAGCGGGGAGCCTGCTTCTCCCTCTGCCTCTGCCTGCCACTCTGTCTGCCTATGCTCACACTGAGAAATAAATAAATTAAATCTTAAAAAAAAAAGATTTTATTTATATGAGAGAGTGTACTTGCACACAGGAGAGGGGCAGAAGGAGAGAGAGAAGGAGACTCCCTGCTGAGCAGAGAGCCTGATGCAGGGCTCAATCCCAGGACATGGGATCATGACCTGAGCCAAAGGCAGATATTTGACCCACTGAACCACCCAGGTACCCCTGTATTACTAGATTTTTATGGTTTTAAAGCAATATATGTATAGCACACACATAAATATGTGGTAGACACTATATGTAGCCATATAGTTCATTACCATATGGTTTGTTACAGAAAGTTTGTCAGTCACTGATTTAGGTAATTACATTAAATGTGCATGGTTTAAATATGCCCATTAAAAGGTATAGGTTGTGAGATGAAAAAAAATTTTTAAAGCAAGACTACATATAAAAGCAAGATCCATATATATGGAAACCTAATTTAAATATAAAGGCATAGATAATTTAAAAGTTAAAGGATAGAAGGGCACCTGGGTTGCTCAGTCGGTTGAGCATCTTACTTTTGATTCCAGCTCAAGTCATGATCTCACAGTGAGATTTAGCCCCACATTGGGGATTGATTGCTTGAGATTTTCTCCTTTCCCTCTGCTCCTCCCCCCCCCAATAAATAAATAAAATCTTTTTTTGTGTGTGAAAGGATAGACAAAAATGATATACTGTACAAACACAAATTTAGAGAAAGCTGAGATGCCTATATTTATATTAGACAAGGATGATTTTAGGGGAAGTACTATGGGGATAAAGAAGAACATTTTCACAATAATGAGTCAACTCATCAAGACGATATAACAATCCTGGGGCATCTAGATTGCTCAGTCAGTTGAGCATCTGCCTTTGGCTTGGGTCATGATCCCAGAGTCCTGGGATTGAGTCCCACATCAGGCTCTCTGCTTGGCCAGGAGCTTGCTTCTCCCTCTGCTTGCTGTTCCTTCTGGTGTATACTCGTGTGGGTGCGTGCTCTCTCTCTCTCTCCCTCTCTGAGAGATAAATAAAATCTTAAAAAAAAAAAAAAAAAAAAAAAAAAAAAACAGAAGAAGAAGAAGAAGACCTAATAATCCTAAATAACAAATTCAACAGAATTGAAGCAAAGGAGCCAGGCATTTATAATTATATTTAGAGATTTTCAGTACTTCTCTGGGTAACAAATAGAAGTAGAAAGAAAATCAGTAAGGAGGCAAGAAAGAAGACTTGAACAGCAGAATCTACCAACTTTTAACTGACATTGATAGAAATTCCACTCAATGGTAGCAAAATGCACTTTTTTTTTTTTAAGATTTTATGTATTTATTTGGTGGAGAGCGTGCAAGCAGGGGAAACTGTAGGCAGAGGGAGAGGGAGAAGTAGGCTCCCCACTAAACAGGGAGCCTGATGTGGGGTTGATCTCAGGACCCTGAGATCATGACCTGAGCTGAAGGCAGATGCTTAACTGACCAAGCCACCCAGGTGCCCCACAATTTATACTCTTTGTAAGTGTGCCTAGATATTTTCCAAGAAATGCCATATTAAAACATTTAAAAAATTTATAAATATGGGTCAAATAAACAATCATAAGGAAAATTAGACAGCATTTTGAGCTGAATGAAAGTAAAATTACCATATATCAATATGATTCCGCTGGCAGTGCTCAGGCAGAAATTTGTAACATTAATTGCTAATAGTAGAAAGGGAAAAAAGTTGAAAATCAGTCATGTAAGTTTTTCCTATAAGAAATTAGGAAATTTAAGATGGGATTGGGAGGGAGACAAACCATAAATGACTCTTAATCTCACAAAACAAACTGGGGGTTGCTGGGGAGAGGTGGAGTTGGGAGAGGGGGAGGGGGTTGTGGACATTGGGGAGGGTATGTGCTATTGTGAGTGCTGTGAAGTGTGTAAACCTGGTGATTCACAGACCTGTACCCCTGGGGATAAAAATACATTATATGTTTATTTAAAAAAAAAAAAGAAGAAAGAAAAGAAAGGATGAATACCCAACTTTTGTAGCAACATGAACGGGATTGGAAGTGATTATGCTGAGTGAAATAAGTCAAGCAGAGAGAGTCAAGTATCATATGGTCTCACTTATTTGTGGAGCATAACAAAGAACATGGAGGACGTGGGGAGATGGAGAGGAGAAGGAAGTTGAGGGAAATTGGAAGGGGAGGCGAACCATAAGAGACTATGGACTCTGAAAAACAACCTGAGGGTTTTGAAGGGGCGGGGGTGGGAGGTTGGGGGAACCAGATGGTGGGTAATAGGGAGGGCACGTATTGCATGGAGCACTGGGTGTTGTGCAAAAACAATGAATACTGTTACGCTGAAAAAATTAATTGATTTTAAAAAAATAATAAAAAAAGAAATTAGGAAATTTAAAGAACAACTAAACATAAGAAAGGAAATAATAAAGAGTGGAAAACATATAGGTATATGAACAAACAAAAGAGAAAATCAATGAAGCCAAAAGCTTGTTTTTGAAAAAACTCAATCAAATTTGTAAGTCTCTACCCATACTGACCAGGAAAAAAAGGAAAGACAAATAATCAACATCAAGAATGAAATAGAGGGCGCCTTGATGGCTCAGTCAGTAAGCGTCTGCCTTCCGCTCAGGTCATGATCCCAGGGTCCTAGGATCGAGTCCCACATTGGGCTCCCCGCTCTGTGGGAAGCCTGCTTCTCCCACTCCCACTCCCCCTGCTTGTGTGCCCTCTCTCACTATGTCTCTATCAAATAAAATCTTAAAAAAAAAATGAAATAAGTACATTATTGGAGATCCCTCAGATGTTATAAGGACTATAAGGAAATATTATGAACAACTTTATGCCAATAAATTTAACTTAGTTAAATATACACAAATAACCAAATCTTCCTCAAGAAGAGAGAGAACTTCAATTGCCCTATATTTACAGTTAAAAACTCTTGTGAAACATTTAATGATCTTTCAATTGACAGATAGTCTTGATTCTGATAAAGTCCATTTTATTAACTTTAAATAAAAACTCTAGTGAAGAAGACTCTGTCTGGGTCCAGCTACCTTCATCAATGAATTCTACTAAACAGTTTTAAAAAGAAATGTATTAACAATTCAACACAAACTCTTCCAGATAATAAGAAAAGGAGTTAACATTTCCCAAGTTCTTGTGAGTTCAGAATTACCATGATAGCAAAAACTGGCAAAGGTATTATAAAGAGGAAAACGTCAATGTTGCTCATATGCCTAGATGCAGAATCTTCTAAAGATACCAACAAGTTAAATCTAGCAGTAAAAAAAGAATAACTTATCATTACCAAGAAGGATTCATCGTAGGAATACAGATTTAGTTTAATATTGGAGGATCAATCATTACATTTCTCCACATAACAGAATAAAGTAGCAGGTCACATAATCCTTCACGACACTTGAGAAATATTTGACAAAATTCAATTTCCATTCATGACAAAGTTCTAGCAAACTTTCTAAATCTCTGATTATAGACTTGAACAAAACATAACAAAGAAAAATTTTTTAAATCCCATAAGGCTAACACCTTAGTGGTGAAATTTTGAATGCTTTAAAAAAAAAAAAATCCACTGTATGGCAAAGATTCCCACTCTCGTTACTGTTTTATTGGTGTTTTATTCCAGGTGTTTTATTACTGTTTTATTGATGTTTTATTCCAAGGTCTAGCTGGTGCAATAAGGCAAGAAAAAAAAAATCATAGAGATTGGAAAAGAAGAAACCAAACTATCTTTGTTTGCAGATGACATGACTATGTAGAAATTTCTAAGAAACCTATGAAGAGGGTTGCCTGGGTGGCTCAGTGGGTTAAGCCTCTGCCTTTGGCTCAGGTCATGATCTCAGGGTCCTGGGATCGAGTCCCACATCGGGCTCTCTGCTCAGCAGGGGGCCTGCTTCCCCTGCCTCTGTCTACTGTGATCTCTCTCTCTGTGTCTAATAAATAAATCTTTAAAAAAAAAAAAGAAACCTATGAAGAATTTTTAAGATACCAGATCAATATAAAAATATCTAGTTTCTATTTACTAGCAAAAGTAATTGGAAAATACATTTTAAGAAATTATCATTTATGGTGGTATCATTAAGCAAGTCTTAGGAATAAGAATAATAAACAATGTCTTTACACTGTAAACTATAAAACTTGAGATAATTTAAAGAAGACTTAAATGTATTGGTATATCATGTTCATTGATTAGAAGACTCAATGTTGTTAAGATTTCTGTTCTTCCCAAATTTATCTAAAGATTGAATATGATCCCAGTTAAAATTCCAGGAGTTCTTTCTTTTCTCTCTCTCTCTCTCTTTTTGTATCCTATGAAAAGCTAAAATATTTATGGAAATGAAATTGGCAAAGAGTCAAAAAAGTTGTGGAAAAGAATAGCAAAATAAAAGAAAAACAAGACATGATGAAATCAGAGAGGGAGACAAAACTTAAGAGACTCAATCTTAGGAAACAGACTGAGGGTTGCTGGACATGGGTGTGGGGTGTTGGGGTAATTGGGTGATGGTCATTAAGGAGGGCATGTGATGTAATGAACACTGGCTTTATATAAGACTGATGAATCACTTCCTCTTCCTCTAAAACTAATAATACGCTATGTTAATTAATTGAATTTAAGTTTTAAAAAGTATAAGGCAAAACATGTCAGAATAAAGTATTACAGAGGTTAAAAAAAGGCAAAAACAAAGGATTTATGCTATCTGCTTTTAGGATTTAGTGTAAAACTACAGTGATCAAGAAAGTGTGGTATTGGCACAAGGCTAAACATGTAGGTTAGTGAAAGAAGGGACAGTACATATGTAAAGCAGACCCACACACATGACAATTATTTTCAACAAGGTGCCCGGTGAATTTAGTGAGGAAAAATAGCTTTCAGTCAGTGGTGCTGGAATAACTGGAAATCCATAGAGAAAAATCAGAGCCAAGTGTTGCCTCACACCATACACAAAAATTAATCCCACGTGGATTGTAAACCTAAGTGTAAAAGCTAAAACTATATAATTATGAGAAGACCTGGAAAATCTTTGTGACTTTGAGGTAGGCAAAGATTTTCTCGATAGGAATCAGAAGGCATGAATCATAAAAGAAAACTGAAATGATTATGACTACCTTAAAGTAAAAACGCTCTTCAAAAGACACTTAAAAAAATGAAAAGGCAAGCCATAGACAGGAAAAAGGTATATTTTATAAAGGGCTGTATCTAGATTATACAGAGAACTCTGACGAGTCAATTCCAAGAAATGAACAACCTGAAAATTTGCACATTTTCGGACAGATGCGTCCCTGGAGAAGATTTATGAATGGCAAATAAATGCATGAAGATATGCTCAAATCGTTACTCATTTGGGGAATGGAAACTAAAACCACCATAATATATAGCACTACACAGCCAGCAACATGGTTAAAATTTAAAAGACTAGCAATACCAAATATTGGTCAGAATGTAGAATAAATGGAACTCTCATATCTTGCAAGTTTGAATGCAAAATTGTACAGCCTCCTGGAAAATAGTCTTTAGTTTTTTGTTGTTGTTGTTGTTTGCCTAAAGAGACATATCTAGAAAAATGTTTCTGTGACTGATCTCAAAGAAATTGCTGCCTATGTTTTCTTCTAGGAGTTTTTTATGGTTTCAAGTCTCACATTTAGGTTTTGGAGTGTCTGTTGTTGTTTGGTTTTTTGTTTGTTTGTTTTTTACCCATTTTGAGTTTATTTTTGTATGGTACAAGGAAGTGGTCCAGTTTCATTCTTTTGCATGTAGGTGTCCAGTTTTCCCAACACCATTTGTCGAGGAAACTGTCTTCTCCCTGTTGTATATTCTTGCCTCTTTTGTTGTAGATTAATCAACTATGTAAGTGTAGCTTATTTCTGAGCTCTCTGTTTTGTTCCATTTATCTATATGTCTGTTTTTGTGCCAGTACCGTACTATAGCTTTGTAGCATATCTTGAAATCTGGAATTATGCTACCTTTAACTTTGTTCTTCTTTCTCAAGATTGCTTTGGCTATCCAGGGTCTTTTGTGGTTTCATACAGCTTTTAGTTTTATTCTAGTTATATGATAAAAATGTTGGTATATTGATAGGGATTGCATTAAATATGTAGATTGCTGTGGTGGCATAAATACCAATTATATATGAGCATTGTACTTAATATACACTGAATACTATAGCACTTCAAAGAGGTTACTATCTGGTGGGGAATATAGAGAAAATATAAGTGGTTGATAAAGATGTGCTCCTCCTTACATACAAGGGAAGTGCAAATTAAAACAAGATACCAACTTTTACCCATCAGATTGGCAGTAAGATTTAAAATCTTGGAAGCAAAAATGTCAGCAAAGATATGGCCCAAAAAAAAAAAAAAAAAAAATCTTGAGTCCCCCAATGCGACTCCGCCGTCAGGGCTTCTTAATACTTTTTTAAGTGTCATCACCTACCACAGGCATTTGAAGACCGTTTGGTTTGCATAGTCTTTAAAGGTCAAGTATAAAGCTTACCATACCATATACCTTACCATACCATACCATACCATGGATCATCTGTTGTTCTGGGTGCCACTCAAAGCGGAAAAGCTTTTTATTTTACCTTGTAGATGGCTCAAGGCTGCGTACTCAGATACGGAATGTGCTGCTTTCAGATTGTAAGAAGGCCAGCCAAACGTCTTGTCTCCTTCTTAGTGGAACACAGACAAAGGGTAGGAAATTCTCTTTGACATTGTGAGGAATATTCCATCATACTCCTGTATTCTCAGGAACTTGATGGAGGAGGCAAGCCCTTGTATTATCATCAGATTGAGTTCTCAGTCCTGTCACACATGTACATTTCACCAAGGCACTTCAGTCCCTCAACTCTACTACTCTCCGGGTGCTAATAGCTTGCTGTCATCCAGAGGAGGATCAAGGGCCTGTAGCCTGGAATGTTGAGGCAGCCAAGGTCTCTGCAGAGCAGATTGCGGCATATAACAAGAATATTTTATTATATTTCCCTGAAGCTGGGAAGTAGCAGTATTGCTTTGGCAGGTGAAAACAACATGTTCCTTTTGTTCTCTCTGGATTGTTACAAAGGAAAAAGCATTTGCTACATAAAAGCTACATATCAAATACCAAGGCTGTTTTAATTTGCTTAATAAGGAAACTCCATCTGGAGTGGCAACTCCAGTTAAAGTCATCTTCTAATGAGAAGTTTATGATAATCTGCCATCATTTTTCAAGCTTATTAATTTTTGCAGTGACCAAACTAGTGAAGACATTCACTAAACTTGCAATTCTCTAGTCTCTGATGGTAGATTAATCGCTCCTGTTCTCTTGGGATGACTTGTTGCTAGAGAAAGGAAACTAGTGGTTTCTAGCAGTCCCTTCCTATACCATATAGGCATTGCTTAGAAAACTGGAGTGTGGATTCTGCCAATTGCTAAGAGTATATATTCTAATTATAAGCCCCTAAGCTGGAAAAATAACAGCAAAGTGATTTCCTCGATTTATTCTTAGATATTTGATGTTATCTGGTGCAGTTGTATGTGGGATTGTTTTCAAATGTCACTTTTTAGTTTTCCATTCATGTGTATAGAAATTCAATTGATGTTTTTAACATTGATAAACATATTCAATGACCTCACTCAATTTGCTTACCAATGCTAATAGATTATCTTTAAAGTATTTGGGGATTTCTATATCTCAGTCATCACCTGAGAGTAATAACTGTATTGCTTTTTTCCCCCCAGTTCTGTCACATCTTTTTCTCACCTTATTGCAATGGCTAGAACTTCTGGTACATTGTCGAATAGAAGTGGTGATAAATAGGCATCCTTGTCTCATTCCCGATACCAGATATAAAACTTTCAACATTTCACCATTAAATATTATGTTTGCTGCAGGACTTTCAGAGATACTCTTTATGGGATAAAGGAATTTGCCTTTTATCCCTCATTTGCACCGAGCAGAGATTTTATCATGAATAATGAATTTTGTCAGATTTTTTTTTCAAATGCTTTTTTAAAATTGATTACAGTTATTACTTTTTACTTTTATTCTTTTAATGCAGTAAATTAGATGAAGTTTCTCATAGTAAATCCATCTTGCATTTGTACAGTAACTTTATATTCCTAGTATAAACCTAAGTTGGTTATGATGTAGTTCTCTAAGACTCTGGGTTTCATTTGCTAATATTTTGTGTTGAATTTTTGTAGCTATGTTCACAAGAGGGATTGGCTTATTCTTTTCTTGCAAGATATTTTGTCAGGCTCTGGTAGCAAGTTTATGCTGGCTTCATAAGATAATTTCACAAGTGTTCCCTCTTTAAAAATTATCTAAAATACTTTGTATGAAATTGGTGATTTTTCTTCCTTAAATGGTAAATTTCCCTGGACTTTTCTTTGTTAAGAAGGTTTTAAAATAGGAGTTCAATTTCTGTATTAGATTATAAAATTATATAATTTTCCTGTTTCTTGGCTCTGTTTAGGTTTTATTTCTTTAGGAATTTGTATCATATGATTTTCAAATTTTCAAGAGGTATGACAATGTCTTTTTTATGGGGAATTTTTTAAACATCCACAAAATTAACAAAAGTTGTAAAAACAGTACCCAAAAATAGTGCAAAAATAGTATAAAATCCTTTTTACCCCTCGAGCTATTTCAGAGTAAGTGGCCCTGCTGACCCGATGCTTCATCACCCCTAAATACTTTAGCGTGTATTTTCTACAAACAAGAATATTCTCTCACATAACCACAATACAACCATCAGAATAAAGACATGAACGTTGGTTCATTATTGCCATCTCATCCTCAGAATCCATTCATTGCCAACAGTTGTCCAGATAATGTCCTTCATAGCAAAAGGATCTAGTTCAACATCCTGTGTTGTCCTGTCTTTTTTAGTCTCTTTAGTCTCCTTCAGGCTAGACCAGTTTTCAGTCATTTCTTTTTGAAGACTACAAGGCAGTTAATTTTTAGAACATGTGCATTTGTCTGATATTTCTCATGACTAGATTCGGGTCATGCATCTTGAACTGGAGGACCAAGGAGGTGGTTCTTGTTCCTCTCATTGCATCTTACCAGGTGATGCACACTTCGATTTGTTATGTTATGTTACTCACTTTTTACTCACTTTGATACCTTCATCTTTTTTTTTTAAAGATTTTATTTATTTATTTGACAGAGAGAGATCACAGGTAGATAGAGAGGCAGACAGAGAGAGAGAGAGGGAAGTAGGCTCCCTGCTGAGCAGAGAGCCCGATGCGGGACTGGATCCCAGGACCTGAGATCATGACCTGAGCCAAAGGCAGCAGCTTAACCCACTGAGCCACCCAGGTGCCCCAATCCCTTCATCTTTTTTAAAAGATTTTATTTATTTATTTGACAGAGAGAGCACAAGTAGAGAGGCAGGCAGAGAGTGGGGGCGGGGGGGGGGGGGAGCAGGCTCCCTGCTGAGCAGAGAGCCGGATGCAGAGCTTGATCCCAGGACTCTGAGATCACGACTTGAGCCAAAGTCAGAGGCTTAACCCGCTGAGCCACCCAAGCGCCCCTGGAAGTATGCACTCTTGATAATAAAGTACTTTGTAACTATGTATATAATCTGTTCCTCAGAGGTCTTTCAGTTTATTCATGTATTTATCTCTGTCTAGATGGACTGAGGTTTTCCTTTTTTTCCTCATGTGTTAGGATCAGTTACTTCAACTATTTATTTTGTAGCTCAAATTCTGGGATTTGTTCAGTGCAAACCCCGTCAGGCTGGCTTCTTTGTCTTTTTGGCCTGCTCCCCTCATTCTTTGAATACATTCTTATTCTCAGCTTCTTTTCCTACTCCTGAAATTTGCTGTTTCTTCACGGAGTCCTGGTTCTTTTTAGTGAAGAGTAAATTTAGAAGCCAAGATCTGGGTACTAAGGGTGTACACTGCTACTGAGGTGGTGTTCCCTTTTTTTTTTTTTAATGGTACTACGCCCTAGGATTTATTAAACCGTCCCTTAGTATAGGCACTGGGGCTTGCCCATGGTGTTCTCAATGTATAAAACCTGGACATTCTGCCAGTTCTCCTTGGACAATGACACCAGAAAATTGACAGCTAAGTGGATGTTGTACATGAGCTAATCATCTGTCATCCTCACATGGCCAGCGGTCACTGCCAGACCCAGCACCTTCTTCCTCAGGAATTGGATGGTGGACTTCACTTCATCCACCCACTATGGCCACCATGTTCACATTGGGTCAGCAAGGAAAGGAACTTGCCAGCCTTATTCAGGCCTGGGCCCAGGATTCATGGGATCTGCTTGATCAGAGATTCTGAAGCCAAAAAGTCATCCTACTTCTTGGCCAGCCCCTAGCCAAGCTTCTTGAACACAGGGTTTGAACTCATGACCCTGAGATCAATATTTGGACACTTAACCAACTGAGCCACCCAGCAGCCCCTATTGAGGTGTTGCTCTTAAACCCTCTCAGTGGACAGAGCTAGGATAGTTAGGAATGGGTGTGTATGTGTGTATGCATATTACATGCATATTTACTTACTATTTAAAAACTGAGTTCACACTGATATCCTCAATTCTAATCCTAGACCACAGTTTTAGATTTTCCCATTTCCATATTTGTAACTTCCTTTTCCAACACAGAGAGGGAGAGACCTGGCTTCCATTAAACTTAACATATTTATCATTCAGTTAATCGCCTCCTCTTCCTATTTGGGCTCTGCTGTTCCCTATACCCTTTCCTACTTGTGGATGTCCTCATGACCCTAAGAAAACTTCCTTTTCCAACACAGAGAGGGAGAGACCTGGCTTCCATTAAACTTAACATATTTATCATTCAGTTAATCGCCTCCTCTTCCTATTTGGGCTCTGCTGTTCCCTATACCCTTTCCTACTTGTGGATGTCCTCATGACCCTAAGAACGTGGGTTCTGACACTCCAGAGCAGCTTACCATCCACACTGGATGTCCTTACCACCCTACCAAGGCTCTCACTTCCTGCTTGGGGTCAGATACATTCCATAACTTCCCCTTTCCCCCACGCAGTTGTGTTCCTCACCCACCTGGGCTCTAAAACCACACTCCAGGTTGCCCCCATGTGTGGAGACCTTCCCCATCCTGCCTCGGGTCTGGTTTTCCTGTGTCAGGCAACTGTACTCATACACTGTCACAGGTGCACCCCTGTGGGTTCCCTCTTCAGCCTTCCCGGACTTTGACAACCCACACCAGTCCCCCCTCCATGGCTCTGATCCTTCTCAGGCTTTGACTCCCCTTTCCCTCATTATAGACACGCTGCTCACCCTGTTTGGGCCTTGTTGCCCCATGCCAGCTGCCCCACTGTGGGGAACCTTATCCTGACTCTGGTTCTCCATGCTGGGCATTTCTCACCCAGCTTGAGATTCAGCAGGCTGTTTAGGGGTGCCCCATGGATGGGTGCCCCCTTTACCCTCTGTGAGCTCTGACACTTCACGCTGGGCTGTCCCTATATGAACATGGATGCCCTTCTCGTCTCTCTTGGGCTCCCAAAGAGTATGCTGGGCTCCTCCCATGGGTAGACGTCCTCATCCCACCCAGACTCTGACATATGCCACTACCAGTGCATGCTGCTGCCTCCTTCAGCCCCGCTGATTAGCTTTAGGACTGAAATTTCCAAAAAAGGAAAGGATGAAAGAAAAGCTTGCTATCTTTTTCATGTCTGAAGGGTTTGAAATGATGTCCTCCTTTGTGTTCCTGATATTAATAATTTATACCATCTCTCTTTCTCTTCCTAACTAGTCTCTTCCAGCAATTTATCACTTTTATTAGTGTTCTCAGTAAATTGTACTTTGGTTTATTAAATGCTGTCTTTTGTGTATATATTTTTTGTTTTATTTCTGCTTTTTATTATTTCATTCTTTCTCCTTTCTTTGAGTTAACTTGTTTTTTTGTTTTTTTAAGTTTTTAACTTTTCGAAGTGAGAATTAGGTCCTTGTTTTTGGCCTCACTCCCTTTCCTTCCCCAACACATGCACTCAGGCCTGTAAATTTCTTTCTAAGTATCTGGCTTTAGCCACATTTCACAAGTATTTATACAGATTATTTTTTAAAGATTTTATTTACTTATTTATTTATTTATTTATTTATTGAAAGAGAGAGAGAGCAAGAGCAGGGAGAAGGGGGAGGGAGAGAAACAGATTCCCCACTGAGCAGGGAGCCCGACGTGGGGCTCAATCCCAGGACCCTGAGATCATGACCTGAGCCAAAGGCAGATGCTTAACTCATTGAACCACCTGGGTGCTCCCAGATTATTTTTATTTTCATCATTTTCATACACTTTCTAATTTCTATTGTGATTTCTTCTTTGACCCATGAATTATTTAGAAGTGTGTTTTAATTTCTGGTTGCTTTATCTAGATTTCTGTAGTTTTTTAGTTATTTCTAATAATTTCTAGTTTAATTTCACTGTGGTCAGAAAATGTCTTCTTTATGCTTCCTATTTTGTGAAATGTGTTGAGCCTTAACTTACTACGTGGTATGTGATCAGTTTTGGCAAATTTCTACAGACGCTTGTAAACTGAATTCTGCGGATGTAGAATGTTTACCACTTTTTAGAGCTGAGGTGCTCAAACTCAGAAAACCAGTCTCAAATATGTTAAAAACTCCAGGTCACCCTCCAGATATGCATGCATCCTGGGTTTTTGTAAGGTAGAAACATACTTCGTCTTCTTTTGTGGGTGCTGTGCAATATGCAGATGGTAACATGCTTAAACTATTTCCATGCATGAATCCTTTTATGGATCTGTCATTTCCACAAAATAGGGTATGGAATTAGGTTGTAAAATGAGGGGAAAAGTAATAGTAGGTTATCCTCACTTTGGCATTTGATAGTTCATCTAGAAATTTCCCCTTAAAGTTGGAAGTTTACAGTGTAATTTAACAACTGTAGTATAAATTGTTATTTTATAAAACAGTTGTATTAAAAATTTTCCAATACCCATTAAATTTTAGCCAACTTTTAGTTATACTGTGCATATGATATGAAGTAATTGCCAGTTAGAGAAAGAAGATACTGTTGCAAAAGAGTGAAAAAGGAAAAATCTTAGTTAACTGCATTTTTTTTTTAATGAAATTCCCATTCTGGATACATTTGAGTGTTCTTCACTTTGTAAAGTAAAATGCACAAGTAAAGTGAAAGTGAAACATATGATATTTTTATTTTCAAAACTTGAAGGATTTATATAATATCTTATAGAAGTATATAAATAATACATAAAGTTTACATGTTATAAATGTATTTATATAATTATAGAGTGTTATATAAATATATAATAAAGATAAGGTATTATATATAATATATTTATGATTATTAATATATAGTATGTATTATAAAATATATGTATATAATTTATTTATCCTGATATGTATATTTCAAAATTCACAGTTATAAAATTGTTTCTCAGGGCGCCTGGGTGGCTCAGTGGGTTAAAGCCTCTGCTTTCGGGTCAGGTTGTGATCCTGGGGTCCTGGGATCTCTGCTTGGCAGGGAGCCTGCTTTCCTTCCTTTCTCTCTGCCTGCCTCTCTGCCTCCTTGTGATCTCTGTCTGTCAGATAAGTAAATAAAATCTTTTAAAAAAAATAAAAGATAAAATTGTTTCTCTCAAATCCAGAAACACTAGTGAGGTCTGCTCATGGAACCTACTTAGTAGTAAATATCACTAAATGTCTTTTGGGTAACTTACGCCTTGGTCTCTGGAGCATGGCTACACAGAGGCTTAAAAAGAACCAGGTGACGGGAGCTCAGCTGTGTAAATAGGTCCTGGTTGGCTGGCAGCTCAACAGGGACCTGATGTAAAATGCAGACTAAAGAAAGTAAGGCATAAGATTATTACCAGACAGAAGTTCGAGTGTGTTGGTCACATGACAAGGATTAATACCGTGAAACCAGTTAAAGAAGAAAGAGTCACAGAGAGAGAAGATATTTTAATAGAGATGAAAACTGAAATCAATGAAGGATAAGGAGGGCAAGGACTTGATTGTGTTGGTTTTTCTAGCCCATGTCCTTTATCTTCCTTCTTCCTGGACCCTATTTTCTTTAGATGTATATTCTTTGGGTTTGCTTCTTTGTTTCGGTTTCATGTATATATATATTTTTATACATAAGCTTTTTTTTTAACTTTTTTTTTTAAGATTTTATTTATTTATTTGACAGAGAGATCACAAGTAAGCAGAGAGGCAGGCAGAGAGAGAGGCGGAAGCAGGCTCCCCGCCGAGCAGAGAGCCCGATGGGGGGCTTGATCCCAGGACCCTGAGATCATGACCTGAGCCGAAGGCAGCGGCTTAAACCACTGAGCCACCCAGGTGCCCCTATACATAAGCTTTTTTCTTGTTCCAGTTTTGCCGAGATATAATTGTTATATGACATTATATTAGTCCAAGGAATTTTTTTTCATTTTAGTCCAAGGTATTAGCACAACATAACTTGTGATAGATACACTTATTGCAAAATGACTGCCCAGTAAGTTTAGTTAACATCGGTAACCTCACATAGCTACACATTTTTTTTTCTTCCAGTAAGAACTTTAAAGATCTTCTATTGCCAACTGTCACCATGCTGTAAATTTTTCTAGGACTTACTTATAACTGGAAAACATCTTCACGCATTTCCTTTATCACCCCCATTGCCACATCTAGCAATGACCAATCTGTTCTCCATATCTATTAGTTCAGATTTTGTAGATTCCACATATATGACATACAGTTATTTTTCTCTCTCTTCTGACTTATTTCACTTGCCCTCAGGGTTCATCTGTGTTGTCACAAATGGCAGGATTTTCTTCTTTTGTTGTGGCTGAATAATAGTCCTGTGTGTATGTGTTTTTCTTTATCCATTTTTCCATTGATGGACACTTAGGTTGTTTGCATGTTTTGACAACGAAAACTAATACTTAAGGGAGCAAGGGGTGCAGGTATCTTTTTGAGATAGTGATTTCATCTTCAGATAAATACCCAGCAGTAGAATTGCTGAATTGTATGGTAGTTCTATTTTTAATTTTTTGAGGAATCTCTATACCATTTTTAAACTGGCTTTACTAGTTTACATTCCCACCAAAAGTACACAAGGGTTCCATTTTCTCCCCATCCTAACCAGCATTTGTTACTGTCTTTTTGATATTAAGCATTCTAACAGGTGTGAAATACCTCATTGTGCTTTTGATTTGCATTTCCCTGATGATCAGTGATATTGACCACCTTTTCATGTACCTGTTAGCCATTTGGTTGCCTTGTTTGAAAAAGTGTGTTTAATTCCTCAGCCCATTTTTTAATCAGATTGTCATTTTGCGATTAAGTTGGAGGAATTATTCATATATTTTGCGTATTAACCCTTATTGGATATATTATTTGTAAATATTTTCTCCCATTCCATAGGTTGTCTATAATTTTTTGATGGCTTTTTATGCAGAAGCTTGTCCTTGTCTTTTTCAATTTCTTTCATCAATATCTTATAGTTCTTCGTGTACTATGCAGATAGATCTTTCATCTCCTTGGTTAAATTTATTCCTAAGTATTTGTTCTTTTTTGATGCAGTTGTAAATGGAGGTTTTTTTTTTTTTTTAAGATTTGATTTATTTATTTGACAGAGATACAAGTAGGCAGAGAGTCAGGCAGAGAGAGAGGGAAGCAGACTCCCTGCTGAGCAGAGAGCCCGACGCGGGGCTCAATCCCAGCACCCTGGGATCATGACCCGAGCCGAAGACAGAGGCCTTAACCCACTGAGCCACTCAGGCGCCCTGTAAATGGAGTTTTAAAAAATTTCTTTCCTGATAGTTTGTCATTAGTATAAGAAATGTAACTGATTTTTTTATATTGATTTGTATCCTACAGCTTTGCTGAATTCATTTATTAGTCCTAACAGTTTTTTGGTGGAGTCTTTAGGCTCTTTTTTATATATAATATCATGTCATCTGGAAATAGAGACAGTTTTACTTCTTCTTTTCCAACTTGGATGCCTTTTATTTCTTTTCTTGCGTAATTGCTCTGTCTCAGATTCCCACGTGGTAAGAGTCAGCATCTTTGTCTTATTCCTTATCTTAGAGGAGAAACTTTCAGCTTCTCACTGCTGAATATACTGTTAACTGTGGGTTTGTTGTAATGGCCTTTATTATGTTGACTGGTATATTCTTTCTACCCAGTTTCTTGAGTTTTTGTCATGAATGGATGTTGAATTTTGTCAAATGCTTTTTCTACATCTACTTTGATGATCATATGATTTTTATCCTCTATTTTGTTAATGTGTTGTATTGCATCACTTGTGGATTTACAGATGTTGAACCACCCTTGAATCCCTGGAATAGTTTGCAATTGATCACGTTGTATGTTCATGTATTGTTGAATTTGGTTTGTTGATATTTTGTTAACAAATTTGTATCTATATTTATTAAGGATATTGGCCAGTAGTTTTCTTGTAGTGTCCTTGTCTGGATTTGGTATCAAAGTAATGCTGGCCTGGTAAAATGAGTTGGGAAATGTTCCCTCATCTTCTATTTTTTTGTAAGAGTTTAAGAAGAGTTAGTATTAATTCTTGAAGTTTTGGCAGAGTTCAGTTCACCAGTGAAGCCATCTGGCCTAGGACATCATTTTTGAGAGGTTATTGATTACTGGTTTAATCTCTTTACTAGTTAGTGGTCTGTTCAGATTTTCTATTTCTTCACGATTCAGTCTTGGTAGCTAGTATGTTTCTAGGAATTTATCTGTTTCTTCTACGTTGTCCAGTTTGTTATATAATTGTTCATAGTAACATATGATCTTTTATATCTGTGGTATCAGTTGTAATGTCTCCACCTTCATATCTAATTTTATTCATTTTAGCCCTCTCTCTTTTTTTCTTGATGAATGGCATCTACTCTCTTCCATGTAGATATGGACATTGAAGCTAACGCCATCCCCAGCTTCACTTTGATGGCTTCTGATTAAGTCAGTTGTGGTAATCCCAGCGCCCCCCTTAAGAGATGGTTTGAAGAATGGATATGTACCCAGTTGTCTCCAGTGTGACCTGTGAGATAATATGCTGAGCATTCAGTCTGAGCTCTGGGAAAGATGACCTCTCTTAAAAAAAAAAAAAAAAAAAAACAAAGGAAAAGATGGTATGCTGACTCCTAAAACCACTACACTGAGAAATTTTTTTTATTAACATATAATGTATTAGTTGCTTCAGGGGTACAGGTCTGTGAATCATCAGTCTGACACAATTCACAGCACTCACCATAGCACACATCCCTATCCCTCCCCCCACACGCCCCCAGCAGCCCTCTTTGTTTCCTGAGATTGAGAGTCTCTTATTGTTTGTCTCCCTCCCCAGTCCCATCTTATTTCATTTTTCCCCTCCCTACCCCCCATGACTCCCCATCCTGCCTCTCAAATTCCTCATATCAGAGAGATCTTGTGATAATTGTCTTTCTCTGATGGACTTATTTCACTTAGCAAAAAAACAGAAACAAAAACAATGAAATCTCACCATTTGCAACAACATGGATAGAACTAGAGGGTATTGTACATTGAGAAATTTTTAATTGACTTCATGTTACAGCACATGTTAGGTATTACCATTTAATTTATAATTCAATGGCCGATTAAATATACATTTTTAATGAGGGGAGGATATCTGTTAAGTAATTTTAAAATAAAAATAGTGTCAATAAAATAGTGTCAATAAAGAATATATTTGGAAACAGAAAATCCAGCTGTCAATGTTTTATTGTTGTTATATTTTTGTTTTTGTTTTTAAAGATTTTATTTATTTATTTGACAGAGAGAGAGAGAGAGATCACAAGTAGGCAGAGAAGGGGAAGCAGGCTCCCCACTGAGCAGAGAGCCCGACGCTGGACTTGATCCCAGGACCCTGAGATCATGTCCGGAGCCGAAGGCAGAGGCTCAACCCACCCAGGCGCCCTGTTGTTATGTTTTTTAACCTAGAGGGATTTGTCTGAGGCTTCAGAAGTTTGGAGATATCTACTTAGTGATATTTTGGTTGCCCAGATACTCTCTATTTTTCTGCTTCCTTATCCTTAGCTTTCATTGTCAGGCTTGTTACTTCGTGGTTACAAGATGGCTGCGGCAGCTCCCAGCCAGAGGAAAGAGAGAGGACAAAAAGTGCGTGCCACTTGAGTCTACCTGCTTTTATCAGGAAAACCAAAGGTTTCCTGGAACCCCCTCTCTGAAATCTGGGATATTTATTTGGTACTAAGTGCAGTGTATCAATTTAATCTATCTTCCCTTCTCAAATTTAGCTTCAAGTATGTTAATTCCGTAACTTTTTTATTTTTGGTTTATGTTTTATAAACTAAAGTTGGTATGTTAGACTCACGAGGTAAGACATTTAGTTTTCTTTTTCTAAAATTAGGGCTTCTGAGCAAATATGTAAATTTGTGCTAAGTTCATGCAAATTAATATTTTTCATTTGAACCAGGCATTATGATAATTTTTAAGTGAGCTTTGTATTTCTTATGTAAAGTTTTACTGTCTTAGGAAGAACAGAAGACCTATTGAGCATTTGAACTAAACTCCATTTTAAGAATTATAATACAAAATACCTTTTTTCAGGGCTCCTTTTAAGAACAGAGAGCCACCGTCCATTAATAGAAAAAATGAGCAGTGTTTAAATTTAATACCTGATATTGCATTCGGGATTTATCTTCAGAGACTTAGGTACTCTTAAATTGTATACTCAACTCTATTTTTTTACATCCCCCTCCTCCCCCATCACTATCCTGTTCACAGACCTATTTATTCCGAACTCCTGAAACAGATCATTGAGGTAAAAATTGAAAGGATAATTTAAGACTGAAAGAAAATGTGGTTTCAGATTCCTTGCTGGAGGTAGAGACGCCTGCTGTAGACAAGGTGGGGCCATGTACTTTAGGAGGAGGGCTGCAGGGTGCCTGGGGCAGGGAATGGCCAGCCGCCTGATTGCAGAGACCTGCTGGAACGCAGCGTTCTGTCTCTGCTCATCCGTGAGGATTAGGCCAGGATTCACAGTGCACCTCATTTTAGGATTCTGGATCTCGGGTGGATGTGGAGGAATAGTTTCTCACATGGCAGAACTGAATGCTACTTTAAGTTCATCTCAGTAGCTGAAGAAAATAAATGAGGTTTTTATGTTCATGGTACCTCCTGTACTTGTACCCGGTGTGGCTAGAGAGGCCACACATCATAGGGGAGCAGGCAAAACATGCCTATGCTTCCAGATTGTTGTGAAAGAAAGAACTCAATAAATAGGCTAGTTGCTAATATTCATCGCTCTCCCATCTTTATGGTCTATAACAGCATCCCTCTGCATATGTGACTTTTATTTTTCCTAATCTTACGGTGCAGGAGGAGAGGAGTGGGAAACAGGCTGTTTTATTTCTGCGTCTCTCCGTTAGGGAAGAAGGAAGCTCAGGAGTGAATCTACTAGTTACATTGCCACACATTTCTTAATCCAGCTTTTTTTAAGTTATTTACAGTAATTGTGGACTGTACTGCATGTTGAGGTTAATTGGAAACAGTGACCAGATTCTTAATCATTGTCAGGAAACTGCATTCAGAGAATGAGAAGAACACCCCCACTGGATGAATTGCAGCCACCACCATATCAGGATGACAGTGGTTCTCCCCATCTCTCATGTACGCCCTCAGAAATTGGGGACAGTAAATGTGAATTTTCCCACTGCAGCAACAGTCCAAGATGCTCATATAACAAGTGCCCAAGTGAAGGAAGCACAGGTCACGAACTAGAAAGTTTTCCTAATAAAGGATATGAAGAAGATGTTCCCAGTGACAGCACTGCAGTCCTGAGCCCGGAAGTAAGTAACACAGCACCCAGAGCTTTTTACCTGGATGTTATTGGGGGACGATGATAACCCTGTGCTTCTCCTTTCGGTAAAACGTTTTATCACTGTCCTGTCCTTGGTGGCTTACAGTACCATTGTTGTCCTTGATCTCGTCTTTATCTGGCAGACTTACCAGGACTGTCCCAACCATTCTCCACCCACCGCCCTCCGTTTTCCCCAAAAGGAGGATGGGTAGCTAAAAATGAGAGCAATTCACAAGCTACTGAAACATACGATCTTCCCCCGGTTTCGGCCTCAAGAGAGGTCTTTTTTATTTTCACATTTTTTACAAAACATTCTGGGATTACTTATCTGTTTCTTTCATTTTGAGGTTCCTATTTATGTGCTTTTTATTTTTAAAATTCTTTTATTTAGGATATTTTTACTTTAGGGAGATTGCTCATTCGTGTTTTACAGGTTTTTCAAAAATAATGTTTTTGCATTTTCAGTTCATGGGATATGGAAGGGATAAGTAATGCTCAGCTTTACTAATGAAACTTGAATGCATGGCGACATTCGTTCAGAGTCGTTGGTTGCATTTTATTTCCTATTTTGAAGCAAAAATGTGAAAATGACAACAAAAATTGATATGTTAAACTTTTGAAGTCTCTCCATGTTCTAAAAAGGATTTGTTTTAGTGTCCCTTTTATGATGAAAACAGAAAGGTAATTTAAAGGTTTCCATTAGGTAATACGTACTTTAAGGGTTTCTCTTTTTTTCCTTTTACATTGCAGGTTTTTACAACTTGTGTCCCAGACAACATTTCATGATACTGCAGTATGTCAGTGTTCTTACTGGGTGAATTTTCATCCTCCGCCAAAATTAAATAATGAAAGTAAAGCTATGAATAGATTTCCCTTAATTTTAAGTTTTTCTTATACAGTTTCTAAAAACACATTTTATCTGTTATTACTTTTCTACTATTTCTTATATTCTAATATAGTATCTAACTTAGAAGAAAATTTCCATTGGTATTTTAAGTTTAATACACCAGGAGTCCATGATTTTCTACACAGAATCCTGCCCTGTGCCCGAACTTATTAAAGACACCTGTTCCGTAGGCTTGCTCACCCCAGAGACAGCCAACAGGCTGGCAGGGAAGCCTGGGTTGTGGAATTACCGACAATGATAGCTGGCAACGAGTATGCCAGAGAATTTGCTATAAGCTTTACGGTCAGCGTATTTCCCATTAGTAACCTCATCTTCAGGAAGTTATTCCCATTTTACAAATGAAGACCTTCACACTCAGAGAGGGAAGCAGTTTGCCTGCCTACCAGCACCTCCCAGATGATGGCGCTGTCATCCAAACCCAGGTCAGCCGGGGTGACCTGAGGACACACAGGGCTCTTACCGACCATATCCTGCTGCCCTCTTGACCTAAATCGGTGTGTGGGAAATTCCTTTGATGCTTTGGTACCCTCCCAGTGCACCAGCAGGCAAGCTATTTCAGAGGACTCACGGACCAAATTCAGATGCTCAGATTATATGTGTTTTAATCTATTTCAGATAGAAAGTAAGAAGTGAGAGGAGCAAGACGAGCAAGGTGAACACACTTAGGATGCCTGTAGGTACAGGTGACAGGAACACACTGTGTGAGCCTTGATTTAGGGCATGCCCATGTGTCCCTATCACTCTATGCCCCATCAGCGTTCTCTTTATATGGTGCAGCAACAAGGGAAGGTGTTGAGATTTTTTAGGTAATCTGTACCCCCAGCGCGGGGCTTATACTCACGAACCCCCAGATCAAGAGCCACATGCTCTACCAGCTTAGCCAGCCAGGTGCCCCAAGAGTCAAGATTTGAACGGGAGTGCCAGGGGCCCAAAACTTTGTTTTCCGGGAGAGATTCAGGGACAAATACTCCTGGTCATCAGTGAAACTTGCCAGTTTAGCCTTTTTATGTGCACTTGGAGCTAAGGAGCACATGGTTGATGCAGCTGTTACTAGCTCAGAGGGGACGTCGTCATGGCTTGGGCTTTACATGCCTTTCTCAAGACAGTACTCATTTGTTCTAGAATAGTTTTGATATATTATGTCTATTTTGGGCATATATTCCATGTTATTAACTTAGTTACTATCTGTAGTTACTGTGTCTTCTGAACTTTGCCTCTCCAGTTACTTCCTGATTCATTATTTGTAGTTAATACAGTCTTTGCATTTTGCCCATATTGCAGAAGCTGCCAGCTTGCTCTCTGTTAACACTGATGAGTCTCTTGTGTGCTGCTTGTTTTTGTGCCTCTATAGCAGAATTGAATATATTCAAACGAAACAGCAAGTGCACATTATATCAGTATCTAGATGCTTTTATTAGCCCCTGTTAGTATAAAGCCCAATCTTGTGTTTTTTCAAGTTTATTTTGCTTCCTACCTTTCCTTTATAGATATCATTTATCAAATAGAAAATTCTTACTTTCCTTTGGTTTATCCAGAATATAGCTATGTTAGAGCTCATTCACATACATGACTGAACTGAGATAGGACTAAGGGTTCCGGAAAGTTCTCTGACAAGGAGGTCACAAATTCTATTGACAACATATTACTAGCTAGTAATGGTTCAAAACTTTAATTCAGACTCCTTGAAAGGAAGAATTATTTTCTAGCTGCCTGTTACAGAACACAAATAGTAGTTTTTATCTGTAAAGGTCTGCCTTTTAGCCCTCTCTGGAACCTTATGAAATTTCTTACTTCCTTGAAAATCCTAGCTATTATGATACTATTTTAGAAAGTATTTCTTTGAAAAATCAAAACCATGTAATTAATTATCTTTGATTGCCAATTATGAAGTGGCATACATTAAAACATTTTGCTCTAGGCTGTCAATTTTTTTGACAGAGTTAGAATATGTTTACCCTAATTTCATCATATTCCATTTTAAAAATCCAGCTAGGCTATCATTGAAAATAGAAGGAGAGATCAAAAGCTTCCAGGACAAACAAAAACTGAAAGAATTTGCAAACACCAAACCAGCTCTCCAGGAAATATTGAAAGGGGTCCTCTAAGCAAAGAGAGAGCCTAAAAGTAGTAGATCAGAAAGGTACAGAGACAATATACAGTAACAGTCACCTTACAGGCTACTAATGGCACTAAATTCATATCTCTCAATAGTTACCCTGAATGTTAATGGGCTAAATGCCCCAATCAAAAGACACAGGGTATCAGAATGGATAAAAAAACAAAACCCATCAGTATGTTGCCTACAAGAAACTCATTTTAGACGCGAAGACACCTCCAGATTTAAAGTGAGGGGGTGGAAAACAATTTACCATGCTAATGGGCATCAGAAGAAAGCTGGGGTGGCAATCCTTATATCAGATCAATTAGATTTTAAGCCAAAGACTATAATAAGAGATGAGGAAGGACACTATATCCTACTCAAAGGGTCTGTCCAACAAGAAGATCTAACCATTTTAAATATCTATGCCCCTAACGTGGGAGCAGCCAACTATATCAACCAATTAATAACAAAATCAAAGAAACACATCAATAATAATACAATAATAGTAGGGGACTTTAACACGCCCCTCACTGAAATGGACAGATCATCCAAGCAAAAGATCAACAAGGAAATAAAGGCCTTAAATGACACACTGGACCAGATGGACATCACAGATATATTCAGAACATTTCATCCCAAAGCAACAGAATACACATTCTTCTCTAGTGCACATGGAACCTTCTCCAGAATAGATCACATCCTGGGTCACAAATCAGGTCTCAACCGGTATCAAAAGATTACGATTATTCCCTGCATATTTTCAGACCACAGTGCTCTGAAGCTAGAACTCAATCACAAGAGGAAAGCTGGAAAGAACCCAAATACATGGAGACTAAACAGCATCCTTCTAAAGAATGAATGGGTCAACCAGGAAATTAAAGAAGAATTGAAAAAATTCATGGAAACAAATGATAATGAAAACACAACAGTTCAAAATCTGTGGGACACAGTAAAAAACCTGAATTCTTCTTTAAGAGTTTGTTGCCTCTCCCCGAGTATTGTTCTTCATTTGTTATCTTTCTTTTCATACATAGTACCAAGCAGGTCACCATAGGTAGACATGTCAGATTTTATGTAAAAGACCTGAGTGTTTTTGGTTCTCTACAGCACCCGCGCACACACCCAAAGTATGGCCAGGCTCATAGTATAACAGGTATGTGTTAAGCTGCTGTAACAAGAGACCAATAGAGTGCCTAAAAACCACCAAAGATTGTCTTTCATTTAAAGACAGTCCAGGGTGAGTAGGTGACTTTGCTCTACAATATCATTCAGGGGCTCAGGGTTCTGATATCCTTGTTGTTGGTTTTTGTCACTCTGCCATCCCCTGATGTACTGTCCTAGTCCACAAGGTCCAGGCACACATCCTACGTGTGTATCTGCTTGTGGGAAGACTAAGAGAGTGAAGGGCAAGTAATGTCTTATGTAAACCTGATCTGGAAGTTTCAGGCATAACTTCTGTTTGCTCCCCCATTGACGAAGGCCGAGTCTCATCAGCATATCCGCCATAAGGCAAGTTTTGAAATATAGGCTCTTGCCATTCAGTGTTTTTCTGCCTTAAACTTAGGTGGTTCTTCTCAGAAATGGAGAAAGGGAAGACTGGGACTAGTAGTAGTGACTGCTACCATAGGCACTAAGGACAAGTTCAGAAACAGAAAATTATAAAATTGGTCCACGTATCAAAATTAAAGACATTTAAGATTTATTAAAATACTTGAAGGGCCAAAGTGGTATAGTTAAAAGGTCGGAGACCTGGGTTTGGCACTGTTGGTAACTTGCCCAACACTCCTGGTACCTTCCAGAGAGTTAGACTGGCAGGAATTTGAGACAGCTCCAGGTAGAATGTGTATAATTTCTTTCAATCTTATAATCAAAATGTATAGTTTTAGCCCGTCTTGAACTTTTGAAGTATGTAGTCAGCAATTTTCAGTAGTAATTGACATTAGGAAATAATACATAGTTTTTAAATTCAGATTAGAAGTTAAAGTGTAAAAAGTATGTGTTTGTGTTATGGAGAAGTGGTGTTTGGCTGTAGTTATTTTTGAGGCCTTTGGATTTATCCTTTCGTATTTCACATTTTCATTGATTTCCAATACTTAATATGTTTGTTTACATTCTATTACAGATGTGGGCATTTTAGAACAAACTGAAAATGGGACCACATTTTTCGATGGCGTTATGCTCATATTTATGTTCTCTCTCTCACCAGCCTCATAATGGAGCTGGCAGTTACGTTGTTTATAATGTTAGAAATAAAATGTAGTAGTTTCCTACTAAAGGAAGAGAGATACACATTGAAATATATATTTTCAATTCTCATCATAAAGACATAGATCCAACTTTCTTAAAATTGGAGGATACTAAATTCTTTGTCTTTGTTATACTAAGTTTTTGAGTTAACACTACCACTTTTATTGTCCTGGCCCTGTAGAGTAGCTTTTGATTGTAGTTGACTGTTAATTACTGTTTCTTTCTTTCTGACAGCAAATCAAGACAGTTCCCACATCATCTTCCTAAAGAAATGTCAGGTATTTATTTACATGCTAGATTAAATAATAGAGCTAAAAACTGAAAACATTTAAATTTGCTTTTCTCAGGATATGTCAGCTCAAGGATCATCTTCACAGCTTCCTAAACCTTTTGATCCTGAGCCAGAAGCTAAATATGGCACACTGGATGTGACTTTTGACTATGACTCCCAAGAACAGAAGCTTCTGGTAACAGTGACAGCTGTCACAGATATCCCAACATATAACAGGACAGGTGGCAACTCATGGCAAGTACACCTTGTTCTTCTACCTATAAAGAAACAGAGAGCAAAAACCAGCATCCAGAGAGGACCATGCCCTGTCTTCACAGAAACATTCAAATTTAATCATGTTGAATCTGAGATGATTGGAAATTATGCTGTTCGGTTTAGACTGTATGGTGTACATCGCATGAAAAAAGAAAAGATTGTGGGGGAAAAGATTTTTTATTTAACAAAATTGAATCTTCAAGGGAAAATGTCATTACCTGTGATATTGGAACCTTCTTACAATCATTCTGTGAGTATCTGATCAAATAGCCTGAATACGATTTATGTCGTGGTATGTAACATCCAGAATTTTTAAAATCCATGATCAACCCAACAACTTTTTCAATTTTTTTATGTAATAATCATACCTTTACAAAATTTCTAAGCCCTGGATAGGTAGGTATAATTTTTTCTCATTCTATAAAAGTTGCCCTTGAAGATTATATGTGATTCATTTTATGTATTTTATCCTTCACAGAGTCAGGTCCAGTGTATTATATGTTCGTTCTTGTTTAATATTTATTAGATGATTGATTATGACATCAAAGTGAACTCCTTATAGAATTTATTGTTTTCTTTCCAGATTAAAACTAATGATATAGCAAGATCTAGCCCCATATCTTAATTACTACACTGCAAAAATTATTTGCTTTTTTAGACTATGTACTGCTGCCGAACTCATGACTGATTATCTTTCCAGAGCGCCTATGAAATTATTTTTAAAGGTTCAAAAGAAGACCTGGCCTTGTTATACTCTGCACCCTTTTTTAAAAAAGATTTTGCAGTATCTCTGGGAGAATACTTAAGTTTGGTCTATGAGGTGTTCTCCCTTTTTTTTTTTTTCCCTTCCAGGTTCTCATCACCTACAGCTCTCTCTCTCTGTGTCTGTCCATATTTGTAACTGAACTCCCACAAGACATTGCAGAGCAGAGGAGAGCCAAACTACTTTAAACTGGGAAGATATATTATGCCACGTAGTTATTTAGATAATGAGAAAATCTGTGATAGTCTATAAGTGTAAATTATGCATTATATTTGTTCCTGCCTGTGTTATATTGAATTAAGAACATTTTCATAATACAAATACAGAGATTTTAGAATGGATGTGTGTCTTTAAATGAAAGTGTATTTTAGGGTTTTTTTAAGCTTTTAAAGCACAAGTCCAGAATCAGAGCCTCACTGAATTTATACCAGACAACATTTAACCTTATAGGACAGTCATTCACAATAGTTGGGTTTTTTTCCCACTATCCCATTTTAGCTAGATGATTTTAAAACATATTTAAAACCAAAAGGTGATAATAAATATGGTATATCCCTGCTGGTTTATAGGATAATATTTAGCCTTTATTGATAACTTGCTATAACTTTAAATTGCAGAATTTTGGGGAAATGTCCTTTTTAAAAATATAATATCAGTTTATCAGAGAAGAGAAAAAAGAAAGTTCAGGCAGTATTCCAGAGGGGAAAAAGATAATTTTTTTTTTATAAAATTGAATAGCCTGCAATTCTTAATAGGATTTTAAACTTTCTCATGATTTGGTCTGAGTGACAACTAGTTAATCTGTGGAAAATACATTCTTTTAGAGAAATACCTGATTTAAATTAGAAGAGAATGACTATATCATCACGAGGTATGTATTTTGTGTTTATTTACTTCAAATTATCCGTTCCCAATTCTATATTAATTATATTCATTTCACAAAGAAAATGAAGCCATAGAAAATAATACGGTTTTATCTGTGTTCAAACTTAATTATTTCTGTACATTACATGTATTAGCTTATGGTCATCAATTCTGTGTTTCTGACAACCAGTACAATAAATTTGAGGCATGCTCACCAAAAAACATGCCGGACAAACAGCTTCTAAGACATAACATTTAAATCTGAATAAATTTATAATAATATCTATCCATCTTTTACTCTTGGAGAATTTTTTTCTCTACATTGTCACACTTTTCAAATTTAATGCCTGTGTTTAATTGTTCTTCTCTCTTGTCTTCTTTCCTGTTGGAAAACATGAGTTCTTTCTACTAACTAGTTGTGGTTATAACCTTGGATAAATGATGCAATCTCTTTAGGCATCAGGTTTCTCATTAGTAAAATGAGGTCATTACACCAAATGTCCCATCTATCTCTGATACTGCAATTCTACTAATTCATAATGGGAAAGATGTTAGGTAAGAACAGAAACAGGTGGATTTCAGATGAGTTTTGTGTGGTAAATGTGTTATGTTTTGTTCAGGCATTGTTTTCTTACTCTTCCCTATCTTTTCAACCATCGTCTAATGTCTGAGAAAGCCCCAACTACTAGCCCCACCCCCTGCAGGTAAACTAGGAAGTTCTTTCCCAGTCTGACTGGTAGCTAGAGCAGGAGCCATGCTCCCTGGGCTCTGCCACTCTGACTCATTTCCAGGAGACCTCAGGGCAGACTGGGCAGAGAAGCAGGTGCTGCACTCCCCTCATGCCTGCATGAGGGCGATGGTGGAGGAATCTGGTCCTCAGGGTCAGTAGTGATTCCCAAACAGCTCTGCAGGTGCAGAAGCAGTATTGGTGCTAGACAGCCACAGTTGCAGGAGAGAAAAGACCTGGGCACGTTAAGTGTCCAGTGGGGGCGGCAGCAGGATGTCCTCACCAGGCCAGTTCTGCAGGATGGTTTTCGGTTTTGTTCTCCAGAAGCTTCCCCATAAGCCTGTTCACTAGTCGTCCCGATTCCTTTAGGACACTGCTATTCCACTGAGACTTAGCTGCCAGTGATTTCAAACAGAACCCTGACTGAAAAATGTTGAAATAGCCATACGGTGTCTTGTTTACTTGCCTAAGTGATCTCTTAAGCCGTACTCAACAGCTGAAGTGTTGGCAGTTACCCTTCCTACCGTGGTGTATCCCTCTTATAATTGGAATTTTTCTCTTATGCTCAGCGGCGTGCAGATGGCACTCGTTCCCAGGGGAGAACCCCAGTCACCTTCTTCACCTGCATTTTTGGCACCGCATTACTACCGTATGTAACAGTTGCCTGCAACAGCCTCTCCTCCTTTCCTCAGTCCAGTCGTATTTCTCATTCAGCCTCCCAGGTTTCTCTGTCTCTCACAAACATTCGCAACCCTTCCTTGTACAGACAGTATTTAGTTAGCGTAATCTAGGCAGGGCGACTGGCAAGAAAATGGGGGGCTTCAGTTCCACAACTGCAAAGCACTGCATTCAGCTAACATCTCGAAGGAGCTTAGAAGTAGATTCTCAGCCAGAGCCTTCAGGTAATAATAGCCCAGCCCAGCCGAAACTTCGATTTCAGTCTTGAGACACACAGAAAACATGAGGAAACTGAAGTTGTAAGGCTAGAGCTACTTACTAGGTGCTTTTTGACCCTGAGGCACTTCAGGTGTGAGGGTGTAACCAGGAGAAGTCTATAGAGGTTGATGTATCCTCAGGGAAGAGTTGGATTTGGGTTGAAGTAAGATGTTGGGGTTCAGAGAAGAAACTAAGGTTCCGGAGGAGTTTGTCATAGATCAGGAGGACCAGAAGGCATAGTGAAAAAATTTAGAAAAGGAGGAGTGTGATGGCAGTTTGTGGTAGTGAAGAAATACAGAGAATAACAGAATGGGTGTTAAAGCAAGAGACCTGGCCAATGTCATGAGGGATTTGCCTTTATTTAGATTGTTCTAAAATGTCAGTCCCGATTATAATTTGAATCTACTTAAATCCCAGATGTTATTTAAAGTCTAATTTAAATCTCATCTTTATAGAAATTTGTTAGACTGTTTCTAATACAAATTTAAATTTGTTGATCTTATGTCTCTGTAGACCAAGTAGCGAGTACTGGTTATTGCTGCGTGAATGTTGGTTGGATGGGTGGGTGAGTGCGTGCGTGTGGTACATATTATTTCTCAGTTATTGCCTCTGGTGCTTGTTTCTGCAGCTAGTCATACATTTTCTTGTTATTGAACTTGTTCTATGTCTTCCTTCTAGATTTTAAATACTTTGGAGACTGGAGTCTATCTGTTTGACTTAAATGGTTTTAGTTATACTTACTTTTCATAGAACCTAGAATATAGGTGTTCAGTGAATACTTGTTAAATTGATTTCATTAACATATTCAGGTAAACCTGATAGTTCTGAGATTCTTACTGAGATCCATACCCTGGTAAGTATCAGTATCCTTAAAATAGCCCTGTTAGGAATCTTTTATGACCTAGAATCCAATAATCATGATCTTAGAGTAATTAAGTAGGAACACATCACAATGTATTGCTTCTAAATAATAATCAACAAAGGACATATATGTTCATATAATTTCCCATTCAAGAGTTTAATGCCACAGTCTTGTAGAGTGATCAGCCTTCCTCATGACTTACTGAAATGAAGATCTTCTTTTAGATACCTGCACTTTCAATCTTTAATTCCTAAAATTTCTCAAAATCTCAAAAATAGCCTATCTTTTTTTTTGTTACTAGACTGAATTAATTTAGTTTGATATTTATACTGAGACTTTTATTTTTAAGACAGGTAAATTATTGCTTATACTCTGTAATTGAAATGTGTGTCCCTCTAAGAATCATACTTCAGTCTGTATTATTAGCAAATGTCTTTTAAAACTTGGCTTCTACTATTTTCATATTCACTACGTTCACATACTACCTTGTCAGAAATTTACATTTTCTCAATGTAGATTACACTTCTTCATCCTAAAGCAATTTAAAGTAGATACTTCATGATAAACTAATGATCACAGTTAACAGTTACTACGGGAAGGAGAAAGCTGCATGTGTGCAATTCAGGTCCCTAGACGATAACACTTATACGATTCATGGCTCACTTTAGTATAAAACTAAATAGTTACAGACCTATTTAGAGACAGTTATTCAAAGTAGTTGAGCATATATTATCAGTGGAGAGGAATAACTCTAGTCTCACATGAAGAATTGTTATCAGGTAAATCTTTCCGTGAAAGAAGTGAAATTAGAGCCTAAAAGGAAGCTTTTTGTTTAAATCAGATTCTTACTTTATATAAGACTAAAAAGAAGTCAAGTTTAAATCCTATGTCTCAGGATGAACATGCGGGAAAATTGAGTGGGAAAAACTGAAATCTCAGTGGTTAAACTATTTGTTCTGTATATTGAATATAGGGAATAAAGAACATCAGTTCAACTGGGATTCATTTCATTGAACCATCCAAGACTAAACTATAAACCACTGGACCAATATGTACTTCATTCTTGTTTCATGTTTGTTAGTTGTTGTTTGTTTTTTTTAAATAAGCCAGAAAATTAAAGAATAAGCTTTAAGTATAGGTGTTATATTCCTTTCTCCTATATTTTATTTTATGCAATTAACTTTTCCAAGATATTGATTTCAATTATTTGTAATACTAATGGAGAAATTAACAAATGCTTTATGGAAAGACGGTACTATTTGATCAATTTAGAGTGGCATAAGGATTATGACAAATAAATTTAGGTTCAAGAGGGCAGCATATTCTATAATTAAGAACATTCTAAAGTGCATTAGCAAGACGGGGTAATATAATGTACTTTACAGAAACATCATGGAAAGATACTTAACATTCAAGTTATAAATATTGACCGCTATTTTTAAAAATAATTCTTTTGGAGGGTCTAGGTGTAGACATCCTGAATACATACCTTCTTCATTAATGCCAGCTGGGGTTCCATGTACTTTCCTTTAAAGGTGCACTTTAGTACATTATCATGAGCAAGTCCCTTTCTTCTGGGTTGTTGAGCAGTTAAGAGTAGAGTTGTATCGCTGTGCTTGTTGTTTACATGGTGGGAGGCTGGTAAGTAACAAACAGTAACATTGAGTGAGGTTGTTCTTGGGACCTACCACTTACAGACAAAAGAAATAGCCAACAGAAGCAGCCTTTAATTTTTTCTTAGTCATTTTGTCCCATCATGTTCCTATTACATAGCAGGGCAGTATCCAGTGGGCAGATGTGTTTTAAAACCCAGATCCTCAGTTTTAGGATTTTCGTGTTTAAAATATTGACAGATAATTTAAAATAGTAAGCTCTTCATTGGAAAAATTTTTAAAGTGGTACTGATTTTGAAACATGGTAGATAATGAAAATGTATTTTTTATCAGCATGTATTTTATAAACCCACCAGTAATAATGATATTGCTTATACTCTTTTCATCTGAATTAATAGTATTGAGGATGCATCTACCAGGAGAGTTGAGGTTTTTATCTGCTGCATTTATTTTGAATTTGACAGGGTCTAATGCTACCTTTCTAGAGTAATGCCTGTGTAGGTGTACAGTGCGAATTTAAAGAGAGCTGATAAATACTAATTACAAAGATGTTTTGCTCATTAGAAAATTTGAAATTTAATTTAGAAAAGCAGTTTTATATTTGATGCATTTATGTTCTTGGGATGGGTTATGGGTTTAATGACCGATCGGGCCTTGGACAAGGAAACTAGATTTTTAAAATTTAAAGTTGAAGGAAATTCCTTATTAGTGAGTTTTCAGTCTGATCATCACATTTGCTCTATGGACTCTGTAGGGACCTGTAAGGAGCCAGAAAAAAAATCTCCACTTGACAGTTACATTTTACTTAATTCTGTTCAGAGCAAAGAATAATTCTGGTCCAACGAAATGATAGTACATGATAAGCCTGAATATCAGCTGCTGATGCTGTTTCTATTAGGCGTATGTGTTTAAGTGATTTCAATCACTAAAAATGAGCATGGTCGTCCTGCACATGCCGTGCGTGCTTACTCATTACTGAAAGCTCCTGTTTAAGTGAAATGCATATTTCTAAGTGTTGAGCATGCAGAGATAGTCTTGAGAAAAATCTAATTCCCCCTAGTGTACATACATGTTAGCGCCGGGGATACCACGGGAGTATGTGACCTGACTGCTTCACAAGGTTAGGATGAGTAAACGAGTGAGCTACATGAAAACCTTGGAAACTAGAAATATTAGCTGTTAACTTGAAATGAAATAGGTTACCCTTAATTTGAATCATTCTGCCATTATTTACTGTTTTTTAAAGATATACCTATGGTGCCTGGGTGTCTCCGTCAGTTGAGCGCCCGACTCTTGATTGCAGCTCAAGTTGTGATCTCAGGGTCATGAGATCGAGCCCCACCTTGGGCTCTGCACTCAATGGGGAGTTTGCTTCTCCCTCTGCCCCTCCCATTCACGCTTGCTCACTCTCTCTTTAAAAAAAGGTCCTCTCTTGTCTTAAAAGAAAAAAGTCTTATCATTCCTTTATCTAGTCTTCAATCTACAATTTTTTATATAGGCTATATCTTACAGTTTACAGTGGTCTTTTTGTAGTCTGTCACTTTGGGCAACAATGACCAGAATAGTACTGATCACATTTTTTCTAGCAGAAAAAGCTGATAGAGTTGACAGGAAGTGAAAACTGAATAAGTTTGGTACACACAGTTTTTAAATTATCTCATGTTGTATCATCGAAGTATATAATTTGTATAATCAAAATTCTATATCTCCTAATATTTCCTTATTCTACAATTAAAAACAAAGTGAACTAATTAAACTTTAATTTGGTTCATTTTTCAAGGAATAAGATCTGGTTCATGGAAAATAGCATGTATTATTATAAGTACATTTTTCATATTAATTTGGTGGGATATATTTTACTTTGAAATGAAAGCTGGCATTGTCCCTTGCGCTGTATTCACATTATAAAAAATGTTTCTTTATATTAACTCGTTTGTGATTTGTCATAAAAGATTAAAGAATTACCAGATAGTAGAAATCTATAGTTTTAATGTCAGAATTGTTAGGCATTCATGACCAAGTTTCTGTTTGCCTTTGGGTGGGTTGGTGTAGCTTTGAGGTTGGGAGCATGGAGGCTGTGCGGTTCCCCAGTTTCACATCTTGGTTTCCCACTTCTTCCTGACTTGTGTTCTTGGGGGAACACTCAGACACTCTAGACCTCATGTATTCATTCAAAAACCGGGATAGTAACAGTAAAGCTGCCTCAGAAAATGGCTGTGAGAGTTAAAGGAGATAAGCCATGTAAAGAATTTGAAACATCATCTAGCACATAGGAACTTGACCCTGTTAACTAATTTGGTTTGTTTGGTCTTATTCGTGTGCGGATAAATTTACTGTTCTAATTCACTAGCAATCTTCATCAGGTGCCAGTCCATAAGAAAAAATTATTGCAGTGTGTTTTTCGAATTTCAAAATAAGAAGGAACATTAGCAATCTGGAAAAGAGGAATGTAAAAGTCCTTTTTTTTTTTTTTTTTTTTTAAGAGGGAGCACGTGCATAAGGTTGAGGGCAGAGAATCTCAAACAGGCTCCACACTCAGTGCGGAGCCAAGGCAGGGCTCCAGCTCAGGACCCTGAGATCATGACCCGAGTCAAAATCAAGTAGGACACTTCACCAACTGGGCCACCAGGTGCCCCAAAGTAAAAGTCCTTTAATCCAATGGTATAAAAAGTGTTTAATCTAACCATACAAATACCTAGTAAAAGAACTTTTTTGGCAACTAATCAGTCCTTGAATGTTTTTAAGATACAACTTTTTCGAAATATATTTTGAGTGATTATTTAAAAGTCTGAATTATAAATATTCTTTCGGTCAGTGCAGTTTTATTGTTCTCAGTCACGTGGGGGCCTCGTAGGTCATTAGTGAAACATCCCCAGCAGTTGCTACTGGGTTACTCTGAGTCGGCCGGCCTTGACAGCTGTAATGGCTTCGAAACATCAGATGTTCCTTTTTCATTGTGCTGTGTGTCTGCTGGAGCTCAGCTGGGGCTCTGCTCTGTGCCGGCGTCACTTTGGGATCCAGATGGCTGGAGGAGGTTCTTTCTGAAACGTTGCTGGTTGTCAGAGGATGTAGCCAACGAATCCCTGTTCCTTCAGGTTTCTGCCCCAAATTAACACATGCCACCTCCACTGACATCTCCGTGTCTAAAGCAGCGGTCGGCAACCTTTCTGCGAAGTGCTCAAGGGCTCATTTGTTTTAGGCTTTACGGGCTGCAAATGGTCTCTACTGCATAGTCTCTCTTTCTCTTTTTTGGGAACACTTTTTTTTTTTTAAAGATTTTATTAATTTATTTGACAGACAGAGATCACAAGCAGGCAGAGAGAGGGGAGGAAGCAGGCTCCCCGCTGAGCAGTGAGCCTGATGTGGGGCTCGATCCCAGGACCCTCGGATCATGACCTGAGCTGAAGGCAGAGGCTTTAACCCCCTGAGCCACCCAGGCGCCCCTGGGAACACTTTTTAAAAATAGAAGGGAGGGGCAGTGAATGGTAGTAAACAATATTTCATACAAAGAATTGCTAAGGTGTCAAGATCTGTAGACTAACATTTATAATTGCATATCAGTAGCTTATAAGTAAAGTTCTGCTTTTAAGTATAAAAATTTGCTCTCTTGGGACAAACATTTTCTTTTAAGTCTTATTTAAGTAATAAATTCGCAAAGTCTTTCCTAAATACTTGTCCAGTTATCACAATTTTTTTTAAAGATTTTATTTATTTGAGAGAGAGAATGAGAGAGAAAGCATGAGAGGGGAAGGTCAGAGGGAGAAGCAGACCCCCTGCTGAGCAGGGAGCCCCATGCCGGACTCAATCCCAATGCTCCAAGATCATGACCTGAGCCAAAGGCAGTTGCTCAACCAACTGAGCCACCCAGATACCCCAGTTATCACTATTTTTTATTCCAGTTTCTTAATTTATGAAAATAATATTGAACTTGGGGCACCTGGGTGGTTCAGTCGGTTGAGCGTTGGAATCTTGATTTCAGCTCAGGTCATGATCTCAGTGTTGTGGGATCCAGTCCAATGTGGGGCTCTGCTCAGGGGGGAGTCTGCTTCTGCTCCTCCCTCCTGCTCGCATGGGTGCACACACGTGCACTCGTGCTCTCTCCCCTCTCTCAAACAAATAAACCTTTAAAAAATATTATTGAACTCAAAAAGCTTAAATATATGGCAAGTCTTAGTACATATTAAACAAGTTTGTCTAAACCGGCAGTATCAGGAGGAAATGCAAGGAATGGTTTGTTTATTCCTAAAGATAGTGGATTAACCACATATGTTTATTTCTTCTTCTTCCTGTAATCTCCAATGATAGTACTTTGGTTAAAGAAATAAATACACACACATTGACATTTGTACCCATGAGCTCAAAGAGGGCATCAGCAGCTGTGAGAGCTGAGGCTCTGGAAGGCAGTGTGGGTGGAGGGTGGCTACTGCTTCAGCAGAGCTGAGGAGAGCTAGGGAAGGGCTCACAGAAGGCAGGGACTGCTGTGATCCACAGAACCAAACACACTTCTCGGTACAGCAGAGGATGGCGTGAGTCTGGCGGCTAAAGATGAGAGTCACTGTAAGTCTGTAAATTCCCTTCTAGCCTGAAGAAGAGAGTCAGGCTTGTGACTGTATCTGGTCAGTAACTATCATAGGTTGCTTCTCTGGAAAAACTCAAGGATTCCAAGCTAAGACCCTAACCTCATAGTGATGTTTAGGAGTTCCCCAAGGAAATTGCCTAGTCCCCATCTAATCACATGAATGCCAATTGGCAAGCAAACTTTGTTTAAATGTATGGAGTTTTTGATCAGCTTTTTAGTGACGCATTTTTAAATAGGAGCAGGCAAGCATAGCTCAGGAGACCCTAAGGGAAAACCTCCAACAGGAAAGAGAAAACCCAGGATAAACAAATATTAAAAAAAAAAACTTACCCTCCTGGAAGAGTACATATTGCAGAGATGAGAAGAAAAGTAAAAACTAATCCTGATTAGTATTTTCAGGAAGATATGATAACCTGTTATATACATTTCAAAAAGACCGAATATTCTAAAAAAAAAAAAAAAAAAGCCATAGAAGAAAAGGCCTTTGTAAATTACACAGTTTGGAAATGCTGTTGTGTATGTAACCAAGAGTGTTCACTGTGGCTTACAACCAAGGATTTTGGTATCAGGCTTCAACCTTACATGTTCATGAGTTCACATTCATGTATATAACTAAACTTAACTTTCTGGGAAAATACTCATAAAATGAATGATTTTGCCTTTAAATATCTCCCTTTCCAAGTAAACAATATTTCATATTTAAAATCTGATTATCAGGGGTGCCTTGGTGGCTCAGTGGGTTAAGGCCTGCCTTCGGCTCAGGTCATGATCCCAGGGTCCTGGGATTGAGCCCTGCCTAGGGCTCTCTGCTCAGCAGGGAGCCTACTTCCCTTCCTCTCTCTCTGCCAGCCTCTCTGCCACCTGTGATCTCTGTCTGTCAAATAAATAAATAATATCTTTCAAAAATAAAATAAAATCTGATTTATCAGGTCCTGTCTATGGCCATTAATTATTTTAAGGAGATTTACAATGTAGACTGTTCTCTGGGCTCAACACTAGATCCCCTGAACCACATCTACCGAATCAGAATCACTAGGAAGCAGCCTCATAATCTTTCTTTAGAACAACTTTCCCAAGAGGTCATTAAATACACTAAAATTTCAAGGCCACTGGTATAGAAAATGTTTTCCAAAAAACATTGTGGATACAAGTGAGTTGAGGGATATGCTTTGGGGTGAGTTCAGAAGTTATACTTTTGTCTCTTTTCTGTATTTCATGAGATCGTTTCATTTTTTATTGTCTTTGGTTTCCTTTTCAAATATCTAGCAGCGTACATTCTTTGGGCATTCAAAAAAATAACTCAGGGGAGTAGAATTACGAAAAAGTATCTGTGAAGTTATAGTAAAAATATAAGGAGAAATTTGCTTTTTAGAAAACTCCACACCCTCATTTAATTAATTGAAAGTACCTAAGAAGAACCAGAGATTATGTTGAGTAAATACTTGCTTCTGTTAAAATGCCATCAGTTTAAGTTAATGCAGACTATTTCAAAATGGCTTGAGTGGTCACGGACCATCCAGAGAGTAAGTCTGTCTTCAGGCATAGCTTGATCCAGTGATTCAAATAGTACCACCAAAGTCCTGGTTTCTCTCTCTTTCTACCCTTTCCACTGCCCCTGCCCAAGCCCCTCCCACCCTGTCAATATCATAATCATGTTTCACATCATTGCCCTCTTTTTTTTTTTAAAGATTTTATTTATTAATTTTGACAGAGAGAGATCACAAGTAGGCAGAGAGGCAGGCAGAGAGAGTGAGAGGGAAGCAGGCTCCCTTCAGTGCAGAGAGCCCGACGTGGGACTCGATCCCAGGACCCTGAGATCATGACCTGAGCTGAAGGCAGCGGCTTAAACCACTGAGCCACCCAGGCGCCCCACATCATTGCCCTCTTGAAACTTCCTGTGTCTCACTAGGTTACCTGCCCATCCCAGAACCAATCACAGGGATGGGCTGTACTGTTTAGCTTAAGCCCTAGAGTTGGGCAATGGAACACCTCCCATATTATATTAGGTAACAACTGGAAAGGAGTGGAACGTTCACTGTTAGAAGGAAGTGATGAATGGATACTATGGAGATAACTAATGTCCAATATAAAGTTTATTTAAATTTCTTAAAAATAAAATTCACAAGGGGCGCCTGAGTGTCTCAGTTGGTTAAGCATCTGACTCTTGATTTCACCTCAGGTCCTGATCTCAGGGTTATGAGATTGAGCCCTGTGTTGGGACCCTGATGAAGATTTTCTCTCCCTCTCCATCTGCCTTTCCCCTGCCCCAAATAAAATAAAATTCACTAAAACTTTAGTGATTGGACATACCATGGATGAAATCCTATTTTAATCAATGTGATAATACCTTAGAATTAGGCATACTTTTCTGTGTACTGTTTTAGGAATCTTGAGTTCTATATTAAATAGTGATATGCTTAATTGGCTATGAGCTAAATTCTGAAAATTATGATTCTCAATCCTGATTACATTAGTATGACTTGGGGACTTTTTAAAATAAAGGTGAATAGGTTCCTATTTCTTGAAGCAAAATATTAAAGGAATAGGGCCAGGTTCTTCATATCTTTAAAAAGCTATGGACATTGGGGAGGGGAGGCGAACCATAAGAGACTATGGACTCTGAAAAACAACCTGAGGGTTTTGAAGGGTCAGGGGTGGGAGGTTGGGGGAACAGGTGGTGGGTAATGGGGAGGGCACGTTTTGCATGGAGCACTGGGTGTTGTGCAAAAAGAATGAATACTGTTACGCTGAAAAAATAAATAAAATGGAAAAAAAAATAATAAATGAATACATTAAAAAACAAAAAAAAAAAGCTTTTAAAGCTCTACAGCAGAAAAAAAAAAAAAAAAAAAAAAAGCTCTACAGCAGACACTAGTACCTGAATAGTATTATCATTGCCCTATAGAATCTATCTTATGTCCACATCTTACTCTTTCCTGTTAGTTCCTGAGTAGATGTAGGACTAAAATGAGTCCTTGCCAAGTTTTGAAACATTTAACAAGAAACTAACCAGATCATTAAGAAAACTCTACTATAAGATTGTTAATAGCATAAAATACTTCTCCAAAACTATCTGCTCAAATTGCAACCAATTAAACTATTAAAATTCACATATAATATACATGGTTTTATTGAAAATACTTGTAATGAGAATTGTATTTTTATAAACTATTTTGAAATAGGCCTGAATAGGAAGAAATGGTTATACACACTAGTAAGTGTTAACTTTCATTGCCTTTGGCTTTTTTCAAAACTTTATATTTCAGATCTATTATAAAATATTAAAATTATTGATCCCCTTGATTCATTAGAAGCTTGACATATTTTCAGAACAGAAAAAGATGGAAAATGTCTTAAAGGGGATTAAAGTCATTATGGCCATAAGAAAAATTATTTTACAAAAAAAATTCATTATATGTAACCTTAGAATATTATAGATTAGATTGTCTTTGGATTCAGTTTTATTTAAAGTTTATCATGGCATGGAAGACATTAGAAGTAAATTTTCAGAAATAGGCAAATTCAACACTTCCTGGGCCTCACTGGTTTTTAGGAACATGAATTTGGGAAAATATGCCATGTGGCCTATTAACAGTCCTCAAAGCCATCTTAATAATGCAGTCCCACCTAGAGCATCCTGAAATCACACTGTAAAATGGAAATAGTATGAAAAAATCCTGTTCTAAAATGGTACGCTTCATGATAAAGTGAAATAAAAAACACTATTTCTATAGCTCTTAACATTTCATTTCCTAGGAACTGCTTTGAATGCTCTGTGAGGATATGAACAAAAAACAGTAATAACATCGTGTGAAATAACTCAGGTAACTGGAGAATTCACTATGAAGTTGCATTAAAGACTCTCGGAAAGATCCTTCTATATTCACATTATAATGAACATATAAATCATACCTTGCTGTTGCATGTGTCACTGAATTATTTGTAACATTCAGCATTAGAATCAGAACCAATCTTCAGATAGTCTGTTTTGTGGCATAAGAGAATTGTTACTACCATTTTAAAGTTTAAGAGAGGAAATTTGAAACATGAAGGTGTTCATAAATTTAAACCGAAATCATCATTTCCTAATGCTGTGGTGCCAGTGTCTCTAAGATTTTAATTTGCATAAAGCAGTTACACAGTACCTGGGACCTAGTGTGCACTCAGTGACTGTGAGTTGTACTGATGTGATCATAGGTCTCATCACTCCCTTACTGCTGCCATTGCCACTTCCACTTTACCTTTTACCTCTTTTTTCCGTAAGAATAGAGTAGTTTCATTTGGCTTCCTGTTGATGAGAAGCCACAGTTCATTGCTTCCACAATCCATTTTGTCCCTGTTAACATTATATACAGATGATTTTTTTTAATTCTCCTTTTGACATGGATAGGTTTGCTAATACAGAAGTAGGACTTGTTATAAAATATGAAAGAAATGTAAATTTTTGAAGTTCTCATTTTACATTAGTACCATATAAATCATGCAAAATAACTTTCATGGTCTACACCACTTTTTCCTCGAGGCAAGATGTATGAAATACTCTATTCTCTTTTTGAGTATTATTACTCAGCATGTGTATATATGTGTGTGTATATATTCATATATGTACATCTTTACATCTCTGTTTAATGAAAGCCATGTGTTCATACTGGAATCACCAGTTCCAGTCCACATCCTGATCTGTTCATTCTGATCTGTAACTACTTTCTCTGACCGTGAAAGCCTGGCTCCCTTCCTCAATGCATGGACCTATTTGATCAGTCCCTTTGTATGTCTCTCGGGGTCTACTGAAGCCATCTGCCGCTCCATTCTCATACTCTTCTTCCAGACTCCAAATCCTTGTGTCTATTTGCTCCTCCTGGTTAGAAGTCATCACTGTGCTTGACCTCTGACACCCAGTCTGCCCAACCCCACCCCAGATTCAGGAACACCTGGCTTACTCTGCTAGGGCTAGGACACCCACCTTTCTGTGAAAGTAGCCTCCTTGCACTATTTAGGATCTAATATCTCAGACTGACTCATGTCTCTGCATGGATGCCCTCATCCTGCTGAGGCTCTGAGAGCCCATTCTGTGTTACCCTTCAGTGCTTCAGCAGGATGTCCTCCTTACCTGTGTGGGGAGGAGCACTCTTACAGCCCAGCCTAGGCCAAATGGCCTCTTCTTTCTGTGCTGGATCTGGTAGCCCCCACCAGGCTGCCCAGCCAGGATCTCTCTTACTGCTTCATATGTTCTGCAGGTCCGCAGTCCTCTTGTCCAGGCTGACATGCCATTCGTCCATGATGAAACCCTCCTCATCTTGCTTGGATATAAAAGATTTTTGAAAGTAAATAATCACTTGACAGTCCCTTAGTGATAATGATGGTGTTAGCAACTAACTTATATTGGCTAGTAATACATCACATATGGCCATTCTATATGTCACAAATTATTGAGATATTTATCTTTTCCAAGTGCCTATAAAATGACCACCAGGTATAAAAATCAGAGTATTGCACCTAGGTATAATTTCTGACCTTCTGAGATTAGAGACAGAGAAGCCGGTTGAGTCATGGAACTATCCATGGTACCAGCAATTTCCTGGCCTCTCTCTTGGATTCTTGTTAGCAGGCTTGAATGTTACTCTCTGCTACAGATCTAACTATGCCTGTTACCTGTTGCTGAGATTTTTGTCCTTTTTTCCCAGATTTGTTAGGATGTAATTGGCATAACATGTAAGTGTAAGATATACATTGTGATGATATGATATACACATACATATAATGCGAAATGCTTACCACAGTAAAGTTAGTTAGCACTTTTTTTTTTTTAACTTGGTGTACTTGCAGTCTTGTTGGTGCTATGGTGAGATCATTAAAGCTCTACTCCTCCAGCAGCTTTCAAGTATACCATAAGCTGTAGTCACCATGCTGTACGTTAGGTCCCTGGAACGCATTCATTTTATAACTGAAAGTTTGTACTCTTTGACCAACATTTCCTACACCCCTCCGTCCCTGGCAACCACCATCCTACTGTCCTGTTTCCATGAATTCAATGTTTTTAGGCTCTGTATGTGAGATTATACAAATACATGTGTATATGAGTTATGCCTGTATCCAGTTTTCCCATAACGATTTATTAAAAAGACTGCCTTTCCTTCATTGAGTATTCTTGGCTCCCTTATCAAGTATTAGCTAATTATAGATGTTTGGGTCTTTTCTGGGTTTTCAGTTCTGTTCCTCTGGTCTGTTTGTTTTTATGCCACTACCATACTGTTTTAATTATTATAGCTTTATAGTATAGCTTGAAATCAGGAAGTGTGAAGGCTTCTGTTTTTCTCAGGATTTCTTTGGCTATTTGGGGTTTTATGGTTTTATGGTTCCATATAAATTTTATGGTTTATAGTTCCATATAAATTTTTTTTTATATTTTATTTATTTGACAGAGAGAAATCACAACTAGGCAGAGAGAGAGAAGGAAGCAAGCTCCCTGCGGAGCAGAGAGCCCGATGCGGGGCTTGATCCCAGGACCCTGAGATCATGACCTGAGCCAAAGGCAGAGGCTTTAATCCACTGAGCCACCCAGGCGCCCCTCCATATAAATTTTAGGACTGTTTAAAATGCCACTGGAATCTTGATAGGATTGCATTGAATCCATAGATGGCTTTTGGTAGTATCAACATTCTAATAATAACATTCTAATTCAACATTCTAATAGTAACATTTTTCCCATTCGTATTATTCATATATATGTTATTCATATAACATTATTCCCATTCAATACAGGATACATTTCCATTTTTTTGTCTTTGATTTCTTTCATCCATGTCATGTAGTTTTCAGATTAGGGATATTTCACCTCCTCAGTTAATTTTATTTATTTATTTTTAAAGATTTTATTCATTTGTTTGACAAAGAGAGATACAGCGAGAGATGGAGCACAAGCAGGGGGAGTGGGAGAGGGAGAACCAGACTCCATGATGAGCAGGGGGCCCGATGCAGGACTCAATCCCAGGACCCTGAGATCGTGACCTGAGCCGAAGGCAGACATTTAACCAACTGAGCCACCCAAGCACCCCTTAAAAACTGTATGTTATTTCAAAGAAAGATACTTAAAACAGAAGTTTCCTGTTAACTGTGAAGGGGCTGAGAATTTGACCTACTTCTAGCTGACAGATTAGCCCGCCACAGTGTATGGGTGCTGTCAGTGGAGGACTTGATTATCCTTGACATGGTGGCAACCTTTGCTTCAACAGTCTGCATCGCTTCCCCCACCCCCGGGTGCGCAGGAGCCGTGCAGACAGACCCAGACCGCCACCTGCCAGTGAGATCAGAGGGGGAGCCTCCGCTCCACATGCGCATCTGGGAGTCCATTTTCGTTTCATGGTGTTGCTCTGCCGCCTATCCCCTAGCACGGAGCTCAGCAATTTCTTTCTGTAAAGGACTGAAAAGTAATTATTTTAGGCTGAGCCAGTGACATAGGATCTCTGTCATATTCCTCATCATCTTTTTTTCTTTTTTAACAACTTTAAAAAATGTGAAGTCTATCCTTAGCTTCCAAACCATAGAAAAACAGGCCACAGACCAGATCTGGCCCACGAGCTGTACTTTACCAACTTTTACTGTAAGGCATTGTCGTACAGTTGTTCAAAGCTGGATCTCCATTGCTTGCAGGTTCCGAGTGATAAGAAAGCACAAAGGAGGACAGAGAGGAGGCTTGCCCAATGTCTTAAGGTTCAGGCCTGTGTCTTTTCTGCTTACATTCCATTTTCAGTCACGGGTCCATACCTGACTCCAAAAGAAGCTGAAAACGTGGAAGCCTAGCACCCAGAAGGAAGTGGAAAATAGATTTTTATAGACAATTAGCTGTCCTGTCACAACTAGAAAGAAGAATAGCAAAAAAGGAAGGGAGGGAAGAAGAGAGAGAGAGAAAGGAAGAAAAGAGAGAGATAAAGGAAGAAAGGAAGGGAGGGAGGGAGAAAGAAAAAAAAAAAAGGGAGGGAGGGAGGTATCACAGAAGCCAGGATTGGGTTTCAAACAGAAAGTAATTGGCTGTACTGAGTGTTACTACATGGTTAACTAAGATGACGCTCACCTCAGTTAGACTGAACATGAAGGTCTCACTAATTGATCTTCGTGAGACTCGTGTTGGTGGAGCAGTGGGAGCATAATGAGTTCAGGAATGAGTGGGAACTGAGTATATGATGCTAATGTAGTCAAACTCTATAACCAAGTCTGACACTGAGTAGGGAAAAGATAGAAGAGAAAGGGGGAAAGAGAATAGAGTATCTGGAAGAAAGTTTGAGATCTAAAAAAAAAAATTTTTTAAGTATGAGTGAGACTTAAGCTTGTTTAAATATGGATGAGAAGAATCCAGTAAAGAGAGATATTAAGGATATGAGAGAAATAGACACGCACTGTTTTTTAAGAAAGTTTGAGGACATAGATTCCAGATGTGGAGAAATTGGTCTGAAATAGAGATACTCTCTCTGTCTTACAACAATGGTGAGAAAGGAGCAGAGGATTTAGGTATAAGAACGTTTGTAGCTCTTTCAGAAGAAAATTAAGGTAGATTATACAGGGTGTGTGTGTGTGTGTGTGTGTGTGTGTGTATCTTTGTGTGTGTGTGTATGGCGAAAATAAGGAGAAAAGAAATGTGGTCAGGTGATTTTAGAACAGAAGATTTATAATCATTGAGAAAACGGGGAAATGAATTTATTAGAGAAATATGACAAGATTATATATATATATAATTATATATTATATATATTATATATATAATATATATTATATATAATATATTACATATATATTTATATATTTATATAATATATATAATATATATAATATATAAAATATATATAAAATCTATCTGTTCAACATACTTGACTAGATAGCAAAATGCTAACCTTGTATGACCTTGACAACTCCTTCACTGTACTGGGGAGATGATCACACAATGGAGTGGACTGTAACCTTGTCTGGGCCATCATCTGGTTATATATATATAATTATATATTATATATATTATATATAATATATTATTTATATATTTATATAATAAATATATATTATATATTATATAATAAATATATATTATATATTATATATAAATATATATTATATAATAAATATATATTATATATTATATAATAAATATATATTATATATTATATATAAATATATATTATATAATAAATATATATAATATATATAATATATATATTTATATATTTATATAATATATAAAATTATATATATAATCTATATATATTATATATTATATAATAAATATATATTATATATTATATATAAATATATATTATATAATAAATATATATAATATATATATTTATATATTTATATAATATATAAAATTATATATATATAATCTATATATATATAATTATATATATATAACCAGATGATGGCCCAGACAAGGTTCCAGTCCACTCCATTGTGTGATCATCTCCCCAGTACAGTGGAGGAGTTGTCAAGGTCATACAAGGTTAGCATTTTGCTATCTAGTCAAGTATGTTGAACAGATAGATAAACAAGGAAGTTTAAGGCAAGAGAATGATTGAAATGAATCTTGCGCTATAAAGTTAATGGAGGAGGAAGTGAGGACAGAAAGGGGCTGATGAAAATATGGTGTCAGGATTCTGGAGGTCCAGTCACAGCGACATTATAAGAGTAGCTGAGTGATCTGATCACATGGATAACAGCTTGTACTTAATTAAGCACCTGGAATTTTTACTTCCTAGTTTTGGTGAACACCTAACCACAGCCTCGGATGATGCTAAGTCCCAAGAAGTAATGAGACTGGAAGGAAGAAATCAGTAAGGATGAAAAAAAAGTCAAATACCTTAGGGCCCAGGGGTCATTCCTGTAGAAATTGAATGCACCGGATGTCAGAGGTTGGGGTGAAAGGGCAGTCTGTGAGCCTGGGAAAAATCTTCAGCAAACGAGCAGGCCTTACTAGACTGTTGCTACTTGAAAACACGCGGAGGGGGAAAGAATGGCACAGTCAGAGGGGAGGAGCTTCAGATGAGACATGTACACAAGTGGTTCAGGGATTCCGGAACTACCTCAGAATTGTATAAAAATAAATTTGTGTTGAGGTGCCGAGTGGCTCAGTCGGTTGAGTGTGGGACTCTTGGTTTCCGCTCCGGTGTGATCTCGGTCCTGGGATCAGGCTCCATGCTCAGCAGGGAGTTCACTTGGGATTCTCTCTCCCCCTGGGCCCCTCCTCCCCCTAAGCTCGTGTGTGCTCTCTTTTTCTCTAAAATAAATAAACCTTCAAAAGTAAATAAAATTTGTGTCAGTGTTATGGGCAGGCTTGAGGGGATTTTATCCTTTTCCATGATTTTTACCAGCCCCCACTGAAAGCCATCTCAAATAATAACAGGAACTCTGAGGAAGAAGCTGTGGACCCCACATCTGAGAGTGAAATGCACAGGACACAGCCTGCAGCCGCTCTGTTTGCTTTCTTGATGAGCTCTTGGTGCCCCCCTACCAACGTCTCCATCCCCATCTTACCAGTGCTCATCCAACAATTGCTCTTCATCTTCTCCAGTAGAATTGTTGGGACCTCACTACTCGTACAATGTGGAGGAAATGGGGCACCTAGAGGGCTCCGTCATTAAGCATCTGTCTTCGGCTCAGGTCATGATCTCAGGGTCCTGGGGTTGAGCCGCGCATCGGACTCCCTGCTCCAGGGGAAGCCCGCTTCTTCCCTCTTCTACTCCTCTCTCACTCACTCTCTCTCTATCAAATAAATAAATAAAATCTTCAAAAAATATTAAAATTTTAAAATTGTGGAGGAAAAAAGCACTAGAATGAAGGCAGCTACAGAGACCCTTGAAAACCAGAACGGAGAGTTTAGACTTGGTCGGAAAAGGTGGCAATGGCACTGAGAATCCCAAGCTCACAATCCTGAACGTGAGTTCGTTTTCCGTAGGATAACCGGGTATAGAAGTGTGCGATATTAAATATTTAGCCTGACTTTTCCAATCCTTCAGATAAGCATAATTAGGTAAATAGGTGGATTTGAACCATATTCTATGGAAACACTTTTGGATTCTGGAAACATTTGCTTCAGATTTCTTTATGAAAGTGAGGCCACCTTGGTGGCTCTGTCCGTTGAGCATCCAACTTTTGGTTTTGACACAGGTCATGATCTCAGGGTCCTGAGATCGCCTCTCCCTCTGCCCCTCCCCCTCCTCATGTGTGCGCAGGCGCATGCTTTCTCTGCCTCTTTAAAATAAATCTCTTAAAAACAAATTTCTTTCTAAAATGAGAATATAATTTAAGATTCTAAAAATCAGTACAAATATGTGTTACATACTCAGCTTTAATCCAGTAGACATTATCAACATGTTAACCCACACTATGTACTTTTTCTTCCCTATAGATTTACTAATAAAGCTGCCGTATCTCTCTCTATTTGAAATTCTTGTAATTCTGTCCTTGCTTAGGAATATTATAGCTTGGTGTTGATATATTGCTTAATTTGGTCCAATTCATGTCTACCCATAACAATTTTACTAAGTTGATGTATTACAGTCAATAATAGTCAGTGCTTTTGTTATGACCTAGTTATCAGGTAGTTTAATGATCTGTGTAAATTTAGGGTAATCATTAAAGATACCATTAGTGACAGAACTTGAGAAGTTTCTTTAATTTTCCATAACTTTATCTTTCCATTTTCTTGGTCAGTTTAATGAATTAATATTCTGAAATTGCAAGGCACGGTAATTCACAATTTATGTGGACTTTATTATTATTGTACATAAAATGAAACACAAACACTGGGCGCCAACCTAATCCATGACTGCACTATGGCCCACATTACTATCAAATTTTCTTTTAATCCAAATGGCCTGCTGTAAATTAGAGCTAGATAATAAGTGCATTCCAATATAATGCTACATATATCTGTTTCACATGTTTGAACTTGGAGTAAGATTTTATTTTTTTCAAAGGGTACTGTTAGATTTTTGAAAACCGCTAGATTCAATTTCTTTGAGGCTCTTTCTAAAATTATTTCATGCTGATATATGGAACCCTTAAGTAATTTTTCCTAACAACTGTATTGAAATATAATTCATATACCAAGAAATTCCCCTTTTAAAGACTTTTCATTTATTTAGGTTGTCTTTAATTTCTTTCAGAAAATGTTTTGCTGCTTTCAGTGTGTAAGTCTTACACTTCTTTTGTTATATTTATTCCTAAGAATTTTATTCTTGCTGATGCTATTGTGAATGGAATTGTTTCTTAATTTTGTTTTCAGATTACTCATTTATATGAACACTTTATGTGTTTAGAATATTCAGAGATGTGTAAGATCATCACTATCTAATTCCAAACCATTCTTAAAAGCTAGAAAAAAACTCTATATCCATTAAAAATCACAGCCCTTTGCAACCACTAATCTGCCTTCTGTCTTTATGGGGTTTTGCCTTTTCTAGACATTTTATATAAATGGAATCATATAATATATGGTCTCTTGTGTCTGAGTTTTCTCACTTTAACAAGATGTTTTCAAAGTTCATTCATGTTTCAGCATGTATCCACACTTCTTACTTTTTTAGGGTTAATAATGTTACTCCATTCTATGAATCGACACCATTTTGTTTATCCATTCATCAGTCGATAGACATCTGAGATGTTTGCATTCTTGACTATTATGAATAATGATGCAGTGAACATTGTGTATAAATTGTTGTGTGAACATAACATTTTCATTTCTCTTGAGTATATACCTAGTTCTGGAATTGCTGGCAGTTCTATGCTTAACATTTTTTTTTTCCCTTTTTATTTATTTATTTTTTTCAGCGTAACAGTATTCATTCTTTTTGCACAACACCCAGTGCTCCATGCAAAACGTGCCCTCCCCATCACCCACCACCTGTTCCCCCAACCTCCCACCCCTGACCCTTCAAAACCCTCAGGTTGTTTTTCAGAGTCCATAGTCTCTTATGGTTCGCCTCCCCTCCCCAATGTCCATAGCCCGCTCCCCCTCTCCCAATCCCACCTCCCCCCAGCAACCCCCAGTTTGTTTTGTGAGATTAAGAGTCATTTATGGTTTGTCTCCCTCCCAATCCCATCTTGTTTCATTTATTCTTCTCCTATCCCCCTAACCCCCCATGTTGCTTCTCCATGTCCTCATATCAGGGAGATCATATGATAGTTGTCTTTCTCCGATTGACTTATTTCACTAAGCATGATACGCTCTAGTTCCATCCACGTCGTCGCAAATGGCAAGATTTCATTTCTTTTGATGGCTGCATAGTATTCCATTGTGTATATATACCACATCTTCTTGATCCATTCATCTGTTGATGGACATCTAGGTTCTTTCCATAGTCTGGCTATTGTAGACATTGCTGCTATAAACATTCGGGTACACGTGCCCCTTCGGATCACTATGTTTGTATCTTTAGGGTAAATACCCAGTAGTGCAATTGCTGGGTCATAGGGTAGTTCTATTTTCAACATTTTGAGGAACCTCCATGCTGTTTTCCAGAGTGGTTGAACCAGCTTGCATTCCCACCAACAGTGGAGGAGGGTTCCCCTTTCTCCACATCCTCTCCAGCATCTGTCATTTCCTGACTTGTTAATTTTAGCCATTCTGACTGGTGTGAGGTGATATCTCATTGTGGTTTTGATTTGTATTTCCCTGATGCCGAGTGACGTGGAGCACTTTTTCATGTGTCTGTTGGCCATCTGGATGTCTTCTTTGCAGAAATGTCTGTTCATGTCCTCTGCCCATTTCTTGATTGGATTGTTTGTTCTTTGGGTGTTGAGTTTGCTAAGTTCCTTATAGATTTTGGATACTAGCCCTTTATCTGATATGTCGTTTGCAAATATCTTCTCCCATTCTGTCAGCTGTCTTTTGGTTTTGTTAACTGTTTCCTTTGCTGTGCAAAAGCTTTTGATCTTGATGAAATCCCAATAGTTCATTTTCGCCCTTGCTTCCCTTGCCTTTGCCGTTGTTCCTAGGAAGATGTTGCTGCGGCTGAGGTCGAAGAGGTTGCTGCCTGCGTTCTCCTCAAGGATTTTGATGGATTCCTTTCTCACATTGAGGTCCTTCATCCATTTGGAGTCTATTTTCGTGTGTGGTGTAAGGAAGTGGTCCAATTTCATTTTTCTGCATGTGGCTGTCCAATTTTCCCAGCACCATTTATTGAAGAGGCTGTCTTTTTTCCATTGGACATTCTTTCCTGCTTTGTCGAAGATTAGTTGACCATAGAGTTGAGGGTCGATTTCTGGGCTCTCTATTCTGTTCCACTGGTCTATGTGTCTGTTTTTGTGCCAGTACCATGCTGTCTTGATGATGACAGCTTTGTAATAGAGCTTGAAGTCCGGAATTGTGATGCCACCAACTTTGGCTTTGTTCTTCAATATTCCTTTGGCTATTCGAGGTCTTTTCTGGTTCCATATAAATTTTAGGATTATTTGTTCCATTTCTTTGAAAAAAATGGATGGTATTTTGATAGGGATTGCATTAAATGTGTAGATTGCTTTAGGTAGCATAGACATTTTCACAATATTTATTCTTCCAATCCAGGAGCATGGAACATTTTTCCATTTTTTTGTGTCTTCCTCAATTTCTTTCATGAGTACTTTATAATTTTCTGTGTATAGATTCTTAGTCTCTTTGGTTAGGTTTATTCCTAGGTATCTTATAGTTTTGGGTACAATTGTGAATGGGATTGACTCCTTAATTTCTCTTTCTTCAGTCTTGTTGTTGGTGTACAGAAATGCAACTGATTTCTGTGCATTGATTTTATATCCTGACACTTTACTGAATTCCTGGACAAGTTCTAGCAGTTTTGGAGTGGAGTCTTTTGGGTTTTCCACATATAGTATCATATCATCTGCGAAGAGTGATAGTTTGACTTCTTCTTTACCAATTTGGATGCCTTTAATTTCTTTTTGTTGTCTGATTGCTGAGGCTAGGACTTCTAGTACTATGTTGAATAGCAGTGGTGATAATGGACATCCCTGCCGTGTTCCTGACCTTAATGGAAAAGCTTTCAGTTTTTCTCCATTGAGAATGATATTTGCAGTGGGTTTTTCATAGATGGCTTTGATAATATTGAGGTATGTGCCCTCTATCCCTACACTTTGAAGAGTTTTGATCAGGAAGGGATGCTGTACTTTGTCAAATGCTTTTTCAGCATCTATGGAGAGTATCATATGGTTCTTGTTCTTTCTTTTATTAATGTGTTCTATCACATTGATTGATTTGCGGATGTTGAACCAACCCTGCAGCCCTGGAATAAATCCCACTTGATCGTGGTGAATAATCCTTTTAATGTACTGTTGAATCCTATTGGCTAGTATTTTGGCGAGAATTTTTGCGTCTGTGTTCATCAAGGATATTGGTCTGTAGTTCTCTTTTTTGGTGGGATCCTTGTCTGGTTTTGGGATCAAGGTGATGCTGGCCTCATAGAATGAGTTTGGAAGTTTTCCTTCCATTTCTATTTTTTGGAACAGTTTCAGGAGAATAGGAATTAGTTCTTCTTTAAATGTTTGGTAGAATTCCCCTGGGAAGCCGTCTGGCCCTGGGCTTTTGTTTGTTTGGAGATTTTTGATGACTGTTTCAATCTCCTTACTGGTTATGGGCCTGTTCAGGTTTTCTATTTCTTCCTGGTTCAGTTGTGGTAGTTTATATGTCTCTAGGAATGCATCCATTTCTTCCAGATTGGCCAATTTGTTGGCGTAGAGTTGCTCATAGTATGTTCTTATAATTGTCTGTATTTCTTTGGTGTTAGTTGTGATCTCTCCTCTTTCATTCATGATTTTATTGATTTGGGTCCTTTCTCTTTTCTTTTTGATGAGTCTGGCCAGGGGTTTATCAATCCTATTGATTCTTTCAAAGAACCAGCTCCTAGTTTCATTGATTTTTTCTATTGTTTTTTTGGTTTCTATTTCATTGATTTCTGCTCTGATCTTTATGATTTCTCTTCTCCTGCTGGGTTTAGGGTTTCTTTCTTGTTCTTTCTCCAGCTCCTTTACGCGTAGGGTTAGGTTGTGTACTTGAGACCTTTCTTGTTTCTTGAGAAAGGCTTGTACCGCTATATATTTTCCTCTCAGGACTGCCTTTGCTGTGTCCCACAGATTTTGGACTGTTGTGTTTTCATTATCATTTGTTTCCATGAATTTTTTCAATTCTTCTTTAATTTCCTGGTTGACCCATTCATTCTTTAGAAGGATGCTGTTTAGTCTCCATGTATTTGGGTTCTTTCCAGCTTTCGTCTTGTGATTGAGTTCTAGCTTCAGAGCATTGTGGTCTGAAAATATGCAGGGAATAATCCTAATCTTTTGATACCGGTTGAGACCTGATTTGTGACCCAGGATGTGATCTATTCTGGAGAAGGTTCCATGTGCACTAGAGAAGAATGTGTATTCTGTTGCTTTGGGATGAAATGTTCTGAATATATCTGTGATGTCCATCTGGTCCAGTGTGTCATTTAAGGCCTTTATTTCCTTGTTGATCTTTTGCTTGGATGATCTGTCCATTTCAGTGAGGGGAGTGTTCAAGTCCCCTACTATTATTGTATTATTATTGATGTGTTTCTTTGATTTTGTTATTAATTGGTTGATATAGTTGGCTGCTCCCACGTTAGGGGCATAGATATTTAAAATGGTTAGATCTTCTTGTTGGACAGACCCTTTGAGTAGGATATAGTGTCCTTCCTCATCTCTTATTATAGTCTTTGGCTTAAAATCTAATTGATCTGATATAAGGATTGCCACCCCAGCTTTCTTCTGATGCCCATTAGCATGGTAAATTGTTTTCCACCCCCTCACTTTAAATCTGGAGGTGTCTTCGCGTCTAAAATGAGTTTCTTGTAGGCAACATACTGATGGGTTTTGTTTTTTTATCCATTCTGATACCCTGTGTCTTTTGATTGGGGCATTTAGCCCATTAACATTCAGGGTAACTATTGAGAGATATGAATTTAGTGCCATTATTAGCCTGTAAGGTGACTGTTACTGTATATTGTCTCTGTACCTTTCTGATCTACTACTTTTAGGCTCTCTCTTTGCTTAGAGGACCCCTTTCAATATTTCCTGGAGAGCTGGTTTGGTGTTTGCAAATTCTTTCAGTTTTTGTTTGTCCTGGAAGCTTTTGATCTCTCCTTCTATTTTCAATGATAGCCTAGCTGGATAGAGTATTCTTGGCTGCATGTTTTTCTCGTTGAGTGCTCTGAATATATCATGCCAGCTCTTTCTGGCCTGCCAGGTCTCTGTGGATAAGTCTGCCGCCAATCTAATATTTTTACCATTGTATGTTACTGATTTCTTTTCTCGGGCTGCTTTCAGGATTTTCTCTTTGTCACTAAGACTTGTCAATTTTACTATTAGGTGACGGGGTGTGGACCTATTCTTGTTGACTTTGAGGGGGGTTCTCTGCATCTCCTGGATTTTGATGCTTGTTCCCTTTGCCATATTAGGGAAATTCTCTCCAATGATTCTCTCCAATAGACCCTCTGCTCCCCTCTCTGTTTCTTCTTCTTCTGGAATCCCAATTATTCTAATGTTGTTTCGTCTTATGGTGTCACTTATCTCTCGAATTCTCCCCTCATGGTCCAGTAGCTGTTTGTCCCTCTTTTGCTCGGCTTCCTTATTCTCTGTCATTTGGTCTTCTATATCACTAATTCTTTCTTCTGCCTCATTGATCCTAGCAGTGAGAGCCTCCATTTTTGATTGCACCTCATTAATAGCTTTTTTGATTTCAACTTGGTTAGACTTTAGTTCTTTCATTTCTCCAGAAAGGGCTTTAATATCTCCAGAGAGGGTTTCTCTAATATCTTCCATGCCTTTTTCGAGCCCGGCTAGAATGTTCAGAATCGTCATTCTGAACTCTTGATCTGACATAGTACCAATGTCTGTGTTGATTAGGTCCCTAGCCTTCGGTACTGTCTCTTGTTCTTTTGTTTGTGGTGATTTTTTCCGCCTTGTCATTTTGTCCAGATAAGAGGATATGAAGGAGCAAATAAACTACTAATAGGGTGGCAAAGACCCCGGAAAAATGCGCTGTAACCAAATCAGAAGAGACCCCAAATTGTGGGGGGGGGGGGGAGGGGATAAAAAACAGGTTCTGAAAAAAAAGAAAAAAAAAAAAAAAGAAAAAAATTTAAAAAATAAAACAAATAAAAAAATATAAAAAAGAAAGAAAAAATATATATATTTAGATGAACTAGTCAAAAAACGTTAAAAAAGAAAAGGGTAAAAGTTTTTAAAAAAATTTAGCAGAAGAAGAAAAAAGAAAAAAGAAAAAAAAATTGAAAAAAAAAAAAATAAAAAATTGAAAAAAGAAAAAAAAATTGAAGTAGCCGCAAGACTAAAGAATCATGGGGAGAAAGCCATGAGTTCCGTGCTTTGCTTTCTCCTCCTCTGGAATTGCTCTGCTGTCTTAGGAATTGAATCTGCTTTCTCCTTGATAGATGAACTTCGTCCTGGCTGGATATTTTGTTGATCTTCTGGGGGAGGGGCCTGTTGTAGTGACTCTCAAGTGTCTTTGCCCGAGGCGGGATTGCACCGCCCTTACCGGCGGCCGGACTAAGTAATCGGCTCGGGTTCGCTTTTGGGAGCTTCTGTTCCCTGAACGCTTTCCGTAGAGTTCCGGAGGACGGGAATGAAAATGGCGGCCTCCCAGTCTCCGGCCCGGAGGAGCCGAGAGCCTGGGGCCCCACTCCTCAGTGCGCCCCCAGAGGACAGCACCCAATCACTCCCGTATCCCCAGCCTCTAGCCGCGCTCCGAGCTCACCCAGCCCGCGACCAGTTCAAGGTAACCCCGAGCTGAGAGTTCAGTCCTCGGCTCTGTCTTTGCAGCCGGTTTCTCCGTTCTAATACCTGCGAGCTCTCCGACACTCTGACACCCCCGATCCTTCTGTGACCCTGCGGGGCCTGGGGCCACGCTGGCCCCGCGTGGGCTTCACCCCGGTTTAGCCCCTGGAGCAATGTCCCTCAGTGGAACAGACTTTTAAAAGTCCTGATTTTGTGCTCCGTTCCTCCGCCGCTTGCCGGGAGCCGGCCCCTCCCCCCGCGGTCTATCTTCCCGTCGTTTTAGATTCACTTCTCCGCCAGTCCTACCTTTCAGAAAGTGGTTGATTTTCTGTTTCTAGAGTTGCTGTTCTTCTCTTCGCTCTCCCGTTGGATTTGTAGGTGTTTGCTATGTTTAGATAAGCTATCTAGCTGATCTCCTGCTACCTGATGTAGTCTCAGGCTGCTACTTCTCCACCATCTTGACTCCTCCTATGCTTAACATTTTTAAGAAACTGCAAGTTTTTCAAAGTGGCTGCACTGTTCTACTATCCCACCAACAATGTGTAAGAGTTCCAATTTCTCCAGAATCCTAACACTTCTTACTATGTATGTACAGTTATATATATATATAATATATGTATTATATATATACACACACATACACACAGTATAATGTACATATAAATACATATGTATTTATATTTATATAAATACATACATATAAATATGCATATAAATATATGTATCTATACATACACACACACACACACACACACACACACACACACACACATATATATAGGCCATCCTAGTGGGTGTAAAGCAGTATCTCACTGTGGTTTTGGTTTTTATGTCCCTAGTAACTGATGATGTTGAGCATCTTCATGTGCTTATTGGCCATTTGTACCTCTTCTTTGGAGAAATTTCATTAAAATCCTTTGTCCATTTTTAAATTGGCTTGTCTCTTCATTATTGAGATGGAAGAATTCTTTACATATCCTGAGAAACAACCTATTTATCAGAAAAATGATTTGAAAATATTTTCTCCCATTCTCTGTGCTGTCCTTTTACTTTCTTGATGATATCCAGTGAAGCAAAAGTTTTTAATTTTCAGGAAGTCCAATTTATTTGTCCTTTTGTTGTATGTGCTTTTAGTGCCGTATCTATGAAACCATTGCATAACCCAAGGTCACAAAGATTTACTTCTGTGTTTTCTTTTAAGGATTTTATAGTTTTAGGTTTTAAATTTTGGTCTATGATCCATTTTTAGTTCATTATGTTAAATGATGTAAGGTAGGAGTTCTAATTAATTCTTTTGCCTCTGAGATATCCAGGTGTCCCAATACCATTTGTTGCAAAGATTACTTTTTCCATTTAATTGTGTTGGTGCTCTTCAAAAAAAAATTTACCACAAAAGTAAATTTTTATTTCTGAATTCTCATTTATATTCCGCTGATCTTTATGTCTGTCCTCTGCCAGTACCACACAGTCTTGATTGCTGTAGCTTTGTACTAAGTTTAAAATTAGAAATGTTGAGTCCTTCCAAGTTTGCTCTTCTTTTTCAAGATTGTTTTAGCTATGAGTCCCTTGTTACACATGAGTTTTAGAATTGGCATCTCTATTTATGCAAAAAATATCATTGGATTTTTGGTAGGGATTGCACTGAATCTGTTGATTGCTCTGGGACGTATTATCATCTTGTAATGTTAATAAACCTTCCAAGGGGTGCCTGGCTGGCTCACTCAGTTGAGCATTTGATTCTTGATCTTAGGGTTGTGAGTTCAAGTCCCATACTGGGTATATACTTCAAAAATAAGTGAATGGATAGATGAATGAATGAATGGTGGAGTTCATAATTTTAAAAATAATAATACAAAAATAAACCTTCCAGTACACTAATAGGAAAAGGCTTTTCATTTATTTAGATTGTCTTTAATTTCTTTCAAAAAACGTTTTGTTGCTTTCAGTGTGTAAGTCTTATACTTCTTTTGTTAAATTTTATTCCTAAGAATTTTATTATTGCTGATGCTGTTGTGAATGGAATCGTTTCTTAATTTTGTTTTCAGATTATTCATTGCTTGTATATAAAAGTACAGTTTATTTTTGTGTATTGATCATATATCTGCAGCCATGCCTAATGCATTCATTGGTTCTAGTAGGATTTGTTGTGGGTTTTTGGTGTGTGTTAGGATTTACTATATTCAAGACCATGCCATCTATGACTGAGATAATTTTACTTTTTTTTCCAATATGAATGCCTTGACCAAGACTCTTGCATTTAACAAATGTTAATCAGGCTCCTCTGAGCCCTCTTTTTGGCTAGCCTTCAACTTGACTCTGGTCCTATCTTTGACCAGCCCAGCACAATCCAGTGTTAGCAGAGAATCCTGCTTATTTTACTGTGAATCCCCCCACCTTTCATATCTGATCAAGTTTCTCATCCCCACCTTGGTGTAATAACCTTCAGGAGAAATGCATTTAAGTCAGTTTAGCAAGAAATTTCCCATCCTTGTGGTCTCTGGAAATTTTCGCTCTGTTCATTGGCTATAAATCCCCACTTGGCTCTGCTGTATTTGGAGTTGAGCCTGAAATTCCTCCCGAGTTGCAGTAGTCTCGACACCTTTTGTGGCAGTCTTGAACTTTAGTATACTTCATTTTATTGCACTGCACTTAACTTTGCTTTGCAGATAATGCATTTCTTACAAACTGAAGGTTTGTGGCAGCCCTGCAGCAAGCAAGTCTCTTGGCACCATTTTTTCAACAGCATTTGTTCACTTTATGTCTCTGTGTCACATTTTGGTAATTCTCACCATATTTCAAACTTTCTCATTATTATCGTATTTGTTATGGTGATCTGTAACCAGCGACCTTTGATGTTACTACTGTAATTATTTTGGAGTGCTACAACCCACACCCATATAAGACCACAAAGCTAACTGAAAATTTTGTGTGTGTTCCGACTACATCCCCAAACCTGCGGTTCCCCCATCTCTCCCTCTCTTCAGCCTTCCCATTCCCTGCAACACAACAGCATTGAAATTAGGCCAGTTCCTAACCCTACAGTGACCTTTCAGTGTTCAAGTGAAAGAAAGAGTTGCACATCTCTCATTTTTTTTTAAATTTAAATTTTAGATAGTTAATGCAATATTGATTGCATGGCTCTCATTTTAACTCAAAAGCTAGAAAGGAGCAGACTCAGTGAGGAAGGCATGTCAAAAGCTGGGAGCTTAGGCCTCTTGTGCTAAATAGCCAAGTTGTGAATTCAAAGGAAAAGTTCTTGAAATGGAAAGTGCTGCTCCCGTGAATACATGGATAGTACGGAAGTGAAACGGCCTTGTTGCTGACAGGGAGAAGGTTTTAGTAGCCAGGATAGAAGACCAAAGCAGCTACAACATTCCCTTAAGCCAAAGCCTCATCTACAGCTAAACCCTAACTCTCCACAAGTCTGTGGAAGCCAAGAGAGGTAAGGGAACTGCGGAAGCAGTCTGAAGCCAGCAGAGATTGATTCGTGAGGTTTAAGGAAAGAGGTTGCCTCCAGAACAGAGAAGTGAGAGGTGAGGCAGCGAGTGCTGATCTAGAAACTGCAGCCACTTGGCCAGATCCAGCCAAGAGAATTGGTGAAGTTAACGCCACTGCACAACAGATTTTTAAGGTGGATGAAACAGCCTTGTCCTAGCCTTGTCCTAGCTAGAAAGAAGTCAGTGCCTGACTTCAAAGCTTCCAGTAACAGCTGACTCTCTAAGAGTTAATGCAGCTGAAACCACTGCTCGCTCACCATTCTGAAAACCCCGGGGCCCTCCAGAATTATGCTGAGTCTACTCCGCCAGCGCTGGAGAAATGGAACAACGAAGCCTGGATGACGGCACATCTGTTTACAATGGTTTACTGAATATGTGAAGCCCGCTGTTGAGACCTTCTGCTCAGGGAAAAAGATTCCTCTCAAAATACTACTGTTCATTCACAGGGCACCGGGCTACTCAAGGGCTCTGATGGAGATGTCCAGTGAGATTAATCTTGCTTTCGTCCCTGCAGATACAGCATCCATCCTGCAGCCCATGGATCAAGGAATAATTTCGACGTCAGGCCTTATTATTTCAGAAATACGTGTCATTAATCTAGGGCTGTCACGGAGAATGATTTCTATGATGGATCAGGGCAGAGTAAATTTAAAACCTGGAAAGGAGTCATCATTCTAGGTGCCATTAAGAGCACTTGTGATTCATGGGAAGAGGTCAAAATATCAACATTAAGGGGAGTTTGGAAGAAGTTGATTCTAACCCTCATGGATGACTGTGGAGGAAGTAACTGCAGATGGAAATGGCAAGGGAACTAGACTTAGGAGTAGAGCCAGAAGCTGTGAGTGAGCGGCTGCGATCTCACGATAAACCTTGAAGGGATGGGGAGCGGCTTCTTATGGAGGAGGGAAGAACGTGGTTTCTTGGAATCTGCTCCTGGTGAAGATGCTGTGAAGATTGTTGAAATGGCAACCAAGGATTGAGAATATTACATAAATGCAGTTGATAAAACAGCAACAGAGTTTCCAAGGATTGCCATCCAATTCTGAAAGCACTTCTACTGTGGGTAAAATGCTGTCAAACAGCCTCACATGCTACAGAGAAATCAGTCGTGAAAGGAGGAGTCAATTATGCTGCAAACTTCATTGCTTCATTATCTTATTTTAAGAAATTGCCAGAGCTGCCCCAGCCTTTGGCAGCCACCACGTGGTCCCTCAGCAGCCATCAGCATCAAGGCGAGACCCTCCACCAGAAAAAGATTGCCACTCTTTGAAAGCTCAGATGATGGGTAGTATATATTAACAATAAAGTATTTTTTTAGTCACATACATTGTTTTCTTAAAAATAATGCTATATAGCACACTTAATGGACTATCGTATAGGGTAAATAAAACTTTTACATGCATTAGGAAGCCAAAAAATTTATTTGACTTACTTTATTGTGATACCGCTTTTTGCAATAGTCTGGAACCGAACCCATAGTATCTCCAAGGTACATACAGGCTTCCTTGCTCTATTAACAGGTGTCAGAATAATTTTTAACAGCATTTGTTTCTTTTTCTTACTAATTGTCCTGACTAGATACTCCAATACAATATTGAATTGAAGTGCTGAGAACAGACATGTATTTTTTTTAAGATTTTATTTATTTATTTGACAGAGAGAGAGATCATAAGTAGGCAGAGAGGCAGGCAGAGAGAGAGGGGGAGGCAGGCTCCCCGCTAAGCAGAGAACCCGATGTGGGCCTTGATCCCAGGACCCTGAGATCATGACCTGAGCCAAAGGCAGAGGCTTAACCTACTAAGCCACCCAGGCACCCAAGAAAGATATTTTTATCTTATTCTTGCTCTTAGGGGGAAGCATTCAATATTTGGACTACTAGGTCTGATGTTAGCTATAGATTTTTCATATATGCCCTTTTTCAAATGAGAAAGTTCCCTGTATTCCTAGTTTGTTGAGTGTTTTTATCATGAAAGGGTGTTGGGTCTTTCAGATGCTTGTTCTGCATTTATTGAGATGATCATGTGGCTTTGTCCTCAATAGTACGACATTTTACATTGGCTGATTTTCATATGTTAAGCCAACTTTACATTCCTAGAATAAATCTCACTTATGATGATATATAATCCTTTTTATATATTGCCAGATTTGGTCTTCTCTATTTTATTGAGGACTTTTGTGACATCATAAGAGATCTAGACCTGTAGTTTTCTTGTGATGTCTGTTCCTGGCTCTGGTATTACTGGTCTCAAGGAATGAACTGGGGAGTGTTACCTCTTCTTCTATTATCTGACAAATGTTTTTAGCACTTCACAGTGTGTTAGTCTACTAAGGCTGCCTACACCAAAATATCACCAACATGGTGCCATGAAACAACAGAACTTTATTCTCTCAGAGTTCTGGAGGCTGTTCTGGAAGTTCAAGTCCAAGATGTTGGCAGGGTTGGTTCCTTCTGAGGACTCTGAGGGAGAATTTGTTCCGTGCTCCCCTCCTGGTTTCTGGTGATGGCCACCCACCTTAGCATTCCTGGGCCTGAAATAATTGCATTGGTCCAGTTTCTTCCTCCGTCTTCACACGGTGCTCTCTCTGTGTGGCTTTGTGTCTCTGTTTCTCTTCTTAGAAGGACACCAGTCATATTGGATTAGGGATCTACCTTACTGCAGTATGACCTCATCTTAACTTACATCTTAGTAAATTTCAGAGACCCTGTTTCCAGATAACTACGTTTATAAATAATAGGCATTAAGGTTTGCCCATATCTGTAGGGGCCACATTCAGTCGGCTGCAGATCGAAGTTACCAGTGAAGGGATCTAGGTCTGGGCTTTCCTTGGAAGGAAGTTACTTTACTTTAACAAGCCTTTACCTTTTTTAGGTGTATTCATATTTTCTATTTCTTCTTCACTCCATGTTAGTAGTTTATGTCTGTCTAGGAATTTTTCCATTTTGTTTAGATTACCTAACTTGTTTAATTGTAGGTAGTACTCTCTTAAAATCTTTTTTACTTCTGAAAGTCAGTAGTGATGACCCCTCTTTTATACCTTTTTTTAGTATTTTGAGTGTTCTTTTTCCTTGGTCATTCTAGGTAGGGGCTTGTCAATTTTGTTGATCTCTTCAAGAATAACTTTTTGGTTTTGTTGATTTTCTCTATTATTTTTTCTAGTCTTTCTGTGCCCATCTTTATAATTCCCTTCCTTTTCCTTGCTTTGAATTTAGTTCCCTCGTTTCTAGTGTCTTAAGGTAGAAAGTTATATTATTGATTTCAGGTATTTCTTCTTTTTAAACATAGACATTTACTAATATAAATTTCCCTCTACAATAGCTTTCACTTCATCCCATATGATTCAGTATGGTGTGTTTTTGTATTTATGTAAATTTTTCTCATTTCTCTTGTGGTTTAGGATTATGTTATTTAAATTGTACATATTGGTGAATTCAAATTTTATTTATGTTAATGATTTCTAATTTGATTCCTTCGTGGTTCAGGAATATAATTTATATGGTATCAGGGCTTTTTGAAAATTTATTAAGACTTGGTTTTAGTCTAAAGTATGTTCGATCCATAAAGAATTGTTCCATGTACACTTGAAAAGGATATTCATTCTGTTGGTTAGTGTCCCATAGATATCTTTTGGATGTTGTTGCTTTATATTGTTCAAGTCTTACATTTCGTTTTTGATTTTTTCTGTCTAGTTCTATCCATTATTGAAAATGAGGTGTTGAAGTCTCCAGCTACTGTTGTTGAATTGTCTGTTTTTCTTCTTAATCCTAATCAGGTTTTCTTCGTATATTTGGGGTTCTGTTATTTATATCTTCTTGATAGATTGACTCTTTTATTACTATAAAATGTTTTTTGTCTCTAGTATTAATTTTTGTCTTACAGTCTCTTTGTCTGACATTGGTAGAGCCACACCAGCTCCCTTTTGGTTTCTGTTTGCATGGTAGGTCTTTTTTAGTCATTTTACTTTTTGTTTTTTTAAGATTTTATTTATTTATTTGACAGACAGAGATCACAAGTAGGCAGAGAGGCAGGCAGAGAGAGAGAGAGGAGGAAACAGGGTCCCTGCTGAGCAGAGAGCCCAGCGCGGGGCTCAATCCCAGGACCCTGGAATCATGACCTGAGCTGAAGGCAGAGGCTTTAACCCACTGAGCCACACAGGTGCCCCAGTCATTTTACTTTCAATCTGTTTGGATCTTTGAATCTAACATGTGCCTCTTGTAGACAGCATATAATTGGGTCATGTTTTTTTAAACCATTTTGCTAACCCCTCCCTTTTGATTGGTCTATTTAGTCTATATCAGTGTAATTGCTGATTAATAAAACAGCCATTTTACTATTTATTTTCTATATATCATGCCTTTTTTGTTTTTCTATTTCTCTATTTTTAGTTTCTTTTATGTTAAATAGTTATTTTCTAATATACCATTTAATTGCTTTGTTTCTTTGACTCTTTTTTTAAGTTCTTAGTGGTTTACCTGGGGATAAAAATTAACATTTTAATTTAAAGTAAGTATAAAATTTGTTGATAAATTTATAATATATAAAGGTATAGGGGCACCTGGGTGGCTCAGTGGGTTAAAGCCTCTGCCTTCCGCTCAGGTCATGATCCCAGCGTCCTGGGATCGAGCCCCCGCATCGGGCTCTCTGCTCGGCGGGGACCCTGATTCCTCCTCTCTCTCTCTCTCTCTGCCTGTCTCTCTGCCTGCTTGTGATCTCTGTCAAATAGATAAATAAAATCTTTAAAAATATATATATATATTTTATATATATTATATAATATATATAATATATTATATATATTAATTTTATATACCTTTATATATATTAAAATATATATATAAAGGTATAATTTATATGACAATAATAGCATAAAGGAGGAAGGAAGGGAATGGAACTATTTATTAAGGTTTTTATATACTACTGAAATTACGTTGATATTAATCTGAGCCAGATTATACTTACTCTTTATTTCATGTCTTTTAAATAAGAGAGTGAAGAAAAGAGTTAATGAGTTATATACTCTTACTACTGTAACAAATTGCTACAAACTTAAAACAACAAAAATTTATTATCCTACAGTTCCAGAGGTCGGAATTCCAAAATTTATAGGAATGGCTGTTTTTTCTGGAAGTACCAAAGAAAGATCTTTCTGTCTTTATTCATTCATTCATTCATTCATTTTTCTAGCTTTTACAGGCCATCTGCATTTCTTCATGGGATTCCTCCTCCATTTTCAAAACCAGCCACATAGTGTCATCACATTTCTTCCTCTTTCTTGGCCTCCTACTCTCCTACCTCCCTCTAAGGACCTTGTCATTATTTTGGGCCTATTCAGATAATCCAGGATAATGTCCTTATGTTAGATTCCTTAACCCCATCGAAAGTCACCTTTGTAATATAAGGTAAAATATTCATAGGTTCTGGAGATTAGGATATGGACCTCTTTGTTGGGGGCATTATTCACCCTACCACAACTTTACAAACTAAAATACATTTATACTCTCTTCTGTATTTACCTATGTAGTTACCTTTGCTAATTCTCTTTGTTTCTTCATGTGGTTTGAGTTATTGTTTTTTAAAGAGTGTGTGCATGAGTTTTTGTGGGGGGAGGGAGAGAGGCAAAGAAAGAGGGAGGGCCACTGAGGTCTGTTCAGTTAGATTAGTTGTCAGCTAATAACTGGACCAAGATTTCCTTAAATGCCTTGTGTAAATCTCCCAGTCATTGTCAAGATTTCCTTAAATGCCTGTATAATATCTCCTAGCATTTGTGTGTTTGGCATGCCTTCAGTGCTCTAGCAGCAAATTTGGAATTGTGCCTTATCTGTCACTTCATGCATGCACTGAGCCTCAGGGTCAGCTCGAGGTGAGTTTAGGACCTTCCCAGGTCTTTCCTGGGCATGTGCATAGCCTTACATATGTGCACGGACTTTTGATTCCTAGGAGTGTTTGGAGCTTATCATAGCCCCCTATGAACTTCTCATTCCCAAGATTTTTGTTCCAGTTTTTTCATCAGCCTCTTGTTAGCCCCAACTAGTACTGCTTTCTCAGTTGACTGTGATTTTAAGCAGTTGCCACTAATTGTTTGCACAAATTTCCTTAGGATACAGTGGTATTGAACACATATATCAAGCTCTGAGTAAGGTCAAATCAAAACAAAACTTGAGAATGGAGCTTACAGGGACTTGTCAGACAAGTCAAGTAATACTAGTTCTCTGGGAATCGGGCTTTGGGGAAGCTCCAAACCTTTTCTTATTCTTCCACTGTCTGTTCAGCCGCTGTTTTTCACAGCTAACACAGGGTTGTGAGACTGTCGGTTTTCAAGGCCACCATGGAACTGGGGGGTGGAAGATGGGAATAAGGTAAATTAAAAATGCCACAAAGCTTCTTGTTCTTACTGGTATTCAGCCATTTCTCTTGCACAAACAGTCCTTGGTATTGCAAGCCTTTGGTTAACTAGGAGTTCTGAAAAAGTTGATTTTTGACAATTTTTACCAGTATTCTTTTTGCTTTTATAAAGGAACAGATTGTCAGATGTCCTTACTTCACCTTTCTGCCTTTACCTGTATTTGAGAAGAGTTGCATCACCATCAAAACCAATTTTATAGAAGTCTGGTTTATTAGTATTTGATGTCTTTTCCTCTGGTATGGAGATTGGTGACACAGAGTGTGGTAAGCTGCCTTTAAATGGTCATCCAATTAAGTGAGACCTAAGAACATCACAGAGGAGAGTTTTAAGGCCAAAGTTCAAAGACTCAAAAGTAAGTAACACATTGAGTGGACAAGGTGGTTGACCTAACTGAATGTAGAAAATTTCTTATCTGTCTGCTTTCTCCCCATCCTTTGCAGCCCCCACTTCCCACTCCATATATCCATGGCAGAGTGCATAGATCATGGAGTACAGAAAACATTAACATGGGGAAGAGCTAACTAAGATGCTGTTGCATTATAGAAATAAAGTTGTCATAGTGATCTGTTTTCAAAGCACTTATATGTTAGCTCATGTAATCTTATTACTGGATAGAATATGAAAAGGAGTCTCTATTTTATAGTGAAGAAAAATGAGAATCTCAATAGGTAAGTTACCAAACATCTTCAAGCTAACAGCAGGTAACATTGCTCTTAGCTCTTTTGATTTCTTGTCAAGTACTCTTTGCACTACTAGGTGATAAGCCTCTATTAGAGGAGCTTTTGTAGTAAGGATGAGCCAATTATGAGACGATTTCTGCAGGAAAAATCACCAGGATGTGTCTGGTTGGATATGTGAGATTAAAAGAAAGAAGATGCCCAGGGTTTCTGGCATAGAGGAGTGTAAATTTAGTACTTTGGAACTAGTCAGAAGACAAATGCGATTCTAGTATGAGGAAATGAAGGTCAAGTTGCTGTTCATTCAGTGAAAGAATCAGGGAAATAATTATTGAAGATTTAAATTAGGCCAAAATGTACATATTTTGCTAATTTTCTACAAGGTGTCAGCAGCACTTAAAACAATAGCAATTATAATGGTTATTTGGAATGGGATCTCTAAATTTGTTAAAGATTACCCAGTTAGGAGTATATTATCATATTTATTTGTTCCCACCATGAGATTGTTTGTACTTCAGTATCTTTACAGACTTCATACATTATTTAGAGCTATATTTAATATTTTACCATCTGCATTACTATTGTCTTCTAGCCTACCTTAGGGTTACTTAACTATTGTAAAGTGTAAGTTTTGTTTTCCCCAAAAGTCTCAAAGTATGTTGGAGAAACCAAGTCAGCAGGGGGCAGCACCGTCTTACAGTGTTTAAAATTTGGTCATTTGAATGGACCATTCACAAACAGAAGGATATAAAGATAGCGTTCTATGTGGTTTTCAGGTTTTTCAAGCATTCACACCCTTTATTTCAAATGAAATATTATTTGTAACCCAAATATATAAAACAGATAATAATGATAATTTAATAACAGAGATCTTATTTTATAATATGTATTTAAATATCAAACACTAAAAATCAGGAAGCTGTTTTAGTAAGCAAAAAATTTAGACAAAGGGGTGCCTGGGTGGCTCAGTGGATTAAGCCGCTGCCTTCGGCTCAGGTCATGATCTCAGGGTCCTGGGATCGAGCCCCGCATCGGGCTCTCTGCTCCGCAGGGAGCCTGCTTCCTCCTCTCTCTCTGCCTGCCTCTCTGCCTACTTGTGATCTCTGACTGTCAAATAAATAAAATCTTTAAAAAAAAAAAATTTAGACAAAAATTTTTAAGGTAGTACTAGTTCTGTCTTCCTTTTACAGATAAGGAAATTGAGTCTCAAGCAAATTGTAAAACATGTCCACAGTCACACAGATGGCAGAATGTCAGAGAGAAGCCCAACTGTCTTATTCCAGAGCACCCATACCTACAGTTACACAACTGCTGATGATACGTTTTAGTCTTCCTTCTGCTCTGAATCCACTTTAGTTCTTTTTTCAGATTACACCATGTAGAGAAGAGTTCGATTCACATAGGTAAGAAGTTAGAAATGATATCTCTCTCTAAAGAGCTGACTCTGCAGTCTCGGATACTTCTCAGTTAAACAGAAATGGTCAGTCCAAAATACAGTGTTGAGTGAAACCTGCAGTCCAGATACAAGCCTGGTTCTCTTGTACGTTACCAAGTGGGAGAACTACTAAGGAAGTAGACAGTTATGTCACGTCTTTTAGGTAAACTAAAGCTTGGAGATGCTGAAGTCTGTATCCAGAAGTCACAGTCCCTTAACTGACTGACCCTGATTGCCTCTAACGTTTCCTTTCCTTACCAGCCCATTGTACTGCCTCTTTACGTTAATACTCATTTATGTGCATGTGCTATAATTTTCTTACTTGGGGGGCAGGGAGGGACTGAGGGAGAGGGAGAGAGAATCTTAAGCAGGCTCCACTCCCCACGGGGAGCCCGCCACAGGGCTCGATCTCAGAATCTGAGATCGTGACCTGAGCTGAAATCCAGAGTTGGATGCTCAACCGACTGAGCCACCCAGGTGCTCCTGTTGTTTTCATTTTTAGATAGCTAAAACTATTTTAAAAGTGAAATTCAAGAAATTCCACTAATCACAGTTGGAAAACCAGGAGCCTGTGGTTAATAGAATACAATCCCAAACTTGGAAGATATTTAGAAACAATTTGGAGCTGTTATTTTCTAATTATCATTCTATTTAGTCTTCCAGTAGTTAAGAAATATATCTATTTCTATTAAAAGCATAGATTTGAATCCTCTCATTTAAAACAAAGAAAAGGGAACATTTAACACATTTAGGGTATACTAATTCACACAGGAATAACTACAATTCTAGCACTCTGTAAGTTTAGTGACCAGTTTTAAAAAACTCACACTTCCCCCCAGATATATACATGAGGGTATTTCTGCGGTACAGTCTTTACTACCTTAGCAACCCAATATGTGTTGCCAGTGACTCAAACATCTCAGAGGAAGAAAGCTTTTGCATGGTGCACTTGGGTGACTCGGTTGATTAAACATCCAACTCGTGATTTCGGCTCCGGTCAGGATGTCAGAGTTGTGAGACTGAGTCTGGCATTGGGCTGTGTGCTGGGCGGGGGGCGGGATTTGCTCCTCTCTCTCCCTCTCTCCTTCTCCTCCTCCCTCCCTCTCATCCTGCCCCTCCCTCTCCCCCTACTTGCATGCTTCCTCTCTCTCTCCCTCTCTCTCTGAAATAAATAATAAAATCTTAAAAAAAAAAAAAGCTGTTGCAATTTTCAGCCGTGTGATAGACCCTAAGAAGACAGGGAAGTCAACTACATTCATTGTGAAGCAGAAGTCATAGTTCTTAATATATGCCTGACCTGTTAGGGTACAAAAATTTTATGTGATTACTGCCACTATAACATGTTTCTAGATCTCTAAGATCAATTATTATAAATCAGATTTTTTAAAAGTCTCATGTTTTGCTACAGGGTGAAAAATTGCAAATTTTTGCTGAAGTTGTAAAATGTACACAAAGACAGCCCATGAGTCGGCTCTCAAGGAGAGGCTTGGCTATCAATAGTGCAACAAAGTAAATCCTGCCTTCAGCCCAGGCACTCAGGCCTGCCACGTGTTTGGCCTTCGGTTATTTTTCTAAGACACAGGCCTAAGCCTGTTACTCCCCACTTCAAAATGCCTCTCCCGCTTCCACTGCTTAGAGGCTGGTCTGGTTTTTCTGGCCACCACATTTCATGTCTTTCACAATTTATTCTTTCATTCAACAGTATTTATTAAATGCCTGCTGAGTGATACTTGGGGACATACAAAGATGAATAAAACAAAGATTCTGCCCTCAAGGGACTTACAGTCTGGCAGGAGAGACAGACAAAGCAAAGGTTACAGTGCAGTATGACAAGTCTCTGATAGAAATGGTGCTCAGTGAGTAAATTTGGCTTCAGCCTTCCTTTCTAGCTACATTTTTACTCCTTTCCCGACATACGCCAGCCATACCAGATCAACTGACATTTACTAAACCTGCTCTCTGCATTCCGGCCTTAGCTCACACTCCGTCTGACATGCCATTCCTCATGCCTGTTGAAATCCCTTCAGGGCCAACTTCAAAAGTCTCTTCTCGGGCATATAGTTTCTGATTTCCCCGAGTTAATCGTATCCAAAAAAAAAAAAAAAATCGTATCCACCTATATTCTCCCATAAAGCCTCTCAAGGCAATTTTTTATAGTCTGCCTTGAAATAAGTTAATCTCTTTCCTAGTACAGTGCCTTGAACAGAACAAGCAGTCAATAAACATTTATACTGCTGTTTCCTTTAAGAAGAGAAAACAGTATACGCCATATATAATTATTTTTGCAACTAGCCTGAAGTCCGGTCACAAATAAATCAGGATTGTGAGATGAATATGAGTGATTCTGAAAATCATTAAACAAACTGAGAATAGAAATATTAGGTCTGATGGTGTTATGGGAACTGTTGGTTTTCTGCCAATATGCTATCTCTATTACTTTTTACTTCTTTCCTTAAATGATGTCCTGTTTTGTTTAGGTAGCCAAACGTAGGCCATACAGAATTCCTACAGAAAAAAATAATCCCCCCTGAAGATTAACTCACATTTAAAAAAACATAAACGGAAAGAAATGATCCACCATGAATGATAGTCCGTAGACCCCAGAGGTAGGTATATTGGCATCTCTAGGACATAAACTAATAGAACACTGTGAAAGGGAGTATAAAATAAATGCACTTTAAATGAGTAAAGAGCTAAAAGAAGTAATAGAAACCACAAGGAAAGAATAAGACAATATGGGAAAAGGAGGCAGATTTAAATAATGACCATATGGAACTTCCAGAATGAAAAATAGAGTCATTAAAAATAGAATCAATGAAAAATATGAATAAGAGGGTAAGGAAAATGGAGGGTGGAATGAAAATGTGAAATTTAAAAGAACTGCAGAATGAGAGACTACAGAAAACGAGAGGCATGTTTGAAATACTTAGATCATCAGATTGAGAAAACACATGGCCTAGGCTGGATTATCAAAATGAATGCACACCTATAAAAGTTACAGTAAGAGGACAAAACCCCAGGATGAAATGATGGATGTAACCACAGAGAAAATGAAAGGGAACAATAGTTCATCTAACAGAAGGCCTCTCAACAGTGCTGAAGAACAGAAGGCCCTAGTATAGTAACTTTAAGGTGCCAAGGTAAATGAACTACCAGCTTAGAATATAATTGCCACCTAAATTATCTCTTAGGGGAGAGACCAAACACTAGATATTTTCAGGCAAAGGTCAAGAGAGTTTGCCACTCATAGATCATTGCTGGGATAATTGCTAAAGCATATACGTTTATAAGAAGAACATTGAATTCAAGGGAAGAAATAAGACAGAAGAACTGATGGTGAGCCAAGAGGTTGTTAAACACTTAGAAAACTGAAATAAGCGGAGATAGATAAGCAGGAAAATACAAGTAAGGATATGGCAGATTTGAGTAACACTTAACAAGTCTGATTTATATACGAGACCTTACTTAATAAATGTAAGCATATGTAGAACAGTTACAAACGTCAACCATATGCTAGGCCACAAAGGAAGTCTCCACAAATATCAAAGAATCAATATCATATAAACTTCTTTGACCACATTGCAATGAAATTAGAAATTCATTCAACATATATCTATCACATATGTACTTTGTCAGATACTGTTCTAGTGAGTTGGTGTACATTAATGAAAAACAGAAATAAATTTTGACCTGCATGGAACTTAATTAATTGTGGGAGAAGAAAGAGAGAGACAACAAGCATAATAAATAAATATAATAAGTATACAGTATATGAGATGGTTATGAGTATTATGGGGGAAAAAAGAAACAGGATGAGCAGAATCAAGAACACTAGTGGGAAAGAATAAGTGTAATTTTTTAAAAGTTTTTATTGAAATTCCAGTTAGAAACATACAGTGTAATAATACTTTCAGGTGTACAGTATAGTGATACAGCACTTCCATACAACACCCAGTGCTCATGACAGCAAGTGCCCCCCTGAACCCCCATCACCTGCCCATCCCCCCACCCATCTCCCTTCTGGTAACCATCAGTTTGTTCTCTATAGTTAAGAGTCTGTTTCTTTATTTGCCTTTTACTCATTTGTTTTGTATCTAACATTCCACACATGAGTGAAATCACATATTTGTCTTTCTCTGGAATGACTTATTTCACATAGCATAATACTCTTTACCTCTATCCATGTCATTGCAAATAGCAACATTTCATTCTTTTTTTTTTAATATTTTATTTATTTGACAGAGAGAAATCACAACTAGGCATAGAGGCAGGCAGAGAGAGGAGGAAGCAGGCTCCCTGTGGAGCAGAGAGCCCAATGTGGGGCTCGATCCCAGGACCCTGGGATCATGACCTGAGCCGAAGGCAGAGGCTTTAACCCACTGAGCCACCCAGGCGCCCCCATTTCATTCTTTTTTATGGCTGAGTAATATTCCATTTTACACACACATGCACGCGCGCGCACACACACACACATGCATGACATCTTTATCCATTCATCAATCAGTGGACACTTGGGCTGTTTCCGTAACTTGGCTATTGTAGATAATGCTATTATAAATGTAGGGATGCATATATCCTTTTGAATTAAAATTCCTGTATTTGTTTTTTAAATACATAGTAGTGCAAATGCTGGATCATAGGGTAATTCTATTTTTAACTTTTTGAGGCACTTCCATACTGTTTTCCAAAGTGGCTGCACCTGTTTGCATTCCCACCAACAGTGCACGAGGATTCTCCTTTCTCCACATCCTTGCCAACACTTGTTATTTCTTGTGTTGTTGATTTTAGCCATTCTGATAGGTGTGAGACGATATCTCATTGTAGTTTTGATTTGCAGTTCCCTGATGATGAGCATCTTTTCATGTGTCTGTTGGCCATTCTATATGTCCTCTTTGGAGTAATGTCTGTTCATGTCTTCTGCCTGCTTTTAATTGAAGTTTTTTATTTGGGATTTTTGGTGTTGATTTTTGTAAGCTTTTTTCATATGTTTTGGATACTAACCCTTTATCATATACCTCATTTGCAAATATCTTCTCCCATTCCACAGGTTGCCTTTTTTAGTTTCGTTTATTGTTTCCTTTGCTGTGCAGAAGCTTTTGTTTTAATGAAGTCCTAGTAATTTATTTTTTATTTTGTTTCCCTTGCCTCAGGAGATCTGTCTAGAAAGTAGTTGCTGCCTGTGTTCTCTTCTAGGATTTTGATGGCTTTTGTGTATGGTGTTAGAAAGTAGTCTGGTTTCATTCTTTTGCGTGTTGCTGTCCAGTTTCCTGACACCATTCGCTGAAGAGAGATTCTTTTTCCCATTGTATATTCTTTTCTGTTTTATCATAGATTAATTGACAATATACGATTGTGGATTTGTTTCTGGGTTTTCTATTCTGTTCTGTTGATCTATGTTTCTGTTTTTTTGCCGGTACCATACTGTTTTGATTACTACAGCTTTGTAATATCACTTGAAGTCTGGAAATTCTATGCATCCAGCTTTTTCTTTTCTTTTCTTCAAGGTTGCTTTGGCTATTCTGGGTTTTTTTGTGGGTCCATACAAATTTTAAGATTGTTGGTTCTAGTTCTGTGAAAATTGCTTTTGGTATTTTGATAAGAATTGGGTTAAATAAGACAGTAAACAACATGTTTTGGAGAGGATGTGGAGAAAGAGGAACGCTCTTACACTGTTGGTGGGAATGCAAGTTGGTACAGCCACTTTGGAAAACAGTGTGGAGATTCCTTAAGAAATTAAAAATAGAGCTTCTCTGTGACCCTGCAATTGCACTATTGTGTATTTACCCCAAAGATACAGATGTAGTGAAAAGAAGGGCCATCTGTACCCCAGTGTTCATAGCAGCAATGGCCACAGTCACCAAACTGGAAAGAACCAAGATGCCTTTCAACAGATGAATGGATAAGGAAGATGTGGTCAATATATACTATGGAGTATTATGCCTCCATCAGAAAGGATGAATACCCAACTTTTGTAGCAACATGAACAGGACTGGAAGAGATTATGATGAGTGAAATGAGTCAGGCAGAGAGAGTCAAATATCATATGGTTTTGCTTATTTGTGGAGCATAAGGAATAACAGAGGACATGGGGAGATGGAGAGGAGAAGGGACTTGGGGAAAATTGGAGGGGGAGACGAATCATGAGACACTGTGGACTCTGAAAAACAATCAGGGTTTTGGAGGGGAGGGGGTGGGAGGTTGGGTGAGCCTGGTGGAGGGTATCATGGAGGGCACGTATTGCATGGAGCACTGGGTGTGGTGCATAAACAATGAATTCTGGAACACTGAAAAGAAATTTAAAAAATAAAAATTTTTTTAAATAAGAAAATTTTTAAAAAGAATTGGGTTAAATATGTACATTGCTTTTGGTAGTGTAGACATTTGTAGACATATAACATATAATGTAGACATATAACAATATTTGTTACTCTAATCCATGAGCATGTCTTTCCATTTCTCTGTGTCATCTTCAATTTCTTTCATCAGTGTTTTATAGTTTTCAGAGTACAGAATACACCTTTGGTTAGGTTTATTCCTAGGTATCTTACTGTTTTCGGAGCAATAATAAATGGGATTGATTCCTTAATTTCCTCTTCTGCTGCTTCATTATTGGTGTATAGAAATGTAACAGATTTCTGTACATTGATTTTGTATCCTGCAACTTTACTGAATTTGTTTATCAGTTCTAGCAGTTTTTTGGTGAAATCTTTCAGGTTTTCAATATATGGTATCAAGCCCTCTGCAAGTAGTGAGTTTTATTTCTTCCTTACTGATTAAATGCCTTTTACTTCTTTTTGTTGCCTAATTGCAATGGGTAGGACTTCCAGTACTATGCTGAATAAAAGTGGTGAGAATGGTCATCCTGTTTCTGACCATACAGGAAAAGCTCTTTTTCCCCATTGAGGGTGATATTAGCTGTGGGTTTTTCATAGGTGGCCTTTATTATATTGAAGTACTTCCCTGAAAAGCTCCTTTGTTGAAGGTTTTTATCATGAATGGATGTTGTACTTTGTCAAGTGCTTTTTCTGAGTATATCGAAATGATCATATGGTTCTTATCCTTTCTTTTATTTATTTGATATATCATGTTGACTCATTTGCAAATATTGAACCACTCTTGCAACCCAGGAATAAATCCCACTTGATCATGGTGAATAAATTTTTTAATGTATTGTTGGATTCAGTTTGCTAATATTTTCTTTTTTTAATTATTTTTATTAACATATAATGTATTATTTGCCCCAGAGGTACAGGTCTATGAATCAGCAGGCTTACACATTTCACAGCACTCACCGTAGCACATGCCCTCCCCGATGTCCCTAACCAAGCCACCCTATCCCTACCCCCTACCCTCCACCAACCCTCAGTTTGTTTTGTGAGATTAAGAGTCTCTTATGGTTTGTCCCCCTCCCAATCCCATCTTTCTTGAGAATTTTTGTTTCTGTGTTCATCAGGGATATTGGCCTGTCATTCTCTTTTTTAGTAGTGTCTTTATCTGCTTTTGGTATCAGGGCGATGCTGTCCTTATAGAATTAATTTGGAAGTTTTCATTCCTTTTCTGTTGTTATGGAATAGTTTGAGAAAAATAGGTATTAACTCTTCTTTAAATGTTTGGTAGAATTTGTCTGCAAGGCCATCTGGTCCTGGACTTTTGTTTATTGGAGTTTTTGATTACTGATTCATTCCTTTGCTCGTTATCAGTCTCTTCAAGTTTTCTGTTTCTTCCTATTTCAGTTCTGGTAGTTTATATGTTTCTAGGAATTTATCTGTTTCTTCTAGGTTGTCAAATTTGTTGGCATATAGTTTTTCATAATATTCTCATAATTGTATTTCTGTGGTGTTGGATGTTATTTCTCCTCTGTTTGTGATTTTATTTATTTGGGTCCTTTTCTTTTCTTCCTGGTAAGTCTGGCTTGAGGTTTATCAATTTTATTCATTTTTTTCAAAGAACCAGCTCCTAGTTTCAAAGACCTGTTCTATTGTTTCTTTTTCTTTTTTTTCTCTTTGTTTCTTTTGTTTGTTTGTTTCTTTTTTGTTCTTTTCTTTTCTTTTTTTTTTTTTTCCTTAGCACAAGTAGGCAGAGCCGCGGCAGGGAGAGGGAGAAGCAGATTCCTCACTGAGCAGGGATCCCAATGCAAGACTCGATCCCAAGACCTTGGGATCATGACCTGAGCTGAAGGCAGCTGCTTAACCGACTGAGCCACCCAGACAGCCCTATTGTTTCTTTATCATTTATTTCTGCTCTAATCTTTATTATTTCCTTCCTTCTCAATCAAGAGTTAGGCACTTAACTGACTGAGCCACTCAGGTGCCCCTTGTGGAAATTTTTAAATCATAAGGAGAATAACTCTAGAAAAACAAACTTGAAAACTTTTTGGAATGAGCAATTTTCTTGAAAAATGCAAATTCCCAAGAAGTAATTTAGGGATCATAGAAAACATGAAAAGACTTAATATCATTGAGAAATTCAATCAGTAGTCAGAAAGATTCTCATTAAAAAAAAAAAGGATGGTTGAACTTCAGAGGCAAGTTTTACCCAACACCAATGCACAAATAACTCTCCCAGAATAATGCCTATTTGATGAAAAACATATATGTGTATGTACATATGTATGATTACATATGTATATGTGCATAAGTATATATATTTTTGTTGAATTCAACTTAACAATGTCTAATTTGGGATTTCTGCATATATGTTTATAAGTGAGATTGGCTTATAATTTTCTTATGTTCTTCTTGTCTAGTCGGTGTCAAAATTATACAAGTCTCAAAGAGAAGCAGAGTACTTTTCCTTTGCACCCTTTGAAGTAATGTATACGGCACAGGAGTTACTAGAGAGCATGAGAAAAATCTATGAACTTCATAAGCCAGTCTTACAAACATATATACAAGAATCTCAAATTAAATATGTTCTTATTGAACACAGCAAGAAAAATAACGTGCATTTATATGCATATACATATATACCTATATATACATCTTTCTTTTTTTTTTTTAAAGATTTTATTTATTTGACAGACAGAAATCTCAAGTAGGCAGAGAGGCAGGCACAGAGAGAGGGGGAGGAAGCAGGCTCCCTGCCGAGCAGAAAGCCCGATGCGGGGCTCCATCCCAGGACCTGGGATCATGACCTGAGCCGAAGGCAGAGGCTTTAACCCACTGAGCCACCCAGGCGCCCCCCTATATATACATCTTAATCGAAGCAGTTTTGTGTGACCATTTCTACATGATATTTTAGTGCAGTATTGATAATATAAAATATTTTGTTTCTATTTGTTTTACAATTAATTTTTCCTTATATCTTAAGCTTATCAGTGCAGTAAGTTTTCAATGTTAAAAAAAAACTTTGTGAAAGAGAAAGCGAGAATTTAGTACTTTTTCTTTCACTCTCCATTACCCAACGTGAATGGCAGAGCTGTGCCCCTGGAGCAGACTAACCGCCCCTTCCACTGAGCCGTCTTTTCCTCCTCCCTGGCTCTTGCAAGGCTGATGGCTGCAGAGCCAACCCAGCAAAGACCATGAGGGAAGTAGTCACAGCACAAGAGCGGCCCCACGAGCAGCCCCTCAGTAACGTGGGTGGTCGTCCTCACAGAGGGCCACGTGACCTGGCATCCATACCTTCCCCTTGTAGCCGCAGTTTCCAGATTTTGCTTGGGAGACCAAGCTGTCCCTGTGCTTCTGATGAGGTGACTTTATCCCAAAGCCCCGGAATTAAATCTCATGGGTCCTAACTCATAAGTTCTGGAGTTTTGCTTGAAGGGGTCAGCATGCCGTCTCCCTCTTTCCTACGGCACTCAGAACTGCTGAAAACAATCCGGCAGCTAGGAGGGAAGAGTCTACCTGAGAATAAAGCCAAATTTGGGAAACACACCCACAAAATGGACAAGGAAAACTCATTTCTAGAGACCTGGGTTAAGATGTGGGTCGGTGAGTCCCTGAGGCTCCTCCTTACTCCCTGTTGGTTACAAAAGCCAGTGCACTGCCTTGAGCTGCTTAAGCTAGTGGAAGCCGGCGGTTCTGGCACAGGCAACGGAAAGGATCCTGCTTCCAACACTACTTGAAATGTAAGCTCTCCACCCATCCCCAGCTCCCTTATTAGTTATCCTTTGGGGTCACTCAGTAGCTCTACCTACTCAGACACAGAATGCTTCTCCTTCACCCTGGACTGTGGTTGGAGTGGGGCACGATTTGGAGCAGTTACGCTGTTCTTGCTTTCTCTTCCCTGAAATGGCCTCTGGTTATCTCTTCCTTCCCTAGCTGGTAGCAGTTGAGACCTTGGGGCTGGGAAGGGGCCCCGAGGAAAGAAGGCGATGACACCATTGTGGCAGTTCCAACACCGCAGCAGGTGACCTCCCTCTTGTCACACAGAGGCACCCTCTGTGTCCTCGTCGCCCTGTTTCCAGGAAAGTGTAAAAAGCGTTTCATGTGTAAATTACATTAAAAACCAGAGAATATCTTCCAGCCACGGTGAAAATAAATTCAACAAACTATTCAAATTTATAGTAATTATCATTGCACAGCTCAGCAGTTTCACCTTAAAAAATACGGACTCTAAGTGGTTACAAGTAAGGTAGAATCAATTTAGTATTAATAAAAAGCCCAGTACATTTCCTTAATAGGAATTATGTCATATTTTTAATCTTATGGGTTTTTTCCTCTCTATTTGCAAGTTCTCACCACCAAATTTTAACCTATTAGTACAATTAAGGGCATGGAGTGGGTGTCATAACCACAAAGTCTGCTTATGATAAACATTATATAGAGTTTACTCATTTCTCTGAAAAATTCAATAGACTTCTACTTTCACAGAATTGCTTATAATCCTCCACCTTAGGGCAGAGGACTCAGGAGGGAGGAGAGGAAATATTAAAAAGAAAAAAGAAAAAAAAGACTATGTTAGATGGAAAGAAGATACACTTTTACTTTGGGAAGCCTGTGGGACTATTCCTTTAAGTAGACCTAATTATGATTGGGATTTGTTTGACTTTGGGTTAATCACCTGCAGTTACTGCAACCAAGGCGAGCCCCAGTTACAAATTAATGATGGGGTCTGCAGAGAGAGGAGACATTCCCGAGTATACACCGAATGGATCGGCATGCCCTGAGGAACAGTCAGAGGAAAAGACGCCACTGGGATATCTAGGATCTGTATTTAATTTGCCTTTCCTGCCGTTAATCTATTTATATAGTTATTCCACGCTGTTTCTGTTGTGCTCTCCTATCTCCTTGGAATGCCACACCCATGCCAGCCTTGGAGGGGCATTAAACTGGTGCTGTGGGAAGGGCATGAGCCGGGCACTTTTTCTAAGGGGACAGAGAGATTCACAATGAATTCGTTTAGACAATAGTGTTTTCGTGTTTTGCGTTTTTTGTGTTTTGTTTTTCTCTTAAACACTACTATATTTCATCAGGGCTTCCTGAAATAGAATGTGATCATCAAGGATCTTATCACTCTTGCTTTTTTGTTGGGCTCAGAGACAAGGACATTTTTTTGCAGCAGTGAAGTGAGGACAGAAGTTGGCTGTTTTCCTCAGAAGCAAGAAAAGTCTTTCCCAGGACTTTCTTGGTACATCGCTTTGTGGCTCAAAATTGGCAATATGACCTCTGTGTTAATAAGAAAATATTAGATTCCCATGTTATTATCTGACAGTAGGTTAATGTGAAAAATACTATATTATGAAAAATGTATTCCACAATATCCTAACAGATGCTGCTAGTATAATAGCCTAATGTAGCAAATGCACCAAATGTGCCTGAGCATGTTTTTGACACTATTTTCATAAGTGATGATATATCCTAATTGAAACTTACTAAAATTATGTTTTCTCCTCCAACTGTCATGAAAACATACCAAACTATGTGTTTTGTGTACCCATGATTTAGGAATATAAGATGTATATTCCTTTTGGCTTTCTCCTCTGTGATTTAGAATTAGATCTGAAAATACGAGATTTTGTCTCTCCGAATACTAGTCCAGGGGGTTAATTCTGTTCCCAGGTATACATTAATTATCCTTAATCACTTATAAAGCCAACCGTAAATGCAAAGATTTGTAGAAAACATTTTTAGACTTTTTTTTAATTTAAAAAATCTACATCTAAAATGTTTTAAATCTAAAAATACATTATAGAAGATAGTGTCATCTTTTTTTTTAAACTTATGGAGATAATTCCCTTAGGAATCTCCAGAGAAAGTTCTAAATATTTCTTTTTATCACCATACATTAATTTGTGTATATATTGTATCCTAGTATTAGGTAATCCCTTCAGTAAGCCTTTTATCTTTTGAGATCCAACACACATTAGAAAAATATGCAAAACAGGGGCGCCTGGGTGGCTCAGTGGATTAGGCCGCTGCCTTCGGCTCAGGTCATGATCTCAGGGTCCTGGGATCGAGCCCCGCATCAGGCTCTCTGCTCTGCAGGGAGCCTGCTTCCTCCTCTCTCTGCCTGCCTCTCTGCCTACTTGTGATCTCTCTCTCTGTCAAATAAATAAATAAAATCTTTAAAAAAAAAAAAAAGAAAAATATGCAAAACAGGGGCACCTGGGTGGCTGTTTGTTAAGCATCTGCCTCAGGTCATAATCCCAGGGTCCTGGGATCAGTCTCACATCCGGCTCCCAGCTCAGCAGGCCGTCTGCTTCTCCCTCTCCGCAGGTCACTTCCCCTGCTTGTGCCTGCTCTCTCTCTCAAATAAATAAATAAAATATTTTTAAAAAAAAAGAAAAAGTATGAAAAACAAATAAAGTACAACCCATGTAACCACAATCCAGGTCAAGAAATAAAACGCTACCAATACCCCCAGACACCCCCATCATGCCCTTCCCAATCACTGTACCTTCTCTCCCCACCCCTAGAGTTAACCACAATTTTGACTTTTACATTGATCCCTTTCTTGCTTGATTTACAGTTTTACCACCTATTCATGCATTTGAAATACTGTGGTTTAGTTCTCTCTCGTCTTTGGGTTTTAGTTTGGGGTTTTTCTGTGGTTGCTTTCTTTGAAATTGACATAAATGGAGTTAATACAGCCAAGTATCCTTTTAGGTTCAACATTTTTCGCTCAAGTCATATCTGTAAATGTAGTTCTAATTAGTTTTCATTGCTGTGGAATGTGTACAGTATCACTGCTGTATTATATGAACTCACCCAAAATTATTTATCCATTCTGCTCTCTGGGGCTCTTGGGAACAAAGCTGCTATGGACATTCTTTTGTATGTCTTTTGATAAACATTGCACATATTTCTGATAAGTATATACTGGCAGGTCATAAGGTATGTGTGTTTTTTAACATTTTTAAAAACCATATTGCTTTACCACCAGAGGGCCCATGCACGTTCCCATTGCTCTGTGTCCTAGTCACACGATTGTTTCAGCCTGGCTGTTGTGTAAGGATACTTACGTACATGCATTTCCATTTCCGTCATTACTAATAAAGTTGAACAACGTTTCATACATTTATTGGCTATTCTGTAAAGTTACTAGTTCAAGTGTCTGGCACTTTTTATATTGTGTTGTCTTTTTCTTATTTGATTTCTAAGTGTTCTTTACATATTCTGGATTTGAGCCGATTACAGTATATGTGTTGTAGACCTCTCTCACACCCAGTTGTTTGCCTTTTCACCATCCTAAAGATTCTGCTGAAGCTCAGAAATTCTTAATTTTAATGTTTTCAGATTCATCAAGCTTTTCTTTCTTTTTTTTTTTAATACTTTATTTATTTATTTGACAGACAGAGATCACAAGTAGACAGAGAGGCAGGCAGAGAGAGGGGGAAGCAGGCTCCCTGCTGAGGAGGGAGCCCCCTGTAGGGCTTAATCTCAGGACGCTGGGATCATGACCTGAGCTGAAGGCAGAGGCTTTAACCCAGTGAGTCACCCAGGTACCTCATCAAGGTTTCCTTTATGATTAATACTTTTCTGTCCCTTTTAGGAAGTCTTTCCCTACCCTAAGATCATGAATATAATCCCCAGTGTTAACCTATGAATTTATCATTTTGCTTTTTATATTTAAATTCAGAATTGACTTCTGGTATGTTTTGAGGTAGGGGTTGATTTTCATTTATTTCTGGATGGACAACCAATTGTCTTAGCATTATTCATTAAAAAGACGATCCTTTCCCCACTGCTTTTGTGGTTCCACCCTTGTTGTAAATTAAGTGTCTGTTACACCTAGGTTAATTTATGGACTTTCTATTCTGTTAGTGTGTTTTACATTGTTTCTGTCACATTGTCTTAAATAATGTAACTTTGTGATAAATTTTGATACTCAGTAGAACAGGGCATTCTACTGTGTTTTTTTTTTTTAATTTCATTATATTTTATTGTGGTAAGAACATTGAACATGATGTCTATTCTTTAACAAATATCTAAGTGTAAAATACAATATAATTAATTACAGGCACACACTGTACAGCAGATCTCTAGAACTTATTCATCTTATATAACTGTAACCATATACTCCTTGAACAGCAACTCCCCATTTTCCCCTACCCCCACCCTTTGGCAGCCAACGTTCTGCTCTCTGCTTCTGGGAGTGTGGCTATTTTAGAGATCTCATATAAGTGGAATCATGCAGTATTTGTCTGTGCCTGGCTTATTTCACTCAGCATCATGTTCCTCCATGTTCAACCATGTTGTCACATATGGCAGGATTTCCTTCTTTTTTAAGGCTGAATAGTACTGCGTTGTATGTATAGACCACGAGCGCTTCGGGATTAGCCTGTCAGGCTCCACAGAGAAACCCGTTGAGATTTCGACTGCTGAGATTTCGACTGTTACTGCATTTAATCCTTGGGCTAGTTTGGAGAGAATGTTACAGAACTGGGCTTTCTGATACATTACTATAGTATATCTGTGTAGCACTTCTCAGTTTACCCCTATTCATAATTTTCTATGTAGAGACCTCAGGTATCATTTGTACATTTATTCCTAGATATTTTATATCTTATGCTCTAATAAAAGCTAATTTAAATTTTTTTTCAATTTTTATTTTAAGTTGGCTCCACACCCAGCACGGGGCTTGAACTCACGACCCTGAGACCTGGAGTCGTACACTCTATCAACTAAGCCAGCCAGACACCCCTAAATGCCGTTTTTGAATAAATTTTATTTTCAGGTTTGTTGCTGATATATAGCAATGTATGGACTTAAAAGTTTTACCTTTGTATGCAGTTGTAATTCATCTGAGGACTTGTTTAGATTTCTTTTGTACCTAATTACATAACCTACACCTAAGTACAGTTTTATCTCCTTCCTTTCCAAATCATTATACATTTTATTTTATTGCATTGCATTGCATTTAGTAAGGCCAGGACTTTCACTAGCTGGAATTGCCACTGCAGTATTGATTAGAAGTAGTAATAGTTGGCACCATTTGTCACATCCCCAATTTCAAAGGGGAAACATTCAAAAAATTTTCTTTTAAGTATGATGTTACACATTGCTAGATTTGGTCTGCCAGTCATTTAATTTAGGGTTTTAAATCGAAGCTCATGAATAAGAAAATTCTGTAATTTTTTTTTTAATAATGTCATCAGGCTTTGGCTAGATTCTTAAAGTAAACAGGAGAGTGTTTCCTCTTTCCCTACTATCTGGAAGAGTGTTCGTAAGACTAGCAGTATTCATTAGAATTCACCAGTGAAGAGGTGCCTGAGTGGCTCAGTGGGTTAAAATTCACCAGTGAAGCCCTCTAGCTGAAGTTCTTTGGTTTTATATTTTGTTTGTTTTGGAAAGATTTTTAATTATGAATTAAATCTCTTCAGTAACCCTGTTCAGATATTCTCTTTCTTCTTGTGTGCATCTTTGCTAGTTGCAGTTTTCTAGGAATCTGTGCATCAGAATTTCAAATGTGTTGGAAGAAAGTTGTTTTTACTATCCTTTTATGTTTTTGTGGTCTATAGCATATGTAGTGATGTCTCCTTTTTCATTCCTGATATTTGTTACTCATACCTTCTCTTCTCTTCTTAAATTGGACTCTCTAACATTTATCTATTTTTATTACTCTCTTCAGATAGTTTGTTTTCATTATCATTTAGTTACCATGAGTATTTCCAAATATATAGGGATTGTTTTCTTTACTAGAAGCTAGTTTTGATTTCTAACTGATTAGAAGACCTATTCTGAATGATTTCTGCCATTTGAAAATCTTTGCTATTTGCTTTATTTTTGTGAATAGTTTTATGAAAATACCACTATGTGCTTGAGAAGATGTGTATTTCATAGTTGTGGGGTATGGTGCTCTACATATTACCATTAGGTCAGTTTTGCTTATTGTGATATTCGAATCTTCTACATATGTACTGTATTTATTTGTCTGGTCTGTTACAGAAAGAAAGTATGCTAAAGTCATTCCCCCATTAGTCAACTAATGGTTGTAGATTTGCCTGTTTCTCTTTCTGGTTCTGGCAATTTCTGCTTTCCATATTTGGAGCCCATGTTACTATATACATGCAAATCGGAGGTATTTTATCTTCCTGGTAAATTGAAAGTTCAAACTGAGTTTACCTCTTCGTCTCTAGTAATGGTTATTGTCTTAAAACTAAACTTGACTTAAAGCTAAACTTAAAGTAAACTTAAAGCTAAACTTAAAACGTATTATTGTAGCTACAATTTTCTTGTGGTTATTATTTGCATGATAAATAATATCCCATCCTTTTCAACTTTCTGTTTCTCGGTGTTCTACATACTGACTTATAAATAGCAGATAGTTTTGTCTTGTTTATTTAATCAGAGTTTACCAATCTTCATCTTTAAAAACACAGTGAAGACATTTACACTTATTGTAATTGAGTCTGAGTCCGTGTCAGTCTTTAAAGGTTATTAAGTCTTTAAACAACAATTTTCCACATTCCCAAAATAGTTCATTAACACCTATGAGTTTAAGAAATTTATCCTCTCTGATTTGTGTACAAATGTGTAGGGATTTATGAAATCTTCTCATAGCCTATTATTTCTTTGACTGCTGTATAATGAAAAGAGAATCCAGGAACTAAAATACACTAAGAACAACATATCTAATTTAGCGCTTTGGGAATTTTGCCTGCAGCTCTTGTCTTTATTGTGATTTACCTAATTCCAATAACACAGCATTAACAATGTATCTCTTAATATATCACTTGTACAAAATACTATAAAGACTTCGTTCTTGATTGCAGGGCTGTGATTCCCAAATGAGCATGTCAGAAATGTCCTGTAGTGAAAGTACATCCTCATGTCAGTCTCTTGAACATGGCTCCGTTCCAGAAATTCTCATTGGCCTGCTTTATAATGCCACCACTGGAAGACTATCAGCTGAAGTGATAAAAGGCAGCCACTTCAAAAATTTGGCAGCAAACAGACCACCCAGTGAGTGAAAAAAAAAATTTTTTAATTCTCATGTTTTCTGCACTTATGGGACTCTCAGTGTTAGGGGCCTCAATCCTGTCATTTAGTCTGAACCGATCAAAATGAAATGGTATAATCATCAGCTAATCTGTTTCATGTTTTCTATTTCCAGTCATTTGGGAAGTAGAAAAATTTGAAATTCAAAGTATTAATTGTAAGGTGACAAGACTTTTAATTTTTCATAGTATCTGCTGAATAAATTATCCCTATCATAGCCATTATCTTCCAATGGTAGAAAAAGTTACAGGATTTTTTTAAAGTTAGCCCTATTCCACATATTCCAGGAATATGAAGAGCTATTGGTATCAACAGAAGAATGATGTGGTGTTTTCAGTCTGCATGCAGTACTATGAACTAATGCAGTAATTCTGTAGTTTTTCTCTTTTCTCCATTAAGAATTTAAGAAGAAACTGTTTCTTCACATTTTTTCTCCTTTAATATTATAAATTAGTACTGCCAGCAGAGTCTTTTCTTAAATGGCTTGGCTTTGCCCTTACCAGGACAAACAAAACAAGGAATAGTTCGATATTTCCCCTAGGTGCGAGGAGAGGAAAGCAAGATGGCATACCTGTGCCCTGGTCTATATGCCTGTCACTCCTCCCTCCTTATCCCTCTTCCTGCTCCTGAGGATGGAGGCAATTATGGGAGTGCAGAGAGATTTCCATCAGTAGATCTCCAAAACCGTTTGTCAATATCTGTAGAAATAAGTTGGGAACATAACAGCTTCTTTATACTTCTCTGAAATTAAGGCTGTTAGTGCCTAAGCTCAAAATTTGAAAGGAAATCTTGAATAGTAATGGCCGCCTTAAGTTTGCTCAAAGATTTCTCACAGAATCTTTTACTCTGAGTCTCAAATAATTATTGGAGGGGAAACTTTTCCCTCCCTTCAATGAAATTAATTCATTTACCTCCAGATGTCCTCCACATTGTCTTTTTAATTCAAGTGAAAAGTCACAAAAATATATTTGGTTTTCCCTGAATAATAATGGAAACCTTGCTTCTTACAGGTATTATGAAATGTATCTATTCCTGAATTAAAAATCAGAAGGCCAAAATTATGTGTATTTTTCTACCCTTGGATGAGTAACCTAACTCCCCTGAGTCTGTTTCCTCGTATATAAAGTTGAGGTTGTATCTGTCACAGGGTAACTGTGAGACTCCAATCAGGCAAAGGTGCATAAAAGAAAGATGGAATTATTATTGTCCCCTTTCTCCTTTCAGAAGGAAGAATTCAGAGGGAGGAAAGAAGCAATTACTAGAATAAACAGCTTTGGAAGTGGGACCTTGGTTCTCTTTATTGATACATACTTAGAATGCAAACTCAGATGGCCTGGGAAGTTACTTAAATGAACAGCCTTGGCAGGTGAAAGATAAAGAGCACGAGGCAGTGACAAATGCAGGCGCACATACCCTGCCTCAAGACACTCAGATTCGAAACTTCTGAACACTGTAACGGATAAACACAATATCATGTGGGGTCACATCCTGCCAGCAGCTCTCAGCTTGCCATTCCTGCTCTAGCTAACAGTTTAATTTTTGAACAAATATTTAACTTGAGATGCTAAAAGCTAGCAGAATGGAATGATATGCTTTGCCTTTCTGTCCTTGCTCGTAACCACTCTGACAGAAACAGAGAAACCAGAACTAAAATGAAGAGAGGGGGTGGAGGCAGGGTGGATAGTAAACGGGTTGAGAGATTAACATTCGCAGTTTAGAGTAGGTGTTTTCAGGTTAAAGAGCAAGTTGGAGAAATTACCATTATTTTAGAATCAGATCTTCAGTATCAGGGTGGTTAATGGTGTTCGCTGGGAGGCAGCTAGTAGGTAAATATAAGTTAACATTAAAATTAATTGTATGAAGTGGAGTATTTATAAAGTAAAATAGAATACAGTTTTATCTGTCTTATACTGTATATGTTATATAAGATTGTGACCCTTCATATATGCCTAATTTCTAGGCTTTGAACTGTGTTATCAACGGAAACATGTGTTTCCCAACGTTGTGTTATCCCAAGAAACCATGGGAACAATCAAGAGCAAAAATTTTGATAGTCCTATTTTATTTTGTTTAACTTAATTTTTTATATTACATTGAAAGCAATAGAAGCATTTGAAATATTTAATATTGCATGGATAGACTTCAAAACTTAGCATAATAGTAGTTCTATAATGACTTTTAGTCAGTCTTTTATAGAGTCTAATAATTTGCATGATTCTATGTTCAATGTGCTTTAGACCAAGAGGCTATCATTATAAAGATGTTCCCCCTTTAAAACAGTATAATTTTTGTTTAAGATTACACAATGACCTTAAAAATTCGCATTCCATGAAATTTACCCAACAACTCCTTTGTTCAACCCCTCTACCTGAATTAAAATGCTAAAGTTTTGTGTTCTTCCAACTCCAGTGAACAGTTTTTCCTCTTTAATTCTAACCTTTGACCCTCTTTCACCCAACAATTGATATCTGGTCATTATTTCTTTTACTGCTTTCCACCCCCTGTTGTCAGATGGACTGTTCTGTTGTCTAAAACACTTGATAGGTGGACAGGTTTATATAATCCGAGGTGAGTTCCTGTAGAGGCTAATTGGATGTTGTCTTTTCATGCAAAAACAAAATACCCTAAACTTGCCAGCAGTGAAGCTGTCCACCATGTTGGTTTCCAAAAAAAATGCACATTTATTATCTGTGGTACTTGAAATAAAACTAACTTAGAATTTATCTCTGATTATGGATGATGGTATTCAGAGTATGTAAAAATAAGCAAAACTTTTTAAATTAAAGGTTTTATTTTTCATGTACTGTATTTTGATTCATACAATAGATATTTCATAAGAAATATTGCAATTTTCATTAAAATCAATTGAAATTTTGATATGAAGTACACATGATGGATCACCATGCTGAAGATCATTTGCATGAGTACAAAGAAACTGAAAACACAGTTGTTTGAAGAGAGGGTTTATCTCCAAAATAATCAGGCGATGAACTGTAATATTTCACTTTGTACACTAAACATCACATCAATTTTTTTTGTAATTCATGAAAACAGTTAAGAATTCCATACTTTAAATTTCACATTAAATTCTGCCAAAAAAGAATCCTGTAGTATTTATTTTAATGATCCAAAAAGCACATTAAATGTATTCTTGCATGAAACCAGGAGAAAGTTTTACTTGATTTGCTAAACTTTGAGCCCTTAATGCATTTGGCTTCATTTTGGCCCTTTCAGATGTTTTTAAAATATATTTAAAAACCACATCCATGCAGAGATTTTTTTGACATTTCATCCTAAGCTGTTTTGATGTCATCTTTGCATTCTTGTCTTCTTTTCCTCTTTACCATTTGCCTTCATTTCTATTTGTTTGTTTATTCTTTTTCTCTGAAAACACAGTGGAATGCTTTACAGTGTTGTGGCTAATTGAGCTTGCTAAGTGTTTTTTAATGCTATGATGTCCTGCTTAGTGAAGCTAAATGGGGATGGGGTTGGGCAGGGGTGGTAGTGGGAGGTCAGGGATTGGGGGTGGGAGGGTGTGGAGGAAGGATTATGAGGTATACCTTTAAATTCTAACCATGACGTAGAAATAGTGAGGCTGAGATATTGTGACCCACAAAAGATTTGCATTCTCTGTCCTTGTCACATTTTAGAAGCATCTACATCAAAATGGAATTCATTGAATTTCCATTAAACATGGTATACACCATATCCTTATAAAGTATAAAGACTCAGTGTTCTCAGCAGATGTCATAATAAAGGTGTTTTGAGTTGGTTTCAAATGATATCTGTGGTATGTTGTTCTTTTTTTCCTGTAGATACGTATGTTAAATTAACTCTCCTGAATTCCATGGGCCAAGAGATGTCCAAATGCAAGACTTCCATCCGCAGAGGGCAGCCTAATCCAGTATACAAGGAAACGTTTGTTTTTCAAGTGGCCCTATTTCAGCTTTCTGATGTGACACTCATACTGTCTGTGTACAACAAACGCAGCATGAAAAGGAAAGAGATGATAGGCTGGATTTCTTTAGGTCTCAACAGCTCTGGAGAAGAGGAGCTCAATCACTGGACTGAAATGAAAGAGTCGAAAGGACAGCAAGTGTGTAGATGGCATGCCTTACTGGAGTCATGATGTATAGGATAACTGAGCAATTACAATCCGAGGCAGCATTAGCTCTGATTGCAGCATTGCTATTTTTACCTAGTCACCATTACAAGAGCTGTTCTCTGAAGCGTCATCCTCACCATTCTACCCGAATGCTTTAAGGTCTGTGGAAAGAGCATCGAACACTGACATCATTGAAGAAACGATGTGTCTCTGGTAGAGCTTCTTGGGGAAATGAGACACTTGCATCATCATTGTTAATAGTCCTCCAGAGCTTTAAGAACATGCTTTTGGTTTGAAGTTAAGTTTACTTAGCAAAAGAGTCAGTAATTTCGTGAAGGGAAAAAAAAAAAACTGATTTTTTTTTTCTTTAAATCAGAATTTTTAGTCGCAGCACTTTTAGGATCACCCTAAATGTTAACCAGGAAACACATATTTTGACTGGCTCATCCCCGGTGATGGAAATGTTTCTTAATCTGAAAAAGTACATGTCCAGCTCAGTCATGAGGCACATCTAATGGTGAAGGGTTTCAATTACATAGAAAATTGTTTTATTTCAATATTTTCCCTTTGTGCACTTAGTTTCATTGTGCCTCAGTTCTTCTCAATGGCACTCAATCTCAAGTGCAAGCAAGTGTTCATTTTCATAAAGGAATTTTTTAAGTATTTATTTTAAATACTCATTTCTTCATTTGCCTCTGCTTTCGCCTGATCCAAAGAGACCCAGTCACTGGACTGGTCCCTTGCAAGTCTTTTAGACAGGTTGTACTGTAGAACCACGTAACTTTCTGTTGAAAGCACTTCCTGTATTCTTGTATTCCAATGTAGGAAGCTAATAGAGCAGGACCTTACTTTAAAATTTCTTTCAACAATTGACTCTTTAAAATTGTAGTAATGTGAAAATACATTTTTTACCAACTAAAAAAAATATAATAGATAAGCTGTTGAAAATTGAGAACAGCTCAAGTTAAAGAAAATGTTAATTATCTGCTCTGAGAATGGAGTGACCAACACTGCATACATAAAGCAGGTAGCATTCTAATAAGAAACTGTTCTCTCTAAATCTTCTTCAGTCTTACTTCAATTTGTACTTGTGATCTAAAGACTCTCCAGTTCTCAGTTTGAATCAAAACATCACGTTAAAAACAGTTCTGAGATTCCTTATGAAATTTCTAGTGACCTGTGACTAGATCTTATGAAATTTACAGATCCGTTCTTCAACGTGACGTCATCCTGTGCCTTTCATGTAAGTTACATTTGCTCATACAGCTTGAAAGTTGTATTTGCAAAATTAGGCCTTCGATTTTTATAAATGTAAAGATTCCTCAGAACAGTGTCGCAAGATCTTTATTTCCTCTGAAGTATGTAAAAGTTGTATAATGTGCTAATTTTTTTAAATGGCAAGGCATTTTCATTTGTTGTTTTTATATTTAGGAACTCTTATTAATCAGGAATATTATAAGCTGTTTTCTTTTTAATTTTGCTTCTTACCCAGTATATAATTTTATGCATATACTTTATTAAATAGAATGTTTTGTGTATATGAAAAATACTTTCTTTCTTCTCTTTCTAATTTCTAATTAAACTAGACAAAAACATACTATTTACCAGTTACTAAAAAGCAGCATACCATTATTCCTAGTCCCAACTAAGCACTATATATTATTGTAAGCAAGGACTTGTTATTACCACGAATACAAAACCATGCATAGACATTATTACTTCAGCTTGGCTCTACTGAAAGGCCTTAAAAGAAATCCAAAAAGACCGTGAATTAATAATTTTTAGTTTAAAAAATGGCAGCTCTATGCACTCATACACACGAATTATAAGAACCTACAGATGCTATATGGGATGATATGAGGTTTAAGAACATATGTTACAGAGTTACATGAAAGAGAAAAACCCATTCTTTTGTTGTTACACTAATGAGCTTTTTCCAAGGGTTTTTTTATAAATTAGTTAAGTTATAAAGCTAGAATGTGCATCAAATAGTGAAATATCTCCTATACATTATTTTCAGCAACGGTATGGAAAGAGATTTGAAGGTGGGTTGTAGACCTTAGTGAGAAATTGGATTTAAGCATTTGAGGCAACAAGGGTCTTTACTGGTTTTGAAACAACTGACTGCATTGCTAAGAACTGGGATCTTCCTAATGGAAAGAGTTAGTCTTATTCATAGCTGTAACAAAGCCCAATCAATAGTCACATCATGAGACCAATGTAGTGCTTTCTCCTTCAGTGATGAAAAGACCTAACTCGTTGTTATTTGCTAAATCTGGCTTTCTTCAGACTCTGCCCAGAACTGTGTGTGCTTTGGTATATCATTATGAGGTTATCTGGTATAGATATCAAATCCAATATGGCTTAAAAATTAATCAACAGATTTAAAGGTTTTCAAGAAGGACGCTACCTCCACCCCAGCTGCCAAGTCCTCAAAGATTATGAATTTACGTGTACGTGTATCTGTATACACACACCTGCCTACACACACACACACACACACACACACACACACACACACTTAAAGGTGAAGGTGCCCTGGCTTTTTCAGATAACTAATTAGAGAACCATTTATCAAGTTTATGGATTATTTTTCTCCTGTATATATTTACTAAAAATTATATTTGGTTTTGGGTGCTATTTGCTACCATTCTCCTCCACACACAGCAAAATATGTATCTTTTTATCTTGTGGATTGACACAACTTAGAGCAATTACTCCCCAAAATTTGTCTATTCTTTTAGAAAAAGATTAAATAGGTCTCGAGAGACCCACTTCACTCTACTGAATCTAATGTACAAGACAGTACTACTGCTCTTTTGTGTGCTTAAATTTGCATGAAAGCATAAAGGCAAAATCCTATATCTCAGCAATTTGCAGCAAATAGGGGCCCACCAGTGGGCAGCAGGTGCTGTCTCAGAAACTCGAGAAAGACAACCCACTTTCTTATTCTTCTCTTAAAGTCCCCTAAGTTTTATAATAAAATAAGATAGTCCGAATATGGCAATTGACTGGCATTCATGGGAGCTCCTAAGCCTGGAATTATAGGCTTTATCTGTCTCCCAAATGAGCTGCAAAATGTAGTTGTTTATTACTGCCCAGGAAACAAAGTGTATTCAAATCAGAAAAGAATTTGTTTAGTACAATATCATCTTACCATTCAGAAGCTTTCTTCTATACTCTCATGTCTTCTGTCCACATTTTGTGTGAAATCCATTTGTCTTCTTACTATGCATTCTGTGAATTCTCTGTAATGTATTTAGTGACAAAAATAATCAATCAAACTACAATTTAAAAAAGGAAAAACCAGTAAGAAAATATTGAAGCTACCTTGATTAGTATACACATGTTTAAGTGTAGGGCCTGGTAGGGTGGTTTCATCCAGCCTCGTGCAAATCAATGCCCACGGCTACATGTTAAATCATTTTCTTGATATACCATCATTATTTTCATTTACTTAGCAAGTGAATCAGAAGCATAATCAATGATTGCAAGGTAAGACAGCATCTGAAGGATAAGAGGTCATAGAATTGAGGGTGTTAAGATGAATATGGAGACCAAATGAAATCACAGCTTTTCAAGTGAGCTGAGGCTATTTGAAGTTTCAGATGAAGTAAGAACAGTAATCACCAACAAATTTTTTTCCTGATATAAAAAGAAATAACACAAATCCACTGGCCTAAAATTGCCATTTGCCTACATGGACTAGATGGCCGATTCATAGAGATTTTTCTCATCGATGGTCATTACATTATTTCACACTGATTGTTACCATCCAGAAGTTTTTATTTCTTGTCCTTCTCCATTCATCACCCCCCAGTTCACCATATACTCCAGCCTACACTGGAGGTAGCCATCATTATCCCCACCGGCCAAACTCAATATTGAGCAGAAAGTTAAATACACAATGAAACGGTTTTATCTTTTTTTTTTTTTTACGATTTTATTTATTGACAGAGATTACAAGTAGGCAGAGAGGCAAGCAGAGAGAGAGGAGGAAGCAGGCTCCCTGCCGAGCAGAGAGCCCGATGTGGGACTCGATCCCAGGACCCTGAGATCATGACCTGAGCTGAAGGCAGAGGCTTAACCCACTGAGCCACCCAGGCACCCCACAATGAAACGGTTTTAAAATTAACTCCTAAAGCATCATCTGTGCCCACAAAAAATGTATAATAGTAATGATGGTAACTGCTATAATTTATTAAGGTCTACCATAATAATTTATTATTTTGATTCTCACAATAACTCTATGAAGCAAATAATCTTTACAAATTTTATAGATGAAGAAACTGCAGCATAGGGGTTAAGCAGACTTGTCCAAGGTCATCCAATAAGTAAATAGTAGAACTAAGATTAGAACCCAGGTATAAATTACTCTAATACCTATACTACACACACTGCAATTGTACCCGTCTGTACCAGTTGCAAGAAAAACAGGACAACATTGTTATTTATCAGTAATTCCACCCACCTTAATGGGATGGCAGAACTAGAAAAAGAGAAAGAAAAATCAGAGCTTGGGAAAGAGAAGCAAGAAAAGAAGAAAATAAGATCAGAGATCTCCCACCCTCCCTGCCCCAGGATACAAGTGGTACTTCTGTGTAATACTCTGTAGATGACTTTTGATTTCCAGAGACTTGGAGACTAATTTACTCTACAAATTTAGCCTATACTTATATTCTGAAAATATGCCAAACAATTTGTTCTGCTCCCTGTCTACTACTTTTGGGAATCCAAGGTATTTTAATTGTATCTAATCACCTCTCTATGAAGGACATATCTTGTATCCTTTAACAGGTATCTTACCCCTTTCAGTGGTGAGAGAAATGACCCTGTCTTCCTCTGTGCTCTCCTTGTAATTTATGTTTCTTACATACCTTTTATTAAGGTTTAACTGGATTACATGTATTTCTTTCTTCCTTAATAGCAGTAAATGCCTTGTCTTGCTCTCTTTTTGTAACCCTTGCTCATAGTAGGCATATAATAAGTACAGAATCAAACTAAATTTCTTATAGAAGAAGTCAATAATACTGTTATATAGGTCTTAATTTTATGAATCTTATGTAAGGCATGGATTTATTTATTCCTTTATTTTATATATTTATAAGGGTACCTACTGTGTGCCATGTATTGTTCCAAGTGCTACAGACGTGGATGTAGTGTATGAGAGAGACAAAGTGTGTCTGCTCTCGTGGAGCTTGCATTCTAGGGTGGGAAGACAGCCAAAGAAAGATAGGCATTTAGTAGAGTACAGCTTGGGATCTGAACAATCTTCCTGGAGAAGGTTACCCTTGAGTTGGATCTTAAAGAACAGACACAAGGAATATATTTTCAAAATTTGAAGCAAATGTAGTATGTCCCAAATTATGGTGTTTAAGAATTATTTCAAGAACTTAATTTGTATTCCAAAGCCCTGCCTCCAGAGATGTTTGTTTCATTTGGTCTGGAGTGGAGTCCACAAATCTACATTTTATTAAGCTTTCCAGGAGATTCTGTGTGAGATACCCTGGTATAGCATATTGAGCTCAATACTGATAGCATTGTTTCAGTGTCCATAGATTAAATTTATAAGAGTGATAAATAAGAGTGGGATTATGACTGGCATTAGTGCTATTGATCTTTTATTTGTGCGTTCTTAAAAAGGAAAATGTTTAACAAAAACATTAAAAGTGATATTTAATTATGAGTTCCTGTACATTCTCATCCAACATAACGTTTTCAGTGTTCCCTGGTATAATAAATTCTGAAATGTTGTTCTTATGATTCCTGCAAATTGCTTTGGTTTATGGCTCACATAGCCCCTCTAAGCTGTCCTGACAGTCATAAATAGGAGGCAGAGAGAGAGTCTGAGGAGCTATTCGCCGAGTGTCTGTCCGTCTGTATTCTCAATGGAGTTGGGCTGCCCTGTAGGTAAGTTTATAGTGACCGCTGCAGATGGTGGCATTTTCCATTCCTGCTGTAGTGAGTTTGTTGCCTTTAGGCATGGTGGTCTGTGGCTTCCCTGTCTTCACACTCATCACATGAACTTCATTCTTGGCTTCCTCACTAGCCACACGTTCCTATCCCCTCTTCTCTAATCTCTTATTTCCTTGCTTCTTTCTGCTCTAAGGATCTTTTATTTCAAAGAGCAAATTAATACAGCAGGCTCAGGCCTTCCTCCTTCTCTAAAAATAAATACTCTGTGTGCAGTTCATCGGGGTTTCTGTCTTCCCTCATTTAAAACGTAGACATACCTCCTGTCGTGGAATACTTCTCATGGATAGATTTTACATTTGGAAACATCTTTCTCCCCCGACAAAAATCTGTGATTAACCCACTGAAAATGGCGGTTATTTGAATACTGGGAGTGATCTGGGGTGGAACTGGCTGTTTTGGAACAACTGCTGCTGTATCGTTGTGTTTGGTCTGGTTATAACCCAAGACCTGGTTGATGCAAGTTTAACGTGAAAGTGTGTGATGGACTGGAATTATGAGCCCCATATCAAAAAGGAGTCTTGCTTGCTCTTTTTTGTCCCTATGTAGACAGATACGTTTCTCTTTACAATCCTTCCTTCTCTCTTCCTCCCGGCCCTTTTGCCCATTTGCATCGATGCACACTCACACCAAATACTGGAGTTCATCAAAGCCAAATAATATCTATTGAAAAGTGAGACCCTGACTTTTTTTTTCCCCCTTCATCACACGGACCAGACAGTGGGGGACCAGTCGGTTTTCCCCACCACTAGAGCGAGCAAAGCATGGTGCTCATTACTCATGGGAGGTCGGCGGTCGCTCTGGTGATCATCGTAGTGCTTCCCTCCGCTACTGGGAATGTTGTGTGGGTCGGGAGCAAAGAAGGAAATGAGTATGAATCTAACGAAAGTTTGGCATAATTTTATTATAGAATCTCAACCCTTAGCACATAAAAATTCCTAAATAACTGAAAAAAAAGTCACCGCTGTGGCAGTCGTTTTGCAAGATACTTGATATTATTTCCATGTCAGTTTGTCAGTCTGTATCTTCCATTGTCCTATTAGTTTACCTTCCTTCTTCACCTTTTTCTTTATTATTCTAATTAGTATTTGATGTTTGAGCTTGTCTCTTAAATATTCAAGACTGCTTTAAAAAGAACACCCTTACTACCTTTCTGTTTATTCCTTTAACATGTGATCTCCCACCTGACACATTGTTTTTAAAAATGAATACCCAATAGATGAACTATAATACTCCATTATACACTGAAAAAATAATTTTCTGAAGTTTGTTTCTATATTCAGATATTGCTAGAATGCTTGTTTCCATAAATCTAAGGAGATAATATTTTTTCCTTGAAATTTTTATTTAAATTCTAGCTAGTTAACATCCAGTGCAGTTAATATTAAATGCAACTATTTTGCTTAATGAGAAAGTAGGAATTTCCCCATATCTCTGATACTGATTGTCTTGCCTCACATCTGGCTGAAGGGGGATGGGTGTGAGCCTCTTACCAGCCCTTCATCTGTCAGTTTCTGGGTGTGCTCACCTCCTCTGCACGTATTGTTTCCAGTAACAACTGAAGCTTTTCTACCCTGGTGGTAGGTCCTCCACTGTGATCCTTTTCCTAACCTTCACTAAGGCGGATGGGAGTACTACATAGGAAGAAAGAACCCCGAAAGCCTAACGGAACAGTATCTTAGAGCCCTGGCATGGGACCGAAACCCAAATACCTACAGGTGATTCTAGTCATAATGGAGTAGAAACCAACTTTCCAGAAGTGAGATTTTAGGACGTTATGTCCTATCCTAAATTCCCTCCTTTTGGGTATCTTCTCCCTCTCACTTATACATTCTTTCTTTCTTTTTTTTTTTTTTAATTTTGTGAGGAAGTCTTAAAAAGCAATGGTTTTTAAAATGTCCAATGTTGACCTAACTGGGCAGGATTTCAGAAAAGGGAAACTGATGTAAAGACCATAGAGTCATAGGACGGCTTGTGTTGGGAGGGAGGGGGCAGATGGCATTTGTTTTTCTTAGGGGTGGTGCTTCTGGACAAATACTGAGAACATTTACAACATTCTGTGATTATGTCACATTTGTTTTGTGAGGGTAGTTTTGCCTATAAACCAGCTCGCTTAGCACTTAAGTATATTTAAACAATTATTTGAAACACAACTAGAATATAATGGTGAAACATCTAACAGTATTTTGCAATTATAAATATTACTTTAAATTTACTTGAGAAAGTTTCCAGTGGTAGCTTGCATTACAAAATTAATTTATAATGTTTCTGCATAATTTTAATTAGATGATTTCTGTTTTTGTGGTGAAAATATAGTGGCAACAATTTTGAGGAATCTTTAAAACTGTAGTAGAGAGGACAGCCAGTCTTTGGCTGGGTTTTTATTAGAATTTTGAAATAAAGTGTTATCAATGTTCCTTTTCAGTTCAGTTAGCCTTGAGGAAGAACCAATTATTGTATGAGCTTTAAGGTTCTTGATAAATGTTAAGATCTATTCTTTTTCTAAAACTCATGATGCTCACCACTGCTCAATATTCTTGCATTGTGTTTTGTTTCTCAAAATAATGTAATTTTTATGGAAAACTCATTTAGTGGAATCTTATGTTGAATATCCCCTTACTTTGCTTTTTTCCTTTCTTCTTCCTATTTTCTTCTTTCTTTTCTTTCTTTTTTTTTTCTTTTTTTTTTGGAGGCAAAGAGACTTCCTTAATAGTATAGTTTCTACAGAGCTTTCTTACTTATTTTTCTAATAATGGATATAACAGTGTGATGATGTTTAAATGCTCTGTGAGCAAAACTCTGTTAAACAACCTGAAGAAAATGCACTGCTGATTAACATTTCCCTTGGTCTTCAATTGTCTCCAACATATTTTCTAGTGACTCTACACCATTAATGGATCTTATTAATATATATAAATGTCTTTATGTTTATCAACAGTGTTGTACTATCGTCACATATTCATTGGCGTTTGGGGTCAAAAATATAAACAGAAGCGTGTGTGAAATGACCCATTTTATAGAATGAGCATATATCTAATCATTTTCATGTAATTGAAAATGTGCTATCTGTGGCATTTTATTCTCCTATCTACTTTTCTACTATCTATACACCGATTGTCTCGGTGCAGTTTTCCTTTTGTATAATTGTATTACGTAAAAAATCGCTGACCTATCTGTAAACAATATAAGAACTGTTAAAATTATTAATCCAAGGAGATTTTAATGGCAGTTTGATTTTCCAGAGAATAAATTTTTGTGTGGGTTAAAAGTTTTCTTTACCTTTTTGTCAAAAATCTCCTCACCCTTCAGCATTCACTTGGAATGGGTAAGCCTCCATCTTCTCAGATGAGGATACACAAAAATCAGCCCAAATTCTTATCCTTAACAAGTGTAGATACGTTCATTGCCCAAAATAATGTCGATTGCATAAGCAAACATCAGATTGAGACATGTAAATGTTATTAAGAGGTCAGGTTTAAAAGGATTGCGTTTCAGCATGCTGTAAAATATTGCTATCACAATGTTTGGGTCATTTTATTTTCTTTAATTCTAAGTCAAATGTGACCTCCAAAGAAAACAGACTACAGCAAATTTAAACATTTTAAAATCTTCGCCTTTAAAGTTCACAAATAAGTCAAGAAGGAAACTAGCTTCACGGTGATCTCAGCATCTCGAGCTGGAACAAGCCTACGTGTACATAGTTACCTAGCTTACTGGGAACATGTCCTAATTCATATCGGTATCATTCTACTTAACAAAATCATTCTGCATTTGGCAATAGCAGTTTGTTGATTTCCAATCCTTCTTTATTAGGCATTTATAATATTATTTCCCAAAGACCTTGAGTTTAGATATATTTTTCATATTTTATTTCCCTGCCCATTTTATGTCCGACAACAAAAATTTTTAAAAACAGACTTTACAAGTACTCTTTGCCATATTGAAAAGAATTTCAACTTTTGGTGCTCTAAAATTGACAGAAATTAAAGTTGCTAGTATACTATCTAATTTCTGATTGTCTTTGAATCTTCAGGTCCAGAAGTTAACCAGAAGCCTTCTTTAATGAACTTTTTTAAAGAGTAAAACACCAATGCTTGATTTCTTTGGTTTAATTCTTTTAATTTTAATTAAATTTCAGTAGGGCTACCTCTACTGAAACACAAAACGTGAAACAATTTTGCGTAAAATAAATGGGTTCATAATTTAATCTCCAACTAAGTTTAAAGAAATTGTATCCCTTCCCAGTATTTGCTGCTGAATTCATCCCTCCCCCCAACCCCCCCAAAAAGGTTAAGTTTCCACTATTAAGACATTTAAGGTCAAAGAAGCAAAAATAATAGACTCGCTTATGCACTTACTCCAAAAAAAAGTGATTGTCTGTCACAGAATTGCAATTGATATAAAGTGAAATTCCAACAGAAAATACACACATCTGCATTCTAACTAGAAAATCATTAACTTATGTTTTTATTGTGGAGGGATTTAGGTAAGTAGTTATTCATCATACCATATTCTATATATATACATAATATATACTCGAATGTTTTCATTGCAAATTGATTGTAATCTTTGATTTCCAGTATGCAAAATATTTAAATCAGGTTTTTTCCCATAGAATTTCAAAATATTCCATGATGTTTCCCATTTGAAAATAAAATAATTCTCGATTTAAAAATTAAAGTTCTCAGTAAATATATGAAAAATTGTTTAATTAGTACTTTTCAATCAATTATAACAATAATACACTAAATGTTTCTATGTAATTAAATGCCAAATAAACGGGGACAAATGATGTAAGAATCTCATACACTTATATTAATTAGAGGGGGAAAATGAAGGCATACACTAAGTTGACATAAGGAAAACATATCTACGGGAAAATTTTTCAAGCCATCCTTTCACTCTGTGATAGAAACTGCCCACTCCTTACCAAAATCCATGTTTTCCTTTCTTGTGTCCTCTATGTTTCTTGGCCTCCCTTAGGAATGCCCATATGACTGAGTTCTAGCCAGTGGAATATGAGCAGACACGACGCACACCAATTTTGAAGAGGCTTTTTAAGAAATAAATGTGCCTTTTCCATGCCTCCTTTCACTTCCCCTGGCTGGATGCAGAGGAGAACGAAAGCCAAGGACATGGCAGAGCCATCGGTTGGAAAGATTCTGGGTCACTGAGTCACTTCACAGGAAAGAGACAACCAGCTGTGTTTGCCTTGCAATGTTAACATAAACGAGAAGAAAAACTTCTATTGTATTTGAGCCATTACCCATTTTAGAGTCCACTTGTTACTACAAACAATCGAAGCCAAAACAAATATTGGGATCTTGCAGGGGGTTCTGTGAGAACGAGTGTTCATGGTACATGACATTGGCTTTAGCAGCCAAGAAGCCTGCAGTGAGGGAATGGCTACAGCAGGCTGACGACCATAACCCATGTCACGCAGGGGCAAAACGTTTGATAAGACAGTTGCCTGTTACACTTGAAAGGCAGTCGGTATGACTGCAAACCCATAGTTCAGGGGAAATGAAAAAGGCAGAGTAATGGTGTCTGCGAGATGTTTCCTGATGAAAAATACTACAAGGATACAAGTAACCTCAGGCTGGAAATAAATGGTTTTCCTGCCGAGATTGAAGGGAATGGAGAGAGCCCAGAGGTTAAGTGCCTGAGGGGCTTGAAAAATCTCCTGCTTCTGAACCCCATATATGAACCCCCTTAATGGGCGTCTTCGGTAAGAAAGGCCCATCAAGACAGCACAGCTGAACAAAGGGACTCACCATATGGCAAATATCAGAATTTATTTAAAGTGTTGCCTCTTGGGGGGCATTTGGGTGGCTCAGTGGGTTAAGCCTCTGCCTTCGGCTCAGGTCATGATCTCTGAGTCTTGGAATGGAGCCCCGCATCGTGCTCTCTGCTCAGCAGGGAGCCTGCTCCCCCCGCCCCGCCCGTCTCTGCCTGCCTCTCTGCCTACTTGTGATCTCTCTCTCTCTGTCAAATAAACAAAATCCTTTTAAAAACAAAGTGTTGCCTGTTGGGATGCCTGGGTGGCGCAGTTGGTTAAGTGGCCAACTCTTGGTTTCCGCTCAGGCCATGATCTTGGGTCATGGGATCAAGCCCTGCATCAAGCTCTGCACTCAGCACAGAGTCTGCTTTAAATTCTGTCTCCCTTTCCCTCCCATTCACCTTCTTTCTCCAAAATAAATAAAATCTTTAAAAATAAAGTGTTGCCTCTTTTTTCTGAGCAACCTCAGGGAAACTTGCATGCTCATGAAGCAAGCTATAACCCCCAGGAAGGAAACAGTTTTCAATGCCTGTTTCAGATGAAGCCGTCCCAGGTAAACCTTCCCAGAGATCAGAGCAGTAGGCCACAGAGAATAATAGATACGGGAGCTTCTCTTCGAGAACAGATCCAGAGTAAATCCACTCTGCTGGGACACCTGGGTGGCTCAGTCAGTTAAGTATCTGACTCTCCATTTTGGCTCAGGTCATGATCTCAGGGTTGTGAGATCAAGGCCCATGCACTGGACATGAAGCCTGCTTGTGATTCTCTCTCTCTCCCTCTGACTCCCCTCTCTCTGTCTTTCTGTTAAGAGGGAAGTAAAGGTTTTCCCCACTGTGAATCCCTGACTGCTGTTATGTTTTTCATTCTTCCCCTTATCTCATGCTTTCCCCTTTTTTATTGTAGTTAGCTACATCCTGCTGTACGTTGTATATTTGGTGGAGGCTGGGAAGTAGGTAACTTGTCTTTACGTTCCAGGTCACTGAACATGATGGAAAGGAGAGAGCATCACCAGAGAAATGGGACTTGGAAAACATTGCAATGATCAGAGGGGGACTTAGGGACAATACAAGCTATTTAACAAAATCTGTTCTCCTCTTCCTGGACACACGCTAGACAACATTTCCCAGCCTTTCCTGCAGATATCTGTAGCTATGTGACCAACTAGAACATAAGTGGAAGAGAGACACTTCACTTTAGGCCAAGTGCCTCCTTCAGGGTCTCTTTCCCCACCCATTAGCTGGTGACAGATGATGACAAGCATCCAAGGGGATGGTGGAACCACAATACAAAGGGACTCACATCCTGGAATCACTGCTTGGACATCACCTTCCCACCAGCCAACAGTTTCTTCTGCAGAAGAAGTGTCACGTGGGCAAGAAACAAACCGTGTACTTGAGCTGTTACAGATTTCAGGTCTATTTTGTGCTTGCAGCACCTACCGTAGCACCAATAGGTAAGTTCATGGTTCCAAGCTGGCATCTGAGACAAACATGGTTACTCTATAGCCAAAAGGACAAAACTGCCACATAGCATGAGGAAGAACAAGGTCTGACACCAGATTTGGGGGAGACCAAAACCAAAGAATGAGGTAGGTCCCAGGAACATGATCTGCCACTACTTCCCGAAGAAGTTATTTTTAGGAGCAGCTCTAAGGTTATTGGAGTAATTCAAAATACTTGTCTCCCCAACTTGACCAAACTAAGAGAAACAAGTTTAACTCTGACCTAAGAGATAAGGTGATGGGTTGAAAGCCAGAGAAGCAACTAAAACCTAGGCATCAAACCTAGAGATAGAAGTGAAGCAGTAAGAACGTTAGCAAAATCCAGAGCGAGGGGAGGAGGAAATCACTCAGCATAATTAAGGCAAGACACCAGGAGGACTGTGAGGAGCAAGGTGACAGCCAGATTGTTTCAAAATAAATAACCTTGAACCCGGTCCAGAGATTTTGGACTTAACTCCCTAAATGAGTGAGTTTAAGAAGGGTTTGTTTACTTATCTTACAACAAATGAAGTGTATTTCTTCCATTCACATTCCAAGGGTCAATTGGGAAGCTATTTCCTTTAAACTCATGTGTTTTAAAAATGTTAAATAACTAGATATGAAGTATAATACCAGCAGCCTTACGTTAGGTGGGTAGAGAATTTTTTTTTTCAAGTGAGATTTGTGAGGGGCACCTGGCTGGTTCAGTTGTGGCTTTTGATCTCAGGGTTATGAGTTCAAACCCCATATTGGATTGTAGATTACTTAAAAAATAAAATCTTAAAAAAATGAGATTTGTGACACTAGAAAGGAAGAATTTCTGCGATGTGATGACTGATTAAGCTGGAGGGAGGTGGGTACAGTTCATGTGAGAGGATGGAATGAAATAGAATGGTTTCGAAGAGCAGGTTGCTGAGGCATGGGGCCACCATAAAGGAGTCCAGGGAAGAAGCTAGGTTGTTATCAAAACTCAAATGACATTTTGCGGAAAACGTCCATGATTTGGAAACAAAATTTTGGAATTTAGGAGAGAGGTAAAGACTAGAATGGGTTTGGGACTTCATGCAAAACACGGGAATGACGGTCACAGGACCTGAGAACTGAAACCACCTCTCACTAGACTGTGTGTGAGTTCTCAGACGGTTCAATGTATTGATCTGTGTCGTGCCCACCTGCATGCACAGTATCTAGCCCATAACAGACAGTAATGAATCTGTTTCCAATGGAGTCTGAGACTTTGGGAAGTTCAGGCAAGGGGGTGTTTTTGGTGTTTTGTTTTTTGGTTTTTTTGGTAGTGATTTATTTTAATTGCATAGAGTCATCCAAAAAAAGTTATGTTTAATGTGCATTATTTACAAAGGCAAGAAAAATAAATATATTTTTAAAATATTTTAATAGCACCTGACATGGTAAGAGTTCTTGTTCAACCATGACATTTGACTTGTGAAACTCCATAGCCTCTGTGACTTCTGGTTAATTGATAAAAACTTTATTTATGACAGATCATTTTTAATAGGAAAACAATATTAACCTACTAAATTTGTTCTATTTTAATATCTTTTTTTTTTAAGTAGGCCCCATGTCCAATGTGAGGCTTGGACTCATAACTCTGAGGTCGAGAATAGCATGCTGTACCAACTAAGCCAGCCAGCCAGGTGCCCCTAAACTTATTAATTTTAATTTTAATTTTTTTAAAGATTTTTAAATTTACTAATTTTAAATAAACTTTATCTTAGAACAAGTTTAGGTTTACAGGAAAAATGAGATAATTCCAGAGTTCCTATCCACCCTGCATCCAGTTTCCTCTGTTACTAACATCTTATATTAGTAGGGCACATTTGTTACAATTAACAAACCAATGTTGATATGTTATTAACTAAATCCATCATTTAATCAGATTTCTTTACTTTTTACTTCATGTCCTTTTTTCTGTTTCAGGATAACACATTACACTTAGTCAGCCTGTCTCCTTAGGCTCCTCTTAACTGACAGGTTCTCACTTCCTTGTTTCTGATGACCTTGACAGCTGTGTGGAGAATTTGGTGGGTGTTTGGTGAGGTATTTTATAGAATGTCCCTCCATTGGAATCTGATGTTTCTCTCTCTCTCTTCTTTTAAAAGATTTTATATATTTATTTGACAGAGAGATCACAAGTAGGCAGAGAAGCAGGCAGGGAGAGAGGGGGAAGCAGGCTCCCCACTGAGCAGAGAGCCTGATGCGGGGCTCGATCCCAGGATCCTGGGATTATGACCTGAGCCAAAGGCAGAGGCCTTAACCCACTGAACCACCCAGGCGCCCCTGATTTTTCTCTCTTGGTGAGACTGAGGTTATGGCTTTTAGTGTGAAAGATTACAGAGAGAACGTGTCACATCAGGGGTCCATGCTACCAACGTCACTGCTGACGTTGACCTTTGATCACCTGGCTGAGGTGGTGGTTGTCAAATTTCTCCTCCATAAAGTTACTTCTTTTTCCTTTTGTATTCTGTACCTTTGGAAAGAAGTCTCTGTGTGCCCACACTTAAGGAGTTAGGCTCTTTCTTTTTTTTGTTTTTAAGATTTTATTTATTGGGAAGCCTGGGTGGCTCAGTGGGTTAAGGCCTCTGCCTTGCGCTCGGGTCATGATCCCAGGGTCCTGGGATCGAACCCCACATCGGGCTCTCTGCTTGGCGGGGAGCCTGCTTCCTCCTCTCTCTCTGCCTGCTTCTCTGCCTACTTGTGATCCCTGTCTGTCAAATAAATAAATAAATCTTTAAAAAAAAGATTTTATTTATTTATTTGTCAGAAAGAGGGAGATAGAGCATAAGCAGGGAGAGTGGCAGAAAGAGAGGGAGAAGCAAGCTCCATCCTTGAGCAAGGAGCCTGATGCAGGATGCGATCCCAGGACTCTGGCAGGTGATTAACTGACAAGCCACCCAGGCATCCCTATGCTCTACTTTCTGCAGGGCATCTGGATCCAGAGTATCTGGATATATTATTTGGAATTCAGCAGAGAAGATTTGTCTTCTCTCTCATTTATTTATTTAATTCTTTATTTAATATTAATAAGGACTATTGATTTAAAAAATCTGATTATCACAGATTTTTTAAAAAATCTGATTATCACAGATTTTTTAAAAAGATTTATTTATTTATTTATGTTAGAGAAAGAACATGAACAGAGGGAGGGGCAAAGGGAGAGGGAGAAGCAGACTCCCCAACTGAACATGGAGCCCAACCCCTGGCAAGATCTCACAACCCTGAGATCCTGACCTAAACCAAAATCAAGATTTGGCTGCTTAAATTTTGACCGCTTAACCGCCACCCAGGTGGCTCACAGATATTTTATGCTTTTGGGTGTATACTACTATATTTATTTCATTGTTCAAATTGTTCCTGCTTTGGCAATTAGGAACACTTTCATTTGACTCCTGTGTCCTTTGGACATACCTCCGTCATTGTGGTGGATTTATTTGCTTTCTTTCCTTTCTTCTAGAAGTTTTATAGTTTTGCATTTTATATTTATGTCTATAATCCATTTTGAGAGGAAAAATGGAAAGATAAGGTCTATGTCAATGTTTATTTTTTGCATGTGGGTGTCCAGTTATTCCACCACCATTTGTTGAAAAGACTATCCTTTCTCCTTTGAATTGCCTTTGCTTCTTTGACAAAGATAAGTTGACTACAGTATATGTGCCTGTATTTTATTTTATTTTATTTTATTTATTTTGAAAGAGAGAGAGAGCAAGCATGTGAGGGGCAGAGGGAGAGGAAGGGAGAGAGAATCTTGCACAGGCTCCGCTCTCTGGGTGGAGCCTGATGCGGGGCTCAATCTCACAACCCTAATACCACAACTTGAGCCAAAATCAAGAGTTGGTGTTTAACTGACTGAGATAACCAGGTGCCCCTTTTTTGTTGCAATTTTGGCTGGGACCAACTGGGAAAGAATTGACATCTTAATAATAACGAGTCTTCAACCCAGGAAACAAAATATCTCTTCATTTATTTAGACCTGTAGATGATTTCTTCATCCGAGTTTTGTAGCTTTCTATATATAGATCCAGGACATACTTTGCTAGGTTTAAACCTAATATTTCGTTCCTCTTAGTGTTATAATAAATGATAAAATATTTTTATTAACATATAATGTATTATTTGCCCCAGAGGTACATGTCTTTGATTCATCAGTCTTACACAATTCATATCACTCACCATAGCACATACCCTCCCCAATGTCCATCACCCAGCCACCCTATCCTTCCCCCTACAACCCCCAGCAACCCTCAGTTTTTTTCCTGAGATTAAGAGTCTCTGGGCGCCTAGGTGGCTCAGTGGGTTAAGCCTCTGCCTTCGTCTCAGGTCATGATCTCAGGGTCCTGGGATCGAGCCCCTCATCGGTCTCTTTGCTCACCAGGGAGCCTGCTTCCCCCTCTCTCTCTCTGCCTGCCTCTCTGCCTACTTGTGATCTCTCTCTCTGTGTCAAATAAATAAATAAAATCTTAAAAAAAAATAGTCTCTTATGATTTGTCTTCCTTTCCACTCCCAACTTGTTTCATTTTTTCAGCTCCCTACCCTACATGACCCCTCCCCTGGCTCTCAAATTCCTCATATCAGACAGATTATGTAATAATTGTCCTTCTCTGATTGACTCATTTTGCTTAAAATGATACCCTCTAGTTCCATCCACATCAATGCAAAAAGCAAGATTTCGGGTTTTTTGATGGCTGCATAGTATTCCACTATATATACCATATCTTCTTTATCCAATCATCTATTCATGGACTGCTGGTTCTATCCATAGTTTGGCTATTGTGGACATTGCTGCTATACATTCAGGTGCATGTGTCCTGTTGGATCATTACATTTGTATTTTTAGCATAAATATCCAGTATTGCAATTGCCAGGTCATAGGGTAGCCCTATTTTCAGCTTTTTTGAGGAACGTCCATACTGTTTTCCAGAGTGGCTGCATCAGCTTGCATTGCTGCCAACAGGGTAGGAGGCTTCCCCTTTCTCTGCATCCTTGCCAACATCTGTCATTTCCTGACTTGCTAATTTTAGCCATTCTGACTGGTGTGAGGTGGTATCACACTGTGGTTTTGATTTGTATTTCCCTGATGCTGTGGGATGTTCAGAACTTTTTCATGTGTCTGTTGGCCATTTGGATGTCTTCTTTGCAGAAATGTCTGTTCATGTCTCTTGCCCATTCCTTGATTGGATTGTTTGTTTTGTGGGTGTTGAGTTTGATAAGTTCTTTATAGATTTTGAATACTAGCCCTTTATCTGATATGTCATTTGCAAATATCTTCTCCCATTCTGTTGGCTGTCTTTTGGTTTTGTTGACTGTTTCCTTTGCTGTGTAAAAGCATTTGGTCTTGATGAAGTCCCAATAGTTCATTTTTGCCCTTGCTTACCTTGCCTTTGGCAATGTGTCTAGGAAAAAGTTGCTGAAGCTGAGTTCGAAGAGTTGCTGTCTGTGTTCTCCTCAAGGATTTTGATGGATTCCTGTCTCACATTGAGATCTTTCATCCATTTAGAGTCTATTTTTGTGTGTGGTGTAAGGAAATGGTCCAGCTTCATTCTTCTGCATTTGGCTGTCCAATTTTCCCAACACCATTTGTTGAAGATACTGTCTTTTTTCCATTGGACATTGTATCCTGCTTTGTCGAAGATTAGTTGGCCATAGAGTTGAGGGTCTATTTCTGGGATCTCTGCTCTGTTCCACTGATCTATGTGTCTGTTTTTGTGCCAGTACCATACTGTCCTGATGATGACAGCTTTGTAATAGAGCTTGAAGTCTGGAATTGTGATGCCATCAACCTTGGTTTCCTTTTTCAACATTCCTCTGGTTATTTGGGCTCTTTTCCAGTTCCATATAAATTTTAGGATTATTTCTTTCATTTCTTTGAAAAAAATCAATGGTATTTTGATATGGATTGCATTGAATGTGTAGATTGCTTTAGGTAGCATAGACATTTTCACAATATTTGTTCTTCCAATCCATGAGCATGGGATGTGTTTCCATTTCTTTGTGTCATCCTCAATTTCTTTCATGAGTACTTCATAGTTTCCTGAGTATGGATTCCTTGCCTCTTTGGTTAGGTTTATTCCTAGGTGTCTTATGGTTTTGAGGTGCAATTGTAAATGGAATTGACTCCTCAATTTCTCCTTCTTCTGTCTTGCTGTTGGTGTATAGAAATGCTACTGATTTCTTTGCATTGATTTTATATCCTGACACTTTACTGAATTTCTATGTGAGTTCTAGCAGTTTTGGAGTGGAGTTTTTTGGGTTTTCCACATAAAGTGTCATATCATCTGCAAAGTTTGACTTCTTCTTTGCCAATTTGGATGCCTTTTATTTCTATTTGTTGTCTGATTGCTGAGGCTAGGATTCCTGGTACTATGGTGAATAGCAGTGGTGATAGTGGACAGCTCTGCTGAGTTCCTGACCTTAAGGGAAAGTCCCTCAGTTTTTCCCCATTGAGAATGATAGTCACTGTGGGTTTTTCATAGATGGCGTTGATGATATTGGGGTATGTACCCTCCATCCCTACACTATGAAGAGTTTTGATCAGGAAGGGATGTTGTACTTTGTCAAATGCTTTTTCAGCATCTATTGAGAGTATCATATGGTTCTTGTTCTTTCTTTTCTAATGTGTTGTATCACATTGACTGATTTGCTGTTGTTGAACCAACCCTGCAGCCCAGGAATAAATCCCACTTGGTCGTGGTGAATAATCATTTTAATGTACTACTGGATCCTATTGGCTGGTATTTTGGTGAGAATTTTTGCATCTGTGTTCACCAAGGATATTGGTCTGTGATTCTCCTTTTTGATAGGGTCTTTGTCTGGTTTTGGGATCAAGGTATGGTGGTCTCATAAAATGAGTTTGGAAGTTTTCCTTCCATTTCTATTTTTATAGAACAGTTTCAGGAGGATAGGTATTAATTCTTCTTTAAATGTTTGGTAGAATTCTCCTGGGATGCTGTCTGGCCCTCATCTCTTATTGGGAGATTTTTGATGACTGCTTCAATCTCTTACTGGCTATGGATCTGTTCAGGTTTTCTATTTCTTCCTGGTTCAGTTGTGGTAGTTCATATGTCTCTGGGAATGCATCCATTTCCTTCAGATTGTCAAATTTGCTGGTGTATAGTTGTTCATAATATGTTCTTATAATTGTCTGTATTTCTTTGGTATTGGTTGTGATCTTTCCTCTTTCATTCATGATTTTATTAATTTGGGTCCTTTCTCTTTTCTTTTTGATAAGTCTGCCCAGGGGTTTATCAATCTTATTGATTCTTTCAAAGAACCAGCTCCTACTTTCATTGATTTGTTCTACTGTTCTTTTGGTTTCTATTTTATTGACTTCTGTTCACATCTTTACAATTTCTCTTCTCCTGCTGGGTTTAGGTTTCCTTTCTTGTTCTTTCTCCAGCTCCTTTAGGTGTAGGGTTAGGTTGTGTATTTGAGAGCTTTCTTGTTTCTTGACAAAGGCTTGTATTGCTATATACTTTCCTCTTAGGAAAGCCTTTGCTGTGTCTCAAAGATTTTGAACAGTTGTGTTTTCATTTTTTTTTTCATGAATTTTTAAAATTCTTCTTTAATTTCCTGGTGATCCATTCATTCTTTAGTAGGATGCTCTTTAGCCTCCATGTATTTGAATTCTTTCCAATTCCCCTCTTGTGGTAGAGTTCTAGTTTCATAGCATTGTGGTCTGAAAATATGCAGGGAATGATCCAAATCTTTTGGGACGACGAGTCAAGACCTGATTCGTGACCCAGGATGGCATCTATTCTGGAGAATGTTCCATGTGCACTAGAGAAGAATGTGTATTCTGTTGCTTTGGGATAGAATGTTCTGAATATATCTGTGATGTCTTTCGGTCCAGTGTGTCATTTAAAGCATTTATTTCCTTGTTGATCTTTTGCTTTATGATCTATCCATTTCAGTAAGGGGGTGTTAAAGTCCCCTACTATTATCGTATTATTGTTGATGTGTTTCTTTGATTTTGTTATTAATTGGTTTATATAATTGACTGATCCCATGTTAGGGGCATAGATATTTAAAATTGTTAGATCTTCTTATTGGACAGACCTTTTAAGTATGATATAGTGTCCTTCCTCATCTCTTATTACAGTCTTTGACTGAAAATCTAATTTATCTGATATAAGGATTGCCACCCAGCTTTCTTTTGATGTCCATTAGCATGGTAAATGGTTTTCCACCCTCTCACTTTAAATCTGGAGGTGTCTTTGGGTCTAAAATGAGTTTCTTATAGACAGCATAGTGATGGGTCTTTTTTTTTAAGCATTCTGATACACTGTGTCTTTTGATTAGGGCATGTAGCCCATTTGCATTCAGGATGACTATTGAAAGATATGAATTTAGTGCCATTGTATTGCCTGTAAGGTGACTGCTACTGTATATTGTCTCTGTTCCTTTCTGGTCTGTTACTTTTAGATTCTCTCTTGGCTTAGAGGACCCCTTTCACTATTTCCCATAGGGCTGGTTTGGTGTTTGCAAATTCTTTCAGTTTTTTTTTTTTTTTTTATCCTGGAAGCTTTTTATCTCTCCTTCTATTTTCAATGACAACGTAGCTGGATATAATATTCTTGACTGCATATTTTTCTCATTTAGTGCTCTGAATATATCATGCCAGTCCTTTCTGGCCTGCCAAGTCTCTGTGGATAGGTCTGCTCCCTATCTAATATTTCTACTGTTGTATGTTACAGACCTTTTATGCAGAGCTGCTTTCAGGATTTTCTTTGTCACTGGGACAATACTATTAGATGATGGGGTATAGACCTATTTTTATGGAATTTGAGGGGGGTTCTCTGTTCCTCCTGGATTTTGATGCTTATTCTCTTCCCCAAATTTGGGAACTTCTCTGATATTATTTGCACCAATATACCTTCTGTCCCCTCTCTCTCTTTCTTCTTCTTCTGGGACCCCAATTATTCTAATATTGTTTCATCTTATGGTATCACTTATCTCTCAAATTCTCCCCTCGTGGTCCAGTAGTCGTTTATCTCTCTTTTTCTCAGCTTCCTTATTCTTAATTCTCCATTATTTGGTCTTCTAAATCACTAATTCTCTCTTCTGCCACATTTATCCTAGCAGTAAGTGCCTCCATTTTTTATTACACCTCATTAATAGCTTGTTTGAGTTCAACTTAGTTCTTTTATCTCTCCAGACAGGGATTTTATTTCTCCAGAGTTTCTTTCTTCCATGCTTTTTTTGAGCCCAGCTAGCACGTTGATCATCATCATTCTGAACTCTGGTTCTGACATCTAACTAATGTCTATACTGATTTGGTCCCTAGTCATCAGTACTGCCTCTTGTTTTTTCTTTTTCAGGTGAGTTTTTCTGTCTTGTCATTTTATCCAGATAAGAATAGATGAATGAGAGAACAAAATACTAAAATTAGAGTAGCTACGACCCCAGAAAAATATACACTAACCAAATCTGAAGAGACCTGAAACCAGGGGGAGAAGATAGGAGGAAAAAATATATATATATATATATATATATATATATATATATATATACATAAATATATATATATATAAAATGACTGGTGAGTGATTAGTAGAATAGGGCCACACACTTGATTTTTGGGTGTATTTTGATCTGTTAGAAGAAACTGCCTCCTCAAATTTTAAAGAGAGAAAAAAATTATATGCATATAATTTTACCATATATATATGTGGGTAAACACAATGAAGGGATGGAATATGACTGTAAAGATGAAAAATTAAAAAGATTCTAAAAATAGAATTTGTAAGATTTGCTGCTCTTCTTCTCTTCTATCTCCTGTTGAGTTCTATCTCCTCTTAATTTTTATTTTGAATCACAAAATGACTACATGGATTCAATTTTAATTATTTACAGGTGTTTAGAATGCTTTGATAACTGTCTAACTGAATTCCTCCCCCTGCCCCATAATTGTACCTTTTTTTAATTTTCAAATTTTAAGTGTCATTACTGGTTTGTCAGAAAACAATTTACTTGTATATTAACATTGTGTCCTATGACCTTGTTGTACTCACTCACTAATTTCGAGAGTTTTTTAGTTGTTAATTCTTTGGCATTTTCTACATAGACAATTACATCATCTGCAAAGAAAGACTGTTTTATTTCTTCCTTCCCAATGTGTATATTTTATTTCCTTTACTTATTAGACTAGGTAGAACTTCCAGCACAACACTTAGTAGGAATGATAACTGAGAATGTCATTGCCTCATCCTAATCTTAGGGGGACAGGGCCAGTATCTAGTCTCTCACCATTGTGTTAGCTATAGGTCTTCGTTGATGATCTTTTATCAAGTTGAGGAATGTTTCCTTTGTTCTTAGTTTGCCAAGAGTCTTTATCATGAATAGGCATTAAATTTTGTCAAATGCTTTTTCTGCTTCAATAGATAGTGATCATATGGGTTTTTTTTTTTCTTTAGCCTGTTGAAATAGTAAATTACGTTGATTGATTTTCTAATGTTGATCCAGCCTTTCATACCTGGAACAAATCTCAATTGGTCATGGTGTATAATTCTTGTAATATATTGTTATATTCAATTTGCTATTATTTTGTTGAGAATTTTTAATCTATTGTGAAAAATATTTGTTTGTAGTTTCCTTCTTTATAATATCTTTATCAGGTAATAGTGGTAATTTAGTGGTAATGCTGGTCTCATAAATGTTTGGTAAAAGTTATCTGTGAAACTATCTTGGCCTGGCACTTTTTCTTTTTGAAGGTTATTAATTACTAATTCCATATTTTAATAGATTAAGGCCTATTTATATTATCTATTTCTTTATATGTGAGTTTTGGTACTTTGTGTCTCTAAAGAATTTTTCCATTTCATCTAAGTTATCCAATTTGTGAGTACAGAGCTGTTAATAATATTCCATTATTATCTGCTTCATGTGTGTGGGAACTGCAGTGATATGCCTTTTTCATTTCTGATGTTAGTAATTCATGTCTCCCCATCCCCACCTCCCTCCTTTCCTCTCTGTCTCCCTCCTTCTCTCTCTTCCTCTCTCCCTCTAACCTATTCTTTATTTCTCTTCCTCTCCCTCTTTGGTTCCTATGCTAGCCTAACTAGAAGTTTGTCAATTTTTTTTTTTTTAAGATTTTATTTATTTATTTGACAGATAGGGATCACAAGTAGGGAGAGAGGCAGGCAGAGAGAGAGAGAGGTGGAAGCAGGCTCCCCGCCAAGCAGAGAGCCCGATGTGGGGCTCGATCCCAGGACTCTGGGATCACGACCTGAGTGAAAGGCAGAGGCTTTAACCCACTGAGCCACCCAGGTGCCCCAAAGTTTGTCAATTTTATTGAGATTTTTCTGGGACTGTCTTTTGCTTTTTGATTCTCTGTATTCATTTCTTCTTTTCAAGTCCATTGATTTCAGCTCAATTTTTATTATTTCTTTTACTCTGCTTGCTTTAGGTTTAAATTGGTCTTCTTTCTCTACAATGCTCCGGTGGAAACTTAAATGCTTAGTTTTCGTTCTTCCTTATTTTCTAGTATATGCATTTAAATCTGTAAGTTTCCCTTTAAGCATCACTTTTGTGTATCCCACAAATTTTTATAAGTTGTATTTTTCATTTCATTTTCATTTAGTTTAAAAATTTCTTTTCTCTTGAGATGCTTCTTTGACCCAGGTGTTATTCAGCGACGTGTTCAAATTCCAAACTAGAAGAGTAACTGATTTTCAGTTTGTTCAGCTTTATCTTTTTTTTTTTTAAGACTATGAGAGACAACGTCCAAGCACTACATGATGGAGCTGGAAGCAGAAGGTCTCAGAAAGGTTTTTAATCACCTGCACTTATTTTCTCACCTGGAGATATGACTCAGCACAGTTACAGGTTTTTTGATGTGACCCAGGTTATCTAGCACTCACTGAATGTTTATGTTGTTTTATTTCTCTATCCATCTTTTCATGCTTAATGAAAGGAAAGTTGTGAGCTTCAGCACATAACTTCATATGCTTGAGGGACATTTTAAATCAGCAGTCTTTATTCTACATAATACTAATACACTCAAGAAATCCTATTTTCCAGCTTTTCTATCGTTTAGATCCTTTTGAACTATCTTAACAGCCTCTTAATCTGTGAAGTCTGAGCCTCTACTAAGTTATCTGCTGAGGGTCACAATATGATCAGGGCGTACTTTATGACTCTACATTTTATACCACTTATCTTAATTTTTACTTTGAATCACAAAATGACTATGTGGATTCAATTTTAATTATTTACAGGCTTTTAGGCAAAAGTTGTGTTTAAAGAAAACAAACGTTTTGAGAATTATTTTTAACCACAGGGCAGTATTTTGCTATAGTTGCTCTCAAACTATGCAATCCAGTGTATGTTCACATTTTGTGAACTGGAAGTTGCATTGTAGTACGAACCATACATGCATGTAGATATCCAGAGAATTTGAAAGCACCAAAAAATATGTTAAACGTAAGTGGAGATATGTTTTAAACAAGTCAGAAACCATACCCTAGAATATTAATTATGGATACTAGCTTTACAAATGATAGGATTTCAGACTAGATGTGTGAGTATGAGAGAGAGAATGTGTGTGCACGTGTGTGTAAAGGCTTCTTTGTGGAAATCTTCACACTTTACAGAGGGCTTTAACCCTTTATAGTCCGAATCTATAACTGTAGATTTTGTGATATATTCTCCTTTTCTTTTTTAAGATTTTATTTATGTATTTGAGAGAGAGGTGCCAAAAGAGATAGTGAGAGAGACCACAAGTAGGGAGAAGAGGGAGAGGCAGGCAAAGCAGGGAGCCTGACGTGGAATTCAATCCAAGAACCCTGGGATCATAACCTGAGCTGAAGGTAGACACTTAGCCCACTGAGCCACCCAGGTCCGCCAGTTTTTTCTTGTTATAAAAGTAAAATGTCACAACTGTTTTTACTTGGGCTTTGATTCATTTAACAAATAATTATTTTTTAAAAGACTTATTTGTTTATTCTAGAGAGAGAAAGAATACAAGCAGGATGGGCAGGGAAAAGGAGAAAGAACCTAAAGCAGTCTCCACACTGACTGAGGAGCCTGATGCAGGGCCCCATGCAGCCAGATCTCATGACGTGAGCCAAAAACAAGAGTCAGAGGCTTAACCGACCATGCCTCCCAGGAACCAACAAATAATTGTAAAACACCTACCATGAGTTTAAGACTGTATTCATTTCAGGGATATAAATATAAATAAAGGGGCACCCAGGTGGCTCAGTCAGTTGAGCATCCAACTCTTGATTTCAGCTCAGGTCAAGATCTCAGAGTCCTGGGGTCTAGCCCCATGCTGGCCTCCAGGCTAAGAACAGTCTGCTTGAGATTCTCTCTTTCTCCATCTGCCCATCCCCCCACTTGCTCATGCGCTCTCTCTCTCATGAATAAATAAAATCTTAAAGATAAATAAATAAACATCATATATATATATATATATATATGTTTATTTATATATATACATTCTTACAAATAATATGTGGCTCTTTCCCAAACGAAGCATGCATTCTGATAGAGGGAAACAGACCTAAAAATAAGACAAGACAAATAGTTGTTAAAGATGCAATGAAAGAAGTTGATACATGGTGCCAAGGGCTCACAAATGCGATGGTTTGGCTCTTCTTTGGGGTGAGGGCATATCAGAAAGGATTCAACAATCCAATCTAGAAAAGGAAGTACACGTTTTCTAGGAAATTTAGATGTAGAAGTAGCCAGTTGAACACACACAGCAAATTTAAGACATATGCAAAGTAAACAGAATAGAAAAATGAAATTCTACATACTGCTCACCCAGATTTACTAGTTAACAATATTTTGTCGTTCTTACATCCTCTATATCTTCACATATTCCCCGCTCCCACTTAATTTTTATTTTTTAATTTTTTAAATATATATATATTTTTTAAGATTTTATTTATTTGACAGAGAGAGAGAGATCACAAGTAGGCAGAGAGGCAGGCAGAGAGAGAGGAAGAAGCAGGCTCCCTGCTGAGCAGAAAGCCCATTTTCTGAGCAGAGGGTCCATCCGAGGACCTTGAGATCATGACCTGAGCCGAAGGCAGAGACTTAACCCACTGAGCCACCCAGGGGCCCCGTTTTTCTTTTAAATATACTTCTAAAGATTTTTATTTATTTATTTATTTGACAGAGAGAGAGAGTACATCAGGGGGAGCAGCAGGTGGAGAGAGAGGGAGAAGCTGGCTCTCCGCTGAGCAAGGAGCCTAATGCAGAACTCGATTCCAGGACCCTGGGATCATGACCTGAGCCAAAGGCAGACGCTTAACTGACTGAGCCATCCAGATGCCCCGTCTTTTAGTTTCTAAGGTAAATTTTACATTCACTGAAATACACAAATGTTAGCTGTATGATTTTGACCAATGGATGCACCCTTGTAACCCACACCTCTATCACAACATAGACCATTTCCACCCACCAAGAATGTTGTCCTGTATCACTTCTTAGTCGCACCCCAAAGCAACACTGCTCAATATATTCATCTTAGATTAATTTTGCCTTTTCTAGAATTTCAAATAAATGGAATCATACCATACATACTCTGCATGTCCAGCTCCTTTTGCTCAGCATAAGATCTTTGAGATTCATCTGTGTTGTTGCATGTCTCAATGCTTCATTCCTTTTTATGGCTGGATAATATCGCATAGTATGGATATACCACAATTTATGTATCCATTCTCCTCGTTCTGTTTCCCTGCTGCTACATAACAAAACACGACAAACCAAGTGGTTTCAAAAACTGCATGAATTTGCTTAGGAATCTGCATTCTGTGGATGGCATAGAACGGGCAGCTGCTTCCTGTTCTACATGGCCTCAGGTGGATGACTCAAAGGCTGGAGGTCACTTGATAGCTGGAGGCCAGAATCATCTGAAGGCTCATCCCTGTGCCTGGGGCTTGGTGCTGTCAGCCTGGTATCTGGGTTTGAAACAAGCGTTGCCAAGAGAGCAAGGCAGAGGTATATGGCATTTTTATGCACTGGCCTCAGCAGCCACGGAGCACCACTTTCTTCCTACTCTTGGCCATCAGTCATAAAGTTCTATTTAGGTTCCTTCTTTTCCTTTAGATGTAGCCCAGGCTTGCAGCTGAGAGGTCTTACCAAACTACCTGCTACCCATCCAGGTTTGTGTCTCTCTGACAAATAAATAAATAAAATGTTTCTTTTAAAAAAAGATTTATAAAACACCATCATAAGTATTCTAAGGTCTTTTTCTTTAAGATTTTATTTATTTGAGAGAGTAAAAATGTAAGTGGGGGTGGGGCAGAGGGAGAGACACTCCAGCAGACTCCCCACTGAGCACAGAGCCCAACATGGGTTGATCTCACCACCCTGGAGATCATGACTTGAGCTGAAATCAAGAGACAGACATTTAACTGACTCAACTACCCAGGCGCCCAGTATGCCTGAGGTCTTGAAGACTGCCAGGAAGTCCTGCCCTTGGCTTCATATTTAGACCACATTTTTTTGCAACACCATTAATTTTCACAGAAGCTATTTCTTAATTTGAGCATCATTCACCATCTGGAGAGGCTGAAAATGAAAAACAGTTTAATTTTCATACGCAGCAATTCCTAGCTCCCTTACAAATTTACTGTTCTTTCTCTTATTTCTTTTCTAGTGCGTAGCCAGTGAAAAGTCATCTGACTACCAGTATTCCACCTGCAAATCTCCTTAACTGGGTTATTGACTGCATTAGGTACATTTCCCAGTTTCCGTCTTGCGGCAGATGACGTCACCACCGTGGAATAAAGGTCTTTCTCTTCCCACCTCACCCCCGCTTCCAAGACCAAGCTCCTCAGTTTCTTTTCAGCTTCTGCTGATAGCCACAGGGTCCTTGCGTCCCTGCAAATGCTCTCCTTGAGGCTCTTCCGGGTGCAGCCCGCTTCCCAGTCCCCAAACGAGTGCCACACATTTTAGGTTTTGTTTCATTAGCTCTCTCCCCACAGGTGACAAAATCTGCTCCAGATCTCTAGCACTGAGTAACAAACGACCCCACCCTTAGTGGCTTAAAAGAACAACAATCATTTATTTTGTTCATGATTTGCTATTCGGGCACAGCTTCGAAGATACACCTCATCTCTGCTCCACACATATCAGCTGGGATAACTCACCTCTGGAAAAGGGTCAGTGGGTGGAGGCTGAAAGCATCCGAAGGCTCATTCACACGCCTGGTGGTTAATCCTGGGCTGCCAGCTACGCACGAACTCTCCGCATTGGTTTTCAGTGGCATGATGGCTGGTTTCCAAGAACAAGTGTCCCAAAAGAGCAAGATGGAAGTGTGTGGCCCTTGTAATAACCTAGCCTTGGAAGTCACAGAGCGTCATTTCCTCCATTCTCTTTTGGTTGACACAGTGATAAAGGTCTATCCAGGTATAAATGGAACGTGGCAGGTGTGATTGAAGGTGGCAGTCATCTCTGGGAAATAAAATCTCCCTACTTTTGAGGGATGGGACTTAGCTTTAATCTACAGTTTGAGCTTGTGTCCTCTTCACAATTCTAGGTATCAAATGATATCGTTAGGGATTTCCGTAAGAGCAAGCCCATTTTCAACGAACTACAGCTGGCATATTTTGAAGAATGCAGTGGAGGTTTTTAAACTCCAAAAGTTTTTAAAATATTTTGAACAAAAGCATCATATGGGAAAGACTGTTTGGACCTCTATGTAATTCTCACACAACCTTTTAAAATACATGGTTTATAGGTGTAATTGAATACATTGTCTATGTTGACTATCCATCACAAAGTTTAGATTGTCACTATCAAGGAGAGAATTAAATTTTGCTAGCAAGGGCAGACAAATCTCTGCTAATTTCAGACGAATGCCCGAACATCTGCCAATACCTGATGAGAGCTTCAATATTCTTAATTATTAGCATGCTTGAGCTTTCTTTCCCACTAGCACATTTCTATGAAAAATATTAACTACCGTATACTTTCTGTGAATATAACCCAAGAGTATATAACAATCCCATTATATGCTTAATTCTTCTAAGAGGTAGCCTTTTAAAAGTTGGTTGTAGGACCTCTTTTGTTAAACTCTGTATCCAAAGGAGGATATATGGACGCAGACTTTTAGGGAAATCCGCAGGAAGTATTTAACATATAAAACTTTCTGCTATATTTGAGACCCCCAGCTGCGTGACTGCTGCATGGAGAACAGTCTCTAGGTCTAGGGCAGATGCCGTCTCTCTCAGAAACTTCTAACTATATATAACCAGTCAGTTCTGAGTATATATATTCTTGTCACCCCTCTGCCATTTATATAAGGGAGAAAGCCAAGAAAAAAATGAACATGGAAATATCAGTTGTTATTGTTTAGTGTTGGTAGTTGAAGAAGAATATCACTTACTAAGAGAGTGACAGACAGAGTGACAGAGCTGATTAATAAAAGAGAAGTTGGGGATGCCTGGTGGCTCAGTGGGTTAAAGCCTCTGCCTTCGGCTCAGGTCATGATCCCAGGGTCCTAGGATCGACCCCGCATCGGGCTCTGCTTCAGCGGGGAGCCTGCTTCTCCACCCCCAACCCCTGGCCTGCCTCTCTGCCTACTTGTGATCTCTGTCTGTCAAATAAATAAATAAAATCTTAAAAAAAAAAAAAAAAGAGAAGTTACATACAAGTTAGGTTCTAAGTGTTTTTCTGCATGTACTTGCTACATAGGGATTTTAAATCATGTTGGTAATAGTTACAAGTTCAATTTTAAGATATATTTTAAAAGAAAGTTTCATATTTACATGTCAGATGAGCATGCCTAGAGTGGAACTGTGTCCATTCAGCTGGCACCATGCAACTATTCCTAAGAAACTTACTGTTGCTCTCCCTTAACTGCAGAAGAAAGGAAACACATGACCTTTGGAGAATCAGACTTGCAAAATAATCACAGAAAATTTCATGGGTTTGTTATTTCAGAAAAAAGTTTAAGTATGATTTTAAAGAAAAACTGACAGCAGATTCTGCTCCCATTTACATTGTGTGCACCATCTTTTGGAAGACTGGCTCAACAGCTTTCTTTCCCAGCTTTAACCATTAACGTATTTTTCTTTTTTTTTTTTTTAAGATTTTATTTATTTATTTGACAGAGAGAGAAGGAACACAAGCAGGGGGAATGGGAGAGGGAGAAACAAGCTTCCTGCCAACAGGGAGCCTGACATGGGTCTTGATCCCAGAATCCTGGGATCATGACCTACACAGAAGGTAGGCATTTAACTAGACCCAGGTACACTTAATCTATTTTTTCAAAATCATAGAGTCTTCTCTCTCTCTGTCTCTCTCTTTTTTTAAGATTTTTTTTTTAATTCATCTGAGAGAGAGACAGAGCCAGAGCCAGAGAGAGCACAAGCAGGGGGATAGGCAGATGGAGAAGGAGAAGTAGACTCCCTGCTGAGCTAGGAACCCAACATGGGTCTCAATCCCAGAAATGGAGATCCTGAAATGAGCTGAAGGCAGACACTTAACCATCTGAGCCACCCAGGCGCCCCTGGTCTTCTCTTTTTATTGATTCTTCATCTCACCCTACTTTGTTATTGAGAACATTTTCTAAATAATAAACCTTCTTTAACACTGTACAGATGATCAGTTGGTGATAGGAAATCTTAAAAAGCAAAAATGAATTTGGTTATTCATATTATTCAAGATTTTTTGGTCTTGTCTTCTTGAAAATCATTAGCAGATGGTTGTCGTTGCCTTCTCATGGTCACTACAGATACAACAATCACTTTGCTCCCACTAACATTATTTCCAGTTCTCTCCTTGATTTTGATTGTGTTCTAAATGGGTCTCTCTTTGACAGCAACACAGTGAAATGTCTTGATGGGAGTTTGGGAAGTTAAGTAGAAGAGGGAGGGATAGGAAAAAGACCAGGATTTTCAATTCTGTATCAGTGGCTCTCAAATTCACTTGCTGAAGAATCACCTGGGGAGGGAAGAGTGTTAAAAATACTCAGGGGTGCCTGGGTGGCTTAGTGGGTTAAGTCTCTGCCTTCGTCTCAGATCATGATCTCAGGGTCCTGGGATCGAGCCCCACTTGGGCTCTCTGCTCAGCAGGGAGCCTGCTTCCCCCCACCTCCCTGTCTGCCTCTCTGCCTAATTGTGATTTCTCTCTGTCAAATAAATAAATAAAATCTTTTTTTAAAAATACAGATTTTCAGACTTTATCCTCATGAATGCATTCTGAGGACCCCAAAGCTGGATTAGATTTATCTCTAGGACAACTGAGTAACTCTAGACGGGATCCCTCTCAACTTGGTAGAATCACCCTTCCTGGTTCTCCTCTGAAAACACTTTAGAGGTTTCTTCTGAAGTAGCCAGTGCCTGGGGCTAAATCCTGACCTAACCCATAAAAACTTCAGGTATAGAACCTACTCTCAAGCATCTTCACATTTTGAATGAATGTGTGGTCTTTGGAGGCCAAAAAAACCGTTACCTGGTAAGTGACCATGGCCAGCCCAGATTCAAGGGGAATGGAATTCGACTCCCACCTCTTAACAGGAGGCACAGCAGAGATTTTGCAGTCACCTTTATTTTAAAGAGATCTGTTGTCAGACTGCGGTTCTGTTACTTTGAACATGAGCATGTTTCCATCTTGCAACACCAAACAATAGGACATAGTGTGGGAGCAAACGGAAAGTGAAGTAGGTGATTGAGTATAATTAAGAAGAAACTCAAACCATCAGCTTGGTGAAGCAGATGTGGCTGTTTCGTATCTGGACCTCCTTAACTCTGCAAAACGCCTCTCAAATATATTTAGACACAAGGTGTCAGCACAGCCCTGAGCTCAATTAATTCTCATCAAAATATTCAGATAATTGGGGAGGGAAAATTTGGCCTAATGACAGCAACGTAGCTTAGTTTCTCTATTTTCTGTTCGGCATTCTGCTTAGTTTATTTAGTGCCAGTGATTTTTAAATGCTGTAATATAAACTCAAAGGGGTGCTCAAAAATAATATTAAAATAAAGCACAGAACCATAGGAAAGCAATAAAATTTATCCAATGGGATAGCAAAATCATATATATTTTACAGGAACAATTTATATGGTTGTAAATCCCTAATATGATTATAAACAATGTGCAAAGTTTACTGTTGTTTGTTTTGTGACTAATGAGAAGTCATGCATCTCCAACTATTAATAATAGAAAGCTATTTCTATAAATATATATTATTGCTAACGTGTACCTGCTCAGGCTCAAGCAGAATCTGAGTCACTGTTTCCAATAGTAAGTTAAAGAATATATTTTTCTAGATTTCCACTTTTTAAAACAGGAATTTATTTATATCCTTCCATTGACCAATAGAATCTTACCATGCCCCCCCCCCCCAATGCTTAGGAATAAAGCAGGACAATTATCTATCGATAATTATCTATCGATAATTGTCAATTCAACAAAAAGATGTAACAATCGTAAATGTATACACACTAATAGCTGAATCTTTCCATTCATCCTCAGTTATTAGGATAAAATTGCTGGATCCCAGTATGTACATTTTTAAACCTTCTGATAAATCATGTTATATTGCTCTCCAGAAGGGTTGTACCAATTTTTACTCCTAACCAGGAATATATGAAAAATTCCTGCATCTTTCTATTTTCACCAAAAACAAATGACCATTGCATCTAAAATAGGTTTTAAATATGTTTTTATTACTTTCAATTTCTCCTATTAATACCAACTACAAAAGCATATGGATTTCCAAAAAACTATAGGTTCTTCTATTTGCTTTTAAGAACAATGAGAGTAGGGATGCCTGGGTGGCTCATTTGGTTAGGCATCTGCCTTTGGCTCAGGTCATGATCCCAAGGTCCTGGGATCTGAGTCCCACATCAGGCTCCTTGCTCAGGGGAGAGCCTGCCTCTCCCTCTTCCTGTTGTTCCCTCTGCTTGTACTCTCTCTCTCTCTCTGACAAATAAATAAATAAAATCTTTAAACAACAACAAAGAAAATAATGTTATTTGTGTATGAATGTAGTGCTTCAAAAATGCTCTGGCAGCTCGGAATTATTCTTTAAATTTTGATACGAAATGGTCATCACTTCTCAACATTTTGACTAAAATCAAGTGTGGTATGAAATGGTCATTTCAGATAAATGTACATCTGTGTGTTTGTGTGTGTGTGAGAGAGAGAGAGAGAGGGAGAGTGCCAAGATAAGGGTAAATTATCCCCTCATAGCTTATGTATAAATTGTCACATCATTTTATAATTATTTATCAAATTATATGCTTTGCCTGATAGAGTAAGACTCTCCCTAAGGTCAAGGATTTTGGTTTTTTGTGTTTCTGAGTTATCTTGAAATTGGAGTTTGAGATGGTAACCACTCAAAAAATGTTTGGTGAAGGAAGACTAAAATGAAGGAAAAAATGATGGAATGACATGTAAATTTCAACTTGGTCCTTATCCAAGTAGCACAAATTTCAATTAGCTAAATGCCATTAAAAGAAACTAACAGTATTCTTTTTTAATTATTAATTAGTTGGCTATTGAAAATATATATAGAATGTTTTGCCTTCTAGAGTGTACCTAGAGCCCATCAGAAAACTCTCTTGTCTAAATTTTTTATACACACTAGCTGATAATCTGCATTTCACACTAGTAAAAAGGTCTGAACCTGTTGACAATTGTCAGAATGTTATATGTGAACTTTCTCAATACATTCCCTTTGCTCATGGTTAATTGCAGAATTAGAATTTATCTTATAAAAATGAGGGAAAATTTTTTATTACATTCAAAATTGTACATTTGTGTAAAACACTTGTGAAAGCTAATCTAATGAAGATTCCATTAGTCTGAAACTTCTGTTTAAGCAGAACTTTAGTAGGCATGGGGGGAGGAGTCAAGATGGTGGAGAAGTAGCAGGCTGAGACTACATCTGGTAGCAGGAGATCAGCTCCATAGCTTATCTAAACATTGCAAACACCTACAAATCCAATGGGAGATCAAAGAGAAGAAGAACAGCAACTCTAGAAACAGAAAATCAACCACTTTCTGAAAGGTAGGACTGGCAGAGAAGTGAATCTAAAACGACGGGAAGATAGACCGCGGGGGAGAGGGGCCAGCTCCCGGCAAGCGGCGGAGCAATGGAGCACAAAATCAGGACTTTTAGAAGTCTGTTCCACTGAGGGACATTGCTCCAGAGGCTGAACCGGGGTGAAGCCCAGGTGGGGTCAGCGTGGCCCCAGGTCCCGCGGGGTCACAGAAGGATCGGGGGTGTCGGAGTGTCGCAGAGCTCGCAGGTGTTAGAACGGAGAAGCAGGCTACAGAGACAGAGCCGCAGACTGAACTCTCGGCTCAGGGTTACCTTGAACCAGTCGCAGGCTCGGTGAGCTCAAAGCGCAGCTGGAGGCTGGGGATGTGGGAGTGATTGGGTGCTGTTCTCTGGGGGTGCACTGAGGGGTGGGGCCCCGGGCTCTCGGATCCTCTGGGCCGGAGACTAGGAGGCCGCCATTTTCATTCCCGTCCTCCGGAACAGAAAGCGTTCAGGGAACAGAAGCTCCCAAAAGCGAACCCGAGCCAATTACTTAGTCCGGCCGCCGGTAAGGGCGGTGCAATCCTGCCTCGGGCAAAGACACTTGAGAGTCACTACAACAGGCCCCTCCCCCAGAAGATCAACAAAATATCCAGCCAGGATGAAGTTCATCTACCAAGGAAAGCAGGTTCAATACCTAGGACAGCAGCAGAATTCTGGAGGAGGAGAAAGCAAAGCACGGAACTCATGGCTTTCTCTGCATGATTCTTTAGTCTTGCGGTTAATTCAATATTATTTTTTTTTCAATTTTTTTTCTTTCTTTTTTTCTTCTACTAAATTTTTTAAAACTTTTACCCTTTTCTTTTTTAATGTTTTTGACTAGTTTATCTAAAATATATATTTTTCTTTCTTTTTTATATTTTTTCTTTGTTTTATTTTTTAATTTTTTTCTTTTTCTCTTTTTTTTCTGAACCTCTTTTTATCCCCTTTCTCCCCCCCACAATTTGGGGTCTCTTCTGATTTGGTGACAGCACATTTTTCTGGGGTATTTTCCACCCTTTTAGTATTTTACTTGATCCTTCATATCCTCTTATCTGGACAAAATGACAAGGTGGAAAAAATCACCACAAACAAAAGAACAAGAGGCAGTACCAAAGGCTGGGGACCTAATCAACACGGACATTGGTAATATGTCAGATCTAGAGTTCAGAATGACGATTCTGAAGGTTCTAGCCGGCTCAAAAAAGGCATGGAAGATATTAGAGAAACCCTCTCTGTAAATATAAAAGCCCTTTCTGGAGAAATTAAAGAACTAAAATCTAACCAAGTTCAAATCAAAAAAGCTATTAAGGAGGTGCAATCAAAAATGGAGGCTCTCACTGCTAGGATAAATGAGGCAGAAGAAAGAATTAGTGATATAGAAGACCAAATGACAGAGAATAAAGAAGCTGAGCAAAAGAGGGACAAACAGCTACTGGACCACGAGGGGAGAATTTGAGAGATAAGTGACACCATAAGACGAAACAACATTAGAATAATTGGGATTCCAGAAGAAGAAAGAGAGGGGAGCAGAAGGTCTATTGGAGAGAATTATTGGAGAGAATTTCCCTAATATGGCAAAGGGAACAAGCATTAAAATCCAGGAGGTGCAGAGAACCCCCCTCAAAGTCAACAAGAATAGGTCCACACCCCGTCACTTAATAGTAAAATTTACAAGTCTTAGTGACAAAGAGAAAATCCTGAAAGCAGCCCGGGAAAAGAAGTCTGTAACATACAATGGTAAAAATATTAGATTGGCAGCAGACTTATCCACAGAGACCTGGCAGGCCAGAAAGAGCTGGCACAATATATTCAGAGCACTAAACGAGAAAAACATGCAGCCAAGAATACTATATCCAGCTAGGCTATCATTGAAAATAGAAGGAGAGATAAAAACCTTCCAGGACAAACAAAAACTGAAAGACTTTGCAAACACCAATCCAGCTCTATAGGAAATATTGAAAGGGGTCCTCTAAGCGAAGAGAGAGCCTAAAAGTAGTAGATTAGAAAGGTGCAGAGACAATATACAGTAACAGTCACCTTACAGGCAATACAATGGCACTAAATTCATATCTCTCAATAGTTACCCTGAATGTTAATGGGCTAAATACCCCAATCAAAAGACACATATCCATTATCAGAATGGATAAAAAAACATAACCCATCTATATGTTGCCTACAAGAAACTCATTTTAGACACGAAGACACCTCCAGATTTAAAGTGAGGGGGTGGAAAACAATTTACCATGCTAATGGGCATCAGAAGAAAGCTGGAGTGGCAATCCTTATATCAGATCAATTAGATTTTAAGCCAAAGACTATCATAAGAGATGAGGAAGGACACTATATCATACTCAAAGGGTCTGTCCAACAAGAAGATCTAACAATTTTAAATATCTATGCCCCTAACGTGGGAGCAGCCAACTATATAAACCAATTAATAACAAAATCAAAGAAACACATCAACAATAATACAGTAATAGTAGGGGACTTGAACACTCCCCTCACTGAAATGGACAGATCATCCAAGCAAAAGATCAACAAGGAAATAAAGGCCTTAAATGACACACTGGACCAGATGGACATCACAGATATATTCAGAACATTTCATCCCAATGCACGAGAATACACATTCTTCTCTAGTGCACATGGAACATTCTCCAGAATAGATCACATTCTGGGTCACAAATCAGGTCTCAACCGGTATCAAAAGATTAGGATCATTCCCTGCATATTTTCAGACCACAATGCTCTGAAGCTAGAACTCAATCACAAGAGGAAAGCTGGAAAGAACCCAAATACATGGAGACTAAACAGCATCCTTCTAAAGAATGAATGGGTCAACCAAGAAATTAAATAGGAATTGAAAAAATTCATGGAAACAAATGATAACGAAAACACAACAGTTCAAAATCTGTGGGACACAGCAAAGGCAGTCCTGAGAGGAAAATATATAGCGGTACAAGCCTTTCTCAAGAAACAAGAAAGGTCTCAAGTACACAACCTAACCCTACACCTAAAGGAGCTGAAGAAAGAACAAGAAAGAAACCCTAAACCCACCAGGAGAAGAGAAATCATAAAGATCAGAGCAGAAATCAATGAAATAGAAACAAACAAAAAAAAAAAAAATAGAAAAAAATCAATGAAACCAGGAGCTGGTTCTTTGAAAGAATCAATAAGATTCATAAACCCCTGGCCAGACTTGTCAAAAAGAAAAGAGAAAGGACCCAAATCAATAAAATCATGAATGAAAGAGGAGAGATCACAACTAACACCAAAGAAATACAGACAATTATAAGAACATACTATGAGCAACTCTACGCCAACAAATTTGACAATCTGGAAGAAAGGGATGCATTCCTAGAGACATGTAAACTACCACAACTGAACCAGGAAGAAATAGAAAACCTGAACAGGCCCATAACCAGTAAGGAGATTGAAACAGTCATCAAAAATCTCCAAACAAACAAAAGCGCAGGGCCTGACGGCTTCCCAGGGGAATTCTACCAAACATTTAAAGAAGAACTAATTCCTATTCTCCTGAAAATGTTCCAAAAAATAGAAATGGAAGGAAAACTCCAAACTCATTTTATGAGGCCAGCATCACCTTGATCCCAAAACCAGACAAAGATCCCACCAAAAAAGAGAACTACAGACCAATATCCTTGATGAATACAGATGCAAAAATTCTCACCAAAATACTAGCCAATAGGATTCAACAGTACATTAAAAGGATTATTCACCACGACCAAGTAGGATTTATTCCAGGGCTGCAAGGTTGGTTCAACATCCGCAAATCAATCAATGTGATAGAACATATTAATAAAAGAAAGAACAAAAACCATATGATACTCTCAATAGATGCTGAAAAAGCATTTGACAAAGTATAGCATCCCTTCCTGATCAAAACTCTTCAAAGTGTAGGGATAGAGGGCACATACCTCAATATTATCAAAGCCATCTATAAAAAACTGCATTCTCAATGGAGAAAAACTGAAAGCTTTTCCGTTAAGGTCAGGAACACGGCAGGGATGTCCATTATCACCACTGCTATTCAACATAGTACTAGAAGTCCTAGCCTCAGCAATCAGACAACAAAAGGAAATTAAAGGCATCCAAATCGGCAAAGAAGAGGTCAAACTATCACTCTTTGCAGATGATATGATACTATATGTGGAAAACCCAAAAGACTCCACTCCAAAACTGCTAGAACTTGTCCAGGAATTCAGTAAAGTGTCAGGATATAAAATCAATGCACAGAAATAAGTTGCATTTCTGTACACCAACAACAAGACAGAAGAAAGAGAAATTAAGGAGTCAATCCCATTTACAATTGCACCCCAAACTATAAGATACCTAGGAATAAACCTAACCAAAGAGGCTAAGAATCTATATGCAGAAAACTAGGAAGTACTCATGAAAGAAATTGAGGAAGACACAAAGAAATGGAAAAATGTTCCATGCTCCTGGATTGGAAGAATAAATATTGTGAAAATGTCCATGCTACCTAAAGCAATCTACACATTTAATGCAATCCCTATCAAAATACCATTGATTTTTTTCAAAGAAATGAAACAAATAATCCTAAAATTTATATGGAACCAGAAAAGACCTCGAATAGCCAAAGGAATATTGAAAAAGAAAACCAAAGTTGGTGGCATCACAATTCCGGACTTCAAGCTCTATTTCAAAGCTGTCATCATCAAGACAGCATGGTACTGGCACAAAAACAGACACATAGATCAATGGAACAGAATAGAGAGCCCAGAAATAGACCCTCAACTCTATGGTCAACTAATCTTTGACAAAGCAGGAAAGAATGTCCAATGGAAAAAAAGACAGCCTCTTCAATAAATGGTGCTTGGAAAATTGAACAGCCACATGCAGAAAAATGAAATTGGACCACTTCCTTACACCACACATGAAAATAGACTCAAAATGGATGAAGGACCTCAATGTGAGAAAGGAATCCATCAAAATCCTTGAGGAGAACACAGGCAGCAACCTCTTTGACCTCAGCCGCAGCAACATCCTCCTAGGAACATCGGTAAAGGCAAGGGAAGCAAGGGCAAAAATGAACTATTGGGATTTCAACAAGATCAAAAGCTTTTGCACAGCAAAGGAAACAGTTAACAAAACCAAAAGACAACTGACAGAATGGGAGAAGATATTTGCAAACGACATATCAGATAAAGGGCTAGTGTCCAAAATCTATAAGGAACTTAGCAAACTCAACACCCAAAGAACAAACAATCCAATCAAGAAATGGGCAGAGGATATGAACAGACATTTCTGCAAAGAAGACATCCAGATGGTCAACAGACATATGAAAAAGTGCTCCACATCACTTGGCATCAGGGAAATACAAATCAAAACAACAATGAGATATCACTTCAACCAGTCAGAATGGCTAAAATTATTAACAAGTCAGGAAATGAGAGATGCTGGCGAGGATTCGGAGAAAGGGGAACCCTCCTACACTGTTGGTGGGAATGCAAGCTGGTGCAACCACTCTGGAAAACAGCATGGGGGCGCCTGGGTGGCTCAGTGGTTTAAGCCTCTGCCTTTGGCTCAGGTCATGATCTCAGGGTCCTGGGATCGAGCCCCACATCGGGCTCTCTGCTCAGTGGGGAGCCTGCTTCTCCCTCTCTCTCTGTCTGCCTCTCTGCCTACTTGTGATATCTGTCAAATAAATAAATAAAATCTTTTAAAAAAAAAAGAAAAAAAAAACAGCATGGAGTTTCCTCAAAATGTTGAAAATAGAACTACCCTATGACCCAGCAATTGCACTACTGGTTATTTACCCTAAGGATACAAATGTAGTGATCCAAAGGGGCACGTGCACCCAAATGTTTATAGCAGCAATGTCTACAATAGCCAAACTATGGAAAAAACCTAGATGTCCATCAACAGATGAATGGATAAAGAAGATGTGGTATATATACACAATGGAATACTATGCAGCCATCAAGAGAAATGAAATCTTGCCATTTGCAACAACGTGGATGGAACTAGAGGGTATCATGCTTAGTGAAATAAGTCAATCGGAGAAAGACAACTATCATATGATCTCCCTGATATGAGGATATGGAGATGCAACATGGGGGGTTAGGGGGATAGGAGAAGAATAAATGAAGCAAGATGGGATTGGGAGGGAAACAAACCATAAATGACTCTTAATCTCACAAAACAAACTAGGGGTTGCTGGGGGGAGGTGGGGTTGGGAGAGGGGGAGGGGGATTATGGACATTGGGGAGGGTATGTGCTATGGTGAGCGCTGTGAAGTGTGTAAACCTGGCGATTCACAGTCCTGTACTCCTGGGGATAAAAATACATTATATGTTTATAAAAAATAAGAAATAAAAAAAATATTTAGCTTAATATAACTTTAGTAGGCATTAATGGCAATGACTCTAAGTTATGCTCAGTTTTGAAATGCATTCTGAATTATCAGGGACATAATTATATTTCATATAGGTTTATACATCATGTTCAAATAATTTGAAAATTGATGTTGCATATAGAATGAGCAATGATTTTAGAACTACAGTTGATTTTAGAGATTTCCAAATTCAACCATATCATAATACACATGAGAAAGCTGAGAGCCCATGTAGGTGAAGTCACTTGTCCAAGGCTGCACGGCTAGTTAATGCCACAGTGGAGCTGGATGCCAAGTCATTACTGTATCCACTGAATGGCCAGATTGTCTACTTATTTCTTCAATTGACCATAATTCCTTAGCTGAAAGGAGAGAGAATTTTCTATAATAATATGTAAAAGAATGATAGGCCAAATGGCCAAACACATAAAATAGATCAGATCTCTATGATGAAGAAAACCTAATTTCCTAAGGTCTGAATATTTTGAAATGGAATCTCTCAGAATTAATTCTTCAGCCTAAGGTCCTCCTCATCTTTTTATGACTCTAGCTTGGGCCCAACACCAAATACCCGGAACTTACTTGTTAGCTGACCCTGAAGCATGGTAAGAATTAATAAGAAGTAACTCAATCCTCATTCTCCTCCCCCTTAATCACCAAGCTGAGCATCTTTATCTCATTAATATCTGACTGTAAATTCCCTTGACACCTGGAAAGTCTAGCAATTTATTTATAAGGATATATAACCTGATTGTGAAGCTTTCTGCTGGCAGAGATTTCTCAAAGATTTATCTTTCTCCTGGAGTAAATATCATATTTTTAATTATTCATTATGTTTCTCCTGTTTTACCACAAGCTTCCTCAGAGGACAGAAGTGCATTAAGTCTCTTCTTTTACTATAAGAGTGTGAAGTGTGAATAGAATATATGTCTATATATTTATATACATACTATGTGTGTGTATTAATATTTCATTGTTATGTTCTGGGTAAACAAAATTAAACATGATTTGCAAAAGATGTAAAGTGATACAACAGACTTTATGCTGCATGCACACCAGAAAACTTAAATAAAAAACGCTCATCATTGAAGTGGAAACTGGGAAGATTTCATATTCTTAACAGCTATATTAGGGAGGTAAAAATGTGAACATGCCTATAAATATGACCAAAAAAGCTTTATTGGGATTTATGATAAGGAAATACTCAGAAATTGCAAATGTCTTTTATACAAGCTCAGTTATGACCAAAAAAGCTTTATTGGGATTTATGATAAGGAAATACTCAGAAATTGCAAATGTCTTCTATACAAGCTCAGTTTGGCAACCTTTCTTTTCTCATGTTGAGCACTTAATAAAAGTGAAAAAAAGAGATACCGTCTCCATATTGCAAAGTTACCTGGAGCTGGTAGGTTACTATCTTATAAATGCCAGAATTGAAAGTAGTCCCAGGGGCTTTTCTTTTAAGTTCATTAAAGAATAATTTAAGAATATATACAATGGAATTTGTCATTTTTAGTGTATAGTAAACAGCCCTATGGTTATGACACACAGTCACATAAGCACCACTACAATCAAGATACAGAGCATATCCTTCTTCCCAAAAGTGCCCTCATGTTTCTTCACACTCAATCTCTCCCCCACTTTCAAACCCCGTGTGCCACCAATCTGTTTTCTGTGATTTTGCCTTTTCCAAAATGTCATATAAATGGAATTGTATGACGCTTAGCCTTCTGAGTTTGGTTTCTTTGGTTCACCCATGCTGTTGTGTCTACCAGTAGTCTGTTCCTTTTTACTGCTGGATAACATTCCATAGTTTGCATGTACCAGGTTTTGTACCCACTTACCAGTTGATGGAAATGCCCTGCCCCCAGTTTTGATTAACTATAAATAAAGATAAACATTTATAATTTTTTGCATGTGAACATTGGTTTTTCCTTCTTTGAGGTAAATAACTCAGAGTGGGATTTCTAGATCATTTGCAATAAGTATATGTTTATTAGAAACTACCAAATGTTTTTCAAAGGGTCTATCATATTTTGTATTCCCACCAGTGTGGTCAAGTTGCTTTGTGTTCTTGCCAGCACATGATATCAAAAGGTGTTTGGGGGACACCTTGATGGCTCAGTCAGTGAAGTGACTGACTCTTGATTTTGGCTCAGGTCATGATCGCAGGGTCCTGAAATTGGGTCCCACTTTGGGCTCCATGCGGGGTGTGGAGCCTGCTTAAACTTCTCTCTCTCCCTCTCCCTCTGCCCACCACCCCCACCCCCGAAAAAAGAAAAAAGGTGTTTTTGGTTTTTTTGTTAATGCTAGTCATTCTAATAGGTACATAGTGGTAATGCATTGTGATTCTAATTTTCATTTCCCTAGGGACTAATAATGTTGAGCATATTTAATATGTTTATCTGCCATCTGCATATCTTCTTTGGTGTAATATTTTGATGTCTATTCAAATTTTTTGCCCATTTTCTTTTTAGGTTATTTATTTCTTTATTACTGAGGAGGTTTTTTTGTTTCGTTTTTTGTTTTTTTTAGTTCTTTATATACATCATGTGGTCACCAGTCCTTTAGGTGAAATGTGTTTTGTAAATGTTTTCTCTTAGTCCCTTGCTTTCTTTCCATTCTCTTAACTGTTTTTGAAGGCCAGATGTATTCAGTTTTTATTTGTTTTGGTTTTTGTTGGTCTTGCATCTGGGTGTCCAACTGTTCTAGCACCATTTCTTGAAAAGACTGATTTTTCTCCACTGAGTTGCCTTTCCACCTTCATCAAATATCAACTGGCCGTGTAAGAGCAGGTGTATTTTTGGACTCTGGTTCCATTGATCTCTATGTCCTTTCTTTCATCAAATAACACACTATCTCAGTTCCTATAGCCTTTTTCCCCCCCTTTTCAAGATTTTATTTAAATTCCAGTTCCCCTCCTCCACCCCACCTAGTAACTATCTTTTCCCATCCTAGTGGAAGACGGTTTGCTCTGGGAAGAAGCTCCATCAAATGGCTGAGAGCCAAGGGCAGGGATATGGCCTGATGATCAAAGCCTGATGATCAAAGTGAGAATTTCATTGCTCTTCTTTAATTTGGCTCCCTAGAATCCTAGCATCTGGGCTGATACCCCTGAACAGAAGACTGAAAGATTCTTCTCTTGGAAAACTGACCATCCCAAGAGCCTTGCAGATACTGCTGGGGGCACTTATGACAACTGTCCAGTTCTGCCACCCTGGTGAGGCACCATCTGCACCCCACCACTCCACCAAGGCTTCCATACAGTTTGTTAGTGCCCTGCTCTTAAATACACAATAGCAGAGAAATACTGTGAGATAGAGTTGACTTAATCTTCTGGCGGGGTGGGGGGGGGGGCGGGCAGGAAAAGGAGAGATGGAAAAATCAGAGAGAAAATTTTAGAACACTAGAAGACCAGTGTAGAATGTCCAATATCCATACAATAGGAATTCCAGAAAGAATAAGTAGAGAAAATGAAGAGGCAGATGCCTATAGAAATAAATCCAAGAATATCCTAGAACTCAGTGACATGAGTTTCCAGAGTATTCCCAACACCTTACCCATTCTGAGACACATCATGACATTTCAGAACCCTGGTAATAAAGAGAAGATCCTGAAAGCTTCCAAAAAATTTTTAAATGTCATATACAACAGAATGGGAAACAGCACGGCATCAAACTTCTCAATAATAACAATGGAAACTAGAAATAGAAGCAAAAGTATCAAAAATTCTGAAAGAAATTATTTTCAACCCAGAATTCTCTGCCTAACCAAGTTCAATCAAATAAGAGGTTAGAGGCACCTGGGTGGCTCAGTGGGTTAAGCCTCTGCCTTTGGCTCAGGTCATGATCTCAGGGTCCTTGGGATCGAGCCCCACATCGGGCTCTCTGCTCAGAAGGGAGCCTGCTTCCCCCTCTCTCTCTGCCAGCCTCTCTGCCTACCTGTGATCATTGTCTGTCAAATAAATAAATAAAATCTTTAAAAAGAAAAACAAATAAGAGGTTAAGCACATTTTCAGATGTGTAGAGTGTATCAGTCAGATGCAGGGAAAATTTAATATGATTAATTATTAATTAGTAGAAAATGATTAACATGGTAAACAAGAACCCTAGAGCACACAGGAATACTAAGTGTAGTGAGCAGTTGCTTCTGAGCCAGAGTACCCCAAAACAAGGAAGGAATAACCTTGGAAGAGCTTTCTCTCCTGAAGGCTGCTTCCAGACCTCCTCATAGAGGGCATCCTCACAGAGAACACCCCACAGAGGACATCCCACAGCCCATGGGATGGTAGAGAAGTTCACTGGGGTACTGTGGGCCAAAGCTGGTCCCTGGGAAATTGCCCACTGGAGGGCACCTCCCAGAGGACATCCCACAGCCCATGGGATGGTAGAGAAGTTCACTGGGGTACTGTGGGCCAAAGCTGGTCCCTGGGAAATTGCCCACTGGAGAGCACCACACTGAAGCCGGTGTGTAGGGAGCCCCCCACAGGAGCGAGCTGGAACTGGCTTAGTAGACGTCAGGCGCGGCAGACCTAGAGGAACGTGCTGCAGATGAGAGGAGAAACTTGCTGGAGGGCAAGGGCCCCTGAATTCCCTGCACACTTGTCGGCAGCTACCCATGGGAGCTGGGAAGAGAAGCCCTTTTCTCTGTCATGCCTTGCAGTGTCTTTCCAGAGCCCTCTATTGACAAAAACTAACCCAGCTCCAGCTGACAAAGAAGAAGAGTTTAGCGTCCATCTCCAGTTCCCTCAAGGACGGACAGTTGAGCTGACAGGCCATAACTGGTAACTGGCACACAACGTCTCAGAAAATGTCTCTCCTATGTGCCTTTTCTTGACAAGCTACTTAAAACTGTAATCCACCAAAAGGAAGGAAGTTTGAAAGTAGAATATATGGGATCTAAGAAACAATGGATAGGGGATTGACCACAGGGATGAGGCAAAGGGAACCCCAAGATGATGGTAATGGGAGACTCAGTGTGACAGCTGGAGGCAGCAGGCCAAGGAGGAACCAGGGTCTCTGAATGGATCAGAAAAAATGGAGGGCTCCAGGAAGGATGCCTGGAGAGAGAAAGTGTGTGAGAGAGCTTAGGTGGGAAATGGAGGTGGGAGGTGTGAGGAGGAGAAGGAAGAAATATTGAAAAGAGATTTGTACTCAGGCAGTGTGTTTGCGAGTGCATTAATGATAGATACATAGAAAAGTAAGAAGAAAAAATAACAGGCAATTATTAACCCAAGATGGGGAAAAGAAAAAAAGCTTTACAAAAAAAGGAAATGCAATTATATTTCACTACATTGCAAGTTGTGGAAAGTACTTACATACTTATGAATCTGAATGAATATTCAACTAGCCAAAAATCATGATATGTGAAGAAGATCAGGTGAGAAGAAGAAGAATAAGGAGAGCTGGGAGAGAACCAAAGTCTCATGTTAAATGGTAGGAATTCAAGAATAGATACTATTGAAATGAGAACTATAATGAAAGAACATTAAAAAATGTTATTTAGAGGGGCGCCTGGGTGGCTCAGTTGGTTAAAGCCTCTGTCTTTGGCTCAGGTCATGGTCCCAGGGTCCTGGGATCGAGCCCCACATCCGGGCTCTCTGCTCAGCAGGGAGCCTGCTTCCCTTCCTCTCTCTCTCTGCCTGCCTCTCTGCCTACTTGTGATCTCTGTCTGTCAAATAAATAAATAAAATCTTTTTTAAAATAAATAAATAAAGTTATTTAGGTAGTCACAATTGGAGATGGGTAGAAGGGGGATGGAAATCATTGGTTTTAGTTATGAGTCTTATGGAACTGTGACATTTTAAACTCTGTGTATTGGTATCTTCAATAAAACGTGGAAGAGGGGGAACCTGGATGGCTCAGTCAGTTAGGCATCTGACTCTTTTTTTTTTTTTTAATTTATTTATTTATTTTCAGCGTAACAGTACTCATTGTTTTTGCACCACACCCAGTGCTCCATGCATTACGTTAGGCATCTGACTCTTGATCTCAGCTCAGGTCTTGATCTCAGGAAAATAAGTTAGTAAAGGGAAAGTTCTTTCTTAAGTTTCTTAAGTTAAACCTCAGTCTGGGTTTAAACATATTCCCTCAGTTCATTTCAGTGAAAGGCTGGTCCCAATGTCTATCTCCCTGCTTTGGACATACTCTCAGAAACATTAAGTCCTTGGGCAGTAGGGACGTCCTCCTCAAACTGTGTAATAAACAAACGTGTTCCAGAGGGAATGAGAAACTATAGAACATGCATGACCCATCTTTACAGTAGAAAGTCAAGTTTAGCCCACGGTAAGTCATGTAAAGCTTGTTTTTTAGATAAAATCCCAGGACACTTGGGGTTAAGAGGACTTCAGTATAAAAATTAAAAACTGCTGCCAGAAGTTACTTTAAGGATGGATACAGGTCTCTATTAATTTAGCTGCTGAGTTATGGACATGGCTACACTGTCATTAGAGCTTTGCCCATGCGTCTCCCCAAGAAGTGCATGTCTTTCTAGCTCTTCACAAGGATATTACCTTTCCATTCAGGGTTTTCAAAGATATGTGGAACACTTAGTGTGTGTGTTATGGGTTGAACCGTGTCCCCCTGATTCATCTGTTAAATCTCTAACCCCAGTATCTCAGAATGGGACCTAACTTGGAAATAGGGTCATTACAAATATCGGTTGAGATGAAATCATTAAGGTGGACCATAATCCAGTATAACTACTGTTCTTATGAAAAGAGGAAATATGGACATAGAGACACCCACACAGACAAAATGTTTTATGAAAATGAAGGCAGAGATCCAGGTGATGTTTCAACCGCCAAGAAAGGCTAATGATTACTAGCCAACCACCACAAGCTAAAGGCGTAGTATGCAGCAGATTCTCTCCCCTGGCTCTCAGAAGAACAAAGCTTGCCAACACCTTGACCTCAGACTTCTGGCTTCTAAAAAACTATGAGAGAGTTAATTTCTGTTGTTTAAGCCCCCCCATTGGTGGAACTTCGTTATGCAGCCCTGGCAAACTATCATGGTGTGTAATGTGCTTTCTCTATTAAGTAATGGTCTATTGCCCAGAGGATTGTCTTTTTGTTGGAAGTACTTTCCAGCAACTCAATATAGTTACAGTAGATCTTCTCAACATGATTGCATCATTAATCAAATTAAATCTGTACATTTACATTGGTATGAAAAGTTGTGGGATGAGACAGCAGAGAAAGAAATTGCAATTACTGATTTCTTTAGACTGAACAAGAGAACTTACCTCTATATCAGAGGGTAGAAAGGAACAGATGTACAAAGATATTCTAGTTGAATTCCTTATTTGATCTTCTAACTAATTCAAGTCCTTTCAGTTTACAGTTTGGTTCGTAAGTTTCCTTAAAGCATGACTGCACACAGTTGTGTATAGATTGCTTAGGATCTAGACACCATAAAGCATGGGTAAGCCTGCTTTTTCATTGAAAATGTTCCCCACTTGCAAACTGCTGAGGGTCAAACTAGACAACACTGTCCTAAGACTTATGTATCATAAAGAAGCCCAAGTGGTGTAAGGTCTGTAAATACCAATGGAATTGAAAATGTTTACCAGCACAGAAGAAATCTCTAATCAATGATATGCACGTGTCCTGATGCACAAACAACCATCAATGTCTGTAGAACACATGAGTTATCTCAGTGTGCACATTTGGAGTAATATCACTAGAATAGGGGTCTGGAAGTAATTCTACTCCTCTTAGTATCAAGAACTTCAATTTTGGTGTTTGAATCTATACATTCAAAGTAAAGGTGAGAATTGTGATCTAGCTATGCTGATAATTCAAGTTAGAACATATTTTCTTTGATTATCTGGATGTTGCAAGCAAATGTAGGAAACTATTAACATGAATTATCATCCAGAGAATTGGCTCAATTTTCCACTTCATTTTGTTCATGTAACCATGGTCTAAATCATTGAGTGAGAAAAATTCCTAGCAATTAACTACATTTAAAACCTTGGTAAAAGGTCATTTTTATCTAATGGCCAAACATAACAATAACAGAGATTCCTTTCGGTTATATGGTTTTGCAATCTATAGTAATTCCCTTACATGTTATCTGATTTGATCTGCTCAGATTTTTAAAAAAATTTTATTTTTTTTCACTGCTCCAAAATTCATTGTTTATGTACCACACCCAGTGCTCAATGCAATACGTGCCCTCCTTTATCACCACCACCAGGCTCACCCCTCTAAATCCCTCAGTTTGTTTCTCAGAATCCATAGTCTCTCGTGGTTCATCTCCCCCTCCGATTTCCTCCAATTCACTTTTCCTTTCCTTCTCCTAGTGTCCTCCATGTTATTCCTTATGTTCCATAAGTATGTGAAACCATATGATAATTGACTCTCTCTGTTTGACTTATTTCACTCAGCATAATCTCCTCCAGTCCTGTCCACATTGATACAAAAGTTGGGTATTCATCCTTTCTGACGGCTGAGTAATATTCCATTGTATATATGGACCACATCTCCCTATCAATTAATCTGTTGAAGGGCATCTTGGCTTTTTCCACAGTTTGGCGAATGTGGCCATTGCTGCTGTGAACATTGGGGTACAGATGGCCCTTCTTTTCATTACATCTGTATCTTTGGAGTAAATACCCAGTAGTGCAATCACAGGGTCATAGGATAGCTCTATTTTTAATTTTTGAGGAATCGCCACACTGTTTTTCAAAGTGGCACACCAACTCACATTCCCACCAACAGTGTAAGAGGGTTCCCCTTTCTCCATATCCTCTCCAACATTTGTTGTTTCCTGTCTTGTTAATCTTTGCCATTCTAACTGGTATAAGTTGGTATCTCAATGTGGTTTTGATTTGAATTTCTCTTATGGCTAATGATGATGAACATTTTTTTAATGTGTCTCTTAGCCATTTGTATGTCTTCTTTGGAGAAGTGTCTGTTCATGTCTTCTGCCCATTTTTTGACATGATTATCTGTTTTTTGGGGTGTTGAGTTTGAGGAGTTCTTTATAGATCTTGGATATCCGCCCTTTGTCTGTAGTGTTATTTGCGAATATCTTCTCCCATTCCGTGGGATGCCTCTTTGTTTTGTTGACTGTTTCCTTTGCTGTGCAGAAGATTTTTATCTTGATGAAGTCCCAGAAGTTCATTTTCACTTTTGTTTCCTTTGCCTTTGGAGACATGTCTTGAAAGAAGTTGCTGTGGCCAATGTCGAGGAGGTTACTACCTATGTTCTCCTCTACCATTTTGATGGATTCCTGTCTCACGTTGAGGTCTTTCATCCATTTTGAATTTATCTTTGTGTATAGTGTTAGAAAATCCCAAATTACTAGAACTCATATAGCAGTTCAGTAATGTGGCAGGATACAAAATCAATGCACAGAAATCAGTTGCTTTCTTATACACTTAGAGAAAATGTATTTAGAGTATTGATTCCATTTACTATAGCACCAAGAACCATAAGATACTCTGGAATAAACCTAACCGAAGAGGTAAAGGATCTGTACTCGAGGAACTACAGAACACTCATGAAAGAAATTGAAGAAGACACAAAAAGGTGGAAAAACATTCCATGCTCATGGATCAGAACAATAAACATTGTTAAAATATCTATACTACCCAGGTGCACCTGGGTGGCCCAGTGGGCTAAACCTCTGCCTTCAACTCAGGTCATGATCTCAGGGTTTTGGGATCGAGCCCCATGTCAGTCTCTCTGCTCAGCAGGGAGCCTGCATACTCCTCTTTCTCTGCCTGCCTCTCTGCCTGTTTGTGATCTCTCTCTCTGTGTCAAATAAATAAAATAAAATCTTTTTAGAAAAAAAATCTATACTATCCAGAGCAATTTATACTTTCAATGCCATCCTGATCAAAATTCCACCGACATTTTTCAAAGTGCTGAAACAAACAATCCTAAAATTTGTATGGAAGAAGAAAAGACCCCAATCGCTAAGGAAAGGTTGAAAAAGAAAAGCAAAGCTGAGGGCATCACGTTGCCTGATTTCAAGCTTTATTACAAAGCTGTGATCACCAAGACAGCATGGTACTGGCACAAAAACAGACACATAGACCAGTGGAACAGAGTAGAGAGCCCAGATATGGACCCTCAATTCTACGGTCAAATAATCTTCGACAAAGCAGGAAAAAATATCCAGTGGGAAAAAAGACAGTCACTTCAATAAATGGTGCTGGGAAAACTCAACAGCTATGTATAGAAGAATGAAACTCGACCATTCTCTTACACCATGCACAAGGATTTTTTTTGTTTTGTTTTAACATGTACAGTAGTGAGAAAAATGTGAAACCTAGAGGTCACGGGATTCTATGAAGATTACACAGTTCAAGATTCAGTTCAGTGTTCTTTCCCCTACGTCAAAATTCTTAATCTTTTTTTTTATGCCATGAACCTCTTTGGGAATCTGCGGAAGTTTTGGACCCCTTCTCAGAAAAAATGTATTTAATTGTATTTTAAAAGCTCCATAGGATTACAGAAGAAACCAATTATATTAAAATACAATTATCAAAATAGTTTTACATGTTTGCTACAGTAACCTATGCACTTCTTTATTAATGCATTAAATATCAAGATACAGTAGTGATGTCCCCTGGTGGTCTAATGGTTAGGCTTCGGCCCTCTCACCACCATGGCACGGATTCAGTTTCCGGTCAGGGAAGTCTTTCTTCCTGGGGCGCCTGGGTGGATCAGTGGGTTAAGCCCCTGCCTTCAGCTCAGGTCATGGTCTCAGGGTCCTGGGATCAAGCCCCACATCTGCACATGCTGAGCAGGGAGCCTGCTTCCACCTCTCTCTCTGCCTTCCTCTCTGCCTACTTGTGATCTCTTTCTCTGTCAAATAAATAACATCTTTAAAAAAAAAAAAAAGATACAGTAGAAAATCTAATAACTACCATAGTTTTCAAAGTAGTGATAAGTGTAAATGATATTTTGTGATACCTACAGCAACTATGTGATATGTAAATATCTCTGATTTCTATTGGTGATCACCACTGGTATGGCTACATATGAGACATTGGGAGCTTCCAACAAACAGTAAGCCAAACAGGAGGTGGCATTAGAATTTTGAATTGAAATAATTATTTGATCAATTTTTGGAGTGATTCAGGAACCCTTGCTGGGTTCTGAAGAACTAAACTAAGGCCTTGGAATAGCTCGATAGTGAACTAGGTACAGGATGACATCATTGAAAGGTCAGGAACATGAGTTGAAGTATATGCATCCTAGAACCAATTAGGCTCCACAAGTGTACGTTGCAATGGCATTTATTTACTCAAGATCATCAGAAACTCAGCAGACTCTTCCTCAGCAGCTTCATCCTATCTTCTGATATCCAAACCTGGTAGTAAAAATCCAGAGATCAACAGGAAGCAAAATTGCATTAATTCAAGGAAAAGCTATCCATCTCATTGTTAGGTTAGCTTTTCTTTAAAAAAAAAATTAAAAAGATTTTATTTATTTGACAGAGATCACAAGTAGGCACAGAGGCAGGCAGAGAGAGGCAGGCAGAGCTCCCCACTGAGCAGAGAGCACGATGCGAGGCTCGATCCCAGGACTCTGGGATCATGACCTGAGCTGAAGGCAGAGGCTTTAACCCACTGAGCCACCCAGACATCCCTAGGTTAGATTTTTAAGAAAGGGACATAGATTCTACTTCTAGTTAGGCCATTCGTTCTCTCGAATGTCTTGGTCAATTCATGTGTGTGTGTGTGTGCGTGTGTAAATATTTTTAAAGACTTTATTTTTCAGAACAGTTTATTTATTTATTTACTATTTTAGGTATTGTTTTATTTATTTAGTAGTCTCTTTGCCCAGCATAGAGCCCACCTCGGGGTCTGAATGCATGACCCTGAGATTAAGACATGAGCCGAGATCAAGAGTGGGATGCTTAACTGACTGAGCCACTCAGGCACCCCTAGAACTGGTTTTAGATTTGCAGAAAAATTGAGAAAATAGTACAGAGAATTTTCATATTCCCGCACTCAGTTTCCCCATTATGAACTTCATACTTCAGTACATTTGTTAGTATTAATGAACTAATTCTGATACATTATAATTAACTAGAGTCCATACTTTATTAATATTTCCTTAGTTTCCACTCAATGTCCTTTTTCTGTCCCAGGACATCACATTACATTTAGTCACCCTGTCTCCTTAGGCTCCTCTTGAACGTGACAATTTCTCAGACTTTCTTTGACAGTTTTAAGGAGTAATGGGGTGTGGTCTTTTCTATAATGTCACTTAGTTGGGATTTTTCTGATGTTTTCCTCACAATTAGACTGGGAGTTTATGGGTTTGGGGGAGGATGATCACAGAGGTGAAGTGCTATTGTCAATACATTGGATCAAGTGTACATCAAGTACATCAAGAGTACATCAACATGACTTACTACTGTTGATGTTGACCTTGAGCAGCTAACTGAAGTAGTGTTTGCCAGGTTCCTCTGTGGTAAAGTTATCCTTTCTTCCTCCTGCCAATTCACGTTTCACATTTCTGAAATTAATTACTGAAGAGAAATAATTCCCATAAATCATGGTGAGAGAGAAGCAAAGGTCTAGAAAAGATTTGGGGAGTTTAGTTAGTCCACACTGGTTCCTGTATCCAAACCTTCCTGCACAGATGCATTTCTGGCTGGCTTACCTTTTCTTTCTTTCTTTCTTTTTTTTTTTAAAGTTTTATTTTTTTATTTGACAGAGAGAGACACAGCAAGAGAGGGAACACAAGCACAAGTAGGGGGAGTGGGAGAGGGAGAAGCAAGCTTCTTACTGAGCCGGGAGCCAGATGTGGGACCCAATCCCAGGACTCTGGGATCACAGCCTGAGCTGAAGGCAGATGTTTAAGAACTGAGCCACCCAGGCGCCCCTGGCTGGCCTTCTTTTAAAGATAAAAAAGGAAGAAGCTTCCACAGTGAAAACATTCTAAACTCTTGACAACTGATGGTCTCTGACTCAATCAACAAATACATAGACTGTCCTAACCATGTGCAAGCTGCTTAGATATGTGCATAGCTCCAAGGCATTTACACCTCTTAAATCATTTCTGGAACAACGTGGTGTATACATACACACATACATACATAAGTGGAGAGACAAATGACCAAATAATATGCAAGGCTTATGACACAGTGGAAGTCAGTCTGAAAAAATTATAGTGGTTATAAGCATAGGATTTGAATTCAAACGATCTGAGTTGATGTTCCAGGTCTACCCAACCAAGGCATACAACTTTAGGCAAGACATGTAGCCTTTCCAAGCCTCAGTCCCCTTAACTGTAAAATGGAGCTAGTCATGCCCGCTACTAAAAGTTGTGTAAACCAAATAACCTCTAAAAAAGCATCTGGCATATAGTATAGGCCCTCAGGACACATAGCTGTTGTTACTAGATAGGGAATAATTACACAACCCTGCTTTAGAGTCACTGTAGATGAAATAAGATCTGTTTTAGATGGGTGTTTGCCTCTTGAAACTGAATTTAAGCAACACTCACAGTGTATTCTTGGTTTTCTTTCCACTTCCCACCTTCCTCCACTCCTTCTTCCTTCCCTTGTTTTTTTTTTTTTTTTTCAGATTTCATTACCACCTTTCCATTTCCTTAGACTGTCAGTGCCTTCATATCATTACCTACTGCCAAGCCCCTCTGTTCCGCTGGTATTTTTGAAGCAGCAGAACTTCTTAGTGACTGCTAAGTACTCCTTTTCCCCCAGGTAGTCAGAGAGAGACAGAGAACTGGCAAGTGGGGGAAAAATGTTTCTGTGAGTGGAACTTGGATTCCTGCATTTCTTTGTTTTGTTTTAAGTGGTTGCTTTGCTGATCCTATTACTGTAAAGGGTAATGATATTTGGGAATAAAAGTCTATGAATAAGTAATGATAATAGAAGTAAGAACCAGAACTGTGGGATATAAAGCTTGTGTTAAAAATAGTCTGTCATTTTCAATTCTGCCTACTAAGCCTTTTCCTAGACTGAAAGACACAGATAGCGCTCCAGCGAGAGGAGCAGACAGCATGGGAGCTGTTCCACACCCAACGGGAAACCACGCTCCAGAGCAAACCGCCTTCTCTGTTGTGGTCAAACTCAATCTCCACCACCACCACTGGGTCCCTCTGATACAGGCAACAGAACTTTTTTTTTTCCGAAGCCAAGTAACCAGAGTAATGCATGTAAAATGTGTTGATTTAAGAATGGAAACTACCAAATGAGGGTCTGCTCTGGGAACTTCATATTTCTTAAGACACAGTTATTCTCCCACAGAGCGTCCATTGCTATGTGCGTGGCTGTAACAGACAGGCCACCCAGGGATCCAATTAAAGTGCAGAAATAAGCAAAGGCTGAACCATAAGGAAATATGAGAAGAGACTGCGGCTCCGGATGAGAATTCAGATCCTAGCATCTGAGACATCATTCATTTCATTATCTGGAAGACTGGTCAAACCGAAGTCCTAAAACCTCAGCACAAATGGCTGCCAAACCCTGGTTCCAGCAAACTAAGGGAAAACAGAAAACTGTGCAGGCAAGGGCTCTGGACTCAAAACACCCAGTCATCCGTCCAAGAAGCCCAGATCCTTGCACAGCAGGCCCAGATATTACAACCGATGTGAGCAATTGCTCTCGTGCCCATCACGGCCTCGGATTTGTTGCTTTAATGGCTAAAGTCACAGGCTAAGGCACTCACCAGATTCTGCTGCTGAACGCAGACACCACCGCCCCTCCTACCTCCCCTCATCAAACACCAGGAGTCTGTTCGGGCAGAACTGCACAAATGGGAAACACCCATCAAATGCAGCAGGAATATTAACTTCACTAGGAAGCCTTTATATGCCATTACTTTAGAAAGGATTCCTTGTTAGTCCTACCATTAAACAATTAAATTGTCAGAGATGAATTCTGTGCATGTGTGTGCAGGATGTATAATTTCCCACTCAGGTGATGTCTGCAGCAGGTCTCTCTCTCTCTGTCTCTCTCTCTCTCGCTGTCTCCCTCTCTCTCTACCCCAATTGTATGCTTTTCCCCTTACATTGTTGAAAATAAATACGTCTTCCTAATGGCATAAGCAATTTTTGTTATGAGCTTTGATATGCCTACACATTTATACCACTCAAAAGACAGAAATACAAAATGAAATGCTCAAAGATGGATTTGTCTTCCAGTATCCCCCTGTCAGAACGCGATTCCTTGTTACCCCTTCCTGAGACAGGTTACTGATAGAGTCTGTATATTCTGTTAGCATTGCATACATGGACACTGTATGAAATAGCTCTAAACCAAATCAAGGCTAATGCCTACGGATGGGAAGGCTGCTCACCACGTGCTGTATTTCCCTTATATTTTCCTCCTAATTAGAGTTTTCTGTCTTCATAACACTGAGTTACTTATCCTAGCTCTCAATTTATAAAATGTTTGACCTGTGAAAATCAAACATGTTTGTGAAAAGTACACACATTTTACTTAAACCCAGTATTGATGCACAGATGGTAAAGAGACAACAACATACTACTTAAATGGAAATTGTATTTAATAAATACAATTAGGATCACACTTAAATCCCTATAATTTTTATGTACCTTAAGTTTTTACTTACAGAGATCATATTCTTGCCTTTGTCAGCCACTGAAACTCTTCTTTGAGGATTTAATCTTTAAAAATGCAAAAAGAAGAGCAAAAAGATAATACTTATACACTGAGATGAAAAGAATTCTCAAAATTACATATATATAAGGCAGAGGATGAGCCCAAGAAAATGTTGCCAATACCTACAAATCTTCCAGCTCCTGAAACAATCATGTTAGATTAATTGTCCGTGTGCCAATGCAACCATTAGTCACTCAATAAACGCTTCTTGGGACGATGACATAGCACCATAAATACGTCCTGCTGGTCTAACATTAAGCCTCATAAAATGTTAGCTTGCCTGCTTTGTAACAATGTACAGATAAGGCAAATGGGGAAGGAAAGAGATTTTGAAATCAAATTACAAGTAGTTAGAGTTTCTTCACAAACTTCCCCTCTCTGGGATCTCATTCTCCTTGGCTTATGTCTTTCTTAACAGGATGACAAAATTATGAACTTTGGAGCCTACCCTTGTTATACAGTGAGATTTATAAATAGGCTCAGCTGGTAGAGCATGTGACTCTTGATCTTGGGGTCGTGAGTTCAAGCCCCACGTTGGAGGCAAAGATTACTTAAAAAAAAAAAAAAAAAAAAAAGCCTTAAGATTAGCTGGGATACACTCTGCTGTCCAGGTCTGCAACCCCTTAACGACTCTGCATAGCCTCTCTGTGGCTTCGCCAAAATCTGTCTTCAGGTTTTCTTTCTTTTTTTTTTTTTTTTAAATTTTTTAAAAGGTTTTATTTATTTGACACAGAGATAGAGAGTACAAGTAGGCAGAGCAGCAGGGAGAGGGAGAGGGAGAAGCAGGCTCTCCGCCAAGCAGGGAGCCTGATGTGGGGCTCAATCCCAGGACCCTGGGATCATGACCTGAGCCAAAGGCAGAGGCTTAAGCAACTGAGCCACCCAGGCACCCCTGTCTTCAGGTTTTAGATAAAATCCTACATCTCCTTCTTCAGTAGGTCATACTTCTGATCTAGTGCTCTGGCACAGTGTGGACCAATGCGTTTAGGTTTGGGGTCAAGAAAAACTGGATAGGCCCTTTTTCCCAGAGAAAAGAAATGGGTGGGAAAAATCTCTTTGGAAGAAAAGGAAAATAGAACAAAAACAGGTGATATTATCCCTAGAAAATACTCACATAATCATTTTTCTTCATTTCTTTATTATCTCAGTTTGCTTTGTAAAGAGTTTAAACCCACACTCCCGTGTCCATGTGTGCGTGCACACGTACTCACACACACACACTTTGGCCATCTCTTGCTCAGGTGGAGGGCTCCCTCCTCCTCTCTGGTTATCCAGGTCCCACCCAACTTTTATACTGAATTTCTGGACCATCTTTTCTTTGAATGCTTGGGGTGAATGTTGGGATTGATATACACGCAATTGCCACACTCTTTTAGCTAAGACAGTATTAATAACGTTAAATGTATTCTAATAGAAATTTTTTAATTGCAAAAATTGCTAAGTATGCTAGAAAAAAATCTCTTTACAAATAATTGGTATGTATACTGTAACTTGTTCTTACTCACTAATATAGGTCCCTGAAAATAGTACTGAGTCAGGGACCATATATGTTGTGTGATTTCCATTCAGAAATAATGTTTATTGCTGTGTATTATATCTGCAATGATGTCATTAAGTATTGATTACTTTCATTAAAGTTTGTGTGGCTCATTATCAGTGATTTATATATTTTGGGGGATTATTTCAGGATTTTCTAATGAGTTACCAAGTCCCTTTCTACCTGTGCTTGTGAATCTGTACATTCAGCCACACCAGGAAACACAGCCTACAGACATGCATGACTGTATTGTGATGTCAGGAAACTTAGGAGAGGCTGCTTGCTACCCCAAATCTACTATTCCATCCCAAATTTCTTCTTTCAAATTTAAGCCAAAAAGGTCTTTTACATCATTAATACAAATATCCCACACACTAAGCTAAAATACTATTTTCACCTCTGAGTAAATGCATCTATCATATTCTTCAAGGTGCTGACCTAAGCCCTCACTCTTAAATGTTCTGTAAAGTCTTCAATGATTTCATTAAGTTCTAAGACTTCAACCTCAATAGTTGTTGAAATAATCCTAAATTTTTAGAATTGCTCTTAAATTCTGTCTTCATTTAGACCAGAACATTCAGCTGACTACCAGACACCTCCATCTGTCTATTCCATGAACATTTCATTCTCAACATAACCAGAACCACCACATTATATTCCCTTCGAACTTTTCTCTTCTCATTTCTTATGGGTTCACTTAGCCACAAGGCGACTCAAGGAGGAAACCCAGAGTCAAATTTCACTCTTCCCTTCCCCACAACCAATCAATGAGTATATCCTAAAGAATCCAACTCTGTAATATCTCTCACCTGTCTCCTTGCCATCAGGGCCACTACTCTAACACAAACTGGCATTTTCCCTCACCTAACCTGCTGGAAGAGCTTCCCAACACTGCTCTCCACTGCGAATTACACTTCCTAAAGCTTGGCTTCAATCTTGTCCTTTTCCAGCTCAAAAACCTAAAATGCTCTGCATTGCTTATTAAACTAAAACCAAACTCATCTTGGGGCGCCTGGGTGGCTCAGTGTGTTAAAGCCTCTGCCTTCGGCTCAAGTTATGATCCCAGGGTCCTGGGGTCGAGCCCTGCATCGGGCTCTCTGCTCAGCGGGGAGCCTGCTTCCTCTTCTCTCTCTCTGCCTGCTTCTCTGTGATCTCTGTCTATCAAATAAATAAATAAAATCTTTTAAAAATTAAAAAAAAGTAAAATGAAACCAAACTCATCTTGTTTACGTTTTTTATCTTATAGCTTCCCCCACCTTCAACTTCCACATAGCTTGTCACTCTAGTAAAACTGGAATTCTTACCATCGGCTAAAGATGCCCCTTGCTTTCCAACCTGTGTCTCAAATGGCTTCTCTATTTGAAATATTTTTCATCTATTCTCCATGTCCACCCATTGAGAGCCTACTAATCCTTTAAGGTCAACATTGGATTTTAATTTCTTAAATAAGTCTTCTGGCTCTCCTCAGCTGGATGTGGTTTGTCTCACCACTGAACTTCCATTCTACCATGTCCTGAATTACTAAATAGTACCATTATTTCTCCCCTTGTCTTTTGCTACTTACTGTATTGATGACTCTATAAGTCGAAGAACAGTGTCATTCATTCACCTTCTCCTGCAGTGCCTAGTTCAATGCTTGTATAGAGTATGCACATAATTATTGAAGTGTTTCTGGGTGAGTTTTAAAGTAGGATTAGAAAGACAGTGGAGGAGTTCCTGGCTTCTGAAAGGGTGGCCTTGCCAAGAGGTGACATTACAGGATCCTGGAGAGCAATTATTTATACAATTTGTAATTTTAAAACCATAGCTTAGAACAAGCGTTTGGGCAATGAATGAAAATCTACACTGGGGGAAAGGAGGGCTGGTCCAGACCACCAGCAACTGTTTGGAGGAGATATGGTATTGGGGACCCTCAGGCAAGCAAGTCAGTACCAAAACATTTGGGTGCTTGAAGATCTTGGAATGTCTTCAGGTCCTGGAGTGCTGCAGGGCAGATAAGAGCACGGGACCAGAGAATTCCAGAGACACAGATGAGTTGGTGTTGCTTCACCATTCTATATATTATAGAGTAGAGTAGCTCTGTTTTATTTTTTTATTATTATTATTATTATTTTTTATTTGTTTATTTACAGCATAACAGTGTTCATTGTTTTGGCATCACACCCAGTGTTCCATGCAGTACGTGCCCTCCCTATTACCCACCACCTTGTTCCTCAACCTCCCACCCCCCCCCCCCACCCCTTCAAAACCCTCTGGTTGTTTTTCAGAGTCCATAGTCTCTCATGGTTCATCTCTCCTTCCAGTTTCCCTCAACTCCCTTCTCCTCTCCATCTCCCCATGTCCTCCATGTTATTTGTTATAGTAGCTCTGTTTTAGCCTTGTTTAGGTTTCTATTCATATGTGAAACTAACTTGCCACTCCATAATTGCTCAATCAATCAACACAATAATTATTATTTTTTTAAAGATTTACTTATTTATTTGACAGAGAGAGCGATCACAAGTAGGCAGAGAGTGGGTGGGGAGAGCAGGCTCCCTGCTGAGCAGAGAGCCCAATGCAGGGCTCGATCCCAGGACCCTGGGATCATGACCTGAGCTGAAGGCAGAGGCTTTAACCCACTGAGCCACCCAGGCACCCCAATCAACACAATAATTGTTGAATGCTTTCAGTGTGCCAGGCTCTGTGCTAGAAATATAGCGCTGAATAAAAAAGACAAAACAGCTACCTGTCTGGGCCTTAATTTCTGTGAGGAGACAGTGATAAATAGAATAAGTACATAAGGGGCGCCTGGGTGGCTCAGTGGGTTAAAGCCTCTGCCTTCGGCTCGGGTCATGATCTCAGGGTCCTGGGATGGAGCCCCACGTCGGGCTCTCTGCTCCGCGGGGAGCCTGCTTCCTCCTCTCTCTCTGCCTGCCTCTCTGCCTGCTTGTGATTTCTCTCTGTCAAATAAATAAAATATTAAAAAAAAAGAAAAAAGAATAAGTGCATAAAATATAGAGCCCATTAAAAGGTGGTAAATCTTCTGGACAAAAATAAAGATATGGAGATGAAGTGTTTGAATTTTTTAAATGAAAATTTTAAGACTTTCTTAATAAGGTGGTATTTGAGCAAAGACTTGGAAAAGGTGGAATACTGATTTGTACAACGTTAGGGAGAAAGAGCATTCCAGGCAGAGAGAATAGCCAGTGCAAATATCCTGCAGTAATCCAGAGTAGACCTGTCATAATCCAGAGTAGCTGGAGACAGAGTGAGTTAGAAAAGTAAAGGGAGACTTCCAGCCTAGGGAGGCCATTGTAAGGATTTGGCTTTTACAATGAGTGAAATGGAAGGTTGTGGGTAAAATCGTAGCAAAATTGACATCTTTGGCCATTGAGCTAAGACTGAACTGTAGAAAGAGCCAAAGACTGAGGCAGGAAGACCAATTAGGAAGCTGTTGCAGTATCCCAGACAAGAGATGGTAAGGGTGGACTGGACCAGGATGGTGGCAGTAGAGATGATAAAAAAATAATCACATTCTGGAAAAACGTTAAGGTTATCAGAGGGGAGGTAGATGGAGAAGGTGTATAAAATTGGTAAGTGGGATTAAGGGGTACTACACTTGCTGTGATGAGCACCGGGTGTTGTATGAAGTGTTAAATCACTATATTACACACCTGAAACTGATATTACACTGTATGTTAATTAACTGGAATCTAAATAAAATTTTTTAAAAAAATGATTAAGTCTTCAAAGAGCTCAAACTCCTGCTCCATGAAAAAATAAAAATAATGTAAAAAATAAATATAGAGCATTAAGGATCTTTTGATGTATTAAATGTAGGGTATAAAGGAAAAAAAGAGTCAAGGATGAATCCCAATGGTTTTTTTTTTTTTTTTTTTGCATGAGCAACTAACAAAATAGTGTGGTTTATTAACTGGAATGGAGAACATTCAGGGTGGCAGAGTTGAAGGAGCAGAGACAATCAGGGGTTCTATTTTGGATCTGTAAATCTTGTAATGTCCATTAAACATCTAGTGGAGTCTGGAGATCAAGAGAGAGTTTAGGACTGGAGATCTAAACTTGGGAGTCATCAGACTATAGAGAGTATTTGAAGTCATGAGACTGAGATCCACAAAAGAGTGGCTAAAAGGAAGCAACAAGTTTCCATGGACTTAGTTTGAGGCCCTCTAACATTAAGAGGCCATAGAGAAAGGGAGGAACCAATAAGGTTGGAGGCAACCCGGGTGTGTAGGAGGATATGCACAATCTTCCCAGAAGCAGGATAAGGTGTTTCAAGGAAAAGAGAGTGATGGACTTGGTCAAATGCTGCACACAGGTCAAGAAAAATGTGAGCCAAGAAAAGAACTTTGGATTTAGCAACATGGAGGTCATTAGTGACATTGACAGTAACAGTTTCCATGGAGTGATGGCCTGAAAAACTGTAATGAGAAGTTTGAGGATGGGAGAAGGGGAATTGAAGACATCAAACATAGATACCTCTTTTTGTTGTAAAAATGTTACACTTGTTTTTAAAAGCCAGTAAGTTTGACTTTTTATTAATCCAAATGGACAGTGTTAACAGCAATCTGAATGAGTCAAATTTTACTTGAAAAGCCTCCCCTTTCAAATGACAAAAAGTTTTAGTGAAATGGATTATAGTAGGTTTTGTTTGTTTGTTTGTGTTTTTTTTAAATATTTCATTTATTTATTTGACAGAGATCACAAGTAGGCAGAGAGAGAGAGAGGAGGAGGAAGCAGGCTCCCCACTGAGCAAAGAGCCCCATGTGGGGCTCAATCCCAGGACCCTGGGACCATGACCTGAGCCGAAGGTAGAGGCTTTAACCCACTGAGCCACCCAGGCGCCCCTGGGTTACAGTAGTTTTAAGTCTGGCACTTTGTTAACTGAGGGAAACATCACTGTCTTCAGTGAATTTGCCACTCAAGGTATCTTAAGTTTTATAATCAAATTGCTGTCTTGGAACTTCTACACACATATCTAAAAACTATGACATCATAGTTTTCGGGTTGGATATTGTAACTCATAAATTACATTCACTTATTCCAAGTAGTTCATTATTGATTTATAGTTATTTTCTTGTGTCCTAGCCACCACTTACTTACTTAAAATTTTCATTGAGGTATTATTGACATATGACATTATACTACTTTCAGGTATACAACATAATGATCTGATATTCGTATATTAGGAAATGATCACCACAATAAGTCTAGTTAATATCTGTCACCATACATAATTACAGAAATTTTTTTCTTGTAGATGAGAACTTAACAAGATTTACTCTCTTAGCAACTTTCAAACATGCAATACATTATCCACAACATGAGTCTTAAACTCATGACCCTAGGGGTGCCTGGGTGGCTCAGTGGGTTAAAGCCTCTGCCTTCAGCTCAGGTCATGGTCCCAGGGTCCTGGGATCAAGCCCCGCATCAGGCTCTCTGCTCAACGGGGAGCCTGCTTCCCTTTCTCTCTATCTGGGTGCCTCTCTGCCTACCTGTGACCTGTCTGTTAAATAAATAAATAAAATCTCAAAAAAAAACAACTCACGACCCTAAGGTCAAGAGTCTTCTGCTCTACCCCTCTATCCCTTGATCCGGCCAGGCACTCCATGTCACAATTTGTTTGATCCATTTATCCATTCATGTGCCCTTATTCCACATCTTGGCTATTGTAAATAATGCTGCAATGAATATGGGTGTGAATATAACTTTTTCAGTTAGTGTTTTTGTTTTCTTTGGATAAATGCCCAGAAGTAGAATTGCTGGATCATATGGTACATATGGTAGTCCTACTTTTTTTTTTTTAGGGAATCACTACACTATTTTCCATAGTGGCTACACCAATTTATATTCACACCAACGGAGTACAAGGGTTCCATTTTCTCCACAGTCTTGCCAACACTTGTTATTTATCTTTTTGATAATAGCTATTCTAACAAGTGTGAGATGATATCTCACTCTGGTTTTAATTTCCATTTCCCTGATGATTACTAATGATGAGTAGTGTTTCATGTACCTCTTGGCCATTTGTATGTCTTCTTTGGAAAAATATCTACTCAGACTCTCTGCCCATATTTTAATCAAATTGTGGTTTGCAGGGGCGCCTGGGTGGCTCAGTGGGTTAAAGCCGCTGCCTTCAGCTCGGGTCATGATCTCAGGGTCTTGGGATCGAGCCCCGCGTCGGGCTCTCTGCTCAGCGGGCAGCCTGTTTCCCTTCCTCTCTTTCTGCCTGCCTCTCTGCCTACTTGTGATCTCTGTCTGTCAAATAAATAAATAAAATCTTTAAAAAAAAAAAAAATTGTGGTTTGTTTTGTTTTTGTTTTTGCTATTGAGTTGTATGAGTTCTTTATATATTTTGGATATTAATCCCTTATCAGATATAGGATTTACAAATAATGTCTTCCATTCAGTAGGGTGCCTTTACATGTTGTTGATGATTTTTTATGCTTTGCAGAAGCTTTTTTAGTTTCATGTAAATCTACTTGTTGAGTTTTGCTTTTGTTGCCTTTGGTTTTGGTGTCAGATCCAAAAAAAAAAAAAAAAAAAATCATTGCCAAGACCAGTGTCAAGGAAATTACCACCTATGTTTTCTCCTGGGAATTTTATGGTTTCAGATCCTACATTAAAGTCTTTAATCCATTTTCAATTAATTTTTGTGTACAATGTAAACTAGTGATCCAGTTTCACTTTTTGCATGTCAGTGTCCTGTTTCCCCAATACCATTTCTTGAAGAGACTGTTCTTTCTACATCCTCTATTCTTGGCTCTTTTGTTGTAAATTAATTAACTATATATAGGTATACTATTTATTTCTAGACCCTCCATTCTGGTCCATAGACCCATATATCTGCTTTTATGCCAATACCATACAGTGTTGATTACTATAGCTTTGTAATATAGTTTGAAATCAGGCAGCATGGTGCCTCCAGCTCTGTTCTTTGTTAAGATTGCTTCGAATATTTGAGTTATTTTGTGGTTCCATACAAATTTTAGAATTGTTTGTTTCAGTTCTAGTAAAAAAAAAAAATGTCACTGGAATTTTCATAAAGATTGCATTCCTTTGGGTACTATGGACATTTTAACAATATTAATTCTTTCTGTTTTTTTAAAGAATACATTAGTTTATTGTTTTGACAAGTAGAACTTAAAATATTTGTTAAATTCTTATTACTCAAAAAAAAAATTCTTATTACTCAAATGATAAGTTTAAAATGTTATAACCAAAACAAAGAAAGTAAATAAATCATCCATAAGCCTATGATACAAGATACTAACAACAGTTTGATGTATCTTTTTTATTTTTATTCTTTTTTTAAGATTTTTTTTTCCTATCAACAGTTTATTTCAATTATGTTTAAATCCACAGGTTTAAAATACAAGGTAGACTCAAGAGTATATCTAACCACCTGTAATAATAATTCTTTCAATCCATGAGCATAGAATATCTTTCCACTTATTTGCATCTTCTTCAAATTATCAGTGTCTTATAGTTTTCAGTGATCTTTCATCTCTTTGATTAAATTTATTCCTAGGTATTTTATTCTTTCTGATGCAGTTATAAATAAAATTATTTTCTTCATTTCTGTTTCTGATAGTTTAGTGTATAGAAATGCGACCAATTTCTGTATGTTAATTTTTTTATCCTGCAACTTTATTGAATTCACTTATTAATTCCAACAATTTTTTATGGTATCTTTAGGGTTTTCTATATATAGTATCATGTCATCTGCAAATAGTTTTACCTCTTCTTTTCCAGTTTGGATGCCTTTTATTTCTTTCACTAATGTAAGTGCTATTGGGTAGGATTTCCACTTCTATGTTGAATAAAATTGGTAAGAGTAAGCATCCCGTGCCTTGTTCCTGAACTTAGAGTATGATGTTAGCTATGGGCTCTCATATATGGTCCTCATTTTATTGAGCTACATTCACTCTATACCCACTTTTTTGTCATATATGGATATTGAATTCTGTCAAATGTTTTTCTGCCTCTATTAAGATGATCATATTATTTCATCATTCATTTTTTAATGTGGTATATCATGTTGATTGATCTGTGGATGTTAAGCCATCCTTGCATCACTGGAATAAATCCCATTTGATCATGATGTATGATCCCCTTAATGTATTGTTGAATTTGGTTTGCTAATATTTTGTTGAGGCTTTTTTCATCTATGTTCATCAGAAACATTGACTTGTGGGGCACCTGGGTGGCTCAGCGGGTTAAAGCCTCTGCCTTCAGCTCAGGTCATGATCCCAGCATACTGGGATGAGCCCCGCATCAGGCTCTCTGCTCAGCGGGGAGCCTACTTCCCCCTCACCTCTCTCTGCCTGCCTCTCTGCCTACTTGTGATCTCTGTCTGTCAAATAATTTTTTTTTTTAACTTAAAAAAAAATATTGACTTGTAATTTTTCTTTCTCGTGGTGTCCTTGCCTGGTTTTGGTTTCAGGGTAATGTTGGCCTTGTAAAATGAGTTTGTAAGTGTTCCCTCCTCTTATTTTTCAGTACAGTTTGAGAAAGATTTATGTTAATTCTTTGAAAGTTTGGTATAATTCACTAGTGAAGCCATCTAGTCCAGGACTTTTTTTGTTTGTAGGGAGTTTTAAAATTGCTGATTCAATCTCCTTACTAGTAATTGGTATGTCCACATTTTCTAATTCTTCTTAGTTTAGTCTTGGAAGATTGCAACTTTCTAGAAATTCATCCATTTCTTCTAGGTTGTCCAATTTGTTGACATACATTTTTCACAGTACTCTCTTATGATTCTTAGTATTTCTGTGGTATGAATTGTAACATCTCCTTTTTCATTTCTGATTTTATGTATTTGGGCCCTCTCTTTTTTTCCTGGAGAGTCTAGCTAAGGGTTTGTCATTTTTTGCTTATTTTTTCAAAGAACCAACTCTTGGTTTCATTGATCTTTTTTATTTTTTCCTCTATTTATTTTTGCTCTGATCTTTGTTATTTCTTTTCTTCTACCAACTTGGTGCTTCATTTATTCTTCTTTTTCTAGTTCTTTGAGGTGTAAAGCTAGGTTATTTACTTGATATTTTTCTTATTTTTTGAGGTAGACATCACTGTGAAATTGCCTCTCAGGACTGCTTTTGGTTCATCCTATACATTTTGGGATGTTGTATTTCCATTTTCTTTTGTCTCAAGGAATCTTTCTGATTTTGCTTTTATTTCTTTATTCATGCACTGGTTTTCGGTAGCATGTTGTTTAACAACACAAATGTTAAACACATTTGTGAATTTTCCAGTTTGCTTCTTATAACTGATTTCCTAGTTTCAAACCATTGTGGTCAGAAAAGATACTTCATATAATTTTAATCTTCTTAAATTTGTCAGACTGTTTCATGGCCTCACATATGATCTGTCATGGACAAAGTTCCATGTGCACTTGAGAAGATTGTGTGTTCTGTTACTTTTGGATAGATTATTCTGTATATATCTGTTAAGCCCTTCTGATTTAATTGTCATTTAAAACCAATGTTTCCATATTGATTTTCTGTGTGGATATTAAATTCTCCTGCTATTATTATATTGCTGTCTGTCTGTTAAGATTTGTTTTATATATTTAGGTGCTCCTATGTTGGGTATGTAGGTATTTAAATTGTTAGATCTTTTTGTTGGATTGATCCCTTTATCATTATGTAATGTACTTCTTTGCTGTCTTTGTTTTAAAGTCTATTTTGTCTGATATAAGTATGGCTACCCCACCTTTCTTTTGGTTTTCATTGTATGGAATATAATTTTCCATCCATTCATTTTCAGTCTCTGTGTGCCCTTATATCTGAAGTGAGTCTCTTGTAGGCATCATACAGATGAGTTTTGTTTTTTATCCATTCAGCCACTCCATGTCTTTTGATTGGAGAATTTAGTCCGTTTACATTTAAAGTAAGGTGGGTAGTTATTGTCATTTTGTTGTTTTCTGGTTGTTTTGGAGTTTCTCTATTCCTTTCTTCTTCTCTTGCTCTCTTCCTTTGTGGTTTGATGATTTTATTTAATGTTATGCCTAAATTCCTTTCTTATTGTCTTTTGTGTGTCTACTATAGATTTTTGCTTGGTGGTTAACATGAGGTTTACATAAAACAACTTGGATCCATAACAGTATATAGATCTTCCTCAAATTATGGTAGGATTGCATATCAGTAAACCCAATACTAAGTTGAAAATATCATTAATTGATAATGCATTTCATATACCTAACCTACCAAACATCATAGCTTAGCTTAGCCTACCTTAAACATGTTCAGAACACTTCCATTAACCTACAGTTGGGCAAAATCATGTAAAAGAGCCAACTTGATAATAAAATGTTAAATCTCCCATGTAATTGAACATTGAACCGAAAGTGAAAAAATAGCATGGTTGTGTGGGTACAGAATGGTTGTAAGTATCAGTTGTTAACCCTCATGCTCATGTGGCTGATTGGGAGCTGCAGCTTGATGTCCAGCATCATGAGAGAAGATCCTGCTGATTATCACTAGACCCAGATGCATCCTATATATTTCAAATGCTGAAAGAAAAACGTTTCCAGTGAAAAATACATTAGTCAGGAAAGTTATTATCCAGAATTGAAGGAGGCATAAAGAGTTTTCCAGACAAGCAAAAACTAAGGGAGTTCATCACCACTAAAGCAGACAAGAAATGTTAAGGACCTTCTTTAACCTGAAGTAGAGGGGGTTGCAAATAGTAACAAGAAAACATATGGAAGTATGAATTTCACTGGTAAAGGTGAATGAATACACAGGAAAGGTAGTGGAGTAAATGCTTATAAAGCTAATTAAAGATTAAAATAAAAGACAAAAGTAGCAATAACCATAGCTAAAATAATTAAGGGATATATAAGATAAAATGATATGGGTAGGGGCGCCTGGGTGGCTCAGTGGATTAAGCCACTGCCTTCGGCTCAGGTCATGATCTCAGGGTCCTGGGATCGAGCCCCGCATTGGGCTCTCTGCTCCGCGGGGAGCCTGCTTCCTCCTCCTTCTCTCTGCCTGCCTCTCTGCCTATTTGTGATCTGTCAAATAAATAAATAAAATCTTAAAAAAAAAATGATATGGGTAATAAAAATGTAGGGCTTTAGGATGCCACTCCCTTTTGGCCTGTAAAGCTATAGCTGAAAAACCTGGTGATAGTCCTATGGGGTTTTCCTTGTGTGTAACAAGATGTTTTTCTCTTACTGCTTTTAAGAATCTCCCCTTGTCTTTAATTTTGACATTTTAATTATGTATCTTGGTGCAGGTCTTTTTGGTTTCATCCTTTTTGTAACTCTATAGGCTTCCTAGATCTTGATATCTGTTTCCTTATCCAGGTCAGAAAATTTTTCAGCCATTAGTTCTTCAAATAAGTTTTCTGCTTCTTTCTCTCTCTCTTCTCCTGGGACCCCTATAATGTGAATATTAGTCTTCTTGTTATTGTCCTATAGGGCCTTAAGCTACCTTCACTATTTTTTCACTTTTTGTTTTTGTTACACCATTTATTTTTCCACCATCTTTGCGTTCACTGATCCTTTCTTCTGCTTCATCTAATCTGCTATTGAATCCCTCAACTGTATTTTTTAGTTTGGTTATATTTTCAGTTCTGTAACTTCTGTTTAGAACTTTCATATATTTTCAGTCTCTGTTGAAGTTCTCACTATGTTCCTATATTCTTCTCTTGCATTCACTGAACATCTTTACAACCATGACTTTGAAATTCTTATCAGGTAAATCAATTCTCTCCATTTCATTAATGTTTTCTGAGGTTTATCTTGTTCTTTATTTTGGAACATACTTTTTTGTTTATTCATTTTGTTTGACTGTGTTGGTTTCTATGTACTAGATGAAACAGTCATTTTTCCTGGTCTTGAAGGATTCACCTTGTATAGAAGACGAAACATTGTTCAGCCCTGCCCTAACTCTTGGTTGTCTCTCAAACTTTTGTGACTTTCCAAGCAGCCTATTTTATTTTTAATAGCTCCCAGTAACTGAGGGGGTGCCAAGACTAGTCAGTGTTCCAAAGGGGAGCACCTCAGTGAGCACCAGGCTTCAGGCTGATTAGAAGCTAGACTCTCCTCAGGCAACAGCGTTTAAAGAATGTTAATATATGCAGGCCTGTGGAATCCCAGCCATAAGCCCCACTGGCCCCTAGAACCAGGCAATCTGAAGGTGTCCCCTGATCAGCAGTTGCAAAAATCAGGGCTCTAAACAAGTGTACACGCCCCTTTCTGGGACATATGGGTGAGCTGTAGTGAGAGAGTGGGGAATTACAAAGATGACATCCCCTGCCCTATGTGCCCTGAGAATACCTCCAAAGCCTCTAGACATGTGCCAAACCAGCAGTCTGCCCAAAGCTCCAGGACTGGCAAGTCGTCTTCTTGCACAGAAAGTGGGGTGGGTGGTTCAGTCGGCTGTCTGTGCAGTGTCCTGCAGATGGAGTCTGCCAAGAACTGTCCCTCTGGTGGCTCCGGTCCCAGGGGACCCCAGAATGCAAACCCCTGCCCATCAGAGCTAGGCAAACAGGGATACCCCCCTGAGCAGCAGTCATAAAAACCAAGGGACTCGTAATAAAAATTGGGGTACCAGACACATATAGAAGCTCCCCTCCAAGAGAGGCTAGTGCCGTGGAGCACAGCAGAGGGAGAGGGCAAAGATAGGGCTCACAGCTCTGAGGTCTCTGGAAAGGTTTCTAGTCAGCCCTTAGATGTATTAATTTGAAGGCTGCCCCTCACCTGCAGCTCTGATAAGCTAACTGGCCTCTTTTACAGAAAGATTGAACTCCTGGGTCTGTTGCCTCTTGCTGTGGGTGTGGTAGCTGCTTAAGGACTCCTGGTTGTTGACTGTCCAGAAGGCTCTGAAGCAAGTACAAGCTCCACTGGGCACCAGAGTCAGGCAACGGAGACGTGGCCCCTTGGCAGCAGCCACAAAAATCAGGGCACCAGGCAAGGATATAAACTGCTTTCTGGAAGATACCAGCAGGCTGGAATGAAGCAGAGGGAGAGGACAAGGTTCGAGGCCACTGGCCTCTGTTCCCTGAGGGCACTTCCTTAAGCTCCTGCAAGTATGCAAACCAGAAGCCTGCCCCTTAGGCCACAGCTCCTGGACAAAGAAAGAAGAGCAGGCAGGGTGGGAAAATTGTTTTGCCTGCTGTCTGTGCAGTATGCTGGGAACAGCCGCCTGCCAGCAAGATCGCTCCAATTGTTACAGCCCAGGGGGACCCAAGAATGCAAGCCCCCAGGGGCCTCCAGGACCACGCCATCAAGGGCCATCCTCCGGCTGGTAGCCACAAACACTGATCTACTAAGTGGAAAACTGGAGCACCGATCTGCTTAGGAAGATGCTGGCTCTCTGTAGTACAGCAGAGGGAGAGTGTGGAGATGGTGCTCACTGGCTGCAGCGAAGCATGGGGAAGAGCAAAGATGGTACCTGCTGAAGAAAAAGAAAAGAAAAAAGGAAAAAAACGAGAGGAAAAACAAAAAATAATAATTAAAAGGGAAAGAAAGAGGGAGGAAAGTGATGGGGCTTGCCAGCTTTAGCAATCGATCGTGCAAAATGGCACCCACTGGGTGGAGCATAAAGATGACACCTGTGGGCAAGGGAAAAACAAATGGCGACAGCTGGCTTTAGCAAGGCAGAGGGAGAGCGACAGCACCCATGAAGTTCCAATCTTGGAGAATATCTCAGCAGGCTCCTCCCCCCACCATCAATATTTAAAATTAGTAGATGTGTGGGCACCCGGGTGACTCAGCAGGTTAAGCCTCCAACTGTTGATTTCAGCTTAGGTCATGATCTCAGGATCATCAGATTTAGCCCTGCTTTGGACTCTGCACTCAGCTGGAGTCTTCTCTTTCTCCCTCTCTTGTTGCCCCTCCGCCCCCATGCTCTCTTACCAATAAATAAAACTTTAAAAAATATATAGGGGCGCCTGGGTGGCTCAGTGGATTAAGCCGCTGCCTTCGGCTCAGGTCATGATCTCAGGGTCCTGGGATCGAGCCCCGCATCGGGCTCTCTGCTCCGCAGGGAGCCTGCTTCTCTCTCTCTCTCTCTCTGCCTACCTCTCTACTTGTGATCTCTCTCTCTCTGTCAAATGAACAAATAAAATCTTTAAAAAATAAAAAATAAATAAATAATATATAAAATTAGGAAATGTGTCCCATTCACATAAAGTCTGGGAGCTTTTCAAAGGGCTGCTTTTGCATTGGGCCCGGGGTGAGTGAGTCTGTGCAAGGGCCCTTTAAGAGCCGTTTCTCAGGGGCACCTGGGTGGCTCAGCGGGTTAAAGCCTCTGCCTTCAGCTCAGGTCGTGATCCCAGGGTCCTGGGATCAAGCCCCGCATCGGGCTCTCTGCTTGGCTGGGAGCCTGCTTCCTCCTCTCTCTCTCTCTGTCTGCCTCTCTGCCTACTTGTGATCTCTCTCTGTCAAATAAATAAATCTTTGAAAAAAAAAAAAAAAAAGAGCCGTTTCTCAGTTCACCCTGACCCTGCAGGTCTGGTGAAGATGAGCCCCATTAGTGTTCAAAGCTAAATGTTTGGGGCTTATCTCTCAGAGGCCAGTCTTAAAAGATGGGATGCATCTTTTAAGTGTGGTGCAAACCCTTCGATCCTCTGGAAGAAGCTCAGGGTTGAGTTCTCTCCTGACTGTGGGTCACTGTACCAGTGGTGAGGTTTATGGTGAAACTGTAGCTCAGCCCTTCCTACCCACTTCAATGTGGTTTCCCTCTTCTTTGCCCCATGTGAAGGGCTTGCTCCCCCAGTTTTTAGATTTCTTTTCAGAGGAAATTGTTCCACATGTAGCTGTAGATTCCTTGTGTCTGGGAGGTGGTGACATCAGGATCTTCCCATGTTGTTATCTTCAACCGGAAACTCACTTTAAACTTTCAAATATTTCTCCTTCTGTGGAGGTGTGACTGGCTTTTCTACTCGTCAACATTAGTTCACACTGTCAACAGCTGGACACTGAATCTCAGAAAACATTAAGCGTGAGATTAAAAAGAAGGGCAGGGAAAGCTGTTAGTACAACATGCTAACTGAACAGGACAGGGTCAAGTTCACACTCAAAACCACAAGAGTGCTGTGAAGTACAATGATTTGTGAAGTACAATGACTTCATACTTGTGTTGTGATGTCATTTTGTTGTAACATTAAAGCCAAGAGTCCTACCCACCCAAGGGCAATGCCAGTTTCCCAGAAGCCTCATTTCTCAGAGTCAAAGCTCCAAAAGCAACCATGCTGATACTTAGTCTCATGTTATTTCTCAATTTTATGCTTAATTTGCTCCTTTTGGTTTTATGTATTTTGACACAGCCAAATGTATGTGGGGATTTCCCTACAGTCCTTTAAATGCTATAAAACTTTAATATAGGGAGATAAAAACAATAATAAGCCATGCCTCCAAGCCCTCACATTTAGTTCTTCATTTGAGTTAGACACTAACCAGTTTTGGGCACTGATTTAGACTTTCAAGTACTGGCACCACGTTAAATCCCCTTGCGTGTTTTCTTTCTCTCTTCCCCCCACCCAGATGAAAAGAATGTTCTGCCCATAAGCTGGACATGCAACACGCATTGAGTGCACAAAATGGCATCTTTACAGTTCTTAAGTTATTATCATAATGGCCTATGTAGTTCACGAGCCAATGCAATTTAATATGGTTTTAATATGGCTCAGAATAAAGCCAAGATGGATGCTCAATTCCCAATTTTAGGCATGCAACGCTGAAATGTCTTTTTGGAAAAAATGAAATAATGCTCCTGGAAGTCTGTTGAGTTAGTCTGTTTTCAGCATAATTGCCTTCCTTCAGCTTCCTAATACCCTTAAAACCTCTGAGAGTCTTTAAATGTACAAAGTTCAACAAAAATACCTTCAAAGTAGATTAGTTCTAATTATGTCTAATATTTGTTTGCTGCTTTATTGAATAAACTACATTTGTTTAAAAAAGAAAAGAAATTCACTTAACTGCACGTCAGTCACCCAAATTTTAAGTGTACAAATGAAGTGGAAAACATTTATTACACAAATTTAATTACAATTCTAAGAAATAAACATGCAAATTAGATAGAGTTCAATTTGCAGATGCTAATACTCATCCTTGATCTTATTCCTTTCCTCCCTGATTTTCAGTCTGTGCCTATCCTTGATTCCTAGGGAGCCAGGCAGCAAGAGGTTTGGTTTTTCACAGTCGGAGGATCACTGTTTTAAAGAAGTGTTATATTTAGCACATCTGGCATAGTAGCAGTAAACAAACATTATAGTCTTTGTAACACTTTTGTGCAGGTGCCTTTCCCCCCATTTTATTAGGTCTATGCCTTCCAATCCTCTGTGTTCATTACACCTGAAATGACCCATCTCGACTATGGAGGAGTCCCTAGACAGAAGTTATGAATTAATGTTTCAAAAAACAAACTCCAATTGAGCCTAATATAGGGTAAAATTACTATTTGCAAAATAATGTGATTCCGGAGCTTAAATTACATTCCCTTGACCAAGGACAACCTCCTTTATTGCTTTTTTATTTCCTGGAGGTTTTCCCTGGAGGCTCCCCACCCAGAAAGAGTTGCCAATTCAAGTTGCAGTAGGACCAATGTTGCCTTTTTATACATATGCAGCTCCGGAGGGGAACGGGCGGGGGCGGGCGGCGAGAGGAGAATAACTGCTTGGTCCTGCAAAGACATCTGTTTCTCATCTCCGTTTGCTGTGGCAATGGAGAAGAAAGTCTTTTGCAAAGAGTGGGAAAGGCACAGATTTTTCTTTGCTTGCTTGCTTTCTTTCTTTTTTTTAATCACACGCACACACAACAACAACAACAGAACTAAACCAAATAAAAGAGAAGACATCACAGAAGGTTGCAGAGTGAATATGTTATCCGGCTGGAGCCGAGCCCCCAGGGCTAGGGCGGGAGCCGGGGAGTGCGTGGGGTCTGGGCTGCGGGCTGGAGCTGGGCCCGCGTGTCCCCGGGCACCGGGAGGGGAGGGGAGAGAGGGGAGGCAAGGGAGGAGGGAGGGCGGGAAGGAGGGAAGGCGGCAGGGGGCGGGCTGGGGTGGGGGTGAGGGGAAGGCGCCCCGTGTGCTGCCTGAGGAGCGGCGGCGGCGGCGGGAGCAGAGGGAGGGCGTGAGAGCGGGCGCGCTTGTCATGTTCCCTCTCTCACCCTGGGGGCATCCTGCAGAACCTCTCCTCGGAAATCCACGGGGAAATGGCAAACAGGATTGACGGGTTTCACACGCTCTTCGCTAGACAGAGCCGCTCATTACCATAACCGTCTGCAGCGACGGCGGCGCGGCGCCCCAGTCGCGGCGGCGGGACCTGCCGGGACCCTCGCCCGCCCCGCACCAGCGTCCACCGCCGACCGGGCCGCCGGGCCGGGCTCCGCGCGACTGTGCACCGGCGGCCGGGCTGGCGCCGAGCCCAGAGCGGACCAGCGGCGGCGCGAGCGCTCGGGCCGCCGCCTCCCGGCTGACCCCGCGGTAAGAGCCGGGCCGGGCGCGGGCGGCGAGGCCAGGGCGGGTGGAGGGCGAGGGCCGGTCCCCGCGGGCGTTTGCGCGCGCCCACCCGCGGCCTTCCGCGCGCCCTCCCCGCTCCGGGGCCGCCGAATGGACGCGCACCGGCCGGAGTGGGATCCGGGCGGCGCGGGGGCCAGAGGCGCCGAGGCGGCGCGGGCTTTTCCCGGGACTGGAGTGCGCCGCCGGGCCTTTACCGGGGCGGGAACGGCGGCCGCCTGCGCGCACCGAGCCGACTCTGGGGGCGGGTAGGGATGGCAGCCCCGGTGAAACGCCAGGGTCCTCGGCGGCCGCTCCCCCCCTCCCCTGGGGGCCGGGGGTCAGTAGGAGGGATGCCCCGGGGTCCGGTCGCTGGGCGCGGGGCAGGTGGAGAGGGAGGGATTGTGGATGTCAGGAGCGCGCGTCTGCGAGAAAAAGGAATAGCTGCAGGAGCTGACACCTTCTGTCCTCCGCCACCTCCGCCCCCGCACTCTCCTCCCCGGCAGCCGAGCCGAGCCGCGCTGCGGGCGGCGGCGGCTCCTCTGTCCTCAGCTCACCTCCCCGGCGGGCTCGGCTGCTGCCCGCCTGGTCCACGCCTCCGCCTCTCTCCTCCCTTCCTCCCCTCCCGCCTCCTGGGCCCTAGCAACTTTCCCGAGTGCCCGGCTGGGGCCGCGGAGGCGCGGGGGGGTGAGGGAGAGGCGGCCACCCGAGGCCAGGGTGTCGCGCACAGGGAGGTCGCCCGCGGGAGGTGCGGGCGCTGTCCCCCGCCGCCCGGGTCCCACGGCCGCGCAGGGCACTCCCGCAGCCGCCGGCTCCGAGTGGGCTTGGCCGGCGAGGGAGGGCGGGCCGGCAGGCATCTGCTGCGGGCTGGAGCGCGGGGCCCGGGCCAGCCTCGCCAGAGCCCTGCCAGCCGCCGTGAGTCATTTCCTTGGAATCCTACCTTTGGTGTTTATTTCCCTTAGAAGGAAACTTGTTGGGGGGGGGGGGGGAGACGAAGGAGAAAAGAAAGAAACAGTAATAATAGCTCTTATTCTGAAGGAGAGGGGCACGGCTCCGGCACCGTGGAAAGACAACTTGCCTTTGTTCCCAGACACTTGGGGTGTTATTTACTTTCTCCTGCGGCCGGCGGCCGGCAGGGCTCCGCTCGCTACCCTGGAAGGGGCTCAGGGGCCGTGGCACCGACCCTGGGGGTGTGTCAGTGCCGGAGCCTGGACCCGGTGCCTGCAGGGGGTCGGTTCTTCAAACCTCACGACCCCTGTCTTGGGCCTGGGATGCGGAGATCTGTCGCCAGGGCTCGGACACCCGGACACCCCATCTTCTCCTTCAGGCCCAGCACCCGTCTTTGTAACCCCAGGACCTGACCTAAAGCTCCGGGCTTCTGGAAGCTACAGCTGAGAAATGCACTTTGCAGGGTAGACAGGTGTACTGCAGGGACTGACAGAAAAGCGACATCTGTCTATTTAGAAGGGTTGAAGGATTTCCTTCCACCAATTCAGCCCCTTCCATCACCAGCAGCAGCAGCACCTGGACGAGCTGTTGGGATCTTGTTAAGCACAACTTCGAGGTCAGGCACTTGATTCCACCTGGGCAGCACCAAAGGTGCATGAGCCTTTTCTCTGTGTTTCACTGTGGGAATCCGATCTCTAACTGCTATAATGCTCTTAATGTTCTCTAATTTCCAATGACAGGTGGGGGGAAGGGTGGGCAAAGAATGACCAGGAACCCGTTAGATTCAAGGGGCCACTAAATCTAGGTAGCTGGATCTGTGTGCCAGCCACTTGTATTAGCATTAGAATGGCTTTCAGGAAAGAACAAGACTAACTTATCTGGAAAAAACAAATTCTGTAGCAACACTTGGTGACTTTACGATGACTTTACGATGAACGGTTGCTGGAAAAGCATGACATTTTAGCCCTCAGCCTCTGGGAATGCTTGAGGTGTCATTCCATTTCATCCCGTTGGGTGACAAAACAGATATGCAGGAGGAGCCTGGGGATAAGAGGTTAGGAGCTTTTTATTTTTAAATTTTTAAAACCCATATATAGACCAGACACACTTCAACCGCCTACTTTTGAAACCACTCACTCCTGATGTTTAAAAAAAAAAAAAAACAACACAAATTTTACCATAAATGTACATCTTTGTGGTTATATCTAATATTAACAGCATATGAATTTGTGGATTTAAACTTCTGAACTCAGTATCAGAATCATAATGTAAGTCTTATCCTATAGAGAATAATGACTGTTTGGATCTGTACATATAATACAAATAAAGAGTTATGTGAAACATTGGTGCATAGCACCACCCATTCCTAATGCTTCATGAATGTAGAACTTGCCTTCTTAATTTCTTAACATCCCTTCATAAATTCAAAATAGACTAGGAAGAATTCACTGCAAAATCTCTTTCCCAAATAATCCGAAGTCATTCATACGTTATTCAGACTTAGAAATACCATTTGTGGCACTCAGCTTCTCCGGCTTAGGATTTTGTGTGTAAAAGTTTCCAGTTCAAAAAAAGAAAAACTTAAGAGAAATCAGATATCATAATGGAAAGAAAAAGCCAAGATAAAAGGCCTAAGCTGTGTTTCAAGTTCAGAGGCATCCTGATAGGATTTCATATGCTGGAATCAACACTAACAAACAAACACTGAAATCCTTAACCCAAACCAGCCCCAAGGATCAGTCATTAAAATGGAAACAAACTCTTAGGAACATAAAATAGCACAGGACCATATAATGTCCTATTAAAGGTAATCGCTTTAGGGGACCTACAAATGCTTCATGTTCTTAAGGGGCATGGATTTGCTAACCTCCTCTGGTTTTAAGCTATAAAAGTTCAATATAGGGGCACCTGGGTGGCTCAGTCAGTTGGGCATCTGCCTTGGGCTCAGGATCCAGTCCCACATCAATCTCCCTGCTCAGCAGGGAGTCTGCTCCCCCCCAACCACTCATGCCTTCTCTCTCTCAAATAACTAAATAAATATATATTTTTTAAAAGTTCAATATAGACAAAAAGCTTGGGTCTTATTTCCAGATTCCAGCACAAAAGTGAGGTGAATTTCAAGCTGGAAAATACTGTTGCAGTCAGTGAGAGAGGGCTACTGAGAGATAGCTATAATTCATATGCTCCTAGCAGTAGCACTTACTGGTACAAGTGCCTTTTATAATAGGTTAAGAAATTAGACCATTTATGAGAGTCTCCCAGGGAATAAATTATCATGAGGTTTGATACCTTGTTTGGATGCTGAGTTTGAGGAGTGATAGACAGAATAGCTTGGTTTATCAAATCAATGTAGTGTAAACTTTTTGGTGAGTCAAGAACAAAATAAATGGCATGTCCCACCATTTCCTTCTAGAGAATAATCGAACCTCTCTCTTTTTCCTTGTAATAAGATTTTACTTACAGCAAGGCCTTGGCTGCTGCCTCTTTGGAGGGCATTTTAGAAGAGAAGGGGCATGTGGTTTAGCCTCCCACATCGCTGGGTCCTTGTTCCAGCCACTGACACTTCCCTCACTTCATTCGTCCTTCAGTGAGGCGGGGACAGAATTTAAGATCTCAAGAAGCCTGGGTTAAGAGTGGAGTCATTGCTGCCAAGAGCTTCTGTTAGCCATAAAGACCTCGTCACTTCTGTGAAGCTATTTCCCCTTCCCCTGGTGGTTTTCCTTCCTTTCCCTGGAAGTGGACCCTCATTAGGACACTAGCCTCCTGCTGGACAGCAGGGGACTCACCCTTTTCCAAAAATGTTAGGAGCTGTGTCATTTGGAGAAGAAAGCATGAATACACCCTTAGCGTATATTTGAAAGGTAATCTATCTTCAGAAAGCAAGCCTGACATCAGTCTTTGTGACAGCTCTTTAAATGGCAGAGTGGGATAGGAGAGGTTCCGGTCTTGCAAAAGAACTCGCAGTTAGTAAGGCGCTGAGGCTTCTCTGCCGTCACCACTGATCTCTGGCCCATCGGTCTTTTTGCTGGAGTATCAAACTCTTTCCCCTTGAACTCACCCTTGACCCTGCTTTGAATCTTAGTTGGGGCCAAGTGAAGCCCCAAAGCCCCTATGAAGTGGCCCACAGCACCTGAGCCCAGCAGGAGCCCAGCAGGCATCACGGAGCAAAGAGGCTCCCAGGCTCCCCGCAGGCCCCTGGGGGAGGGGCGTGAACCGAGAGGAGGGCCGCAGCATGGTGCCCCTTGGAAAGTTGCTGCCTTGTGTCTGGGCCTCGCGGAGGAAAGAGTTGCCGGCTGCCTCTGGCCCTGAAGCCCTGGCTCCTGTTTAATATTCTGCCTGCTCCGTTGATGTTGTGCTTGGCTCCTGTGGGGCTGCAACTCCCGGCTTGAAACTGGAGCCAATTTTCTGTCTTCATCTTACAGTGTTTTGACTGGAGGCAGATCCAGTTCAGGCCGATCAGGGCTGGTGGAAACAACTACCAAGTGTGTCTCTGTCTGCTTCATTTTGGGAGAAGAAAGTGGAGGGAGCTCCAGACTGGTGTAGAGGATCTGGCCCTGCGGAAAGGAGAGGAGGGGGCAGCCGCCCAGCCCCAAACGACCCAGAGCCTCAGTAAAGATGACGGTGGAGATTGTGGCCTCTACACCCCTTTTGACTGATTAGCGGATTTCATCAAAGGAGACTCTCGGGATTGACTAGAAAATTGATTTTGCCTTATTAATAGAAAGGAGGTGCAAGGGTTTGGGACTTGCCTCTTAGCGGTACATTTTCTGCCGGAAGGTCAGGGGGAAAATGTGTTCAGGAGGCAAAGCAGCTGTCTCAAATGGGGCTGAGGGGAATCTGAGAACAATAAGAAATGGGATTTTAAAGATCCGCCCATGAAATGCAGATTGCTGAACACAGAGGCTGAGCTAATAGCAGCAAGAGAGTTTGCTGAGGTTTTCTTTGAAAAAATAATAAAATGTTTTCAGGGTGAAGGGGAGGACTGAGAAGTAGAAGTTTCCCAAAGCAAAGGAATGAACATGCCAAGGCCATCCCCTGGCTTACTCTTGATTAGGGCTATTTTCTTTCTTTCTTTTTTCTTTAGATCTGAGGCGGTCAGAGATGACTCTGGTTCTGTCCATGAATAGATTCTGCGAGCCCATTGTCTCGGAAGGAGCTGCTGAAATTGCTGGGTACCAGACACTATGGGAGGCTGACAGCTACGGAGGCCCGAGCCCCCCTGGGCCAGCACAGGCGCCTCTGCAGGGAGACCGGGGAGCCGGTCCCCCACTGGCAGGTACTGCCCTTGACCTCTCCCCACCAACCCTGCCCTCTGCAGTCAGACTAGTGAGCAGGACTGGTGTCTCCTGTCTCCGGCGCCCTTCTGAGCCCAGAGAGAGCTGCTAGTCCAGGGACTTCCAGGCTGTCTGTGCCCCTCTCGTAACTGAGCCCAGGGCTCCGGGAGAGGATCAGAGGTGATACGAAATTGCATTCAAATCTGCGTCTACATGCGCTGCTGCTTCATGTGTAAGTCGTGCCACCTGTATTTTTTAAAGAACCAAACCAGATTTTGAGACCCTGAGTTTGGCTTTTGGTTTTTCACCCTGTGGAACTGCATGGTTCTCTTCAGAGGTACACAAGCCCTGGTGAGCTTTTGACAATGAAATCTTTATCCCCTGAGACATAAAGGAATCTGCACTTCGGGCCAGAAGCTATGTGTCTTCTCTTTTTACTAACCACACAATTGGCTTTCGTATTCGGGGGAAATTTTTTTAGATACAGGAGTTTGTTCTTCCTAATTCTTTATTCTTATATTCTAGGATAAGTTCCTTGGATTTTTGTGTGGTGTGCTTTTAAAAAAACAAAACCTAAAATGTAAACTAAGTACTCCTTGAAGTTCATTTTGGATTAAAAGCTCTGTTCGTTCAAAGTTAGACCCTCCTTTTATTCATGGTTGACATGTTACATTTTTGAGAGAGAAAAAAGGACTTTGGTTAGCCCATATTTTAGTCTTAAGCTAAAATTTTTTTAATTTCATATTTTGAAAGAAGAAATAATATAACTCTCATGTGCAGATAGTCGTTTGCTTCCTTACCTACAGCCAATAACATTTTAAAGTTATTTGATTATTTGTGCTTACGGTTAAAGATGTATATGTTTGAGCAGTGGTGCCCTATTACCGTGGATTTAATTAAACAGTTTGAATAAACACTATCCTCCCCTTTATGAATTTTGCTGTTTGTGCATAGAATTAAGATTCCGAATATTTTATAAATGCTGACATAGGTCATTTTCCTTTATGATTACCTAGAAATCCTTGCCTAGCCTGGGTCACAGAATTCTGTATGATAGCAAATATTAAGACAAAGGTTTATTTTTAATCACCACATGTACAGACAAATACGTAGCCAACTTATCTTCTATAAGGAAATTAAAGGAAAGTATTTTGTTTGGAGAACCTCTGGCAAACCGCATGTCATTTGTCGTATCTGATTTATTACCACAGGATCACATTACAGGGGAATTTCAAATCCTATAACAACATCCAAGATCACATACTTTAAGAGGAAGTATGTGGAAGAAGAGGATTTTCACCCACCACTCAGCAGCTGTAGCCATAAAGTATGTTTTTTTAATAGTCATTATTTTTATTAAGAATTTAAGATAACTTAATAACAGTTGCTTGATCCATTTCCAGAAATTAAGTTGTTCCACCCAAGCAATGAAAATGAGCCACTTCTCAGCAGAGCTGTATTAATCGTTGTCACTTTTTTGGGTCCTCTGTTATTTTCACAAGTAGTGGAAGAAAGAGCCAGCAGGAGCTCCTCTACCCAGAAATAACAAAATTATATAATCCAAGGAACATCTTTTTTACAAATGTCTTGATTGTTCTCAAGTTGCGTTAGTGGTTATGAGCCATCCATGTTTTCACATGTGTGCAGAAACGCACCATTCTTACCTGACATCTCCCCTCTCTCCACGCTCTAGGTCCCATGGCCAGAGCCCCTTCTGTGTGTGCCCACCTGGGAGCAGTTTTCCGGGGCTTCTCTTGACCCATTAGAGGTGGACTCACTATCGCTTGAGGGTGTGCTTGCAAGTAGAAATTCACACTTCATTGTATACTCGTTACATAGGCTTAGATTGTTAAAATATGTAATTCATTCCCTGGGAAAGATCACAGCTGACTCTTCTGCATGCGTAAGAAGAAAATAATGGGATCCAGGAGATAGATGCCTAGAAATAAGGAACTGACCACCTAAACTTTTCAAATACCAGTTCTTTTTCCTTATGGTTCCCTTCCTTTAAAAAAAAAAAAAAAAAATCTACAGATGCAATCAAGGAGGGGATAACCCAGACCATAGTTTTCTGAGAAGCAGAGAGGATTTTTAATTTTTCAATTCATCTTTCTCTGTTTCTCCTCTTACCCCCTCTCCTCGCCGCCTCACAAGCATGTCCTTCGGGTGTTGCCTTGACCTTGCTCATAAAGACACCGGCATGGGTTGGTGCATGCTGGGCTTTTCTCTGACTGTATAGTTCCTGCCTTTGGTTAACCCAGGCAGGCTTCATTTGCAGTTCCTCAGGTCATGCTACCAGGTGGCTTTTTCTTTCTTTCTTTCTTTTTTTTTTTTTTTTTTTAAATATGACCTGGAAAAGCTGGTCACCAGGACATAAGCAGTTTATTTCCTCTTTCATTTCTGTGTTATGGTTATGACTGTTTCCCAGTAGCTGCTGGATTTGTAGCAGTCATCACCCAGTTTAGTATCATAGTGCTCAGAAGTGAGTCTCCTCATTTCCTCCCGCATCTCTCCTCCTGCCTAGCCTCAGAAGGAGGCTTGCTTTGGCCCTTTAACTGACTGATCGTTTCAGGGGCTGAGCCTCAATTATCACTGTCCCTCAATCAAGTAAGGATAATTGCAAGTGTGAAAGCCAGAGGGACAGCACTGAAGGCAGTTCTTGTGCTCTTGGCCAGGGTTTGAAGTAGACTTATGACCTGCATTTTGACATCTTTCAAAAGACACCGACATATAATACATGAGTGTACGTGTGTGCACATGCATGGGTTTGTATACACACACAGAAAAGCCCAAGTATCCTAAGAGTACAGCTTGCTGGATTTTACAGCAGAAACATATCTATATAACTAGCATCCAGATCAAGAAACAACATAACCAGCAACTGAGAACTCCTCATCGCGCCCCTCGTTACTATGTCCCTTCCTTCCGGAGAAGCCGCTCCCTTGACTTCTAGTAGGGCAGATGAGTTGTGTGTTTTGGCATCTCCCTCGGCCATAAAAACACGAACAACCTCACCTGTCCCTGCTGAGGTCTGCAGGGGGACCAGATTCCCAGGTGCTTGACCGCACCTTTGAGGCGGGAAGCTGGGGAGGGTCATTAGCAACACCGGGGACAGCATCCCTAAGTGAACCCGGCAGGAACAGGACGGCAGCATGCCCAGATCCAGAGAATGCCCAGAAAGAAATCTACTGCAATGGCATGTTTACACAGGCCACGTCCTCTAAGTTTTCTCTTCCGTGTTTGGTTTTTAGACCATCTCGATTTTTGAGGAACGAGCCCACATCCTGTATATGTCATTAGAAAAGCTCAAGTTTATCGATGATCCTGAAGTGTACCTCCGAAGGTCCGTCCTTATCAACAATTTGATGAAACGGATCCACGGCGAGATTATCATGCAGAATAACTGGTGCTTTCCCGCCTGCTCTTTCAACGGCCCCTCTGCCCAAGAGTGGTTTCTGGCTCAAGACTGTCCTTACCGAAAACGACCGCGGATGGCCAAAGAGGAGTGTGAAAAGTTTCATGCCTGCTGCTTTTACCAGGAATGTGGTGGTCACTACCTAAACCTGCCCCTTTCTGTCCATGCTAGTGTCGGAAGTGCCTCCACCGCCGCCCCCTCTTCCTCCTCGTCTTCCTCTTCCCCTCCCCCTCTGCCTTTACCGAGTTGTTCCCACCAGGTGGATTTCAATGCAGGCTGTGCATCTGCTTACAAGGGTGACGGTCAGGTCTCCGCCAGCGAAATCTTTGTCACTAATGTCAGGTCACTAGGTGTTCAGGAAAAGGCCACATTAAGTGAGGAGAAGGCAAATAACGACACCAACAGGGATGGTGGTGGCCCATTAAGCCATGAACCTGTGGAAAACGACCTTGCTTTTGAGTGCAAAGGCCAATTTTACGATTATTTTGAGACTGGATATAATGACAAAAACAATGTGAGTGAGTCTTGGAAAAAGTCCTTAAAGAAAAAGGAGCCTTCACCAAGTAACAAACCGTGCTGTGGCAAAGGGAGCAAACTATGAGCCATCTTTCCACCGAACCTCTGAAGCATGCACAGCATGACCAGTTAGCTCTCATAAATTTTATTTTGAATGGATTTTATAGTTTTGTACAACTGATAAAATTATGCCATGAACACGCCGTGTCGTTTTAATGCCTGGAGAGCAGATTGCATAAAACCTCTGTAGAGTAGGCATCAGCGAGCTACTTCTCAATGTGGTGATGTTACCAAGAACACAGTTGACTCGATGCTTAAAAGTATACCTTAGTTTTCTCACAGAAAAGGTCCAGTAGGTTAGACTGGGGGACAGTGTGCCCTTGTGACCTTTCCATGACCCCCCCCCCCACCAAGGAGCCTGTCACTAGCTAAGAAACGGCAACATGTTCGCCAATTAGGTAGTTGTTTGGTCAGCAAACCAACATAACCAGCAAAGGATGTCTGCTGCTTCTATGTGATACAGTATTTTTTTTCTGAATGAAAGACTGAAGACAGGGAGCTAGATGAAGTGGCTTCACAGTGCTGTTAAGGACTTGTCTTTAACAGTCTTGCATGACAGACGAAAATAGGATGTAACATAATGAAACACCTGTCTAGGGGCGGCAATCAACAGTATGTGGAGAAGGGTAATCCCTGCGAGTTCCTGGCTTGCCTGCGATGCGTGATCAGGCAGTTAGAGAGGTGTTATACAGGGCGATTTTTGGTGCCTTACTTTATCTTAATTTTTGCCAATGTGAAAATTAAGGATAAATCAGAGTTACAGCAGGGATTTAACCAACAGGAAAAAAATACACAGGGTGGATCAATATTGTTTGGAAACCGTTAACTTCAAAACTATTGTGTTTAACTTTTGATTCAACATCTCTATTCTTCCTTTGTTTTTTGATGCCCAATTGCTTTTGGATTTGGCATTTTTAGAAAGGGATGGGGGAAACAATAGAGCTGTTAGAAACCAGCACTAAGCTGCTTGAGCTTTTCTATGGCAACGGGTCTGTTGCTGGGGTTTGGGTTTTTTGGGTTTTGGGTTGTTTTGTTTTGTTTTGTTTCCTTGTCCAATGAAGTTCATGAACCGGTGGCATGCATTATACTTTAATCTGTTTTGCATCATTTCATTCGTTTAGATTATAAAAGCATGTGGTTTTTTATATATGACTTTTGCTGTTGATTAAGAAGCACAATGTTAATAAATGATGTGGTGATCAATAAGGTTTTATCTTAAAGAATGTAAAAATTTTAGTTTTTGGAAAGTTATTTTGGAGAAATGGGACTCAGTTGGCAATGTATTCAGGCCACAGTTTTCTCAATGATTTCTTCAATTTATACATTTGCAAGAGTATTCAGAGTGCCCCTCTGACCGTCCGTCCTTCTACTCCAGCCAACTCCTCCTGCCAAACTGTATTCCAATTTCCAAGATTGCTAATTGACGTGGGCCTCCTTAAATAGTACTTCACAGGAACCAAATGCCAAATGGAGGAAATAAGTAAGTCCTCCCAGTTTCTCCAAGATAAAGCTTTTTTATTATTGCTATTAATATTAAATATAGGTCTCATTCATACAGTGTATGAGTAGGATCATCATTTGGACAATGTCCACAAGGACCAATTTTTAAAACATGTTCTTGTGTTATGGCTAATAGTCTAGTAACGTTTTGTCCTTTATTTTCAATATTTGATAAACATTTGATGTTGAAAACTTAGATGATAGATGCTTGTATATGAATGTGTTGTAATAAAGTGAGGTTTTCTTGATATATATTTATTAAAATGATCAAAATGCATTAAGATTTCCTTATTTTAATGATCATTGGCAATGTTTCTGTTTTCCGTTGCTTTTTCTCCTTTAAAAAACTCAAGATGGGGTGCCTGGGTGGCTCAGTGGGTTAAAAAGCCTCTGCCTTCGGCTCGGGTCATGATCTCAGGGTCCTGGGATCGAGGCCCGCATCGGGCTCTCTGCTTAGCAGGAAGCCTGCTTCTCCCTCTCTCTCTGCCTGCCTCTGCCTACTTGTGATCTCTCTCTGTCAAATAAATAAATAAAATCTTAAAAAAAAAAAACAAAACTCAAGATGTCTAATGGGCAGTGGCCACACGGGAGTATTGAAAGTGAAAGACTCCTTTTAAGAGGTCAGCCTGACAGGTGCTTTAGAATGGTCCTAGTTTGTGAGTTAGATTTCTGTGGATTAAGAGGCCAATGTTAATAAATGATGTGGTTGGTCATCAAAAAGGTTTTATCTTTAAGAATCTAAAGATTTTTCATTTTTGCAAAGTTTCTGACAAAAAAAAATAGTGACAAATACTGAAGGAATCCTGGCTGATCGCTTTATGAAACGTCAAATTGTCAAAAAGACGACCCGTATGTCAACAGTCGAAATAGCAATAGATTACTGCTGGTATTCCATACCACTCTGTTTTAAGGTTGCTCGTAGAGGCTAACATTTCATTTGATAAAGGGAGAAAGCTTGTTGGGAACGTAATTGTCACGTGTAACATTCTTACTATGAATGTAATAAATCCAAGAGATTTACATATGAAAAAAATGACATCCCTTTTGCTCTTTAGAAAGCCCCCCTCCCTCACGTTATCAGATCATGTTCCTCTTGATGGTCAAAGCTGTTGGTGATTTTCCACAGCCCTCATCTGAGCTGCAGGCTCAGGCATCTACAGCAGAACCCACTGGAGCTTCTCTGCTGGACGATTAGGAGCCTTTGAATTCAGCAGCATTAAAATTTGTAATTTTTAGTCATCAAGCTTTTGTCCCTAAGACATTTCTAGCATACCAAAAGACATGCCTCCACCCCTTCCCTGAAAAACCCCTAAACACCCATCCAAATAAGAATGTTCCTTTGGTTGGTATGAGAGCATTAAGGCCTCTTGGGAGCTTGTATTAGCTTTTCTATTCAGAAGATACTCAGTTCAATCTTTCCAGGTGCCCAAGGCATAGATAATAATTTACTAACTGGGTTCTAGAGTTCTGTCTCAGAGACTGGTAAAGACACTCTGCACCCCAGACTCTGTCTATCCACTGGAAGTAGCACCCTTTCTCATGACTGGGCTCTGCTTTAAGGAGAACCTGATAGGGCAGATTCCAGACTTTTAAAAGTTAAATGAGGGGAAATCCTCACTTAAAATGGCCCAGCTCCCCCCAAGAATGCCTTTAATTGCTACTCCCTGAGGCATCTAGGTGCACCTCGTTAACCAAATCATTAACCTTTGCCTCTGGTCCTTCCTCTCTAACAGTGGCGATTGTAGAAGTCTGGCAGAGTCACTTCAAAAGAGCACAGATATCAACTGTGCTTTGCCTCCAACTCTTAAAATACTATGATTCTGTCCTTCACCTTGAATGGGTCCCAAGGACAGGATTTCAGCGGCCAGGACTTGGGAGGATGGTAGAAAAACTCAAAGCCAGTGGAAGTGGCTATCTGACGACCAGTGACTAAGTAGGTTAAGGCATCTTCGGCATGGTCTTTTAAGACAGAGATTCAGAACATTTTGTTTCATAAGGGCAGAAGCAAGTGAATGAACCTCTATTTTAAGAGATCGTAGTTAACTCCATCAAAGCAAAGGGCTACCCAGCCCTCCAGTCATGAACTTGTATTACAGCTCCACTTAATGACTTCCTTTCGGTGTGTCTAGAGAAGAGCTGACAACAACTTGGAGCAGACATGGGCGTCAAGAGTTGTCAGCTTAACAATAAATATCAGACAAGGATATAAGGATTCCCATGTAGCGTAGCTAGGCTTTTCTATTCCTCAAACAAGTTGTGAGCAGAATTGTTTTTGAAAATAATTAGCTGTTCAAATCCATTTTAATGACAGCCCCTTAAATTTGAAGCTAATTCATTCATAGTTAAGGTTATCCCTGCCTATTTTGCTAGGCCGTTTCCAAAACGAGGGTGCAGCAGGCCCTGAACAGTAATGGTTTAAACAAGATGCAGAACTGCCCATGAAGAGAAGAATGACATCAGTATTTCAGTGATGAGAGACAATGTACGGTTTCTAGTAATTCATGTTAAGATCACTGTGCTTTGATTGTGGCTTAACCTGAAATGCGTTCAGGATCTTGTAAGTCACTCTTCAAGGCCTCCATTGCTTCCCTACACAGTTAGAGTGTGTAAGCGAGGTCGATTATCCGCACGTGGCTATCACTGCTCCATTGGTTGTGAGAGCTACATGACCAAGGGTGAAACAGTTACTACTTTGGAGATTGTTTCCAGCCCTGCGTACATGCGGTATTTCAACTGGGAGAATTCACTCAGGAAAAGCACTTGAAAAGATGTAAGTTATGAACACTTGAATCTTGCATCCTGCCATAAAGTGCATCAGCAAGTGAGTTTAATAAAACATGCTGTTTAAAATAGTCTGTAATTTCCTGTTTCTGCGTTTCCCTCCAGTATCTGTGACAGGCTGAAGAACCATGACTACACGAAGGGCATTTACACAAGCTCGCCTGCTGGAGTTTGCAAACCATTGCTATGAGCTTCAGCTTCTTTGGTAAACAATTCTCTGGTGGGCTATCTATGGTGGTTGTTTTTTTCCTTGGTGTTGGTCCAATTTGTTAATTTTGAAAATGCAAACTACTTATTCATAGCCTGGAAACACCTGCTTTTGACCACAGTGAAACTGATAGAACGTATGGAGACGAATTAGTCATTCATTGCTCATGAAGAACCCACGTGTTTCTCAACCCCATTTTTATAATCATTCCTTTAATTTAAAATTATAAAATCTTATAAAATGCCATATCTGGGGGATAGAACACACATAGAAAACTTGCAAAGACGTAAGTTGTGATCCCTCTTCCTGCCAAGATCTCAAGACAATGGACAAATAGTGAAATTTGGGAGAGACACAATCTGCCCCGCGGCCTGTGCTGCCCAGCCTAGCGTGGCTTTCAACAGGGATTGCCTTCATCCAGGTCATTTCATGGCAGCGGCTGGATCCATGCATCAGGCATGTGACACTCCTTTCCCCTGCCAGTGCCAGCCTAAGTATGCCTGTGGATGTTTTCTGAGGTGAGTGCAATGAGCTACAATCAGATATAAACTAACTGTATCCTGGCAATCAAGAAGCCGAGCTTTCTCAGTGCACCTGGCCCAGCACTCAGGCATCTATAGCTTCCCCGAAATTGACAAAACACCTGTGTGCATGATGGAGCAAAGATGGAGAATGACAAGCTATCAGGCATGGGATTTCAGCGAAAGGCTGGGAGCTGCTCTCTGGCGGAGTGGAGTGCCAGAAGTCCGAGATAGACAGTGGCCCCCATGCATTGCAGAATGAACTCACTTTCTTTAAGGAAAAGTCTAAAGATGAAAAAGGAATGACCTTTTTTGGGGAGATCAACTTCTTTAGGAAGACAGGAAAACAATTTCAGGGACTAAAGGATTTCCTTTATGTTTTTGCAAGAAAAGAGAAATGGGTTGTCTGGTCTTTCTGGGAGCTGGGAGGTTTCCTTCTAGTTTTCCAAGCCCTTAGATGCTGTGTGCTTTTCAATTAATCCATCAAATGATCTTAGTGACTAGGTATAGTTATTAGTCCAAGGAACCTCTCTCCTGTACAGTTGAACTGCATAACAGTTGTAGGTTTCTCGTGAGGCTGCAATAGAGCAGAGGGTTAAAAGTGGGATTTAGAATTACTGCTTGGGTGCGAATCCCACTCTGCCACTGTAGCTGTGCGGTCTTGACCTTGGTCCACAGCCCCTTGACTTCCTGGTGCCGTGATTTCCTTGTCTGTAAAATGAGATGGCATAAGGTACACACCTGGCAAGTTTGCCAGGTTTAAAGACTTTAATATCAGGGAGCGACTGGCCCTTGCCTGGATGCACATGATGGATATGCAGTCATGGTGAGCCTCCGTGACATCTCCATAACTGTTCCTGGATGCCCCAAAGGCAGGACCTTGAGAGCACCTGATTCTCCTTTTTGTGGAAAGCGTTCAGCCTTTTGGGTTCTGTAAAACAAGCTTGAAACAAATACGGAGATGATGTCAAGCGTGGAGACCTAGGACCCTCAGACAGCTATGAAAGTAGTCACTGGGGTTCTTGAGATATTTTTAACATTTCAAAAGGTTTACTGGAAATCATAAAATTTCCTGAAAGCAGCTGCATAGGCTAACCCATGGCAGATTTCTTTACTGTTGCTTGGAATTGAACCAGCTCTGGGTTAACACAGCACAAATCAAGAAGAAACTCTGGGAAAATGAAAGCATTATCCTTAATAAATACAATTGGTTTCATAGATAGGATCTCTCAGAACACTGACTATCTGAAGGGAATAAGAGGTATAAACCTTATAAATGAAAAGATGAAAAACCATTAACTTCTGACTCATCCTAGGATTTGTCAAAGTTCAAGCTTATTCAATTATGGTATTATTCTCTTAGATTTAGTTTTTACTCAGAGAAAAATACAGTATTGAATATGGATAACTTAGACCCAAAATGATTTCTAGTGTTCCTACATCTGGTAATGGAGACCAAAGAATTATTTCCTGGATAACTGTAACTTTTAGGACATGGCCTATCATAAAATAACTAAGACACGGTTTTCACCTACAAGATCTAAGTTTTAAAAAGCAGATTAACTGAGGCATGTGGGTGGCTAAGTCAGTTAGGCACCTGCCTTTGGCTCAGGTGATGATCCCAGGGTCCTGGGATCCAGCCACCCATCAAGCTCTCTGCTCAGTGGGGAGCCTGTTTCTCCCTGTGCCTACTTGTGATCCTCTGTCAAATAAATAAATAATTTATTTGTTTGTTTTTAAAGATTTTATTTATTTATTTGACGGAGAGAGATCACAAGTAGGCAGAGAGGCAGGCGGGGGGGTGGGAGTGGGGAGCGGGCTCCCCGCTAAGCAAGGAGCCTGATGCGGGACTTGATCCCAGGACCCTGAGATCATGACCTGAGCCGAAGGCAAAGGCTTAACCCACTGAGCCACCCAGATGCCCCTAAAGTATTTTTAAAAAATAATAAAAAGCAGATCAGCTAGGGAGTGATTATCCGTATCCCTTTAAACTCAAAGCCCAACCAATGGCTTCAAAATAGGATTCCCTTTAAGAAATGACATTTCCACCCCCCTGCCAACTTTTCAAGAACTTATATTTTTCCATAAGATGAGGTACACTTGTAGTGATGCTTGCTGAGTAGTAGGTCTGAAATGAGAATCAAACTGAACCATATGGTTTGAGAATGAGAAACAGGCACCCAAATGCAGAAAGAAAATGCAGTGTTGTGCCATGACCCTTCCAAGACTTCTCTGCAACAGGCTCTCCTCCTACCCCAACAGCCTCTAGGATCTCATGAATGGTACCAGTAGTTGCCATTTCAGCTGAGAGAGGCACTAGGAAGCGGGGACACCTCTATCTGCCCAGGGAAAACTCAGCTGGCCATCTCCTGATCCTTGTCCTCTCTGTGTTTGGGCACCCAGCAGCTGGAGAAGATACTTTTATTTTCCTATGAGTAGAATACCAATGAGGAATGATGACTGATTCGAGTGCTCAACCAGTCCAGCCTTAACTCAGCTGGTTTTAGCCAAGATGACTTAGTGTAGAGGGGCAATGAGGGATGGGGTGTGGGGGCATCTCTCTGTCTGGAAATAGTATTGATCCCTGCACCGAAAGGACCCATAAAGGAATCCTGGGGCCATCAGTCCTCCTGGGTGTTGTAATGGATGAATAAGTGGACACATGCTAGGAAGAACTCTGGGATGGAATCTGTAAGAACTGATTGAGTTCCAACTCTCAACCTCATTATGGATCATAAAAAGGTTTATAATAACTCAATCATTTAAAAAATTTCTAACTTTTTATTTCCCCGCAGTCTATTGTATTGATTTCTGGTCAGACGACTGCTGTTTCTTAACAACAAAATTATTGCCAAGTTAATGTTGTGAGCACGAGAGTAGGAGTTAGGAGACAGTCTCTTGCCCATTCCTACCACCCGCTAGCACTCTCCCCATGACAAGCCCCTTAACATCTCTGGGTCTTAATATTCCATCTGTCAAATGATGAGGCTGGACTCCGATGGCATTGGTCTCTTCTGGCCCTAACATTTGTGATTCTAACAACCAACAGATCTCTCTGAAGATTTTCACCTGCATTTTTCTACACTTGCCATCCCATCATTTCCTTCCCCATGATGCCTCCCCATCACTCCCACTCCCCCCTGCTCCCAGTGAAACTGAGAAACTGCTTCTGGATGTCTCTTAAAAGAATACATCTCTTAGTTTTCCTGTCCAGAATGATTTTCTGCATATGGCTGCTACCTATTGTCTGAAATACATTCCTCCAGATAGGCCATGCTCCCCCGTGGTGTCTCAGTACAGCCCCCTCCCCCTCCTTCCAGAGTGCTCCCCTCCTACATTAGCCCATTAGCTCCACATATCACCGAGCCAGCCAGACACAGCGCTGCTCCTCCTGGCACAAAGTTATCCTCTCCTTCAAGCAACCAGCCCGCCTGCCCTACGCAGGCAGGAGATCCGCGAACCCTCTTCTCTCTCATGTTTATGAGTAATAAAATAGCGGACTTTCCCCCTTCTTTTTATGAAGACAGTCCTTGCAGCTGTGACTATAACTGTTGTTGGTTTTTTTTCATACGAGCCAAGATTATGGTCCCATAACCCAATTAGTGTCATTTGGTGGTGGTCCAAGTGCTTCCCCTGCACGAGTTTTAATTTGGGGATCCCCGGAGGCTGCTACTCCACATCTGTAGCGGGCCTGTTCTTCCTCTCCCCTTATTTGCTCGAGGTTTATGGGAGGATTAGCTGTGTGGTCTGGGAGGCGGCTGCTTCCCTTTCATCCGCACTGCTCTCGAGCCGCGGAGGAGCCTTTTACTTTTCATCAAGCCCTGGCACCTGGAGGGCGGGCAGCCGGGGCGGCTGGAATGAATCAGTGGATGCCCTACAGGCCCCGAGGGGCGCGGCCCTGCAAGCGTGGGGGAGGGGAGGATGCAGGGAAGGATGCTTATTGGGCCACTCACCACTTCGCCAGGCTGGGCCAGACCAGGATCCCGGGTGCAGGGCGCGGAGCTCCCACCCCCCCACCCCGCCCCCACTCCCTGGCTGGCGAGGGCTCCCGGCGCTCATTGTGCAGGCAGCTGGCACCAGCTGGGAAGGGGAATTAGCATAACAAAGAGCCGGAGCAAGCGCTGCGCGGCCCGGCGGGGGCTCTGCGGAGCGCCCGGGGCTCGGAGGAGCCGCGCTGTCACCGGCAGCAGAGCGCGGGGGGCTGCCGGGCCCTAGACCCTGGGAGAGCCAGGGCTGGACCCCATCGCCGGTGTCCATCCCAGCCGGGGGAGGGGGGTCTCAGCCGCGAGGCTCGCCCAGAGAAGACGGGCGGTGTGGGTGTGAGTGTCCGTGACGGTGTGAATGGGCGTGCGTGTGTGTGTGTGTGTGTGTGTATGGATAAGCGTGGGTCCCTCTAAGCGTGCGTGTGTACATGGGCGGGCATGTGGCTGGGTCCGCGGGCATATGAGTGTGGTGCGAAGGGGCCACCTGCAGACGGGAGGGGACCGACCTGCTCCTTCCTTTCCCTCCTCGCCAAGGCCTCTTTGTTTATTCCTTTAGGGAAACTGATTCTCAACTCTGGCTGCACCGAAGAACCCCTGGGGAGCTTTGACGCAGCACCCAGGCCCCGGCCCCACCCCGGCTACTCGAGGGCGATTGGACCCCTACAGAGGTCTCCGTTGCGCCTTCCCGCGCTGACCTGGCTGCCCGAGAGCCCTTGGTGCAGGGAGGGGCCGCAGGGAGGGGCCGGCGGAACCCTGGGTTAGGGCCCTGAAGCTTCTCCGCCCGCCCGAGTGACTGCACAGCCCTGCGACCCTAGCGCTTCTGTCCCAAGTTTCCGACTGGGCCCCCTCAGCGTCCTTGCTGCACACAGTCCTTCCAGTCGATTCTTGGGAAGAAACTAAGGCTCAGTAAAGAGTCACAAAGGGTCACGAAGCTAGTAACGCGGCCACCTTGAACCCAGGGCTGTGGGACTCAAAGCCCACATTCTTTCCACTGTAATATTTAAATATATTCTTAATACACTGCCGACCAAGTCCCTCGAAGGACCCTGGGAGGACAGTGGGGAAGACGGGGGACGGGGCACAGCTGGACCCACGGCCCCCGGGAAGGCCCAGACGACGTCCCCAGAAAATGCCCGGGGCCTCTCCTCCGGCCCGAATTTCTACACCACATTCGATCGGAGTTGTCCCTCTCCCCTCCCCTGCCCCGGGTGTTGCTTCCGGACGCGGTCCAGCCTCTTCCAGACCCTGGCTCCCAGGCTGCCTTCAGGAAAAGATGATAGCACAAGCCCTTCGCGGTCACCCAGGAGCTGTTGGCAACTGTGCAGCGGGGGGGCAGGGCAGGGCAGGGTAGGGAGGGGCGGGGAGGGGAGGGAGTCTCGGCGGGAGATCGGGGGATCAGGGAGCTACACCTATAGGCCTCGCGCCCAGCGCCTTGCTACCCCGCGCCCCGCTTCTTCCTTGCGGGAGCCACGGTGTCTCCGATGCTTCTCATGCGTTTCGCCACAGGAGTCCCTTGCACTGGCTGCCTGCACAGCCCTGTCGGAGAGGAAGAAAAGGAGAACTGCACTGAGCTGCATTGCATGGCTCTGCCAGTCTCACGCTCCAGCATTATCCAGAGGGGAGCGTTGCCAAGAGTGCGGGCTCTGTCAGGTGACTTAGCATCACCTCGCTCCAAGAGGTGTAGGAACCTCTGAGGCCACCCGGGCCCACCACCCACTCGTCTCACAGTCTGGGAGACTCAGCCCCAGGGCGATGAAGTGAGTATGGAGGTTTCACAGGCCTCTGTCTGCCTGCCTAGCTTTGCTCCCTATGCCAGGGGCTTTGACAGGTAAACCCCAGTGATTATTTCCCCCGCCCATGTTCTGCAGTGAGAACCCCAGTGCTAGGGAAATGAACGGTCCTGGCAATGCAGGCAGCATTTGGTCCTGGAGACACCTGGAGAGGGAGAGGGCTGAAATCTTGGGCCCTGAGCCAGAGTGCCACCCCATTTGAATGCAGGAGTGGGGCAGGTGAACTGGTGGCCCCTAGGGCTGGTGATGGCTGCTGTTATTATTATTAAGGGTTCAGAATTCTCCTAGGTTCTAACAACTGTGTTCATTCTCAATAAATGGTTTCTTAATAATCATTTTAATTAGCAAAAAGGCTGTCTTATTAAAGCTAATTAAAGGCAATTTGGGAACCTTATTTTCATACAATCATAAAATTAGAGAAACAAGAAGCTGGAGAAATGAGGAATGTCTCAGGCTTTCTGCAGAGGGGGCAGGGAGGATCTGGGAAGGGAAAGCCTACCCCCAAGAGGGCCTGCAGGCCAGGAATGCCCAGTGGGTGGGTGGCTTTAGATTAGGAGGCCGCCTCCAGCTTTGGGGGGGGGGCACCTACAAGGAGCCATCCTCTGTTCACATCCTTGAAATCTCAAGAGTCACCAGGACTTCTCTCCCCTCTGCCCCCACAGTTGGTTACCTCCCTCCCTCTAGTTATCTCTAATTTGAGAATGTACTACTGTCGCAGCCGTGACCTATCCTAGACCTCACTCCTTTCCTCCCATCCATTCTGTGGTTGATTGTCACCAGCCTAACAGGTATTATTAACCTTTCAGGACTGACTTTTTAAAAATTAACATATAATGTATTATTTGCTTCGGGGGTACAGGTCTGGGAATCATCAGTCTTACACAATTCACAGCACTCATCATAGCACATACCCTCCCCAATGTCCATAACCCAGCCACCCTATCCCTCCTTCCCCCCAAACAGCAACCCTCAGTTTTTTTCCTGAGATTAAGAGTCTCTTATGGTTTGACTCCCTCCCCGGTACCATCTTGTTTCATTTTTCCCTCCTTTCTCCCCACAACCCCCTGCCCTGCCTCTCAAATTCCTCATATCTGAGAGATTAGATGATAATTATCTTTCTCTAATTGACTTATTCTACTTAACATAATGCCCTCTAGTTCCAACCGCATCGCTGCAAATGGCAAGATTTGGGGGGGTTTTAATGGGTGCATAGTACTCCATTGTATATACACCACATCTTTATCCATTCATCTATTGATGGACATCTAGGCTTTTTCTGTAGTTTGGCTATTGTGGGCATTGCTGCTATAAACACAGGGGTGCACATGTCTCTTTGGATCACGTATCCGAGATACAAATGTATCGAAAGATACATTTGTATATCTTTCGATACATTTGTATCTTTAGGGTAAATACCCAGTAGTGCGATTGCTGGATTGTAGGGTAGCTCTATTTTCAACTTTTTGAGGAACCTCCTTACTGTTTTCAATTGTGGCTGCACCAGGTTGCATTCCCCCCAACAGGGTAGGAGGGGTCCCCTTTCTCTGTATTCTCACCAATATCTGTCATTTTCTGACTTGCTAATTTTAGCCATTCTGTCTAGAGTGAGGTGGTGTCTCACTGTGGTTTTGATTTGTATTGCCCTGATGCTGAGGGATGTTGGGCATTTGGATGTCTTCCTTAAAGAAATGTCTGTTCATGTCTTCTGCCCATTTCTTGATTGGATTATTTGTTCTTCGGGTATTGATTTTGATAAGTTCTTTATAGACTTTTGATACTAGCCCTTTATCTGATATGTCATTTGCAAATATCTTCTCCCATTCTGGCCATTGTCTTTTGGTTTTGTTGACTGTTCCTTTACTGTGCAAAAGCTCACTCTTGTTCTCTCTCTCTCTCTCTCTCTCTCTATATATATATATTTTAAGATTTTATTTATTTGACAGAGAGAGAAAGACAGCAAGAGAGAGAACACAAGCAGGGGGAATGGGAGAGGGAGAAGGAGACTTCCTGCTGAACAGTGAGCCCAATGCATGGCTCCACCCCAGGGCCCTGGGATCATGACCTGAGCAGAAGGCAAATGTTTAATGACTGAGCCACCCAGGCACCCCCAAACCTTTTTATCTTGATGAAGTCCCAATCCCAATAGTTCGTTTTTGCCCTTGCTTCTCTTGCCTTTGGCAATGTTTCTAGGAAGAAGTTGCTGCAGCTGAGGTCAAAGAGGTTGCTGCCTGTGTTCTCCTCAAGGATTTTGATGGATTCCTGTCTCAAATGCAGGTCTTTCTTTCATACATTTAGAGTCTATTTTTGTGTGTGGTGTGAGGAAATGGTCCAGCTTCATTCTTCTGTATGTGATTGTCCAATTTTCCCAACACCATTTGTTGAAGAGACTGTCTTTTTTCCATTGGACATTGTTTCCTGCTTTGTCGAAGATTAGTTGGCCATAGAGTTGAGGGTCCATTTCTGGGATCTCAATTCTGTTCCACTGGTCTATGAGTCTGTTTTTGTGCCAGTACCATCCTGTCCTAATGAGTACAACTTTGTAATAGAGCTTGATGTCTGGAATTGTGATGCCATCAACCTTGGTTTCCTTTTTCAACATTCCTCTGGTTATTCGGGGTCTTTTCTGGTTCCATATAAATTTTAGGATTATTTGTTCCATTTCTTTGAAAAGAATTGATGGTATTTTGATATGGATTGCATTATATGTGTAGATTTCTTTAGGTAGCATAGACATTTTCACAATATTTATCCTTCCAATCCATGAGCATGGGACGTGTTTCCATTTCTTTGTGTCTTCCTCAATTTCTTTCATGAATACTTCATAGTTTTCTGAGTATGGATTCTTTGCCTCTTTGGTTAGATTTATTCCTAGGTATCTTATGGTTTTGGGGTACAATTGTAAATGGAATCAACTCCTCAGTTTCTCTTTCTTCTGTCTTGCTGTTGGTGTATAGAAATGCTACTGATTTCTTTGCATTGATTTTATATCCTGACACTACTGAATTCCTGTATGAGTTCTAGCAGTTTTGGAGTGGAGTCTTTTGAGTTTTCCACATAAAGTATCATATCACCTGCAAAGTTTGACTTCTTCTTTGCCAATTTGGATGCCTTTTATTTCTATTTGTTGTCTGATTGCTGAGGCTAGGATTCCTGGTACTATGGTGAATAGCACTGGTGATAGTGGACAGCTCTGCCGAGTTCCTGACCTTGAGGCAAAATCCCTCAGTTTTTCTCCATTGAGAATGATAGTCAATGTGGGTTTTTCGTAGATGGCTCTACACTATGAGGAGTTTTGATCAAAAAAGGTTGCTGTACTTTGTCAAATGCTTTTCAGCATCTATTGAGAGTATCATATGGTTCTTGTTCTTTCTTTTATTAATGTATGTATCACATTGATTGATTTGTGGTTGTTGAACCAACCCTGCGGCCCAGGAATAAATCTCACTTGATCGTAGTGAATGATCCTTTTAATGTACTATTGGATCCTGTTGGCTAGTATTTTGCTGAGAATTTTTGCATCTGTATTCACCAAGGATATTGGTCTGTGATTCTCCTTTTTGATGGGATCTTTGTCTGGTTTTGGGATCAAGGTATGGTGGCCTCATAAAATGAGTTTGGACGTTTCCCTTCCATTTCTGTGTTTTTAGAATAGTTTCAGGAGGATCGGTATTAATTCTTCTTTAAATGTTTGGTAGAGGGGCTCCTGGGTGGCTCAGTGGGTTAGAGCCTCTGCCTTTGGCTCAGGCCATGATCCCAGGGTCCTGGGATTGAGCCCCACATCGGGCTCTCTGCTCCGCAGGGAGTCTGCTTCCTCCTATCTCTCTGCCTGCCTCTCTGCCTACTTGTGATTTCTGTCTGTCAAATAAATAAATAAAATCTTTTAAAAAAATAAATAAAATTTAAAAATAATAAAAATAAATGTTTGGTAGAGGGCACGTGGGTGGCTCAGTTGGTTAAGTGACTGCTTTTGGCTTGGGTCATGATCCTGGAGTCCCAGAATCGGGTCCCACATCAGGCTCCCTGCTCAGTGGGGAGTCTACTTCTCCCCCGACTTTCTCTCCTCTCATGCTCTCTCTCTCTCTCTCATTCTCTCAAATAAATAAATAAAATATTGTGTATATATATATATGTGTGTGTATATATATATATATGTATGTATATATATATATATGTATATTTGGTAGAATTCCCCCTGGGGGGCACCTGGGTGGCTCAGTTGTTAAGCGTCTACATTGAGCTCAGGTCATGATTCCAGAATTCTGGGATCGAGCCCCACATCGGGCTCCCTGCTCAGTGGGAAGCCTGCTTCTCCCTCTGGCACTCCCCCTGCTTGTGTTCCTTCTTTCTGTGTCAATTAAATAAATAAAATCTTTTAAAAAAAGAAAGAAAGAAAGAATTCCCCCTGGGAAGCTGTCTGGCCCTGGGCTCTTGTTTGTTGGGTGATTTTTGATGACTGCTTAAATCTCCTTACTGGCTATGGGTCTGTTCAGGTTTTCTATTTCTTCCTGGTTCAGTTTTGGTAGTTTATATGTTTCTAGGAATGCATCCATTTTTTCCAGATTGTCAAATTTGCTGGTATATAGTTGCTCATAATATGTTCTTATAATTGTTTTTATTTCTTTGGTATTGGTTGTGCTCTCTCCTCTTTCATTCATGATTTAATTAATTTGGGTCCTTTCTCTTTTCTTTTTGATAATTTTGGCCAGGGGTTTATCAATCTTATTAATTCTTTCAAAGAACCAGCTCCTACTTTCATTGATTTGTTCTACTGTCCTTTTGGTTTCTTTTTTTTTAATATTTAATTTTTTATTAATATATAATGTGTTATTAGCCCTAGGGGTACATTCTTTTGGTTTCTATTTTATTGATTTCTGCTCTCATCTTTATAATTTCTCTTTTCCTGCTGGGTTTAGGTTTTCTTTGTTGTTCTTTCTCCAGCTCCTTTAAGTACAGGGTTAGGTTGTGTATTTGAGACCTTTCTTGTTTCTTGAGAAAGGCTTGTATTACTATACTTTCAGGACTGCCTTTGCTGTGTCACAAAGATTTTGAACAGTTGTGTTTTCATTATCATTTGTTTCCATTAGTTTTAGTTTTTTTTTAAATTCTTCTTTAATTTCCTATTTGACCTATTTATTCTTTAGTAGGATGCTCTTTATTCTCCATGTATTTGAGTTCTTTCCAACTTTCCTCTTGTGGTAGAGTTCCAGTTTCAAAGCATTGTGGTCTGAAAATATGCAGGGAATGATCCCAGTCTTTTCGTACTGGTCAAGACCTGATTTGTGACTCATAATGTCATCTATTCTGGAGAATGTTCCATGTGCACTAGAGAAGAATGTGTATTCTGTTGCTTTTGGGGTGGAATGTTCTAAATATACCTGTGAGGTCCATCTGTTCCAGTGTGTTAAAGCCTTTATTTCCTTGTTGATCTTTTGCTTTAGATGATCTGTCCATTTCAGTGAGGGGGGTGTTAAAGTCCCCTACTATTGTTGTATTATTGTTGGTTGTTTTTTTTTTTAAGATTTTATTTATTTATTTGACAGACAGAGATCACAAGTAGGCAGAGAGGTAGGCAGGGAGAGGAGGGGAAGCAGGCTTCCTGCTTCCTTGCCCTGATGAGGAGCTCCATCCCAGGACCCTGGGATCATGACCTGAGCTGAAGGCAAGGTTTTAACCCACTGAGCCACCCAGGTGCCCCTTATTGTATTATTGTTAATGTGTTTCTTTGATTTTGTTATTAATTGGTTTATATAATTGGCTGATCTCATGTTAGGGGCATAGATATTTGAAGTTGTTAGATCTTCTTGTTGGACAGACCCTTTAAGTATGATATAGTGTCCTTCCTCATCTCTTATGATAGTCTTTAGCTGAAAATCTAATTTATCTGATATAAGGATTGCCACCCCAGCTTTCTTTTGATGTCCATTAGCATGGTAAATGTTTTTCCACCCTCTCACTTTAAATCTGGAGGTGTCTTTGGGTCTAAAATGAGTTTCTTGTAGACAGCATATTGATGGATCTTGTTTTTTTAATCCATTCTGGTACACTGTGTCTTTTGATTGGGACATTTAGCCCATTTGCATTCAGGGTGACTATTGAAAGATATGAATTTAGTGCCACTGTATTGCCTGTAAGGTGACTGCTACTGTATATTGTCTCTGTTCCTTTCTGGTCTATTATGTTTAGACTCTCTCTTGGCTTAGATGACCCCTTTCACTATTTCCTGTAGGGCTGGTTTGCAAATTCTTTTAGTTTTGTTTGTTCTGGAACCTTCTTATCTCTCCTTCTATTTTCAATGACAGCATAGCTGGGTATAGTATTCTTGGATGCATATTTTTCTCATTTAGTACTCTGAATATATCATGCCAGTCCTTTCTGGCCTGCCAAGTCTCTGTGGATAGGTCTGCTCCCGATCTAATATTTCTACTGTTGTATGTTACAGACCTCTTGTGCAGAGTTGCATTCAGGATTTTCTCTTTGTCACTGAGACTTGTAAGTTTTACTATTAGATGATGGGTTATAGACCTATTTTTATGGAATTTGAGGGGGGGTTCTCTGTTCCTCCAGGATTTTGATGCTTATTCCCTTCACCAAGTTAGGGAAGTTCTCTGCTATTATTTACTCCAATATACCTTCTGCCCCCCTCTCTCTTTCTTCTTCTCCTGGGATCCCAATTATTCTAATATTGTTCCATCTTATGGTATCACTTATCTCTCAAATTCTCCCCTTGTGCTTTGGAGAACAGTGTGGAGATTCTTCAAGAAATTAAAAATAGAGCTTCCCGATGACCCTGCAATTGCACTACTGGGCATTTACCACAAAGATACAGATGTAGTGAAAAGAAGGGCCATCTGTACCCCAATGTTTATAGCAGCAATGGCCACGGTCACCAAACTGTGGAAAGAACCAAGATGCCCTTCAATGGACGAATGGATAAGGGAGAAGTGGTCCATATACACTATGGGGTATTATGCCTCTATCAGAAAAGATGAATACCCAACTTTTGTAGCAACATGGACGGGACTAGAAGAGATTATGCTGAGTGAAATAAGTCAAGCAGAAAGAGTCAAGTATCATATGGTTTCACTTATTTGTGGAGCATAACAAATAACATGGAGGACATGGGGAGATGGAGAGGAGATGGGAGTTGAGGGAAGTTGGAAGGGGAGGTGAACCATGAGAGACTATGGACTCTGAAAAACAACCTGAGGGTCTAGAAGGGGCGGGGGGTGGGAGGTTGGGGGAACAAGGTGGTGGGTATTAGTGAGGGCACGTGTTGCATGGAGCACTGGGTGTGGTGCAAAAACAGTGAACACTGTTATGCTGAAAAGAAATAAAAAAAAGTTTTTAAAAATTTCTCCCCTTGTGGTCCAGCAGTGGTTTATCTCTCTTTTTCTCAGCTTCTTTACTCTCCATCATTTGGTCTTCTATATCACTGATTCTCTCTTCTGCCTCATTTGTCCTAGCAGTACCAGCTTCCATTTTTTAATTGCACCTCATTAATAGCTTTTTTTATTTCATCTTGGTTAGATTTTAGCTCTTTTATTTCTCCAGAAAGGGATTTTATTTCTCCTCTAGTATCTTCCATGCTTTTCTCGAGCCCAGCTAGCACCTTGATAATCGTCATTCTGAACTCTAGTTCTGACATCTTAGTAATGTCCATATTGATTAGGTCCTAGCCATCAGTACTGCCTCTTGTTCTTTTTTTCTTTTTGAGATAGTTTTTCTGCCTTGTCATTTTATCCAGATAAAAATAGATGAATGAGAGAACAAAATACTAAAAGACTAGCAATGACCTCAGATAAATGTGTGCTAACCAAATCAGGAGAGACCAAAAACTGGGGAGAGAAAAAGTAGAAAAGGAGGGAAAAAATTTAGATATAGATACACACAACACACACACATACACATATATTAGACTGGTGAATAGAACAGAGCCACACACTTGATTTTTTTTTTTTAAGATTTTATTTATTTACTTGACAGAGAGACAGCAAGAGAGAGAACACAATACAAGCAAAGGGAGCAGGAGAGGGAGAGGCAGAGGCCCCCTGGAGCAGGGAGCCTAATATGGGACTCAGTCCCAGGACTCTGGGATCATGACCTGAGCTGAAGGCAGATGCTTATTGACTGAACCACCCAGCTACCTCACAAACTTAATTTTTTTTTTAAATTTTGGGTGGATTTTGGTCCATTTGGTCCAGAAGAAACTGCCTCCCCAACTTTTAAAGAAAGAAAAGGTTGTATATATATACAAAAATAAGGGTAAACACGATGAAGGGATGGAATATGACTGTAAAGATGAAAATTTAAACAGGTTCTAAAAAAGGAATTGATAAGAAGTTGGTTGAAAAAAGAAAAAATTTTAAAAAAAGAGGAAAGAATGTGATCAGGCTGGAATCTAGAACAAAGCCTTGTGCTAGATTTAGGGTATATTTTGATCTGTTTGAAGAAAATGTATCCCAAAATTTTAAAGAAAGAACAACCTATATGTACACAAAAAATAGGGTTAAATACAATGAAGAGATACAATATGAAATATAATATATATTATATATAATGTAATATATATAACAATGGAAATTAAAAAGGATTTTAAAAAAGGTATTGATAAGATAAAATAGCTAAAAAAAATTAAAATAGGAAAGAGGTAAAATTTTGAAAAATAGAATAAAAAAAATAAAATAAAAAATATTTGACTTTGAATGACTAAGGAATTATGAGGGGAAAAAACCATGAATTCTGTGTGCTGTGTTCCCATAGCTGTGAAGTTTTGTAGTTCTCATTGATTGGTGAACCTGGTCTTGGCTTGATGTTCTTGCTGATTTTCTGCGGGAGGGGCCCGTTGCAATGATTCTCAAAAGTCTTTGCCCGAGGCTCTCTGGGAGCTTTTGTTCCGGGAATGCTTTCCATCAAGCTCTGGAGGATGGGAATGAAGATGGCGGTCTCCCAGTCTCCAGCCCAGAGGAGGTGATAGCTTGCCCCCCCCCACCCAGTGCGCCCTTAGAGAAATGCAGGCAATCCCTCCCATCTCCCTCATCTCCAGATGCACTCCGAGTTCACCCGGCCTGTGACGGAGTGTTTCTCTCTGGTGCCAGACCCCATTTGGAGTCTCTAAAACCAGCAGATTCTGGCAGTGTGCTCCCCCCGGGGGTGGAAGATGAGTCTCCTTGGATCTGCCACTCGTGGGGTCCTTGCTCAAAGAGCAGTGGCCCAACTATGTCTCGAATCACGGTTTAAGGTAACCCCAAGTTGAGAGCCCCAACCTCGGCTCCATCTCTGCCACGGGCTTCCCCAATCCAATCCCTGGCAGCTCTGGCACACTCAGATACCCCTGGTCTTTTTGTGACACTGCAGATCCTGAGACCACACCGTCCCCGCGAGGGCTCCACCCCCCCCACCCCCCACCCCCCCACCCCCCCCAACCCCCCCCCACCCCGCTTAGCCTCTGGAGTGAAGTCCCTCAGTGGGACTTCTAAAACTTCCGATCAGGCCTGACTGTTAATATACCCCAAACTTCTGCCCAACCCCACCTTCTGCTTCAGCCATGTTGGTTGCTCAGTGTTCTCTCCTAATGACCTGCTCCTTCTCTTCTCTCAGTCCTCACCTCTATCTTTTCCTTAGCTTGAGATGAGCTCTCCCTGTCCCCTAAAGAGTAACTTCCCTTCAAGGCCAATTCAAAGTCCATTTTTTGCATGCACCTTCCTAGGCTATTATAGGCTGTTCCATGATATATAAGATGTAAGATCCCCTGACCCCCCCATAATAAATTTTCAATGAGAATTTTAGATTTAGGTGTTTGGTTTTGTTTTTAGAAAGGCATTAAAAGTAGGAATTAACCATGAGACTCAGAATCAGAAACCTTAGTTACAAGCTTGGCTTCACATAAATTTGTGACCACAGGACAATGGTTTATGGGAACATATGTTTTCTGTCTAGTGAATGATTTCCCTAAGCTCTGGTTTCCTCATGAGTAGAATGAGGCTAATGATAACAGCTACCCCACTAGATTACTGGGATGTATAACTAGATAATGGATGGAAGTCTCTTTACACAATATAGGCATTTAATCCCAGTAGGTCTGTGATCACCCTCCTTGTTGATGTGGGCACAGTTCAGGGAGCAGGTCCATGAGGAAGAGAGAGCCCACAGTCATAGGGCTGTCCTCGCTGCTGGCTCAACGCCAACCTCGGTGTCTACAAGTTTGAGGGCTTGTCCTTTGGGGCCTGTTCTGTGGGGTCCCTACTAAACCCTCGGACAGGATTCTTCTTGGCCATCCACCAGACAGGGTTTGATGGGCACATACTTGTGCTCAAGTGTCGAATGTCGGAAGAGAGCACAGTGAAGACACTGGGCTCAGCTCCTCCCCTTCTGGCTTTAAGCTCATCAGCTGCCATCCTCAGTGACCCTCCCAACACAAGAGCTCATTCTGACAGGAACAGAACAGTTTAAAAGACCTCTCCAGTAAATCCTACCATAACACTGAGGATTCGCGCCTGTCCTCCACGGCACAGGTTGGGGAACATAGAGGTGCTGCACGGCAGGCTTTGTGTCTCTTTTTCTGTTGCTCTAGCCATGGGACAGTGAACGGCCATAAATCAGCAGGGGACTCTCCTGCTTTCCACTCCCGAGCATCCTTGGGATGAGGACTTGCCCCTGGCAGAGCTGACCGCCCAGAAAGGACAATAAGTGGATCCATGATGTACTAGTATTTAGCTGCCTATTCTCAAAGTAATTGTTTAAGTAGGGGCTTCTGCCTGGAGAATAAGTATTATGGTGGGCCTTAGCTTAGGAGTCTCCTCACCAGAAGGAAGTGCGAACCTCTGACACTCTGATTCTGATAAGCCCCACCCCTTCACTACCAGGGGATGGAATCCGAGCAGAAATGGCACCCAAATTAACCAGCAGTCCCCCGTGTATCAGCTACACGGTGGCTTTTCTTCATCTCCGCCAAGAAAGGGGCTTATTTCCCATCTGTGAGCATCAGCCGATCGTTAGCCTCACCACAGCTTCTGGTGGGGCTGGGACTACCCTGACATGTATGATTAAAGCTCCACAGTAGACAGCAGTAGCTGTGTTTTCAAGGAGTTGGAGGGTAGCTCACGGGACCCCTGGGGCAGGACACAACATTGCTCCTCAGAAAATTCCCTTTAAAAAAGTTGTCATGAAATCCAATTAACCAGCTGGAAGGGTAGTGTGGGCAGCCCTCCTCGGGGTCAATGAATAATAGAACATGCCTGGCGATGGCAGGGGTATCTTGCTTTCCTGAGCTGGAAGGCTGTGACAAGCCTCCGGGCAGGAAGAAACAGGTACCACCGCCACTCCCACCACTGCCACCTCCCTAGTCTCCGAAACCTCAGTGTGTCCAGTAGAGAAGATCCACTAGACAGATGTCCACAGTCCTGGGAGCACATCTCCCTCGCCTCTGCCACAAGCCACTAGTTCAACAGCCCAGGCCTGAGAGTGAGGGAATGAGTGAGGTTTGTTTTGAGGGATTTGAGCATGGGAATGGGCATCAGGAGTTCTGCTTTCTAGGTCCAGTTCTGGCTCAATCACAGACAAGCTCTTCAGAAGCTCCTGATACCAGCTGAAGCTCATGGTGAGTACATTGAGGCAGGCCTCCCTTCCTGGTCCTCTCTCCAAAGCTGGCTACTCCGGGTGGGCCCTTTGCTTTGCTTTTGCAGGCAAAAGCTATTTTGCCTACTATTCCTACTATGCTGTTCAGTAGGAATATAATGTGAACCACACATGCAATTTTAGATTTTCTAGTAGCCACAGTAAAAACATACATTTAAAAAAGCTGGGCAGCTCAGTCACTTAAGCATCTGCCTTTGACTTAGATCATGATCCCGGAGTCCTGGGATCACCCTACATAGGACTCCCTGCTCAGCAAGGGTGTCTGCTTCTCTCCTTTCCAACCTCCCTCCCACTTACTCATGCTCTCTCTCTCTCTCTCTCAAATGAATAAATAATATCTCAAGAAATTCAAAGAAGTGGCTGACATTTATTTTAATAATATAATTTATTTACTAACCCAATATATAAAAAATTATCATTTTAACATATAACCAATATTAGAATTATGAATACTATATTTTATATTCTTTTTTGTTTGGTATTAAGTCTTTGAAATCTGGTATGTATTTTGCACTTAAAACAGGTATCACTTAGGACAAGACACATTTCAAGGGCTCAATAGTCATAGTGGCTGCCATACTGGTCATGGGCCCAGGGAAAGGCCTGGCCTTGGGTCTAGATTTGGATCCCCTCGATCCCTTGTCCAGGTAGGCAAGCAGCTCACCCCATCTCACAACAACATCCCTTCTCCTCACCGCTGCCTGGGCACCATGGTCTTGCTTCTTGGCAACCCTCAGGCCCAGCCCTCCAGCTCAAGGCCATGGGATCCCAGAAGGGCATTTGCCACTGCTGCTACTCCCAGTGATAGTTCAGAGAAAACTTCCAGGCAACGAAGGATCAGAATACTGGGGCGCCCTGGCTCTGGGCCATTCCCTCTTCACATCATCCCTGCTGCCTGGGAGGGGATGTGTGGGGCCAATCTAGAGTGAGTAGAACCAGGACTGGGTGGGCAGGTGGTGGGACAGGGCTGATAGCCGCATTCCCAGGGTGGCAAGGGCCTTTGATAGGAGCAGAGCGGTCCTTAATCCTCCCTGCCACCACAGAGGGAGGATGTGGATGGCAAGTCAAGTCTTGTCAGGGAAAATACCGGCAGGAAGGTGAGCCACATGCCAGAGAAACCACCAAGTCCGCCACTCCTCTCCTTTGATGTAGCGCCTTGATGCCATGCAAGCCAGGTCAGGCCTGTGAAAGACACGGCCCTCCCCAGGTGAGTGTGACTCTGTGTGTGTGTGTGTGTGTGTGTGTGTGTGCATGCACGTACACACGTGCCCTAACCTCTAATCAGGCTGCACATGCCTCTCTCTACATCTTTCCCATCTGAGAGTATCCCGAGAAGAAATGAGTCCTGGGTTCGTATGTTCTGAGCCCCAAATTTAGACATGAGGTCTGAGAAATAGGAGTGACAGAGAGGACCACAAGGCTGGGACAGATGGCACCGTGCTTGCCAAGTCCGTCCACACTGCTCTGGACCATCTTGTAGGATAGAAGCAGATGAATGACTACGTGATTGTCCTCAAAGGGACAGGGTCTGAGAGATGCCACTGTTCGTGTGTTGAGTGGAATGGGTCAGCTGCAAGGAGCAGAAAGCTTGGAGGGAAGCAATGCTTGGGGCCCTGGACTGTGGAGCAGCGAAGCCTCAGTGAGGCCCCATGAGTGGGAGAGGGTCACCTGTTGCTAAGAGGACCCCGGTGGGGGCAAGTTCTCATGACAGGATCTGGGAACTCTAGTTTTAATGTCACCACCATCCCCCAGAGCTTAGGAAAGGGGAAAGGCTGCCTGGCTAATTGATCGTTCTCAAAATTATGAAATACTTTGTAGCTTATAAAACCCTTTTAGCTCAATTTTGGTCTGATTCTCTTAACAATCCTATATGCTTATCCAGGCAGGTATTAAGCAAGAAGGCACAATCCCCTTGAAATTTTACAGTAAATACCTTGTGTGCATTTTCGAGGGGTTTAGGGGAAGGACAGGAGAAAGAGGATCAGATTTTTTAACAGGCTCTATGACATCCAAAAGGTGAAGAATTAGTAAGTGCTTCATCTAACGGATCAGAGAACTGAAGCCCAAAGAGGGTCAGTGGCTTATCCAGGATTTCTCTGCCCCAGGTCAGACAGAGGTAGGACTCCAAATCTGAGTCAGACCACTCTCTTCAGAGTATACCAAGCTAATGCAGATGCCTGAAGGGCTCATGACTCCAGGGATTCCTGGTTTAGGAAGCAATGGGCTCCTGAATATAGAGATGTCATCCTATATTCGAAGGTGTCATCCCTGATCTACCCTTTGCCAGCTCCACAACCATGACCAAGACCCCGCCTTCTCTGGACTTCATTTTACCCTCCTGAAGGATAGAGAGACTTGTTCCCTCACTCCCTGCTTCTGAGGGACAGTGTGAGGATACATAAACAGGAAATGATGGATCTCCAGAGATGGGGGCAGGGAAGGAGGGGAGGGCAGAGGGAAGCAAGTGAATGGAGACCCAGGTTAAAAGAGAGGCTGGGAGGGGCGCCTGGGTGGCTTAGTGGGTTAAAGCCTCTGCCTTTGGCTCAGGTCATGATCCCAGTGTTTTGGGATTGAGCCCTGCATTGGGCTCTCTGCTCAGCAGGGAGCCTGCTTCCTTCTCTCTCTCTCTGCCTACCTCTCTGCCTACTTATAATCTCTGCCTGTCAAATAAAATATAAAAAAAAAAAAAGAAGAAGAAGAAAAAAGAGGGGCTGGGCACTGGATAAATGAGATGGTTTGTTTGATAGTCTCATTGAGGCTAACTTTCCCCTGGGATGAGTCCCATTCCTTACATAGTATGTACCAAAAAACTCCTCAAACTTTGCCTTTGAATCATCTGAACTGATCTTTCTTCATTAAATAAAACAAAACAGGGCACCTGGGTGGCTCAGTTGGTTGGGCAATGGCCTTTGGCTCAGGTCATGGTCCCAGGGTCCTGGGACTGAGTTCTGCATTGGGCTTCCTCTGCTCTTTGGGGAGCCTGCTTCTCCCTCTCCTTCTGCCTGCCACTCCCCCTGCTTGTGCTCTCTCTCTCTCTCTGTCTGTCAAATAAATAAATAAAATCTTTAAAAAAAAATATATATATATATATATATAATAGAACAAAACACCACAAAAAAAGCTAGAACCTTCTCCATCTGATTTAAGCATAAAAAGACTTACTAAGGATATTGGGAAGGACTGAGAAATGCGACTCCAGACTGAGTATCTAGGACAGTTCCCCGAGCCACACTGCAGATCTGGTGGCCCAGAGAACTGCTGCCTGTCATTGTGCCTGCGGTGATCTGCTGTCAGCAAAGAGGGTGACCTTTACCATGTCCCTATCCCCGAGAAATTCTGTTCTGAGCCTAGAACATTTCCGCCTTAAATCACTCACCTGCCCCCCCTCACAGCGAGGGAAACTGGAAAATGTGGGCCATTTCATTTTGTCTTACATTTCCTTGGAAAAGTGATGTGTATAGCCTGAAGAACTATTAAAATATCGAGAGGGTGTGTAAAAGATGTGGGTAATCACAAGTAACATCCATCTATGATAGCATCCCTTGGAAGGCTTGGGACATAGTCCCAAGAGGCTTGCTGTAAGAACTAAGGTTTTCAAGGTCTTTCATTTTAATTTAAATAATTTTTGAATATTCACGAGACTTCTATATATTCCATGTGTCTATTTCTCTACTTAGCTACGTATATGGACAGAGGTCTGTATGTCTACACATACACGTGCACTAACCCTAAGGACAGACATGCTACCGATATGTATATTTTATTTATCATGGTTATCATATTTCTCTAAAAATCTTGGAGTGAAACTGAGGCACAGAGAAGGATATTTGAAACTAATCCTTCGCTTTCTTAAAACCTCAGCTGCAGGGGCGTCTGGGTGGCTCAGTGGGTTAAAGCCTCTGCCTTCAGCTCAGGTCATGATCCCAGGGTCCTGGGATCGAGCCCCACATCGGGCTCTCTGCTCAGCAGGGAGCCTGCTTCCTCCTCTCTCTCTGCCTGCCTCTCTGCCTACTTGTGATCTCTGTCTGTCAAATAAATAAATAAGATCTTTAAAAAAAAACCTCAGCTGCACATGTACCCAGACCCCTAAAGATTTTAGGAAGATTTTAGTGAAATATCCTGGTTTGTGGCTGTGGGCCCAGCATAATTCTTAGTAACATTCCCATCTCCCTCCAAAGGGTCCCCATTTAGATGATACGTTTTACGGTCATCTTATTCTTGGGGGACACCTGACCTGACAGGTGTCTGGCCCCTAGGATTCGCTGACAACCATGTCACTACTGCCTGATCCAGCAAACTCTGTGGCTGGATTTGACCTCTTGGGGAAAACTTGGCAGTCAGTTGACTGGTCTTTATTCTGTTGGCAGATGTTGGACATCTAGGACCTGCCTCACTACCTCCAACCAGTCAAACTGAGACCTCTGGAGATGTGGGCTTCTAAGTCCTGCTCCCTGCAAGCAAAAACTGTGTGACACAGACTCTCACATGCGGGCTCTTGTCCTATTGTTCTCGCCAAGCCTCGGTCATCTTCCTGCTCAGCACCACCCTCCTCCGGGAACCATCCCTAACCTAGTCCCACGGTAAATACGAGTCCTGTATTTTTATTTTTTAAGATTTTTAAAGATTTTTTATTTATTTGAAAGAGACAGTAGAGCGTGTGAGAGACAATAGGAGTTGGGCGGAGGGGCAGGGGAGAGGCAGACTCCCCACTGAGAAGAGAGCCGAATGTGGAGCTGGATCCCAGGGTCCTGGGATCATGATCTGAGCCCAAGGCAGAAGCCCAACTAACTGAGCCACCCAGGTGCCCCAGTACAAGTCCTGTAATACACCTTGTCCTCACTTGGCATGAAATTCTCTGGAGCCTGTTTTCATGCTAATTTTGTATGAGCTTGATATGCTTTTCATTACCTATAGCCCTGCTTCCCCCACCAGACTAGAGACTCCAGGGTCAGGGCTGTCTCCTGGGGATTCCCAAGAGCAAGGATGGAGTTTCCTGCAACAAACAGGGCTCCCCATCCATCTCTCCTACTAGATAGGGGCTCCCAAGATCAGGAATCCTATAATCTGGGAGACAAAGATTTCATCACCCTTTTCTCCTGTCTTTGCCTTCTATGCCCAAAGTCAGCTCCCAAGGCTCAAGGGAAGGTATAAGTATGAGGATTTTTCTCGTTATTCCTCACTCACTTGGGCCGGTGGAGCCATGAGTTTTGTCCCTGCAAACCCCCCCTCCCCCAAAGCCGTTCTGATTTTTCCAGTCTGCCTGGGCCTCCAGGCGGCAGAGCAGACTCTGTGCTTAATGAAGCGCATTCTCCATCTGTGGTCTGGCCCTCCTGGCAGCTCCAGCTGCCTGGGGCCTGGCTTTGGGGAGAGCAGTAAAGAAGTTCCCTCTTCCCCGGCCCCCACCCCCCCACGTACACACCAGGGGATCCATTCCCCACTGGCCAGACCTACCCCACCCATTCTAGCCTAATGAGATCCAGACCTCACACCAGAGCTGCTCTGACTGGGTTGACCTATTTAATTAAAACAGCAGCTTCCAAAAATGGAGACTCTGCTCCAAGGCTCTGCCCCTGGCCACGAAGACAGACTCTGGCTGTCTCTGGCCAGCTCGGACTTTGGCATTCCTTCTCAGTCCCTGACTTTCTTCTCTCCCTCCCATCTTCCCTCTCCTCCTTTTTCCAACATCTGTGTCCAGAAAGGAAGAAAAACCCTGTTTGGACTGGCCTCCTTCCATCTGTCATTTTATTCCCCCTTTCAAACGTCTTGTCTAAAGCAGAGTCAGTTACATAAACATTCCACCTCTTTCCATAAATTGGCCACAGTTTCTGAACAATAGAGTTACTGTGAAGGGAAGCGAACCCAAGGCCACACCCCGCAAATGCTGGTACCCCCGCCAAATAGGGCCAGAGACTAATTCTTTGAAAGAACCAAAGAGGAAATCCAGAATCTTTGGGCCGAGAGCTTTTCTGTTGTGCTTGGAAACATTTCTTCACCAGCTCCCCTCTTGTCCCACCCCCCCCCACCCCCCCACCGTCGTGCCTCCACCTCCTTAGCTTCAAGCCCTTTGAGCTGATGCCCGGTTTCTGTTTTTCCCTTCACTGCTTGACAGTGTGTGTCAGTGTGCATCCCTGTCCCTAGGGCAGAGCGTATGGATGGTCGGGTTGTTGTTGTTGGTGGTGGTGGTGGGGGTGTGTGTGTGTGTGTGTGTGTGTGTGTGTGTTTTCTGGCATGATTTTTGAAGGCACACCCTGAAGATTTTGTTGCCTTTGTCTTTAAATAGAAACAGCTGGACCTCACTAATTCAGACCAGTTGGAGAAAAGTCCAGAAGGGAAAAAAGTCGGACTTAATAGAATAGGCTTAAACTTGGGCCTTCTTATTTCTCCCAAGTTCATCCAGTCACTGGAACTGGACTAACCATATTTGCGGAGATGGTCCTGCCAGGCCTGCTTCGTGTGTAGATGAAGATTGTTATTAGCATCATCTTGAACACCTAATTAATGTAAGGGCTATTCACGGTGTGAAAACATATTTTTCCTTAATAGGTCGGATGTCTTCAACATCGGTAACTCTTCTCATTGGCTTAGTGAACTGTCTTCTTAGCCAGACTGTGTGCTCTTTAAGGACATACTCCATCTCTTAACTGATTTGTTATCCAGTGCCTGTTGTAACTGCTAGATCACAGTCAGTGTGCGCAACCTAGTTGAAATGTACATGGATACAAGGAAGGATGGCAGGAAGGATGGAGAGATAGATTGATGACATGAATGACACAGAATTAGACAGAGGAGGAATGAGCCTTGGTAGGGTAGTTAAAGGAAATTTCTATTGGCCTCACCCCAGTGAGTGGGAGGAGCAGCAGAGACATGCATCATTGCAAGAGCCTGTAACCGAAAACACAGTCATCAGCCCCTACAGCAAGTGGCAGAAGGTGGTGAAGGCAGAGATGGTTGAGGATGTGGCCAGGGCAGGGAGTGAGTGTTGAGAGTTCAGGCAGAACAGCAGTTAGGAAGTCTAGGACTGAACAGAGCCGATGTGCACGTGTAATTGTGTGAATGGGTGTGCAAGCAGGTCTGGGGTTAGAGGCCAAAGTGGGTATGACAGGTAGAGAGAGATTAATCTCTGGGGTTAACAAGGGTCACTGGGGGACTGTATCACAAGATGCTTTTGGCTTCAAGTCATAGAAAGTTAGTTCAGTTGGTTTATACCAGTGGTTCTCAAGTGAAGATGACTTCATTCCCCAGAGGACATTTGGCAATAAGGGGAGACAATTTTAGTTGTCAAAACTGGGCTTTGAGGTACTACTCATATCTAGAGAGTAGGGGCCCAGGAGGTTGCTCAGTATCCTACAACACACAGAACAGCACCCACAGCAGAGAATTATGCCATCCAAAATGTCAGCAATTAAACCAATATGGCTTAAACCATGTGGAGTGGTTTATTGTTCAGTATTATAAACAGTTTCGAGTTGGTTATTTCACCCACTCATGGAAGAGCTGGGTTCTCTCCATCAGTAGGCCTTACCTCTTTTTTTTTTTTTTTTAATGGGGCCTGTGCTCTTTCAGGGTCAAAGACACTAAATGGCTCCAAGAATCACATCTTCATTCAAGAGCATCCTTTCGGCACTGTTTGAAACTTAACTTCCCTTCCCATCTCACACAGCCTTGTGTCTCATGCCTATTGCCAAGTCTGTCCTGGGCAAGAGGATTACCTTGATTAGTTTAAACTAATCAAAATCCTTCACCTCCACCCCCACACTGGGGTCCAAAACCTGAAGAAAATGTATATTTTATTAAAAAGAAAATGTGTTTTCTGGAGAGGGGAAAGGTGATGTGGAGTTCATGTCAAAATCTCCCTGACTTACTGGGTTCATAAAACTGAGAAGTGAGCTCCTGGCCCTGCAGGCTGTAGCTTACAGCCCAGTCATCCACTTTGCATCCCCTCCTCCCAATCACTTATTCCACAAACAGTCCATATTTACAGAATGTCTTCTCACTGCGCTAGGGACAAAATAAACATGGGTGCTGCTGGCCTGGAGCTTGTGGTCTTGTAGGGGACATAGTAATCTAATAATCTCACAGATGATATACAACTATAGACAGAAATATGCCAGGATTAAAAAGTTCTTGGAGCTATGACAGCATATAACAGGAGACCTTAGATGGGGAGTGGAAGAGAGTCAGGAGAGGTGTCCTTGGTAGCTAAGATCTGAGAAATGAACAAAAAATTAACTAGATGAAGGATGGGGGCAGAAGAGATTTTCTGGGAGGATAATGACAAATGCACGTGCCTCTGTTGGGAGGAACGTGGCTCATCCCAGGAAATACAAAGGTCAGTATTGTGTAAAGCAGAGGTCTGGGGGGACGTGGCATACTGAGAGATTAGGCAAGGGCTAGGTCTCCTAGGGCTAAGGATTTTGGTCTTGATCTTCAGAACAAGGAAAAGTTCCTTGTTCCACTGCCCTACATAAGGAAACATTGATTGCAGTGTGAAGAATAAATTGGAGAGAATCAAGTGAGATTTGGGAAGATAGGGAACCATTGCAGAGATGAAGGCAGGGGAGGAGTAATGGCAGTTTGGCCCAGGATGGTAGTGAGGATGAAGACAGGTGGCTAGAGAGACACTGAAGAGAAAAAATGGACAGAATTTGTTGATGGGTTTGTTGTGGATCAGTGGAGACACGAAAGTGTAAAGGATGGGTTGTACGATTCTGGACTGTGAAAGTGGAGGAAGGTGGGGCCATTTACTAAGAAAGAAAACACTGGAAAAGGATCAGAGTTGTGGAGAAATGAGAATTTAGTTTTGGACATGGCAAGATTGTAGTTCCATTGAGACATCCAAGTGGATGTGATGAGTAGGCATTTGGATATATGGATCCAACGATCAAAGGAAAAGACTGGGGTGGAAATGTAAATGTAGGAGATACCAGCAAACATGATGTCGTGGTTGTCTAGTGCTGAGCAACAATGACCTCAGCACTTGGTGACTTAAAACAATCATTATTTATCTTTTATGGTTTTGGTATATTGGGACTTTGGACAGGGTACAGAGAAGATGACTTAACTCTGCTCTACTGTGTCTGAGGTCTCAGCTGGAAGACTCAATGGCTGGGAGCTGGAATTATCTGATGTTGATGTTGGCTGTTGATTGAGACCTTAGCTTAGCTGCTTAGCTGTTGGCTGCAATACCCACACGTGGCCTCTCCATGTGGCCTGGGCTTTCTCACAACAGGATGGATTGGTTCCAAAAGCAAAAATCTTCAGAGAGAGAGCCAGGTGGAAACTGTATTTTTTAAATGACCTAACCTCAGAAATCCCATAGTGTGTCACTTCCAGCTTACTTCATTGGCCAAGGAAGTCATAAGCTGCCACCCAGGTTCAAGGGGAGAGAACTCAGACCCCACTTTTTGGTGGAAGAGTGTCAGTTACATTGTAGAGGGGTTATGTGGGATGAGATAAATACATAGCTGTGACTAGCCTTGGGCAATACAGTCTGCCACAGATGGTAATTGAAAGTGATGGATAAGACCTCCCAAGGAAAGACAGTATAAAGAAAAGAGCCTATAATGGAAATTTGGTGTGATCTCAGAGGGCAGGAGAAGATGAGTCTGCAAAGGAGTCAGAGGAGGAACACACAAGGAGGAACACAAGGAAACCTGGAGAGTATGGTGTCACAGAAGTCATTGGGAGAAAGTTCATTCATTCACTCATTCATTCATTCAGTCACTCATTCATTCAGAACCTTCTATGCCAGACTGTTCTAGGTATTGGGAATAGAGTAGTGAATGCAAAATTCCCTAACTTCATGATAGTTACATTCTAAGAGAGAAATATCCAGTTAGTTGAGAACTGCAAAAATGTGCCTTGGAGGTAGTGAGAGGAAGGTCATTGGTGACCTTTGTAAGAATGAGTTTATTTAGAGTGATGAGGTAGAATCCAGACTGGGGTGGATTGAGGAATGAGTGTAAAAAATGGGTTGGGGGGGCGCCTGGGTGGCTCAGCGGGTTAAAGCCTCTGCCTTTGGTTCAGGTCATGATCCCAGGGTCCTGGGATCGAGCCCCGCATCGGGCTCTCTGCTTGGCTGGGAGCCTGCTTACTCCTCTCTCTCTCTCTGCCTGCCTCTCTGCCTACTTGTGATCTCTATCTGTCAAAAAAATAAATCTTAAAAAAAAAAAAAAGAAAGAAAGAAAAATGGGTTGGGGAGGTAAAAGTATCTCTGGTTTTTCTGAAGGTAAAGATGTTGCCACAGAATGCCGGCAAGGACATCACTTGTGTGGAGGATGCTCTGTTGTCAGGGTTGATGTCCACACTGGTTCTCCATGCCCGGGGCTCGGAAGCCAGAAGACCTGAAGCCCCACTGTGGCTGGTAAGGAACCTGGATGAATTTTTCCTGGGCTCCATTCAGTGCTGTTTGAGAGGCCTCCAGACCCAGACATATTGGTATATCCTAAGCTATGTCTGTTTTGACCTTCCTGATACCTGCACTTCCTTCTTTCCTTCTTTCTATCCCCCTCTCCACTTAAAGCCGGCTTCAAGACTCCTTCTCCATGAAGAAGAACCCATTCCAGTCCTCACGGATCCCCCTCACCCACTGAAATTCTGCCCCACCCTTGGCCCTGCACCTGGCATGGGTCTGATGGGCCCATAATCTATGTGTCCTATTTCATGAACCTATATCATGTGTAACCTTCTTAAAGAGGACAAGGATTGAGACAGTTACTCTGAGTGGAGCTCAGCATTGGGCTAAGATGCTGGCAGGGGACCAATATTTGTTGCAGCCACCAAGTGAATCAAAGCAGAGCCTCCCTGCTCCACATTCATTCCAGACTATAGCCTCCAGGAGAGGAATGGGACTGATTTTTCAAGAGTCTGCTTGTGAATCTCCTGGGACGTAAACCACAGGAGAGACCCTCTCTATACTCAGGAAGCTCCAGTACAGGGATGGTGGAAGGGGGGCACATGGTTCCTCATCTCCAGAAGCATGCCCAAATCAGGTAGACAGAACACACCAACTCACAGCAACAGCTGAACACCTCACTTTAGTTACAGTGAATGGAGGGGCGCCTGGGTGGCTCAGTGGGTTAAAGCCTCTGCCTTCGGCTCAGGTCATGATCCCAGGGTTCTGGGATCGAGCCCCGCATCGGGCTCTCTGCTCTGCGGACAGCCTGCTTCCTCCTCTCTCTCTCTGCCTGCCTCTCTGCCTACTTGTGATCTCTGTCTGTCAAATAAATAAATAAAATCTTTAAAAAAAAAAAAAAAAAACACAACGTGTGAGACAGTCTGGTTCAAGCATGAGTTACACATAGTGCTGTCCCCAGTGAACTCAGTGTTCGTGGGTCAACAATCTGTGTTAAGTAAACAGAAGCACACACACAACAAGGTTATGTATTGATGAGTTGATGAAAATGTCACCAGGGCGTCCCAGGAACCTAACCTTGCTTTTCCCCCAGAAACAATGGTTCTGGATTTGCAGGGACTTCATAGAACATCACTGCCACGAATACTGAGACTCGACTGGAGGTCGAAGCACCTTCACCACGCGGGTGAAGACAAGCGCTCAGGAAGTGTTCATTCGGAATGTCGGAATGTCAGCGAGAAGGCAGGAAGCCCTCCAGGCAGTTTATTGCTGTTGTTGTTCCTCCTTTGCCAGGAATTTGGTTCTGAAAAGAGTTAAAAAGGAATTGTCACACATCTCACACCATTCGCTCCTGTCAGAAGCAGGAGAACAACAATAGGTTGTAACCACCCCTCACACTCCAGTCACTGCCACTCTTTATGTTAATACGTTTCTGTTTTACTCCTCTTCTGTCCTGTGGGCACCTCACCTTTCTGCCCCCAGAAAGAGGGTTCTAGGCAGGTTCTAGCCTGTGTCTTCTCACAGCCTGAGGGCTCTGAAAGGGCCCTTGTCTCCTCCTCTCTGGGTGTTTTCTGCCCTCCTTTTCTTTCTGTCCCAGTGAGCTTGTATTTGTTTCTACTTTCATTGACCCTGGGGGAGCAAAAAGCAATCAAACCCTTGTCTAGATCCTGGCTCCCTGCCCGGGGCACAGAAGTCTCTAAGCATGGGTGTGGAGAGGGTGGAGGGACCCTGGCCATCAGGTTTCTCCCCATAGGAAAGGACCTTCTGGATCAGGCCACTGCTGTCTCCTCCCAGGTCCGGGGTGGAAGCAGCAAGAACCCGAAGAAGCTGTGAGATTGACTCTCCACCTGGGTCTGATTAGATTCCCATTCCTGAGGCTCTCTGGGCTGAACACTTTCTTCCCAGGCAGCCAATTGGAGGAACTCTGCAAACCTGTGCTGAGGCCAGGCTTAAGATCCCACTGCCACCTCTTCCCCCTCCTCCCACTAAATGGGGGTCTGTGGGTACCTGATCTTTATCTGAGCCCTCTCTGCCTCCCCGCCTCCCGCCAGTGACTAGCAGCCCCTAGCCAGGATCCTCTAGGAATTCAGAGCCTGGTGATTGTGTTACCTTTTGAATTCGTTAGCACAGGCTGCCTGGGGTGGGATGGGGGTAAAGAGGGGGCAAAGGGGAGTAAGGGGGAGCCGTCCGGCAGCCTTTGGTGGCAAACAAGCACCTTCGGGTGCTTTTCTCTGCCTTTCCAGCTTCTCATCTCCCTTTGCCTCCATCTCTCCTGTTCTCTGGTGGGAAAGACACGGATTGTGTACGCATAAACAAAAAAAAAATAAGGGTTTTTACAGATTGTTCATAGAAGAACAGACGTTAACAGTAATAGTAATAATAACCAAACTATGTGCCAGGAACTGCTCTAATTGCTTTACACATATTAGCACATTTCATTTTCATAATATCCATATTTTATGGGTGAAGAAACTGAGGCAGAACTGTACGACCTTCAGGATGTCAACACTTTCCCATTCTGAACGGCTGTTTCCTCATAACAATAAAGATGCATTAGACAAGATGAATCTAAAATACCCTTCTTTTTTTTTTTTTTTTTTAAGGTTTTATTTATTTATTTGACCGAGAGCAAGCACAAGCTGGGGGAGGGACAGAGGAAGAGGGAGAAGCAGGCTTCCCACTGAGCAGGGAGCCCAAAGCAGAGCTCCATCCTAGGACCCCGGGACCATGACCTGAGCCGAAGGCAGACACTTAACCAACTGAGCCACCCAGGACCCCTAAAGTACCTTTCATCTCTATTTTTTTTTTTTCTTTTTGTTGGTCTCTTTTCATACCAGGAAGGAGGACGTACAAATATGTAGGTGTGTATGGTTTTGCATGTTCACAAATGGAATAGGTCAGTTACAACCATGATCTCGTGATGAAGCCTGGAGCAGAGCATAAGCTCTCCCAGGGTAGGACCCTGTCTGGGTCTTTAGGGTCTTACAGAGCGAACTAGGGCAGAGGGCCAAATCCATGGTTGTCTTCCTAGTCTCCTCCTTTAAAAGGATCCAGGGTGTCTTTCTTCTGTCCTTGCATTATGTATTTTGTCTGGTTTCCCTTTCATTTTTCTAATATTGGCATAACTTAAATCAGTGAAATGCACAGATTTTAAGAACAAAAGCTCTATGAGTATTGACACACACTGGCATAAGCCACACCTCTGTCAAGATACAGACCACTTCCATCACCCTAGAAAGTTCCCTCGGGCTCCTTCCTAGTCAATCCTATTTCCTTCCCCACCCTGACCTCCAGGTAACCACTGTCCCAATTTTTTTTCACCAATTTTCATCAATTTTTTGCCTTTTCTCTAACTTCATATAAAAGGAATATACATTTGTGTTTGGTTTCTTTGACTCAGCCTAATGTTTTTGAGATTGAGTCACATTGCTGCATGTCTCCATAATTTATTCCTTTCTGTTCTTGGGTATATTCCATTGAACATATATACCACTATTTTCTTACCCGTTTTCTCATTGATGGACAGGCTATTATGAATAAAGCCACTATGAACATTCTCATACAAGTCTTTTTGTGGACATAGATTCTAGTTTCTCTTTGCTAAATACCTAGGAGTAGAATTGACGGGTAATAGGGTAGGTGGAATGTTGAACTTTATTAGAAAGTGCTGAACTACTTTCCAAAAGTTTTTGTACTATTTTACACTTCACCAGCCATGAATGAGACTTCTGGTTGTATGATGTCCTCATCAACATTGGGCTGTATCTCTGATACTGAGTTGTAGGAGTTTTTAATATAATCATGTTTGGGGGGTTGGTTTCTGGCGTGATGGTGTGAGGAGCTCCATAGAACCACTCTCCAGTGAAACTGGTAGAAATTATTTAAAAACAAAACAAAATAAAACAGCAATATTTAAAGGCTCTGGAAATGGGTGTAAGGACATATAACAAATAAAGAAACATCTATTGAAGAAAATCTACAAATATTTAGTAAGAAAAGTGAAAGTCTGTAGTATTTGAACTACTACTTCATAGAAATTGACAAGCTGATTCAAAAATTCATATGGATTTTCACTAGATTCCAGAAAATGGATTCCAGAATAACCTAGACAATCTTGAAAAAAAAAAGAAAAAGAAAAGAAAAAAACAAAGTAGGGCTCAAATTCCCAATTTTAAAAATTGTTAAAAAGTTGGGGCACCTGGGTGGTTCTGTCATTGGGTGTCTGCCTTTGGCTCAGGTCATGATCCCAGGATGCTGGGATCAAGAGCCCCATATCCGGTTCCATGCTCAGCAGGAAGCCTGCTTCTCCCTCTCCCACTCCCCCTGCTTGTGTTCCCTCTCTCACTGTCTCTCTCTGTCAAATAAATAAAATCTTATAAAAAATTACTAAAAGACAACAGTAAACATTGTGGTAGTGGCACAGTAAAATCTTATAAGCAATAGAATACAATTGAGAGTCCAGAAATAAAACCATCTGTGTATGGTCAACTAATGTTTGACAAAGGTGCCGAGACCATTCAATAAGGCCAGAACAGTCTTTTCAACAAATGGTTGAAATGGGAATAGCTGCATGAAAAAGAATGCAGCCGGGTTCTTACTTCACCATATACACAAAAATCAACTCAAAATGGATCAAAGATTTGGGGCACTTTGTGGCTCAGTCAATTAAGCATCTGACTCTTGCTTTTGACTCAGGTTGTAATCTCAGGGTCCTGGGATCGAGCCCCATTTCAAGCTCTGGGATCAGCACAGAGTCTGCTGGAAATTGTTTCCCTTTCCCTCTGGTTCTCACCTACTCATGTTCTCTCTCTCTTTCTCTCTCTCTCTAAAATAAATAAATGAAATCTTTTAAAAAATGTATCAAAGATCTATATCTAAGACCTTAAAGTATTTTTAAAAAATAGGGGTAATAACCTTTATAACCTTGGATTTGGTGAAGGTTTCGTATGTTTGATACTCAAAGCATCAATAACAAAATAAAAACCAGATAATTTGGATTTCATCAAAATGAAAAACTTGTCTGATTCAAACGACATCATTGAGAAAATGAAAAGAAAATTCACAGAATGGGGAAAAAAAATTACTTGTCAATCCTATATCTGAAAGGGAATTGTATCCAGAATATAAAAAGAATTCTTATAACTTAGGTTACAAGTAAGCCAATTTGAAAATGGGCAAAGGCTCTGAACAGATATTTCTCTAAGGATTAAAATAATAACCCTTTGATTATTTGTTGATAAAGGGGTATATGTTTCCACATGTGTGACTATAGTATTAGTTTCCTATTACTGCTGTAACAAATTACCAAAAATTTAGTGACTTAAAACAACACAATTTTATTATCTTACAGTTTTGGAGGTCAGAAACCCAAAATGAGTTTTATTGGGCTAAAATCAAAATGTTGGCAGGGCCAATGCTACCTCCAGAACCTAAGGGAGACAGTCTATTTCCTTTTGTTTCCCAGTTTCTGGAGAGCACCAAAGGCACTGCCTTCATGTTAGAAATGCTTCACTCCGTCCTCTGCTTCTGGTCTCACATCTCCTCTCTGTGACTAACCCTTCTGCCTTCCTCTTACAGGGACCATGTGATTACATAGACCCTACCTTAATTATCCAAGATAACTTCCTTTCAAGATTCTTAATTTAGTTGTTTCTGCAAATTCCTCCTGCCATGAAAAGTAATGAATTCACAAGTTCTGGGGATTAAGATGTAGACATCTTTGAAAGAGCCATTATTAGTCTACCAGAGTGTACATCTGTGCATGCATGCATATGTGTTTATATCAAATATTTCTGCAGATTCATGGCTTGCTTATTCACTTTCTTAACTACATTCTTTGATTAACACACCTTTTTTTTTTTTTTTGGTAGAACTAGGCAAGGCGATCCTAAAATTTATATGAAAATACCAAAGACCTAGAACAGCTAAAATGGTCCTGAAAAAGAAGAACATTTCTTTTCTTTTTTTATGTTTTGCTGAATTCCATTTACAAATATCATATTAAGGATCTTTGCATCTTTGTTTATGAGAGAGATTGGTCTACAGTTTTGTTGTTTTTTTTTTTAAGATTTTCTTTACTTGTCAGAGAGAGAGAGAGAGAGAGTGTGTGTGCGCAAGCAGGCAGAGGCAGAGAGAGAAGCAGGCTCCCCGCCAAGCAAGGAGCCGGATATGGGACTCAGTCCCAGGATCCTGAGATCATGACCTGAGCCTAAGGCAGCGGCTTAACCGACTGAGCCACCCAGACGTCCCTACAGTTTTCTTTTCTTGTAATGTCTTTGTCTTTGTCTAATTTTGGTATTAATTATAAAGTGGCTTTATAATATTGGTTGGGAAATATTTGGTCATCTTTTTTTTTTTAATTTCAAAACTTTTTAAAAAATAGGTTTTATTTATTTATTTGACAGAGAGAAGCCTAGAGAAGGAACACAAACAGGGGGAGTGGGAGAAGCAGACTCCTCACTGAGCAGGGAGCCCAAGGCAGGACTTGATTTCAGGACCCTGGGATCATGATCTGAGCTGGAGGCAGGTGCTTAACCGACTAATCCACCCAGGTGCCCCTCCCCGCATCATCTATTTTTTGAAAGAGTGTTTGTAAGGTTGGCATTATTTCTAACCTAAGTTTGTTTGTTTGTTTTAAAGATTTTATGTATTTATTTGACAGAGAGAGAGACAGTGAGAGAGGGAACACAAGCCAGAGGAGTGGGAGAGGGAGAAGCAGGCTTCCCGCTGAGCAGGGGGCCCAATGCAGAGCTTGATCCCAGGACCCTGGGATCATGACCTGAGCCGAAGGCAGCCTTTTAACAGACTGATCCACCCAGGTGCCCCTTGTATTTACTTCTGTAATTTGTGTCCTTTCAGTGAATGTCATCCATTTTACCTAAATTGGGGCAGACCCCTTGTCTTAACAAACACATACATCTTCCTCCTTTGCCTTGAAGTGGTTAAACTTCAGTAATTGCCTCTGGCTTCAGCAGAGTAGTTGCTCACAATTACAATACCAATAAGAGCTTATTGAAAACAATTTCGAAAATACACATGAGCCTAAAGAAGAAGCTAAAAGTTACCAGCAATTACACTACCCAGAAACAAATCACTATTAATACTTAGTTCTAATTCTGTTTTACGGTAATTTAAGACAACAACAAATAATAATAAATACTGCTTAACTGTATGTATCGTAGAATTGACTTTTTTAGTCATGTATAGTTCTAGGAGAGCATGAGAACCACAACAAGAGAAATTCCAGAAAACATTGCGCTCCTGGAATGAGTTCTTTCTCTTTTTGTGGGACAGAGGTTCAACGGTAGCATTCTCTGTAGGGGAGGTGGCCTGAGCACTTCGTGGGGAGTCTTCAGACATATGCTAAGTGCAGTCAAATGGTGGGGTCTCATATGGGTTTTAAATAGATGAAGGATTCTTTTGGTTCCATCCACAGTGGAATCTTTTTTTTTTTTTTTAAGAATTTGTTTATTTGAGGAGCACCTGGGTGGCTCAGTGGGTTAAAGCCTCTGCCTTCCACTCAGGTCGCGATACCAGGATCCTGGGATCGAGCCCCACGTTGGGCTCTCTGTTCAGCTGAGAGCCTGCTTCCTCCTCTTTCTCTCTGCCTGCCTCTTGCCTACTTGGGATCTCTGTCAAATAAATAAATAAAATCTTAAAAAAAAAAAAAAGAATTTGTTTATTTGACAGAGATCCCAAGTAGGCAGAGAGGCAGGCAGAGAGAGAGGGGGAAGCAGGCTCCCCGCTGAGCAGAGAGTCGGATGGGCTCAATCCCAGGACCCTGGGATCATGACCTGAGCCGAAGGCAGAGGCTTTAACCCACTGAGCCACCCAGGCACCCCTGCAGTGGAAATCATTAAAATAACCCTATTCTGATTGGTAGGTCAGAGGGAATCTTTCATCTTTTGGTGGAATTTGTAGATTGCACTTCCCTTACCAGAGTCCTTCATGAAGGGTAGAGAAAGACCTGGGTTCTTAAGACTCTCATCAACTGAGTCTCTCTTTGAACCAGTAAAATGTTTCCCCTCAGATGTGGGGTCCCAATGAAGGCAATCTAAGAAAGGATTATCCCCTGCGGATTCCTGAGAACACGTGATAAGGTACCATGTTAGTTATCAGTAAGGCTTGTTGAGATACTGAGCTGACAGCAGTCCTGGGGCCCTACCTGGTATCATCTTTCCTATTCCAGACCTGTCTATGTGAGGAAGCACGCAAAGACCAAAGCTGAGGTGGATCTGGCCTTTGTAGGTCCCTCAGTCTAGATTCACTGTTGAGGCAGAATTAACAAAGGCATGCAGTGTTGACCCCCTCCCATCTTTCCCCATTTGTCTTTCTGTGGCCTCTCTTTGCCAAAACAAAGAGTTATTTCAAAGGCCAGAAGTTTCTGCTACTGTGAAAATAGTTCCCTCTCACTGGATATTTTATCGAGAGGAGAACTCCTATGTTTATCATGAAGTTTTTGCTTTTGAAGGAAGGATCCCAATACTGAATCTCTGCTCAGTGCTCTAAGACAGGAAGGGCCATTTGGGCAGAGCCCATAACTATCTGTGCCTGTGGGGCTGAGGTGACCTGTAGTAAGGACACCTGTGCTTTGAGCTTTATGACAATAGCCTTCAAACATAGATACAAGTCCACAGAAATGTGTGGACTATGTGCCTGGGAAAGCATGGGCGTGTTTTGTAGCAACTTCACATGAAGGAGTGTGTTTGTCAAGCGCTTAGCTAAGGCAGCCTGAATCGCTGAAACTTGGGTTTGATTTGAAGGAAGTTGATATTCTAGACATGGGAGGAAACCAAGAAGAGTCCTTCCAGTGGGGTCCACAGACCTCCATAGTAGATCTCCATGAGTCGCTCTCTATCACAATATGATCAATTTCCTGAATAATCCTAAGTATTTTATGTATTTGAAAACATTATTTGGAGAATGAGTCCATAGGCTTCGCTAGTCTGTCAGAGTAGTCTGTGGTAAGAAAACAGATCAAAAGTTTAAGTGCTCTCTCTCCTCTCTTGTCTCCTCTTCTATTTCCTTTCTCCATTTTCATAGCAGCGGGATTGCAAGACAACAGCAAAAAAGACTTCTGATGCTAATCCTGGTCCTCTTTCATAGCATGCTTTTGATATGTTTGTTAAAAAATGATGCATCCTTTTCAGGAGAGGAATGGGGAGAAACAAAGCAGCTGGCTCATTCTCACTTTCTAGTTGGGAAGGTATCCATCCTGTGGTTTACTTGTATCCTAGCTCCCTCCAGAAAGGGCTTTGGGCAAATAAAACCCAGGGAACGTAGGCAAAACTATGTCTTAGGCATTTAACAGCAGGACGGAGAACATGGGAGTGATCTTGAAGTGCCTGCACAGATCTTGCTCAGCTGTTGAAATCAGCATTAGCATTTGGCTCTATTCCAAAAAGCTCCTTCATCACCTTCACAGCATATCTCAGAATCTAATAATAATCTGAGTATTTTTGTCAAATTTAAAAAGCTTGTCTTGTACTGTCCTTTAATAATCCTTTCTCAGAAAAGGTAAGCTGCTTCATAAATCTCATTGGCAATGGATGGAATCACTCAAGAGGAACAGTTGATTTAATTCTCATTTGACTTAATTAATCTTCAAAACATTTTCCTGGAAAGGAATTGGACAGTTCAAGGCTTTTCCCATCAACAATGGTAAGAGGGGTGCCTGGGTGGCTCTGTTGGTTAAGCGTCTGTCTTCAGCTCTTATGAACCCAGGGTCCTGGGATCAAGCCCCATGTTGGGCTCCCTGCTCAGCGGGGAGGCTGTTTCTCCCTCTTCTCCTGCCATTACCCCCGCTCATGCTCTCTGACTCTCTCTCTGTCAGATAAATAAATAAATTCTTTAAAAAAAAACAAAACCCGCAATCTTTTTTTTTTTTTAAGATTTTATTTATTTATTTGACAGAGAGAAATCACAAGAGAGGCAGGCAGAGAGAGAGGAAGGGAAGCAGGCTCTCCACTGAGCAGAGAGCCCGACGTGGGACTCGATCCCAGGACCCTGAGACCATGACCCGAGCTGAAGGCAGCGGCCCAACCCACTGAGCCACCCAGGCGCCCCAAAACCCGCAATCTTAAGAGAAGTGGCTTTGTTACTCCGGTGGTAGTGGGGCCATTGTAGGAAGCTTCCAGATTTGAACTCTGTGTACAGTTTGGCCTTTTGAATATGACTCACGAACAATATGACATAACTTTGCCAGGTGTTTTCAGAAATCATTAGGAATAAAAATTCCATCAAAATCCCCAAATATGCACTAGTCTTGTAGCAAACAGTATTGGTCTCTCCCAATGAGCACAGGAAAGGAAAATAAGTTTCCTTTCCTTTCTTTAGGAAAAAATTCACCAAAATGCAGCTGGGCACATGACTACTCTGCAAAAGATCAGGTTTCTAGCCTCTTTTGCATCTCACAGGACTGAGTCTTGACTAGTGAGATCTAAGCAGAAGTGATATGTAGCTCCCTCTCCCTCTGCCCCTCCCCCTGCTCTCATGCACCCCTGCACATGCGTGTGTGCACTCCCTTACTCTCTCTCTCTCTCAAATAAATTATAAAATTAAAACAAAAAAAGAAATACACTTTGTAAAAGACACCATTGTTTGGCCACTAGTAATAGCCACATCTGTATTCAAACCCATAGGGTCCCAGCCATGTTTCTCCCTGGTTCTAGTTATGTGTATCCTCTTCTCAGCTCCATTCCATCTGACTGGTCAACCTCTGATCTCCTGCCAGTGTTTCTTCAGTCACTGTCCCTTGCAGCAGCTTACATCACTCTCCACCCAACGCCCTCCCCATGCCACTCTCACTTCTCCACCAGAGAATAATAATCTGTGATCTCCAACTTCTGAAAAGAACTCATTGAAATAAAACAACAAATGCTGACAATATTTATTCAGCACTTCTCATGAGCCAGTTGCTGTTCTAAACTAATTACATGTTAATGTAATGTCTAAACAAATTACATCTCATTTTAACCTTTCAACAACCCTTTTAGGTAAGCGGTTTTATTTCCTCTGTCTTAAGAGATGAGGAATCTGAGGCACAGAGAGACCAGGGTATGCTCTCACCACACATCCGACAGGGACCCTAATTCTGGAATTCCTAAACAGAGATAAGCAAGGAGAGAGAAGTTCTTGAGGTCACTGAAGAGTATAAGAGCCAGGCTGCATCTGACCAGGGAGGTCCCAGGGACAGCTTCTGGCCTTTTCTGAAGGGCCTGCAAGAGGGTAGCTCTTGTCCAGACTGCTTCAGGTGAAGAGTGTCACCTGAAAGGGAAAGAAGTAGAGTCCCAGTAGGCTCTTCTGGTCACCCCCGGCTATTGAGCTTTATAGGACAAGCTGATTCCCCAGACAGACTTTCCTAAACATGTAATTCCATTTCTTCCAACCTATCCTCCACCACCTCTCTCTCTCTTATCACCATCTCCATAGGTCCTCCCTGCTAGACCTTGTTTGGTCAAGGATGCTCCAAGGACCATTCAGTCTTTGGCCAGTCTCCTTGAGTGGGTCTTAGCTCAGCAAGGGGGCTTACCTCAACAAGGGAGTCCTGCCATTGATTTGTCAGCTCCAACTAGAATGGGGCCTCCAGAGCCCAGCTTGTTCTGGCGCCAGGGATGGCTCTGGGTAGAACCCTAACTGGGGTGTGGAAACAAGCTGGGTGGCTTGGGGTGGGGGTAGGGCTCCTCCTATGCTTCTGGTTCTCAAGGAGCTGCTCCACGACTGTCAGTGTCCTGTGGCTGTTTACACAATGCTCTGCACGCACTGCCTTCTCTCCTAGGCACCCGAACACATTTTGTTCCACGGTCGCTCTCCCCCCAGTGGCCGCCGGGAGTCCTCTAACTCCTACCCTCTGGCCCTCTCCATTTTATCTCACTTTTTTCTTTGTCAAGCTTTGTGTTTAATTAGAACCACATTAAGCTTTGTGCATTATTAGAACCAAGCCAGAACCCCAGAGGGCCCTTGGAGGAGGAAGCGGGTCTCTCTCCTCAGCCTGGAGACAGCTGTCACTCTTTCCCATCCCACACGGTGATCAGCCAAAAGACACTCAGCATATCCACAGGGAAGACAGTCTGAAGCAAAAGATGCCTATCCGAAGTGGGAAACCCTTCCCCTTCTCTCCTTGATCCTTTCACCACCTAAAATTAGCCTCTCTGTTCCTTGCTCCCCACTTCTAGCTTTGGCAAGGATGCTGTTTGCCTTCACGTTGATCGAGTGGTAATTCTTCCCCCCACGAGTGTGGGCAGTTTGTTTGTTCATGGAGTTTGTTTGTTCATGGAGTTTTAGGCTCTCATACTGGGGATGCCTCAGGGAGTTGTTTCTTCTTTAAACTGGCATAGAGCGCATGCCCAATGTGAGCTGTATTGTTATTCTGCCAAATGGGTGAAAAGACTGGTTAGGGTTGATTGGCACTCAGTATCTCTTCCACCTTCCGCAGTAGGATTTCCCATATGACAGAGACGGGTGTGAACTAAGTTCTAACTCCCTTGCAGCTAAGGCTCTGGATGGGGATTGGGTCCTTCCAATGAGACGTGCTCCACATAAGTTGGTGAAGGCGCTCTTCCGGCAGTTTTGGCTTGTTGAGCATCTACCTGCGAACAAAGCATCCCGGCTGGTCCTACCCCAGGTTCTTGCCCAAGGTCACCCGGGAACCAGCAGCAAGCATGGCTATGGAGACCCTGTGTTTTTCTACAGCAGCCTTCAGTGTTTTGCTGCCAGCTCTATAGATCTCAAGAGGTGGTGGCTGTGGTGGTGTTGGTGACAGGCTCCTGATCGCTGAATCCAGGGATGGCCCATGGCCATGTGGGTTTTTTAATTCATCAGCCTCAGATGCATCCACTTGGCAGCTCTCCCATCAGGCCAATTCTGGGGTGTTGCTCTGGGAGTCATTCCAACCCGCTCTCTCAGCTCTTCCAGTGATTTTTCAGGTACCTGATGCCTCATGGTAAATATTTGTGTTTAGTACAGTTATAATGGGTTCTGTTTCCTACAACTTAACCTCTTTTGAAGCGAGGGGCCTTGGAAGAAAAAGAGCTAAAAACTGGAAATTCTTTTTTTCAGTATTTACCTGTGGAAAGGGGTAGTTACATTATTCTTCTGGCTGAATGCCCATAGAAAAAGATAAAAAGGTATTTCGTTATGCCAGTATTTATTCCAGTTGGGATAGAGGATTTGGATATAAAGTTTGCCCTAGGAAAGTTTGATTCATTCATTCAACAAACATTCATTCTGTACCAAGGATGATATTGAGGGTCAAATGAAGACTAAGCCATAATCCTTGCCCTACGGGTATGTGGGGCAAACACCCTAAGTTATAAATAAATAAATATTAAAGGTAACTTGGAAGGGGCATTTTAATGAAAGTTTGGGAATAAGACAAAGTTTAGATTGTGACTGATGATAGTTAAAATTAATCAGTTCTGCGTAGTTGTTTCCCTCAAATCCTTTCTGGAACTGACACAAGATAGTAGGTAGATATCCTTGCCTATGTGTTTTATTGAAATGCTTGCTTCCTGAGTACCTCATCCAAATGGAGTGCTGGGGTTCATACGCTTTAGCAAAGAATTCTGTTTTTCATTTTTTAAATGTCTGAAAACGTTATCATCCCAAACTAGAGCTTAGATACAACACATACACTGAAGTTTGGAATGTGATATTGAGGCATTTACACCAGCTGGGTGCGGAACATTCCAATTCTGGGAAAGACAGAGCACCCTAAGTGCTAAATTTGTTAAACTAAATTTTTAAGGAACAACAATAAAGCGTCACTGGCCCGTGCTGTGTCCACACAACCAAATGTTTTTGATAATATTGACCAAGTACACCAATTGCTTGTTTTAACATGAACAAAACAAAACCTTTTTTCATTTTTTTCTTCAAACTTTCCCTCGTGGAGGGTGGAAACCTTTTAAATTTTGTTTAGTACTGAATCTCCAGCAACCAAAATAAACCCTAACACGTAGCTGGGCTCAATAAATACTTTTTGAATGTTGTATAAATGGTGGAAACAGATCCTTCTGGTTACTGGGTAGAGGATAGGCTGTGGGGAACAAGTGGGAAGCAAGGCAACCCTTGGCAGGTTGATGTGGTAATCCAGGTGAGAGGTGGTAGTGGCTGGGATTAGCGTTGTTGATGGAGGTGATGATAAATAGTCTGATTTGGGATCTCTTTAGAATGTAAACCTGTCAGAACTTGCTAATGGATTGGCTGTGGAGTGTGAGAAAGAAAAGGAGTCAGGAGTGACTCCTGAACCCATGGCCGGAGCAATTGGATGATTCATGGTCCGTTTACAGGAACTCCAGGCCTAGGCAGGTGTGTGCTTGGCCTGTTAGGGAAGAACAAGGAGGCCAGTGAGTGAGCAAAGGGGAACATGGTGAGCTGAGGTCAGAGAGGTAGCTGGAACCAGATCCTGGGGAGCTCGTCAGCCAAGGTAAAGACTTTGAGTGTTGTTTTAAGTTATGGGAAGCTCCTAGAGGGTTTTGCACATTGTTGTAACATGACCTGATTTGCATTTTTAAAGGATCACTCAGGCTGCAAGTGTGGAAAATTGACCCTAGAAAACAAGAAACAGAATCAGGGAGACCAGCTAGAGGTTATAGCAGTGGCCCAGGTAGGAGACACGGCGGCTTGGATCAGGGGTAGCAATGAAGGGGGTGCTGTCTCCCCTCTGCTTGCAAACTCCCTTCTCCTGGTCTATTTCCTGTAGCCTGACTGTGCTTTACTCACCACCTCATGCCATTCAGATCTCTGCTCAAATATCTCCTCCTTGGGCCTTTTTTTTCTTAACATCTTCTTGAATTTGGTGCCAGATACCCTTTTCTCTCTCGCTCCTTCTCCCTGGTTTGTTTTCAATCACAGTCTGTATCACTCCCTGTTCTTGATTGTGCTGACAGCATTTTTACCATCTGTCTCCTGCTCTAGAAGGTAAGCTCCTTAAGGGAAGGGGTTTGAATTTGTTCTCTTCTGCATCAGGGCCCCTCTGCAAGTGCTTGTGAACAGAAGAACCTCAGCAGGTCTGCCTTTGACACAGAAAAGCTTGTTGAAGAGCCGAGGATGTTTTCTTTCTTTGAGGAAAGAGTTTCTTATGTAAATGTATAGTGTAAACATGATTGATGGGCAGGGGGAGAATTCAGACTACCTTTGGGAACTCCCTGTTTTATTTTTATTTTTATTTTTTTTAAGATTTTATTTATTTATTTGACAGAGAGAGAGAGGTCACCAGGAGGCAGAGAGGCAGGAGGAAGCAGGCTCCCTGATGAGCAGAGAGCCGGACGCCGAGCTTGATATCAGGACCCTGAGACCATGACCTGAGCTGAAGGCAGAGGCTTAACCCACTGAGCCACTCAGGTGCCCCAGGAACTCCCTGTTTTAAATACCCATTGACATATAACCAACTTGGGATGGGAGTACCTTCTGTGGGTACTTTAGAGATTTGGAAGAAACCTCTTGCATCTTGATACAAGTCTAAACGAAACATTTTATTTTATTTATAAATAACATTTTATTTATTTCAAGTAACTTGTGATTGATTCATCTTTTAAAAATAGCACATATCTACGGATACACATTTTTACACCAATGCAGGTGTTGAGCATATACATCTCTTTTATTATTATTTTTTTAATTTTTAGAAGATTTTATTGATTTGTCAGAAAGAGAACACAAGCAGGGGGAGTGGCAGGCAGAGGGAGAAGCAGGCTCCCCACTGAGCAGGGATCCTGGGATCATGACCTGAGCCAAAGGCAGCCGCTTAACCGATTGAGCTACCCAGGGGTCTCCCTTTTATTATTTTTAAATCCAGTCTTTCCCTTATTTGTATGGTCATCCCTGGCCCCATTTTCAACCCCCGGTAATGCCTTTCATTAAAAAAACCTATTTTCTTGAATTTCTCTTTGTTCATATAATTCTATGTAGAATATATGCATATACACACACTGGAGGGAGGGCCATTCATTGTTTTGCAAATGTGAGATCACTTATACATCTTTTTCCACATTTTACTTTTCTCCTCCAACAACACCGCATGGAAATTCCTCCAAGTTATCTGGCATAGCTATGATTTTTCATTGTTCATTGGTTACATACTGTTTCAAGGTGTGGATGTGCAGTAATTTACTCAACTATTCTCTCTTGGAAGACATTCCCTCTGTTTCCCGGCTTTTGCTCCTTTGAACCATGCCGCAACACCTACCCTTGGATTGTACAGTTTCGGAGCATGAGGTGAAGCTACATGTTGTTTCATTCAATCCCACAGTTTCACAGTTGAGACAAATGAGGATCAGAAAGGTAAAGGAAGGTGCCTAAGATCACACAGCAATTTACTTAGTACTTGATGAAAATTTGGATAGCCATTATTTCACATGATCTTTACAAACAGGGCAAGTATTATCATGTCACCCTTAAAGGTTCAGAAACTGAAGCCAAGACTAATTGCTTTGATTTCACGGCCAGTGAGAACGAAAGCCAGGGCTTAGAGCCAAGACCTGATTCCTCGTCCCTAGTAGCTTCCTCCACTCCTAGTTTTATCTGTGCTATTCATACAAAATGTCCACAGGGCAGCCTTTTGTTAATTTCTTCTGGACTTTAAGACTGTGTGCTTTGCCTGAAAAAAAGTTTTGCTAAAGGAATGACACAGTTTGGATTTTGCCATGATTCAGGACACACTTTTGTTATCCATGAGGGTAAACCAATCGATTGATCCCTTCTCAGCCTTTTGGCTAAGATCAAGTGTTAGAGGTTGTTTAAAACAGTCTTTGGAATCAGACAGACTTACTTTTGATTGTTGACTCTGCCACTTAGTGAATTTTGGCAGATGATTTAGCATCTCTGAAACCCAGTTTCTTCATCTATAAACTGGGGACATAATGTAATGCCCCTAACTTATTGGGGATTCCTAGGATTGGATGGCACAAGGTACCTGTGCAGATAGGACAGTCCTGGGCATATAACATGCTCTCAGTAAGTAGTAGTATTATTTTGGATGTTGTGATTCTTTGGTCCCACTTAACCGAATTGGGAGATCTCTTTCCTTCATGACCGTTCTTTATCTGAATAGGAAAAGGCTTTCTCATCTACGGATCCAGGACAGTCTGGATACCCTCGCTGCTTGTCTTGTATTCTCATAGGCAGAATATAAAAGAGGGGAAGACCTCGAGAGAGTTTTCTCTTTTTGCATTGTGCTTTGGCATCAAGCGGAGGGTAATCTGTCCCTTAAAAAGGCAAGCAGGAACATTCTGACCTTGCTGAGTGTGCCTGCCGGCGTGAGACAGGGAGAGCGCAGACATTTCTCAGTTACAGTGCATAACTGTCCCCGGATGTGTTACAGCTAGTTTAGTGCCTTCTCCCTTCCTAGAGAAAAGCTGTTTTCAAGCCAGTTGCTTGCAGTGCATCGAGTGGTGAAATTCAGATAACAAATTGTGCATTTGCTGGGCTTCATGCTTATTACACCCCCAGTTCTGGAAAGCATTGCACTTCGCTCCTTAATAATCCCTCTCCCGAGATCAATTACCAGGATTTATCTGGTTCCTCGAGCATAAAAGTGTTTTATTGTTTTTACTTTTGCTGAAAGTGAAGTGTGAGGGGGTAGGCCAGGTTTTAAAGGACTCTCCCAGGCAAGAGTCTGAAGCTGTGATCGCTTGCCCTGCTTTCCTGTCTACCAAGTCCCCATGAACAGGAAGGTGAGGAACATTTGGAAGTGTGTCCCCTGAGGAATGACCAGGTCCAGATGTTCTCATCTCTGGTTATTTGCACACAAAACGTAGGTCTGCAGGTGCGTGGGAAGGTGGGTGCTGGAGGGGGAAAGGCTGGAAAGCAGAGCTGAGTTACCAATTCAGACCAAATCATTTTTCCTCTTAAGTTTCGCTGTAATCCAAACCAGTTGAGCATTTGAGAAGAAGTAGGTACCATGAAAAGGGGTAATGGAATTAGCTTTCATGTTTTTCCAGGACTCTAAACCGTATTTCCTGTCACAACTGTACATTATTAATACAAGGCATCTGTTAGCGCAGAACTGCCCGAAAATGTGCACCCAAAACTTTACATCTGGTTTCGATAATTTATTTCTGACATTTGTAGTTGGGGGGGGGGGGGTGAGATGGGAAAAAAGGGGGAATTAGACCAAGATGTTGCCTTTAACCCATCAGAAGCTCCTAGATGTAGCCAAAAGCCAGAGTTCTTAACGTAGTTTTTGCATTAGGTAATATAATTATATTAATTTAGCAGCAAATAGCATGACTCCAGGCCTGGTGGGTGTGGGTCCGTGCTCGCTTTTATCCTGCCTTCTCTGGCTGCAGCAATTAGCTTCCTCTCGCGAAGGGGATTAGCAGGACCACCCCCCAGCTGCGGGGGTTGGGGGGGGGTGTTCGCTCAAAGCTGTCAGGTGTCATTTGGCTTTCCCGGGTCTCCTCCCCCGCCCCGCCCCTGCAATTAAGTACCTCTCTTGCTTTGCCCAGAGACAAAGCCGCCTGTTCCGGAGGTGTCCGACCTCTCGCCCCCGCGGCGAGCCCAGGCCGGGGTTCCTCCTGCAGGAATCGCCCCAGGCGCTGGGAGCCCAAGCCGGCCAGGTCTCAGACCCGCCCCAGACTTTCCACGATCAGATTTCAGCTCCTCTAACGAGGGGTAAAGAAAGAAAGAGCGCGACTTCCGCGAGCGGGAGCCGCGTGGGGCCCGGGGGAAACGCCGGCCTGGCCCGGGGGGAGGGGACGCCTAGATGCCCCGGGCCTGCAGACTGGGCGGGGCGCAGGTGTTCCCCGCGGGCCCCCCGACCCTCGGCGCCAGGTCCTCCAGGTCTGCCGCGGGCTCCCTAGAAATGCCCTCGCTTCTGCCCGGAGCCAGGGCCGGAGATGCTCTTCAAGCGATGCCCGTTTCCCACACCTCCCGCCCCCAGAACTGGGGCAGCGCCGGCAAGGTCTTCAACACAACGCTCACAAACCCAGGCGTCGGGGGCTTGCTCGGGGCTCGGGGACTGGTTTTTGTTTTGTTTTGTTTTAAGCAACAGACATATTTTTCTGGACTCCCGCTCGGTGGCACAGGTTTTTCTGTTTGCTGAATTACTGGAATCTCAAAGATCATCGGGTCCAACAGTCTTCTTATTTCCCAGATGAGGGAACTGAACCAGAGAGGCTTTGTCAGGGTCAAAGCTCAAGTTTGTGGTGTGGCTAGGACTACAGGGACCAGGTCTGTAGAGCTCCAGCTCAGTGCTTTCTGCAGCTGTACTCTGAAAAAAATCAGCCTGGCTCAGGGCGGGGTTGGGGGGAGACATCCAGGCCTGGCCTGGATGGCCGGGAGTGAGGCTTAGTCCAGGGTTCAGATTTTCCTGGAGCCGGTCCACCAGCGGTCAGGCCACATGTGAGCAATAAAGGATTGAGTGTTGTATACTTTAGGCTGGTCCCCCTCTTCTTGGCCCCCTTTCCCGGCCTTAACTTCCTTTTGGAGTCCCTACTGACTTCTGGGTGTCCACCATGGGCCCTTTTGGAAAAATTTCAGCTCCATCTCAGAATAAAAGGACTGAAAACCGGGGGAAAGAAGCCAGGAGGAAAGCCACAAATATGCATCTGGCTGCAGCAGACGGAGCAGCTCTAAGAGTCTGCAGAGATGCACCGGCCGGCTGTTTGCAGCTGCTGAGCTGCCAGAGGCTTGGATGCCGTTCCAGGTCCTATTCCTGAGAAATGAGAACAGGCGAGAGAAAAGGCACATCTTCCCTACCAAGCTTTTCCTCTTGCGACCCACCCAAGTGTTTCAAGTGTCAAGATCATGAGAAAGGGCTAGAGCAATGAGAGTCAGGAGACTCGGGCAGGAATCTTAGCTCCCCAACCCATTAGTCAGGGCTGCGAGTGAGACTCTGAGCCTCCCTGAGCCTCCGTGGCTTACTTCTTATGTTGGGGTAACATTAGGGCCAGACCCAGGGCCACGTTGTGACTTGTCATGAATCCTAGGTACTTGTGTCTTTTTGGCCATGGGCCCCTTCTTCAAAAAAATAAGAAATTAAAAATACATTTTTTATGACTGCATTATTCATCTCTCAAGAGGAATATACGAGATGTTATGTATTAAAACAATTTTAATCTAAAATTTCAGCTTTTTCTTCTATAAAGAAAATTTTTAAAAATTTATTTGATAGACAGAGATCACAAGTAGGCAAAGAGGCAGGCAGAGAGAGAAGGGGAAGCAGGCTCCCCACCGAGCAGAAAGCCTGATTCGGGGCTCGATCCCAGGACCCTGAGATCATGACCCGAGCCGAAGGCAGAGGCTTCAACTCACTAAGCCAACCAGGCGCTCCTACAAAGAACACATTTTTATGGGCTCTGAGAAGTACTGCGGGCCCCCTGCATGGATGACCCTAATGGATAAGTAGGCCCTGTTTGTATCCCCAGCTCTGGATGTGCTTTTGGGGTACCCCAGACTAAGACATGGGGGCATGCCCATGATGTTTGAGGAACTTCAGCAAAGAGACTATTGAGAGGAGAAGGTAATGGGTGAGGGTGGGGAGGGGACGGCGAGCTCAGCACCCACCCCTCCCATCCACTACTCCGTGGGCTTTGAACTGCTAGGTGTTCCTGCAGGATCTGTCAGGTAGTGCTTCATCTGCATTAGGTGTGCTAGACAGCAGCTCCCCCCCTTCATTTCCATTCCCTCTACTTACACCCAAGCACTCAGAATGAGGCCCTCCTACCCCTGGAGCCCCATCTTTTCAGTCCCTCCTCACAGATGGGCATCTAACCTACCAGATGCCTGTTCCTCCTGCCAGGGAAAATCCCAGGCCCCGGGCCTCCTCAGCCAGACTCTCTCACCCCCCCGACTACTTGAGGCCCATATCTTGAATATTTGGTCGTGTCCTCCTCACACGCGTTCAAACACCCCACCCCTGCCCAGCAGGCCCCGTCAGGGACACCCTTCCACATAAAGGGCCTCAGGAAGAGAGTGGACGTGAAAGAAAAAGCAGCTCTTACAGCTTTTCTCCTGTCTGAAGTCACAGGACTGGATCATGCAGTCCTTGGGGGCTCATAGCTCTTAGACTTCTCTTCAAGCTACCAGGCAACTGGCAGGGACTAAAGAGCTTATGTTTCTAAAGTGGGAGTGGCTGGTGTTTATCAAAGACTGATGTGTGGGCTCCTGCAGCGTCTCAGACGGTGGCTGAGGCTTGTCCTGAGCTCTGTGGAAGCAGGAAGTTCCCGGCTGGGCTGGGGCTTGCTGGCTTTGCTGGAGCGCTGGCAGGATCTGAGGAAAGCATTCCTCACAAATGTCTCCTTCAGAAGCTGCTGGATTCCTTAACAGCTAATTAGTGAGAAGTCGCTACTGTAATGGGGGCTGACCTAGGCCTTGCCCCCACCTCCTCACAGGGGTCAAGGCCCCCCAGGGAGGCCAGCAATGCCTCACCATGGCCATATTTCCTTCCCACGTCAGCTGTTTCTTCAGGAATCATCTCTCCAGCTTAAGCCTTTTCTCAGAAACAAGCTTTTCCCTGACAAGTTTGCAGCTCAAAAGGAACCGGCTCCTCTTAACTGTTGAAATCGGGCGCATCTGGAAGCAGTAAACTTTTCAACAGGCTGAGAGGGAGAAAAGACATATTGTAGGGGATGGATTCACCTCTGGGACTAATTATTCTTTATATTTCACCCGTCACATTTACAATCTTCGTCAGAGCAAAGAGACAATAAATGATCTCATTAAAACCCAGAGAGATGCTTCTCCCCATCAAGAAGACCCTCCTTTCAGCACCAGGTTCTCTGACAAGGGCCATGTCAGTAAGGCTGGCGCTGGGGCCCAGGGAACCCGGGGCGGGAGGGGCAGAGACTCTGCCAAATGCTTTTCCTTGTTTGAATACAATATCTATTTTTTCCGTCACTGGAAATACCCTTTTGAGTCTGAAATCAAAGTCTCCTCCGACCACATTTCCCCCAGAGGCACACAGTCACTGAGGAGACAGTAATCAGGAGGATATGTTGGGTTGTGGAGTTTAAAAAATTACCTTGCGGGATTTCTGAACCAGCTCTTCTCTTCCTCCCCTATTAAAAACTCATCCTGAGATGCCTGCATGGCTCAGTCGTTAAGTGTCTGCCTTCGGTTCAGGTCATGGTCCTGGGATCAAGCTCCGCATTGGGCTCCCTGCTCCATGGGAAGCCTGCTTCTCTCTCTCCCGCTCCCCCTGCTTGTATTCCCCCTCCCTCTGTCAAATAAATAAATAAATAAAATCTTTGGGGAAAATTAAAAAAAAAACAAACATCCTTGTAAAAAGATTCTGGAGAAGATATCAAGTCAGATTCTTCTAGGATGAATTTTCTGGGATGACCCCCAAAAGGCCATTTCTGTAATATGGGGATCTGAGCAGAGAATAAGGGGATGTTTTTACCCCCTTTTCCAACCACATAAAGGGGTAACCCATATAGGGCCACAGCATCCTGCTGCCCTCCCAATCCATACTGCCTCATTCTCCACCGGGTGCAGTGAACTTAGGGCAACTTAGAAGGGACTCCCAAGTCCTACCCCACTCCCCAGTCTTGGGGATAGGTGTCAGAAGAGAAATTCTGTCTCCCTGCAGTCCTGTCAGGTGTTGCCCTGAGGGGGCCCTGCAGGGTGGTAACTCCTTCTGCCAGAGGGGGCTGGTGTCTTCCAGGTCTTTGCTCACCTTACCCCCTCCCTATAATCATCCCAGGCATTTTAGCAAGACCTCTGGATCATCTGTATGAGCACTCAAGCCTGAGCAGTCATACCCTAGACCAGTGGTTCCCATATTTTCACTTGGCTTAGAATCACCTGGATGCAGGACTTCACCCTCAGAGTGTCTGATTCAGAAGGTTGAGGTGGCTGAGAACTTGCATTTCTAGTAAGTTCCCAGGTGGTGCCGTTGCCGCTGGTCCAGGGACCACACCAAGCTGATTCCTAAGTTGAATGGCACAATGCTTAAGGAAATCCTGTTTAAATATAGAGATTCCTGGGCTCTACTGGAAGAAATTCAGATTCGAAGATGTTATAATCTTATTCTCAGAACAAGGCACATTTGTTTTAGCACTTTACAGTTTGCAAAGCACTTTGACAACCCATATTCCAGCTACACTTTGTGAATGAGAAATTCCTTACAAAAGATGAGGCAGCTCATTGGGGCACCTGGGTGGCTCAGTGGGTTAAAGCCTCTGCCTTTGGCTAAGGTCATGATCCCAACGTCCTGGGATCAAGCCCTGCATCAGGCTCTCTGCTCAGTGGGGAGCCTGCTTCCTCCTCTCTCTCTTTGCCTGCCTCTCTCTTTGCCTACTTGTGATCTCTCTCTGTCAAATAAATAAAATCTTTAAAAAAAAAAAAAAAAGATGAGGCAGCTCAGGCTCTGAGACGTTACCTAACATTTCTCAGGCAGTAAGGAAGCCGAGATTTGAACCCAGACGTTCGAAACCACAACCTATAGTTTCCCACCTCGTTGCGACCTGTGTTACAAAATCATTTTAAAGACTCTTGAGTCCATTTTAAGTATTTTTAGTTTCATGATCATCTTTGGATCGATCATAGGGTTTTATGAACATCTTTGGATGTTCATAGGGTTTCCCAGAGGCCGTTTTATGGTTCTGTGGAGGCTGGTTAATGAACAGATAAAACTATTCCTTGCTGAACAACATGCATTTCCATTCTAGCACTTCTAAGTATCTACAATAGTTAGAAGCATGCTAAAGACATGGAGCTTGTCTTCTCTGATCTTGCCTACCCTTTCAATTACCTTCCTAAGCAGACTTAAAGAAAAAAAAAAAAAGTAAAAAGACCTAACCCTTTCTTCAAAGGTCAAAATGATCAGATTTTGATTTAGCTGTGTCTGAATCAATGAGTTCACTGTGTCTGCATACCCCCAGACCCCACCACGGCCATAATGTCCATCAGAACTTTTTCAAAGAAAAGACATCTGCTTGCATTGTATTAGTTGTTGATGACTAAAAACAAACAAACAAACAAACAAACAAACAAAAAAACCCCAAAACCCAAACCCACAAAACTGTATGCCTTGGGCCATATCTATGGAAAAAAAAAAAAAATCTTCCCCTGAATTCGTCCTCAGATCCTTTTAAAAGTACAAGTTGAGACAAAGCTTCCAAGCTGACTGGCACCAAGAACAATGCCCCGTGGCTGTGGGCGTGGGGGTGGGTGCGGCTTGTCATCCGGCAGCCTCTGAACAGGTGTCAAAAAAAAAAAAAAAAAAAGACCGGTTTTGAAATAAATGCTCCTGTTGCCTGAAAGAGAGCAGTGCCTCGGTCAGAAACGTCCACAGGTCTCTTTGAAGAGAAAAAGGCATGAAAACCCACTTTCCTGCCCTTTGGTGTCTGGGGAGCAGAGCCAACATTCTCCCATTGACTGAGCACTCTCTCCCAGAGGTGTTTCTAGAAGCACCAAGATCAAATTACTAAGCCATTTTCTGCCTCACAATTACTTAGTTGGGTTTTTAACTTGTAAAACTTTCTTCTTTCAAAGTCTAGTGCTACATTTATTTTTCCCTTGTCCCCCCTCTCTGACAGGGTTGGGACTCATGTGTTATTAGCCATCACAGAAAGTGAGCCCAGGGTACCTGTGCTTTAGAGCACAGGTCATAACCAGGAAATATTTTTAGAAATTAAAAAAAAAAAATCTCCTGGGCGAATGATGTCGATCTTATGCTGTTGGGGAAAGTGGCCCATCAGAGTAAATACCTCTTTCTCTGATGCCTTACGTATCCTCCCTGCCTCAGATGAGCGGGTTATTAAGGTAATGTTACTCTTTATTGCTGAAAAGCAGTGTAAATAGACACCCAGACTACAGAGATTACCTGCTTTCAAACTGCAGAAATGAGACGCTTTCTCTTACAATTTCCTTTCCACCAAATAGCATACCCTATTTACTGGGGGGAATAGACCCCTTCTTATAATGACCACACCCATTTGCTCAGATGGAAAAGGCTGGCAAAGTAACTGTAGCTATTATGTGGGTGAATCTGAGTTTCTTCCTCCGCTTGCATGCTCTGTTGTGTGCTCACTGCCCCTTCTTCATTCGGGCACATCCAGACGGTATTGCATCTTCTCTCCTAAGTCCTCTCTGGCAAGGGTCAGGGAGCTCCCAGTCCTGGACGTCTCTTGACTGATGTGAGAGGCAGAGCATCATCCCAGGTCACTGTGACTAGGGGAGGAAAAATAGCCATCTGCCCTGGCAGAGCTCCTGGCTGATGGGGAAACAATGGGGAAACTTACATGTATACACACATGCACACACACACATGCACACATACATACGTACAAACATGCACATACATATATTTTCCACTAAATATTGTGTTTATTAATGTATAAAAATTATATATGTATTTAGAACTTGTATAGACGAGTGGCATCGAGTGGCGTCTGGGTAGCTCAGTTGGTCAAGACTTTGACTCTTGTGGGGCGCCTGGGTGGCTCAGTGGGTTAAAGCCTAGGTCATGATCCCGGGGTCCTGGGATCGAGACCCACATCGGGCTCTCTGCTCCGCAGGGATCCTGCTTCCTCCTCTCTCTCTGCCTGCCTCTCTGCCTAGTTGTGATTTCTCTCTGTCAAATAAATAAAATATTAAAAAAAAAAAAAAAAGACTGACTCTTGCTTTGGCTCAGGTCATGATCTCAGGGTTATGAGATCCTGCCCGGCTTCACACTCCACACTGGGTGTGGAGCCCACTTAAGATTCTCTCTCCTCCTTCCTTTGCCCCCTCCTTCTCTCATGCGTGTGTACTCACTCTCTCTTTCTAAAAAGAAAGAAATAAGGAAAGGAAGGGAGGGAAGGAAGGAAAAAGGAAAGAAAAGTAGCATCTATAAATAATACTGAGATTTGGAAACAAGGGCATAATTAGTATTAGTTAACGTAAACTATGGAGTTAGTGCTGGGAGAGGAGGTCTTCGAGAGGGAGGGTGCAGACAGGCTATACCCCAAGGGCTTAATATCAGTCTAGGAAAGAATGGCAGAACTCCACCGACTCCTTCCCCACAGAGATTCCTTCATAACCAAAGCACAATAGCTTTACCCAACCCACTCTAGCAGGATAAACAAGTTTGATGTAACTTCCAAATCTATTTTCTATTGTACGTTCCATTTATTGAATAAAATAGCAATTCAACATGTTTGCAAATCATAGTGCTCTAGATGCCAGTGCTGGCAGAGATTCATGTGTTTACTGTACGGCTCGCCCAGTAAGGCTCTGTGAATCTGCAGAGAATCGATGTGGAATTCCAAACAGCTGCAAGTAGTAAGTTGAAAGCAATTTTGGCTAATCTTCCGGGGGGTTATGTGGCACGGTGGAAGCTAGTTCCAGATAGCGAAAGGTACTTGCTTTTAAACTCGTAACTTGGAGCAGCTTCTGGATATTTGCTTTTCGGACTGATAAGAAACACGAACCAGACTGTGACATGATTTTGCACATTTACATTTAGTATCGTCTAAACATGAACCTGAATTTGTTTTACATCGGAAAACCCCTTCCTTTCAACATTTCTTGGGCCTGGCTCCCAGCCTCTGGGAAAATGCAGAAAAGCAAAGATGTCGGCTTACAGAGGATAATGGGAAAGCTGACACGACCTTCTCATGCTTCTCCGAAGGACTCAGAAATTTTTCAGAGGATGTGTTGTTTAGCTAGGCTGAAAGCAAAATTTACCTGCAAGCATTCAGTCAGAGGAAAGTTGCTCTTGGTTTCTCAGTAAAAGCACATTTTCAAAGATGTAGATGCAGAATTTGGTGGTGGTCTACCAAGAAGTCCACCTCATCTGTGAACTGTTCTGCCCACTGGGGCTACTCCAAAATCAGGACTTCTTAGGCCTGATGCTGGGCACTACGTTTTGCATAATCCCCAGCCCTGTCCCACCCTCTACTGGCTACAGCCCATGGAAGCTCAGCTTCGGGTTTGCATTTTTTCCCCATGAAGACAGGGATTTAAAGACCCTCTACTAATGCCTTTTGCCGGTGGCTGGAGCACTATGAGCACAGCCTTGAAATTGGCTGTAAAACAGGAAAAAATAGGAGCATATGAGTAGCGAGGCTGTCTGCTTGGTCCCTTCTGCCCTGGTCTTTGGCATCGAGGTAGGCCTAGCCTGTGTTCCAGCCGCCTAGCTGGTTGCTGCCAGTTCAGTTTCTCAGGACTTGGGCCTCATCCCAGTCTCACGCCTCACATGGAGCTGGCTGGTTCCTGTTAGCATTTCAGTGTACCCCTAGCAGTGAGCATTTGCTGCTGCCAAGAACTCATGAAACTGGATTCCCATTTGGCCCCTTCTGATCAGACCCTGCTGGATCACTTTGCCGGCTTGGAAACAGACTGTGGTTGTGCCACGTCTCTTGGACTAGTCTATCGCCACACAGGGAAGGCTGTGTCTGGTCCATAGATTCTGATTCGGTGACCTGCTGCACCCCCCGGGGCACGATGCGACTATCTTGAATCTGGAATTCTAGGTAATGAAAATAGTTCTATATAGCTCTGACCTGTTCTAAACAAAATAAAGACATCTTATCAAGCAAGGAGACTTTCAGAGAACTTTATCTACTTTTCAAAGTCTTCCAAGTTCTCCGAGAATATTCTAGAAGATTAAATGATTTTATTTGCTCCGAACCTTAGCTCAAGCCAGAGGTGATTTGACAGATTTATGACCAGGCCATTTTCAAATCTGTTGATCTGGCTAGCTTTGACTGGCCCTCAAAAGAATGTTCTGCCTTGGAGCGGATCCATCTGGTCCAACATAGTTACACAAATGGGTAAAGTTCTTGCAAACAGTCCATCAACTCACCATAGAGAAAAACAACCCACCAAATCTTTAGTTGTGGTTCAGGGTACTGCTATATTCAAAGCTATTTTCACTGAGACCTTCTGCCTGAAAGAAAATGCTTGTTAGATCTGTGTGTTATGAAGTCTTAGGCTAGTGACATTCAAAACTGTGGACATTCAAACAGTTTTTATTTATTAATGGAGTTTTAATCTTTTCAAATTCCCCTTTTCTAAGTTGATAATAATCTCTGTTAATCAAAATGCATGCAGAAACACAATTTATGAGGTGGTCATTATTCTTTCTTGTGATAGAAAATTAGCCAACAGCTGTTTAACAGAACCACACAACCAGCAATAACTTTGAAATATAGTTAATAACAAACGTATGCATGATTTTCCACTATCTTGCTTATTTCCAATGATAAGAATCACTATAATTGTCTCACATTAAGATTTGTGTTTGTTCCTTGCTGGCATGTGCAAAAGAAATAGAACAGTATTCCCAACACTTAATATTTGAATTGCTTTGATCTTTTCAATATATTTTGGAAATAAATCACTTACTTTGGTCTCATCCATTAATAAAAAGTTATTATCACTTCAACTCCTCTTTTGGCAAATAAATATGGAATCTATTGAAAATCTACTATGTACAAGTCACCAGGCTTAGTTAAGAGAACCCTAAAGCAGGGCTGTTCAAGACTTTTCTTTTAAGCTATGAAGACCTTTTCATTAAGTTACAAAATCTTTCTTATTTTGAAAATAGATGAAGTAGTGACTGCTGTTGGTTGAGTTGGTGGGAGAAGACCAGAACCTGCCATGGGCTATTCCCCAAATGTCCAAGCACTCAGGCTACTATGGAGCACAGTTTGAAAACTATAGCCTGAGAGGCAAGGTATAATTTCAGCCCTGAGGGGGGCCACCTTAATAAAGCAGTAACCCACATTTTACTGATTCTTCTTGTCACATGCATAGTAAAGACCTCCTATTTCAATGAAGTCCCACTCATACTCCACGGGGATGTCTCACATGACTGTATGAATGGGGACCATGTTATTGCAGTTAACACAAAGATTCCCCCAGGTTCATCCCCTTTTCTCTGGGTCCAGCTCTAGTCACCATCCCCTGTCCATATGGGGGCATTAGAGTGCTACTCTTGCTTCACGTTCTCACAGAGAGTCCTTTTGGAAGACCAATCCTCTAGCTCTGTCTCAGAACATTTTCTGTAGCGCTCAGACCAGACTAAGGTGCCAGATAGGGAAAAAATTCTATGTTGGGCTTTGATTTCCACCCCAACAGTCGTCATGAAATGTCCTCCTTTCTCTTTCAGCCCCATCCAACAAACCTGCAAATTGACTGTTCCTGTCCACTCAGTAGTTTGGGTACATTCTCTGATATGTGAACCTCAATTTGGACTCAAGGCGGAATTCATCAGATTATGTAACTTCTAACCAAGTCCCATAGCTACCATCCTGCTTTTTATTCGAAGGACACCATTGACTTGCTCAAGCAACAGCTCTGAGCCGAGCCCTGGGGGAGCCATGTGCTCTGTCAAAGAGATAGTTTCAGCAAATGCATCAATCCTTTGGCGCTTGGAATGAATGTGCTACCCAAAGGGCAGCTACTGTCTTGATCATACTTCCTGGAAAACTACGAAGAAAAACAAACAAACTAGCCAACCACAAAAGCTATTTCCTGGCTCTTCTAGCAATTCTGACTCGTTTTGAGTGGTTGTTTTTTATTATCCCTTTCTTTGGGGAACAAATTAAAGTTGTGTATTTATTTCTGCAACACTAAGAAGCACAAAGAGAAAGCCTCCCAAAAGGATGGTCCTGTTTCCCATTCCAGATATTTGCCAACAACCACATGAAAAGGAAAAATAAACTTGAAGTCATTGTGCAATAGATTTGCCCTTTAATATTATTTATAATTCCATTTCTATTTTAAATTCGCTTGAGGTATGTCCCACCCCAAAGCCATTACCCACCCCAACCCCCCACCTCCACAAAAAAGTGAGCCATCATTCTTTACCTAGTATAGGTACCTAGCCATCATTGTTTACCTAGTGTTTCTGTTTTGTACAAGTTCCCATTCTAGGTTTCTCGAAGTGGCACATATCTGATTTTCCTTGAGGTCTATGTGATTTGGCCCAAGTCTAAGGGATTTTCTATGGTGACTTGTGTTTGTCCAATGCCATGATCATCCCTGTCTCTCTGAGACTGTGTGTAATACAAACTGAACTGAGATGTTGTCACATATACTAAGCTGTCAGAGACAGAAACTCTGCCTATGCCTCCTGGACTGGTCTAGCCTAGCCCTGGTCTTCATGCCCATACCAAGGACAGACACATAGACTAATTTCAGTCAATCAGAGTCTCCTGCTTAGCACCTGCTCCTAAGGTCTGGAGGCTGGCTTGTGTGAGTGGATAAGAAGGAACAAACTCGGGGCACCTGGGTGGCTCAACTGGTTAAGCCTCTGCCTTCGGTTCAGGTCATGATCCTAGGGTCTTGGGATCCAGCCCCCGCATCAGGCTCTCTGCTCCATGGGGAGCCTGCTTCCTCCTCTCTCTCTGCCTGCCTCTCTGCCTACTTGTGATCTCTGTCTATTAACGAACTAACTAAATAAAAAGTGGGGTGGGGGGGCAGAAGGGAAAAACCTGGGCTATCAATACCACAGGTCTTTGAGCCTTTCCTGTGCTACCTAGTTGCAGACCACTGCTCTGTTCTTCCTGGTGGGTGGTCCCTGGGATTTCCAGGGGATTGACCATAGACCAGATAGTAATGGAAGCCACTTAGCCCACATGTTTCCCCAGGAGATACTGCCCCCATCAGTATGCACCGGCCAATCCCAGAGCTTAGGGGAAAGATCTCTTTGGGATAAAAGGACTTTCTAAAGAAAGCAGCAAGAGAACCTTGAAGGCAGCAAGCCCTACTGTACTGGAAGACTTCAGTCCGTTTCCTAGGGTGAGAGCAAATTTTGAATGACCCTGAACATTCTCTTTAGTTGTATGACTCTTTGGTTTTCAGTGACCACATCAACCTTGGGAGCAAACCTCAAAGAGCTGGAAGAGAAATTCAACTGATCCCAAGTGAGAAAATCAGACACGACAGGGAGAGACACCAAGGACCTAGCTGTATGTCTATGTCTCTGTGGAATGTGAGGCTGCTTTTCTAGGACCATTGGGCAGCTCCTGTCCCTCCTTCCTAAGCCCTCAGGGTCACCACAGGCTGTTGTCTCTCTCTACCATTTCTGCGGTCATAGTTGCCCTGAGCCATGTTCTCAAAGGATCAAAGTTCCTTTCCTTCCTCATTCTGCTCATTGAATTAGAAGACCTACTATGCTGTTTCCCCAGGCATCTAACTGCTAAGACTGACTTTTATGTTTCTGGAATTTATATGTATCTGTACACAAGGGCTGAGGGATCTCTGTGTCTATCTTGGTCCATCTCAGTCAGCTCAGGTTGCTCTAACAAAATACCGCAGACTGGGTGGCTTAAATAACTATTCCTCACAGTGGGTAAGTCCAAAACCAAAGTGCTAGCATACTTGGGTTCTGGTGAGAGCTCCTTTTCTGGCATGCATACAGTGGCTTTCTTGCTGTGTCCTCACAAGACTCTGCTCTCTTCCTCTTCTCAGAAAGACACTGTCCTCATCATGGGCCCTACATGTGTGACCTTTTCTAAATCCGAAAAACCTTCCAAAGGCCCTAATGCCCAACACCATCGCTTTGGGGGTTAGGGTTTCTAGGGCTGGTTTCAGTTAGTGGCTCCTTAGTGTCCAACATTTTCAGATTCTTCCAAAGCACCATTCTTAAACAATCTTTCTTTGGCCAATAGCCTCTTCTGCCGGTGGTCTTCCATAGGTGTTATTGTGCTAAAAGAACTCATTTCCAAGGTGAGGAAGAGATGAGAAAAGGCAATGAAGTTCCCTTCATTCATCTCAGATGGTCTGAGAAATATACATGGGTTAGTTTGCTACAGCTGTTGTAATAAATTACCCCAAATTTGGTGGCTTAAAACAATAGAAATTTATTCTCTCATAAATCTAGAGGCCAGAAGTCCAAAAACAGGGTGTTAGCAAAGTTGATTCCTCCAGGAAGCTCCTTTCCATGCCTTTCTCCTAGCTTCTGGTGGGTGCTCACAATCCTTGGCATTCTTTGGTTTGTAGACACATCACTCCGATCTCTGCCTTTGTCTTCACCTCACTTTCTTCTCTATGTGTCTTCTCCCCTAAAATGTCTATAAAGACACTTGTCGTTAGATTCAGGGAACACCCTGATTAAAGATGATCTCATCTCAAGATCCTTGACTTAATTACATCTGCAAAGATCCTTTTTCCAAATAAGGTCACGTTCACAGGTTCTAGGCAGACGTATCTTTTGGGGAGGAGGGAGATCACCATTTAACCAATGTAATAACACGTAAAGGAAAATCAATTGAATCCATATAAGAAAGACAACTCACACCTCTGTAACACCCGGGGAACAGAGAATATAGACAAGCTGAGAACTGAGAGACAAGATAGTGGCTTATAGTCTTACTTCTGTGATCTTGGGCACGATCCTCCCTTTTGTAGGCTGGATTTCTACAACTCTAAAATGAGAAGGTGGATTAAATGAGCTCTTCTGGCTCTGTTGTTCTATGATTCCATGTGAGTAGTCTCTCTTCTAATTAGCTCTCATCTGTGCTTGTGCACACACACGGATGCAGGCACGCAAAGCATATGCCTCCCTCTTGCAGATCAAGCCAGACAACTCCCAGACCTATTGGTGATTTCCACACTGACTAGAATTTGTACTTTCTCATGGGGGGGAGTCTGGAAGCTAGCTTCCATTGTGTCATGTTTGACTTGGCTGGAGAAATAAATTTGGCAGTGCTAAAAAATGCCACACCTTTGTATTCTGAGTTTTTCCACAATCTTCTTGGTATTCCAGATTTTGAAACACTTTTCTTATTTTCCATTTGAGTGTTTCAGTCGTCGTTCTTCAGCACACTGCTCTTTCTGCCCCAGGATGGGACCACATCTCAGATGGTCTGTCCCGGTCCTGGCAAATTATTTAAAAAGTGGGTGATAGTTAAAGAGGAGAGGCTTGGAAATTCCACAGCATTGTCTCTTCACGGAACTCCTGATGGCATAATGACCAAGTACTGGAAATTACATTGCAACTTTACTCCAGGAAACGTGTGCATCTAATTTTGGTGGATTAACTATATCTTATTATCCCATACTTCTACACAGGAGGGCCAGGCAAAGGAAGTGTATAGTTGTGGAATCATAGAATAACAGAGCTAGAGAAACTGTATGCGGTCTTTATTACGTGCATGAACTTTCTGAAAATATAAGTTATGTGAGAGTGTGAGGTTGTTAGTCTTGTTCACAGCTGTATGCTCAGCCCTAGTTGGGCTGTGGCATGTAGTAGGCACTCATTAAATTTCTGATCACGAATGAAAATGAAAGTACAAATCAGATTCTTAGAGGAGGGCAGGTCTCATGCACATTCTCACGCCTGGTTCATTTTCAGTAGGCTGAAATGTTAGTAGGCTAACACTTTCTCTGCCAGACAACCGATGATCTAAAAATGACTAAAGGTATTAAGGGTGTTCTGCTCCTTATTAACTCTGAGTTCCTTGTATGAATCCGCATGAATAACTCACGACGTCACTGTCTTGTAAATTTAGGTATTGGTATATTGGTTTTTCTTAAACTTCTGTCTTTGCCTCTCCGTTCTGCGCACTGAGCACCCCTTAAACACACACAACACCCCCCACGCCGCACACCACACATCTGCCCACCAGAGTGGCTGGCTGGGGAGGGTCTGGTCTCTCGCCACCAGCTGGGCACCGACACTAAACAAACAAGGTCTTGTGAGGCCACCTAGTGGACTCTCTTCGTCACTGCAGCCCCTCGTAGCTTCTGGAAGAGCTGGGGGAAACTGCAGGCAGCCGCCGCTCTGAAGACCGCCCCTTCCTCAAGACGCCTGCGACCCGCGGTGGAAGGTGAGCCGGGCGAGAACCGAGGGTGAGCGCGAGGGCGGGCCCAGCCTTGTCGCTGCCCCACTTCCGCTGGGCGGGGTGGCCGAAGGCTGCCGGCGTGAGGCCGGGCGGCCGTGTTGCAGACGAAGGAAGTGATGTCATGGCCGTCTCCTCAGAGCCGCCCCGGACCAGAGGGTTGGGGGTGGGGAGAGTGGACGAGCGCCAGGGAGAGACACACTGCTCTCGTCTCCCGAGGGAAGCCAGCCTTTGAGAGCCTTGTTTCGCAGAGGCCCCTCGCCTCCGTTTCGAACTCTCCACTGGAGTCCTTGGCAGAATTGTCCCTTGGGTGGAGAAACTCCTGGTGGAGGACACAGAAAAGGAGCGGCAGAATGGTGACCGGAGAAGGGGGCCAGCGGAAGCCAGCAGCCCCTGGGCCGTGGGGTTTGCGCGAGGAGGGGTTGGGACCACAGCGTCCAACGAGGCTCCCAGGAGGAGGCACCCTGGAACCTCCCCGCAGATCCCCGGTCCTCAGAGATCTCTGAGTCCTGGACCCCAGGGAGGAGGTGGCCCTGGGAGACAGAAGTAAAGGATCAGCCCTGACCGGACACCATTACCAACACCTCCTTCAGTTTTATACACCGGCTTGCGGTGTATGAAATGGCAGTGCCGTTGCGTGGCATCGCCTTTCCTTTGCTAATTTTATGTGTTCACCTGCAAAAAAAAAAAAAGGAAAAAAAATGTATCCAACGTGCACCACATTGGAAATTATCTTTAGCCCTGGTTCCTACCTTTATCCAGAACTGCTCTGTGTATGCTTTTCTCCCGTGCCTGCAAATTCTGCCTATAAAGCTTTAGGTTTTTGGGAGCCTGGGTGGCTCAGTGGGTTAAAGCCACTGCCTCCAGCTCAGGTGATGGTCTCAGGATCATTGGATCGAGCCCTGCATCAGGCTCTCTCCTCAGCAGGGATCCTGCTTCCCTCTCTCTCTCTGCCTGCCTCTCTGCCTATTTGTGATCTCTCTTTGTCAAATAAATAAATAAAATCTTAAAAAAAAAAAAAGCCTTAGGTTTCTCCCCTTAAACAGAACTTGTCCTCAAGCCTGCCGTCTGTGCTGGTCGGTACCCACTCCCATTGCCAGCTGCGGGACTTTAGCCAGGGCCCTGGGATCGTGACTTGAACCCAAGGCCGACGCTTAACGGGCTGAGCCGTGCAGACGTCCCAATCTCAGCCACTTCTGATTTTGTTTTTGTTTTTGTTTTTTTTGATCCATATACAACACTAGTTGCGGGGGTTAATAATTCAAAAATAAGCTTTGTTTTCTGGTTCTCTGGGCAGGTCTGTTTTCTACATAGTTGTATATTGCTTAGTCCTTTATATTATGGTAAGAATAACATCACATAATAAAAATATGTGATTTTTAAAAATGTTTTTTAAGTTTTTATTTAAATTCCAGTTAGTGAACACTGTGATATTACTTTCAGCTGTACCATTTAGTGACTCAACACTTAAATATATCCCCCCAGGTGCTCATCACAACAACTGCCCTCCTTAATCCCCAACACCTATTTCACCACGCCCTCCACAAACCTGGTAGCTGTGAATTTGTTCTCTAAGGTTGAGTCCATTTCTTTTGTTTTTAAAGATTTTTATTTATTTATTTGATAGAGACACAGCGAGAGAAGAACACAAGCAGGGGGAGTGGGAGAGGGAGAAGCAGGCTTCCTGCTAAGCAGGAAGCGGGATGCGCGGCTCAATCCCAGGACCCTGGGATCATGACCAGAACCAACGGTAAACGGCTAATGACTGAGCCACCCAGGCATCCGTAAGAATCCATTTCTTCGGGCCCCTGGGTGGCTCAGTCAGTTAAGTGTCTGCCTTTGGCTCAGGTCATAATCCCAGAGTCCTGGTATCGAGCCTCACATCGAGCCCCGCATGGAGCCCGGCATCGATGGCTCAGGTCATTATCTTGGGGTTCTGGGATCAAGCCCTGCTTTTCCCTCTGCCTGTTCTCCTGCTTATTTTTTCTCTGTCAAATGAATAAATGAAATCTTTAAAATAAATAAGTAAGAGCCTGTTTCTTGGTTTGCCTCTTTTTTTCCCTATGATTATTTGTTTTGTTTTTTAAGTTCCACATAATCATATGGTATTTGTTTTACTCTGATGGACTTAGTTTGCTTAACATAATACTCTCTTGTTCAATCTATGTTGTTACAAATGGCAAGATGTCATTCTTTTTATGGCTAAGTAATAGTCCATTGCGTATAAATATATACCAAATCTTTATTCATTTGTCAGCCGATGGACATTTGGGCTGTTTCCATAATTTGGCTATGGTAGATAATGCTGCTATAAACATGGAGGTACATGTATCCTTTTGAATTAGTAGTTCTGTATTCTCTGGGTAAATACCTAGTAGTGCAATTGCTGGGTGGAAGAGTAGTTCTTTTTTAATTTCCTGAGGAGCCTCCACACTGTTTTCCAATTCTGTTTTAGAACATGGTCTCTTTTGGGTAGCTATTCAGGAATTTCCTTCTCTTGATTCCCTTACTTCTTTCAGTCTGTGCAGCTGCAGAGGACATGTGTCTGGAGGGTGGAACTTATGCATCACTCTGGTTTGGGGAGGAAAGCGGTGTCCGACCCATCTTGACGCTCTTTCCACACCAGCTTCTGCTGAGGAGTAACTCTTCCTCTACGTCCCATTGTCCTGATGTGCCAAGTGTCCACCATTAAACCCCCTTGCCTTTATTCTCATGGTCCAGACTCCATTTCTTTCAGTTTGCTTTGACTAACACTTTCTGCCAAACCACAAAGGCTCAGGGCCTCTTATCCATCCTTCTTGGTGGCCACAGTAAGTTTCTGGTCTTTTCCCATTTTGCCAAGGTACCTATGGCTCTGTGCAGCCACCTTAGACCGTGGCTGCTCTGCTCTTCCAACACCATTCTGGATGGTAATTCTCTGGGAGCCGTTGTCTTCCCTGGGACATTCTGAGAGGAGAGACATGTGTGCCCTCTGCTATGACATCCCTGGTGATGTGCAAATTTCAATGACTGTGACTACAATAGAAAACAGAGTTCACATCATGGCAAAGGACATGCACACAGCTCAAGTGAAACAATGGCTTCATGAAACAATACTTAGCATGAATCCTTGCAGTGTACTTTGGTATTTCCTATTCCATTCCCTTTCATCTCTTTTAATGCCAGTTTTAACCTGGTCAATAAATCAATTTTATGATCCAAGAGTAAGTCTCAACCCGCAATTTGAAAAACACCGTCTTCATAGTGGGTTTCTATTGTTCGTTTCCCCTGGGGGATTTGGCTCATGGGGTGGGCGTTGGGCCCCAAACCAAAAATCAGGAAACAGTTCCACACACATTTTTGCTCTTTCTCAAAATGCACAGCTTTCAGAATAAAAGAAAGTCCTGTCTTTCAAGATGTTGTCTCTACTATGAGTTTAAAATAAACCCATTCAGACATTCAACAGACTTGTTATTCTCAGCTTTATCTACTCTCAGTCTGAGAACAATGTGTACAGAATATGACAGAGTGGTAGAGGAAATAATGAGTATAAAGAAGCAAAAGGAAATAAAACCTCACTGAATATTTCCAAACATTCTGTGTTCTATTGGTAATATTAATAATAATAGCTAATAATGATTCAGTGCATATTATGGGTCAGGCACTATGCTTAGTATTTCACATTGATTATTTATTTCAGTTAATCATTATAGCTTATCTATGACCTGGTACCATTATTATCCCCATTTTATAAAAAGGAAACAAAAATGAATCTAAATTTGACTCTGTTCCCTCCCTGCACACTTGAAAACTGTTACTCATGTTCATTTTTTTCTTTGTGTTTACTCCTTCTCTATAAAACGAGGGAGGAGGACTAGACGGTATCTTTCAGTTCCAAAAGGGCTCAACCACCTTGTCAAAAGCATGGCTGCTCTTTTTGAAAAGTAATGGTCTTATGTGATTTTTGACTTGTACATGATCCCTTCTGCTGCTTAGTCACTCCCCATCCAGGGCCCCCTAAACCCTAAAACTCAAGGTTATCCACAACTTTTTCCCAAACTAAAAGGGAAGTTCTTAGCAGCCTGCAGGCCCTTTATAGAAATGACTGTAGTAATTTCTCTTTATTTTTTCTTTTTCTTTTTTTAAAGATTTTTATTTATTTATTTGGCAGACAAAGATCACAAGTAGGCAGAGAGGCAGGCAGAGAGAGGGGAGGGGAAGCAGGCTCCCCGCTGAGCAGGGAGCCCGATGCAGGACTTGATCCCAGGACCCTGGGATCATGACCTGAGCCGAATGCAGAGGCTTTAACCCACTGAGCCACCCAGGGGTCCCTCTCTTTATTTTTTCTAAAACACACATCTATAAAAGGAAGAAAAAGGGTGATGCAAACAAAAGACAATTGCAAAATAATATTTTTCCCAATTTGATTAGTGTGTTCAGCAAATACATTTGTTGAATATTTATTGAATACATGGGCACTATTCTTTTTCTTTTTTTAAAGATATACGTATGTATTTAGAGAGAGCGAGAGAACAAGAGGTGGGGCAGAGGGAGAGAGAGAAAGGGGAGGGAAGCAGACCCCCACTGAGTGAGGAGTTCAGTATGGGTCTCCATCTCGGGACCATGAAATCATGACCTGAGCTGGAACCAAGAGTCAGTAATTTAACCAACTGAGCCACCCAGGCTCCCCTGCAGGCACTATTCCACATACTACTAGTGGTGAACAAGACAGATCAAACTCTTGCCCTTCTGGGCACCTGGGTGGCTCAGTTGGGTAAGCATCCAACTCTTGATTTTGGCTCAGGTCATGATCTCAGGGTCGTGAGATCATGCCCTTCATTGGGCTCCTCTCTGGGCATGGAGCCTGATTAGGATTTTCCCTCTCTCTCTGCCCATCGCCCTTTGAAACCCTGTGCCCAAAACAAAAACTCTTGCCCTTCCAGAGTTTATATTCCAGAGGGGGCTGGCTTCAGGGGAGGGCAGACTCTGACAGACACTTTTCAACCTTCTTTTAAAAATCACACCTCCCAGTAAGAAATAATTTTTGCACAGCAATGAAGTATGTGCTTTCTCTCCCTGCCCTGCCCTACACAATAGAATCATAAGTATTGTAGAACAGCACTTACTCTTCTTACATATAAAAAGCTAAAAACATAAACTATTGTTATCAATACTTGAATGCAACATAGAAAAAATTCCCAAATAAGTAATGCAAATCAAGAGTTAGGCAAGATTTTATTTAATGCAATGACGTCCGGAACACACAAGGACTAATACTTTGTGCCTAAACTCATGAGCCTCTTTCTGTCGTTTTAGTCAGTTTTAAAGGTTGAAAATCCTTGATCATACAAATAGTTTATTGCCAGTGGTAATAATAACAATGCATTCTTGTTACCTAGCAATGGAAATTCTTCTTTAATCTTACTCTAAAATAATGCTGCATTTAATGTCTTGTGATCATCCTTTAATGCAAATGAAGAACTCAGCAGCAAGAATTCATTTGTCTTTTTAGGGCTCCAAGTTTGGGTGAATTATTAATTCAGAGTTTCAAAAAAAAATGATTCTTTCATTGGAAAAATTTTTCGTAATTTTATAATTTCTCTTCTGAAAACTAACGATTGCAAATTTACAACTGAGGAGCCAAATATAACAATATCCTTAACTTTATTTCAGTCCCTGTCCTTACTAGTAATGTCTTCTTCAATGTGTTGCAACACTATTGGGAACAAATAGGAGTTAGGGTGATTGCTTTTAAGTCTTTCTTGCTGTAACAAAATGTCTTTTGGAATCCTGGATGTTTGACTTGCTGAATTACATTGTTTTCTCCCTATAGTTATAAATATAAGTTCATTAAAAATATCAGTATCATCAGTCAAATATACCAATTTAAAATCCCAAACATCATCCTCGAAAATGAGATTGTTTGCCAAATGAGATTGCTTTTCAACGAGAAAAATGTTATTGTCATTTCTGAGTTTATTCACTCTGCTTAATATTTCCCCTTAGGTCCCCTTAGGACAATCAATGGGCTTCAATATGCTTCAGCATGACTGTCTGGTTTGCACCAAATGGAACAAAACACATCAATATTCTGTTCAATGAGTTTTCTTTAATGAATTAAACAAATTTCACCATGTTTTTTTCCTAACACTTCCATGAAATTCAGCAGAATTATTTCTAGAGATGGTAAGTTGAATTCCTATTGATGCTGATTTCTAAGCACAAGTGTTTTTAGTAGCTTCTAACAGTATTTTAATAGCTTTGTTATGCTTTCTAGCCATATCTGCTGGCTCTGTCACTCGTCATTCCTTGATATCTATGAGGCATTTTTCCAGTTTTGTAAATATAGCTGATCCAGTGTGTGTGAGGTTAAATTTAAACACACACACACACGCGCACGCACACACACGCCCCTAGTCATCTTGCAAAAACTAGAAAAGTTGAATAACTCACAGAATCCATCCATACTCTTTCTGGGATGGATCACAAGTTCTATACTGGATTTTAACCACATGGGAAGCATGGCGTTAGACGTTTCTGCAGTAGCACAGATTTAACTAGAAATAGTATTCTACCAAAGAGTTGTATATTTTACTCGCTAGTTTAGCATTAAAAATCATAGATATCAAATCTAGTCATATTAGATGAGTAATTTTTCAACATCTGGATGAGTCATTCCCTCTTTTGCTGAGCAGTATGCAACTAAATCTCATTATCAGTCTGTAGAACTACTGAGAAATTGTGCCAGTAATTTTTTGTCCAAAATGTTTGAGGAGCTTGTTGACAAGTCCATTGTGCTGTTTCTCAGTGTCTGACTGATTTTAAAGGTGTCATTATAAAATAAATGACAAAAATGACAGATATTGGTATTTGTCACTTTTGTTAGATTTTACACAATGAAAACATTTTATTTATTATTATTATTATTTTTTTAAGTAGGCTCTATGTCCAGTGTGGAGCCCAAGGTGAGGCTCCTTCTTAAAACTGAAAACCCTGAGATCAAGACCTGATCTGAGATCAAGGGTCAGACCCCTAATTGACACCATGCAGATGCCCCTGAAAAAAAACATTTCAAATATTCTTCTTTATAAAATCTTGCATCCTCTTTTTAGCATGCTCCTCCAGTGAAGCTGAAGCTTACTATTTTCTCACCATTGTCGCTATTTATAGTTCTAGATATCTGGAGGCTGAACTTAGGCATCCCTCTAATTTTCACTTCATCATCCTTTTCTAACAGTAAGAAGTCCCATGAAAGGAGAATTCATGCTAATTTCATGAAATGTACATTTGATACAAACCTGAAACATATCTTACTTGGTAATGTCTTTTCAGAAGAAAATGCTTTACAATGAAGTGATTGATATTAATATAAAATAGAAACTGTTAATTGTCCTATAATGGTAACAGTCAACTTCACATCATATACCAGAAAATCAAATGAGAGTTTGTTAAAAGATAGAATTTTATCGTATTAGTCAGCTAATATTTGTCATAGCCTTCCATTATCTTTCTCAGTTCTCTTCCCTAATTGGATGCAGTATTTCTGACAAAGTTCACAATCTTTTTTTTAATGAGTTTTACTTTTTTTTTTTTTAGAGTTTTATTTATTTATTTGACAGAGAGAGACACAGCGAGAGAGGGAACACAAGCAGGGGAAGTGGGAGAGGGAGAAGCAGGCTTCTTGTGGAGCAGGGAGCCTGATGTGGGGCATGGTCCCAGAATCCTGATACCATGACCTGAGCCAAAGGCTTAGCTTTGGCAATGATTTGGCACTGATTTCTTGAATATGACACCAAAGCCACAGGAAAACAAAGGATAAAGAACAGATAACTTGGGCTTCATCAAAACGAAAAAATTCTTTGCATCAAAGGATACAATCAACAGAGTAAAGGGGCAACCCATTGAAAAGGAGAAAATATTTGTAAGTCATTTATCTGATAAGGGGTTAATATCTTGAATATATGAAGAACTATAGTTCAACAACAAAAAGACAATTTGATTTAAAAATGAGCAAGAGACTTGGATAGACATTTCTCCAAAGAAATAGGTAACTGGTCAATAAGCACAGAAAAGATAATCAATATCACTAATTATTAGAGAAATGCAAATCAAAACCACAGTGAGATATTATCTCACACCTATTAGGAGGATTGCTGTCAAAAAAACACACAAAACCTGGGGCGCCTGGGTGGCTCAGTGGGTTAAAGCCTCTGCCTTCGGCTCAGGTCATGATCCCAGGGTCCTGGGATCGAGCCCCACATCGGGCTCTCTGCTTAGCAGGGAGCCTGCTTCCTCCTCTCTCTCTGCCTGCCTCTCTGCCTACTTGTGATCTCTTTCTGTCAAATAAATAAATAAAATCTTTAAAAAAACCACAAAACCCAAAATACAGCATTGGTGAAGATGTGGGGAAATTGGTACCCTTGTGCAGTGTTGGTGGGAATGTAAAATGGTGCCCTTGCTATGGAAAACAGTATGATGATTCATCAAAAAAATTAAAAATAGAATTACTGTATGATCCAGCAATTCTGCTTCTGGGTATATAGCTAAAAGAATTGGAAGCACAGTCACTAAAAAGAGTTATTTGTATACCCATGTTCATAGAAGCATTATTTATGATAGCCACAAGGTAGAAAGAACCCAAGTGTCCATCTACAGATGAACGGATAAAAACATGATATATATGTACAGTGGAATATCATTCAACCTAAAAAGGAAGGAAATTCTGACACAGGCTATAATAAGGCTAAGCCTTGAGGGCATTGTGCAAAGTGATATAAGCCATTCAAAAAAGGACAAACACTGTATGATTCCATGTATTTGAGGTACCTAGAGAAGTCAAATTCATAGAGACAGAAAGTAGAATGGTGGTTGCCAGGGGCTGAGGGTAGTAGAGAGTTATTATTTAATGGGTACAGAGTTTCAGTGTTGCAAGATGAAGAGTCTGGAGTTTCATGACACTGTGAATGAACTTAACACTACTGAACTGTACCCCTACAAATGGTTAAGACTGGGGGGCACCTGGGTGGCTCAGTGGTTTTAACATTTGACTCTTGGTTTTGGCTTTGATTGTCACCTCAGGGTCTTGAGATCAGGCTCCGAGCTCAGTGGGGAGTCTGTTGAGATGCTCTCTCTCACTCGCCCTTTATGTCCCTCCCCTAGACCCCACATGCATGTGTAAGCTCGCATGCTCGCTCTCTAAAACAAAATAAATCTTAAAAAAAAAAAAGTGGTTAAGATGGTAAACGTTATATGTGTATTTTACTACTATAAAAAAAGGTCTATGCTATTACATTTGTCCTCTTTCAGAATGTAATCTGATGGGAGAAAAATCTAAGGCCTCATATGATTTGCTGATTTTTAAAAAATTTTATTTATTTGACAGACAGATCACAAGTAGGCAGAGGAAGGCAGAGAGAGAGGAGGAAGCAGGCTCCCCGCTGAGCGGGGAGCCCAATGCGGGGCTCGATCCCAGGACCCTGAGACCATGACCTGAGTTGAAGGCAGAGGCTTAATCCACTGAGCCACCAGGTGACCCTGATTTGCTGAGTTTAAAGAAATGTTTAAGTCACTTTAATCACCATATACTTATGTGACTAAGTTGATGAATTCAACATTGGACTAAGAATTTGCTAAGGGTAGTTTCTAGGTTAACAGATAACATGCAAAGTTTGTTAAGGTGTTTATATTTAGGGAAAATGTTTTAAGGGGATTTTAATATTTAGAAAGTCTCAGCATTAAGTATATGATTATACAAAAGTGAGATTCTAGAGTCCCTAAAACTAACTTTATGGAAAGAAAAGGTTTTTTGTTTTTTCAGGAGTAACACATTAATTTTCTATTATAAAATTCATTTGTGTTTAATAAAAATGTGGAAAAACTAAAAATAAGGCTAGTCCCACCACCCAAATTTAACTTTATTTCCTTTTCAATCCTTTCCAGTTATTTTTCCACACACAGGTTTAAAAAAGATATAGTTTGTCATATCACATATGAACAGTAACCATTATTTTATTATTAATATTTTTAAAGATTTTATTTATTTATTTGACAGAGATCACAAGTAGGCAGAGAGGCAGAAGGAGAGAGAGAGAGAGGGAGGAGGAAGCAGGCTCTCCGCTGAGCAGAGAGCCCAATGCTGGGCTCGATCCCAGGACCCTGGGATCATGACCTGAGCCGAAGGCAGAGGCTTTAACCCACTGAGCCACCCAGGCACCCCCACTTTGCACTTCTTTAAGCTTTCTGCAGTATGTTTCCTAATTGTGTATCCCAAAATTATTTTTATTTTTATTTATTTTTTTAAGATTTTATTTATTTATTTGACAGACAGAGATCACAAGTAGGCAGAGAGGCAGGCAGAGAGAGAGAGGGGGGAAGCAGGCTCCCCACTGAGCAGAGACCCCCCCCGATGCGGGGCTCGATCCTAGGACCCTGAGATCATGACCTGAGCTGAAGGCAGAGGCTTAATCTACTGAGTCACCCAGGCGCCCCCCCAACAATTTTTTTTATTAGATTCTTTATTTATGTGTCTTACTCACCTGGAGCTGGCTTCTAAGTTTTCTTATTTAATCCATACATAATAATAAGTAACAACTTTGCGTTATAGTGCCTGCAAGTACTTTTCCTAGTCTATTGCTTCTCTTTACATTTTGACTATTTTTATTTAATTGATGTTTCTAAAGTACGTATGATTATAACTGCCTTTATTTTTGTATGTGTTTTCAGGTGACTGTGTTGTTTGTGTAGAAAGGAGTTAAGTGTAAAGGACAGTGAACTTACATTATTGTCTACTAGTGTCATTTAGAAATAAGGTAGGAACAGTTATCTCATTCCTGTCCCCAAGTCTGCCACTACCTGAGCTGAGTTGTTATTCTGTCACTCCCTCTGTGAGGCTGAGGGTTCCCAAGATAAAATACAGGTTGCCCAATTACTTTTTTTTTTTTTAAGATTTTATTTATTTATTTATTTAACAGAGAGAGATCACAAGTAGGCAGAGAGGCAGGCAGAGAGAGAGAGGGAAGCAGGCTCCCTGCTGAGCAGAGAGCCTGATGCGGGACTCGATCCCAGGAACCTGAGATCATGACCTAAGCCGAAGGTAGCGGCTTAACCCACTGAGCCACCCAGGTGCCCCTGCCCAATTACTTTTAATTTCAGTCAAGCAACTAATACTTTTTTAAAGTATAAGTATATCCTAAATATTGCATGGGCCATACTGATATCTCAAAAGTATTGGTTATTCATCTGAAATTCAATTTCAATTGGACAGACTGTATTTTTATTTGATACAGCTGGCACTTCTACTTGGAGTTAGTTTATTAACACCTGTTTACCTAACACCATCTTGTACTAGGCAGTGGGAGTGGGGGGTCGTGAGAGCTGAAAGAGAAGACCGTTCCTGTTCTCAGAGTTTATGCTCTGGTTTCTCGGAGAAATTTGCAGTCAGAAAGATAATCTTCTGGACTATTTCAATGACGGCTAGATTAAATTTAGAGCCTTTGTTTTCCTGCTGCCTAAGGCAGAGTTACCCACATTTACCTGATCACAGGACCACCTGAGACACCCGTCCCCTGGGGAGTCTGATTCCTTTGGCTTGAAGGGGGATTCAGATGCCTCTGGCTTTAAAGCCAGGTGATGCTCTGGCTCAGGTAGGTCTGTGGAACTCTGGCAGGCTCTGTCCTCTGATTAGCAGCGCTCAGCCGAAGTCACGTCTACTCTTTACAACCCATTCTAAATCACTGGTATACATTTTGCGCTGGTGATCATCTCTGTAAACGGCTTTACGGGTGATAACGTTCATCCCATTCGGTCTCCACTCAACTCTCGAGGCAAGCAGGGAAGCTTATTTCCGCTTGTCTGAGGAGGGCCGGGAGGCTTCCAGGGACTATATTCACACCGCAAGCGGGTCAAGCAGCCCGTCCGCAAAGCCCGCCTTCCTTCCACCCCACCAAGCTACCTCCTCCCGCCTGCTGAGTGTCCGTGGGGACCACTGGACTGGATTTAGAGCCCCCTGGAGTTTCAGGTGACTTCCGCTCAGAACATGTGGGGCAGCCCCGGGCCCGCAACTAGCAAACGGATGGGGGCAGACGCCGCTCGGCGGACAAACCCGCAGCCCCCGTGCGGGCGAGCGAGGAAGACCGGGGGGATGGGGTGGGGCGCCCGCCCGCCGGCCAGAACCCCCATACACCCCGCGCACAGAGGCCCGCTGCCCTACTCCCGGAGCGCCGCGCGCTTCCGAGCCGGGGGCGCGCGGGCGCGGCGGCGGGGGCGCGCTCCGAGCACGCGCGCGGGGCTGGTTCTCCAACTGCCGCGCCCGGGGAAGAGGGTGGCTTCCCGGGAAGCCGGCCGCCGCAGCCGCCGGGACTCGGAAGTGCCGAGAGGGTTGTTGGGGACTCGTGGCGCGCGTGAACACCGAGGTCGCTGCCCGGGACAGCCCGGAGGTTGGTAGCCGGGGCCCGTAGCGGGCCTCGGGGAGGTTACGTGCTGACTTTCGTGGTGTGCTCGCTGGAGAACCAGAAATGCTCCAGGCGTTTTCCGTTTCCTACCCCGGTTCCTGCGTGCGGGCCCGGGGGCGGGGCGGAGGAGGCACCCAGTCCCGCAGTGGAGACAAAGGCGGCGTGGGCTGTGCACCCCGGGCCACGCCGGGCTCTTGGCTCGGTGGCGGGGCTCCCGCAGGCGGGGCGGAGTCCGCGCACGCCCCCGCCAGCGGCCTCTCCCCGGGGTTGGTCCCTAGTTTCCGCTGGTCCCCCAGGCAGTGTTGGACGTGCGCCGGTGCTACTGCTGCGGCTCCAGTGACCCCCGAAGTTAGAGATTTATTTTGGTTTCTACTCTTCAGACTCAGGTGCCGTCTTCAAAGTCTAGCCTGCAGGTGGCACCGGTCTTTATGTGGAAAGGCACCCCCCCCCCCCACCCCGGGCAGTCCAGGTATTGGGGTGGCCTTGCTATTAAGAAGTGTGCTGCTTCCTTGGTTCATGGCTTTTGGATCAGAGCTGTCCTACTAGGGGATTGGCGTCCTTGGTGATTTGCATTTTATGGGGATTAGACTCACTGTGTCTGTCTCTTTCTGTGTTGTATTCCTCATTCATGCATTCACTCTCAGAGCTAGGCACTTAGGCAGTATCAAGGGCTTACTTAAGTGCCGTGGGTACAGGAGACGAAAGCGAAGGCTTCACTGAGGGGGTGGTTTTTATACTGGAATTTGAAGAACCAAGTACGGTCTCCCCGCCCTCCCCCCCCCGCCCCCTGCCGCTTCCATTCTTCATGCTCCATCTTTCCTATAATTCTTATCCCTTTTCCTCTGTGGCAGTCCGTAATTGTGATTAGTATAGAACAAGGACAGTTAGTTCTGATCTGAAAGATTCAACTAATACTAAAGGCCAATGTGCCTGTCAGGTGCTGTGAACCCATTGTACCTAAATTACAATCACCAGGGATGGTAGGTAGTGTTATCCCTTTTCACGGCAGAAGAGAGGAGATGCCAAAGGCACAAGCTAATAGATTTCAGGGCTGAGTTTTACACTCCCTTTTCTGGATCAAAGCCTGTGCTGTATCTATTACTTATTTTGCTCCCTCCTTGGGAAGCAGGTTAGATAGACTAATTTAGGGTCAAGGCTGAGTCTCCGAGGGACCAGTCATCATTGTGGGAGGCTAGATGTTGGTAGGAACTCTGTAGGTAACATCAAAAACTAGCCAGCCCAGGCCTCACTTATCTGAGTGTTTCCTGCTTGCAGCTCAGGGCCTGGCCAAGGGAAGATGCTCCCTAATTTTTGCTTTGGAGTTCCTCCCCTTGGGCGAAATCCTTAATTCCTTGTAAGATGTTTAAGTGTATGTGCGTGTGTGTGTGTGCGTGTGTACACACACACAAATGGACCGCTTTGGAGTCTGGGGAGGTCAATTTTTAGAAGGCATTAAAAAATTAATAGATTACAAATTACATTGAAACAGTTATCAGAATAGTGTAACAAACCCCCACATTTGTGATAAGAGTATTTTGTGTTTTTTAATGCACTAAGTAACAGTTCAGCTGTATCAAATAACTCATAATTTCAAAGTAGTGATGCCCACATAAATGATATTTCCCAATATTTGCAATAACTGCACTGTGTAACGAAAGTATCTGATTTCTATTGGTGACAAAGTTGCCAGAACTCCTTCTAATATGGTTTGTTGTCATATTTATAAAAATCCTGAAGTTCTAGAAGTTCATGAAAATAAAGCTGTATGAGAGAATTTATAGGTTTATGGCCTCCTGAATTCTACCTGTCTTGGAGGTGGTGGGGTGGGTATCTGAGGTTACAAGCCCTACTTAGTGGTTGTTTGTCTTCTGAGTATTTGCTGGACACCCTAGAGCGTTACAAATACCCATTTCTTTCTCTTTCAGTTAGTGTCTCCTTTTACTCAGGTTCAGTTATTTCTAGTGATAAAAGCTGTTGAGAGGGAATTGTTGAATTGTTTATATACTTGCTGTGCTCCTGTGGATAATTCTGCTGGAGAATATTCTTGTGTTAGTGGCTATGTGTCACATAGTGCAGGAGAATTTTTTATTTTTTTTGAGAGTGCCTGTGAACCTTAATGGAGTATGATATTACCAGTGCCAGAGAAGAAAAAAGATGTTCTCACTATATATCCCCAAAACATTTAAAAGATTTTAAGATGTTATTGTGAACAATTCTGGTAATATGTTGGAAAGTTCAGATGAAATGGATACTTAAAAAAAAACCTTAACTAAGACATAAGAACTAGAAAAGCAAATTAGTCCTGTATCTATTAAGGAAATTAAATTTGTTGTTAAAATCCTTTCCAAAGCAAAATTTCCAAACCCACATGATTTCATAAGGGAAATAGTCCAAACATTTAAAAAACTGAAAAAGGAAACACTCCCTGGCAGCTTTTATGAGGCCAGCATAATCTTGTTATTAAAGCGTGATGAGGAAGAAATTTACAAGAAAATTCCAGGTCATAGTCTCACACAAAAGATGCAGAAGTCTTAATGATGTATTGGTAAATCATCTAACAGTCTATAAAAAGGAGACTAAACCATGACCAATTTGGACTTACTCTAGGAAGGGAAACTTTGGCTGACATCAGAAAGTCAAATGTAATTTAACTACATACACATAAAGGAGAAAAATTATTTGACAAAACTGAACACCGATTCATGATAAAAACTTTTTGCAAGCTAAAACATTAATGAGAAAAATTAAAGATTTAAACAATGGAGAGTATGTCATTGCTCTGCAAATGAGTCTATAGATTTAGCACAATCCCAATCACAATTCTAGCAGATGTCTTCTCAAAAATAGAAGTTGATAAGCCAGTTCTAAAGTTTATTTGGAAATTCTAGATAATCTAAGAAAAAGCAAATTTGGATGTCTAGATCAATACATAATATGCTAGGATGGTGTTGGCACTATGCTAGACAGACCATGGAACTGAGTAGTGAATCCATAATCAGACTTACATCACACGTATGTGTGGTTTGTGACAAAAGTGACACCTCAGTGCACTGGAGAAACTATGACCTTTTCAGTTAATGATGCTGGGCCAACTGGATCTCCATTGGACAAAATGAATCTTGGTCATCTACCTCATCCCATATACAAATAGTAATTAAGATATATCACATACCTAAATGTGAAAGCTGAAATAATAAACCTTCTGGAAGAAAACAAAGTAAAATATCTTTATTACCTAGGGACAGTCAAAAGTTTGTGGGATGGGACGCAAAAAGCAACCAATTAAAAGGAACAAGATTGGTAAGAACTTCTGTTCATTTAACGATTCCATAAGGAGAGTGGGAAGTAAGCTACAGAATGGTGAAGATATTTGTAATTACGTATATCCAATATAGAACTCCTACCCACAATGTAGAAACAACTTCTGCAAATCATTAGGGAAAAAAATGGACAGCCCAATAGAAAAATGGGCAAATCACTTCCCAAAGGAAGATTTCCAAATTCTTAAGCACATGAAGATGGTTAACCTTGTTAGTAATTAGGAAAATGCACATTAAAATGAAAATGCATTATCATTATATACTCACCAGAGTGAGGGCTATGTATATACAGGCTTCCCCCGCTATCCAAAAGCAGAGCGTTCCTGTGAAATCTTTCATAAGCTGAAATGTGAAGCAAAGGAGGAATTACCACTAATTTATATGGAAACATTTTGAGCATTCCAGACCCCCAAAGTAATTCCTCTTAAGCTTTTCTGATACCTTAGGATTCATTTCGCTGGTGGATGCACAGAATAAATGAAAGCCAAGCACAGATGTTCACAGGCAGACTTCAGAGTTCTGGTGAGGTGATGCTGAGACCCTCAGCGTAGTTGTTCCCTGGGAAGGAGCCCGTGGCCAGTGTTGCTGCTGGGGATGTGTGCTCCCTCTGTAAGTGCTGGCTGCAAAACAAACATGGAGTGCCATTGTCTCCTCTTGCCTTTTTCTGTAAAAGTGGAAATCTTTGTATTTCTTTTGGTTAACAAAAATAGCTACTAATGTAGGTCTTTTTTAAAAGCAAAGTGGTATAACCTGACCTTTCAGGAAGTGGGGGTACCTGTCCTGGTTGGGTTATGGACAAACTGGAACTCTCATACATTGCTGCTGGGTATAAAACTTAGTGCAACTGTCCTGGAAATTGTTTGGTGTATCATTTACTAAAGCTGGACATCTATATCTCCTATGACCCAGCTACTCCATTCTTGGATAAACACAGCAGACATGCAGGTACTGAAAGACATGTCAAAGAATGTACAGAACACTGTTATTCAAAATTGCCTCAAGTTGGAAACAACCCATATGTTCATCAGTAGTGGAATGGCTAACTGCATGGTTTATACAAATGGACTGCTCTTCAGTAATGGGAATGAGAACAGATTGTGGATGAGCCTTGCATGGAGCTGAACAAAAGGAAGGTAGAAACAGCAGAGTAGGTTCAAAAACAGGCCCAACTGAATAAGATGATAGAAATTAGGCTAGGGGAATTTTGAGGCATTTAATTTTTTTTTTAAAGATTTTAAAAGTTTATTCATTTGACAGAGAGAGAGAGAGAGAGAGATCACAAATAGGCCGAGAGGCAGGCAGAGAGAGAGGGGGAAGCAGGCTCCTCACTGAGCGGAGAGCTCGACGCAGGGCTCAATCCCAGGACCCTGAGATCATGACCTGAGCCGAAAGCAGAGGCTTTAACCCACTGAGCCACCCAGGCGCCCCAAGGCATTTAATTTTTAATCTGAGTGGCAATGACTGGAGTGAATCTGCTTTTTGAAAATCTTAATTTTTAAAATTTTAACTAATTTTTTTAAATTTAAATTAATTAATTTTAGGTACATTTTAATGCAAAGTTTACTTAAAGTAGTATATCATAAAATATTTGGTTCATTCAGATGCCCTTAATCTGGGGAGTGTAAGATGTAGTTGGCATGATTCCTGGTGATTAAAAAGGCTTAAAGTAGGTTAAGAATTTTCATGAGAGACCATATAATAGCACATTAGTACCTTATGTAAATTAGGGACTTAAAAAGTGACTCCTTTCCAGCACTCTTTAACAACAGAGGTCTGGCGTAATGGCAGTTCGTATAAAAAGACCTAGAGCTTTGTTTGATATTGAGACTGTTATCAGTGTGAGGTGGAAGCCAAAAAAAAAAAGCCAGGGTGCGAACAGAACACAAAATTTTGTTTTAGATTTAATTTTCTTACAATTTAAGTTTTATAACAGTTGAATTTAAAATATTCTGATTTTTTTTTTTTTAATGTCAATCCTTTCGGTTAGATACTTTCCTCCCACCAGGCAGGTGTGGCATGTTAGTTTCCTATTGTTTCTGTAACAAATTACTACAAATATAATGGCTTAAAGCAGAAGTTTATTATCACTTCTGGAGGTCAGAAGTCCAAAATGTGTAGGCAGGGCTGCACTCCTTCTTGGAGGCTCTACCGCAGACTCTTTCGTTGTTGCCGTTTGATGCTGCCTCTATGTCTTTGCTTGTGAGCCCGCTCTTCATCTTCAGAACACATTGCGCTAACCTCTGCTTCCATTATCCCATCTTCTCTGTCCCGGACCCTCCCAGAAGGACCCTTGCGACTGCACTGGGCCTAAGTGGATGGTCAGGGCTAATGTCCCCATCTTTTTTTGTTTGTTTGTTTGTTTATTTTCAGCGTAACAGTGTTCATTGTTTTAATGTCCCCATCTTTAATGACAAATGCAAAATCCCATTGTTTTGTAAGGAACTATATTTATAGGCTCCAGGAATTAACACATGGACATTTCTGGAAGAACCCTATTTGAGGGCCTTCCCAGATGGGATTTTATATTTTGCTTCACAAATAAGTTTCCTGAATCTCACTAGGAGCTCATTGATACTTGCTGAATGAAGAAATGGATCTAGGTTTCTTTATTTAAAAGTATTGTTAATGAAAGAATAGAAGTGACGGTCTTGCCCTACTCTCTGCTACATTTGGAGTTTTAGGTTCAGGTCTAGACACTTGTGGTATACAGAGACAACTGATTAATGGTAAAGGGTCTAGGAACCAAGTCACTGAAGAAATGGTTGAAGGAATCATGAATGTCTGTCCCGGAAGAAGGTTTGGGATGGAGTGTGTGGCATAAATTATCTTTAAATATTTGAAGAAGTTTTATTGGAGAGAACAGTTAAACCTTTTTGGTATAATAACAGTAACATTAAAAACAGGAAGAATTACATTTTAGAACAGAACCCAAGGCACTGTTCTACCACTTTGTAAGTGGTAACAGCAATTGCTGTTAACCTTTTTTTTTTTTTTTAAGATCTTATTTATTTATTTGACAGAGAGATCACAAGTAGACAGGCAGAGAGAGAGGCGGAAGCGGGCTCCCCACTGAGCAGAGAGCCCGATTTGGGGCCCAATCCCAGGACCCTGAGATCAAGACCTGAGCCAAAGGCAGAGACTTAACCCACTGAGCCACCCAGGTGCCTAATCCCTGTTTATACGTAAGGAAATTGAGGCATGGAGAGGTTATGCAACTTGTTTTAGGGCATACAGCTATGAAGTAGCGAAGCTGGAGCTGGGATTGGAATTTTGGAATTCTGACTCCAAAGCCATCTCTACGTAATCCCATTACCCAGCCTCCATTCCTTTAGTTCCAGAAGGTACAAATGGACTACTGACAAAAAGTTTTTAAAAATAGAGGGACCAGGGACACCTGGGTGGCTCAGTGGGTTAAGCCTCTACCTTTGGCTCGGGTCATGATCTCAGGGTCCTGGGATGGAGCCCCGAGCAGGGAGCCTGTTTCCTCCTCTCTCTCTGCCTGTCTCTCTGCCTATTTGTGATCTCTCTCTGTCAAATAAATAAATGAAATCTTAAAAAAAAAATAGAGGGACCAGTTTTTGACTTGATTTGAGGAACAATAGGATAATAACCAGAACTGCTTACAAAAAGTTTCTCTGCCTCTTTATGTTACTGGAAATGGTCAGGTAGGTTTTTGTAAAAGGAATTCCCAAACTGACTAGAGATTAGATCAGATGACAGCAGGGTCCTTAGTGATTTTGCAGTTCTGATCTAGGGAAAATAATTATTTTTTTTTCATTTTATATACAAATAATCAATCTTTGTGACATTTCGTGTACTAAAGCTCCCTTGTGAACTGCAGTTTACCCACTAACTTTCCAGAACTTCTGTATTAGTGACTCTAAAATATTGGTGTGGTAGGCTGTGTCCCTGCCCCCTTTGAAGGTGCCGTTGCTGTGCTCTCCTAATAAGGTAGAATCCCTCTTCCCACTTGAATCTGGACTGGTCTCTGGACCAACACAGTGTTCTATGAATTTTGGAGCCTGGTCCTTAGGAGACCTTGCTCCTCCTGCTTTTGTTCTTTTGAACCCCCAAACCACTGTGCTGGGAAGGTCAGGCCTCCTGGAGCAGCCAGATCTGTGTGGAAGAGAAGCGCTGCACCTGGCTGAGAATTAGCACCAAATGCTAGGCATGGGGGAGGTCATGCTGGCCCTTCCAGCCCCTACTGAGCTGTGTGGTGACTTGGTGATGCAAGTGATGCCAGGTAAGAGCAGGAGAATGGCCCACATAGCCATCCCACAGAATCACGAAGAAAAGGGATCTTTGTTGTCTTAAGCCACTATGTGTTGGGTTGGTTTATGGTGCAGTGAGACATAACTGATACATGATATTTTGGTGCATGTTTGGAAGTAGTGTATGTATTTTAAAATATTCTGTAATTAGATGTTCTGTCCCGTCCAGCGGACCTCCTCCAAAGCCACCCGATCATCTCTCTGTTAGTGAAGCCTTTCTGGTTTTGGAGAAGTATTTTTTGTTAGTATTACATAGTAAAGGAATAAGACTCTTTGTAAGACTCCTAAATAGGGTTTGGCAAAAACTGAGAGGACAGTGTGTCTGGATTTGGGTTTCATCTTAAGAGTCCTGCAATTTGTATTATGCAAAATAAGTTTGTTTCATCAAACAAAGGAGCAAGTCTCATTATTTTTCCAAGTGTGCTAGAATATTGTCCTACTCTTTCATTCTCTCCAAAGCCATTGTCATTTCAGTGTACATGCGCTCTTTTTACTTCTATTACTTTGTGACTTCCAGAGTGCTTTCAGAGTGTTTCTAAATTTAGAATTATTTCAATTTCACTCAGCCCTTCTCTCTATGTTACTGCTGACTTTCCCTTCTTATATCTGAATACATTGGTTTAGTTTGTCTTCTTCAGTCAGTCTTTTAAGGAAAGTGTGAGTTAGATGGTTCATGTGTGTGTGTGTGTGTGTGTGTTTAAGATTTTATTTATTTATTTGTCAGAGAGAGAGGGCGAGCGAGCACAGGCAGACAGAGTGGCAGGCAGAGGCAGAGGAGAAGCAGGCTCCCCTCCGAGCAAGGAACCCGACATGGAACTTGATCCCAGGACGCTGGGATCATGACCCGAGCCGAAGGCAGCTGCTTAACCAACTGAGCAACCCAGGCGTCCCGGTTCATGTGTGTTTTGATTACATCCAGTTGATTTACAATTTTTTTTCCTAGGGAGTACTAAATTACGCATGACTTTAAAATTTTCTTTTGCTTGTATATAGCTTGTATAACTCTCCAGCTTTCTTGATGGATTGATTTCATCATAGACACGGAAAAAAACGAATCAGATGCCCTTGTAAGAATAGGAAGGTGGCTGAATCACAGACCTGTATCCCTGAAACAAATAATACATTGTATGTTAATTAAAAAAAATAGAGCTGTGGGAAGGCTCTGAAGTTAGACTTGGTGGGTATGAAGCTAAGCTCTGCTGCTTACCAGCTGTGTGATCTGGGGCAAGTTTCTTGACCTTTCTGGGCTTTGGTTTTCTTTTGTGTTAAATGAGGATACCAGAAGTACCAACCTTGAGAAGTTGTTATAAAGATTAAATGAGATAATACTTGTAAAGTGCTTGCTTAGCATAGGTAGCCTATAAGTAGCACTTATAGTACAGCTGTTACTAAAGTATAAGAAAACTAAGTGGAGGAAAATTTCAGTTTAGGACATTGAGCAACTGGTAATTGGTAGAAGTGACGATGGTGATGCTGGTGCCCAACGATTATTAGCTCGGTGCTGAGAGTGCAGTTTTGAAAGTCCTCTGGTGCATGGGGGTATGTAGTTATAGCTCATTCAGCACTGGAGATATGAAGACCAAGGAGTAGAAAACATTTAAAATGGAAGTGTTGGGATCCATTTGTAGCATGCATCAAAAATAAAGATACATTTGAAATGATATTGGAAATTGCCGGGGGAAAGCATCTTACAGAAGTTATGTTTATGCACATTTTTGGCTTTGGCATAGTGAGCTGTGCTTCTCTGCCAAGATTAAGGAACAGGATTCGTGCCTGTGAAAGAGTGGGAGCTGGGGAGTTGGGTTCTGGTTTTTGAGCCATCACTGGCTTCTCTGTGCGCTTGGGCAGATCACTGCCTTTCCTTGAGCAGGATTCTGATTCCTGAAAAAAAGCTAACCGTTAGCCCTCCTGGTGAGGAGTAGAGTAAATGATGTCTTTGAAAGCAGGTGGAGTGTTAAATTACAAAGTAAACTCAAATGCATGTTTCCTCAGTATAGAGAAAACTCTGTTAGCTGAGGAATTCTTGCCATTTTATAGCTAGGATTTTATTCTGTGGGCCTCTGGAGTTCTGTAAGCCCCAGAGAAATACTTTTTTGAAATACCTAGCCTCACGGGCTCTTACCCCAATATGCAGGTGAAATTCCTTGTTGCTCTGGTTTTACTTCTTTTCCTTTGATCCCAGAGAAACCTGCTATGATTTCCTTCCAACACCTGATATTAAATCTACTTTCTCTCTTTGTCTTCATTTGCCTCAAATAGTCTACTCTCATCAATAATATTTGGCTTTGAGATACTGTGATCTTACAGTTTTGTTTTCTTCTTTTTCAGTCCTGCTTCCTGGACTGGTTTCACGTCAGGTACGACTTAATTGTGCTTTATTTGTGTTGCTTGGTTCTAGAACTTTCTCTCTGCTTCCTCCTGAATCGCTGCTCTCGTTGCCTCCAGACGACCACACTGTCAAAGGGCTTCTTCTTGAAGCTTCACTCAAATAGCTAAATGTATGGGCTCATACGCCTGAGTTTTCTTCAGCAAATCAAATGCAAACTTGCAATTCTTCATGTTTAAGACCCTCTGCCACGTGGCTCCCGCTCTCCCTTCACCTCCGCTATCTACGTTTGTACATCTTCACATTTGTACTTCACTGACCAGTATTCCCACAAAGGTGGCAGAGTTCCTGGGCCCCATCCCTTTCCCATCACACATCCCGGCCTCTCTCCTAGGCTCTCATGTGTCAGTGGCACAGCCTCAGTTACGTAGAGTAATCCGGTTGGCATTTACTCAAACTCAGGCTATGCTGCTCTACTATGGGTTGGCTTTTCCTATAGAAGTAATTTACATGGTGATTAGTTTCTAGGCTTTCTCACAGATAGATACCCACTAAGCTGATCATGCTATTGCAGGACAGGATCTGTAGGTGAACAACAGAAAAGAAGCATTACTTACACGTTTGAGTAAGGACCTCTTTGATTTCATCATGATAGCCTATCCCTAAAGAAGAGCATGCTTGTTTACAGAATGAGAAATGGAAACTTGAGAACTTTCTGAGCGTATTTAGGAACCTTTATGGGTTTGGATATTTAAAAGTTCTAGTTATATTCCCCAATGTCCAACTTGCCTTTTCTTTGTTACTATTGGGTTGTTAAATTTTTTAAACATATCTACTCTGATTTGCTTTCTAAGGACACAGCTGAAATGGATACAGAAGAAAACACTGAGGAGAGGAATTTTCTTGAGATAGGTGGGCAAGGGCTGAAAAGAGAGGTACAGGGAAGAAGGACCTGTTAAGAAGGACATGTGAGTGTGTGTATGGTGGTGATGGAGGCTATTTGGTCTAGTCTCCACATTTTATTTTACTTATTTTTAAAGATTTTATTTATTTGACAGAGCACAAGTGGAGGCAACAGCAAGGGGAGGGAGAGAGATGCAGACTCCCCCTTGAGCAGGGTGCCTGATGTGAGGCTTGATCCCAGCACCCCGGGATAATTCCCAGGACCTGAGCTAAAGGCAGATACTTAACTGACTGAACCACTCAGGCACCCCAGTCTCCACATTTTAAATGGGAAGAAGCAGCCCTGCTGCTTTGTTGCTTGTAATGATGTATCTTTGTGTAGGTGTCTGCAAAACTACACAGTATAGCTAAGAGCTCCAGAAAGGAAAATGTTTTAACACTGAATTTTTTCATTCCCCACAGTTCATTAATGCAAAGGAATTGTCCTAGAAGAGAATGTCCCTGGAAAGCTTCTAAAAAGCAGGGCTTCCAGAACTTTCCTTTCATCTCTAAGGTTATGTTCACATTTCAGTAGCATTTTTAGGGGTTCAGACTTTGCTAATCACATATTCTTTTTTTTTTTTTTTTAAGATTTTATTTATTTATTTGACGTTGAGAGAGATCACAAGTAGGCAGAGAGGCAGGCAGAGAGAGAGGAGGAAGCAGGCTCCCTGCGGAGTAGAGAGCCCGATGCGGGACTCAATCCCAGGACCCTGAGATCATGACCTGAGCCGAAGGCAGAGGCTTAATCCACTGAGCTACCCAGGTGCCCCACTAATCACATATTCTTAATGGAGGTGAGGAGGCCATCCACTGTAATACCAACATCCTTTGAAAGGAGACACCTAAAACGCAGAGGCTAAAGGTAACTTCCCACTAAAGGGAAGACTACCATATTCCCACAAAATTCTACAAAGAGATTCTAAGGTATTCTAGGAGATGCCAGGTATTTAAAATTAAGTTTGAGTAGAAATGTTTAAAGCTAGAAATGGTTCTGAAAAATAGCAAGGGGACCTGAGAAGGCATTGTTGAGGGTTTGAGAGTGTTTGAGATTGAAAGCATAAGTGCCTGCTTCTGGATCCCTGAGGTGGCAGGAGGCCAAACTGCCTGAGCAACTTTTAGGTCATTGCCAGTTGGTACTCTGGGTGGAGGACCGCTGACTTCTGACCTCCTATTTTCTGAAAGCCAAAGTATATCTTTTTCTGCTCTGTCTCTCTTAGCTTGAAGAAAGGAGTTTGTGCATGGTAGATTATGAGCCAGGCTGTGGAGACAAGTGACTTTTTAAACGGGTATTAATGGGGCTGGCTGTGGCTGAGGGGAAGCATGGAGTCTCAGTGGGCCCAGGACCTGGGTTTGAGCGCTGGCTCAGTTATTTCTCACTGTGTGGTCTTATTCTGCTTTACATTTTTGATCTGTAAAAGCCTGTCTGTCTTGCTTCACCTTGTTCATTAGGGTGACCATTCAGTAAAATGAGATGTGTGAATTCTGATTCTTGGCATTACTGTCTCATATGAGAAATGCTTGCTTGGGCTTAAAATTTTGCTCCTTATTTGGCATCCATTGTGAGACATATATGAGAGGCTTCACTAAAGCACTGAGAGCCATTTAACTAACTCTTTGTTACTTGGGAGCTGATCATTTAATTTGTAGAATTTTAGGACTTCCTATCACCTGCTATAATACTTAAAATATAGACATGGCTGCCATTAAGAGAGAGACTGAGAATAGCAGAGGCTGAAACAATCTGGAAGTGCATTTCTCTTTCATGTGATAGTCCAGACGTAAATGGTCTGGGCAGTTTTGGTGGTGGGTGGTACATGGAGTCAGGAACTGAGGCTCCTCGGTCTTGTTCTCCCACATGGCTCTCACCTCTTGGCCCAAGGTGGCTGTTCCAGCTCTGGCCAGCAGGAAGGACATGACCACGGCCTTGCAGCCAGAACTATTCAAATGCCCACACTTGACTACACTATATAGTTGAGCTTAGCATCCATGCATTCAGATAAAAATTACATTACTGTGTAAGAAGGGAGACTAAATATTGTGGGGTGGGCAGCTAGCAGTGTCCGCCACAGCTGCTGGGGGTCACGTGATTTACTTCCCTTTAAGAAGTTTACGTAAGATGGAAGACAGCAGCTTTCATTCACCCATTCATGTAAACAACCGTGGAATGACCTATGAAGAGGAGAATGAGGAGGTTAATGCTGTTGCTTTAGAACAGGTTTGGAGAGGATCTGTACTTTTCTTTTATTTAAGATTTGAAGCCATTTATTGTTCATGGAGCACTAGTCCCCTCTTGCTACATTCTACACCCTGCGTTGGGTACTGGGGATGCAGAGATCAGGGTCCCTGTTCTCCAATGGTCCATCCCACAGGGAGAGCCAGTCCTGCCTGGCATGGAGCACATGACTGTCTGGTGTGCATTCTGATGGGAGGCAGATTGGGGGCTGTGGGAGCTCTTAGGGAAGACCTGCCCACCCCAAGGAAGGCAGGGCATGTGTGTGTGTGTGCGCACACATTTTGGATGCAGGATGCATAAGGCAAAAGGAAGTCTAACTGGGGCTCTATCTCTATCACCTTAAACAGTGACAGGTCCTTAGACAGCAAGTGAACTGATATGATGCCATTCCCTAATGTCATGTCTATGGCTTAATGTTTTTATTTCTGTTTCTCTTCCTAGAAATTCTCAGTGTGTCTGCCTGGACCCGTCATCACAAGGAACAATGCTGCCCCGATGGGAACTGTCTCTTTACCTGTTGGCTTCACTAGGCTTCCACTTATATTCTTTCTATGAAGTTTACAAAGCTTCCAGAGGTAAGGTCTCAACTTTCCTGACCTTCTATCTGGAAAGGAAGGGGGAAGGAAGTACTCAGAGGTAGAAGACTCTGGAAGATTGTCTAGTGGGCTTGGGATGACTTGGACCCTACTTTGCTTTCCCCTGTCTGGGATGCTTGGAGTTTATGATCTGAGTCAACATGATTTTCCACCCCAATCCCGGATCTTGAATGGGATCCTGTAAGAGGAGGGAGGGTTTGATTCAATGGCTGCTGAAGGCTGTGGAGGTGACCTGCAGTAACCTCTTCCACCTCCCTTCCATCATCATTGTTCTCAGACATGTGCAGGCAGCTCACGGTGTTGGAGGCCCAGACTCCTTTCGTCCTTTTGTTCTGCTATGTTTAGTGCTTTGTATGCTTGTTGAAGAATCATCATCATCAAATCCACATTCCAGCCCATAGGAAAGTGGATGGAAATCCTCCTGTCCTTTAAGGAGAGCTCAGCACGTTACCCTTATCACTTCTGCTCACCCCCAGTTGGCCAGTGCCAGATCTTATGGACACAGCTGGGAGGCTGGAAAACATCATCTTCAACTTGGTGGCCACACACCTCTCAGACTTCCCATGCTATGGGAGAATGGGAGAAAGAAATGAGGAGGGACCATGACAGTCTTTTCTGTAGTCAGGCTATGAGGTTATGAGGACTGTGGGCTTTTTCATAAGATACAACCAGAGCCAGCTTAGTAGAGGAGACATCAGAAGCTCTGTGGAAAGAGACGAGTTTGCAGGCAAAGGGACAAAACCTTAGCGTGTTAGGAAGCATAGCATTGTCTGGCAGCTACAAACCACTCAGTGGGACCAGGGTGTAGAGTGTGAGGGGATAGCGGTAGAAGTTGAGCTTAGATAAAAAAGCAGGGAAAGGCTGTGAAAGACATTGCATGTTATTGTGAGGAGTTTGGCAGGAGAGTATGCTGAAAAGTCACTTCAGATGGTAGAGTTGAGAGTGCTCTGCTCTGAATACCTACCTCCTTATGTATCACTGGCCTGATCTGGATAGGCATCCCCAGGATGCACTTTTCTCCCAGCTGACAGATGTCCCACTCAAAGCCATGGGCTTGGTTGCAGAGACAGACCAGCTACGGTAGATGAGGACTGTTCTTTTGTCCCAACTGGCCAGGTAGTTGCACTTCCCTGCTGGAGCCTCTGAGCTCCCAGGGCGCATGTATAGAGCTAATCCTGCTCTATCAGGCACCATATTAGATGCTACATGTACTTTGTCTCATTCAGTCTTTAGAATAGCCCTATGAGATGGTCTATTACTTCGAAGATAGGCTTGGCAGCAGAAACACAACCTCCAACATAACTGTTCAAAGGCTGGTATGATTTCTAGACAGCATCAAAGAACCTGGCTCCTTCTACCATGTCCCTCTGCCTTCTTCATCACATGGCTTCACCACGTGGTGTAAGTAAGGTTGCTGCTTCAGCTCCAGCTGTCATGTTCCCTTTTCTCCCAGAAGAAAGGATGGAAGGGAAGGGGAGGGAGAGGGAGGGGAGGGGAGGGGAGGAGAGGCCTTCTTCTTTCCTGAATATGACTGAAAGTTGCTTACATCATGTCCATTGACATACCATTTGCTAAAACCAGTCCTGTAGCCACATCAGCTGTGAGGGGAGCAAGTAAATGTAATCTTTGGTTGGAAGTCCAGTTATCCAGCTAAATTCAAGAGTTCTGTTATAGAGGAGGAAAGAATGGCAGCTAATCAGTAGTCTTTTCCATGAATGGATGTCAGTATTCCAGATTTTCGCCATTCCAGTACATGTGTAGTAGTATCTCATTGTTTTAACTTGCATTTCCCTGATGACGTGATGTGGAGCATCTTCATATGCTCATTGCCATATAGATCTAATCTTCCCTGGTGAGGTGTTTGTTCAGATCTTTTGCCCATTTTTAAATTGGGTTGTTTATTTTCTTATTCTTGAACTTTAGTAGTTCCTTGTATATTTTGGATAATAGGATTTTTGTAAATATTTTCTTCCACCTTCTGGCTTGTCACCTATTCTCTTGAGAGTGTCTTTTGCAGAAAAGATATTTTAAATTTTGGTTAAGTCCAGTTTACCAGTTGTTTCTTTAATACATTGTGTCTTGGATATCTGAAAGGTACCTCCTAGAGCCAGGGTCATCTAGATTTTCTCTTGTGTTATCTTCTGGGAATTCAGTAGTATTCTTTTATATTTTTATATATTTATAAATTTTCTATTTAGATCTATAATATCCATTTTCAGTTAATTTTTGTGATAGGTGTAAAGTCTGCATATAGATTCATTTTTTTTTGAATGTGGATGTCCAGGTCCAGCATTTGTTGAAAGACTGTCTTTCCTGTGTTGTACTGCCTTTGCTCCTTTGTCAAAGGTGAGTTTATTGAATTTATGTGGGTCTTTTTCTGGGCTTTCTAATCTGTTCCATTCATCTGTTTGTCTATTCTTTCTCCAGTGCCACAGTCTCTTGAATACTGAGGCTTTATAATAAGTCTTGAAATTGAGTGATATCAGTCCTCTGACTTTGTTCTTGGCTATTCTGGATGTTTTGCCTTTTCATATAAAATTTAGAATCATTTTGTCAATGTCCACAAGGGAACTTGCTAGCATTGAATCTATAAACAAAGTTGAGTAGAACTGATATCTTAACAATATTGAGCCTTCCTATCCATGAATATGGAATATCTCTCAAATTTTTTGTTTTGTTTTGTTTTAGTTTTCATCAGAGTTTTCTAGTTCTCCTAACACATGACTTGTATTAGATTTATTCCTTAGTATTTCACTTTTGGGGGTGCTAATGTAAATGGTATTGTGTTCTTAATTGTAAATTTCACTTGTTCATTACTGATCTGTAGGAAAGGAATTGACTTTTGCATATAAATCTTGTATCCTGCAACTTTGCTATAATCCTTACTGGTTCCAGGAGTGTTTTTGTAGATTCTTTGGATTTTCTACATAGGTATTTGTATTATCTGCATACAAAGACAGTTGTTTTTCTTCCTTTCCATTCAGTATACTTTTTTTTTTTTTTTTTTTTTGGAGATTTTATTTATTTGACCAGAGATAGAGCCAGAGAGCACAAGCTGGGAGGAATGGCAGAGGGAAAGGGAGCTTGATCCCAGGGCACTGTGATCATGACCTGAACCGAAGGCAAATTCCTAACTGACTGAGCTGTCTAGGAACCCTCCCTTCTATATACCTTTCATTTCAGTTTCTTATTGCACTAACTATGACTCCCATTATGATACTGAAAAGGAGGGGTGAGAGGGGACACTTTTCCATTTTTCTGATCTTAGTAGGAAAGCTTTCTGACCATTAAGTATGATGTTCACTGTAGGTTTCTTAATCCAATTGAGAAAGTTCCCTTCTGTTTCTAGTTTGCTGAGAGTGTTTAATTGTAAATGAGTTTTGGATTTTGTCAAATGCTTTTGTGCCTCTATTGACATGACCATGTGTTTTTGTTTTTGTTTTTTGCTTGTTGATATTATAGATTACACTAACTCATTTTTATGAGTCTTTGTCCTTTGAACAAACCTCTCCTGGACTCAGCCGGGCAGGTCTTCTGCTCTGTGTGGTGTTAGCTGGAACTACAGTCATCTGGTGCCTCACTCATGTGGCTGGCCAAGATCTCAGTGGGGAGTTGTGACCTAGTGTACAGAGGTTCTCTCTGCATGACTCTCCACATGGCTTATATTTCTAATAGCAGGACAGCTGGGTTCAAGAGGGGCTATTGCAAGTGCACAAAAGCAGAAGCTACAGATCTCTTGAAGCTCAGCCTGGGATGTTGTACAGTTCACTTCTCCCTCATTTATTGGTGAAAGCAAATCACAGCTCCAGTCCAGATTCAAGGGGAGTAGTCTAGCCTCTTTATGGCCGGAGCAGCATGCCTGTGCATGGCTGTCATCCTAGGAGTCTTTCACAATGGGTGTTGTACTTTTTCACCCAGATAAGGATACAGAGATTGAAAGAATTTAAGGTCCCACATCTAGTAAGTTCTAATGGAACTGGGTTTAAACTCAGAGGTGTCCAATTCAAGACCCAACATCTTGTTCTATTCTGCCACTTGTATTTATTGATAATTACTAAAGCACCTCATTTTAAAAGGGGAGGCCCTTTTGTCTATTCTACAATAAAATTTTTAAAATTTTATCCAAGAATTGGAATAAAATGTTTCCTTTCTGTGTCAGCTGGCTGCTGGGATGGGGGTGGAAGGGGATCCTTCTGTGGATAGTAGGAAGCTTTTCTGCACCTCAGCTGATCCAGAGGCTGTCATGCTGTTGGACTTATTAGTGACCACTCCCTAGCTTGAAGCTTCTTTCATCCTCTGTTTTTCCTTTAAATGTCAGTGCCAAAGTGTTTCTCAGGTTGCTCCCAAGAAATGTCTTCTTTCTCTAATACTTTTGCCAGTTCAGCTCATGGAAGCCAGATCCCCCTGTCTTGCCAAAGTGTGTTTAATGGTGCAATGTTAAGTCTTCTTGGCTCCATGTCTTACTGTCTAATTCAGGAAAAAGTGCTACTTAGCCGCATGATAGAAGTAGGTCACTGGGAAAACTGTCTCTTCTGTAAACTTTTTTTGGGATGTTTGTATTTGGAGCAAATAGAGTGCCTAGAACATATTACAGGCTCAAAACCTACCCGTTCAGTGAAATGCCACCAGTGGGCATCTGCACGGCTGGCTGCTTTCTCTGGGCTCAGAGCAGGCGTCTTGTTCACTGCACTCTGTCTGGGGAGGCCGGGCTGTTGGGCCCTGTGGGAGAGCAGTCTAACTTGAATGGCCTTCATCCAATGGAATCTTTTGCTGAATTCACAGCAGGGACTGAACAGAACACCCTTTCTTCCTTCCGACTCTACCAGGTGTAGAACATCTCTAAGTCATATGGAAATACTTGGCTTTGGGTGGTGGTGATCTGCTCTGCTTGGGGACTGCTCCCCTTGAGCTCTGCATCATGGTGGCTAATCGGACCTGCTGGGTCAAGGTGATGCCCTTGTGGTTTGGTTGGTGTAGAAACACTTTTATGTCCCTCTGCGTACACTTAACCTGAGGAAAGATGAGATCTGCCATGCTATAACCTTGAAAGAGTTAATGCTCCCACCTAAAAAAAGGCCCGTATATTGTGTTCATATCAGTTTGATGCAGTTTTTGAAATGAAGAGAGTCGGATTGTCATCAGTAAAAACCTGAGTGATTGGCGGTCACCTGGGAAAGCAGCTGGGAGGGGAAGTCTTAGACTACTGCTTCAATTATTTGTTGATTTATATTCAAGTTTATTTCATCTTGTACCTATTTTGACATTTTGTAGCTTTCCAGGGATCTATGCATGTATGTAGGTTTTTCATTTGATTGGTATATTGTGGTTCATAATACTTGTATTTAAAATTTTTTTGTTTCTGTAGTTTTGTTTTCCTCTCTTACTGTGTATTTTGTTTTACATTGTCTCTGTCCCTCCCTTCCTCCTCTTTTTTTGCTTTGATCAGTTGTGTCAGAGAGCTTAACAATCTTTCCAACTTGTGGCTTTGTTTAGTTTCTCAGTTGTTTCCTTTTGTTCTCCAATTTCTGCTCTTATTATTTCCTATCGTTTCTTTGGATTTGCTCTGTTCCTTTTCATTCCAGCTGTATGAGTTGAATGCTCACTTATTTTGTAAGGAATCTATTTGTATTGTTGTGTCATACCTGAGAGCTTTTCTCAGAAGGACTTTCAGAAGAATGATTTCCAGAAGAGGAATTGCAGAGTAAAACTACATGAATATTTTTAAGGTTTTTGACAGACTTCTCCAGACTGTTCTCCGGAAGGTTGTATCAGTAGTACTTCTTCTTGGGGTGCCTGGGTGGCTCAGTCGGTTAGGCACCTGCCTACGGCTCAGGTCATGATCCTGGGGTTGGGAGCTCTCTTTTCTGAGAATATCAGTGGATTTCTCAATCAATTCGTACCTCATTACTGCACAGTTTTAATTAAAATTGCTTTATAGGGCACCTGGGTAGCTCAGTTGGTTAAGCAACTGCCTCAGCTCAGGTCATGATTCTGGAGTCCCAGGATCAAGTCCCATACCAGGCTCCCTGCTCAGCGGGGAGTCGGCTTCTTCCTCTGATCACCCCCTCTGTGCTCTCTCTCTCTCTCTCAAATAAATAAATAAATTGCTTTATAAAATACTTGAGTATTTGGTGGAATAAGTTACCACTCATCGTTCTTCATTTCGTCACTTAGCTATTCTTTTTTTATTAATTAATTTATTTTTTATTAACATATAATGTATTCACTTAGCTATTCTTACTGGTTTATTCTTCTATATACATATATGAAATTGTTCTGACAAAATCTCATTGTGTTTTAATTGGAATTCTAGGAACCCTAGAAATTTGTAAATAATTAGTATTCTTATTATATTTTTCCATTTACAGATAATGGTATTTTTTCTTTATTCATTCAGGGTCTTCTGTTATTTCCCTTAGTAAAGGTTGCTGGTCTTCTTCATAACAAGTCCTTCTAAAATTCCTACTCAGATCATTTGAGTCTTCTTTTTTTTCCTTTTATGCTTGGGAAATTTTCCAGTTATATTTCCTATAATTTGTAGCTGATTATCTCTGATCTAAAGGTATTATTTTGGTTTATGTATGTTAAATTCCAACAATTTATTGAATTCTCTTAATGTTCCATTTATTTATTTATTTATTTATTTTTTTAAAGATTTTATTTATTTATTTGACAGAGAGAGAGATCACAAGTAGGCAGAGAGGCAGGCAGAGAGACAGGAGGAAGTAGGCTCCCTGCTGAGCAGAGAGCCCCATGCAGGGGCTCGATCCCAGGACCCTGAGATCATGACCTGAGCTGAAGGCAGAGGCCTAACCCGCTGAGCCACCCAGGCGCCCTCCATTTATTTATTTTTGATTTTCCTAATTTTTGTGTTTAGATAGTATCTGCAGATCATGCTAATGGTTTTGCTTCATCTATTTTTTTTTTAAGATTTTATTTATTTATTTGACAGACAGAGATCACAAGTAGGCAGAGCCATGCAGAGAGCCATGCAGAGAGAGAGGAGGAAGCAGGCTCCCTGCTGAGGGGCTCTATCCCAGGACCCTGAGATATGCCTTCCAGCAGAAGGCAGAGGCTTTAACCCACTGAGCCACCCAGGTGCCCCCTTTGCTTCATCTATTATTGCTTAGCTGGGACTTGTAGAACAATAAAGTAGTTGGGAAAGAATGCTATTTTTATTTTAATTCTAATTTTAATGGAATTTTCCATATTGTTTTTACCATTACTGAAAAGTTGAATAAACTTTGCCTTTTTCTTTTTTTTTTTTTTAATTATGTGAAGGAATCTGGCTAGCCCCCTTTAACTAAATTTTTAAAATCAGCAGTGAATGTTGAATTCATTTTTAAAGCACCTATTCATATGATTGCAAAGTTTTTCCCTTTCAAGTTGTTGACATATTTTAAAGTTATACATTTTCCAGTCTGGCTTATATGGATTCCTACAAAAAACCTATGACTATGGTATTTTTAAATAAACTGTTTGTTTCCAAGGTTTTTTTAAATTACTAATTTCTAAGTGAGATTCATTGGCCTGTAGTTTTATTTTTCGTTTCATCAGATTTTAATATCAGCATTAACTTTGTAAAATGAATGGGGAAGTTTATTTTTTGTATGTGCTATGGAACTGTGTAAATAGTACACGAGACGTGAGCTTCAAAGTTTGATATTCATTTTTAAGTTTGTCTAGTCTAGGCATGGAGTGTTTGGAAATAGACTCACTGAAAACTTCAGTACCTTTCAGTTATTTCAGGTTATATTTAGGTTTTCTTAAGTCAGTTTGAGATATATAAATTTTTTTTTCAGATTTTATTTTTATGTAATTTCTACACCCAGTGTGGGGGCTTGAACTCACAACCCTGAGATCAAGAGTTGCGTGAGGCAACCAGGTGCCCCTACATTTTTCCTCTGCATTGAAATTTTCAAATGTATGAACATCCAGTTGTAGATCATATGATATTTTGAATCACCCATCTCATTTTTTCTGTTTTAGGGAATTTACCAAAGGTTTTGTCTACTTAGTGGATATCTTCTCTTTTTCAAAAAAAAAAAAAAAAAACAAAAACACCCAACAATCTCTTGGGTTTATTTATAAATTCTACTTTTTTTTTTTATGCCCTGGCTCTTTTCCTAAAAACTTACATATTGGGGACATTTTTGTAAACAGAGTGGTATTTTTCCACAAATTTGCATTTCCATTTCACAGACCCTTTATTTTCATTTTTAAAAATCTTGAGTGAGCAGAATTAAATGTTTCTCTAAATAAACTCTGTAGCACCAGGAAGCCCCGATATTTAAGCAACTACAAACAAATGATTTATTTGAATTGCCACGTCCAATTTCTGTGTTTATATAGTAGGTGTTCTGAAAGTGGAATACAATTGTAGTTGAACATTTTCACCTTCTACCTTCTGTTTGTTCCTAAACACCCCTTTGTTGTCACTTACCATTAGTCTCTGTTTATAAGGAAAGGAGACAACAGCGTGTTTAGATTCTTCTTTGTGTCATAACACACTAACGTCTCACGAGGGGCGGGTTTTGTAAACAAGAGGTAACTTTTCCCACTTGATTTTGTGACTAGAGAATTTGATTGCAAGACAGCTGGCAACTCTGGAGGGCCCAGTTCAGGGTGGGCAGCATTGGGTTGGGGGGAATGGAGGCTACCCCGGTCCTGTCTTTGAACAGGTGGCCTTGCCCTTAGAACCATGGGAGGGGCCACCAGGGGCCCTTCAATTAATAGGTCTTTTGTGAAAGGACCCAAGGGCATAGTTCCCACGGGAGCCAAGGACTGAGCAGTCTGGCTTGATGGCCAGCATGGAAAGTGTGTGTCACACTCAGGCTCCGAGGGATCTGTTAGGCAGGGCTTCATGTTATGGCTCACCCTGTTCCCTGGTCACCTGTGGCCAGGGTCATAGGAAACGTTAGAGCTCTGGCTTTCCTACTGGGAACCCAAGCTTGCTGGTCCACTCCTTCTTCTCAGGCTTACGTGGGCCTTCTCCTCCTATGTGGACACTGGCCCTCAAGGCAGGAGACTTGTTGGTTGACTTTTTTTTTTTAATTTTAAGATTTTACTTATTTGAGAGAGTGAGCGAGCAAGAGAGAGGGAGCAAGCACGCAAGGCAGTGGGGTAGAGAGAGAAGTAGGCTTCCCGCATATGGAGGGCTTGATCCCAGGACCCTACGATCATGACCTGAGCAGAAGGCGGATGCATCACCAACTGAGCCACCCAGGCTCCCCACCCTTAGTCGACTTTCTTCACACCAGTAGTAAAATTGTCACGGTGAACAGTGACCTGGGACAGGGCCTGAGCTGAGGGCGTGTGAAAGCAACCCTCAGTATTAGACTCAACAGCTCCTTACTCCTCCAGCTAGTGCTCCCTGCTGTTCTGTCAAACACAAAAGAATAAGCCCAGAGCTTATGGTTTCCTCTTTGCTGGAGTGTTTCCATCTCAGTCTGGAGCCCTAAGGACTCCCATGCAGATCGTGTACCTGGTGGCTTGCAGTGATAGACCCCAGAATTCCCACTGATGAGTAATAGATGAGCAGCCTTATTAGGGAGATCTGAAGGCCTTTTATGTTGTATGTTGCTTTGTATCCTATTTACATGTATGATTTGCTTTTGTTTGGGCTATTTCTACATCAACTTTTCGTTCTCTTGTGGGAATTGGGCGGCGGGGAGCCACTTCTCAAGAGTTATCATGGGAAGACCAGCATCTTCTCATCCTTCTATATGACCTTTTGTATGAATTTGTGAGAGCTGGTTATCGTTAAATTCTCTTATCTGGAGAAGCCCATCTTTTTCTGCTCCCTTTCTCTACTCATTTACTGCCACAGTCTGCCGTACCCAGGGGCTTCCCAGAGAAATAGAGAATCAGTAGGAGCTGATTGGAATTTTTCAAATGCATAGAAACAGCAGGACATGTTAAGCCATGATTGGGTGTGCTAGTCCTTGGCAGTGGCTTGTGTCAGACAAGGGTGTGTGTGTGTTTCCTCCCCTTCCTGATTATTGCCCTCTAATTACCCCCACCCCACCCCAGAAATGGTTTCCTATCAAAATGCTGAGGGGGAAAGGGGTAGGTTAGTTAGCACTTTCAAGTAAATGGTTTACTACCACAGCTCATTGGCATCGATTAAAATGCAAATCCTCTCACTCAGTAGGTAGAATGGGGCTTTGATGTATCCTCTTGTTGGGTGGTGGTTGGAGTGGGGAGAATCAACAGCTGATTTAGTAATGAGGGCTCATCAACAGAAATTGCTTCATTTCTGTGCTCTGAGGCAGTTTTGTGGAGCGCTGAATTTTGGGAAATAAAACCAGGGCACCTCGAAGACAAAGCTCGCTTCGCCCAACAGTCAGACCTGTGTGGTGTGGAGAAAATTGCTCAGGCAAAGAAGGCTTCTCTCCATTTGCAGGGTCCTTTTGCTTCAGTGTGTGTGAGCTATGATGAAAACTCTTGCTCTGAGTGAGAATATGGGCTCTCTAATGAAAGGCCGCAGCAGAGAAATTCTGAGGGCCGAAGCTCTTTGGGGAAAGATTTCCCACTACAGGTTCTCACTTGCCGTTCTCCTATAGCAACCAAATTCTGTAGCCACGCATTTTCAGCTAACTTTAGACCGTTTCAAGACTGTGAATTCCAAAGAGGAACGGATGTTGTATAGCATTTGGTGTCAAGAAATCAGACCGGGGGAGTTGTAAAAATTCTCCAAACCTGAGAGAAGATTTTTGGTTTGGGCCGTGCTGTCTAATACTGTAGTCATTAGCTGTCCCAGCACTTAAAATGTAGCCTCTTCATATTGAGATGGGCTATAAGGAGAGCATGTATATTGGATTTTGAAGAATTAGTAAGAAAAAGGGATGTAAAATGACTCATACGTAATTGTTTAATACTGATTTTGTGTGGAGATAAAAGATACTAAAATTAATTTCATCCTATTTTACTTTTTAAAATTGTGCCTTTATTTCAATTGCTGGCACCAGACAGGATGTCATTATTCTCCCGTGTAGTATTCCTTTTTCCCACTAGAGGGAGCTGCGTTCCAGTTTCAGAAAGTCTGGTGCTTTCGCATGTAAATTTCACTGCTTCTGAACGTACTCTTTTAAAAAAGAAGCAAAAAACAAAAACAAAACCACCCAAGCACGTTTCTATCTAGTTTCAGTTCTGCACAATTCGGATGTTTCTGGAGGTTGCTTTTCGTGAAGCCGAAACAGAAGAGGCAAGAGGCAGGGAGGTTTTCCCACCTTCTTTGGGTTAATGAATTTTAGAAGGTTCCTGTTAACTTCTTTGTTGGATTGCAGTAGTTTGCCCTTTGTTTGTGGGCTCTTCCCTGGGACTTGAGTCTGTGCACAGTTGAGCACACACTGTGACCTGCGTGCGGCTGTAACGAAAGAACCAGAGCCCGGCTGTAATCCCACACCTCCACAGCGCCCCCTGCACCCTGTGGGATGCAGTGGGACTCTGTCCTGCAGCTGGGCCATGTGGCGCCCTGGGCTGGTACTCCCCACCCCACCCTTTCCTGTTGTTCCCAGGGCAGTGTTGCCCGTGGTTGGATGCTGGGACTCCTCTAGTGTGTGACTCTGTGTCTGGATCCCGCTGTGAAACCAGCATCCTTTAATGACTACACACTCTCCTGGTTTTCCTGCCATCTTTCTGGGTAGTTCCTTTTTGGTTCTTCTGTGGTTTTTGTGGGTTTGTTGGTCTGATAAGGATTGGTTTTCCCTTGTTTGTGCACTCTGTGCCTTTTAGGGTGAGCTCAGACATTCTGGTGGCTGCATTGCTACCCTTATGCTGAAGACGCCCCAGGCTTCATCTCCAGTTCAGTGTGCTCTTTTGAGCTCCATCCATTCCCCTTGGGCTGGTCAGGGGACATCGTACAGGCACTTCAGCACTCCTCCTTCCTTACATGGCGTGCATCAGCACTATTGCAATTTATCATTATTGGTTCATCTCTCTTCCCTGGGGTACCAGGAGTCCCAGGCAAAGGTCGTACCAATCTTGTTTTGTTTCATTCCTGGTATTTCACAGTGTGTGCCTGGTTATTACACACTCTTAGCAAGTATTTGAATGAATATTTTGTTAATACTTTTTGTTTTAAACCAATTTTATACTTATTACTATATAGGATTTCATTTTATAATCTCGTTAGCATTATGTGCATATCATGGGGCTATGATCACTGTCATTTTGTGGTGTGATCTGTTCAGAATAATTTTTCACCAGCTGTAGAGGTGAAGCATTTGCACTAATTCCACCCTTGGTTCCTGGTGCTGGAAGCTTTGTGTCTTGATCCCTTTCCATTTGTAACCTTTATTACAAGTTGAAGGGGACATTTCCATCAGCCCCACTCTGTATTTCCAGGAACTTAGGTCACAGGAAACTAGAGTGGAAGGTCAAGGAGTCTGACATGTCTCCATGTCTGTAGCTCAGTCCACAGACAGCTTTTCCAGAACATATTCCAATTTCTCTTTGTGCCTCTCCTATTAAACCAACCCAGTTTTAAATAAAACTGACTAATGAAACACTCTTTTTCTTGTCAGAACATGAAGAGGAGCTGGACCGGCAGTTTACCCTGGAGATTGGCACTTTATTTGGAGGATTAAAGAAGGTACTCAGTGGATAAATGTTAAAGCTTCTCAGTTTTCAAACCTGGTTTCAATATTTTGTATTACTATTGTATTTGGCTAGTGATGAGCTGTGTATTTGTTTTTCTAAGCAATTTTGATAGATTTTTATTTATTTCAATTTTAATTTTTTTATTTTGATAGATTTTTAAAGTGATATAAAAACATTGCTTCGCTCTAAGTATGTGGTGTGCCAGAAGTATTTTAACTTCAATCAGTGTTTGTGGGCTGGCTTGGGACATAAAATAATGCTTTCATTCCGAGTTTCAAACATGCAACTTACAAATGAGCTTTTGGAAAACCATTCATTTACTAACTGGGCACTGCCTATGCTGAATTTTTCTGCTGTGAGAGTTGCTGGTCTTGCTTAGAATTGCGGCAGATTTACTTCAATTTCCATTTTGATGTTCTAGGGTAAACTGTCCCTTCTTTCCAGCTCTGGCTCTGTGGAGCTGCTGTATTAGATGGAAGGCCCATGATCGTGTGGGAATGGGAAGAACTCCTGCCCTGGAGTGGAATGGCACCCACTCCAGGGCAGGAGTTCTTCCCATTCCCAGCTTTTGCTCTTCTGTCCACCAGAAATTTCCCTGAGAAGTTGGTTGCTATTGAGTTTTCATTCATTGCATCCATCTGTAAATATTTCTTTTTTTTTTTTTTTAAGATTTTATTTATTTATTTGACAGACAGAGATCACAAGTAGGCAGAGAGGCAGGCAGAGAGAGAGGAGGAAGCAGGCTCCCTGCTGAGCAGAGAGCCTGATGTGGGGCTCGACCTGAGCCAAAGGCAGAGGCTTTAACCCACTGAGCCACCCAGGCACCACCATCTGTAAATTTTTCTGATTTAAACAAGCCTTTTTAGGATAGTAGTAAGACTGTAAGGTGGATGGTATTGTGTCCACTTCAGAGATGAGGAAATCTGGGAAACTTCTGTCATGGTAGAATTTGAGATGTAGCAGGAGATAGCCCCTGTGAGTATCTAAGATCTACTCTTCAGAAATGTTTCACTATTGGATCTCTTACAACAGGAAAAAATAATGGTGATCTCTCTCTCTCCCCCCTCTTATAGTTACAATTCAAGCATTTCGGACAATATTGAACTGTTTGCCAGGGGCAAAAATAAACAAACCCATTTTAGACTAAGAGACTTCTGGCTCTTGAGAAGAGAAGCCATTGCAAGGCAGGACAGGCAGCTGAACAGAGGGTCAGGCCCCAGCGAGTTCTGGAGCTGCTGTAGATTTCATTGTCAAGGGGCAGGCTCCGTCCTGCTGTGTGTGCTGCTTCCAGACAAAGGGGGCTTTGTCTTTGCGGACTTCCCAGCTCCTGTCACCACTTCTTCAAAGTCTAGCTGCTTGACTCCCTGCCAAGGCTGTAGATTCCTAGGGAAATGACTTTTGCTAAGCAAAGACCCCCGCCTCTCGTCCACTCTTCATAACAGGGCATGGGGCCAAGGGTGTCAACATTCAGGACAACCCTGCCTTCATGGAAAAGTGTGTAAAGCACAGATACATGCCCTTGGAGCTCTACAGACTCAGTCCTTTCCATTCTGAAAAATCTCTGTCCATACCTCTGTTTGTCTGCCCATCCATCCATTGATCTGGTGCTGTTGAGTGTTTCTTGTCCTCATCTTTCTACATCTCATCCCTTGCAAATGGGGTGGGTAGTTTGGAGTCTTAGAGTTTAGAGGGAAAATGAGGAGTCATGGTGGATAGTCAGTAGGTGAGGGCAGTTGATACTGTGTCCTTGATGAAGATCATAGAACAGACCCAGGCCAAGTGCAGCACGAGGGAGTTCACAGATACCTGCTGAAAGTCTCATTTCAGCTAGTACAGAGGCCTGACAGGTTCTGGACACTCCTTGATGTATATTTCCTTTCTTCCAGGTTATGGGAGATGGTAAGCAAATGCTACCGGGCTCTAAATTCTAAATTCTAAATTCTATGTTCTAAAAGAACATATTTGGTGAGAGTAGAAATTCTGAACTTTAGAAAGAAAGCTTTAATGTTCTCTGCCCAGTCCATGCCTTAAATGTTACAATTGCTAAACTCAGGACTACTGAGATTTTAGACCAGATAATTCTCTGTTGTTAGGGAGCTGTTCTGTACCTTGTAGGATGTTTAGCAGCCCCCTGGGCTCTTCCTAGTGTGTGCCAGCAGCAACTACTGACCCAAGTCATGACAATAAAGAATCTCTCCCGGCATCGACAGGTGTCTTTGAGAACATCTGGTCCACGTCAGTGTTCAGGGGCTCTCCCCAAACAGCCTCTGCCATTTCTGATTTGCCGTTTCTTTTGCTTGGCCTGTGTCCTCTTCTGGATTTTTTCTCTCCCCTTCCCTTTCTGGTCCATATTCCCTCTTTACGTCTGAGCCAGTCACAGAAGCATTGCTTGGACCTCTGTGTTGGGTTTAGTGCTCATCATTCCTGACACTTCCCTGTCTCTCTCTTTATCTCCTTCCACACACACTACTTTTTTTTTTTTTTTCATGTCCTTTCTAAGGTTTCTAAGGTTTCATGTCTTTTCTAAGCATTTCTTTTTTTTTTTTTTTTTTTTTTTTTGCTATTAGAAAAGATCTTTATTTCAAAATAACAACAGTGATTTGCAAAGGCAATGATCAGAATCACCTTTTAAAAATTATAGATCACTAGCCCACCAGCCAAGAGTTAATCACTGAGATGGATCCTGATGATTCTGACTTAAGGCGTATTTGAAAACCACTGACTTGAACTCTGGTGCCTGAAGCATTTCTTTTCTTTCTTTCTTTTTTTTTTTTTTTATTTCTTTTCAGCGTAACAGTATTCATTGTTTTTGCACCACACCCAGTGCTCCATGCAATAATACCCAATACCCACCACCTGGTTCCCCCAACCTCCCACCCCTGGCCCCTTCAAAACCCTCAGGTTGTTTTTCAGTGTCCATAGTCTCTCATGGTTCATCTCATCTTCCAGTTTCCCTCAACTCCCTCTCCTCTCCATCTTCCCATGTCCTCCATGTTATTTGTTATGCTCCACAAATAAGTGAAACCATATGATACTTGACTCTCTCTGCTTGACTTATTTCACTCAGCATAATCTCTTCCAGTCCTGTCCATGTTGCTACAAAAGTTGGGCATTCATCCTTTCTGATGGAGGCATAATACTCCATAGTGTATATGGACCACATCTTTCTTATCCATTCATCCGTTGAAGGGCATCTTGCTTCTTTCCACAGTTTGGCAACCGTAGCCATTGCTGCTATAAACATTGGGGTACAGATGCCTCTTCTTTTCACTACATCTATATCTTTGGGGTAAATACCCAGCAGTGCAAGTGCAGGGTCATCGGGAAGCTCTATTTTTAATTTCTTGAGGAATCTCTACACTGTTCTCCAAAGTGGCTGCACCAACTTGCATTCCCACCAACAGTGTAAGAGGATTCCCCTTTCTCCACATCCTCTCCAACACACGTTGTTTCCTGTCTTGCTAATTTTGGCCATTCTAACTGGTGTAAGGTGGTATCTCAATGTGGTTTTAATTTGAATCTCCCTAATGGCTAGTGATGATGAACATTTTTTCATGTGTCTGATAGCCATTTGTATGTCTTCATTGGAGAAGTGTCTGTTCATATCTTCTGCCCATTTTTTGATATCACACACACTACTTTTAATGAGTATGTTTCTGGACACAATAGTGAACCAGACAGACAAGATTCCTGTCCCACTGTCTCTTAATGGGGACAGATCGCAGGTAAGTAAATGAACAAACCTGACAGCTACAGATCGAGCTAAGTGATATGAAGAGAATAGGGTGATGTGCTATAGTGCTTTGGATTGTCTCATGCCCTGTAATGAGAAATATGTTTGTCCAGCTGTATTTTTTATGATCCGTCCTCCACTAGACTGAGTGCCACGAGGACAGGGCTTGGATTTAATCAATCTGGTATCTTTAGTGCCTAGAATAGAAGAGGTGAGTATTTGGTTGGAGGTAACTGCAGGAAAGAGTGAGTACCACTGTGCCAAGTTGTAACACTGGAGAAAAATACATCTGTACTACATGCATCTAGAGAGATGTGTAGGTAAACTGAGTGGGATGGTGTCTATAGTCAGAGCAGGGAGAGACCACCGTGGCGCTTCCACAAACTGATCCAGACCCCTGAGCTCCACAGAGTCATAGGATTTGGCAAGGTCACCAGTAGAGGAGTTGTTGTTCTGGAGGGGCTCACTGTGATTGGGAAAGGGAAGGAGGTATTAGGGACATGGTGATTGAGGTGAAGCTTCGCTCGAGGGTAGGGAAGGGCATGTGGGGATGACGACGGCCCTCCAACTTTTGATGATGTTAGAGTTTGGAGGGATATAGCCCACATCAGGAATGCCTTTGGGCCTGGTAATTTCTTTGGCATAAAGCCGACAGCACTTGCTGAGATGCCAGATGTGGTGGGGGAAGCTTACGTGGGGCTGCGTCACTGACTGCTTCCATTCTGTACGCTGGGACCTTCGCACCCTCCTTGGCAGTGTCTGCTCTCCCTGGCTTGGAAGGGACCCTTCCTGCAGCTCTGGTGGCTCCCTGGAGTGGGTGCGGGCTGGGAAACTGTGAGTGGCCGGGGGTGGGTCCTGCCTGGTCCGTTTCCAGTTCTGGCCATTCTCTGTCTTGGTGTTTGGTGATCCCCTTCTCTTTTTCCCATGTTAGTTTTTTTTGGCTTGTGGTCCCAATCAATAAAGGGAACTTTATTGCTTGTCTGCCTTGCTCGATGTGGTAAACTTGCTTCCAGACAGGGTCAGAATCACATGGATACAAATGAAGCTCTACGTTGGACTGCAGTGTCATAAATTTTTTTCTCTTTTATTATTTCTGATATAAAGAGCACAGGTTTGGAGTTAGATGGACTTGAGTTCACAATGCAGTTTACTGGGTTTTGGAAAATCCTTTACCTCCTCCAAGCCTTAGTTTTATTATCCGGAGCATGGGAAGGGGAGGCTGTGGGATGGAGATGCTGGGTGGACAGCACCCAGCCTGTGTGTGCCTGGGGCAGAACGGACGCCCAAGGTGTGTTTTCGTGGGGGTAGTTCTGCTTTCCCCCCTGTGGAAAACATCCTTGTTTCAGAGCTAAGATTCACTGATTCCCCTTCTCTGGCAAGCAGGTAATGTTCTACAGAGAAGCATTTAAATCTAGATGGGGATTGCTACTGAAGGGAGCTCTCAAAAGCCTAATGTATTATGAAAAATTTTACATGTAATCAACTCCTCCTCCTTTCCTGAGGACACTCCTTCCTGCGGCAGGTTCTGAAATGGGGGGATCCTTGTAGAAAAGACATTCTTTCAGAAGTAGAATCAGAGAGGAATTTTCAGTGCCTGTCAGAACAATGAGAAAGAAAAGACAAGATCAGAGAAGGGAAGCTTGATCACTTAAGTCTTTGAATGTGAAGAGAAAAGGGGTAGTTTTCTAAAGTACAGACAGTGTTCTAGCACTCAAGGTTCGCCTATACAGATTTTTAAGATTCAGCTCATTTTTAAATTGCTCCGTGTTTCAATACTTAAAAAAAAACAAAACAAAACAACAAGCTCTGTTTGATTCACTGAATAAATATTCCTTGAGCGCCTACTGTGTAAGGGGCTTCCAGGGGATGGGCTGGGTGCTGGGAGGCCGGGACATTCTGGGCCCAGTCTCTCTCCTTCCTGGGCTCTGGATTTGGGAGAAGCTGATGATTGGACCATGGGGCAGGTGATGCAGCCCTCTGTGGGACGTGCAGAAGCTGAAGGGGCCTGTGATTTGGACTCATGGCAATTGCAGCCGAGGTCTAGGGAGACCGTGGGGAAAGGTGGGTGAAGGGCGTAGCATGTTTTCGGACCTGGATGAGAGAGAGCAAGAATAGCTGGGCCAGGAGGCGAGGTGTGGCGGGAGGACGGCACGAGATAGAGCCTGACCACCAGGGCTTCTGGGCACCACGTGTGGGAATCTGGACTTTATTCAGAAGGCTGTGAACAGTTACTGAAGGGAGTCAGGCCATTGTCGTTTCTTCTGAGGCCTCTTTCAGGATCCTCATGGTTTTCCTGCCTTGCCCACCCTGCACCTCCCCTTACCTAGTCTCTTCTGCCCCCCCACCCTGCCAGATGTGTGCATCCCTGGAGTTCATGTCTCATAATGTTACTGAGAAGCTATTCGTGCTCCCCACTGTATAAAGTGCAGACTCCCTAGCTCACATTCACCCCATTTGTCTGCAGACCCTACCCTGTGTCAGCACCTTAGATCCATGCGGTCACCCTTTGCTGCTAAGTAACATCCCCTGAAGACACCTTGATGTTTCCTGCACGTGACAGTTCCTGAAGACTGGTGCGCATGCCCGTCAGCTCAGGGAATGGTCCCCGGGGAACCTTCCCTGACTCCTCTCCCCTTGCTCCAACCTCTGATTGGCATTAGTCTCTCTCTCTCCTATGAGTTCCTTTCCCAGGACTCTCTCCTGAACCTCTGTTATCTAACAGTTCCCTGTTTGAGATCTCAGAGGCCCTCTCCTCTCCGCCTTCCCTGCCTGACAGTTAGTTGGGGTCCAGTAGTGTTTGTTGGATTAGGGTGAACATGCCTGTCTCACTGGGGGCTTGTGGTAAAGGAACATGGTGCCTCAGCAACACTGGCTTTGTTGCATGTGTCTACATCCTGGCACATTGAGAGCGTTTAGGCTTTGCCTCCTTTTCGTTAGCCGTAGCCCCTCTGAGAGGATTCCAGTGTTCCTATTATATCTCTGCCTCCCTCCGTGTGATGGGAGCAGATTAATAAGCAGTTTGGCTGTGCGTGAGAACTTTCAGCCTTTCCTTATTAATAGAAAATTGGATTTTATGCAGCTTTGCCCCTTCACAGAGGGGCTGCCCAGCAGAGGCCGATTCTTGTGCCCTCTGCTAGCCTCTCCAGGCAGAGAGTGTGGGCTGAAGAATCTCCATGGAAGGGCCAAGAGACTGCAGGCTGGTGATGGAAGGAAGGCTCCTGAGCACACGCGGGGCGTGATTCCCTCTTGTTAACATGAAGAACTCTTGCTCCTTGCCCGTCAGTACACTCTTACCTAGTCTCATCCCTGCTGGATTTGCTTCTCGAGGTGTGGAAAGCTCTGCAGTGAGACAGGAGAAAAAGGATGTGGTCGTGATTTCCTGTGGAGGAGAGAAATGGGTGTCATCCTCTGCCTTCTGGAAAAGCAGGATCTGCAGTTCCAATGGGTACACATCAGATTGGCTTATTAGCTCTTAGCCATCGAGTCCCTGGCTCTGCCCTCCTCTCTCATATTTACTAGTTCATAGAAAATATTATTTCATTACAAAAGCACTGAAAAAGCCAGGGGAAATAAGGTGAAGTTAGAACCAAGAATTGGGGTCTGCAAAGTTAATAGATCGTGTGTGTGTGTGTGTGTGTGTGTGTGTGTGTGTGTGTGTGTGTATGAGGAGAGGGAGGGAGAGTGGAGAGGGAGGAGTAGAGAGAAGGGTGGATGTTCCCCATGAATGCTGAGTCAAATCTTGTGGGGATATAGGTTTGGAGTGAGACGTTTCTCAGCCACAAACCAGTGAGTTTACACGTGACTCTTGGCTCACCCACTGCTTTGCTGCCCCAACTGCCAGGTACCAGGTGCTGGGGGGGTCAGGAAAGTAACGGGTGGTTTCTTTCCTCTGAGAATTCCAGGCTGACATAGATGATGCACTATGCCTTTAACAAAGGGGAGAAGCATCAATCAAGTCAAAGAGAATACCAGTTGTATGCAACCAGGACAGCTGGCCTTATTTGTGTGTCCTGCCTGAAAAATTGGCCCTGGCATTACATTTAACAGTGTTTCTGTGTGTGATCACTGGGCGGATGGGAGAAGATGTGAGGATGCTGTTCCAGGGGGTAAGGGCGCTAGTCAGTTCGTCATCATCTTACTCCCTGGTTTCATGAAAGCAAGTATCAGACCTAGTCTACCTTGCATACATTGATAAGGCAAGCAGTAGAAACCAGCCTAATGAGCCCAATAAAACATAGACGGGAATTTTGGCTTGAAGCATCCCAAAACCCTTCAATTCTGTGGTGGGATGCAAGGCTTTGGGATGTAGCCTCAGACACCACGGAAGCTGCCAGCAAGACTATCATACTCTAAAGTGTCCCTAATAAGCACAACCATATATCCTAAATGTTTGTACATTCTTAGGCCTAGATCTTGTATTAAACCAACTAATATAGTCTTGTTGAAAAACAGGACTTCAAAAAATTAGTGAAAGAGTCAGAATTGTTTTTCCCCACGGAAATCTTCAGTAAAAGGTGAAAGATTTATTCGATCTGAAGAGAAACCAGAGCACAAATTGTTAACCACCCCATCTCAGAACTCCTGTAACTGCAACTCCTAGTTTACTGATGGTGGCTTGTTATCCATGAGCCCTACTCCCTACTTCGTTTACACAGGAAATTCTGTAAATAAACGTCTCTTAGTCAGAAATGTCCAATTGGAAGAAATAGTCTTTTAAACTTGAAAAGATTGTATTCTATGCAGGGTATGATGGATATGCAAATGAGAAGTTTGAGTCATTCACTTTCAGAGTCTTCAAATACCTTTGTATTCAAGGCTGCTTCTGGAGCCACCGTTAGGGGGCGAAGCAGAAGTCTGTTTCTCTACCCTATCCTGGTTCAACCACGGAAATTCCAGTTTTATCCCTTCTGTATGTTGGGACTTGGAGTACAGTCCCATTCCTTTCCTTTGTTATCTCCCAGCCACCAACACAAGCAAGTTACAGAACCACAAGAGCTCCTTCTTGCCACTGCTTTCTAGACACACCTATCCTGCTCTCCCTGTCCCTAACCCATGGAAGCCACTCCATGGTGTCCATGGTGTCCATCTCATAATTTTGTCATTTGGAGAATGTTATACAAATGGAATCATACAATATGTAAGCTTTTGAGACTGGCTTTTTTTGTTTTTCTTCCCCACTCAGCATAATGCCCTTGAGATCCGTCCGAGTTGTGTGTATCAGTAGTTCATTGCTTTTCATTGCAGGGTCCACGACACAGATGGACCACAGCCTGTTAAACCTTTCCATTGTTGAAGGGCATTTTGGTTATTTCTAGTTTTTGGCTGTTAGGAATACATCTGATACGAATATCTGTGTACAGGTTTTTGTGTGGACATAAGTTTTCATTCTGAGGAATAATACCCAGGAGTTTGATTCCTGGATTGTATGATAAGTGTATGTTTAATTTTACAAAGAGCTGTCCAAACTGTTTTTAGAGAATGGTTCTGAGATGCTTAGTTTGTCTGCATACTTGCCAGCATCTGGGATTATCAATACTCAGATTTTAGCTTTTCCGATAGATGTGCAGTGGTATCTCCTGATTTAATTTACATTTCCCTGACAGTGATGTTGAACATCATTGCATGCACTTATTGGTCATCTGAATATTCTCTTTGCTGAAGTACTGTTCATGTCATTTGCTGGTTTTCTCCCTGGATTTTTTTAGTTTTTACTGTTTTACTGTTATAGTCTAGTTACATAGTCCTTTGTCAGGTGATTTGCAATTTTTTTTTTTTTTTTTTTTTTTTGCAGTAACTTTTCATCCTCTTAGGGTCTTTCACAGAAAGTCAGTTTATTGATTTTTTTTTTCCTCTTATGGATTATGCTTTTGGTGTCATTTTTAAGAACTCTTGGTCTGGTTGTATGGTCCAAGGTTTTTCATTTTTCCCCCCAGACTTTCATAGTTTTGCATTTTACATCTAAGTCCATGAACCATTTTCATTTAACTGTTTTAAAGATTTTATTTTGGGGGCACCTCTGCCTTTGGCTAGGATCATGATCCCAGGGTCCTGGGATCAAGCCCCGCATTGGGCTCCCTGCTCAGCAGGGAGCCTGCTTTCTCTCTCTGCCTGCCTCTGCCTACTTGTGATCTCTGTCTGTCCAATAAATAAAATCTTAAAAAAAAAAAGGTTTTATTTTTAAGTAATCTCTACACCTAATTTGGGGTTCGAATTTATAACCCTAAGATCAAGATCACAAACTCTACTGAGTGAGTCAGCCGGCGCCCTGAGTTAATTTTTGTATTACTTAGGTGGAGGTTTATTTATTATTTTTTTTTTGCTATGGATGTCCAGTTGGTACAGCACCATTTATTGAAAAGAATATTTTTCCTCAATTGAATTGTTTTTGTACCTTTGTCAAAAATCAGTTGACTAGACTCATATGGCTCTATTTCTGGGTTCTCATTTCTGTTCCATTGATCTGTGTATTGGTCTTTCCACGAATGCCATGTTCTCTTGATTACTGGTAAGTAATTTTTCTAATTTTATTCTTTTTCAGATTCCTTTGCTTTTCCCTGTATGTTTTAGAACAAGCTTTTCTATATCTATAGAACATTTTGCTGGTATTTTGGTAGGAATTCTATTAAATTTTTAGATCAATTTGGGGGAAATTGATGTTTTTACTATGTTGAATCTTCTAGCTCACGAAGGCCGCAGATCTTTCTATTTACCTCTTTATTTCATTAGTGTTTTGTAGTTTTTAGCATACAGATTTCATACACGTTTTGTTAAATTTATACCTAAGTATTCTATTTTCTTTTTTTTTTCCTATTTCCATATCTCTTTTTTTTTCTTTATTTTTTCAGTATTCATTGTTTTTGCACAACACCCAGTGCTCCATGCAATACGTGCCCTCCCTATTACCCACCACCTGTTCCCCCAACCTCCCACCCCTGCCCCTTCAAAACCCTCAGGTTGTTTTTCAGAGTCCATAGTCTCTTACGGTTCGCCTGTCTATTTTATTTTTCTTAACACTTAAATTTATTTTTATTTTAAGTAAACTCTATGTCACGGGTGGGACTCAAAGATCAAGACTTATTTTCTCTACCAACTGAGACAGCTAGGCACTCCTAAGTATTTATTTTTTTGAGCAATTATAAATAGTCTTACAGTTTTAATTTCAATTTCCACATGTTAACTGCTAGTATACAGAAATATAATTGACTATTATATTTTGATATTGTATCCTATGACTTTTCTAGACTCATTAATTATAGGAAGTTTTCTTTCCCCCTTTTTTGATAAATTTGTTGAGATTTTTTACAAAGACAACGATGTCATCTGCAAATCAGGACAGTTTCATTTCTTCATTTTCAATCTGTATAACTTGCATTTTCTTATTGTACTGTCTAGGATTCCCAGTATTATGTTGAATAAGAGTGATGAGAGTGTACATCCTTGTCTTTTTCTTACTCTGAACCAGTCAGGCTTCACTGTTAAGTGTGAGGTTTCTGTATATTTTTTGTAGATGTTATCAGGTTGAGGATGTTCCTATCTCTATTTGTAGTTTTTTCAGAGTTTTTATGAATGAGTATTGAATTTTGTCAGATAATTTTTCTGCATCAATTGATATGATCAAGGCATTTTCTTTATTAAGAATATGTTAATATGGGGTGCCTGGGTGGCTCAGTCGGTTAAGCGTCTGCCTTGGCCTCAGATCCTGATCTCAGGGTCCTGAGACCTAGTGCCACACTGGGCTCTTTGCTCAGCAGGGAGCCTGCTTCCCCCTCTGCCTGCTGCTCCCTCTGCTGGTGTGCTCTCGCACTCTGACAAACAAATAAAATCCTTAAAAAAACCCAACACATTAATATGTTGGGTTACTTTGATCAATTTTCAATATCAAACCAGCCTTCTATCCCTTGGATAAGCTCACTTGGTTATGGTGTATAATGTTTTCTTTACATTGCCGGACTCCATTTGTTAATATTCTGTTGAGAATTTTTGTGATTATGTTCATGAGGGATATTGGACTCTAGTAATCTCTCCCTCCCTCCCTCCCTCTCTCTTTTTCTGGTACTGTCTGATTTGGAGCAGTTATATGTAGTCTTGTATTTTTAACTTCAGATTTCACTTGTTCACATTCGTGTTCACTTAAAAAATGAGTTAGTGTTTCCCTCTTAAAGAGAACGTCTTTGGGCGTCTCATAGAATTCTTCAGTGAAACTACTTGGGACTGGAGATTTCTCTTTAGGGAGTTTTAAGCTATGAATTCAATTTTTTTGGTGGTTAAAACGATTTATTTTGTATTGAGTGAGTTCTGGTAGTTCGTGGAATTTTCAAGGAATTAGTCCATTTTATCTAAGTTGTCAAATTCATGTGTATAGAGTTGTTTGTAGTATCCCTTATTAGCTTCACTAATTTCTGTGGAGCCTGATGATATCCTGTTTCATTCCTATTATCCGTAATTTGGGTTGTCTTTTTTTATTCTTCGTCCATTTGCTAGAGAGTTGTGAACTTGATTTTTACAAAGAATGGGCTTTTCATTCCACTGATTTTTCTCTATTTTTCTGTTGTTTTTTTTTTTTTATCTATATTTCCTTCTTTGTACTTGCTCTGAGTTTATTTTGCTCATTTTCTAGTTTCTTGAGGTGGTGCCTTAGAGTTTTGTGACTTTGACTCTTTCTAATGTACATACATAGTGTTACGAATGTTTTTCCAGCTTTGCATTAGCTGCACCCTACATGTTTTGATAAATCGTACTTTCATTTTTGTTCAGTTCTATTTTTTTATTTCCCTCAAGACTTCCTCTCTGACTCACGGGTTATTTAAAAGTATGTTGCTTAACTTCTAAGTGTTTGGGGATTTTCCTGTTATCTTTTTGGTACTGATTTCTCTTTTGATGCCATTCTGGTCAGAGAATACACTCTGTATGATGAAATTCTTCTAAATTTGTTGTTTTATGGCTCAGGATACAATCTATCTTAGTGAATGGGTACTTAAAAAGAATGTGTGTTCTGATCCTGTAGGATGGAACGTCCTATAAATGTTGATTAGATCCTGTTGGTTGGTGGTAAGCTTTCTCGTATCCTTGATTTTCTGACTAGCAGTTTTATCAACTATTGAGAGAGAGGATGTTGAAGTCTTGTGGATTTATCTGTTTCTCCTTTTCGGCTAGTTCTTCACGGATTTTACAGCTCTGTGTTTTGGTACATACACATTTAGGGTTGGCACATTTTCTTGTTGGATTGGCCCTTTTATCATATCGTTAGATCCTGGTTTTCTTTCACCGAAAGTCCGCTTAGTCTGATATTAACATACTGGCTGCTGCTTTCTTTTGTTTGGTGTATCCTTTTCTGTCCTTTTACTTTCAGCCTACCCATATTGTTACATTTGAAGTGAAATTTTTACAGATGGTGTAGATTTGGCTTATTTCCTAAAAAATTCATCCTGCCATTTTCTTTTAATTGGTATATTTGATTTGATTTGGGTTCATTCAGCATCTTAACTCTGTAAATTTATGCCTTTTGTCAGATTTGTGAAATTTGTAGCCATTCTTTCTTTCTTTTTTTTTTTTTAAAGATTTTATTTATTTATTTGACAGAGATCACAAGTAGGCAGAGAGGCAGGCAGAGAGAGAGAAGAGGAAGCAGGCTCCCTGCGGAGCAGAGAGCCGATATGGGTCTCGATCCCAGGACCCTGGGATCATGACCTGAGCCGAAGGCAGAGGCTTTAACCCACTGAGCCACCCAGGCACCCCTGTAGCCATTATTTCTTAATTTTTTTTCAGCCCTACATTTTTTTTCCCCTTTCCTTCTAGGATTCCAGTGAAATGAGCATTATATTTTTTATAATTGTACCTCAGATCCCTGAGGCTCTGTTTATTTTCTCAGCCTATTTTTCTCTCTTATTCAGATTGTGTAATTTCTGTTGACCTATCTAACGTTTGATGTTTCTTTTCTGGGTCCTCTACCTCCACTGTGAATCCCATCTGTGAGTTATTTTACTTTGTTCATGTCATTCCTCAAATCCTGAGTTTCCTAGGCAGGCTGCTTTCTTCTTTCCATCTTTCAGAATCTTATGTTTTTAGTATATGTGCTGCCGAAGCGAGCACCAGAATCTTATGTTTGTCTTATAATTACATCCAGGGTTTTTAGTCATTCTTCATGGGAGGGTTGGGGGGAAATGAGTTTATTATGGAAGGGTATGAAGAAAGATCCATGTGAGCATTCAGATGGAAGAAGTGCATAGGCGAGGTCTGTGGGAAGGGGTGTGGGGCTTCCATGACCTTTACAGGAGCACCCCTCTCCCAGCACCACCATGAGTTTACCATTCCGGAAGTTCTGTGAAACTGGTACTTCTGGGATTTTTATAGAGGCTTTCTCACATAGGTAAGATCATTCACTTGATTTCTAGTCTGTCTCCCCTCTCCGGAATAGGGCATGGGGTGGAAAATTCCAAACCTCTAATCCTGGTTTGGTCTTTCTCGTGAGCAGCCCTCATCCAGGAGCCCACCAAGAGTCACCTTATTACAAAAAAGATGCTCCTCTCACCCAGACAATTCCAAGGGAATTAGGAACCCTGTGTCAGGAACCAAGTATTAGAACAAAAAATTCTCCCAGTGCTCTTATCACAAGAAATCATAAGGGTTTTAGGAGCTCTGTGTAGGTGCTGGGGGGAGAGACCAATATATTTATTTTCTGTTTCACAGGGAGGTTTCATTTTGAGAGCTCGGGCAGCTGATGGGCAAAGGGGACAGACGGAAAAGGTGTGTGGGAGAAGCCTTCACATACTCTGCTCACTTTCCTGGTCTTTCATGCAGTGTGTCAAACTGAAAAAGAAAAATAATATCTGGGGCTATGAAGACTTTCCCTCCTGTCCCCTGGATACTTGACAAAAATGTTTTTCTTTTTTCTCTTTTATCACTCATATCTTCTTAATTGGCCTTCTGCCCTGGACTGTTAACATTTGGGGATTCTACCCAGAGTTCATTTGCTCATGTTTGCCTGCTGCAGAGATGTTGTGTAGTGACTAGTTGTTGTTGTTTTTTAAATGTGTGCAAACTTCCCAAGCAGAAGGCAAATCCTCTGAGTAGGAGGGCCATGTTAGGGGCCAAGACCCCCAAGGGGTGGGGGGGGGCGATTTCCCCCCCCATATTATTGTGACTCACTTTGCCTTTTTGGTATTCAGGAGAAGCAACAATAATGGGATGCGTGATTTATTAGCAGAGTTTATAGCTAGGAAATCTTATGTAAATAATTTACTCTCTAGCCATCCTGTTCTATTACTTTTTTTTTTTTTTTTTTGGTCATGATCCCTAACTTATTTATTGCCTTATTGCTGGTTTACAACTCGTTTCTCCATATACCTTATAGAAAATATAGTTTTTCCAGTTGAGAAGTGTGGGGAAAAGAATATAGTTTTTGTGCCTTTGGCTTTGTACTAAAATGTAATATATACTTTTAAAAATTTGATTCTCTTTGTTAGCTTCAGGAAGAAAAGGAGAAATCTAGACAAGGCAGGGAGGCAGAATCTATACATGTTTGATCAAGTATATGCACAAGTCTTGAATACTCTGGAGCAACTCCTAGGAAGTAGATAAGGAAAGGGTTGGCCAGAGAATATTACTGGATTTACATTGTTGTTAGGGTTGAACAGATTTGAAGAATTTGATTTTACTAAGTCATCTTGAGAGATGTTTTCTTTTCTAACGTGGAACACCTCCCTGCTCCCATCATACCCTGGGCAGATTAATGAGGCCTAGATCATGAGGGTCAGTTAAGATACTGGGAATGATGGAGTGTAGAACAGCTGTAGCCTGTGCTGGCCCTGCTGATGGCATCCCCACCCTTGTGAGCATCTTCTTTACCTGTGCAAGCCAGCAAAAACATTTAAGCAGATACTTTATTGATAGAACAAAAAAAAAAGCTTTGTAGTGAAAACATCTCTTTAAAATTTTTTCTTTAGTAGGCTCCACACCCAACATGGGGCTTAAATTTACAACCCTGAGATCAAGAGTCCGATGTTCTACCTACTAAGCCAGCCAGGCGCCTCCAAAACATTTTATCTTTGAGGAACTGTTGGTTGGGGGAAGAGTGTTGTCTCTGGAAATTGTGAGCAGTAAAATAATTGAGTTCAAATTATTTTAGACATAGCAAAGCATCTGTTGAAAGATAAAGAAAAATTATTCCGATAATTGCTAAATGAATCATTAGCCTGAGTTCATTCAGAGAGCAGTGCTTCTTTTGTGCAGGATTCTTACAAATTAGTTCTCTCTCTCTCCCCTTCTTTTTCTTTTCTCCTCTAGAGATTTATAAGCCATTATGGTGACCTTGCTTCCTTGGAACATGCGGGGAAACATTTCTGGATTCCAGTATCTTACAAAGCTTTTCTCTGTTCAGAGAGAACTTTTGCTTAGTGTGCTGAGTTCTTAGGTATGGTCTCGAAGTTAAGTAATCTGAACATAATGCTATTTAGGAAATAGATACACAAAAGTGTCCAGTTTTTTCTGTTATATTTCCTTTTTTGAAGAATGCTGGATGTGAGAGTAAGGAAAACAGTAATATGCAGTATATTCTGCTCTCTATTTTCTATTTTCTTTCTATCTTTCTAGAAGATGCTTTTCTTTCTCTCTAATTTCTCTATCTCAGGAAAGAGTTTTGGTAATGAAAAATACAGATTGGTGGGCAAGGTAGATAATTTTCTGTTTGGGTTTGAAATATATATGCACTTGTGAATGTGACACACTCTGCCTTCCTTATTCAGTTCTAGAACCTCCTTGGACTGACATGCTGGTGTTTTGCTTCATTTTATTTTCCTCCACTGAATAGACTTATTTCAGAATAGTGCTCCTCAAAGCAAATTATTTTTGCAGTGGGTTCTGTTATACAGCTGGAGCTGGATTGCAATCAGAAGAAAAATTCCCTCCAAAGTATGTTGATCAAGATTCCATTGCAGACCATAAAATCCACACTAGTCAGTTTAAGCAGAAGGGAATTTATAGCAGGGATGTAAGAAGATTTTAGAGTAGTCAAAAGGACTGTAGGGACAGGCATGAAGTGAACTTCCAGGAACAAATCCCAGAGCAAAACTGTGGCTGGTGCACAGGTCCCAGCTTGAACAGATAGTACTGTGGTACACTAGCCAAAACTGCCACACAGGACAGCTGGCACACCTCTGGACCGACTGGATCCTGGAGTGTTCACTGATGCTGTGGCAGGAAACAGGGGCCTCTGCCGTTGTTCTTTCAGGAGAGCCTCCCAGCCTAGACATCTTTATGTTCTTACACCTCAGAGTCATTGTGTATTTGTTCATCAAAAGTTGGGGTGCATGCAGATATGCTCGCTAGCTGCAGGGCATTCTGGGAAATGTAGGTTTTTGTTTTTGTGGGGTTTTTTGCCTTGTGACCTCTAATGTTTAGGAAGTCACACTAGAAAAGGGTTGGAAAAGTGTTGATTGAGCCAGTGGGCAGAATCTGCCATACAGAGCCAATGTTTTTTTTTTTTTTTCCCCTCAGTATTCTTTTTATTTTTTTTTCCATTTTATTTATTTTTTCAGCGTAACAGTATTCATTGTTTTTGCACAACACCCAGTGCTCCATGCAAAACGTGCCCTCCCCATTACCCACCACCTGTTCCCCCAACCTCCCACCCCTGACCCTTCAAAACCCTCAGGTTGTTTTTCAGAGTCCATAGTCTCTTATGGTTCGCCAATGTTTTATTTTGAGGAGAAGGTTAGTTAGGATGGTTGTTTTCCCATGGCATATTTTATTTTACTTTATTTTCTTATTTTAGAGAGAGCGCACACACGCGTGAGGAGTGAACATGGTGGGGAGGGACAGAGGGGGAGGGAGAGAGAGAGACTCTAAGCAGATTCCATACTGAGTGCAGAGCCTAACGTGGGCTCCATCTCATGACCCTGAAGGATCACCACCCTGAGATCGTGCCCTGAGCCAAACCCAGGAGTTGGACACTTAACCGACTGTACCACCCAGGCGCCCCTCCTGTGGCATTTTAGATGTTGCAGCTTTTCTGAATGTTCATGATTCCCTTTTGTTAGCCATGAATTCACTCCTTTCAGTACACTTTCTAGAGTCCTTCTTTTCTTTCCTTTTGACTGGGTTAGGGGGATCTTGAGCATGTCAACTGTCTCAGATTTTCCCTATGAGTATCTATCTGTTTCAGGATATGAACTTAAAAACTCTTGAATTTTTGTTTTGGGGGCTATCAGAGTACAATAGTTTATTGTTTATGTATTATCAAATACATAGTACAAATCACTCTATGGGAATCCCCACCCAACCTCCCTTCAAGGTTCCAGAGAGGTACAGAAATGAATGTCAGATTTAACTCTATTGAGTCAAGCAGTTGAACATTTTAGCTGAAAATTCTGGAGCTGGATGGTGGTTACGGTTGTATCACGGCGTAAATGGACTGAATGCTGAGCTGTACCTTAAAATTTGCCATTTTAACTGTTTTTATGCTATATGTATTTAGCACAGAAATCCAGACTTAGCAGCCTAGGACCTAGGGCTTTAAAATCAGGCTTTATCATATGTTGGCTGTTGGACCAGGGGCATGATATTTAGTCTCTCTGAGGATAGTTGACTTATCTTTCTGTGGGTGATATCCTACTACATACTAAATATACTGTAGTAGTTCCCCCCTCATCTGGGAAAGAGGGCAGGCTGGGTGAGTGGTGGACTTTCTGGAACAGAGCAGGCAGATAGGGTGGAGGCCAGGAGTGGTCACACAGGAGGGTGATGGGAGATCAACCCCTTTCCTAAAGGGTGGGCATTTGGTCAGAACTCAGTCTGTGGACAGGTGACTAGCTCTCTACTAGGGCTTCTTCCTTCAGTCTGGAAAATAACTTTTTTGGGGTTACTCTCTGAAAGGAATCTTAGACATCATGCTAGTTCATCCCTTCATTTTACCTGCAAGAAGGCTCAGGTCCAGATAACCAAGGGACTTATCCAGGTTTGTGCAGGAGAAGAAGTGTGATGAGAACTTAGGATGCCTGACTGCACTCTCCCACCATTTTTCAAGGCGTGCTGAATGTTGGGCATTTGTGGTACACATTTGGTTAAGTCAAGATTCTACTCTCAACAAACTTGCCATTTCTTCTTCCTGGAGAGAAAACACATGAACCAACTATAATAAAAAGCGCGAGAATAAGATCTGCTATGATAAGGAGGCTGGAACTGAGATGTGAATGACAGAAGGGGGGTGCAGTGAGGTCCACCTGGGAGAGGGGAGAAGATATCACACTGAGCCAATGGCTCTGTGTTTATGGTGGCATTAAGGAAGCACCCTCTCAGTTAAGGACCATTTGGTCAGATAGTGGGGTGCATGTCTGTGCATGTGTGTGTGTGCATCTGTCTGTCTGGGTGGGGCTCTCCTGCCCCACAGGTAGAGTCAGCACAAGTAGAAACATCTTGGAAAAGGACTCTGTGGTAACAGGCCTGTGTTTGAAATTCTGCTCCCCCCTTACTAATTTTGAGCAAATAATTTGCCTATTCTGACCTCCAATTAAGTCATCTGTAATATAGTTTAAAAACAAAATGACTGGAAGTGTTCTTGGGAGGTTGTCATTAGAAAACACATATGCAGAATATTAGTGATTTATATGAGAAGGAAAGGTCTCATTTATATAAATATATGTGATTGAATCACATCACTGTGACCTCTCTTGCCTTGCAGATTTTCGATGTCTTGACGGTAGGGAGTTGGTGTTGGTCTGAGAGTTCTCCAAGGCGAGGAATACGTGTAGGGTTTCCCACAGTGCCTAGGAGAGAACTCTCCTCTCCATACGGAAAAGAGGCATTTAAGAATACCAGACCTGGGGGCACTTGGGTGGCTCAGTGGGTTAAAGCATCTGCCTTGGGCTCAGGTCATGATCTCAGAGTCCTGGGATCGAGCCCCGCATCGGGCTCTCTGCTCAGCAGGGAGCCTGCTTCCCTTCCTCTCTCTCTGCCTGCCTCTCTGCCTACTTGTGACCTCTGTCTGTCAAATAAATAAGAATCTTAAAAAAGAATACCAGACCTGGGCCCTTTCTCTTGAAGTGTCATGTGCTTTAGACTTCTCAGTTTTGCCTGGTTGCAGATTGAAAGCATCAGAATGAATAACTGTGTGTGTTAACTTATTCATCTAAAAAATTCTTGAATCTAGGTGCTCAGGGCTTTCCATAGTGCGCAAGATGATGGTTGTTCAGTTTGTAAATATTAGGTGGTCCACTTTAAGATTTTTTTTTTCAGAGTTTATTTATTTGACAGAGAGAGAGTACAAGCAGGGGAAGCAGCAGGAAGAGGGAGAAGCAGGCTCTCTCTGAGCGGAGCACCCGACGTGGGGCTCCATCCCAGGAAGTCGGAATCATGACCCAAGCCGAAGGGAGACGCTTAACTGACTGAGCCCCCGAGGCGCCCCAGGTCCACTTTAGTGTGTCCTTGCCTGAGAATCATATGAGGTGGGTGACCTGTTACGGATCCTCTGGGGTGACGAACATTCAGCTGTAGGGAGGCATAATCAGTGTTAGATCTTTGCTACTCAACATGTGGCCCCAAGGAAGCATCATCACCTGAGAGCTTGTTGGGTATCTCGAATCCCAGTCCCCATCCCAGAGATAAGAACCTGGGCCAGAATCTGCATTTTAGCAAGATGTATAGATGATTTGTGTGCACACTGAAGGTTGAGAAGCACTTACACAGAACATGGGGTGTGGATGACCGTCCCTGGGAATTCAGTCTCCCCTTTCTCTGTGGAGGAGCTGTCCTGGTTCTGTCTGGCTAGAATGTATCCCCAGTCTATGTCTGATTCACTTCGAGAACTGAAGAATAGTTTCAAATTGACTAAGAATTGCAGGGTCAAGAAAGGAACTGGGGAAGGAACAAAATGTGGAAAAATTATTCTTGATTTGACTCTCTAACATTTGCTTTGAATTGCATGATTGAACTCAGTGTCTGTAAAGCTTTTGCCTATAAAAGCAGGCCAGTCAACATTTTTCTTACCCAAATCATTAACCACTAGTTATTGGCCATCTTGTTCTGTTCTTGGCTCAGCTTTTCTGTCCAGTTATTTCCTGTAGGTAAATATTTTAAATGGAGAAGGACAGACATGAGAGATATGTTTTTATTTCTTTTAAATGGATATTTTCTGAAAAGGAATTAATGATGAAAGCCTGTGTAATTTTTGTTGATGGGGTTTAACCAGCACAGGGTATTCAGTAATCCTGGGCCTTCTGGTGGAACATAAAGGTCTTTTTTGGTTTCTTATATTTTATGAGATATCATTTTTCTGCTAAAAAATCAAGGTTGGAAAAGTTTGGAAGAATAGGTAAGCCTGGGGTTCTGAATTTTAAGTGTAATTCTGAGTTAAGAACATTGAATTAAAAAAGGTAAAATATTGTAATATTTTTTGGAAGGGAATTAAAAAAATTCAAGCGTGGCTTTTAGTGTTTTAACCTTTATCCTTGTTACAAAAAATGCATTTTCCTAGTATGACATCATCATGTGACCTTTGAGCTTGTTTGCCTTTATTTAGTTAATTTACTCTCTGCTAGTCTGAAAATTTTCAAGATGGGAAACGAGCTTTGGCTTGGGGTCAAGAGCCAGGTTAAAAGTTTGAGTTCCCTGCTCTGCAGCTGCCTGGCTGTGAGGCATGGGCATGTCCTGGGCTCTGATGTCATCATCTCTGAGTGGAAGGAACTGGACCAGATCCATGATTTTGATGGGACTGGGGCTCTATGAGCAGGTCATGTGTGTATCAGGATCTTGAATGTGGAGAACACATGTGATTTAATAACATAAAATATGGTATTTATTTGGAAAATGGAAAAAAATGCAAACAAGTGGCACCATAGAAAGCATGATACAGTCTTGCTGGCTAACAGAATGGGAAGTACGTGGAACTAGCAGTGCCGGTAACAGTTTTTAGTGAGTGTAGCATGCCAGTAACTGTTTTAAACTTTTGGTAATATATATATATATAAAATATTATATTTATTTATTTATTCTCATTTAAATTTCACAAACCCTGGGGTGCCTGGGTGACTCTGTCAGTTAAGCGTCCAACTCTTGATTTTGGCTCAGGTCATGATCTCATGGAGCCTGCTTGAGATTCTCTCTCCCCCTCTGCCCCCACACCCCATACTCTCTCTCTCTCTCTGTCAAATAAATAAGTAAACCTTGAAAAAAGAAACAAAAATCCCTCATAAACCCCTAGAAGATCAGTAATGTTATCATATGAGCCTATAGAATAGAAAGGTAAAGCATCTCGTTCAAGATCATTATAACCAGTATATGAGCAGATCTGGGTTCTAAATCAAAACAAGTTTGTAATGTTGGCTGCTAGGTTTCCTACCTCTGTATTCACAGTTTGATATGAACCAAGATAAATTCTATCTATATTTTACCTTCTGGAAAAAGAGTTTTATTATTGTGTAATGGTATGAAATTGCCCCTCAATCCTCAGGTGTAAAAAAAAAAAAAAATCATGTATTTTCCTCTAAATCCAATTGAAGTTCCATTGGCAGAGACTGGTGAGTTGTTCAGTATCAGTAGCACTAGGGGATTCCTTCCCCTCCCACACAATTTGGCTAGAAAGTCCAGAGGATCTCAGATCCCCACTTATCATGGTGGTGCCGAGATGCTCACTGGCCAACCTTGCATTGCCCATTTTAGAGGTGGCCAGTCACTGTTTATTCCTTCCATACTCACCTTGGCCACCACCATCTCTCTGGGGCTCCTGAGGCCAAACCAAGGCTTTTGGATGTCAACTCCCAGCTGTTCATTTGTTCAGTCTTGCCAGAAGTTTTCTTCTGCCCCTACCAGGGATCTACACAGACCCTGTGCCTGGTACGGGTCCAGACACGGTGCTAATGGACAGAGCTTTCTGAAGGGAAGGGAAGCATATCTCTCATTCTTTCATCCTAATCCTATAGGGAGTTGGTTAATTTCTCTATCAAATTATCCTCCTGCCTGAAATGACAGCAAGACTTAACAGGATTGACCTTAAGCAATTTTATTAGTGTCCAGTTTGCATTTCTCTTGTTTGCGTGGCTGACCTGAGACAACCTCAATTCATTGCTTGCACTATCTATGGGACACTGGGTACATGAATTCTTTAAGCCTCTGTTTCATCTTTTATGAAATGGGAATAATAATGGTTTCTGTTCCACAGAGGGTGCTGGGGGATCGGCTCTGACAAGATGCTTCTTTGGAGAATGGCAAGGAGACCAGCAGAGCTGGAGGGAAGGGTCAAAGTGGGTGGGACTGTGGCAGCGCCTGGAAGTGCATAAATGCCATTTTATGGGGTTTGGACTCCCGCTGGCCTTCTTTCTGGTTGTTTCATTAACTGGAGTTTGTGTTCTGCTTAAGATGTACGGAAATCCGGGGCACCTGGGTGGCTCAGTGGGTTAAGCCTCTGCCTTCGGCTCAGGTCATGATCTCAGGGTCCTGGGATCGAGCCCCGCATCGGGCTCTCTGCTCGGCAGGGAGCCTGCTTCCCCCCTCTCTCTCTGCCTGCTTCTCTGCCTACTTGTGATCTCTGTCTGTCAAATAAATAAATAAAATCTTTAAAAAAAAAAAAAAAAAAAAAAAAAAAAAAAAAAAAAAAAAGATGTACGGAAATCCCTCTGATTAACTTGTTTCGGCCTATTTAGGACCCGACCGACTTTGAGTGGAGCTTCTGGATGGAGTGGGGAAAACAGCGGCTGCTGCGGTTTCTGTTCGGCCATGTGGCTGTGTCTCAGCTGGCCAATGTGCTTGCAAGGAAGGTATGCTTACGTGCCTCGTTTCCTTTTAAGCTGCTTTTTTTGCTTTCTGAGAGAAAAGAGTCCTGAACTGGGAATCAGGAGATGTGGATATTAGCCTTGGAAGCCTGGAAAAGATGAGAAAGACCTGCTGATGATCAAAAAAGGTATTTATGATAAATGTTTCATACATTCTTATCTTGCACTTGCTTCCTCCAAGTTATTTTTAAAACAATTGAAGGTTTTAGAATAAAACGAACTACAGACGGTATTAAGATCATACCTAATCAAATGATCTTACTAAAACAAATGCTTGGGGTGCCTGGGTGGCTCAGTGGTTTAAAGTTTCTGCCTTCAGCACAGGTCATGACCCCAGGGTCCTGGGATTGAGCCCCGCATCGCATCAGGCTCTCTGCTTAGCAGGGAGCCTGCTTCCTCCTCTCTCTCTTTCTGCCTGCCTCTCTGCCTACTTGTGATCTCTGTCTGTCAAATAAATAAATAAAAAATCTTTAAAAAAATTTTAAAATATGCTTGTCAGGACCTCTGATTTCTTGTATAAGTTCAGAAGAAAGTAGAGTGAATGATATCATTAAGTGGGAATAATTTTAATGTCAAATAATTTATGCCATGGTAGCTGTTGTAGATCAGAATTCCAGTAGTATTTTTTATTCTGACCCTGGCCTGGAGTGGAGGATAAGGGCTACTTCAAAGGGGGTGTTTGGGAATTGGTTTCGCACATGGGAAGATTGAAAGCCTCTTGATGTGTTTAGCTACCCTGGGGTTTGAGATACTACCAGGAGGATCTCTCTGTAGTGGAGGGACCACGCTTTGTCGAGAGTCCTCTGCTATATGCTTCTCGACTCTGTAGATTTCTAATTTGAAAAAAAATGAGTCTCTGCTGGGGAATCTATGTAGTAAAGACAACCAGAAAGTGACTTGAAGTCAGCCCACAAAAAATGTTTGATATTTAGAGGTTCGAGGAGGTGAAGAAACAAGACACAGGAGCCTCTGGGCAAGAGAGACCAGAATGTGAGACTGAGAAAACAAGGTGTGCATGTGGCTCAAGAGGTGGACCTGATTTGGGCCATTTTTTAGCTGTTTCCTGAGAATTGGTACTTTTAAGGCTCACTTCTCATCCTGGAAGATAGGAAATCCCAGCAGCACATTAACTTTCCTTGTTTTAAATATGATATTGATTACTTTTTGTATTCAACTGATTTCCATCTTCTAAAATGGCAAAAACTAAAATCATTACATGCGGTCATATCTTCATACATTAGAAATTTCCTAGGACTTTCTAAGCAGACCCAATAATAAATAATACATGTTTGGGGTGTCCCTAAGCTAGTAAGGATTATATAGTATAGGTACTCAAGCCACAAATTTCTGTTTGGTATTTTTTTAAGAGTTCAGGTTTTCTAGAAATTTAATATTTTTGTGTTTAACCAAGGTTTCTCTGCCCATAGGTAAATGACTTACTCTGCCCCTAGGTCTCAGTTTTCCCACCTGTAAAATGAATAGCATAATACCTATCACTTTTATTTTGTGAGGGGAAGGTGAAATGTCCAGGAGGACCTGTGAAAAGTGTCCGGTCTTACTACTCCTGCTGTGGTAAGGTCAGTTGCAGTGTAGCAGAAGAAAATTAGCTGGTGTATTAGGTCCTGGGCTTTCTCACTGATTAGCTTTATAACTTTAGAAAAGCTTCTCACCACTGCATTTTAATTCATCATTTTTTGTAAAGTAGGGGTAGAGACAGTATTATTCTTTTTTTACCACCTTAAAAAGTGGTGGGTTTCATCTGTTAGAAATCTCATTAAAAAGTAAGGGTTTGGGCACCTGGGTGGCTCAGTTGGTTAAGTGTCTGTTTTGGCTCAGGTCATGATCCTGGGGTCCTGGGATCCTGTCCTGCATTGGGCTCCTTGCTCAGTGGGGAGCCTCCTTCTCTTTCTTCCTCTGCCCCTCCTCTCCGCTTGTGTGCTCTCTCTCTCAGATAACTAAAATCTTTAAAAAAAAAAAAAAAAAAGTAAGGGTCAAACATGGAAAAGATAGGACAAATAGAAAGTACAAAAGAAATGGGAGATAAATCACAATCAGTGGAAATGGACCTATCCCTACCCATATCCACCAGAAAAAGATTGTCAGACTGGATAAAAGAAAAACAGAAATAAAGGAAAATAAAAAAAGAAATAAAAACAGAGTTCTGAGATGTGCTTCTTAGCAAGATCTACTTAAAATGGGGGACATGGAAAATTTCATAGTAAAAGGATGGGAAAGATGTTCCAAACAAATCTAAGACTCTCCGTCTCCCCTGCCCACCCAAATATTGGTAGTTTTTTCAATAGCTGGCAAAAAGTATTATTAGTGACAAAGAGGTTTATTGTTTAATGATGAAGAGTTAATTAGGAGGGTGTTATAATTCTACTTTTGTTTGTTTTAATATAATATAATGCAAAAATTGGTCAGTACCATAAAGATAAATAAATATATGATTATAGGGATTTTTAAAAAAAGATTTTATTTATTTATTTGACAGAGTGAGAGTGAGTGCCAGAGAGCACGAGTGGGGTGAGAGCGCACGGGCATGGTGAAAGGCAGAGGGAGAAGCAGCACCCCGCCAAACAGGGAACCTGATGTGGGGTTCAGTCCCAGAACTCCAGGATCCTGTCCCGAGCCAAAGGCAGATGCCCAACCAACTGAGTTAGCCAGGTGCCCCTGTAGGGAGAGATTTTAACATAATTTCATGACTAATTGATATATTGAAAAAACAAGGAAAATATAATTAATAAGCTTGATATAAGAAGTATATGTAAATTGTTATACCTAACAACTAGAGAATTCATATTCTGTATTAAAGAAAACAGAGTATTAATAAAAATTAACCACATAGGGGTCACATGGGTGGCTCAGTTGGTTAAGCATCTGCCTTCAGCTCAGGTCGTGTGATTCCAGGGTCCTGGCATTGAGCAACGCATTAGGCTCCCTGCTCAGTGGGGAGCCTGCTTCTTGCTCTTCCTTTCCCTCTGCCACTCTCTCCCTGCTCCTGTTTTTTCTCTCTCTGTCTCAAATAAATAAAATCTTAAAAAATTAAATCATATATGGACCATAAATTTCAACAAATCTCAAAAGTATTTTCAAATAGATTTTGAAGTATGTGTTTTATATAGGTTACCCTCTTTAATCCCAGTGCAGTTAAGTTTGGAAACCAGTAACACAAGATGACCTGAAAACTCTATTTCATTTAGAAATTAAAGAGAACATATTTTTAAATAATTTGTAGGTCAAAAAAGAGATCATACTAGAAATTAGAAACTAGAAATGAATGAAAAATTTTACATATCAAAACTTACAGGGTGTGGCTAGAATGATACTTAATTGTAAACCATAATCTTACATACTCATATTAAAAAAGAAGAAAGGCTGAAAAATACTGAACTAAGCATACAACTTAAGTTAGAAAGAATAGAAGGAAAGGAAGGAAACAACAAAAATAAGAGCAGAAATTAATAAAATAATCACTGGCAAGATTGGTCAAGGGAAAAGAAAGTGCACAAATAAGCAGTATTAGGTATGGAAAAGCTGATGAAAAAATATAGTAAGAGGATATTTTGTACAACTTTACACCAAAAGTCTTGAAAACTTTGGCAAAGCAGACACATTGCTAGAAAATACAACTTACTGAAACTGACTCATGAAGAAATAGAATGACCAAATTGTGCTATGACTGTGAAAAGAAATTGAATCACTAGTCAAAAATCTATCTGTAAAGAAAACACTAGTAATATACCAATTCTGCCAAAAGTCCAAGACACAAATGACCTAAATCTTTCCCAGACTTTTTCAGAAAAGAGAAACAGAGGGAACATACCTTTTAAGAAGATAGTATAAAATTGATACCAAAGCCAGAGGATATACCCTACCAGATATTATGACTTATAAAGATATGATAATGAGGACATTGTTGTATTGGCAGCAGGGTAGACAAATGGACCAATGGAACAGAATAGAGTTTAGAAAATAACTGTGCATAGATGGACACTTGTTTTGTGACAGAATTAGCATTTCGGATCTGTGTGGAAAAGATGAAGTGTTTAATAAACGGTGGTGACACAATTGTTTAGCTGTGTTCAAAAGAAATGCACACTTTTCCTTTTCAGTGGAGATTAAGGACTTACAGTGAAAAGGTATATCATTTTTAGAAAGTGTGATGTGGAATATCTGTTAATGATATGGTTGAGAAAGATTTCTTAAGACACAAAAAGTAGAAATTGTGAAGGAATGAATTGGTAAGTTCTTATTCTAATGTAGTTAAACTTAGTGCATAATCCTGTGTAATCAGCAGTGTGTACATCATTGGACGTACCCAAAGAGACAATGAAGAAAGTGAAAAAGCAGGTCACTAATAGGTAATTTACAAGCTGACAGAATAGTATTTAGAATACATAAAGAAATTTCCCAAGGTAAGACAAATCACCCAGTAAATAATGGCTAAATAATCTAAATAAATAAATAAATAAATGTAAATAATAAGATGTGGAAAGAAATTTGCAGAAGAGGAGACACAAATGACCAATAAACTTGGAACACATGTTCAACTTTATTAGTAATCAAGCAAATGCATCTTAAAACCATATCATCTCATACTCTCCAGTTGCGCAAAAACAAAACTCCTGGTTGTGTCAAGTAATGGCTGCCTGAACTCCTACAGAGAGCTTGTGACTATGTATTTTTCTTTGCAGTACAAAGAGGTGCCTAGCCCATAGCTACAGTACTAATTCTGACATATCCCCTGGAGAAACTCTTTTTTTGCCGATCAGGGGGTGAGTCAGGACATTCACTGAAGTGATGTTTATAATAATGAAGAACCAGAAGCAATCCAAGTGTCCATTATGGGAAAAAAGAGAATTGTGGTGAATTTATTCCATGGAAGGGACTGAATCATAGCTGTAATGTCAACATAGACAAATTTTTGGATCAGCACATTGAGCTGATAAGGCAAGTTGCAGAAGATTTCATCAGATATGATCCCATGTAAAGCTCAGAATTGTGCAAAACTAAATAATACATCCACATGTATGCTTACAAAGATGAGATAACTATTAAAATTCTGGATAGTAGTTATGTCAGTTGGGATGGGATGTAGATATGATGGGGTTTTGGAATAGAGGTGAGGTTCAGTGGGGTGGAGTAGTCTGGAGCCAACAACCAAGAAAGAATTCTCGAGATGTCTGTGGTGTAAAATCTGTGCTTATTAAAGCACAGGGACAGGACCTGTGGGCAGAAAGAGCTGCTGCCCTGGGGTTTTGAGGGGTGGCTGATTATATACTATGCAGTTGGGAGAGGTAAGGAAAAAGGGAGGTTTTGAGAAAGAACTTTCATATGTTAAGACCCACGGGCTCCTGGAGGCCTTGCCATTGACAAGTTAAGGTTGTTTACCCCTCTAGTAAGGCATTAAGAGTGAGATAGTTGGGAGCTTCCTGGAGGAATGTTATATTCCTCCTATCACACATCCTTATCAATGGGCTGCTGGTTTAAAAGAAATTCAGTTTTATTTACATTTCCTTCTGTCTCAGCCTCCCTCAATTTTATGGAGGAAAGGGTGATGTTAGGACTTCAGGAAACTGAGCTCTGGGTCTCTGGAAGTTAGGCTGTTGATAAGCAAGCTTCTTCCATGTAAATCACCAGGACATTTGTAAACTGAGGGAGACCCAAGTCTTGCAGGATTGTGATCTAAGTTAACTACTTGTTCCTTTAGCGCAGCCAGGAGTGCCTGAGGAATGTCCCGTATATCCCATGGGGCGGGGGGGTGTTGTGGACTGTCTGCTTCTGCTTTGCCCTCAGCTTGCCTTCTGCTCCCTCGTCAGATAGCATTGGAGGAGATGCAGTCCACCCCTTTTTTCCCTTTGATGGTTTATTTTGATTGAGGCCCAAGTGACCTCTGGCCAGCGCCCTCCAAAACCCTGGTAGAGCCTTGTCCTTCTGCAGCTGGTGGTCTGTGTGTCGGGGCTGTTTTCCTCTTCTCTGTACCTTACAGACTTTATAAATGTTCCTTTCTCTGTTTTGATTTTTGACATACTTGTAACTGCACATGTGGAAGAATGAAGCGGGGCAGAAGGAAAATTGAGGGTGCCCTGGGCACACTCGACTTTTTCATCTCTTGTCCCGCTTATGACTCTTGCACCTGTATTGGGCTTGACAATGGCCACATCCATTTGGTCTCCTTTGCCTCTCACTTGTTCTTGCTTGTTCGTGTTTGCTTCCTGTAGATTAGTGTCTCTCTAGCTTTTTTTCCCCCCTTCCCCTCTGAGCCTTTTTATTTTTTAATTTTATTTATTATTATTTTTTAAAGATTTTTATTTATTTCAGAGAGAGAGAGAGAGTGTACAAGAAGGGGGAGGGTCAGAGGGAGAATCAGACACCCGGCTGAGCAGAGAGCCTGATGTGGGTTTCAATCCTGAGACTCCAGGATCATGACCTGAGCCAAAGGCTGATGCTTAACTGGCTGAGCCACTCAGGCGCCCCCCGCCCCCCACCTTTTTCCCAATTGTGACTTCTTACTGTGAAATTTTAATACCACAGATACACTGTTTATGTAGTATATGCATGCCTGTGCTTTATGCATAAAGAGTGAGGTTTTCTTGCCTCCAGGAACCAGCCCTCACTGCAGGCAACCTGGCCAGGTGGGGAATGCTAGGTGTGGATTAACTTTCCAGAGGCTCTCCACCCGATGCGCCTCCTTTCCAAACTTCCTCCATTTTCAGCTGCTGTTTTGCATGTACCAGCATCAGAAGTATATCTGATTTAAGATCTAGATGTTCCTCCACTTAATTTGCTTATAACTTTTTGAGTTAGGCTCTTTTTATCTTAGGCAGTATTCTGAGTACTTAAGAGCACTTAAGTGAATCCCACATTTGCCGCCTTCAAGCTATGTGGTCTTATAAGCCAGTTAGTTAATATCTTTGAGCCCATTCCTCATTTGTGCCATAGGGAAGGTACTGCCTACTTCTCAGGGTAATGGTGAGGGTCTGATGTTTTTCAGGGTTATACTTGTAGGGGATGAAAGCCAAGGGCTGCTGTGGGCTGCTGACATTTGCTGTGTGCCATGACTGTGGTCTGTGTGTTTGCTTCTGGGAGCAGTCACCTCTACCGTGCTCAAGAAAGGAGGCCACCGTCTTGAGATTCTGAAACCCTGAGGGTAGAGGCTGTCTGTCCAGCCATACCTACACACCTCCCCTGCCTTTCTCTGACCTTCTCTCAAACTTGTGTTGGGTTGTGGGGCTGGGGGGAAGGATTGAGACACAGACCCTTCCCCTGAGAAAGTTGGGTGAACACACAGAGGAAGCCAAATACTGATCTTGATTCTGGACCTGCTGCCATGGTGGGCTGGGTGCCTGGGAGGAGGCAGAGGCCACATCTGCCTGGGGATGTCAGGGAAAGCTTCCCAGGAGGTACCTTTGAGCTGCGGTCTGAAGGAATGCAGGTGTTTGCTTCTTTCAGCTTCCTGCATCTCCGTACCAGGCCTGGGTGGGCAGGTGGACTCTGTATGCGTAGAGCATATCCTATGCAAAGTCAGGGGGGAGCACTGAGTCACCAGTGTGTGTCTCTCCCATCCCCTCATCTCAGCTGCAGGCTTGATTTGTGTGACAGCTGGTGGGCGGGGTTCTGCCTGTGGTTGGGGGACAGGGCTTTCTCTGTCTGAGTCTGCTTGGCCCTGATAGGTAAGTATGAACCACAACTTTGGCCCCATTAGCTTTGTGCTTTCACCACCTGGAATAAGTGTCCCAGATGGTGGATGTTTATGGGATTTACTCAAAGTGGAAGATTTGGGCTGCAGCTGTCTTTTACTTCCCCATTCCTGGAGGGGTCAGGAGGTGTGGACGGGCAGCCCTTGCAGGGAAAGCATGTTAGCATCTGAGCTAATCTTGCTGTTCCAGTCCTTAAGCCCTGAATGATGCTTCCCATCTCCATCTACTATCTAATCTCCTCTCTTCCTTTGTGGGTCGCACCTCCTCCCAGAGAGAGGCAGGTTATGTCCAAAAGTGTGACGGCATTGCTCTTCTCGCTTTTCTTCCCACCATGATAAGTAATAAAACTTTCCACAGAGCTTCTTGGCCAAGGTTAAACGCTTTTTCTCTGGGTAGGGCTCTCTCTCTGGGTTTTGGCGAGGCCGGTGCCCTGGGAGGGGAGGCTGAGTAAGGCCCGGAGCTTTGGCTGTGGGCTTGTTATGATTGGATTGTGAGTTGGGTGGGTCAAGACCGTTGCCTCCCTTCTTGAATACCCCTGTGGCCTTGCCACCACCTGAGACATTGTGTTCTCTGCCCTCGGAACTAAAAATACCCTGTGTGCACCTTTGGAGGAGGCTGGCCTGGTGTGGGGGCTGCGGGTGGCTCTGTTGCTAACCCCAGAGCGGAGTCTTCAGTGTACCTCTCAGTGGCAGAACCCACATCATTAGCATGGGGCCCTGACCAGCTGAGCTCATCAGCCACAGGACTGCAAAGTGTGGTCCCGTGGCACTGGCTGAAATGAGTAAACTAACCTCTGGAAGGCTGTGGTGAGCAGTGTTCCCGCCAGCATCTTATTGAAACCACACACCTAATAGGAATCTCATGTGCTCTCATGAGCAGACTCTTCTCCCTCAGTGCATATCTAAGGAGGACTGAAATCTGCTTTGTGAAGTCCCGCTGGCCTTTGCCCCCAGGAAAGGCAGGCTAGAATGTGGTTGTTTTGACTCTGGGATGGTTTTGGTTTTTCTCTTTGGGGAGATATATACATATAAATATATATTTTTAAAATAGCAGCTGCAATTGATTATATAGTATATAATAAATTATGCCATGCATAAGGATTATTGGTTGACTCTCTATTTCTCAAACAATGCCCCCACTGAATGGTTTCTGGGCAGCTGTACAAAAATCATTCATAGCAAAGTCTGGTAACGTTGCCAACAGGAGTCCTCACCAAGGCTTTAGGCTTTCACCCTTCCCTCTGGAGGTAAGCTAACGAGGGAGCCACACCCTCCTGTCGCTCGGTGCTCGCAGCTCAGAGCAAGCTGATGGGAGAGAAGGATGGCGGGGTCGGGGGCATTGCCAGCTGGCTCTTCCCGGGGCTAGGTCCTTACTCCCCATGAAGAAGATTTGAAGAACAGAAGGGTGAAGTTTCCCACAGGAGTGCTGAATTCAGCCTTGGAAATACGCCAGCTCAATCGGTTAGTCTCCTTGAACCTGTCCATTGGGTGAGAGGCAGCGGGTTCTACCACAGATGTCCACCTTCATGACTTGGGGCCTGTGCCCTGACCATGCTAAACTCTCTGAGCTTTCACAACACAAGTCGAGTTGTAAGAGACCCCTGTGAGTGGAAAGCAGGCAGTAGGCAGCGAGACCTGAAATGACTCCGTTCCATCTGCACTGGCAAAGCAGCCTTCATTCATGAGGGGGTGAGCGGTACAAGCACAGACCTTCGAAAACAGCAGCTTTTCATGTTCGTTGACTAAAAAGCCCCAAGTGTTGGTGCTAACTTCTTGTCATCTGTTAGTCATAACTACCAGGTTAAGCCCAAAGACTTGGGGAAGCATATCCATCCCCCCATATCTACCCACTCAACATTTGTTCACTTACCTAGTATTTATGGGACGCTCGCTGTATGCTCGGTGCCATGTTAGACTCTGGGCCTACGTTATTGTAATTTGAACAAGACAGGATATTAGCCTGCGGAGGGGGACTGTCAAGCAGAGGGTCCGTTCATTGTCGACACGGGGAGCAGTGGGAGCAGCGGACAGTGGCCGTCCTTCAGTCTGGGGCAGGATGCACTGTATCCCGTTAGGAAGGCTGTTGCATTCACTCTTCAGCTGTATCCGAATAACCACAAAAATATAGTTTCTTTCTTACTGTTTGTTAGACTTTTTAAAAGTTTTTTCTCTTCCCTTTCCTGCCTTTTCGTCTTCTATTAGAAACGGAAGAGCCTGGAGTGAGGCAAGTGAAGGGGGTCAGGACAGTCCTGGGCCGCAGCAGAGTTCACCTAGCCTGTCTTATTCTCAAGCTTTGGGTGGCTTACACTTTGATACCCTTTACTTTATTAATTTTTAAGATTTATTTATTTTACAGTGCAGGAGTTTGGGGAGGGGGAGAGAGAGGCAGAGAGAAGCAGAAACAGACTCTGCACTGAGCCCAGAACCCAGTGTGGGGGCTTAATTTCATGACCCTGAGATCATGACAAGCACTTTTGGAGTAGAAATAGGTGGAACAGTGCTGTTTTAGGCCTTTGCGCATGAAAATGGCCTTTGAGCCCTCCCCCTCCTTTTCCTTCTCAGAGAAGCAGGCCATCCATGGGGCTGCTTGCTGGTGGGCAATGTTGCTCTTCTATTTCCAGCCAATTCTGCCAGTTTCACATGCATGTGGGGGGTTAGTGTTTGGAGGAGGTGTGTCCTAAGGGCTGCACTGGTAGCGGGGACTGTGCTCTGATGCCAGTCAGAGAACAAGGCATGGATGACTGATCATGCTGTCAGGAGTTTAGTGGGGTTCTTATTTATATAACTTAAAAAAAAATTGGTAATCGTTTTTGCCTATTTTACATATTTTCCTTTATATCACCTGTCTGCCGTGGATATGTGTGGTAGAGCTGCCTCTCCCTACTGGGGAGAAGGAGTAGGTGATACGAGGGATAGTGGAGAGTGTGCAGGTAACATGAGAGCCTCGTGTACGCCATCTTGGAACAGTACCAAGTGTTGCCTGCCTGTCCTTTTGAGCAGGAGGAAAGCCATGAGGGACGAGAATTGGGACAGAGTTGTGTGCCTCTAAGGTAGCTTTGGTGAGCACAGTTAAATTAATCAGAGAATCTTGTTCGCTTTTTCCATATTGAAGCCTCTTAGTCTGTGGTTAAGTTTCCAAATGAAAGCTGAACACATAGGCTTCTTCCACATGGATCAAATCATTCTTAATAAAAAGGTGGCTGTGTGTATGTGTGTAGCCCATGGAAAAGGATCTCTGGTGGTCAATCCTCAAGATCCCGTTGGAAAAACCCTTTTTTTTTTTCTTTCCCATTTGTTAAAATCAGTAAAATGGTCTTTGGCAACCTTGTTTCTTATAATTGGACTCTGCCCAGAGGTGAGTGTTTGGGGGAAAATTTGAAGCAAATTTATGTTACTGTTTTCTGTAGGCAATAGGATGGAAAAATAGTAAAACAGAACTGCAGATCTCTCTGATTTTCTTGGAACTTAAAAGTGGCTGACCTAGTCGCTCATCTAAAATGTTCTCTCTTGGGCCGGAGTGTAGGTTTGGGAAAGAATTGTATTTAGGGGCGCCTGGGTGGCTCATTGGGTTAAAGCCTCTGCCTTCGGCTCGGGTCATGATCCCAGGGTCCTGGGATCGAGCCCCACATCGGGCTCTCTGCTCAGCGGGAAGCCTGCTTTCCTCTCTCCCTCTCTCTCTGCCTACTTGTGATCCCTCTCTCTGTCAAATAAATAAATAAAAAATCTTTAAAAAAAAAAAGAATTGTATTTAGACAATATTTTGGAAGAGCTAGCGTCTAAAGATGGGATTTACAGCTCATGGTCCACATCTGTCTTTGCCTTAAAGAATTCTTGTTTTCACTAGAAGACCTCAATTCAGGTATTCCCCACTTTTTAACTCGGTGTATTCCTGGAAACCATATTTTTAAGTGCACACCAAAAAGACTCATCGTATTTCCCTATAGGAATAATAACTAGAATTTGTAGTGTCCTTCCTATGTATGCAGATACTGTTGTAAGGGTTTTACATGCGTTAACAATCCTCACAGCAAGCTCATGAAATAGATACTGTTATCCTAATTTGACATATGAAAAAACCGAGGCACAGGGGGATTAAGTAACTTGCCTGCGGGCCACACAGCTAGTTAATGGGGACACCAGGATTTATTTTAGGCAGTTGGACTTCAAAGCTTGAATAATTAAACCACTATAATCTGTGGTTAATATGTATATATAAACAATGTTAAAACATTATTGTGGCTTTTAAGTAAAGATTTACCATCTAGATATGACCAAGAATATATCGTAAAAGCAAAGACATGTTTATTTATTCAATGTCAATAATTCCAAAACTTGATAATTGGAGAGAAAAATATTCTGATTCTGCTAAAATGGGAATGACCATGTCCATCAGATTGATTATGCAAAGGCCTCAATATTGTATAAAGCAGGTAAGATACACCTTTTCTGTGACATCAGTTTGATTGTGAATGATATGCTAGTAAAAATGTACCAAAATTTTCATTTAAATCTCTAGTTTGGAGTTTAGAAAGCTGTTTGTGAATTTGAATGGCCCAGTTGTCTCAGTGAGACTCCCGAGAAAACGTGCACCAGCATTTTCTTTTACCTTCACTTCTGCGGGATAGTGTATGTGGGGGCTAGTGTTCCAGATTAGTAGTTTTTACACCGGTTTTCTGGCTTCCATGGGTCTGCTGAAAAGTAGTTAAGTATCTTGTTGGGGGAATCCAGTGGTCTGGGTGGCTTTGGCTGAAGGCCGGAAAGTGGTTACTTCTTTCTAGGTGAATCTGGTGGAGTTCTGGGGTTAATGTGGAAGGTCCCTCTGAATCCTGTTTGTCTGTGTTGCACTAAATCCCTGGGGCGGTGAGAATAGTTTGGTTAATGGATCACTAAGTATTATGCTCTTGTATGTAAAACCTTTAATAGCAATACCCATATAGCTCATTCTTTTGTCTTTTCCTCCCCGGCCCTCTCCCTCCTTCTCTCTCCCTGGATCCCTCCCTGTCTGCAGCACAGACCCTGGATCCTGGGGGCATATGGAATATGGGCCTCCTGGTGTGTGCTGGGGGCCCATGGCACGGCCATTATTTTTCTCCACACCCTCATCTCCTTCTGTGTAGCCCAGTTCCGGTCGCTGGTCCTCACATGGCTCTGTTCTCTCCTCCTGCTCTCCACACTGAGGCTGCAAGATGTGGAGGAAGTCAAGGTAAGTGTCGCTGTTTTACCCTTGGAAGGAGACGCTGTCTTTGGCAGAGCTTCCATTAGGAAGATGCCTTGTTTTTAGCCAAGAGTCAATTGACGAAGCATGGTGGGGGTCCCCCTAGTGGCCATGTGGGGTTGGTACATGTGAGTCCTGGTGTGTGGCATTCTGCAGTCTTGTCTTTTGGATCTATGTCCTAGCCATCTAAGGCTGCCCAGGGTGGACCTTGTACCTCTTTTCCCAGTTTAGTAGGTGTGGGTGGTGCCAGATGTTGCAGGAACAGAGGGTAAGGAATAGTGGGAAAAGAAAATAGTCTTCTCTGCATTTAACAAAAACTCATCTGTACGGTGCTCTACAATTTATAGGAAAATTTCACATTCCTTATCTCATCCAATGCCCATGATGGCCCCTGAGACAGATAAGGCAGGTGTTTTCCTGGCCCAGAAAATCTTAGGTAGTTTTGATATTCTTTCTTTAGTCATCATGGAACTGAAATTCTGCAGTGTCTTTATTTTAGTTCACTTGTTCATTCGCTCATGCAGTGATTCAAATGACAGCACGTGGCAAGGTCATGGGAAAGAACATGATGGGAAAGCTGAGCCAGTGGATGACCTGGTTCCTCTGCTCTTCGAGTGACTGTCTTTCCTACTCGTGAGACTGGGGATAGTCATTTAACCTGAGTCTCAATTTCATCATTTCGAAAATGGAAGTAATAGGTGCTCTGTGTTCCCCACGGAGTTGTTCTGAGACTCTAATAAGATGATACCTGTTAAGGATTTTGTAAAAATGATAGGCTTTTGAAAATTCAGTTATTTTTTCTGTTATATTATCTTAGTTTTTCTTCACTCTCACCAATAGATTGGGGCTAACACTTTAAGCACATATGTTAAAAATCTGGGCTTAAGAGAGAAAGTAGGGTAAAAGCTTCAATGGTAATTATCATTTGTTTGGGGATAGTTAGTATCACTTGTGGGTATTGATGGTGAATAAATAGTCCATTTATTGTGTAGACTAGAGATTTGAGAAATACTGCCTGAGGGGAACAAATGACCAGAAACTTGTTGCTTTGGGTTTTCATGCTTTTGCACACATCGTTCTCTCAGTCTTACTTGGTGGCTGCTACAGTCTGGGGCATGGAATAGGAACTCTTCAGTGCTTAGTTTTTCTGTGGAAAGCCCTAAAAGTGTCCCCATGCATCACATTCACCATTCCTCCCTTTGTCCCAGTTTTCTATCTTGTATTCCCATAAATTGTTCTTCTCATTAAAAAAAAATACCTAAGTATTATGGAAAATATAGAAGCATGATGATTATAAAATGAGCCATAATTTTATTCCTGGTTATACTGTTTAGATTTTACCATACATTTTTAGTACATGCTTGTTATTTTTCTCTCCTGTATGAGAATTTAGATACATGGAGGGTAGGGTCTGTTTTTCTTTTCTTTCTTTCTTTTTTTAATAATTTTTAAATTTCTTAATAATATATAATGTATTATTAGCCCCAGGGGTACAGGTTTGTGAATCGCCAGGTTTACACACTTCACAGCACTCACCATAGCCCATACCCTCCCCAGTGTCCATAACCCCACCACCCTCTCCCTACTCCCCTCTCCCTGGCCACCCTCAGTTTGTTTTGTGAGATTAAGAGTCTCTTATGGTCTGTCTCCCTCCCGATCCCGTCTTGTTTCATTTGTTCTTTTCCTACCCCGAAACCCCCATGTTGCGTGTCCACTTCCTCATATCAGGGAGATCATATGATAGTTGTCTTTCTCTGATTGACTTATTTCGCTAAGCATAATACCCTCTAGTTCCAAGGGACTGTTTTTCTTGACTGTGTTTCTAAAGCTTCTTTGGCAGATAGTCCTCACCTACATGTGGAGCCAAATGAATAATAGAAGAACAAAAGGAAAAATACGTTGAAGGCAGGAATCCCATATGCCATTCATAAGCCTCCGTCTGCCTTCTGAATTGCTGGAGGAACTGTCAAAGTCCCCACTGGCTGTAGTTCACCTGCATGTCAAGATGAATCCGAGAGCTGTGTCTCTGGGAGAACATTCATTGTAGTGCATCAGGCCTAATGCTACATGGATGGATGGTGGTAGAGACACTCGGCCGCCCGTGCTCATTAACTCCTTGCTCCAGTCACCAGGGAAATTTACCTGCTGCCTCTTTACGGGACAGCTGGTCTACCTGTGGAACTGATCTCCTTCCCAGGGGCCTAGATGCTGTCCTTCTTTGACGCTCAAGGGCTGTTCTCTTTTGGGACTTTGCAGAGAGGCTGGTACCAGACAGAAAACGAGTACTACTTGCTGCAGTTCACGCTGACCGTGCGCTGTCTGTATTACACCAGCTTCAGCCTGGAGCTCTGTTGGCAGGAGGTGCCCTGCGGGAGGAGCTTCTACTCCTTTCCCTGGCTGGTGGCCTATGTCTTCTACTACCCTGTCTTCCACAACGGGCCCATCCTCAGCTTCCCGGAGTTCATCGACAAGGTAGGGCCCCCTTGGGACTGGGCTGATATTCTGTAGATCAAACCTCTGTCCTTACTGGTCATGGCCATGCAGGAGACACCTGAGGCTCTGCATTCCAGGGGGCCCACAGATTGAAAATACATGGTTGTTGTGACTGCTTACATAGTAAATGAAATACTTAGGGGGAGTATGTATTTGAAATGAAGGTCTATCTGTCTCTTGGGCCTGTTGGGTCAAGGAACCCTCCCCCCTACCCCCGACTCTTCAGTGGTCTCTGGCAACCAGGATTAGTAACTGGGCATAGCAGGGAACTTAGAGTGGATATCCACTGTTGGGAGGTCCCGGGGAAAGAAAAAATTAGATTCTGATGGTATTACTTGGAAAAGTGGAAAGAGAAACTGTCTAAGCTGTTGGTTGGCAAATACCATGTTGTCTTTTATTGTCACAAACTGCTAATGAAATAACTCTGTCATTGCCTGGGGAACTGCTCAGGGTGACTAGGTAAGACAGCACAGTGGAGTTAGAGTTGGACAGTAGTGGTGTGTTTTGGGCTCCCAGTGCCTGTTTCTGCTCAGGACCCAGCTTCCCTGCAGCCTTGTCTGAACCTCCTGTCAAGCTCCCTTCGTCATTCCTACCTCCTTCTCCCTCCTACTTAGAATTTTCCTTCTCGTGCTGCAGCCAGCCTAATGGAACATGTTTAGGAAACCGATCATACCTAAAAGCTATGTTTCTTGAGGGACAGTTCTACCTCCCACCACGAAAACAAAACAGTCTCGATGGAGGTGGGAATAAGAGCGCAGGTGCACACACGTACGTGCACACACAGCACAGCCTCTGTGCACACAGAGCATAGCACATGCCTGTGCACAGCTCACACATGCACACACACGCACAAACGCACACACATATACATACACACGCCTGGGATGAGGTCCAAGTGCAGGGCCAGCAGTACTGATACGTATTTCCAAAGCGCAATGTGGAAGATGCCCCCTGGAAAAGTAACAGAGTTCTTAGAAATCCCATGTTCTGTCTTAAAAATCCCACACAGGTATTCATTATACTCAAAAGTGTATTTCATTATACACTTTTATATTGTGTATTTATCTATACATTATACACTTGTATATTTCATATACACATAACAATAATGTGCAGTTTAAGAATTGCCAATTAAATTATTTAACTCTTTTATCCTCCATAAATCTTCAAGTGAAATTCATATTCTAGGCAGATACGTGTTTAGCATATGGTTTCTCATACCTCAGTTTGGGTTACATATGATCATTCTTCTGTCCTGAACTAACTTGAAGTTTACCTTTGAAAATTATGTTTTAAATTATTGTGTGGAAGACAGGTGGTTAGCCATGGCAGCTGATGTTCTCACAGTGTGGCCTTAGGAGCAGCAGCAGAAGGATCATCTGGGAACTTGTTAGAAATTCAAATTCTTGGGCCCCCACCTCAGATCTGGTTCAGACACTCTGGGGTGGGGCCCAGCAACTGATTTTAATAGGCCTTCCCTGTGATTCTGCTGCCGGCTCAAGGTTGAGAACCACAGTTCTGAGTTCCCCGGCCGAGTCGGGGGCTGGAGGCTGGGGGTGACCAGGTTTCTTCCTGTAGGGACTCAGGTGTGGAGATGCTGCTTGCAGCTGTATCTTACCCCTCTCTTTTTCACTCCTTTCAAAATGGGAGCACTTGCTAAAAGCAGAGAACTCACAAGGCAAATTGAAACCTTTCTCTGTGGTCTGGGAAGATTCATAGGAAAGTCAGTCTAGAAAAGGCAAAATGTTTAGTACGCTGCAGGGCAAGTAAAGACAGCCGTTAGGGTTCTGCAGGTATAGACAGTCCTAATGGGGCACTGACCCCCTGTGAGAAAAATGGGTTTTGAAGGGGAGCGATTAGCTAGGAAGCTAAGCTGGTAGTGAAAGAATTACTTCTTGGAGGCCACGAAGAAAGAAGCTTCTAGGAGGGGAAGAAAGCCAAATGGAAGAACTTATAAGCACGTTTGCTCTGAACGAGTGTGTGAGTGAATGAATGAATATAACATGAAGTGACCAATACTGACATTCAGAGTTCTTAGGTTGATCAAGGAGAGCCCGAGAATGAGGCTCTGCCACCAGGGGGCAGCAGAGCCCCACCATGGAAACCAACTGGAAGGCCAAACTGATTGATAAAATGACAGTACCAGGCACACCGTGGGGAAAATGTGTCTTTCACCCAAGTTTTTAAGTATGTAAATAGCATCCACAAGATGAGGGAAGCACAGAAGAGGTGTCCTGTGTGAAGTAAGGCATGTGAAATTTGCACGTTGATCATGAGCAGGTATAAATTTGCCTGTTAAAAGGCCACAGTACCTTAGCTTGAAGGCCATCTCAGACAGCATTTGGAGTTTGAGGAACACGTGCCCTGTTTATTTGACAGACAGAGATCACAAGTAGGCAGAAAGGCAGGCAAAGAGGAGAGGAAGCAGGCTCCTCGGTGAGCAGAGAGCCCGATGCAGAGCTCGATCCCAGGACCCTGGGATCATGACCTGAGCTGAAGGCAGAGACTTTAACCCACTAAGACACCCAGGCACCCTGCCCCATTTATTTTTCTCCCGTGGTCTGTGGAACTCGGAAACTCTGGTCCCGTGGTCTGTGGAACTCAGCTAGGGCTGATGCTAGAGGACGGGCTGGCTGGGGGCAGGTTTAATCAGCAGAGGCACTTACACACAGAGGCACTTACACACAAGGCTTGTTTATTCACTTAGCCTGGAGCCTGGGGCCCCCACTTCTTCCTCTGAGCAGGCTGAATTGTGCAGTGGGGGCTGGCGTGGGGGAGGACAGTGAGGCAGAGTGTGGTAGACCAGGGGGCTTTTCCTCACTGAGGGCTGTGCTCCCAACCCCAGTGGACAAACTAGTGCTCCGACAGTTATCTTACCTGGCGGCTAAGGGCAAAGGCCCTGGAGCCCAACCCTGTTGTCAGGGTTTGAATTCCTGCTTTGCTCTGACTTGAGAACGTTTGGTGAATTATTTGCCTTATTTGTGACTCTTGTTACCTTATCAGTGAAATGAGAAGAATAATTGTATCTCCATCACAGGATTGTTACAGGATTAAGTGATTTCCTATAGGTAACGTAGCTAATGCTGTGAGGTGTTAATGATTACTGTTACTGTTGTTTGCCGGAAGCAGCTGGCAATTCTGGGGAAGCTGTTGGAGGAGGTCATGAGGCTCTCTCTGACTGCTGGTTGACCCACAAGCTGAACCCAGGCAATCGGAGGCTCCTCATGCCTTCCCATCCTTAGAGTGTGCATTCCACCTGCTGTTCCCCACTAGGAGCTATTTCAAGGACACAGACTTGAGAGAGTAAGGTGTCACTGAGAACCTCTGAACTGAATATGTGATTGAACCCAGTTAAGGCCTCTCTATAAACTTTTAAGATGGGGTAGGCAGGGGTGGAGATTTGTAGCTATTCGAGACCTGCCTTGTGTGTAAGTTCCTCTGCTCATTACACCTGCCACCTACCAATCCGGAGTGCTCTGCATCTTCGTTTTCTCCCTCCCTCCCCATAGAGGGGCCAGTTTCTGATTTTACCCCAGGAAGCTCCCAGGGTTGTGAACTAACATAGGTTTAGGCCAGATCCAAGACCCAGGGTGTCCTGTCACATTAGTGGGCATGGCAGCACGGGATCCTGGGCAGTGGCCGTTCTTGGCCTTAGAAGGGGCCAGTGTGTCAGTTCTGTCTCTTCAGGAGAGAGAGGCAGGGGGTCGCTGTAGGTGCCAGGGTAGGCCCAGCCCTTGAGTGTCTAGGGTCGGTAAGAGATGGGCAGGCAGGCCGAGTCCCAGATGCCGCTCAGGGTTTGGGGTAGGCTATGGCTCTGGAGACCACCTGGAATAACACAGACTGTAATTCATAACAGCCACTGGCCCCTGCTCCAAGCCAGACTTGGTATGTGCGAACTCCTTCATCCTTATAGCCGCTGGACAAGAGGGGCACTCTTGTTACCACCACGTCACAGACGGTGACACAGGGACAAAAAGTGGCTACTTGAATGCAGATCAGGGTGGAAGGCAGCCAGCCCCACAGGAGTTAGAGGACGTGGTGTCACCTGGTGGACATCTGGGTCTGAAGGCTCAAGCTGGCTAGAGCAGGTCCCAGTCCTGCGGCAGCTGCTTTTGGCTGCGGGATCCCACCAGCTGTAGTCTGGATTCCTGGGGAGGGGGAGAGGAGGGCTTATTGCAGAAGGCTTGTTGGGAGTAGGGTAGTGTCTGTGACCATGGATTGGAGAGCCGTTCCTCCATCACAAAGGATATGACTCCTGGCTGTGGTGCCCTTGACCTAAGTGCAGAGGTGGGAGCAGAGTTGGCACAGTCGAACCCTGGCTCCAGGGAAGACTTTGGCTGGTGCGCTTAAGTATCTGTATTATTAGTGTATGAAGGAAAAGAACTGTCATCTTTGAGAACTGTCATCTTTAGTCATCAGACTGTCTTTGAGAGGCTTCGACATTCCTTTTTATGCAATTTGCATGAAATGAGGTTTTGAAATATAATGTGTTTTAAAATGCACTTTGCAGATGAGTTAATGTGTATTTTTTAGTGGAGGCTTAACTAAAAATTCCCACTGATGGCAGTTTCTAGTGGTCTGAAGGTTGGCACTCCCTGAGTTTGAGATCTTGCAAATGAAATGCTTGCATGCAGACAAGAGAGCAACCCTGCTCATTAGGTGAGCTGTGTATGGCATATCTTTTCTTTCTGCTGGATCGACAAGGGACAAATGCTGAATTTTTGTTTTTAAATAAAAGGGAGTCAACTAGATTGAAGGTATAAATGGACTGAATCCCATGACTCTAAAGAAAGATGAATAACCATTTTTTAAAGTACAAGCTAATAGAATAAAAAACTGGATTGTTTTCCTTCTCCTGTATTCACTTGTATGATTAAGGAAGATAGTTCTGTTCCTCTGAGCGAGGAGGCATCCAGCATCAAAAAGGGGGCATTGCAGAGAAAAGTCCAGCCCTTCTGGTCCAGTGGTGACACATAATTATATTAAATTATTAATTATATTATTATATAATATAATTATATAATATTAATTATATTATTAAACCGGGTAGGGAAGTTTTGCCCTGGGGAGAGTAGATAAGCCATTATTGGGAAGCCAATCAGCCACAAAATGCACCTCAGGTTTTTCCTTAATTACAGATATTTGTGTCATTTTAGACTGCACATTGTTTGGGGAGGCTAAGGCAGGCCTCTGAATTGAACTTGAATGGCAATTGCCTGGAGCTAAGAGGTGATTGGGTAGACATGTTTTCCTGATTGCCTGGTGGGGCTCCCCTCCCGTCCGGCTGGTTCTCTGCTCTTGGGGCTGGGGCTGCACACTCAGTGATGCTCTGAGGCCTCAGGTACAGGTCGGGTCTTCAGGGGACCTGAGCTTGGGGTGGGCTTGCGCTTGGGCCCATGTGCCTTGTGCAGAGTTGCTTATTGAGAAACTGGAGACGTTCTGTTGTGTGAAGATTGTGTTCTATCCATACTGCTTCTGAGGCCGTTATCCTGTTCAGCTGGGAACTTACTTTCCTCCAGGAGTGTGGCACCAGAAAAGGGCTACCTGTGGTCTGGAATGGTTTATGTGCCTCTTCATGTCTTAGCTGAGCTGACGGCCTTGGTGAGAACTCTTCCGGTCCCCACAGACCAATGGACACTGTGTTCATAATTGTTTCCTCATATGTTGATGGCAGTGAGGTCAAAATGAATCTTCTTTAGAGAGCTGGAAAAGAATGAACAAAGAGGACCTCAGTATATAAGTAAGGAAATCAACCGGTGAGGTGGGAAGTTGAGGAAAAATAAAGATAGGTCCATTGTAGGAGAGCAAGCAGAATACTTACCCTTAGAGGACGCTGGGCTGCGAGATCCTGCAGCTAGATACTTTATAGAAGAGTGAAGAAGTAGAGGACCTTGCCTCATCCATAGAGAAAACCCGAGTCTTCACAGTATCTTGACATTCTATTACTTTCCCCTTATTACAAATAATAACCAGTTGTCAAAAGCAATCTAAAAATCTTACCAAAAAAATACAATCATTGTTGCCATTTTGGTATGTATCTTTCCAGGATTCCATTATTTACGCACACTAAAAAAAGTTTTTATGGCTACATGATATTGAGGTGGACTCATGCATTTGACCAGCCTCCTCCTGCTGGACATTTGGGTTCTTTCCTTTTCTTCTCAGTTCAGTTACAGATGTGATGTTTGGTAGATATCTCTGCCTGGAGGCTTTTCCCATCCATTGGCCTGCAGATCCACGGCTGCAGACGCTGTGTGGTCCTGCAGAGCGTGCACACTTGTGCGCATTCAGAGGAAAACCGCCCTCACGTTATGCCTGGAAGGGGATGTGCACTGGGTCGTGTAGTGCAGCTGCGATTGCGGTTGGCTGTGATCTTTGTGGGTCTGCAAGGCCCTGATGTGCCCAGTCCTCTTCCAGGAAAACCCTTCCCAGATGACCTGGGAGATCCCTCCCAGCAGTTACCATTGCTTCTAACAAGGCAGCTTGGTAAGGCTGGGCAAAATACCTTCCGAAGGCCAGCTGTGGAAGGCAAACAGAAGGGAAATTCCCTTGATCAATTTACATTACAAAACTATTAAGCCAAGGAGCTTTCCTTGGTGTAGCTACCCACGCAGATGGAAAAGGGAGCAAGCCATTGTGCAGGTTATTGCGATGTCGCTAAGGAAGCCAGAATTTCTGAAGCTGACATCTTTTGCTGAGAGGACGGGTTGAGAAAGTGGTAGAATGTGTGGTCAAATGGAATAAAATAAACACCCTGGCATGAAGATTACCCTCCCTCTCTGAGAGCAGTGCCTATCACCCCTGACTGCAGCGGGACCCCTGCACCTTTGATGTTCAAGACCTGTGGAAGCCCCCAGAGGCCTTAGGAATGGGTCTTTCCTGTTCGGGGAGCGTCTGCTGGAGCCCAGATTGTCAAAAGCTAATTCACGTCCATTTCTTCTGCCAGCAAATGTTTGCGGATTCAACTTCATCATTTATGCATTAGTTTCACCTCTGCATTACAAGGCAGGCTTCTGTCTACTAAAATCTTGTCAGAGAAGGTCCCGGAACACTCATGTGCTCTCTCTTGTGTTTGCGCGTTGGTCTAGTGGTGTACGGCTGAAACTGAATTCACACACATTTTATAAGGTGCTTATGCGTTTCAGCATCTGTGTGTTTTAAACTATTGTGTGTCCCTAAACAGCAGGCAGTGAGGCAAGACCCAGAACCTGGGTCCTCTGATCAGACTCGTTCTATGTTGTCCATATGTGTTGAGTGAACTCTCAGTAGTCTGTCTATGGCCATGAATAACCCAAACATCCTTCTCTCACCTTCAGTGTTTGGTTCTGAGCTGTGTCCTAATTCTGCCCTGTAGCTGGTAGTTGGGATGCCATGAGGGAAGAATGTGAAGAAGACCCAGTAGGAGGCCTATAAGCTACCAGATACTACCTACCAATTAGCCATTGCTTTTTATAGGCCAGGTGCTGTGCTTAGTACTTCACAGAAGCTACCATATTTAGTCGTGACCATTTATTTTCACTTTACATATGAGGAAATCAAGCCTCAAGAGAGATTAAGTAACCCGCTCAGGATCACACAGCTGTGTGGTATGTGCTAGAGTCTGATCCCCATTCTTACTACAAAGTCCACATCCCTAAACTGTCACACTGCACTGTGTGCTGAGCAGACTTGTCCCACATACTGTCCCTGTTTGTGTTCATTCTGCCTTGTTTCAAAAGCAATTGCAGGTAAGATGACACACCCACATCGGATTTTTCCCTTGTTCTCAGGTTCTGTCTCATTCTCCTGTGACCCCTCCTGACTTGGCCCTACTTTTACCAGCCTTCCAGTGTGGGTGGGTGATGGATGAAGACAGGGTGACACCTGAGCCCAAGGAGACTCCAAGGTCCTGAGGGAGAGTACGTCAGGTACTGCCCTCCACGCTGGTGTTTGCAGAGCTGTTGCTGGGGTGAAGGGCTGCAGAACCCCTCCTGGTTCTTGGCACGAGGCTAGCTCGTTGATCCCACCCACGCTGGGGGGTGACTTTTCCACCCAAGAACAATGCATAACTAATCCAGCCCTGTTTGGGTAGATAGAGCACTCATGTTTGTGAGGAGGACTGGGAATACTGTCTAGGGGACTCTTCGGAAGGCTGGAAAAGCGAAGGCACAATCTAATGACTTCTTTTGTTTCCACTTTAGATGCAGCAGCAAGAGTACTGCTCGCTGAAGTCCAACCTTTCTGCCTTTGCGGTGGGGCTGGGTCGCCTCCTCTGCTATTGGTGGCTGGCTGAGCTGATGGTTCACCTCATGTACATGCACGCCATCTACAGCAGCGCCTCCCTCCTGAGGGCGGTCTCTTGTTGGACCTTAGGTAATGCTGGCGGTTACTGTCTGGAACAAGCCGCAGGAGGTAGCTTCAGCCTGAGGCTGGACGGGGCAGACAGGGTGTGGTTGCCTTGAGCAAACACCCCCCCCCCCCCACCTTGTTCCTCTTGTGGCTGAGATGATGCCTGGGAGGGGGCTGATGGCTGTGAGGGCCAGGCTCTGTGGTCTGGGACACGAGGTTGGTAGGAAGCCCTTTTCATAATGGAATCCTCCTGAGCTTGGGGGGCGGCGAGGGGGTGAGGGTCTGCACCTTTGTGGTGCCCACTTGACAGGAGACAGCAAGAGACCTGGGGGAGGGCAGCCTTTGAGGGCTTGCGAAGAGGTGATGCTCCAGGACTGGGTTGTTTTGTGGTATTGGTTGTGGTTCTTGCATATGATGCTAAAGAGAAGAATATGCGCTTTAGAGTGGGACAGATGTGGCTTTGACTCTCAGCTCCACCAACCCCCCGAGGGCGGCCCGTGGCTGCTTACCAGCTTCTCTGTGTCTCTGTCCTGTGAGATGAGTAGACTTGCTTTTGCAGGGTTGGCTTGAGGGTTAAATGGAAGCAGCAGGTTGACGGAGTTCCTCAGAGTCCCGTGGAGGGAATAAATGGTGTGTGCCTGTGTGTGTCCCTCTGTTGTCCCACCCCCTTTCTGGTCTGTGCATTTCCTTTATCTGCAGTGGGTGGGATGGAAGTCATCTCCTAAGCAGGACAGTCTCCAGGATAGGACTTGTCTGGAGAAACCACAGCTCTTCATTTCTCTGGCCAAAATTGCATAGACTATGCCCCTTTCTGAACAAAATCTCCTCGCTTCCTTGTTTGCTCTCCTTTTAAGAACTCCTGTGGTAGCTGAATTCAGCCCTGTGGTCTGACCTCCAGCCTGTAGCTCCCATGGGAAATGTGTGATCTTCCGACCAGATTAAGCTGCTCCCTATGGAGGGCAAGCGTACAAGCCAGACTCCTTATCTGTTTGGGCTTAATCAGAAGGTTTTCAAGGAAGATACCTTTTGGGATTGGAAAAATACTGAGTTGTTTTAATTAGAGCCTCTTTTTACCCCAAACAAATCTTTTTTATAGTTGGGGGGACAAGTTTTTAATGATATGTTTAGACAAATAGAATAGGAGGAAACAATGACATGCTAAATCAGATCCCAGTTGTACTGCTTCCAAATTAAGAGACCATTAGTTTGAGTGATTTTAACTATGAATAACAGTAAGCACCACTCAAAATGGGGTTCAAACTGTAGGGAAAAACTGTTATCTTCTAAGGTCATCAGCAGGGTGGTAAATCTGGTGACTCAGAAAAATCATCAGTGATCCATTTGGGGATCTGTCACTCCACTTAAGAATCTTGGGGCGCCTGGATGGCTCAGTGGTTAAGCGTCTGCCTTTGGCTTAGGTCATGATCCCAGGGTCCTGGGATCAAACTCCTCAATGGGCTCCCTGCTTGGTGGGAAGCCTGCTTCTCCCTCTGCCACTCCTGCTTGTGTTCTTCTCTCACTGTGTCTTTCTGTCAAATAAATAAATAAAATCTTAAAAAAAAATTAATCAGAATCCTAGAAGCCTTTTGTTTATAGTGACAACCCATCACCTATCACCTGCTCCTGAGTTTTGGTTTTGTCATTCCCATTTTTTTTATCTTAAAAAACAAACAAACAAAAAACCTTTATTTTTATTTATTTATTTTTTTATTTTTTTTTAAAGATTTTATTTATTTATTTGACAGAGAGAGATCACAAGTAGGCAGAGAGGCAGGTAGAGAGAGTGAGAGGGAAGCAGGCTCCCTGCCGAGCAGAGAGCCCGATGCGGGACTCGATCCCAGGACCCTGAGATCATGACCTGAGCCCAAGGCAGCGGCTTAAACCACTGAGCCACCCAGGCGCCCCCCAAAAAACCTTTATTTTTAGAGCAGTTCTAGGTTTACAGAGGAATGAAGAGGAAAGTGTAGGCATAGCTGCCCCCACTAGCAATATCCCCGTGAGGGCAGTGCGTTTGTCATAACTGATGAACCTAGGTCAACCCATCATTATCACCCAAAGTCCATCATTTACATTAGGGTTTACTCTTGGTGTTTGTTGTACAGTGGGTGGGGTTTGACAGATGTGGAACGACATGTATCCACCACTACAATGTCACAGAGTTTCGTAGCCCGAAATTCCTCAGTGCTCTCTCTGTTCATACCTCCTTCCCCTCTCACCCCCGGCAGCTGTTGATCTGTTTACCATCTTCATAGTTTTGCCTTTTCCAGGATGTCATATAATTGGAATCACACAGTATGCAGCTTTTCCAGGTTGACCTCTTTTACTTAGCACTATTATGCATTCAAGGTTCCTCCACGTCTTTTCATGGCTTCTTAGCTCATTTACTTTTAGTGCTGAATGATCCATTGTCTAGAATGCACCACAGTTTGCCCACTGAAAGACATCTTAGTTGCTTCTAGGTTTTATAATCATGAATAAAGATGCTACAAACATCTGTGTGCAGGTTTTTATGTGTATATGAGTGTAAACTCCTCTGAATAGATACTAAGGTGTGCAATTGCTGGATTGGATGGTAAGAGTATGTTTATTTTTGTAAAAAACTGCCCTATTATTTTCCAAAGTGGCTGTATCATTTTGCATTCCCACCAGTAATGAGTGATTTCCTGTTGCTCCACATTCTGGTCCACATTTGGTGTTGTCACTGTTTTGGATTTTGGCTCCTGTAATAGGTAGAGAGTAGTTATCTTGTTGTTGTAATTTGCAATTCTCTAGTGACATTCAATGTGGAGCATTTTTTCATATGCTTATTTGCCATCGACATATCTTTTCATGCTGTTTGTTCTGGTCTTTTGCCCATTTTTAAGTTAGGTTTTTCATTTTATTACTAAGTTTCAGTGGTTCTTTGTGTATTTTAGATAACAGGCCTTTATCAGAGGTATCTTTTGCAAATATTTTCTCCTAGTCTGTGGCTTGTCTTCTCATTCTATTGGCAGTGTCTTTCACAGAACAAAATTTAAGAAATTGATAAGCAAGTGCAGTTTATCAGTTCCTTGCATCATGGATTACGCCCTTGGTGTTGCATCTAAACAGGCATTGCCACATCCAGGGTCAGCTAGATTTTCTCCTACGTTGTCTCCCAGGAGTTTTATAGTGTTGTACTTTATAGTTAGATCTATACTTCATTTTCAGTTAACTTTTGGAAGGGTAAAAATCTGTGTCTTTTTTTTTTTTTTTTTTTTGCATGTGGATATCCAGTTGTTCCAGCACCATTTATTGAGACTATCTTTTCTCACATTGTATTGTATTTGCTCTTTTGTCAGAGATTGACGCTATTTCGGGGGTCTATTTCTGGGCACTTTGTTCTGTTCTGTTAATCTTTTTGTTTATTTTCCCACAGTGTCACACTGTCTTGTTACTGTAGCTTTATACTAAGTCTTTAAGTCAGATAGTGTCAGTCTTCTGACTTTGCTTCTGACTTTATATTGTGTTCATTATTCTGGGTCTTTTGCCTCTCCATGTGAACTTTAGAATCAGTTTATTCATATCCACAAAATAACTTGCTAGGATTTTGATTTGGATTACACTGAAGCTTTGGATTAATTAGGGTAGAACTGGTATCTTAACAATATTGAATCTGATCATGGGATACCTCTCCATTTAATTAGCTCTTCTTTGTTTCAACAGAGTTTTATAGTTTTCCTTATGTTTAGCTTGTACATATTTGTTAGATTATACCTAAATATTTATTTTTTGGTGCTAATGCATATAGTATTGTTTTTGATTTCAAAAGTTTTTTTTTTAAAGACTTTTTATTTATTCATTTGAGAGAGAGAGCTCGAGCAAGAGCATGAGCGGTGGGCGGGGAGGGGGTTTGGGTAGGGCCAGAGGGAGAGGGAGAAGCAGACTCCCTGCTGAGAAGAGAACCCACCGTGGGGCTTGATCCCAGGACCCTGGGATCATGACCTGAGCTGAAGGCAGATGCTTAACCAAAGAAGCCACCGAGGCACCCTGTTTTTAATTTCAAATTCCACATGTTCACTGATGGAATATAGGAAGGTGACTGACTTTGGTCTGTTAACTTTGTATCCTGCAACCTTGCTGCTACTGCTTATTAGATCCAGGAAGTTTTGTTGTTGTCTTTGTTCACTCTGGAATTTGCAACATCGACAATTATGTCATCTGCAAATAAAAATTTCCTCCTTCCTAAGTGTATACCTTTTGTTTCATTTTCTTCTCTTATTGTATTACCCAGGACTTCCAGTATGATATTGAAAAGCAGTGATCAGAGAGGACATGCTTGCCTTTTTCCTGATCTTAGTGGGAAAGCTTCTGGTTTCTCACCATTAAGTATGATGGTAGCTGTAGGGTTTTGCAGATGCTTTTTTTGAAGTTGAGGAAATTCCCCTCTATTCTTAGTTTGCTGAGAGTTTTTATCATGAATGGGTGTTGGATTTTGTCAAATGTATTTTTTGTTTTTTGTTTTGCTTTAGTTTTTTTTGCATATGTTCATACGATAATTTGTTTTTGTTTTTGTTTTTTTTGGTCTGTGGATGAGATGGATTATATTAATTGATTTTCAGATGTTGAACTAGCCTTGGGATAAATCTTACTTGTCATGGTGTATAATTGTTTTTATATATTCCTGGATTTCATTTGTTAATTCTTTTTATTACAATATTATTAACTATATTCCCTATGCTATACTTTACCTGTGACATACTTAGTAACTGAAATTTTGTACCTCTTGATCCCCTAATTTGCTAATATGAGTATTTGAGCATCTGTGTTCATTACGGATATTGGTCTATAGTTTTCTTGTAATGTTTTTGTCTGATTTTGGTGTTAGGATAATGCTGACCTCATAGAATGAGTTAGGAAGTATTTCCTCTATTCCTATATTCTGGAAGAGATTATAGAGTATTGATAGAATTTCTTCCTTAAGTGGTTTTCTGTTTTGGAAGGTTATTAATCATTGCATCAATTTCTTTATAGGTATAAGCCTATTCGTATTATCTATTCCTGTGTGAATTGGCGGATTTTATCTTTCAAGGAATTGGTTCTTTTTATCTAAGTTATCGAATTCGTGGGAGCAGAGTTGTTCATATTATTCCTTTATTATCCTTTTGATCTTCATGGGTTCTGTAGTGATGTCCTTATTTTCATTCTTATATTAATAATATGAGAATTTCCTTTTTTTCTTAACCTAGCTAAGACTTACTGATTTTTATTTATTTTTTTATTTTTTTAAGATTTTACTTACTGATTTTTAAAAATTTTTATTTTTTCAGTGTTCCAAGATTCATTGTTTATGCATCACACCCAGTGCTCCATGCATTACGTGCCCTCCTTAATACCCACCACGAGGCTCACCCAATTCCCCACCCCTACCCCTCCAAAACCCTCAGTTTGTTTCTCAGTGTTCTCTCTCATGGTTTGTCTCCCCATCTGATTTCCCCCAACTCACTTCTCCTCTCCTTCTCCCAGTGTCCTCTGTGTTATCCCTTATGCTCCACAAGTAAGTGAAATAAGTCAAGCAGAGAGAGTCAATTATTATATGGTTTCACTTAAACTTGTGGAGACTTACTGATTTTATTGATCTTTTCAAAGAAGCAGCTTTTGGTTTTGTTGACATTTTTGTATTAATTTCCTATTTTTAATTTCACTGATGTTTGCTCTAATTTTTATTATTTCTTCTGCTTACTTTGTATTTAATTTGCTTTTCTTTTTCTAGTTTCCTAAGATGGACACTTAGATTATTAATTGTAGATCTTTCTTCTCTTCTACTATATAGCTTTAATGTTATAAATTTACCTCTAAGCACTGTATTTGCTGCATCCCATGAATTTTGATAAGTTATATTTTCTTTTTTGTTTAGTTCAAAGTGTGTTTTAATTTTCTTGAATTCTTCCACGTGTTATTAGAGGTGTATTTGATATTCAGTATTCTGAGATTTTCCCCCAGCTATCTAGTGTTGTTTTCTATTTTAGTTTCACTGTGGTCTAAGAGCAGACATTGTATGATTTCTGTTACTTTAAATTTGTTTAGGTATGTTTTATGGCCCAGAATGTGATCTGTCTTGATGAGTGTTCCGTGTGAGCTTGGGAAGATTTGTATTTTGTTGTCATTGGAAGAAGTAATCTATAGATATCTGTTCTGTCCAGTTGACTGATGGTAATGTTAAGTTCACCTGTGTCCTTACTGATTTTCTGCCTGCTGGATCTGTCCATTTCTGAGAGAGGGGTGTCAGAATCTCCAACTGTAAGCATGGATTCATCTGTTTTTCTTTGCAGTTCTATCAGTTTTTGCATCATGTATTTTGACCCTCTTTTATTAGGTGTATATACACATTAAGGTTTATTATATCTTCTTAAAGAAGTGACTCTTAGATCGTTATCATTATATAATGGCCCTCTTTATCCCTGATAATTTTCTTCACTTGCAGGTCTGATGTGTTTGAAAATTAACATAGCTCCTCCAGCTTTCTTTTGATTAATGTTAGCATGATATATCTTTCTCTGTTCCTTTACTTTTAATCTTAATGTGTCTTTATATTTAGAGTGTGTTTCTTTAGACAATAAATATGTAGTTGGGTCTTGTTTTTTGATTCATTCTGATAATCTTTGTATTTTAATTGGTGTAATTAGACCACTGACATTTAAAGTGATTACTGATATAATTAGATTGATATCTTCTATGTTTTTAACACTGTATATTCATTCCTCTTGTTTTCTGTTTGTTTTTGTTGTTGTTGTTCCTGTTTTTGTATTTCATTCTTTTATCTGCTTTTTGTGTGTGTGTGGTTTTTTTTAAGATTTTATTTATTTATTTGACAGACAGATCACAAGTAGGCAGAGAGGCAGGCAGAGAGAGAGGAGGAAGCAGGCTCCTCACTGAGCAGAGAGCCCAATGCAGGGCTTGATCCCAGCACCCTGGGATCATGACCTGAGCGGAAGGCAGAGGCTTTAACCCACTGAGCCACCCAGGTGCCCCTGCCTTTTGTGGTTTTAATTGAAAATTTTTATCATTCCATTTTCTCTTTTTTCCTAGCATATCAAATATACTTCTTTTTAAACATTTTTAGTAGTTGCCCTAGAGTCTGCAGTATGCATATACAACTAATCTAAGACCAATTTCCTGTAATACCATATTCACTTCATGCTAGTGCAAATACCTCACAACAAAATATTCCAGATTCCTCCTTTGTATCGCTTGTGTAATTGGTGTCATTCATTTCCTGTGGATAAGCTGTAGTCATAAATACATTGCTGCTTTTATTGTTTTGGACAGACTTTTATCTCTTAGATCAATTAATAAGTTTTTATTTTACCTTCACTTATTCTATCTCTGATGCTTTTCCTTTTCTTTTTTAAACATTTTTATTTATTTTTAAAATTTCTTTTCAGTGTTCCAGAATTCATTGTTGCTTTTCCTTAAGTGTAGGTCTGCGTTTCTGACTTATATTATTTTTCTTGTCTCTGAAAAACTTTTTAAACATTTTTGCAAGGCAAATCTAGCAGAAGCAAATCTCATTTTGTTTATCTGAGGAAGTCTTTATTTTTCATTCATTTTTGAAGGATCGTTTTGCATGATGCAGAATTCTAGGTTGATATTTTTTTCCCTCTCAACACTTTGAATATTATACTCTCTTCATACTTGCTTGGTTTCTGAGGAGAAGCTGAGTGTCACTCTTACCTCTTTCCTCTATAGGTTAGGTTTCTCAACCCCCTCTGGCTTCTTTCAGTATTTTTTTCTTTAGTTTTGATTTTCTGCAGTTTGACTGTGTTATGCCTACATGTAGTTTTGGGGGCATTTATTCTGTTTGGTTATTCTGGATCTTTGGTTTGGTGTTTGACTTTAATTTAGGAGGATATTTCTTAATCATCATTGCTTCAAATATTGCTTCTGTTCCTTTCTTTCTTTTTCTGGTTTCCCATTGCATGTATGTTACACCTTTTGTAGTTGTCTCATAGTAGTTGTTGGTGCTTTGCTCCATGTTTTCTTTGTTTCAGTCTTTCTTGTTGCTTTTCTGGTTTAGAAGTTTCTATTGACATATCCTTAAGCTCAGAGATTCTTTCCTCAGCTGCATCCAGTCTGCTAATATACCCATCAAAGGCATTCTTCATTTCTGTTAGTGTTTTTGATCTCTGGCTTTTCTTTTTGATTCTTTCTTAGCATTTCCATCTCTCTGCTTACATTACCCATCTGTTCTTGCATACTGTCTACTTTTTCCACTAGAGTTCTTAACATATTAGTCATAGTTGTGTTAAATTCCCAATCTGATTATTTCACTGTCTTTGCCATATCTGGGTCTGGTTCTGATGCTTTCTCTGTCTCTTTAAGCTGTGGGGGGTATTGATTGATTGATTACCTTTCAGTATGCCTTGTAATTATTTTTGAAAGGTGGCATGATGTACTGAGTAAAAAGAACTTCAGTAAATAAGCCTTTAGTAATTAATATACTAGTAAGGCATTGGGGGAGGGACAGTGTTCTGTAGTCTTATGATTAGGTCTCACTCTTTTAAAGATTTTTACTTATTTATTTATTTGACAGAGAGATCACAAGTAGGCAGAGAGACAGGCAGAGAGAGAGGGAAAGCAGGCTCCCCACTGAGCAGAGAGCCTGATGTGGGGCTCCATCCCAAGACGCTGAGATCCTGACCTGAGCCAAAGGCAGAGGCTTAACCCACTGAGCCACCCAGGCGTCCCTAGGTCTCACCCTTTTTATGAGCCTAGTCCCTCTGCTGTGAACTTCACAAACAATTCTTCTTTTTTCCTCCACCACCCTCTTTAGGAAGTGTAGGATGATTAGAGGAGACTGGAGTTGGGTATTTATCTTCCCTTTGTGTAGAAGGCCTGAGCAGACTAGAATTAGGTATTTTCCTTCTCCTGGGTTGGTTAGGCCCTGATGGTTAGGTTAAGGTCCAGTAAAACTTGTCTGGAGGGAAGGCCTTGTTTAGAAGAGCAGAATGCTCTGGTGTATTTCCAAATGATTACTTTTCCCCCTCTCCCTGCCAGAAGCGTGAGGGGATTTTTCTCCAGTTTCCATCCTGAGAATGTGATAGAGCTCCTAGAAGTAAAACTCACAGAAGTGTGGGGGTCCCTTATAACTATTCCCTTGCTGTTTTTAACTCTCAGACTTTCCCCACACTGAGCCTCCAGTACTGTCCTTTACAGTCCAGATTTTCATGCCCTGGTACCTGTTCCCACAAAGATTTCTGCTCCAGTAAGTTGTAGTTCTCTGAATACACCTGTCTATCTCCAAGTTGTGGACAACAGTTTGCCCTGTGATCTCACTTCTCTGATGGAGCTAAGAAAAGTTGTTAATTTTCAGTTTGCTTAGCTTTTTGCTTGCTATTAGGGTGCAGTGATGACTTGTAACCTCTTTACATGCTGGACTGGAAAGCAGAAATCCATTCCTTCTTTTTCACTATAGTTTTATCATAATTAAATTCCTAAAACTCCATATGTTAAGAAATCTTCATATGTATGAATCTTTATTCATACTTGGTGTGTTATTCTGTGACTTGATTTCCTTGCTTAAATGTATGTTTTGGAGAATATATGGTACATGTTACCATAACTGGCTTTTTCACTTTTGAATAGCTTGCCAGTGTACGCATATACTACTTACAGAAGAAGAGTTTTTTAGATTTTCCCGGGGTTTTGCTATGATGCATAATGCTGTTTCTGCAGATCTCTTGAAGAACATGTGCAAAGAAAGTAGGTTTCAGTTCTTTGGCTCATGGCCCATAGTAAGAAATGCATTTGTGTCCAAGTGTGTGTGTATGTGTGTGCACGCACGAATTTTCATAAGGCAATACTTAACCTCATGCCACTTAAAATGTACTGTGATAATTCTTCTGTTCTATACTATTTTATTTAATAAGGATGGTTAGAAACTATTAAACCAAGTGAGTCACTATCCTAAGTTTATAAAACACTGCTCTAGTATATATATCTGTAAATACAATTGCTGGATTGTGGTCAATATATGTTTTGATTCAGAAGATTTTGCCAAATTATTTTTTTTAACTGATCAATTTATACTCCTTTCACCAGTTCATGGGAATTCCTTTAACTCAAAATTCTTATCAACACTTAGTATTCATTCATTTTTATTGAAGTGCAGTTGACATGCAATATTAGTTTCAGGTATAAAACATAGTGACTCAGCATTTATGTACATTAGGAAGTGATCACCATGATAAATCTAGCTACTGTGTTTCACCATACAGAGTTGTTACATATTTTTTATTATTTTCCCTATATTGGACATTCTGTCTCCTTGTCTTACTTATTTTATAACTGGAGGTTTGTATTTTTTAATCCCTTTCCCCTGTTCTGCATATTGACCCTCCCACTCCCTTCCCCCATCTCTCTGGCAACTACCAGACTGTTCTCTGTATCTATGAGTCTGTTTCTATTTCATTTGTTTGTTTTTAGATTCCACATATAAGTCAAGGCATATGGTATTTGTTTTTCTCTGTCTCACGTATTTCACTTCCATGGTACCCTCTATGTCCATCCATGTCACAAAGGGCAAGATGCTTCCTTTGCATGGCTGAGTAATATTCCAGTGTGTGTGTGTGTGTGTGTGTGTGAGAGAGAGAGAGAGAGAGAGTGTCTGTGTGTGGTCTGTGTACCATATCTTTATCCATTCATCTATCGATGGACACTTAGGTTGCTTTCATATTTGGAGTATTGTAAATAATGCTGCAGTAAACCTAGGAGTGCATATATCTTTTTGAATTAGTGCTTTCATTTTCTTTGGATAAATACTCAGTAGTGGAACTGCTGGATTGTATGGTATTGATACTTAATTTTGAAAATGTGTTAATTATATCTCATAGTTTTAATTTGCATTTCTTTGATTGCTAATGAATTTGAGTGTCTTGATCTATTAGAAGAAGTTGTACCCCAAATTTTTTTAGAAGAAAAAACCTTATGTGTATACAAAAAATAAAATCAGATACAATGAAGGATAAAATATGACTATAATAATGAAGATTCAAGAAAGATTTTTTTTTTTAATGAAAGGCAGTGTTAAGATAAACTAGTTAAAAAATGTTAAAAAAGGAAAGGTAAAAGTTAAAAAAAATTTAGCGGAAGAAAAAAAATAAATAAAAATTAATTAACTTTGTAAGACTAAAGAATCATGGGGAGAAAGCCATGAATTCCATGCTTTGCTTTCTCCTCCTCTGGAATTCCGCTGTTCTCCTTGGTAAGTGAACTTGGTCTTGGCTGGATTTCTTGCTGATCTTCTGCAGAGGGGCCTATTGTAGTGATTCTCAAGTGTCTTTGCCCAAGGCGGAATTATACTGCCCTTACCAGGGGCCGGGCTAAGTAATCTGCTCGGGTTCGCTTTCTGGAGCTTTTGTTCCCTGAACGCTTTCCGTAGAGTTCCGGAGGACGGGAATGAAGATGGCTACTTCCCAATCTCCGGCCTGGCGGAGCTGAGAGCTCAGTGCCCCACTCCTCAGTGCGCCCTCAGAGAAAAGCGCTCACTCACTCAGACAGAAAAGCGCCTCTGGCCACGCTCCGAGCTCACCCAGCCTGTGACCAAGCTTCTCTGTCTCTGGCACACAGCCCCGCCTGGAGTCTCCAAACCCCACAGATCCCTGAGCTCTTCCAGGGGAGTCTCACCAGGTCTTGTGGGATCCCCAATCACAGAGCAGTGGTCTGTGCCACGGATCACAATAAGGTAATCCCGAGCTGAGAGCTCACTCCTCACTCCGTCTCTGTAGCTGGCTTCCCTGCTCTAATACCTGTGAGTTCTGCAACACTCAACACCCCCAATCCTTCTGTGACCCCACGGGACCTGAGACCATGCTGTCCCCATCGTGTCCCCTAAGCTTCACCCCAGCTTAGCCTCTGGAGCGATGTCCCTCAGTGGAGCAGACTGTTAAAAGTTCTGATTTTGTGCTCCGTTGCTCTGCTGCTTGCTGGGAGCCGGCCTCTCCCCACCGCCGTCTATCTTCCCCTCGCTTTGGCTTCACTTCTTCACAGGTCCTACCTTTCAGAAAGTGGTCGATTTTCTGTTCCTAGAATTGCTGCTCTTCTTCTCTTTGATCTCCTATTGGATTTGTAGGTGTTTGGAATGGTTTGATAAGTTATCTAGCTGATCTCCTGCTACCTGATGTCATCTCAGCCTGCTACTTCTCCGCCATCTTGACTCCTCCTTGAGTGTTTTTTAATAGTTTATAGAATTTTAGTATAATCATTCTCAATGAAATACCTATGATAACCTTTGCCCATTTTCTAGTAGGATTTTTGTCTTTTTCTCATGAATTCAGAGGACTTGTTTATTACCATCTTTTCCCAGTTATACATGTTTTGGGAAATAGTAATATCTTCTGGTTTGTCGTTTGACTTTTAAATTTTTTAATCTTTTGATGAACAGAATTTATTTTAACGTAGTTGAATTTATAAACTTTATAATTATCACACTTTGAGTATTTAAACATTTTTCTTTCCTATCCTAAAGTCATGAAGACATTTGCCTATAAAACCTTTCATTATTATAGAAATAGTACCTGTGCGTTGTGGAAACACCCCTAAGATCCTTCCTCCTCTGATGTCTAATGGCTCTAATGGGGGTCTTCTGCCCACATTGTCATCAGCCTCATGCAAAGGGAATGAGTGTCCCATGATTCGTTTATAATTTGGAATTTCTTCCAGGTCACTGTGAGAAGGGAAGTAGGGATAAGTTTGAAGACTTGAACGAAATTGCGTTTCCAATGGCAAGGATTGTGGGGAAGATGTGTTTGGTGGGCAACCAGTCATGTTTGCTTCTGAATAGAAAGTCAAGAATGGTGTCTTGGAAATTTGTTCCCATACAGAAAGTTCTGAAAATTAGTGTGAGACAGCCAGGAAAACAGAAGATCTCAAATTTTTTTGGTAATTAATAATTCCACCCCTAAAAAATTAATTTAGTTCTTATGATTTGCAGAGCAGCTATATATCCCATTTTACAATTCTGTTTGACTGTTAGTCTCGTTGTAATTACCAGTAGCAACCCCTTTCCTTCTCTGAAGTGTCATTATATAGTTACCTTAGTGATAACCTTTTCTTGGACAAACTATATTCTGACTCCATTTTTCTTCTAATTCTGAGTTAAAACAGGAAAGTTTTCATATCAACACTTTGCAAACATGAAAGTGCCTTTTCTCTGAATTCCCTTAGTACTTGAGCATTTATTGTTTGAACTGTGTAATGTCCTATTCATTGCTCCCTTCAATAAGCATTTTTCAGGTGCCATGCCCTGGACTTGGCTGGAGACATGCAAAGATGAATGAGATACAGATTTTGTACTCCAAAAGCTTATTCTAGAGAAGTCATACACAAAGAACACTGTTTTCTTATTGCATCTACAGTTTTATAATTCTGAGATAGATGTCTATGTAGATTCATTGGGCAGAGAGTACAAAAGAGTATGGGGTTACTCCTCACCCTCCTGCTATGTCTGGAAAGAGGGGTGGGTCACAAAGGTTTTGTAGTGGGGCTGATGCCTCAGATGATTCTTAAAATTGGATGATTCTTAAAATTGAATGGACATGGCTGAAAGGGAAGTGTTGGGGCTGCAGTATTCATAGGGTCCTGCTTGGTATGGGTTACTCTGGTGCACTTGGGACTATAAGCTGGAAGTGGAGCTGGATGCAGAGTCTAAGAGCTATTGAGAGATTCTTCCAGAAAGACAGGGAGGGGGTTTTATTTTGGATAGCTTCTGGTCATGCTAAGGATGATTTACTCTACCTATTACATGATGGGTCCCATGGAAGTATTTAACTTTACTTTGGGTATTTTAAATACCCCAGAGGTAAAAACCTTAAAGTGTTCAAGCAGAGAAGAAAGGATGAGATTTGGGGTTTAGGATATCATTCTGCCTGCAGGGCAGAGCTTGAAACAGTGGAGTAAGACTGTAAAGAGAAAAATCTGTTAGAATACAGTCTATCTCTTCTTTCAACAAATGTTAAAGAGCCAGATACAGTTTTACATGGATGGACTGTTGGTGAACCAAGGGCAGGATGGGGAGGACTCAAATGAAGCAGGGGGTGGAGAAGAAGGAAGTGATGAGCAAGTTGGAAGTACAGTCCATGAAGTCTCCCTGCCAGTGTATTAAGACAGTGACTGAGAAGGAAGAGCCTAGGGAGTTTGCAGGTTTAGAGATGAGGTGATGATTGACCCTTCCATTCACCAGGAGCGGGGAATATAGGAAGACCAGGAGCAGGTTTTAGGGAGGAATAGAGAGTCCACCTTTTGCCACGTTAAGTGTAAAATGGAACACTGAGGTAGACTCATCTCTGCTACGGTGAGGCAGATGGCCCTGGAGCTCAGGAGAGGAAGTGGGGATGGGACACACTCTTGAAAGTCATTGCATATATGTGACCATCGAGTCCACGGGAGCAAAGGGATTTCCTAGCAAATGTGTAGAGTGAGAATAAAGCGAGGTCTTGGATAGAGCTTGAGGGAATGCTGGCGTTTAAGAGGCAGGCAGAAAAGGAGGAGTCAGCAACAAATGGGAAGGAGTAGTAACCAATGTAGGAGAAAACAAATGGCTTTGTGAAGGTTTCAAGAAGAAAAGAATGCTCAGTGTATCAGAAATTAGAGACCAGGGAAGAAGGGACTGAAGTGAAGAGTGTTTCATTTTGAAAGTTGCTCTGGACTTTGGCCATGGTTAGTTTTTTCCATTGTTGACTCAGTCATTTTTTAGGGAGTATGAACAAGGGTTGTAGCATGATCAGAAGTGAGAAGATAGAGACAGTAGCTAATATGCTGCTTTCATGGTGTTCAGTGACAATGGCTGGTGTGTTGTGCCCTGTCAAGGAAGCTCAGGTGGCCTTGCTGTGGGCCAGCCCAGTGACCCTCACCTGGCCCCACGAGCAACCCCCTTTCTTTCCAGGTCACAGGCTTTCCCTAGCTTTAGGGTTTGGGGGACAGTATTCCTTAAGATGTTCACAGAGAGAAAGAAAGTAAATGTTAGGGAATTAAAAGGCTTGCAAAGGCCATGGGGCCTTGGGCACTGGTGTGTAGTTTCTGATTTCCTTCTGAACTGAACCAGTAAAGAGACACAGGCATTGTAATCTTTGTATTGTCATTTTTACACTCTCTCTCCTTCTGTAACACCTTCTCCCCTGTGCTGAAGTTGCTGTAGAGAGTGAGGCAGCGGCACAGACCGTGTCAGAGCTGCCAATCTGTCTTACGTGCCGGAAGATTCTTGACCAGGCTTTCATCTCCAAGGATCTTGGGGCTGGGTAATGTTCTCCTCTGTCCAGAAAGGACCCCTGCCCGCCAGTGCCACTAAGTAGAGCAAAAGCCACTTTAAGAAAGGAACTATGTCCCCACCTTTGGTGTCTGTCCCCCTTGGTGCTCACTACAGGGCAGCATGCTGCCCAGGTGCTTAACACATGCTTCATGAGCAGTTCAGGTGAAGAGAATACATTTTATAGGGACCCTGCCTAGTGAGTGACATTATATCGGTGTTCATATGAGTGACCAGCTGCCCAAGCCAATAAACGAGTCAAGATTCTTGCATAAAGTGTTGAAGGGGAGCCACACACCTCCAAAGAGTGAAGACTGCCAGGTTCACAGGAACAGGGATATCCACAGAACATCCGGTCCGGATGTTCATCTGGGTCCGCAGATGAACCCATATAGGATTCATCTGATGGGGTTGATCAAACAATGAGGATACTCACGAACTCTGTGGACGGTATGAGAGCCTCTCCTGCCATCTCTCCTTGGAGATGGGAAAAGCAGCTGTGCCTCACTTGGCTGTCGGAGCTCAGGTGCTCCTCTCAGTAATTAAGAGGATGTGAGGGACTCCATGGCAACAAGGTGGCATTTGTTTTTCTTTCATTCCCTTTGATGCCCTCCTGGAGATGTCAAAATAGAATTTCCTTCCCGTTCACCTTATTCTTGCTCAGGGAGATGTTGATTTCCTTTCCCTTCTACTCCAGTCTCCGGCGAGGCCAAGAGCTGCCATCACCAGCTTCTCAGGGGGAGCCAGGCTCCAGGAAGATTTGCTTCATGAGTTCCGGGCAGGTAGGGCTCTAGGGGCTGTGGGTGGCCCCATTGAGGGTCACCCAGCCTGAAGTGGGGTTGCCTCTGCCCCGTGAGGCCTGTTCTCTGTCAGACATTCTTACTGAAAGGTAGAACTTTGGAGAAAGAACACCAGCATTTGGGATGCCTGGGTGACTCAGTCAGTAAAGCCTCTGCCTTTGGCTCAGGTCGTGATACCAGGGTCCTGAGATCAAGTCCTGCATCAGGCTCCTTGCTTGGCAGGGAGCCTGCTTCTCTCTCCCACTGTGTCCACTGCTCTGTCTGCTTGTGCCCACTCTCTCTCTCTCAAATAAATAAAATCTTAAAAAAAAAAAAAGGAGAACATCAGCATTTAAGAGGCATGGAGAAAAGGAGGAGTCAGCAACCAGTGAGAAGGAGTAGTAATCCAGGCAGGAGGAAACTGATGGCTTTGTGAAGGTGTCGAGAAGAAAGCTGCTCTCAGTTTATCAGAATTCAAAGAGTGGCTAAGAGGAGACTGAAGAAACTCTGTTTCATTTGGCAAATAAGAAGCCATGGTTGACGCTGGTTGTCTTGGAGGAGTACAACCCAGGGTCACAGGATGAGGCATCGTGAGAAAAATAGAAGCGGTTTTGAGGAAACTTGGAGTGTGTCTGCTGAAACCAATGGAGAGCAATCAGAAGGGCAGGCACTAGTGTGAAAAGTGATAGTAATTGTAGCTTTCCGAAGGCCGACAAGAGGATGGGTTCTATTAACATGCAGGAGTTTACAGGAAGAGGCTGCTGAACAGCTCCTCTTTGTTTCTGTTGAATCCAAACAAGATTTCAGTGAAAGGAAGGAGACCTTATTAGATACAGTCCTCCAGCTGTATGCCACAGACTGAACATCTTCAAGGAGGTACACAGCTGTCCCACATATAGCCGAAAACGTGCAAATCTTCTTTCCCAAAGAGGACATCTCTGAGTCATCGCACCCAGCTCCAAGCGCAGACTCCTAGGGGTGCTCCTGCCTCCTCGGGGTCTGCCATAATGTGAATGTTCTGTAACTGTGGGCTTGGCTGTGGAGTTAGCCCCCACCAACACACTTTATATGAAATAGTAGGAGAAAGGGATGGGAATAAAGGGGAATAGTAATGAAAATTTGTATGTTGAGTATGTTTAATGCAGAAGCCAGCAAATAAGAGAAATGGGTAAATGTTGTAGGGCCAGTTCTGATCAGAGGACTTATGACTTTTCCCCCTCTGCTTCCCTTTCCATGTTCTTCTTACCTTCCTCCAGTACCTTTGTTGTCTGAGGTCCTTTGCCCAGTGGTGTAATCCTAATCGTCATTCCTGAGGGCTCTAGGGCTCTAAACCCTTGGTAGTCCCGTAAATATTTGGCTAATCTGGTCTTTCCTTAACTAACCGGTAGACACAGCAAAGCTGGGAGGCCTCCAAGATCCCCTGAGTTCTGCCTGTACTCCTTCCTGCCTGCATTGCATAGGGGTAGTGACCCTATTGCCCCTTGATAGCGAGGGTTGATCTTTCCAGCAAACACCATTACCCCTCTTTACTTGTTCACCTAGATCCATGAAAAGCTCCAAATGGCTGGGTAATAGTAATAGACTTTGATTCAGTGGAATCACTGTGTGTCCCTATATGAAAGAATTTCTTTGCTGGTAAAATCTCTATAAGCAACTAGATCACTGATTTGCAAGGATGGGCAGCAGGTATTTTAGGAGTGGATTAAAGGTATGATAGTGCGAGATGCCACTCGCATTTCTACTGCTTGGGCTCCGACTACATATTTAAGCTACGGTATGTAGTTCACTGGTTCAGAGCACTTGAACATCATAGGCAAAGTCAGGATTCCAACATCATAAGACAGTGACTTTCGTCTGGTGCCATTGTGGAACTATTGCTAGACTGGTCTGAAGGCCAGCTGTTTCTAGATAATGGCATAAGACCAGGAAATGCCATGGGTATAGCATGCTGTCTTTGTCCACATGCATAAAGTGAAGTCACTATGTAGAAGCCAAGTTATGTCTGATCGCATGACAGTGAATAAGACAGTCAGTGCTGGCAGAAGTATGGTGGGGATGGAAAGCAAATCTGCACCCAGAATAAGGGTAACCATCACAAATATTCTCAATGATCTCATTCTGAGAAGTTCACTTACATATTTTGTCCCACATCTCATCAGCACTCCTCCAAGCATACCAAGGAGAGCCATCAATGAACAGAGCTTATTTTTTCCCTCTTTAATCAAGTCCTCAAGGGGCCTTAGGTGTGGAATGAGGGAAGGATGGCAATTAGCAGGAGTCAGCAAATTGGGAAAGTGAAGTCTCTTTTCCTGCAGCGTATTTGTAACTTCAGGATCCTGTGTGTGCTTGTGTGTCTGTGTGTGTGAGAGAGAGAGAGAGAGAGAGAGAGAATCCATCCACTGATGGCAGAGTGCTACCAGGCACACCAGATTCTCTGCCTGGCTGGATCAGATAACTCCAAGTGGACTAAGGACATTTCAGGTAGTGTGGTCCTCTGGTGTCCTATGCTTAGGCATAGCTCACCTGGTAAATGATGAGTTGAAGCAGCACGTCCAACTATGTATACATTGTCTCCAAATTTCAAAGAGGCGTCCCAACAATTGCATCTCTTTCTTAGGACTAAGTGGCATAAGGTGGATCTACTTGTTTTTAATCTGGATCTTGACCCCACAGAAATTTCTCTAAGATAATTCAACCTATATTCTATTTCACTTCTGGATGTTTCTATCTTACTAAAACATCTGGTATACTTGGCACTTCTAGTTTTATGGGCTTTATTGGCACGATACTGTTGATGTACCAAACCAACTGTAGGTCTTCTGTGGGAATGAGACAAAGTTGATTTTTATGGGTGAATTAGGGGCTCAGAACTGGAGAGGTAATAGCATCCTAAGGAAATGCTGTAGAGGTGTACTTCTGTCCCAACAAGGTTAAAGTACGCTACTTTTGATATTCACTAGTTATTAGGAAATAGAAAAAAATTTCCAAGTCAAGAGCAGATAATCAGGTGTCAGGTCCTCTTTGAATATGTCCTAATATATCACATCTGGAAGAGCATCTCTAATAGGAGTCCCTAACTGTATTGAATACACCGTGATGCAAACTCCTTCTCCAAGGCCCCTCTCTCCCCCTACTGAATTAGCAAGGTAAATAGGGATTTGACTAGAATCATTTTACTTACATCTTTTGGGTCTGTTGATGCTAGTCTTCATCTCTGTAATTTTATCAGAGATGCCATGATGCTCTTGGGTTACTATTTTGATGGGTGGAAGTAGTGCCTGCAGTTTCTGTTTCCCTACAGTGATAATCTTCAGTTCATGGATCTGGGAGTAAGTTCTTTCCTCAAGAACTCAGAAAATAATTACAGATGGGTTTGGGTCCTGCTGGGCCTACTATTTAACAGATTCAGGTCAAAAGTCTATGTAGCAATTCCCTTATATGTTCCTTGTCTGAACCAGGGATCAGAATAGTGTTTCAGGTTTCTGTATATTAGAGTTAACTTAGAGTCAGTGGTCAGTGATTCCCCCCAAGTTCTGGATATTTAACTTTCTCTAGGAACACAACCTTCCAAGGAAATGACCTGAGTATCTTCATGAAGCAGTAGGAGAAGGGGGATCATGTTGGGTCCTTGTGGTATTGTAGGGTTTTTTCCTCTCACAGTGACTTAGCCTCCCCTTCATTCTTTCAAGAGACTCTAGATCTGGGAATTGACTCAGGTCTTGAATTTGGCTGAAGGGCTAGAATGCTCATGGTGGCTTAAGTCAGGTCTCTGTTTACTAAGACTTGATTTTTCTCCCAGATACATGTATTTATAATAATGATAGCTAACATTTATTGGGCACTTACTCTGTGCCAGACATTACCTTAAGAACTTTACACATATCAACAAATAACCCTCATGGCAACCCTATGAGCCAGTGGTACTTTAATTTCTATATTTATAGGTTAGGAAATGGACACAAAGTTCAATAACTTGTTCAGGTTAAGTGATACAATTATTCAACTATTTAAGGTCTGGGAGCCTCATAATCAACTGTGTTTCACCAAAGATGCCTGTGGATCAGGGCACTGGGACTATGAGCTGGCCACGTGGCTTACTGTGCTAACGTGCCCAGATTGCCTCCGTGTGTGTGTGTTGGGGGTGGGGGGTGCCCCTACTTAATCTTTATCACTTAAGGAGTCTGGTCTCCACATTGAAATGAAGAATCTCTTTGTCCCCTAAAAGCATCCCTAAGTCACAGAGAATGGCCTTGACAACACATTTCAGGGAGTCTTGTACTCCCGTCACTCATGTATTTCTCAGAGTCTTGGTGAAGGGAATGTCGTAGGGCTCTCTTGGAAACATAATTAGGGAGTGGATTTAGCAGATCACACACGGTAAATCTACCCTGACATTCCTATTCCTTGAAATGATTCTATTACTTCCTTTTATGATTTCCTGAAGAATTTCTGGCATCTCTATCCAGTAAGTACGGGCAGTTGCGGTGGCTGGGTCTGCAGACTGTCACACAGCACCATTGCCCGCTGCTGCCACTGGCCTGGGGATTCCTCTGCTGCTGGAAGTACATGTAGATAATTCCACCCAGTGTACCATTGTCATTTTCTCCTTCATCTAGAATATTCAGAATCCATTTCCATACATGTTGGTCAGATTTTTGTCAGTAGAAAGTAACAAAGTCTTTCGGAGTGAAGAAAGCCTTGGGACATGCTGGGGTCCATCCCAGATACTGAGGAGGAGTCTAAGAAATGAGGAAAACTGACTTCTCTTGCCCAGTAATTTCCTTAAGGGATTTGAGTAACGAGTCCTCAGTCAAGCCCAGATCAGCCTTATCTCACAGGGAAGGGGGGACTGCTTCTGCTGGCAGGAAATGTCTTGAAAGTTTGGGGGTTCAGGATATTCTGAGTAATCGTGGGCCTCCACTTTAGTCCTTTGGGGGTCCCACTCTATACATTGATGCTCGGACTTTTGTCATGGATACTTGGCAAGAGTGAGAATTCATTTGACATGGTAATTTGATAAACCTAAGGATCCAACTTGGTTGGTTTTGGCTTTCTGAGACCTATGATCCCAGGAGATAAGAAGTTGTTTTTTTTTTTTTCGTTCTTGTTGGTTGTTGGTGGTTGTTTTGTTTTGTTCTGTTTTAAGCAGAGTGATAAAAGATCCTTGGATTTCAGTCCATTGCTTGAACTGAGAATTTAGGAATTTGGGCCTGTCATTCTTTTCTTACTCTCCTATTAAAGCTCCCTGTGGGAGCTGGAAGCAAACAGCTTCCAATTCCAATTCCAATTCATGTTTCTTGAATTAAAAGGACACCATGCTCTTAATCATTGTAGTTTCGGTTCCCCCAGAGAGGCTAGATTGCAGGTGGATGTTAGGGTTTCTCTTGGAATTAGCATTGGTGGAAGGAAAGGGATGGAAGCGGGACTGCCAGAGGGAGAACTGAACTGTGATGCAACAAGAGCTTCACTTGATCCTATAGAAGGCAGTGAAGGTGAGAGGATCCTTGACTGTAATCCTAGGGCGAGTGAGGGGACAGGCCTTCATACCCACATGTCAATCAGTCATGGATGCCGCCGTCCCACAAAGGGTGTGACAGTGAGGCAGCTTTCTTGAGCCAAAGCAACCCCCAAAGACACTAACATTTGAGGGTTTCTGTAGTTCACCCCTCACCCCGTCAGCTGGGATAATAAGGCTTTCATTTCTGGAGGAAGATCTGAGGGGCATATCCTAGTGCCCACCACAATAGTGTACACTTGGCCATTCAGGGACTTGGGTGCAGTTTTTTTTCCTTAAAGATTTTTATTTATTTATTTGACAGAGATCACAAGCAGGCAGAGAGGCAGGCAGAGAGAGGGGGGGAAGCAGGCTCCTTGCTGTGAAGAGAGCCTGATATGGGCCTCGATCCCAGGACCCTGAGATCATGACCTGAGCCAAAGGTAGAGGCTTTAACCCACTGAGCCACCCAGGCGCCCCTTGGGTGCAGTTTTTGAGGCATCTGCAGGCAAAAAATGATTTAATCAACAGTTTCAACACTGTGCTGTTGGAAGCTGAAGCTTCCAGAGCCTCACTGTTTATTACGAGCTGGATTTTCACTGCCTTAAGCCCCAAAGAATGTAGGTAACAAATCAAGATTCCCTAGATTTCCCTAAGGGTTTGATGCCTATAGCTACTCGAGTGTCTGTTTCTGAACCAGACATTTTTTTCCTTGGAAGTAGCAAAGAAATAAAAAAAAAAAACAACTTAGGATGATTAATGTAGAAAGCTGAATGCATTAAATGAAAAATGGGTAGTTCTTGGAGGCCTGAAAACTGGGATCTGGGCTGTGTCGCCAGGACAATAAATGTCACACAGCGGAACCTGGGAGGGTGCTCCTGCCCCTGCCACAGCTGCTATTGGGACCAGTCTCTATTGCCCACACGATCAACACCAGCATCGGCCACTGGGTGCCATCATTAATGCCGCGGCCCCCAGAGTGTCCCTGTGTGATTGGCAGAGAGGAGGTGCAGCCCCTTCCCTTCTGGGGAAACAAATGTCTGACATTTTCCATGCTGTAGTAGGAGGAAGGCTGCCCCTACTATAAAGACTCATAAGATGAGGACTTTCCTGAACACAGGATGCTGGGCAACCAAAAGTAATTAAAAATATTCACTAAATCGTTAAAACAAATAAACTTGATCACTCATTGCATACCTTAGTCACCATTCTATCTTTTTTTCCCCCCAGCACAACAGTATCAAGCTACTGCTGGCATTTCATTCTAGAAGATAATAATTTAACTTTTCATACCCCCTTACTATAAATATACATGCTTCTCATCCTTCCATCCTTGCAATATAGTTATTTTCAGTTCTGCTTAGATTAGTACATAATGCTTTCATTATAGGACAATCTGAGTTATCTACTTATCATGATTATTTTTCTTTTACTGCATAATTTTTAGTTTCCCTAAAGTTATTGTCTTTGTTTGCTTTTCTGTCTGCTTTTTTTTATCCCCACATTCTCCCCCAGCTATATCCATTTCCTTTGAATGTGTTGATATAATCTACCTGTTTTTTTTTTTTTAAATCTACCTGTTTTATCTTGAGGTCTTTTCTGAAGCCTTTTGTCCGGCAACTCACCCCCACCCCTCCTACCCCGGATTTGTTGATCTCCAGGCCTGCTGCCTAACTGCTGTCCGGGGAAATTCCCTTCTCTATTTGCTTTGCTTCTTTCTTGTTTCCTGGGACATGTTTCTTTGGGTTATTCCTCCATTTTGGCAAAGCATATTTTTGAGTGGCTTTCTGAAAAAGGAGGCAGGGAGAGGTCAATTTTTGATATCCTACATGTCTAAAATGTCTTTATTCTGCCCTCTGGATGCTGTGTATGGTGGTGAGATAGAGAATTCATTTGCCCTCACTTGATTTTTGAGAACGTTGCTCTGTTATCTTCTGGCTTGTGGTGCTACTATTGAGTCCAAAGTCATTCTTTTTCCTGGTCTTGTGTATGATGCCTGACTTTTGATCCTCCTTTTGGGGAGCTTTTAAGTTCTTTGTCCAGAATGTTCTAAGATTTCATAATGATGCATCCTCAAAAAGGGAATGGATTTTCTTTAATTCTGGGTAATATCCTTGAATTATTTTTTTTTTTTAAAGATTTTATTTATTTATTTGACAGAGATCACAAGCAGGCAGAGAGGCAGGCAGAGAGAGTGAGAGGGAAGCAGGCTCCCTGCCCAGCAGAGAGCCCGATGCGGGACTCCACCCAGGACCCTGAGATCATGACCTGAGCCGAAGGCAGCGGCTTAAACCACTGAGCCACCCAGGCGCCCTATCCTTGAATTATTTTGCAGATGATTTTGCTACCGCCACTTTCCTCTCTTTCTCTCTTTTACACCCTTTTATTCAGTTGGAGCTCCTAGACAGGACTTCTGATTTTCTAGTGCTTTCTCTCCTATTTTTCATCTTTTGGGTTTTTTTGCTCTGATTTCTGGACTATTTTTTCAGCTTTCTCGTCTAACTGTTCTTTTAGTATATTTTTAAAAATTTTGGCTGTAATAGTTTTAATTTTCAAGAGCCCTTTTTTGGTTTTCATCTTGGTTTATGAAGCATTCTCATGAATCATGGTATCGTCTCTTATTTCACTGATGATGTTACACATATTTAGAGGGAGGGTGTCTTCTCTTTGCATTGCTCCTTCCTCCAGGTTCCTGCTTTTTCCTTTGTTTCTTTGGTGTTTTTCATGGTAATAAATGACTGATGACTCTTGGCCATTCATTTTTGAGTGTGAGCTTCTTAGAGGTAGGAGCAGTTTCTTTCTGCTTGACTATTGTACCCCAGTTAGCCTGCACATATAAGAAGCCTGACAGCAGTGTGCAACCATGTAAGCTTTTATTTTTCTCAGAATAAGAAGGGAAAGACAAGCGGGTCAGTGTTGGTGTAGCTGCTGTGGGAAGTTATCAGTGACTCAGGCTCCTTCCAGCTTTCTGTAGCTTGTGGTCTCAAGATGGCATCACTTTCAGTCATGTGCATATGCATTCTAGGAAGGAAGACAAAAAGGTTAAAGGTAAGTTTCAAATAATTCTTTACTTTTTATTGGAAAAGCAGTAGTTTTCCTGGAAGCCCCATAGACTAGAACATTGCTTACATTACAAATATAGGGTTATGGCCACTTCTAGGTGCAAAGGATTCTGGGAAAGTGACCATAAGAGTGTACATCCTGAGAAAAATGAAGATTCTCTAAGGAAGAAAGGGCACAAGGGTGGGTGAATGGCAGTGTCTGCCAGCCCAAACACAATGTCTGGCACATAAGTATCTGTTGAATGGATGAATGAAGAAAGACAAATCTACAGAACAGGGATGCCCATATCCAAGAAACAGAGACATTTAAAAATTGACATGTGGGGTTAATGGTGCAACACCACTGTGAAAATTTAAGAATTCTTTGTGTTTTTGTCACTACAAATATGAATGAGTGGATTCTCTTAGCAAATGCCATAACCAGAGGCAAATGGGGCCAGTTTTGTCCATTAAATCAGAAGTCCCTAATCAATGGTGAAGTGATCTGGCATTGCTAGTATACAGAATTATGTCCCAGTAACTAAAATGGGAGAACTGTTGATTTTCTCTAACTCTAAGAGCCTGTCTTTCTAGGACTCTCTTATTCTCATTTTTCTAAATTCTCATTCCAGTTTTGTGCTCTCTTGCCCATTCTCCACTGTCTTGACCTAGCTTATCTAGGATGGAGGATATGGCCCATTGCTTTCTTATAACTTGGGGGTTGTGTGGGTACATGTGTACATACATGGGCTGTTTGAGAATTTCAGATCTATACTGGGAACAGTACAGGAACTGTACTGGGAACATCTTCTTTATGTCTTGAATGTGGTGCCATGTGAGCTGGGTTTCTCTCTGAGACTTTTTTTGTGAGACAGGAGAGATAAGACTATAAAATTACTGGTGATGGGAAGAGATCCCTTCGTACTTTCTGTGGCATCCCCTCTGCTCTGAGCTGTACCTTATTTTAGGTCCCAGACATTTGAGAAAAGAGAAGCAAGTGCCTCTTGAAAAGTGGAGGCCAGATGTTCATTGCCAGCTGTTCTAGACCTCCTACGCAGCACCTGAGAGCTTTCCCCAGCAGCAAACATTTTGTGCACATATTTGCCAGATGTTGATGCCTCCAAAGCCAGAGCAAGATGCAAAGATGAGAGCAGCTTTGCAAAAAGTCAGTATACATCCCAGAGGACAGGCAGACAGGACCCCTCAAATCAACAGGCCCTTAAAATAGAGTGAGACCACTGTCACTTTATAACTTTATAGTTCTACTTGTCTCTCTAATAATCCCTCTTCCTGTTGCATTTCATTGGGATTCTCGGTCGTTCTTCCTAACCAAGTGTTGTATGTGGTTAAGGCCTGACTTGGGCTAATATGCCCAAGGGAATTATTATTACTTAAGGTACATCAGCGTTTCTTATCCACTGTACTTATTTGATTTGTGTGTGAAGTGGCCCTCATTTTTAGATATTTCTGGATAGTTATAACTTCACTAAGAAAATGTACTTGACCTTCAGAAGCATGTATGACTAATTATTTCCTTCCAGCATTTCTTAGTAGGATCTCAGGCTCACTCAGTGTCATAACAAATAACTTAAAAAAAAAAATGAAGATGCAGGATCCCATTATGCTAACAAACCTTTTTCTGTACATTCTGTACCTGTATAAGCAAGGCCGCAAATGCCATTTGCTGTTGTGCTCATTATCGTCAGTTCCCTCTACAGCCACATTAGGCTCTGTTGCAAATATTCTGAACCATGGAATCTTAACAGACGTAAACTAGAAATTCTGTCGAATACTCAGTTCAAGACGTCCTTACAGGATCCGTGGATAACGTTGTAGCTCCAGGGCTGTTTGCCAAGAGCATGGTCCAGAAACATGGATTGGGACAGATACACCCAGTGCCCCAAATTGTCCTCCAAGACAGGAGAATAGGACTTACTGAAAGTCCATTAAGATTTGAGATCAGGTAACCAGGGTCAGGAGAACTTAGGAGGCTGTTCTGAATTGTTGAAACAGAAATTTGCAGGTGCAGATTAGATTTTCAAAGCAATACTGACTAAGCCAGATGAGAAATTTAAGCTAGGGTTACAAGACAGATTAGAAGTTATAAAATGGGGACTACAAAGAATTTATAAGTATGCAGGATTCCCCAGATTTCTGCCTGTCGGGTTGGAGGGGGTCCATGGCTGATCACGGAAGAAGACGTGAGGAGGAGGAGACAGTCATACATGCAGCTTCACTGGGGTGACACTTTCACAGGTGTGTGCTGGGGGAGGGCCCATGCAATGAGGTCTTCTGAGTCTACACCGTCAGAGGGGGCGCACCATCGGAGGGGGAGCAGACAAAGGGGACTCTCTGGGAAGGGTGGAATCGGGGAGGAAAGGGGTGTCTGGGTGGCGTGATGGGGAGCTTGGTGGGGAGTCTCTGAGTCAGAGAGCTCTGAAGGGCACCAGTGGCTTGGGGTCTCTGTAGCCCTGAGGTTGGTCTTGTCTATGGCTAGCAGGTTTTGGGCATAGTTTCACAGGGTATGCAAAGGAGGCCGGCCTAGATGGCAAAAAGTCTGTTGATTTGGATTATGTTTAAAGCAACTGGATATCTCAGAAGTTGAGTTTGGCACCGGCAGGCTTTTGAACTAACAGGTCTCAGCCTGGTGTGCAGAAATAGACAACCTAGAAGCCAAAGCTTGGGGGCCATCTTTGGCTCATTTATAGAGCACGGCCTCCTCTCAAGGCGTGGTGCCGATTAGTACACTGGTCCTCTGGCTAGATGTAGCTTAGGAGACAGACAGGGAGCAACATCTACGTTGGGTCAGAATGTCTGGCCAGGAGGTGGAGCCTTGCAGCAAAGAGGGAAGTCCAGGCAGACACGGAGAGTGAAAGAATTATGCCCTGCACATCCATGAATGAACTGATTGATTGATAACTTCCTTGATTTAGGTGACAAGGATGTAAAGTGCAGCCTCTGTCCTTGCAGAATTCATAGCTTAAAAAGTTGTTCAGGCAAAAAAGTAAAAAAACCCAAAACCAAGCAGCAAAAAATGCACCTCCCCAAAAAAGAAGAAGCCATGGAAGTCTGAAGTAGGGTCATTAGGGTTTCAACGTCTGTGGTAATGGTCAGGGAAGCAAATTTGGAACATGCATGAGGTAGAACTGCCTGGCACTGCTAGGCAGTTCTACCTCAGGCTGTGGGCATGAGGGCCGGAGGGAGAAGCCAGGGCTGGGGACTGGGATTCTGCCGTGGGCAGCTGGCGGCCAGATACCATCAGCCTTCAGATCCATACTTACTGGGCTCTCAACCCAGGCACTCTTGGGATGTGAGATGTCATCCCTGCGCTCCTGTGACCAGTTGATGATTGAAAGCAACAACGGACACTTTGCTCCCTGTTCCAAGATTTCTGTTGAGATTCGGTGTGAGCTTTCAGTTACTCCTGTGCTCCTGGATTCCAGCATGCTGATTCTTCTTCTTCTTCTTTTACTTAAAAAAAAAAAAAAAAAGAAAAGAAAAAAAAGAGATTTATTTATTTGAGAGAGAGAGAGAGGGAGAGAGAGCAGGGCCCGGGAGGGAGTGAAGGGCAGAGGGAGAGGGAGAAGCATGCTCCCCACTGAGCAGGGAGTGCGATGGTGATGGTGGTGATGGTGGTGATGATTGATGATGATTGATGATTCAGGGTTCCATGGTACAGGACTTGATCCCAGGACCCTGGGATCATGACCTGAGCTGAAGGCAGATGCTGACAGCCACCCAGGTACCCTGAGATATTTTGAACCTTGGAAACTTAGAACCATATTAGATCTCACAGATTATTTAACACTCTCATTTTACAGATTGGGAAATGGAGACCCAGAGAGGCCCAGTGACTTTTTCAGCATCACAGCTGGCTGGTGGCCAAGCCAAGGGGGCAGCCAAGTGTGTGGCTGTTCAGGCCCTTGTTCTTTCTGCTTCCTTCACTGCTCTCACTTGGCTCTGGCGCTTCAACTGCTGCTGATGTGTGGCAGTGTCTCGGTGAATGCCGCAGGGAGCGGCGAGTGCATGTGACATGGATGGGGGTAAGGATTGAGAAATAGGAGGGAGACTGTGGTGAGTCTTAAAACACAGTGTGGTTGTTAGACCAGAGTCGCTTGCTGTTGAGTGGCCTGAACACAGAGCAGTTGCTGAGGAGGCCTCCTGGTGCAGGCTTTGGGGAAGGGAACGCTGAAGCCCACTGCGCCCCCTGCAGGCAAAAAGCACACTCAAGGTTTTTACAGAGGTGCCTGCCCAATGCCTTTGCCAAAAGGCACCTTGCTCACCTTTCTGATGATCTTTCTCAGCACCTTCCTGATGCCAGACTGTTACCCAAACGAGTTCTTAGTGAGTTGGCTTGCTCATGAGCATGCATGCTAGCAGTGCGTGTACAGTGGGGAATCACAGTGAGTCTCTTTCCCCAGAAGCCATCTACTTGTCCCATTTACATTTGGTTTCTTGTCTAGATTATTTACAAGGATTTGCTCATTGCCCTGTTTTCCTTACAACCAACTACGTAAGCTCAGTGTATTCTGAATTTTCCCTTATGTGATAAAATATTCTTATAGATTCCATTCTTTTGGAGTATGATTTTTGCCATTTTTATGGTGTTTCTTCCCATGGCTTTGCTGTAATTTAGTCAACTAGTTCTCTGTTGTTGATCCTTGGCTTGAATTTTGCCCTGTTATAAATAATGCTGCAGCGAACATAGTTCTATAAGCCCTTTTGATTATCCCTGATGATTTCCTCAGTGTGACTTCCCAGGTGACTCCAGGCTACTCCTTGCCACACTGGTCTTTAGATAGGGCCATTTTTCTCTCCCAGCTTCAGCAGTGTTTTCACTGTGGGTGTGGAGGACTGTGATTGTTTTATGCAGTGACTTTCTGTTCAGAAGCCATAGGTTTCTCACCTACATCCCCCTCCCTCCCTTCCTGCTTCTCTTTCCCTCCTCCCTCTCTTGGGACATTTTGAGCATCCCTTTGCTACAGGATAGTCACAGGTTTTATCTTTGCATTCCAGAGGAAGCAGCTGTCAGGCTGCCATCCGAGCAGTGAACTGTGGGAGAGCAGGATGGGCTTGAGCCCGAGAGAGATGCCACTGTCAGGGTGGGTGAGGCATGGAGCCTGGCTGTTTCTCCCAGCATTTCTGAACTGAGCTCTGCTAAAAGACAGCCAGTGCCCATGGGAGCCTCGTTGGGTTTCATGGAGTTTGATTTGCCTGAATGTTGAGGTTGTGAACCCACCATTTATACATATGGATTTCTTAGATGGGATAAACCTTTTTCCTTTCTGCAAGATAAGTTTTTTTCAGAGTCTTTCAAATACCTCCTATGGAAGCATTTTCAAAAACGTTCTATATTAATAGAAGATCCGAATCATTGAGCACCAGGAGTAGCAAGGTCATGAGACTTTGGATTCTGGGATGTAAAATCTGTTCTGTAATGGTGTGTGACTCCATTGAAAAGCTGCACATTTCTTTAGTAGTGTGATGGCTTCCCATTGTGCACTGACTAGTACCAGACTGGTTTTTAACAACACGCCCTATGGTTTGGCTCCTAGCCACATCCCTGCTTTGTCTCCTATCACTTTGTCCTTTGCAATCCACTGTGCGGGCTTCTCTCCAGACAAGCATGGTCCCACTGTAGGGCATTTTTATTAACTGTCCCTTCAGTTGCTCTTCCCCTTCATCATCATATGACTTCTTCTCATTCTTGTCTCAGTTGAAGTGTCATTTCCTAAGAGATGCTTTCCCCTGCAAAGAGAAGCTATTTCCCAAGAAGAAATAACCAGTCAGCATTTTACATCATTCTGTTCTCTCCACTGGGCTGATCACCATCTGAGTTTTTCCTTTTTGTCTTCTCACCACTTATTACATACGTGATGATGGAAGTAGGAACCTTATTTAAACTGGTCACTTTGGTGTTCCCAGTGCCTAGAATAGTAGGTAGCTAATAATTGACACACTTTATTGCATATGGTGTAGTTGGTCAGGCACTGTTTACTGTTAAGACCAGGTGTCCTTGGTAGTCTCACTTGGGGTTTGAAGATCTGAGATTTAGTCTTTACTCCATATTCAGTAGTTCTGTGACCTTGGGAAAAACCACTTACTTACCTCACTGTCTTTATCTTTATTTATTTTTAGTTAAAAGTCTTATTTATTTATTTAATAGATTTTGGTTATTTGAGAGAGACAGAGAGAAAGCACAGAGGGAGAGTGAGAGGGAGAAGCTGTCTCCCGCTTGAACAGAGAGCCCGATGCGGGACTTGATCCCAGGAGCCTGAGATCATGACCTGAACTGAAGGCAGATGCTTAACTGATGGAACACCCCAGGTACCCTAAAGATTTTATTTACTTATTTGAGAGAAAGAACATGAGCCGGGGGAGGGGCAGGCCAAGGGAGAGGGAGAAGCAGGCTCCCCACTGAGCAGGGAGCCCGATGTAGGGCTTGATCCCAGTGTTCTGGGATCATGACCTGAGCTAAGGGAGATGCTTAACTGACTATGCCACCCAGACACCCCATCTTTATTTTTTAAAATAAGAACCATAGGTCTTACCGAAAGAACCCCAAAGGGTGCGTGAGGGGAATAGCTGTGGTAATGGATGTGTAAGCTCTTTGTGAACTCGTGATCCTTCAGTGAATGGAAATTGTCATTACTTGTCTAGTGGAAGTACATGGGACTGCCGGGGGGTGCCTCCAAAAACTTGGGGATAGACAAAGTGCAGCCTGTTACAGAGAGCAGATTATCCTATCTGTGCACAGTGGATCAGAGATGGGTTTTGCCTTTACTGATGACTGCTTCATTGGAAGCTTTCTCATACCCATGGAAAGATTCTGCCAACCAGAAAGGTTGTTGGTGTCTACGGCCATACCACCCTGAACGCGCCCGATCTCGTCTGATCTCGGAAGCTAAGCAGGGTCGGGCCTGGTTAGTACTTGGATGGGAGAAAGGTTGTTGGTTTGGTCAGAACTAGACAGAGAAACATCCAAAAGGCAAGTCCTGACAGTTTCCATTCAAGCATTGACTGGGAGGGATACCCTGTTCCAACCATTCGCTTTTGTCATATCCACTGGCAGAATATCCCTGTGATGGGGAAGATGCCTTCATATCTCAGAGCTGGATGCCTTTAAATACTCATTTTCTCTGGCCAGTGCCCTGACCCTGATTTCTCCCTCACCAAGCAATCCTTGAGTGCATAATTTGATTTCCTGTGCGATTGGCCCAGGGAGAAAAGAGGTTTGCGTAGGAAAATGTGAGGTCCTTGTTATCTTGGAGGTGATGTTTTCACTCCTAATTGGCGATTGGCATTCTGATATTACAGATGTGTCCCCGTGAGCTTGGTCAGTATGAAAATACCTCCGGGTGCAGATCAGCTCTCAGGATGCTGACAGCCTGGGGGGGATCAGCCTGGCTGGGGTGACTTTATCAGTGTATAGCTGCCTTGTCCAGGGGCTCCCACCCGGTATCACAGCTTTCCATTTGCAATGTGATCCTGGTTTAATTTGATGTTTTCTCTGGGGATTCTTGAATGGAGCCATCGATTTTGTGTGTGCGGGCACATGCGTGCGCGTGTGTGGTCAGTCGTATGGAGTTCAGGGTAGACATACTGGAGATGGCCAGTAGGTGGCAGTAAAAGCTAGGTAGTCATTTGAGCAATGAGAATTAGACAAAATTTTATTCGTCTAATATTCAGCCTCCCAGGCAATTTGCAATGTATTGAGGTGGTGGTGAGGCAGTAGTATTGCTTCTGGGCCAGAACGAGGAGGTCTTCCAAAGTAGCCATTGTCATCTCAGTTTTCACAACATCTCTGAGTATTCATCACTTTTAAGTTCTTTTCATGAAATTCTCTGGCAAAATGAAAAATTCTTAATTTATTATAGTTTCCAGATTTTATGTAGAACGTAGTTTTATATGTAGACTGTAGATCAGACTGTCACTGGATTTCAGCAGTGAGCATCTCCCAGCTCCTTAATTTCTAGATGTTCCCTGAACTGAGCAGAGCCCAGGGCTCTCCTGAGACTCCCAGTTCATGGTCTCCCCTGCCTCTCCTCCCTTGCTTCTGTGGAATTAGTTCTGTTTAAGGACCATTGCCTTACTGCGCATTGCACTGATGATGGCACTGGTTTTTTTCTTGATTTGTACACACACACACAAACACACAAACACACACACAGATCTGTTCAGGTGAAGCAGTTGTGTGTGGCAAGGGACTTTACTAAAGGTTTGGAACTAAGTTCCCAGACAGCTTACAGTTGACAGCTGGGCCTCCCCAGTTCCTTTGTCCTACCTAAAACTCAGACTCTGTTCTCCAGCCGTGCTGCTCCATCCTCCCCTCTGCGCTGCTGCTTTTCTACCCTTGTCCCCACCATCTCCTGTTTTCTTACAGACAAATCTTTCTAAAACAAACAAATCCAGCTCGCATTCTCGCTTGGTTTCCCAGATCTTTTCCTATGAGGCTGTGCTTCTCAGCTGCCCAGCACGACCCTTTCTGACCATGCCTATCTTGCTGCTGAAGCCACAAGGTCAGCTGGAAAATGCTCCCCGCCCACCCCAGCGGGCTGCCCCCCTCCCACTTTCCTGCTGGGCACATATCCTTGCCTGAAGTTTCCTTCATCCAGCTGACTCTTCCTTCCAGACAGTTCACCCCTGGGCTACTTCCCCTGCTCCCTCAACTTTAGACAATGACTTCTTCTACCCCCCACTACCATAATCAATTCCTTTGGATTAGGAGAGAGAAACTGAATGTTCTCGTCCTGAATTGTCACTAACTTGATATCACAAGCATATTAAGGGCGCTTAGATGGCTTGATGATTGCTAAGTCTTAAGGATGTACCTTCCTCAGATCTAATTACGATCAATGAAAAAATGATGGTCATTTAATGCAAATCAATTCAACAAAGTTTCGTTAAGCCTCCAGAAGGAAATCATTACCCACTCGTTCATTCTCCAAACCTTCATTAGGTGCCTGTTGGGTGCCAGATACCACATGGAGGCCAGAGGTGTGGCTTGAAGGGGGGACGTCCAGATGTGATTACACCTGCAGTTGGGGGATGTGAGAGACATGTCAGTGTTGGCAGTAGGAGTTCAGTCTGTTAAAGCTACGGGCAGGTGATGTGGATTGCTGGGGACTTGGACACATCCCGCCTTTCAAATATTTTTCCTCCTGGGAAAGGGTAGGTGATCAGTGTGTAACCTTCCTCTTCTGAAGGGTTAAAAAAAAAATCATTAATATCTTTTATAATTGGTACACTTCAAACCATTTTCACATACCTCAGGACTATCACAGTAGGGAGAACATACTGTAATGAATCTGTAGGTTAAATAAATATGTGGATAAAATATATAACATAGCTTGGTTACTTTGACAGTTTTTTTCCCCTGAAATGGTAGCAGATTTGAGAATTACTTGAGGACTCACCCTTTGAGGAGGCTTTGATAACTGGCCGTGGTTTTAGTTTTTTTCTCTTACACTGCTCCTTCCATCATGGAATTGAGTTAAGTTTTGCTGAGAGTTTTCTGTAGCACAGCTTTTGGTGGAGGTTATTTATTTTGGCAGAACTCTGCACAGAAGTGTAGGGCTTTCTCTAAGGAGAGCATTAGATTGTGCCTGAGTGACTGCTGATCTCCCCTCAGGCTAGCAGAACATTGTTTCTTCATGGTTAAGTTATGGTCATCAAAATTCTAGCAGCCTTTAGTTAATAAAATTAAAGGTCAATCCTGTGGCACAAGATTTTCCTTTGGAATTCCTTGTGTGTTCTCTTTTTGGATAACTCAGTGATGAGTGTCCGAGTGAGTTTGCAGTTGTGACATATAACAAACAGATGGAACAGGAGAGGCCTCTTTTTCCTTTTCTATGCATGAAAGAACAGAAAGGTAAAACAGAAAAAATGAACAACAGAAAGGTAACCTCACCTTCCCCGAGAAAGTTGCTATGTTACACTTTGATGTGTATTTTTATTCATGGGGAAAAGGAAGTAGGGTGTGAGTCCTTGACTCAGAATTTCTCAGACTTGACTGACTGCAGCTTCCTGCTACAGATTGTTCCTGACTATGGTGGGTCGACTTAAAACTTTCTGACTCTAGGATGATGCAAAAGCAACAGCATTCAGTAGAAACCATACTTTGAATTAAGAATTTCAGTTTTTTCCTGGGCTGGCAATATCCTGTAGGCTTTGCTCTTGTGAGGCTGGACAGCAGCGATGAGTCACACATCAGCTGTGTGATTATGAAAGTAGACAACAGACACAACCATTCTGTTCCCGTGCAGCCATGAGGTAGTCAACATTTTATTACAAACTTTGTGTTAGATGATTTTGTTCAACTGTAGGCTAATATAAGTGAGCACACTTAAGGTAGACAAGGCTAAGCTATGATGTTCAGTAGGTTAGGTGTATTAAATGCATTTTGGACATATATTTTTTACTTTTGATGGGTTTATCAGAGTGTAACCCCACTGTAAGTCAATGAAGATCTGTACTTAGTTTGCATTCAGAGTTCAGGACTCTGACCCAACTTATTAAATCAGGATCTGTCAAGGAGAAGCTTGGGAATCTCTGTGATGAACTATTACCCCAGGTGATTCTTAGGAGCAGATAAATTTGAGAAACATTGTTGTAATTGACGGAGGTTGTGGTGGGCATCTTGCTGTAAGGAGGCCTACTTCAAAGGCTGCCAGTTTCCAGTGATTCAAGGACTGATAATGAGCACATTCATTATTCGGCTTCATGGCACCCCCCCCCCCGCCCCGCCTCCTTTCCCTAATTTGCCTCTCTTTTACACTTTCCATTTTCTCTGTGCTCATAGGTTGAGCACAGAGGTGCAATTGTGCCGACATAAGTCCATTTTGCTCACTGTCTCCCACAAAATATTTGGTTGGTGTGTGAGGGGAAGTTGAACATTCGTGGCTAAAATTCTGGGTTCAGGTGGAGACTCTTAGTACCACCTCTTTAAAAACCTTGTATTTTAGAAAAATTAAAGGCATAAACATATAATTAACCTCCATGTATTCATCACTCTGGTTCAATAATTATGAACTCACAGCCAATTTTCTTTCTTTCTTTCTTTCTTTCTTTTTTTTTAAGATTTTATTTATTTATTTGACAGACCTAGATCACAAGTAGACAGAGAGGCAGGCAGAGAGAGAGAGGAGGAAGCAGGCTCCCTGTCGAGCAGAGAGTCCGATGCAGGGCTCAATCCCAGGACCCCAGGATCATGACCTGAGCCGAAGGCAGAGGCCTTAACCCACCGAGCCACCCAGGCACACTGCCAGTTTTCTTTAATCTTTACTCTCTCTCACGTTGTTTTGAAGCAAATCCCAGATGTCTTATTATTCATAAATATTTCAGTAGTCTATTTAAAAGGTAATAAGTATTGTTTTCTTCTCTTCCTTTCTGTTTTAAAAAAGTGGGTTTTTTGGGGCACCAGTTTAGGTTCATAAAGAAATTGAAGGGGAGGGTATGGAGATTGAGCATACCCCCCACACCCACACATGCACAGGCTCCCCTCCCATCAGCACCTGCCATCAGAGAGGGTCTATTAGTTACAACTGGTGAACCCGCCCTGACACATCATAATCACACGAAGTCTGTAGTTTATAATAGGCTTCTCTCTCGGTGTTGTATGTTCAAGGGGTTGGCTAAACGTTTGGCCATTTTCTTTTGAACATCAGAATCTTACAAGGAGACAAAACATGAGAGACTCTTACTACACCTTAACAGTCTAGGAATAAGGGGAGGGGCAAAGGTGGTAATTTATGATTTTCTGTTAAAAGAGTTCAGAAAGGTCCTGTGTCTTGAGTTCATTACAGAATGGTGTTTCACAGTGGTGAATCGAGGTAGATGAGATTATAGGGATAGAAAAGAGCTTTGCAAGGGATTTGAGAGTGCATCAAGAAGTGAGGAGGTGAAAATGGTTGAAAGTTAGTTGTTTTTTTCCATGGTAAAAATATAATAAAGCTCTGTGGAGTGTGCATTAGAGTCCTCCTTGCAATTTTAACTGCTCCGTGGTTGTAGGCGAGGGACCCATTCCGATGAGTGCATGTAGTCATAGGGTTTGTTCATTCGTTTGTTTGTTTTAGCACATCGCGAAAGTACCAGCTGTTGTTGAAATAATGTCTGTGCACCTATCTAAATGGTCATGAAATGCTATCCAAATCATTTGTTTGCTTTTTCTCCTTTTCAAAATCACAACAAGGGGGGAGGGATAGGATGCTTGACATCTGATGACTGTTTTGAAAACTGGGGACACAAACACATGACACATGACACAAACATGTCAGCATGAGATTCTCTTCTCCTCCCACCTTTTGGAGGCATTAAATGTTCTAAGAAATTAATTTTTATGAATTCTCTTCTTGGATTAGAATCCCAAGGTTATTTGAAATTAATGCGGTGTGAACCCGGAGCTGCTCTGGGATTTACTTCTGTGGAACTTGACTCTTCAATTACAGAGACTCTGTGTGGTGTGAGGGTAATTTCATGGCACCTGCTTGAGGAATGGAAGGGATGCCCACTTGTGGTAGCATGATAAAGGGTGGCAAGTTGCACTGCCGCTATTTGTGACACCAGCTAGTCCCTTTCCTCCCACCCCCAGCATCCCTCAAACACTGTGATCTTTGACGATCGCCAACTAACCCATTATTATGCCCAGGTAACTTAGCACACAGGTACCTTCTTAGATGCCATAAAATAGGTGTATCTTTCTTTTAAGCAGAGTTGATGGATGGAAATCTGAATTTGTCGAATACTTAAGGGAGGCAATTATTTGCTTTCTGAATAGAGGGATTGTTTTGTCTGAAGGATTTGCAGTAGAGTAATTAGTTGATTTCTAGTTCTTTTTGCACATAGGTTTTACAGAGCACTTCTACTGGGCAAAGTGAGTCGTAGCGAAGCATCAAAATTCAAACTGTAATCTACATCTGGTCTTTACCGAAAAATTTGCTTTTCAGAATTTTCAGGTCATTTGGACCCGTGTAAATCTCCTCCTGTTTCTACCTTCCTTAAGTCATATGTAGTGCAGAGGGGGTGTGTGTGTGTGTGTGTGTGTGTGTGGAAGCTTTGCTTCTGCTCTGTGGAGTTTTCTTCCCTCACAGTTTGGGAATGGTAAGAGCCTATTCTGTTATGCTTCTATAGTCAGTTTTTATTTATTTTTAATTTTATTATTTTTGAAAGATTTTATTTATTTATTTGATAGAGCACAAGCAGGGGGAGCTACAGAGGGAAAGGGAGAAGAAGGAAGCCCGACATGGGACTTGATCCCAGAACCCTGGGATCATGGCCTGAGCTGAAGTCAGACCCTTAACTGACTGAGCTACCCAGGTGCCCCACATCACTAGTTTAAAAAATAAAATATTACCAACATAGTTGAAGCCACCTTGGTTACCCATCCTAATTGTGTTTCCCATGCTCCCCCTAAACAGTAACTACTATCCTGAGTTTGGTGATTTTGCCCTCATGTGTTTTATACTTTTACTACACATGTGGCTATTGTTTTTAGTGGTGGCTAACAAGATCCATGAGAAATGAGCCAGAACTGTTGAGAAGCCATGTGTGGAAGGTGTTGTAGATCTCCAGCCTCACAACCATGACGTGTGTAGAAAGGGCAAAGTTTGGACACTTCCCATCAGAGGTGCCCAGCTCTTATCCCCTGGTTTGGCTGTTTGGCTGCTGCCTTTCCTGGAATGGAGTCCCACCCAAGGACTACAGCCCAGCCTCTTTGTCCTCTCTTGTACCATCGCGCACAAAGAAATTATGCAGCCAGGATTTTACATCCCCAAGATCACCCTTGAATTGACTGAGTCTGTCCACCCTCTTTGTTTATCTCTAGTTCGGGGAGTCTGGGCCCTTGGGTTACTCTAGCCTCTCCAGCTCATTGTCTTTTGGTCTCCTTCTTGTCTGTCCTTCCACTCCTTGGTTTGGTATTGTTTCACTGTATACTCAGTATTTGCATTTCTTAGAAAGGACCTTTAGACCTTCCACTGGGAACTGCTCATGGGCAGGGGCAGCCTGGGTCCCTGGGAGCACCCTCTTTTTTGAGTCCTGGAGGGTCACCTGCCAGCTATGGGTGGCCTTGAGCACATATTTACTGTAGTATCGGTAGAGAGTCTTGTGATACCAACCGCCCGGGGAAGGAGAGGACAGGTATGCACCTCAGTTGGAGGTTCAGCTTGTGGGCTGGATGAGCCTGACTATCCTACCGGGTTTCAACCAGCTCCTCCTTCAGCAGGTCATTTATCCTACTGAGTCCAGCAGGAGGGGACACTGGGTCCTACCCGGTGGGGCTGTAGGTTCAACTTTGAAATCCTTAGATAGAGGCGAAGTTGGAGCATTTGCTATAGTCATTTATTCCTAGAACTCAATGACTAGAGATGATTGACTTCTTTTGACCTCCTTGGCCCCTTCAGGCTGGACAAGCTTCCCAAGAGCTTTGCCTGCACCTCTCACCAGTACGCCATTCTTCCCTTCTTGACTTGGGTGCTTGTCCTTCTGGAGCTCCTGGTCACAATTCCTCGCTTCTGCCCATTCCCTCACTCCCTTCCCCTCTCAGTCACATTTACTGTCTTGGTTTTCTTGGCCCTGACCATGTCTTCCTCCTAACACAGAACCTTACATAACTATGTTAAGGCAATGGCCACCTTTTCTTCAGTGTTTCTGCAGGAAACTGACCATCATGGTAACTCTGACCAGTGGTGTTAAACTTCCCAGCACATGAGCTGCCCTTCCTCCCTATACCCCTAGCTGCAAGGGTAAATCTCCAAGTCTGTCATGGCACTGCTTCTGCCTTGTGCTGTGGTTCCTTGTCTCTGTTCTTGATTAATCTCTCTCTTTTTTAAAGTTTTTATGTTAATTCCAGGTACTTAACACACAGTGTTATATTTCTTTCAGATGTACAGTTTAGTAATTCTACACTTCTGTACATCACTCTGTGCTTATTACGGCAAATGCACTCCTTAATCCCCATCACCTCTTCCTCCCATCCCTTCACCCATCTCCCTTCTGGTAACCGCCAATTGGTTCTCTGTAGTTGAGAGTCTCTTTCTTGGTTTCTCTCTCTCTTTTCCCTTTGCACATTTCTTTTACTCACTCACTCACACATGAGTGAAATCATACGGTATTTGTCTTTCTTTGACTGAGTTATTTCACTTAGTATTATATTCTCTAGCTCCATCAGCGTCTTCACAAATGGCAAGATTTTGTTCTTTTCATGGCTGAGTAATATTCCAGTCTCTCTCTGTGTGTGTCTATATATATACGTCTGTAGTATCTATAGTATCTGTAGTATATACGTCTGTATATATAGACACACACAAACATATACACACACGTATACATACATATATATAACATATATATCTTTATCCATTCATCACTCAGTGGACACTTGGGCTGCTTCCATATCTTGGCTATTGTAGATAGCACCGCTATAAACATAGGGATGCATGTTTGAATGAGTGTTTTTATATTCTCTAAGTACATACCCAGTAGTGCAATTTCTGGACTGTAGAGTAGTTCTATTTTTAACTTTTTGAGGAAACTGCATACTGTTTTCCAGAGTGGCTGCTCCACTTTGCATTCATACCAACATTGCAAGAGGGTTTCTTTTTCTCCATATCCTCACCAACACCTGTTGTTTTTTATTTTGTTGCTTTTAACCACTCTGACACGTGTGAGGGGATAGCTCCCTGTAGTTTTGATTTGCATTTTTCTGATGGTAAGTGATGATGAGCATCTTTTCATGTGTCCTCTGTTGGCCATCTGCAGTCTTCTTTGGAGACATGTCTGTTCATATCTTCTGCCTATTTTTAAATTAGTTTATTTGTTTTTTAGGTGTTGAGTTTTAAAAGTTCTTTATATATTTTGGATACTAACCCTTTATTGGATATATCATTAACAAATATCTTCTACCATTCTGTAGGTTGCCTTTTAGTTTTGTTGATTGTTTCCTTTGCTGTGTAGAAGCATTTTATTTTGATGAAGTCCTGGTAGTTTCCTCAGGAGACATATCTAGAAAGAAGTTGCTGTAGTTAATGTCAAAGAAGTTACTGCCTGCGTTCTCTTCTAGGATTTCTGTGGTTTCTTGTCTCACATTTAGGTGTTTAATCCATTTTGAATATTTATTTAAGTATGTATTTATGTATTTTTAAGGTAGGCTTCATGCCCAGCATGGAGCCCAGTGTGGGGCTTGAACTCATGACACAGATCAAGACCTGAGCTGAAATCAAGAGGGATGCTTACCTGACTGAACTCAGGGAACCCAGGCATCCCCATTTTGAATTTCTTTTTGTGTATGGTGTAAGAAAGTCCAATTTTCCCAACATTGTTTGTTGAAGAGAAATTCTTTTTTCCATTTTCTGCTTTGTTGAAGATTAATTGACCCTATAATTGTGGGTTCATTTCTGGATTTTCTTTTCTGTTCCATTGAGCTATGTGTCTATTTTTGTGCCAGTACCATACTGTTCTCATTACTATAGCTTTGTAATATAATTTGAAATCCAGAATTGTGATGGTTACAGCTTTGCTTTTCTTTTTCAAGATTGCTTTGGCTATTTGAGGTCTTCTATGGTTCCATACAAATTTTCAGATTGTTGGTTCTAGCTCCGTGAAAATGCTGTTGGTATTTTGATAGAGATTGCATTAAATGTGTATATTGCTTTGGGAGTACAGACATTTCAACAGTGTTTGTTCTTCCAGTGTCTTTCCATTTCTTTGTGTTGTCTTCAATTTCTTTCATCAGTGTTTTATAGTTTTCAGAGTACAAGTCTTTTACCTCTTTGGTTAAGTTTATTCCTAGCTATCTTACTGTTTTTGGTACAATCATAAATGGGATTGTTTTCTTGATTTCTCTTTCTGCTGCCTCATATTAGTGTATAGAAGTGCAACAGATTTCCACACATCGATTTTATATTCTGGAACTTTACTGAATTTGTGTATTAGTTCTAGCTGCTGTTTGTTGGAGTCTTTTCCAGGTTTCCACATGGAATATCATGTCATCTGCAAATAGTGAAAGTATGGCTTCCTTCTTGCCAATTTGGATGTCTTTTCTTTCTTTTAGTTGTCTGATTGCTGTGCCTAGGACTTCAGTACTATGTTGAATAGAAGTGGTGAGAGTGGACATCCTTATCTTGTTCTTTTTTTTTTTTTTTTTAAGATTTTTTATGTATTTATTTAACAGAGAGAGACACAGCAAGAGAGGGAACACAAGCAGGGGGAGTGGGAGAGGGAGAAGCAGGCTTCCTGCCCAGCAGGGAGCCTGATGTGGGGCTGGATCCCAGGATCCTGGGATCATGACCTGAGCCTAAGGCAGACACTTAATGACTGAGCCAGCCAGGTGCTGCCCTCTTGTCTTGTTCTTTACCTTAGGGGAAAAGCTCTCAGTTTTTCTCCATTAAGGATGATGTTATCTGTGGATTTTTCATAAATGGCTTTTATTATGTTTAGTATGTTCCCTCTAAACCTGCCATTTTATTGTGAATGAATGTTGTACTTTGTCAAATGCTTTTTCTTTGTTTGTTGAAATTATCATACGGTTCTTAGCCTTTCTCTTATTGATGTGATATATCATATTGATTTGCAAATACTGAGCCAAGCTTGCAACCTAGCAATAAATCCCACTTGATCATGGTGAATTTTTTTTTTTTTTTTTAATGTACTGTTGGATTCGGTTTCTACTATTTTGTTGAGGATTTTTGCATCTATGTTCATTGGAGATAGTGGCCTGTAGTTCTCTTTTTTGGTTGTATCTTTATCTGGTTTTGGTATCAGGGTAATGATGGCCTTATAGAATGAATTTGGAAGTTTTCCTTCCTTTTCTATTTTTTTTAAAAAAATTTTATTAACATATAGTGTATTATTAGCCCCAGGGGTACAGGTCTGTGAATCGCCAGGTTTACACACTTCACAGCACTTACCATAGCACATACCTTCCCCAATGTCCATAACCCAACCACCCTTTCCCTATCTCCCTCCCCTTCGGCAACCCTCGGTTTGTTTTGTGAGATTAAGAGTCTCTTATGATTTGTCCCCCTCCCGATCCTATCTTGTTTCATTTTTTCCTTCCATACCCCCCAAACCCCCATGTTGCCTCTCAACTTCCTCATATCAGGGAGATCATATGATAATTGTCTTTCTCTGATTGACTTATTTAGCTCAGCATAATACCGTCTAGTTCCATCCACATCATTGCAAATGGCAAGATTTCATTTCTTGTGATGGCTGCATAGTATTCCATTGTATGTATACACCACATCTTCTTTATCCACTCATCTGTTGATGGACATCTAGGTTCTTTCCATAGTTTGGCTATTGTGGACATTGCTACTATAAACATTCGGGTGCATGTGCCCCTTTGGCTCACTACATTTGTATCTTCAGGGTAAATACCCAGTAGTGTGATTGCTGGGTTGTAGGGTAGCTCTATTTTCAACTTTTTGAGGAACCTCCATGCTATTTTCCAGAGTGGCTGCACCAGCTTGCATTCCCACCAACAGTGTAGGAGGGTTCCCCTTTCTCCGCATCCTCGCCAGCATCTGTCGTTTCCTGACTTGTTAATTTTAGCCATTCTGACTGGCATGAGGTGGTATCTCATTGTGGTTTTGATTTGTATTTCCCTGATGCCGAGTGATGTGGAGCACTTTTTCATGTGTCTGTTGGCCATCTGGTGTCTTCTTTGCTGAAATGTCTGTTCATGTCCTCTGCCCATTTCTTGATTGGATTATTTGTTCTTTGGGTGTTGAGTTTGGTAAGTTCTTTATAGATTTTGGATACTAGCCCTTTATCTGATATTTGTTTGCAAATATCTTCTCCCATTCTGTCTGTTGTCTTTTGGTTTTATTGACTGTTTCCTTTGCTGTGCAAAAGCTTTTGATCTTGAAGAAGTCCCAATACTTCATTTTCCCCCTTGTTTCCCTTGCCTTTGGCGACATTTCGAGGAAGAAGTTGCTGTGGCTGAGGTCGAAGATGTTGCTGCCTGTGTTCTCCTCGAGGATTTTTTTTTTTTAAAGTTTTTTTTTTTTTTTTTTTATTTGACAGAGATAAATCACAAGTAGGCAGAGAGGCAGGCAGAGAGAGAAGGGGAAGCAGGCTCCCTGCTGAGCGGAGAGCCCGATGCGGGGCTCGATCCCAGGACTCCAAGATCATGACCTGAGCCGAAGGTAGAGGATTAACCCACTGAGCCACCCAGGCGCCCCTCTCCTCAAGGATTTTGATGGATTCCTTTCTCACATTGAGGTCTTTCACCCATTTGGAGTCTATTGTTGTGTGTGGTGTAAAGAAATGGTCCAGTTTCATTTTTCTGCATGTGGCTGTCCAGTTTTCCCAACACCATTTGTTGAAGAGACTGTTTTTTTTTCCATTGGATATTCTTTCCTGCTTTGTCAAAGATTAGTTGACCATAGATTTGAGGGTCTATATCTGGGCTCTCTATTCTGTTCCAATGATCTATGTGTCTGTTTTTCTGCCAGTACCATACCGTCTTGATGATGACAGCTTTGTAATAGAGCTTGAAGTCTGGAATTGTGATGCCACCAACTTTGGCTTTCTTTCCCAACATTCCTCTGGCTATTTGAGGTCTTTTCTGGTTCCATATAAATTTTAGGATTATTTTTTCAATTTCTTTGAAAAAAATGGATGGTATTTTGATAGGGATTGCATTAAATGTGTAGATTGCTTTAGGTAGCACAGACATTTTCACAGTATTTGTTCTTCCAATCCATGACATGGAACATTTTTCCATTTCTTTGTGTCTTCCTTAATTTCTTTCATGAGTACTTTATAGTTTTCTGAGTACAGATTCTTTGCCTCTTTGGTTAGGTTTATTCCTAGGTATCTTATGGTTTTGGGTGCAATTTAAGAGATTTAAGAAAGAGAGATTAAGGAGTCAATCAATTTAAATGGGATTGACTCCTTAATCTCTCTTTCTTCTGTCTTGTTGTTGATGTATAGAAATGCACTGATTTCTATGCATTGATTTTATATCCTGACACTTTACTGAATGCCTGTATGAATTCTAGCATATTTGGATTGGAGTCTTTTGGGTTTTCCACGTAAGGTGGAAAAGTATCATCTAAAAAGAGTGATAGTTTTACTTCTTCTCTGCCAGTTTGGATGCCTTTAATTTCTTTTTGTTGCATGATTGCTGAAGCTAGGACTTCTAGTACTATGTTGAATAGCAGTGGTGATAGTGGACATCCCTGCCATGTTCCTGACCTTACTGGAAAAGCTCTCTGTTTTTCTCCATTGAGAATGATATCCACGGTGGATTTTTCATAGATGGCTTTATGATATTGAGGTATGTACCCTCTATCCCTACACTTTGAGGAGTTTTGATGAGGAAAGGATGCTGTACTTTGTCAAATGCTTTTTCAGCATCTATTGAGAGTATCATATGGTTCTTGTTCTTTCTTTTATTGATGTATTGTATCATACTGATTGATTTTGCAGATGTTGAACCAACCTTGCAACCCTGGAATAAATCCCACTTGGTCGTGGTGAATAACCCTTTTAATGTACTGTTGGATTCTATTGGCTAGTATTTTGGTGAGAATTTTCACATCTGTGTTCATTAAGGATATTGGTCTGTGATTCTCTTTTTTAATGGGGTCTTTGTCTAGTTTTGGGATCAATGTAATGCTGGCTTCATAAAATGAGTTGGAAGTTTTCCTTCCATTTCTATTTTTTGGAAAGTTTCAGGAGACTAGGAATTAATTCTTCTTTAAATGCCTGATAGAATTCCTCTAGGAAGCCATCTGGCCCTGGGCTCTTGTTTGTTGGGAGATTTTTGATGACTGCTTCAATCTCCTTACTGGTTATGGGTCTGTTCAGGTTTTCTGTTTCTTCCTGGTTCAGTTGTGGTAGTTTATATGTTTTTAGGAGTGCATCCATTTCTTCCAGATTGTCAGATTTGCTGGCGTATGTTGCTCATAATATGTTCTTATAATTGTTTGTATTTCTTTGGTGTTGGTTGTGATCTCCCCTCTTTCATTCATGATTTTATTTATTTGGGTCCATTCTCTGTTCTTTTTGATAAGTCTGGCCAGGGGGTTAGTTCTTTCAAAGGACCAGCTCCTAGTTTTGTTGATTTGTTCTGTTGTTATTTTGGTTTCAATTTTATTGATTTCTTTTCTTTCATTTTTTAAATTTATTTATTTATTTTCAGCATAACAGTACTCATTGTTTTTGCACCACACCCAGTGCTCCATGCAATATGTGCCCTCTCTATTACCCTCCACCTGGTTCCCCAACCTCCCACCCCCCGCCCCTTCAAAACCCTCAGGTTGTTTTTCAGAGTCCATAGTCTCTCATGGTTCATCTCCCCTTCCAATTTCCCTCAACTCCCTTCTCCTCTCCATCTTCCCATGTCCTCCATGTTATTTGTTATGCTCCACAAAAAAGTGAAACCATATGATACTTGACTCTCTCTGCTTGACTTATTTCGCTCAGCATAATCTCTTCCAGTCCTGTCCACGTTGCTACAAAAGTTGGGCATTCATCCTTTCTGATGGAGGCATAATACTCATCGTGTATATGTACCAAATCTTCCTTATCCATTCGTCTGTTGAAGGGCATCTTGGTTCTTTCCACAGTTTGGCAACCGTGGCCATTGCTGCTATAAACATTGGGGTACAGATGGCTCTTCTTTTCACTACATCTGTATCTTTGGGGTAAATACCCAGCAGTGCAATTGCAGGGTCATAGGAAAGCACTATTTTTAATTTCTTGAGGAATCTCCACACTGTTCTCCAGAGTGGCTGCACCAACTTGCATTCCCACCAACAGAGTAAGAGGGTTCCCCTTTCTCCACAACCTCTCCAACACACGTTGTTTCCTGTCTTGCTAATTTTGGCCATTCTCACTGATGTAAGTTGATATCTCAATGTGGTTTTAATTTGAATCTCCCTGATGGCTAGTGATGATGAGCATTTTTTCATGTGTCTGATAGCCATTTGTATGTCTTCGTTGGAGAAGTGTCTGTTCATATCTTCTGCCCATTTTTTGATATGATTATCTGTTTTGTGTGTGTTGAGTTTGAGGAGTTCTTTATAGATCCTGGATATCAACCTTTTGTCTGTACTGTCATTTGCAAATATCTTCTCCCATTCCGTGGGTTGCCTTTTTGTTTTGTTGACTGTTTCCTTTGCTGTGCAGAAGCTTTTGATCTTGATGAAGTCCCAAAAGTTCATTTTCACTTTTGTTTCCTTGGCCTTTGGAGATATATCTTGAAAGAAGTTGCTGTGGCTGATATCGAAGAGGTTACTGCCTATGTTCTCCTCTAGGATTCTGATGGATTCCTGTCTCACATTGAGGTCTTTTATCCATTTCAAGTTTATCTTTGTGTACGGTGTAAGAGAATGGTCGAGTTTCATTCTTCTACATATAGCTGTCCAGTTTTCCCAGCACCATTTATTGAAGAGACTGTCTTTTTTCCACTGTGTATTTTTTCCTGTTTTGTCGAAGATTATTTGACCATAGAGTTGAGGGTCCATATCTGGGCTCTCCACTCTGTTCCACTGGTCTATGTGTCTGTTTTTATGCCAGTACCACGCTGTCTTGGTGATGACAGCTTGTAGTAAAGCTTGAAATCAGGTAACGTGATGCCGCCAGTTTTGTTTTTGTTTTTCAACATTTCCTTAGCAATTCGGGGTCTCTTCTGATTCCATCCAAATTTTAGGATTATTTGCTCCAGCTCTTTGAAAAATACTGGTGGAATTTTGATCAGAATGGCATTAAAAGTATAGATTGCTCTAGGCAGTATAGACATTTTAACAATGTTTATTCTTCCGATCCAAGAGCATGGAACGGTCTTCCATCTTTTTGTGTCTTCTTCAGTTTCTTTCATGAGTGTTCTGTAGTTCCTCGAGTACAGAACCTTTACCTCTTTGGTTAGATTTATTCCCAGGTATCTTATGGTTCTTGGTGCTATAGTAAATGGAATCGATTCTCTAATTTCCCTTTCTGTATTTTCATTATTAGTGTATAAGAAAGCCACTGATTTCTGTACATTGACTTGGTATCCTGCCACGTTACTGAATTGCTGTATGAGTTCTAGTAGTTTGGGGGTGTAGTCTTTGGGGTTTTCCATATAAAGAATCATGTCATCTGCGAAGAGAGAGAGTTTGACTTCTTCATTGCCAATTTGGATACCTTTTATTTCTCTTTGTTGTCTGATTGCCATTGATTTCTGCTCTAATCTTTATTATTTCTCTTCTCCTGCTGGGTTTAGGCTTTATTTGTTGTTCTTTCTTGAGCTCCTTTAGGTGTAGGGTTAGGTTGTGTATTTGAGACCTTTCTTTTTTCTTGAGAAAGGCTTGTATTGGTATATATTTTCCTCTCAGGACTGCCTTTGCTGTGTCCCACAGATTTTGAACCATTGTGTTTTCATTATCATTTGTTTCCATGAATTTTTTCGATTCTTCTTTAATTTCCTGGTTGACCCATTCATTCTTTTTTTTTTTTTTAAAGATTTTATTTCTTTATTTGACAGACAGAGATCACAAGTACGCAGAGAGGCAGGCAGAGGGAGAGAGGAGGAAGCAGGCTTGCTGCTGAGCAGAGAGCCTGATGCGGGGCTTGATCCCAGGACCCTGAGATCATGACCTGACCTGAAGGCAGAGGCTTTAACCAACAGGGTTGGTTAAAGGTCCCACCCAGGGACCCTTACCCATTCATTCTTTAGTAGGATGCTCTTTAGCCTCCATGTATTTGGGTTCTTTCCAAATTTCCTCTTGTAATTGAGTTCTAGCTTCAGAGCATTATGGTCTGAAAATATGCAGGGAATGATCCCAATCTTTTGGTACCAGTTGAGACCTGATTTGTGGCCCAGGATGTGATCTATTCTGGAGAATGTTCCATGTGCACTAGACAAGAATGTGTATTCTGTTGCTTTGGGATAGAATGTTCTGAATATATCTGTGATGTCCATCTGGCCCAGTGTGTCATTTAAAGCCTTTATTTCCTTGTTGATCTTTTGCTTTAGATGATGTCCATTTCAGTAAGGGGGTGTTAAAGTCCCCTACTATTATTGTATTATTGTCAATGTGTTTTTTTGATTTTGTTATTAATTGGTTTATGTAGTTGGCTGCTCCCATGTTAGGGGCATAGGTATTTAAAATTGTTAGATATTCTTATTGGACAGACCCTTTGAGTATGATATAGTGGCCTTCCTTATCTCTTATTATAGTCTTTGGCTTAAAATCTAATTTATCGGCTATAAGGATTGCCACCCCAGCTTCCTTTTGATGTCCATTAGCATGGTAAATGGTTTTCCACCCCCTCACTTTAAATCTGGAGGTGTCTTCGCATCTAAAATGAGTTTCTTGTAGACAGCATATTGACGGGTTTTGTTTTTTTATCCATTCTGATACCCTGTGTCTTTTGATTGGGGCATTTAGCCTATTTACATTCAGGGTAACTATTGAGAGAGATGCATTTAGTGCCATTGTATTGCCTGTAAGGTGACTGTTACTGTATATTGTCTCTGTTTCTTTCTGGTCTACTACTTTTAGGCTCTCTTTGCTTAGAGGACCCCTTTCAATATTTCCTGTAGAGCTGGTTTGGTGTTTACAGACTCTTAATTTTTGTTTGCCCTGGAAGCTTTTTTATCACTCTTTCTATTTTCAGTGATAACCTAGCTGGATATAGTATTCTTGGCCACATATTTTTCTCATTTAGTGCTCTGAATATATCATGCCAGTTCTTTCTGGCCTGCCAGGTCTCTGTGGATAAGTCTGCTGCCAATCTAATATTTTTACCATTATATATTACAGACTTCTTGTCCCGGGCTGCTTTCAGGATTTTCTTTTTGTCACTAAGACTTGTAAGTTTTACTATTAGATGATGGGGTGTGGACCTATTCTTATTGATTTTGAGGGGGATTCTCTGTGTCTCCTGGATTTTGATGCTTGTTCCCTTTGCCATATTAGGGAAATTCCCTATAATAATTTGCTCCAATATACCTTCTTCCCCCCTCTCTCTTTCTCCTTCTGGAATGCCAATTATATATTCTTTTTTTTTTCTTTCCCATTTTATTTATTTTTTTCAGCATAACAGTATTCATTGTTTTTGCACAACACCCAGTGCTCCATGCAAAACGTGCCCTCCCTATTACCCACCACCTGTTCCCCAACCTCCCACCCCTGACCCTTCAAAACCCTCAGGTTGTTTTTCAGAGTCCATAGTCTCTTATGGTTCGCCTCCCCTCCCCAATGTCCATAGCCCCCTCCCCCTCTCCCAATCCCACCTCCCCCCAGCAACCCCCAGTTTGTTTTGTGAGATTAAGAGTCATTTATGGTTTGTCTCCCTCCCAATCCCATCTTGTTTCATTTATTCTTCTCCTATCCCCCTAACCCCCCATGTTGCTTCTCCATGTCCTCATATCAGGGAGATCATATGATAGTTGTCTTTCTCCGATTGACTTATTTCACTAAGCATGATACGCTCTAGTTCCATCCACGTCGTCGCAAATGGCAAGATTTCATTTCTTTTGATGGCTGCATAGTATTCCATTGTGTAAATATACCACATCTTCTTTATCCATTCATCTGTTGATGGACATCTAGGTTCTTTCCATAGTTTGGCTATTGTAGACATTGCTGCTATAAACAATCGGGTACACGTGCCCCTTCGGATCACTACGTCTATATCTTTAGGGTAAATACCCAGTAGTGCCACTGCTGGGTCATAGGGTAGTTCTATTTTCAACATTTTGAGGAACCTCCATGCTGTTTTCCAGAGTGGTTGCACCAGCTTGCATGGAATGCCAATTATTCTAATATTGTTTCCATTTATGGTAACACTTATCTCTCGAATTCTCCCCTCATGGTTCAGTAGTTGTTTGTTTCTCTTTTGCTCAGCTACTTTATTCTCCATCATTTGGTCTTCTATATCACCAATTCTCTCTTCTGCCACATTTATCCTAGCAGCAAGAGCCTCCATTTTTGATTGCACCTCATTAATAGCTTTTTTGATTTCAGCTTGGTTAGTTTTTAGTTCTTTCATTTCTCCAGGAAGGGCTTTTATTTCTCCAGAGTTTCTCTAATATCTTCCATGCCTTTTTTGAGTCCAGCTAGCACCTTGATAATTGTCATTCTGAACTCTAGATCTGACATATTACCAATGTCTGTATTAATTAGGTCCCTAGCCTTCAGTACTACCTCTTGTTCTTTTTTTTGTGATGAGTTTTTCCACCTTGTCATTTTATCCAGATAAGAATATATGAACTAGAGAATAAAACATAAACGGGTGGCAAAGACCTCTGAAAAATGTGCGTTAACCAAATCAGAAGAGACCCCAAATCATGGGGAGAAAAAAGGGGGGTAACAGGAAGTTCAAAAAAAATTTAAAAAAATAGAAAAGGAAAAAAGAAAATATATTCATTAGACTGGTGAATAGAACAGAACCACCCACTTGGTTTTGGGAGTATTTTGGTCTCTTAGAAGTAAGTACCTCCCAGACATGGGGAGATGGAGAGGAGAAGGGAGTTGAGGGAAACTAGAAGGGGAGATGAACCATGAGAGACTATGGACTCTGAAAAACAACCTGAGGGTTTTGAAGGGGCGGGGGTGGGAGGTTGAGGAACCAGGTGGTGGGTAATAGGGAGGGCACTACTGCATGGAGCACTGGGTGTGGTGCAAAAACAATGCTGAAAATAAACAAATAAAAAAAAAAAAAAGAAGTAAGTACCTCCCAAAATTTTAAAGAAAAAAACTTATACACAGACACACATACAAATAAGGGTAAACACAATGAAGGGGTGGAATGTGACTGTAAAGATGAAAATTTAAAAAATAATGCTAAAAAAGGAGTTGATAAGATAAGCTGGTTGGGAAAAGAAAGAAAAAGAAAGTGGAGAGAATTTGCTCAGTCTGGAGACAAGAACAAACCCTGTGCTAGATTTAGGGTATATTTTGATCTATTAGGAGAAGTTGTATCCCAAAATTCTATAGAAGAAAAAACCCTATGTGTATACAAAAGATAAAGTTAGATACGATGGAGGATAAAATATGACTATAAAAATAAATGTTCAAAAAGATTTTTTTAAAGAAAGGTATTGTTAAGATAAACTAGTTAAAAAATGTTGAAAGAGTAAAGAGTAAAAGTTAAAAAAAATTAGAATAAGAAAAAAATAAAATTAAAAAAATTTAATTAACTTTGCAAGACTAAAGAATCATGGGCAGAAAGCCATGAACTCCATGCTTTGCTTTCCCCTCCTCTGGTATTCCACTGTTCTCCTTGATCAGTGAGCTTTGTTTTGGCTGGATTTCTTGCTGATCTTCTCAGGGGAGGGGCCTGTTGTAGTGTTTCTCAAGTGTCTTTGCATGAGGCGGAATTGCACGGCCCTTGCCAGGAGCCAGGCTAAGTAATCTTCTGGTTCGCTCAGGAGCTTTTGTTCCCTGAACGCTTTCCATCGAGCTCTGCAGGACGGGAATGAAAATGGCGGCCTCCCAGTCTCCATCCCGGAGGAGCCGAGAGCTCGGGGCCCCACTCCTCGGTGCACCATCTGAGAAAAACACTCAATCACTCACGTCTCCCTGGGCTCCGGCCGCGCTCTGAGCTCACCCGTCCTGTGACGGAGCGCTTCTGTCTCTGGCACACAGTCCCTCCTGGAGTCTCCAGACCCAGCAGATTCATATTGCTCTTCCAGGGGGTCCTCCCCGGATCTTGTGGGATCCCTGCTCAGTGGCCTGACTGTGCCATGGATCACAGTTTAAGGTAACCCTGAGCTGAGAGCTCACTCCTCTGTTCCATCTCTGTAGCTGGCTTCTCTGCTCTGATACCTGCAAGCTCTACACTATACTCAGACACCCCCATCCTCCTGTGATTCCGGGGGACCTGAGACCATGCTGTCCCTGCAAGGGCTCCACCCGTGCTTAGCCTCTGGAGCAATGTCCATCTGTGGAGCAGACGTCTAAAAAGTTCTGATTTTGTGCTCTGTTGTTCTGCTGCTTGCCAGGAGCTGGCCCCTCCCCTGTGTTCCCGTTGCTTTGGATTTACGTCTCTGCAGGTCCTACCTTTCAGAAAGTGGTTGGTTTCTGTTTCTAGAATTGCTGCTCTTCTTCTCTTCCATCTCCTGTTGGATTTGTAGGTGTTTGGAATGGTTTTACAACTATCTAGCTGAACTCTAGCTACCTGATGTCATCTTAGTCTGCTACTCCTCCCCTCCTTTTCTGTTTTTTTGGAATAGTTTGAGAAGAATAAGGTATTAAATTTTCTGTAAATGTTTGGTAGAATTCACCTGTGAAGCCATCTGGTCCTGGGCTCTTGTTTGTTGAGAATTTTTAAATCACTGATTCAATTTCTTTGCTGGCAATTGGTCTGTTCAGATCTTCTTGATTAGTCTATATACTGCTAGTTCTTGTCCTAGATCTTATATAAGAAAGTTTATTTTAAAGAGAAAACTGGGTAGAACACTTATTATGAGATCTACCTTAAGAGATTTTTTTCAAAAATGTATAATATAATATCGTTAACTGTAGGCATGAGACATTCATATAAAGTACTTTATATGAGAAGAAACTTTTTAAAAAGATTTACTTATTTTACGGAGAGTGCACACATAAGCACAATAACGAGGGTGAGAGGCAAAGAGAGAATCTCAAGCAGACTGCCCACTGAGTGTGAAGACCTATGCAAGGCTTGATCTCATGACCTGAGCTGAAACTAAGAGTCAGATACTTAACCAACTGCACTACCCAAGTGCTCTGAAAATAAACTTTCATAAAATGTCTAGGCTTCCTGAATCTGAACAGACTTAGTCATGGAGCATTTATTTTATTATTATTATTTTTTAAGATTTTATTTATTTATTTGACAGAGATCACAAGTAGGCAGAGAGGCAGGCAGAGAGAGAGGAAGGGAGGCAGGATCCCTGCCGAGCAGAGAGCCCGACGTGGGGCTCGATCCCAGGACCCTGAGATCATGACCTGAGCCGAAAGCAGAGACTTTAACCCACTGAGCCACCCAGGTGCCCCGTCATGGAGCATTTAAACAAAATCTGGAGTAGGTTAGATGTAGACAAGGTCAGCGTGGCTGGAGTCATTTTCCTTGGAACAGAAAAGGTTCAGAGATGAAGTCAGGCCATGGATAGAAGCAAGAGCCCAACATAGGCTGGAGGTGCGGGAGTGCAGCAGTGAGTCAGGGCACACAAACTGCTGGGGGCGCATAATAGTGCAGAGACAACATGCTTCTTGAAATAGATCGAAGCTGGTTTCAGTGTCTTATACTGACTATGCAAATCTTGATGGCAAGGCTCAGCTGTATGGAGATGGTGGCTTTGCAGCTGACTGACAGAGCCAAGGGGCCTTTCTGTGGCCAATTCTCCCCAATCCTTGGCAAACTCTGGCCCACAACTTGACCCATTCTGGGTTCATGAAGACTTTTCATTAGGTGGATGCTAAGTTCTTCAGGTCTAGCAGATCTAACAATTTAAGAGGTTTTAATACACTTCAAACCCTGTGTCTACCACTGGGAAGAACTTCCCACCATTAGCAACATTCACTGGGCAAGCTGTTCTTCACTGGGTACCTGTTATTGAAAGTCCTGATGTTCAATCATGTGGGCATGGGCTTTGAGCATCCTGTAAGCTGTTAGGAAATATCTGTAAGTACAAGAAAGCGTATAGGGTAATGTGTAATAGGGGTTTTAGTGCTCTTTCCTCATACATAATGTAGATGGTATGATACTAGAATTGAAATTATAAAATATTTAAATGAATAGGCCATTTAAAAAATCTTATAGATTTTAATTTATATGCCTCAAATGTGATGACTGTTTAAAAATAGTGTCACATTAAAAGCAGTATTTGAGAAGGAAGCAGCTTGTTTTCCCTGATCTTGGATCCTGTTAAGAGGAAAAAGAAGTTTCTGTTGCTTCATATGATGTGAAAGAGCTCTAGGTGGCCTTAACCTTGGACAGTCTTCCCTGGGTCCTCTGATGCCTTCACTTCTTCAGGCTGTTTAATTTTAGCGCTGGAAGCTTTGTGCCCTTTAATTAGGCATCCTTACTTCTGTCCTGCTTCTTCTAGCTCTGGGATTTTTCTGACTAAAGTCTGGTGGTTCATTTTGGAGTATTTTAGAGTCCCCTGCCCTTTCCATCTCGACCAGTGGAACAGAGGTTTTTTTTTTTTTTTTTAAGATTTTATTTATTTGACAGAGATCACAAGTAGGCAGAGAGGCAGGCAAAAAGAGAGGGGGAAGCAGGCTCCCCGCTGAGCAGAGAGCCCGATGCAGGGCTCGATCCCAGAACTCTGAGATCATGACCTGAGCCGAAGGCAGAGGCTTTAACCCACTGAGCCACCCAGGCGCCCCCAGAGTTATTTTTTATATTTTATTTTTTATTTGATAAAGAGAGACACAGCAAGGGAAGGAACACAAGTTGGGGAGTGGAAGAGGTGGCTTTCTCTGCAGGAAGCCCAATGCAGGGCTCGATCCCAGGGCCCTGGGATCATGACCTGAGCAGAAAGCAGACGCTTAATGACTGAGCCATTCGGTGCCCCATGGAACAGATTTCTTCACCACTCAGTGTGGTTATATGTCCCCTAAATACTTTTTAGATGGTATTGCTAGCACATACACCCCACTTCTTGAGGGTGTATATATATGCACACTTATATACATATATGTTTTCTAATATATTCACGTATATATATTTTCTACACACACACACACACACACACACACACACACACACACACACAGACATACCAGCTTTTTTTTTCTTGATTGCTATCAGATTGCTATCTAAGAATGCTACAATTTTAATACCCAGTTGTTTCAGTACATGTGATTGTAGTCTGGTTTCCACAAGTCTGAAGAACCCTGATTGGGAATGAGACACAGTGATTCCTGGATTTTTTTCTTGTAAGACATGTGGCTTTTGAATTTGAACCACCATTTACCTTCACCCAAGCTATATATTCCGAAAATGGCTCTCTGTTTCTTCTGGCACAGAGTTACCATTTACAGCCACACTCTCCATTGTAATGACATCCTTTCCAAGATCCTTGTATAACATGGCAAGTGCCAGACAGTAATATTTTCTGCTAGTACTTCTTTAATGCTTGGTTATTTCCTTCTCAGTAGCTCACAGATAATGTGCTCAGCTGCAGGAACCTGCCCTGCAGGATTTCCCACACATGGGGGAAGGCGCTCTGGGGGTTGGACAGCACATGGCCACTCGTTGTCTTCTCAGGGCTTCCATTCCCACTTCGCCTTCTGCCTTCTCCTGTGAGCACTGCTCTGCCAAACCTGCCACACCTCCCACCTGCTGAGGCCAGTGTGAATGGGGCCACCATCTGGCCCAGGTCTGTGGTACCCTGTTGGGCATAGGGCACAGAGGTCAAAGTGGCCAGGAAGCTTGAGGAGAGAAGAAAGGTGGTAGAGCTCCCTGAGCCCTTGCTACAAAAGTGGGTCATTCTCAGTGGGGACAGGCAGAAGCCTTTGTGGGCCATAGCATGAGTCTCCGACTTCATATCTTGCCTAGCATCCACATCCTGTGTTTTTCTCAGTCGGAAAGGCACAGTTCAGGCCAAGGGGCCATTGTAGCCTGGGCCCTGATGGTTTTTTTGTTTTGTTTTGTTTTTTTATTAATAGCTTTGTTGTGATTTAATTTATATACCATACATTTCACCTACTTGAAGATGCAGTTCAGTGGCTTTTAGTATATTCACAGATATGTTCAACTATCCCCACTACCGATTTTATATTTTCATCATCTCAAAACCTAAAGGAAACCCTACCCTTTAGCCACAACCTCCGTCATTACCCCACCCCCTACCTCTCCAGTGCCAGGGACCTACTAATAAGCTTTCTATTTCTGTCTCTGTTTCCTTTTTCTGGACTTTCATATGAATGGAATAGAACATGTGGTCCCTCGTGATTGTCTTATCTCACTTAGCATCATGTTTCAAGATTCATCCATGTTAAAAAAAAGATTCATCCATGTTGTAGCATGTGTCACTATTTTATCCCTTTTCATGGCAGCATAATATTCTATTGTATGGGTAGACCACATTTTGTTTATTTGTCTGTTGTTGGATATTTGGTTTGTTTCATCTTTTGGCTGGTGTTGATAATATCACTACAAATATTTGGGTATAGGTTTCTGGTGGGTATCTGTTCTCATTTCTCTTGGGTATATTCCAAAAGTAGAATGGTTGGGTCATGTGGTAACTTTAAGTTTATTCATTTCAGAAAATGCCAAGTGGTTTCCCAAAGTGGCTGCACCATTTTGCTTTCTTGTCAGCAGTGTATGACAGTTCCAATTTCTCTACATCTTTCTCACCATTTGTTGATCTGACTTTTTGAGTTTTAGCCATACTAGTGGGTGTGAGCTCATGAAGTTTTGGAAGAATTTGCGGAGGATTTTCCCTTTCTAGTAGTTTTGAAATCCATTATATATAATTATATATAAAACATATTATAAATATAATTTAAATGCATAACTATATAGAAAACACTTTTAAATGTAGTGTCTATGGAAGAATGGCTGCCAAGATGTCCTACTGCCTATCACACTAATAAAGAAGATTTCAATATTTGCTCATTCAAATATTCTTACTGCTCAAAACCAATGTGGGAAACTTTGTAATGCATGAGGGAAGGGGATAGACGGGAATGGGTGGAGAAGTGGGAGCAGGTGGTGTATTTTCAGGAACAGGAGATTGCCCTATTGCTTATCTGTGTGTTTCACCGCTCCCCCTGTCTTTCAGGAGGACTGGCATTGGCCCATGTGCTCTTCTTCTATCTGAAGTACTTGGTGCTCTTTGGTGTCCCAGCTCTGCTCATGCGCCTGGATGGACTCACGCCGCCACCCCTCCCTCGCTGTGTGAGCACCATGTTCAGTTTCACGGGGATGTGGAGGTCAGTAGTTTGTTTTATTAAAGCCTCTTGGGGATGTCCAGTGGGAGGAGCCGTGCTTGGTGAGCTTCAGAGGGTTTGGGGCACCATCCTTTCTCTGTCCCTCACTCAAGCTACACTTGGCACTCGCGTTTCTTCATCTGTCTAAAAGGATGACAATCTGTGCTTTCCAAACAGCTCAATATTACTGCCAAGCTGTGAAGATAATGTGAGATAAGACAATTTCTCTCCAGGTCTATGTACAAATGCACTTAGGATGATGTGTAAATGGTGTCTTACTAACTTGGAATAGGCTTCAATGGATTATTTTATTGCTTTCTGTTTTTCTTGAAAATGACCTCTGGGGAGGAGTCAAGATGGCGGAGAAGTAGCAGCCTGAGACTACATCAGGTAGCAGGAGATCAGCTCGATAGCTTATCTAAACATTGCAAACACCTACAAATCCAACGGGAGAGCGAAGAGAAGAAGAACAGCAACTCTAGAAACAGAAAATCAACCACTTTCTGAAAGGTAGGACTGGCGGAGAAGTGAATCTAAAACGACGGGAAGATAGACCGCGGGGGGAGGGGCCGGCTCCCGGCAAGCGGCGGAGGAACGGAGCACAAAATCAGGACTTTTAAAAGTCTGTTCCACTGAGGGACATTGCTCCAGAGGCTAAACCAGGGTGAAGCCCATGCAGGGCCAGTGTGGCCCCAGGCCCCGCAGGGTCACAGAAGGATCAGGGGTGTCGGAGTGTCGGAGAGCTCGCAGGTATTAGAACGGGGAAGCCGGCTGCAGAGACAGAGCCGAGGACTGAACTCTCAGCTCGGGATTACCTTGAACTGGTCGCGGGCTGGGTGAGCTCGGAGCGCGGCTAGAGGCTGGGGATATGGGAGTGATTGGGTGCTGTCCTCTGGGGGCGCACTGAGGAGTGGGGCCCCAGGCTCTCGGCTCCTCCGGGCCGGAGACTGGGAGGCCGCCATTTTCATTCCCGTCCTCCGGAACTCTACGGAAAGCGTTCAGGGAACAGAAGCTCCCAAAAGCGAACCCGAGCTGATTACTTAGTCCAGCCGCCGGTAAGGGCGGTGCAATCCCGCCTCGGGCAAAGACACTTGAGAGTCACTACAACAGGCCCCTCCCCCAGAAGATCAACAAAATATCCAGCCAGGACGAAGTTCATCTATCAAGGAGAAAGCAGATTCAATTCCTAAGACAGCAGAGCAATTCCAGAGGAGGAGAAGGCAAGGCACGGAACTCATGGCTTTCTCCCCATGATTCTTTAGTCTTGCGGCTACTTCAATTTTTTTTTCTTTTTTCAATTTTTTTTTCTTTTTTCTTTTTTCTTCTTCTGCTAAATTTTTTAAAACTTTTACCCTTTTCTTTTTTAACGTTTTTTGACTAGTTCATCTAAATATATATATTTTTTCTTTCTTTTTTATATTTTTTTATTTGTTTTATTTTTTAAATTTTTTCTTTTTTTTTTTTTCTTTTTTTTTTCAGAACCTGTTTTTTATCCCCTTTCTCCCCCCCACAATTTGGGGTCTCTTCTGATTTGGTTACAGCGCATTTTTCCGGGGTCTTTGCCACCCTTTTAGTAGTTTATTTGCTCCTTCATATCCTCTTATCTGGACAAAATGACAAGGCGGAAAAAATCACCACAAACAAAAGAACAAGAGACAGTACCGAAGGCTAGGGACCTAATCAACACAGACATTGGTAATATGTCAGATCAAGAGTTCAGAATGACGATTCTGAACATTCTAGCCGGGCTCGAAAAAGGCATGGAAGATATTAGAGAAACCCTCTCTGGAGATATTAAAGCCCTTTCTGGAGAAATTAAAGAACTAAAATCTAACCAAGTTGAAATCAAAAAAGCTATTAATGAGGTGCAATCAAAAATGGAGGCTCTCACTGCTAGGATAAATGAGGCAGAAGAAAGAATTAGTGATATAGAAGACCAAATGACAGAGAATAAGGAAGCCGAGCAAAAGAGGGACAAACAGCTACTGGACCATGAGGGGAGAATTCGAGAGATAAGTGACACCATAAGACGAAACAACATTAGAATAATTGGGATTCCAGAAGAAGAAGAAACAGAGAGGGGAGCAGAAGGTCTATTGGAGAGAATCATTGGAGAGAATTTCCCTAATATGGCAAAGGGAACAAGCATCAAAATCCAGGAGATGCAGAGAACCCCCCTCAAAGTCAACAAGAATAGGTCCACACCCCGTCACCTAATAGTAAAATTGACAAGTCTTAGTGACAAAGAGAAAATCCTGAAAGCAGCCCGAGAAAAGAAGTCTGTAACATACAATGGTAAAAATATTAGATTGGCGGCAGACTTATCCACAGAGACCTGGCAGGCCAGAAAGAGCTGGCATGATATATTCAGAGCACTCAACGAGAAAAACATGCAGCCAAGAATACTCTATCCAGCTAGGCTATCATTGAAAATAGAAGGAGAGATCAAAAGCTTCCAGGACAAACAAAAACTGAAAGAATTTGCAAACACCAAACCAGCTCTACAGGAAATATTGAAAGGGGTCCTCTAAGCAAAGAGAGAGCCTAAAAGTAGTAGATCAGAAAGGTACAGAGACAATATACAGTAACAGTCACCTTACAGGCTAATAATGGCACTAAATTCATATCTCTCAATAGTTACCCTGAATGTTCATGGGCTAAATGCCCCAATCAAAAGACACAGGGTATCAGAATGGATAAAAAAACAAAACCCATCAGTATGTTGCCTACAAGAAACTCATTTTAGACGCGAAGACACCTCCAGATTTAAAGTGAGGGGGTGGAAAACAATTTACCATGCTAATGGGCATCAGAAGAAAGCTGGGGTGGCAATCCTTATAGCAGATCAATTAGATTTTAAGCCAAAGACTATAATAAGAGATGAGGAAGGACACTATATCCTACTCAAAGGGTCTGTCCAACAAGAAGATCTAACAATTTTAAATATCTATGCCCCTAACGTGGGAGCAGCCAACTATATCAACCAATTAATAACAAAATCAAAGAAACACATCAATAATAATACAATAATAGTAGGGGACTTTAACACTCCCCTCACTGAAATGGACAGATCATCCAAGCCAAAGATCAACAAGGAAATAAAGGACTTAAATGACACACTGGACCAGATGGACATCACAGATATATTCAGAACATTTCATCCCAAAGCAACAGAATACACATTCTTCTCTAGTGCACATGGAACCTTCTCCAGAATAGATCACATCCTGGGTCACAAATCAGGTCTCAACCGGTATCAAAAGATTAGGATTATTCCCTGCATATTTTCAGACCACAATGCTCTGAAGCTAGAACTCAATCACAAGAGGAAAGCTGGAAAGAACCCAAATACATGGAGACTAAACAGCATCCTTCTAAAGAATGAATGGGTCAACCAGGAAATTAAAGAAGAATTGAAAAAATTCATGGAAACAAATGATAATGAAAACACAACAGTTCAAAATCTGTGGGACACAGCAAAGGCAGTCCTGAGAGGAAAATATATAGCAGTACAAGCCTTTCTCAAGAAACAAGAAAGGTCTCAAGTACACAACCTAACCCTACACGTAAAGGAGCTGGAGAAAGAACAAGAAAGAAACCCTAAACCCAGCAGGAGAAGAGAAATCATAAAGATCAGAGCAGAAATCAATGAAATAGAAACCAAAAAAACAATAGAAAAAATCAATGAAACTAGGAGCTGGTTCTTTGAAAGAATCAATAGGATTGATAAACCCCTGGCCAGACTCATCAAAAAGAAAAGAGAAAGGACCCAAATCAATAAAATCATGAATGAAAGAGGAGAGATCACAACTAACACCAAAGAAATACAGATAATTATAAGAACATACTATGAGCAACTCTACGCCAACAAATTGGACAATCTGGAAGAAATGGATGCATTCCTAGAGACATACAAACTACCACAACTGAACCAGGAAGAAATAGAAAACTTGAAAATGACCTCTGTCCATGTGGGACTGTCAGTTAAAAACAACAGAATTAGGATAATAGAATAGGTCCCTGTTGGCATTTACTAGCTCCCAGATCTGGGAAAATTTACTAAATTTCTCTAAGTTTCAATTTTCTTCTCTCTTAAATGGCAATAATAATAGTGAGGGTGATTATACCCATATTTGAGAGTTGTTTTGAATATTAAATAAGTGATGTATTTAAGGCACTTGGCACATAGATGTTTACAAATATTAGCTTTTTATCCTTTTATTGTTCCTATACTTGATGCACATGGATAGACAGATGTGTTTTCCGAGTTTTCTTTCTCTTCTTGATTTTGTCCCATAAACGTATGGCTGGCCTGGAGTTTTTGTTCCAAAAGATCCCTCAGCCCCCTGCTGTTTCTCATGTTCTCCAGATGGGCTTGCTTGCTGCTGTGTGTTTCTTATGACTTTGAGTGTGCAATAAGTGACAGGCTTGCTTTTGCAATTGCAAACCTAATGGAGGAAGCTCTGCCTGGGGACCTGCTCACTCGTAGGGGTCAGCACGTCTTAGGCACCTCTATTTCCCCCACCCGAGCTTCATCCCTGCTCGGAGTTGCTGTTCTGGCTCATTCACATGGCACTTTTCATCTTATATTTCATCTCTGTAGGCAGAAGATAGAGGACCCAGGTAGAGGAAGAGCTCAGTGAATATTACCATATCTGATGTTGCTGTTCACAAAGGTGTAGGCAGCCTGCGACAGGTCATAGCAGCTTCCATAGCAGTTGATTATAGATGCTGAATTTTTTTAAACCTCTGAAATGCATTTTGTTATTGGTTCAGTTTGCTGCTTGGGATTAGAAATTTCATATGGTTATTGCAAGTAATGTTAGAGAATTGCTTTGATTTGTCCTTAATTATGTCAATTATCATAGGTTGCCCAGTTTTAATGGCAGGGTTGGAGAATGCTAGCAAAGGGGTTTTCTCTAGCCAGGGGGACACAGAGGGGTTCTTGGTTAAAAGGTGAGCCTGGTTGGGGGCTCTGTTAACTTCTGACTTACTCATAAAATTAATTTACTGAACAAATGGGTTGGGACCCAGCACGATTTGGGGTCCTATCTCCAGTGACTGGTGTGCGCCTAGCATGGTTCCTCTGCCTCCCTGTGAATGCTCGCCCTCATGCAGTTCTTAGGAAGCGTATTCTCCTAAAGGGCTTCTTGTGTCGGTTGGTATAATGAAAACCCATGACTCTTGAGCAGTCATGCTAGACCTAGGCTCCTTGCCCATAGAGCTCAACCCACTGATGCTCACAAGAGGCTGTTTGGACTGTTGACTATATTTCACATTCAGAGTAGTTGTCTTCTTGTCCTTTATTATTTTAATTAATTTTTTTTTTTTTTTGGTCCAATAACCTCTGTTGTCTATACACAACAAAAGCAGAGAGAGCATATCTGCCAAGACCTTTTTCATTTTCGGTTAGAACTAGACTCAAATCATGTAGACTTGAGGTTGTGGAAACACTCCCCCCTCCCTCCCCTTAAAGTTTTAAGACAGATGTGGGCGAGAGAGTGATAGAAGCTGCTGTGAGCTGGAAGCTCTGGGTGAGCCCTGGGAGTGATGTGGTTCTAGGGGGAAGTGTTTACGAGAGCTTGTGATGTAGTGACAAACATGGGCTTTTCTGGGAGTGACCTAGACTTTTATTTATTTTTATTTCTTATTTTTTTTAAAAAGATTTTACTTATTTATTTGACAGAGAGAGAGAGATCACAGGCAGAGCAGCAGGCAGAGAGAGAGGGGGAAGCAGGCTCCCCACTGAGCAGAGAGCCTGATTTGGGGCTCGATCTCAGGACCCTGAGATCATGACCTGAGTGGAAGGCAGAAGCTTAACCTATTGAGCCACCCTGGCAACCCAAGGCTTTTAGCCTGGCTTTTCCCCCCTCAGCTTACATGGGGTAGGTTTTCCCTTTCACAGGTTTTAGTTTGCTGAAGGGTTTCCTAGTTTGCCTATTATACTTAGAAACACCGTGGTCTTTGTTCTTTGTACACCGTGACCATGCCTCACTAAATAGTTGAATTTAGGAAGGGTTGTCAACTCTGTACTACAGTACACAATTTAAGGCTCAGAAGAAATAGTTTTGAATTGAAAAAATAAACCTTATAGCTTCTCTTTTACACTGTTTGCAGATATTACCCTGTCCTTCAGAGGAAATATACCCTGTTCGCATTCAGGATCTGGTAGCCTAACCCTACAGCAGCCCTGGTCCCCATTCTCTAACTTTTCTCTGTAAAATGCACACTGAAGGAAAATAAAGTTTTGAATTTGTAGTTTCTGTTTACATCTAGCTTTATCTTAATATTTCTGAGCCATCTATTGAGGTGTTGCTGCAGACAGGGAATTGCCTTCTCCCCCTGGATAGGGGTATGGAAGGGACTGAGTCACAAACAGATGTGAAAGCTGGCCATGCACATTACTCTGGGCAGTGGCAGCCAGTCATATGGAGACACAAAGGGAAGGGTGGATGGGAAGTGGAGGGAAGAAATTTAAAAACCGTGTTTGCAGATTGTCTAGTGGTTTCCTGACCTTTTAGAAAGTCCATACTGAATGAGGTTTATTTATTTATTTTAGCCTTTATTTATTTGAGACAGCAAGAGAGAGCGCAAGCCACAGACCTCCCATTGAGCAAGGAGCCCAATGTGGGGCTCGATCCCAGGACCCTGGGATCATGACCTGAGCCAAAGGTAGATGCTCAACCGACTTAGCCACCCAGGTGTCCCTGGATGAAGTTTAGAACTGGTGATGAGAGATGGATTTTTAGCCTCCCATTTTAAAGGCAGCTTACACACCTGAACACCGTGCTGACTGATTGCAGCATATTCAGTCCACTTACCAGTGAGAGAAGACTTGAAGCCAGCAGCCTACCGTATCAGAGGAGTGTGAGCTCTACATCATAGAACAGATGACACTGGCCATCAGCAGAGAGATAATGTTCCTTGACATGCTAGTTCAAATTGGTCATGAAAAATTGCTATTTACCCAGATAGCCCAGACCCGAAAGGTAAGACCTGGTGGGTTTATTTATTTTTTTTTCCCCTTCTAGCTCTTTTCTTTCATATAATTCCTGCTCCTATATTTGGCGGCATAACAAAACCCTAAGGAGTACGTGTATTCCCACTTGTGTGATTTTTCTGTGACCTTACAGACCTGAGAAATTGAGAATTTTCTGCTTAATTTTTAGATTTCATGTTTTAATTTAGGTAGGCTGAGATCTGTAATGAGCATCTTTTGCTGGGAGTCATTAAAGATGACATTGCATGTCCGAGGTTTCAAATTAGAAGTCTGATCATGTTCCCCTGATTTGATTTTTAGCTATGGAAGCAAAGTGTGCAAAGTGATAGAATTTCTCATGGCGGCTAGTGAGTTATGGGTCAATTTCAATTATCTCAGGAATTTTGCACAGCTTGCCCTCTGCCTTTCTTGAATTATGGTGCTCTCAGGTCTTCATAGGCAAACTCATGCATCACTGCCTAACCCAGAGAAATTTGGGTACTGCTAGACCTTAATCTGTGGGGACATTTTGGAATTGGGACTGGGGTGGAGCCTGAACCTCTTCTTTCAGTGAGAAATTGATGGCATGAACTTTTAGGTCAATAGAAGAATTTAGGGCCTGGGTGAGAGTTGGTCCAGGCCTGTGGTAGATGATGAAAACTAGCTCTGCAAACTGCTGGCTTTTTGTTAGTCCTGCCTTTGAATCATTTCTGACCTCAGGTTGCAGGACTGGATGGCGAGCGTAGAGTTGGTGAAGGACACACCATGTCCATCAGCCCTGCTGGGTAGGCAGTGGGGGCAGAATGAACATAAAGGGGGAAAGATGGAAAGGGTGCTATTGATATGCGTTCACTGTTTTTGCAGGCAGCCTGCTAACCAAGATCTTGTTACTAACTGTGTGACTTGGGCAAATAATTAAAATGCTCTGGGCTAACCTTTTCATGTCTAAAATAGAGATAGTAATAGCACTTGGCACACAGGGACAATGTGAGGGTTGACCGAGCCTGGTGTTCAGTAGGTCCTCGGGAAGGAGTAGCTCCTAACTTTTTTTTTGCACTTGAAAATCTAGCAAAGCCAGAGGTGACTGAGAAGTCAGCCTGTGGGTGGGTGGTATTGGGGAAGCAGTGGGCAGTGATTGGACTGGCCGAGGAAAGGCTCCAGTCCAGCTCTGAGCCTGGGATGTGACAGCTCAGAGATAAAGGCTGTGGTGGAGAAATCACGGGCTCTCTGCCCTCAGAGGAGAGCTGGATCCACTCGATTCTCAGTTTTCTCTACTGTTGAATGAAAGAAAGACTCTTGTCATTAGATGTTGTCTGTATTCCCTTCCATTTCTGTGTTTATCTGAGCCCCAGTTGCATTGGATGGGGACGACCACCAGGCCCTGGGAGTGGAGTCCTGTCTCCCTCACCACCCATGTGGTTGGTTAAAAAGTCGTTTAACCTCCTAATTCCTCAATTTTCTGAGGCAGTAAAGTAAAGCTCATCATAGGACTTGCCTCCCTGTGTTGTTGTGAAGCTTCAGTGAGACCAGAGCCAACGCAGGAACACAGGGCAGGCACACTGTCGGCACTACGATATTAGTCAATAATCATAATTACAGATGTGTGTGTGAACTTCATACTGTGTGTTTTGTTTTGTGTTTTAAAATTCCCAGAAAAGACGGGCCCAGTAGCATGGGCGGTGGGAGGAGGTGGAAGGTGGTAGATATGGGGAAGTAATATGTGGAAAGCATGGATTTCAGAAGGAAAGCATGAGTTCCCTGTAATCGGCACTGATTTGAACTCTCCCTCACTTTAGGGGGTTCTTTTAGCATATAGTTTCCAGCTACTGGACATTTGTATTACCTCACATTTGGTCCTTCTGTCTTATCCCATCTCAGCAGACTAGATAACATATTTCCTTTTCCTGACAGTTATATTTCAAAATTGCTTTACCTTTTCCTCCAAACACAGACTTCCATAAATCAGAGTGGAATACCAAGTTGAAGCAGATTTTATGAACCATTATTATGTTTTGGTTCCTGGATTTATTTTGACTTCAAATATAGATACTCTGTCTCCTCTCCATTCCCTCCCCCTGTGGAGGATGCTTCCAACGCGCATATTACTGAGCAAACTCTCAGACTAGGGTCTTTCAGAGTCAGCAGCGCTCTGGCATGAGAAATACTGGGCAGCTTCTGATGGAGGGCTCTCTGGCTGCTCACCAGTGACTAAGAGCCCAGATCTGGAGCCTGACTCTGTGGCTTTGATCCTGGCTCTACTACTTATTTTCTGGGGACCTCTCTGTGCCTCAGTTTCCTTTACTGGAAAATGGAGATGTGACTGTGCCCGCCTCTGGGAATGGATACCCTGAGTCCCCACCCACTCACACCCACCAGCCTGTAAGCTCTTTGAGGACAGTGATCAGACCTTCTTCTTGGTTAACCCTGTGTCCCCCAGCACCCTCCTCAGGGCCCAGCATGTAGTGGGTGCTCAGGAACTCTGTGCTGCCGGGAGGAATGGTCACTTTTCTCTGAAATCTTCATCATCAGGTCTTAAGAGCAAACTTTTCAAACTTCCCCGTGTGACGGCTGTGCAGCTTCTCTGTGTAGCGTGCACCCCGTGTCGTTGCTGTGGGCATTCCAGGCCTCGGCCACACTGGTGCCTTGTGTTCCTCACCTCCCTGTGTATGTCTCAGTGACTCTCAGTGGCTGGTGTGCCGAAATACTGTGTTGGCTTGCGGTTTCCTTGGGAATGAGTCTTCCTTGAAGGGAGTGAGGAGTCAACACCTTCTTAACTTCATTCCTGTCGTTATTTTTTTAGACATCCTGCCACATCCCTGAGAGCAGATGAAGGAGAGAGTTGCAAAGTTGAAGGAAGAAAAGCAATTCCATTCAGACTCTGATAGGAGAGAGGAGCTGTTTGTCTTTGGGGACAGGATTTGTCTGAGGGAGGGGCTGAAGAACAGATCCTAATCCCCTGCAGTGGAAGATGAGGAACCTAGGGGCAGACTGGGAGTGAAGCCCTTTTAGAACATGTCCTCACAATGAGTAATAATAAGAGTAATAATAGTAATGGTAGTAACAGCTGCACTGGGGTCTGCAAGCAGCAAAAACATTGAGCAAGACATATTTCTGAGTGCTTTTATATATTTAGTTTATTTAATCCTCACAAAACTCCTCTGTGTAGGTACTGTTATCCCCACTTTGTAAATGATGAAACTGAGACATAGAGAGGTTGAGTAATTCTCCTCAAATCACACAGCTAGTAGGTGGTAGAGCTGGGCTTTGAACCCAAGCATGTGGCTCCGGACTCTGTACTTGTATCACCACCCTTTCCTGTCTCTCTAGAGAAATGAAACTGAAGTGAATTCCTCCTCCCAGGTCTGGAGCATGAGGCTTGTGTGACAAGGATCTGGGACTTTGGGGGTATCTGAGAATGATGATTGTCTATATACCGACTCCCTAGAAAGGGAGATGGAACAGGGAAGGGTACAGTCAGGCAGTGGGTTGGCCTCTGTGCTCCCAGGGGTGAGGAGAAAGGGAGTTGCCATTTAACCATGAGTAGCTGAGTGGGCCTGCATCCTTATGCAATCCAGAAATAGCTGCTTGAATGAAGGTGGGAGGAGAGGGGTTCATCTGGTGCCAACAATAGAAACTTGACTCCATTTTTCTTGCCAGTGTCTCCTGTGTAGAGCTTGGGTAATGGCTGTCCTCCTCCTGCTGTGTTTATTTACCTCACGTTGGTCTGGGTCAGATACTATTTGGCAATAAAAATGGAGAATTGCCCCTTCTCTGCCAGTCATTAAACGTCTGGGTCCCCACCACTATCTTCTTTCTTTCTTTTTTATTTTAGCACTATCTTATTTCTAATTTACACCTTCCCTTCAGCAAACTAGTGTTGCCTTTTGTTCCACCTCAGCTCTGAGGATTAAATTCAAAGTGCATCCTGCTTTTACTCTTAAATGCTTATAGGAATTTTGATGTCTTGGTTTAACATTGGTATGCGGTCAGATCTCTCCTCCTTTGCCTGTGTAGTTTCTGCCTTTGGTGATAAGCTGAGGAAGCCCATTTGAAGTGTATTTATTTTTATGTAAGGAGGAATTCCTACTTTAGGGATCCACTGGTTACTGAAACTGTTTTTCTCTAGATTCTCAAACACCTGCTCACCACAGACTTCCTGTCATCTAACACGGTGCCTGGCACATAGTAAGCACTCAACAAACATATTTCCTGAGTGAAAGATGAATGAACCCTTGTGCTCCTGCACTCCTGAAGAAGAAAGAAAAGAAAAATTGACTTACATGCGAAGTGGGGGTCTAACTTACTTCCAGTGGTTAACCTGCCGTCCTGACTGCATTTATGGTGACATAAAATATCATCTTTTGCCACATCATCTATTTCCTGTGTTGTGCCTGAGACTTTTTCTGGGCCCGCCTTGCAACAGTATGCATTCCAGGTTCTTCTTTTCTTTACAGTGTGAATGTTTCAATCTTTTCTGTATTGAATGACTTAGCATTAGAATCCAAGACGGAATTTGCATTTCTCCATGGAGTCTGGTGAAAAAAGAAGCAATTGAGTAAAGAAAACAGTTCTATTCTTCTTCATTAGGGGCTAAAAACAACCAACAAACCACCTCCACCACCACCACAACAAAAATAGCAAAGTAAAATTTAGAGGACCTTCACAGTTTTAGGGATAGGAGACTAAGGCAGAGACTGTCCTCTGTTCTCAGTGGCCTGGGATGGAGTGAACCCCTGATCAGTGGTGCTTGTGCAAAAGGAAATAAGGCAACATTTGGAGTCCCCTGAAGACAGGGCCTGGGAGCTGTCCCCTGGAATGGGAAAATTATGCTCAAGGGGGGTTCTGAAAAACTGAACCTACAGATTATCATCCTTGAACCTCCTGGAACTTCCTATCCACTGCTTCTCCTCTCTGTTCTGTCTCTCTTTGTTCCTACTATTTAATGTCGCTAGCCCTGGCCATGGGAGTCATTTTGGCCCAGGACTGGAAGGAGCAGGACCAGCTCCATTACTCCTCACATGAGGTGAAGGGAGGCCCTTGCTTCTTGAGTGAAGAAGGCTCCTGGTATCCCACATTGCCATTCTCAGTGCATGTTTACCAGGAAAACTGGTCTAAACCATTGTCAGATTGGACGGAAGAAAGGGGCAATGAACTTAAAGATAAGCCAACAGACGGTATTCAAACTGAAACACAAGGAGGAAAAAAAATAGGGGCGGTGGGGGGAGACGAAAATCAGAACCAAGCATCAAAGAGCTGTAGGATAACATCAAATAGTCTAACATATGTGTCACTGGAGTCCCAGAAGGAAAAGGGAATGAAAGAAATATTTGAAGAGACAGCGTCCATGAAATTTCTTTTTTTTTTTTCCCCATGCGTCCATGAAATTTCTAAAATTAATGAGATAATAAACCACAGATCTAAGGGCCTCAGAAAATTCCAAACAAAATAAACACAAAGAAAAATACACCTAGGCACGTCACAGTCAAAATGTTGAAGCCAAAGTTAAAGAGAAAATTTTTTGAAAGCAGTTAGAGGAAAAAAAGAAACAGAATATACAGAGAAATTACATAAGACTTCTTGTCAGAAACTATGCAAGCTAGGGCACCTGGGTGGCTCAGGGAGTTAAGCATCTGCCTTCAGCTCAGGTCATGATCCTGGGGTCCTGGGATTGAGCCCTGCATTGGGCTCTCTGCTCAGCAGAGAGCCTCCTTCTCCCTCTGCCTTCTTGTGTTCTCTCTCTTGCTATCAAATAAATAAATTTTTAAAATACCTAAAAAAAAAAAAAAAAAGGAAACCATACAAGCCAAAAGATAATAGAAAGACATCTTTAAGATACTGAAAAAGAAAAACTGTCAACATAGAATTCTATATCTAGTAAAGATGTCTTTTAGAACTAAAGGCAAAATAAATACATTTTCAAAAAAAGAAAAGAAATTAAAGTTTAGCCAGCAGACCAGAAGCCTGAGGAAATTCTTCAAGCAGAAGGAAGCATAAAGCCAAATGGAATACTTAACATCTGTACAAAGAAATTAATAGTACCAGAAATGGGCTGGGGAGAAGAGGGATGTGTTTCAGTTTGCATACTGTCTGTTGGCTTATCTTTAAATTCATTGCTCCTTTCTTCTATCCAATCTTCTTCAGATCCCAACCTAAAGTTGTAAAGGAGATGAAGATTGACATTGTGGAGTTGGCCTCCCATGGAGGTCATGGTGACCTTGACAGCAATAGTCTTAGTGAAGTGGTGGGGGCAAAAGCCCCATTAAAATGAGCTCAGAGGACAATGGATCTGATCTGACCCCAGGAACCAGTTTGGGGGTCTAATGAGGGGAAGCTGGTGCACATGGTGTGGTTAGGGCCCAGACTTCCTGTCTTCCTGACTGGGCTTCACCCAAGTTCTTCTTGACTAGGCAGACCCCTTTGAATCTCAGCCAGGCCCTTGCAAGGCCATGCGCTACACTTTGCAGTGGTCTCACTCACCATTCATCACAGGTGTCCCTAAACCAGGTTTACTGGCCCACATCTTCCTACCTTCAATGTAGGAACTTCTTTATGTCTTTTTGCCATAAGACTGCTGAAGGAAGCTCAGCAATAGCAACTAGGCTTTTTCCTTCACTCTGCCTAACAATATTTACCCCAGTATGGCCACCCTTTGTTGTAAAGAGAATTCTTCAGGTGGTCCATCACAGTTTGGACCAGAAAGGAAAGCCAGAGCTTCTCTGCTTGGGTTTTTACTTCCACCTATATATAACCTTCCCTTTTCGGACATGTTTCTGAGTTCTTCTGTCCTCTTCCATCTCTTCCCATTGTTCACTGTGTCACAAGAGATAGGTTTTCTGCTTCCCCCTCCTACCTTCTCTTTTGACTTTCTTCTCTAGGGCAGGTAGCTTTATGGCCCAGCTCTTATAGTAGAAGGGGGTATTCTTTCTGTACTATAGGGAAGAATACTCTAAGATCTGATTCAGTTAGACATAGTTTTGTGAGCTCTTGGATGAGGAATTAGGGATTGCTGGGAACAGAATACATTGTTTTAGTTTTCAAAAAGTCTCTTTTAGAATTATTCTTATAATAGTATTGTTGAGTAAGGATTTAGACGTTATCATCACTGCCTGAGAACCAGAGCAGTAAGTAAGGTGTCCCAAGATCATGCAGGTAGCACGTTCTTACTATATTAAAATCTAAACCTTAATCCTTTTTATCCAGAAAGGTTTAGATGCATAAATGCATTTGCTTTTAGATGACTATGTAAAAATTCATACATTCAATAGCACCATGAGTGAATAGATTTCCTTTTCTTATTACACCAAGAAGAAAGGCAAAAATATTTAGTGTCATAGTTTTCTAAGTCCTGAGATTTCAGTCTGCCATAGCTACAGGTTCATTAGCTGCCACCATCTTTTTTTTTTTTTTAATTTTAATTTATTTTTTAAAATTTCTTTTCGGTGTTCCAGAATTTACTGTTTATGCACCACACCCAGTGCTCCATGCAATATGTGCCCTCCTTAGTACCCACCACCAGGCTCACCCAACCTCCCACTCCTGGCCCCTCCAAAACCCTCACTTTGTTTCTCAGAGTCCACAGTCTCTCATGGTTCATTTCCCCCTCCAATTTCCCCCAACTCACTTCTCTCCATCTCCCCATGTGCTCCATGTTATTCCTTATGCTCCACAAATAAGCAAGACCATATGACAATTGACTCTCTCTGCTTGACTTATTTCACTCAGCGTAATCTCTTGCAGTCCCATCCATGTTGATACAAAAGTTGGGTATTCATCCTTTCTGATGGGGGCATCATATTCCATAGTGTATATGGACCACATCTTCTTTATTTGTTTGTCCGTTGGAGGGCATCTTGGTTCTTTCCACAGTTTGGCGACTGTGGCCATTGCTGCTATGAACATTGGGGTACAAATGGCCCTTCTTTTCACTACATCTGTGTCTTTGGGGTAAATACCCAGTAATGCAATTGCAGGGTCATAGGGAAGCTCTATTTTTAAATTTCTTGAGGACTCTCCACACTATTCTCCAGAGTGGCTGCACCAACTTGCAATCCCACCAACAGTGTACAAGTGTTCCCCTTTCTCCACATTCTATCCAACACACATTGTTTACTGTCTTGTTAATTTTGGCCATTCTAAGTGGTGTAAGGTGGTATCTCAATGCGGTTTTTGATTTGAATCTCCTTGATGGCTAATGATGATGAACATTTTTTCATGTGTCTGTTAGCCATTTGTATGTCTTCTTTTGGAGAAGTGTCTGTTCATGTCTTCTGCCCATTTTTTGACATGATTATCTGTTTTGTGTGTGTTGAGTTTGAGGTGTTCTTTATAGATCTCGGATATCTACCCTTTGTGCTGTAATTTGTGAATATCTTCGCCCATTCTGTGGATTGCCTATTTGTTTTGTTGACTGTTTCCTTTGCTGTGCAGAAGCTTTTGATCTCGATGAAGTCCCAAAAGTTCATTTTCGCTTTTGTTTCCTTTGCCTTTGGAGACATATCTTGAAAGAAGGTGCTGTGGCCGATGTTGAAGAGGTTACTGCCTATGTTCTCCTCTAGGATTCTGATGGATTCCTGCCTCACATTGAAGTCTTTTATCCATTTCAGGTCCCTGGGGAATTCTACCAAACTTTCAAAGAAAAAATAATACCTGTTCTCCTGAAGCTGTTTCAAAAAATTGAAGCAGAAGGAAAACTTCCAGACTCTTTTTATGAAGCCAGAATTACCCTGACCCCCAAACCAGGCAAAGACCCCACCAAAAAGGAGAATTTCAGACCAATATCCCTGCCACCTTCTTTTTGATCCACCCAACTGTAGTAGACATTCAAAGGATTTTCTCTCAAAATGCTAGCAAAATGTTCTGATACAGTCCAACTTCTTACCTATTGAATAAGATGGATACTCTCTCTTCTACTAAGTATTGTAAACTATAGTAGGCCTGCAGAGCAAAAGTTAAGACTTTTTCTCTGCCTGTCATGCTTGAAAATAATGTTTTAGGGCATCCGGTGGCTCAGTAGGTTAGGCGTCTGCCTTTGGCTCAGGTCATGATCCCAGGGTCCTGGGATCGAGCCCCACATTGGGCTCCCTGCTCCGTGGGAAGCCTGCTTTTCCCTCTCCCATGCCCCCTGCTTGTGTTCCCTCTCTCTGTGTGTGTGTCTCTGTCAAATAAATAAATAAAATCTTTTTTTAAAAAAAGAAAAGAACGTTTTATTCTTAAGTATGACAGGCAAACCTGGCTCCATCCTGCTATTTCCAGTTCCTTTCACTCACCTTATATTACAAAGAACTAGTCCTTGTTTCTCAGTCCAGCCTACCCGGTTCACCCACAGACCCTCATGACTTTGGGGCTGGCCTCCTGGGGCTGTAGGGCTCACCATGCTCCTCTTCCTTCTATCAGGTATGATGCCTCCCACTGTACAATTCAGTGCCAGCTGCTGTGTCACATTTCCTGTCAAGCTATGCCCCACTCCCACCCCCTGGCAGAGGGATTGCTCATTCCTCTTCCTTGTACTTTGTACAAGGTTCACATATTCTAACACTTATATTTGTTAATAGAGTCATTGTGTCTAGCTTATGGAGGCCAGAGGCTATCAGTCCTTACTTATTTTCTTTTCTTTTCTTTTTTTTTTTTCAGCGTAACAGTATCTTACTTATTTTCTATGTGGTATTTTACTTTAATAGAGGAAATGTCTGTATTTAACAAGAGCCTTGCATTAGAATCTTGCTGTTCCAAATATGATCTAAGGGACCACAGCATCAGACTATCCTGGGAGCTTGCTAGAAATGCAGGATCCTGGGTCACACACAAGACCTACTGAATTAGAATCTGCTTTTTAACAAGATCTCCTGGGGACACTGTATGCATATTAAAATTTAGGAGGCAATGGACTGGGCTAGATGAATCCTAAGGATTCCTCCTTACTGATTTGCCCTGACTCTATAGACTACCTAGATAATGGCCATGAGTGACTGTAAGTATGAGTATTCGCATGGGTAACAGGGACTGTTCCCCAGGAGAACTTCACTGGGAGCTTTTACTGATGTTCCTAGGGCATAAAACCACAGAGGACAGAAGAGGCAGGTAGGATGAGTTCAACCAGCCCCAAGGTATGGAGGGGATGGGCAGGTGGCTTTTTGGTAAAGAATGAGCAGACCGGTACACTAGACTTTGAACCAGATGGGGGAAGCCACCGGTCTGTAGTCACAAAAAACCTATGAAAAATGAATCCCCCCATTTGTTATCCCCAGAAGGCTGTTGTCCTCCAGCTTGTGATCCTACATGTGGACTTCTTCCCATTTCTGCCTGCTTCCCTCTGTTCCCCTAAAATTGCTCCTTGTGTGTGAGAAGCCTAAAGATGAGGGACTCTGCCATCCAGGAAGGAATGCCCAGTCTTTCCTGGTTGCTGACTGTGACCCTGCAGACAACCCTCTTTGGATTTTGGGAGGGCTGCCCCATTGCAGGGAGGGATGTAGTTCCCAGGGAGACTATTTATATGGGAGACTCAGCTTACCAGACTTCAGGAAAGCAATGCCTATGGACATGACCTTCCTGTTGAAGCAGGGATGATAAATATAAGTAGTCATTATGTTTCTGGGAAATGTCGCTAGCTGCAGAAGATTTGCTAAGAAGTTAATTAAAATATACATCATGTGTATTCTACAGATGCCAGTTGGGTTATGATTAGTGAGTGAGTTAGTGGCACTCAGGCAAGGCTGCTTGCTGTGTTGTTACAGCCAAGGTTCTTCAGCTGGGAGTGGGAAGCAGCACTGTATCTGGGGACCGAGGAAAATGGACTTTCAGAGACTTCATGGTGGCAGTAGCCCAAGTCCTGTTATGACATATTGCCATCATGATGTAAATTTGCATGTAATATTACTTGTCTAGTTGGCAACTGACCTAATAGCAATATATTTCCTGGACCACTGTTTTTTGTTGTAGTAGGGATTAGGTACCCTTCTTGCAGTTTTTACTGTAAAAATTGAGAGCTACAATTTAACAAGTTAGGTTCTCCAGGATTTCTCAAGTGAGAAATTGACTGTTTTGCAATGGGGCGAGATGCATGTATTTGAGACAGGGTGTATTTCCTTTATTTTTTAAAGAGATTTTTATTTATTCATTATAGAGAGCACACAAGCAGGGGAAGAGAGAGAGAGAGAGAGAAAAGCAGACTCCTGCTGAGCTGGGAGCCCAACATGGGACTCAATCCCAGGACCCCGGGATCATGACCCGAGGTGAAGGCAGATGCTTAGCCATCTGAGCCACCCAGGTGCCCCAAGAAGGGTGTATTTCCTTTAAATAGTTGTGTGGTTACTCGGTCCTGTGAAACAGATCCATAGAGAAATTGAAGGGACTAGTTTTATATGTTATGTTTTCTCTGTTTCATTTCCTATTTGACAGCAGATTTAATTTTCTAAAAGTTCCTAGTGATATGATCTGGCAGAACTTGGCCTTTGACTCAAAATCATTAGCAATTAAAACATGGTTTCTGTGCTTTTCTTCCTCAAGGTCATTGGCCACCAAAGTCCCATTAGTAAAGCCAAGAAACTGCCAAAACCTCAACTTGAGTTACCTGTGGGATTTGGCTGTGATCCTTGTCTCCCAGAGTAGCAAAAGAGGAGAGTTAGGGTCACTGTTGGAATCTGGGAAAATCCTTAGTGTCCTGGCTGAGGTCTCAGAGAGAGAGAGAGAGAGAGAGCAGCTCTCTCTCATCTGTCAAAGCCCCCCCCTCCCTTTTTAAAAAAAGATTTTATTTTTTCATGTGTCTAATAGCCATTTGTATGTCTTCATTGGAGAAGTGTCTGTTCATATCTTCTGCCCATTTTTTGATATGATTATCTGTTTTGTGTGTGTTGAGTTTGAGGAGTTCTTTATAGATCCTGGATATCAACCTTTTGTCTGTACTGTCATTTGCAAATATCTTCTCCCATTCCGTGGGTTGCCTTTTTGTTTTGTTGACTGTTTCCTTTGCTGTGCAGAAGCTTTTGATCTTGATGAAGTCCCAAAAGTTCATTTTCACTTTTGTTTCCTCTGCCTTTGGAGACATATCTTGAAAGATGTTGCTGTGGCTAATATAGAAGAGGTTACTGCCTATGTTCTCCTCTAGGATTCTGATGGATTCCTGTCTCACACTGAGGTCTTTTACATTTCGAATTTATCTTTGTGTACGGTGTAGGAGAATGGTCGAGTTTCATTCTTCTACATATAGCTGTCCAGTTTTCCCAGCACCATTTATTGAAGAGACTGTCTTTTTTCCATTGTATATTTTTTCCTGTTTTGTCGAAATTATTTGACCATAGAGTTGAGGGTCCATATCTGGGCTCTCCACTCTGTTCCACTGGTCTATGTGTCTGTTTTTATGCCAGTACCATGCTGTCTTGGTGATGACAGCTTTGTAGTAAAGCTTGAAATCAGGTAACGTGATGCCGCCAGTTTTGTTTTTGTTTTTCAACATTTCCTTAGCAATTCGGGGTCTCTTCTGATTCCATCCAAATTTTAGGATTATTTGCTCCAGCTCTTTGAAAAATACTGGTGGAATTTTGATCAGAATGGCATTAAAAGTATAGATTGCTCTAGGCAGTATAGACATTTTAACAATGTTTATTCTTCCGATCCAAGAGCATGGAACGGTCTTCCATCTTTTTGTGTCTTCTTCAGTTTCTTTCATGAGTGTTCTGTAGTTCCTCATCATCACTAGCCATCAGGGAGATTCAAATTAAAACCACATTGAGATATCACCTTACACCAGTTAGAATGGCCAAAAATTAGCAAGACAGGAAACAACGTGTGTTGGAGAGGATGTGGAGAAAGGGGAACCCTCTTACACTGTTGGTGGGAATGCAAGTTAGTGCAGCCACTTTGGAGAACAGTGTGGAGATTCCCCAAGAAATTAAAAATAGAGCTTCCCTATGACCCTGCAATTGCACTGCTGGGTATTTACCCCAAAGATACAGATGTAGTGAAAAGAAGAGCCATCTGTACCCCAATGTTTATAGCAGCAATGGCCATGGTTGCCAAACTGTGGAAAGAACCAAGATGCCCTTCAATGGACAAATGGATAGGGAAGATGTGGTACATATACACGATGGAGTGTTATGCCTCCATCAGAAAGGATGAATGCCCAACTTTTGTAGCAACATGGACGGGACTGAAAGAAATTATGCTGAGCGAAATAAGTCAAGCAGAGAGAGTCAAGTATCATATGGTTTCACTTATTTGTGGAACATAACAAAGAACAGGAGGACATGGAGAGATGGAGAGGAGAAGGGAGTTGAGGGAAAATGGAAGGGGAGATGAACCATGAGAGACTATGGACTCTGAAAAACAACCTGAGGGTTTTGAAGGGGCAGGGGTGGGAGGTTGGGGAACCAGGTGGTGGGTAATAGGGAGGGCACGTACTGCATGGAGCACTGGGTGTGATGCCAAAACAATGAATACTGTTATGTGAAAATAAATAAATAAATAAATAAATAATTTTATTTATTTATTTGAGTGAGAGAGAGAACACAAGCTGGGGGCAGGGAGAGGGAGGGGTAGAAGAAGGAATAGCAGACTCCTCACTGAGCAGGGAGCCCAACATGGGCCTTGATCCCAGGACCCTGAGATTACCAACTGAGCCAAAGGCAGATGCTTAACTGACTGAGTCACCCATGTGCCCCATCAGAGCATGATCTAATGGGGCCCTGGCCCAAGGGACTCAGCAGTGTTCCAGCACTATGTTGAGTAGTTACAGGAGCTGCACTCAAGAATCCACACAGGTCATTCTTTAATGAGTTTCTCATATATGCAACTCAAACATGCTGTTTCTCCAAACATGGGAAGTTATCTTGGTTTTGGGAATGATTGTTGAGAGTCTTTCCCTCTATAAGGAGAGTCTAGCAATTGTGAGAGGATTATCAGGGTGGGGGCAGTCTCTGTGCCAAGCCACCTGGCCCATGTGGGGTTAAACCCATGACTGTGCTCTAACCACTGAGCAGTTGGTGGAGGTGCCTGGCAACAGGTGTAGCAAAAAATATGTCTGCTTTTCTAGCACAAATTTTATCAGCATCTCATTGAGCAGAATGTCTTATAGTATGACCTTTCCCCAAACTACTCTGCATCTTCATCTTTGATTCTCAAATGGTTTAGGTTATTTTTCTTTTTTCTCTTCCATTTATAGACTATTTAAATAAATCATAAAAAAATCTCTTAACAAGTTATCTATGAAAGTTCAAATTCTCTTTGTTCAGTGAGTATTTATTGAGCACCTACTGTGTGCCAGCCACTGATTTATGGGTGCAGAGCCGAATGCCCTTAGGGAATTAATGCTAACAAGTTATGTATCCCAAGAGAGGCACGACCATCATTGAGCCTGTATGACACTGTAGTATTCATACACACTACATACATATTCATTCATACAAATCTTCCACATCTATTATCCTATTTGTTCAGTCAGGGAGGGTGTCAGTTTTACTATCCCAACGATGATGATGGTGAGGAGAATAAAAACCCGGAGAGGTTAAATGATTTGCCCAAAGAAGTAAGTGGTAGAGCTGGGACAACACCAGGTCCTTTCTTAGTACCATGTCTTAATTTACCGAGTGTTTGCCTTTTTTTTTTTTTTAAAGTATTTTATTAATAGGTTTACACTGCTATGTCTTTAAAGTTGTAAATAGGGGATCCTGGGTGGCTCAGTGGGTTAAAATCCTCTACCTTCAGCTCAGGTCATGATCCCAGGGTCCTGGAATCAAGCTCCACATCAGGCTCTCTGCTCGGCGGGGAGCCTGCTTCCTCCTCTCTCTCTCTGCCTGCCTCTCTGCCTGCTTGTAATCTCTGTCTGTCAAATAAATAAATAAAATATTAAAAAAAAAGTTGTAAATATCGTAGAGTCAATGGATACCATGAAAAACAAATTGAAATTATATTAAATCCCTGAAAAATGTGAAATAAGTTTTTTTTTAAAATAAAAGTATGTGACCATTAATGTAAAGTTATTGGAGAAAGCCGAGCAATATTTTATATCTATTTAAAACATGAGAGTTATGGAATTATGTAGTACGGAGAATAGAGCATGAGCTTTGGAATCCAACAGATGTGGGGTCACATTCTTTCCTTTTTAGGTCTGTGACCTTGGTCAAATTGCTAATAACCTCTCTAATCCTTGATTTCTCTACCTATTAATGGGCTAATGATGCCTACCTGCTGGGATAAAGTTAGAATTTAATCTTTCTTTTAATCTTAAATGAGGTTCACATTCTGTTTGTTATTGAATCATGTGGGTGTTAAAGATAATGTGTATTTAGGGAGAGCTGACTTAAGATCTAAGCTGTGTAGCCTTTTAGAAGTTCATTTTGGGTAGAATGAGGGGCAGTCACCTGCCAGGAGAGCTGACACCTAGTGAATGAGGACAGGGGGGAGACTTAGCCTGTGTATTACAGACTCCATGGACAGAAAACAAGCTGGAGAGTCAAAGCCGAGCAACAAGTCAAAAGTTGCCTAGGCAAACATTCTGCAGCCCCTACTGATGTGTGGTACAGCTGCTGCTTACTGAGGCGACTTTGGGCTTACTCCTGGGAACCAACATTGGGGATTTTATTTATCAAGGGTTAATGATTGCCCTAGCGGTTCTGTAGCAACCACGTAGAGAGACAGGAAACATTGACAATGCTTGGCACCCCCATTTCTCTCCATTTGGACCCCATTGGCTTCTCCCCTCAGTGGCCTGTGCCATTTCAAACGTACAGTCTACCCTTCGAAACCTGCTAACTGTCCATCTGGTCTCAGCTTTGGAGCCTGCAGGCGAACTCTTTTTGTTTCATCCAGCCTTCCTTCCTTCGGTCCCAGCTGACCTTGAACTGTTTCTCCTACTTCCCTGCCTTAGACACTCTGTAGGCCAGAATTCCTACCTTGTTCCTTGTGTTTCTGGATACCTACCTATGTGACTTCAGGGATGTACTTGTCCCGACCTCTGCTTCAGGGGAAGTTGTGACTCTTCTTCCACCTGTTCATTCATTGATCCAACAAATATTTGCTGAGCTCCTGTTCTATGCCAGAAACTATGCTAGGTGTTGGGGACAGAGTATGAACAAAACCAGCAACAGCATGCACTGTCATAGGGTTTACTTTCTAGCTGGTGAGACAGGTAATAAATACAGTAAGTAATATGGTGTGCTAGGACCTAATACATGTTGTGGAAAGAATAGAGCCTGGTAAGGGGGATCTGGAGTCTGGGGGAAGGGTTGCAATGCTCAGATAAAGTTTGCTGTGAACCATGATTGGCAAATAACTAAACCATCGCTCCTAAGGGAGATATAGGGTTGGGTTCCTGTGAGCCTTTAATTACAAAATTTGACAACCAGTCAATACATAACCTTGTTTTAATGTGTGTTTTTGTTTAACGACACTTGATATATATTGTTGATTCATTAACATTGAACTATTGGCCAACAGTGCTGTAGCTTATGCCTGAGTGAGTCTTCTGTAGCACATATCTGTTCTCAGTAAGGCACATCGCAGCCTTCTGGGGCTTAGGAGCACCAGACAGCATTTTAGCACTGTATTTGGGGCCTTTTCCCTACAGTGGGGTCACCAATAAGAAGCAAAGAAGTGCAAAACTATAGCACTAGACAGACTGCAAAAAGGACCCTCATTTGTGATGTGGACTGAAGCAAAATGGCCGAGTGTCACGTTGTCCTCCCTCAGCTGGGCCTGTGGCATTGGGTGAATTACTCTACTTGCCACCTTGAGCTTGGCTGTGAAGGACTGCAGAAGTGCCTCAAGAATTTATTTTGGAGTTAAAAATCTTAGTGAGTAGACAAATTTACAAATATGCAATTAGCAAGTTATGAGACTAACTGTAAATGGAGTGATGAGGAGTGATGAGGCCTCGGTGAGAAGGTGACATTTGAAGAAGACTTGGAGGAGAGGAAATGAGTCAGGTGGGTGCCTGGGGAAGTGTTCCAGGGAGAGGGTGCAGCCAGTGCAAAGGCCCTGGGCTGGAAGTGTGCCTGAAGTGTGCAAGGAATAGCAAGGAAGCCATTGTGACTACAGTGGTGTGTGGAGTGACCAGAAGAGAGTGGTAGGAGAGGGGAGTGAGAGGAATGGCAGGTCAGGTAAGAGCTTTGAGGACCATTGGTTTTCTTTCTTTCCTTTTTTTAAATCAGAGAGGGTTTATTAGGATTCTTCAGAGAAATGGAACCAGTAGGAGATGGATACACAGGTACATGTGTATTTATGTGTATGTATGTGTGTATATGTGGTGCGGAGGAGAGAGATTGATCGATTGCAAGACAGTGAGTTTTATACAGAAGTCGGGTTATGCAGTCATGAAGAAATGCTATAGTCTGCCCTCTGCAAGACCAGAAAAGCCATGGATAAACTCAGTCTGAGTCAGAAGGCCTGAGAACCAGGAAGCTGAAGCTCTAAGTCCTAGTCCAAAGGCCCAAGAATCAAGAGGCCAATGATGTAAGTCCTAGTCTAAGCTCGAAGGCCTAGGACTCAGGAGCACTGGTGTTTGAGGACTAAAGAGGATATACCAGCTCAAGCAGAGAGTAGATGTGCCCTTTCTCTGCCTTTTTGTTCCAGTCAGACCCTCAGTGGACTGTATGATGTCCAGCCTCACTGGGGAGGGCAATCATCTTTACTCATGTTAGTAATTCAAATGCTAATCTTTCTGGAAACACCTTTACAGACACACCCAGAAATAATGTTTTACCAGCTATCTGGGCATCTCTTAGCCAGTCAAGTTGACACATAAAATTAACCACCATGTTTAATAATCACAAATAAATCACTATGATACATTAATAAAAGAAAGGATAAGAACCATATGATGATTTCTGTAAACAAAAAGCATTTTACAAAGTACAACATCCATTTATGATAAAAACCTTCAACAAAGTAAGTTTAAAGGGGACATACTTCAACATAGTAAAGACCATACATGAAAAACTCTCAGCTAGTATCTTCCTAAATGAAAAACTGAGAGCTTTTCCCCTGTGGTTATGAACAAGACGAGGATGCCCACTTTCATTTCTTTTACTCAGTATAGTACTGAAGTCCTAGGCACAGCAATCAGACAACAAAAAGAAAGAAAAGGCATCTAAATTGGCAAGGAGGAAGCCAAACTTTCACTACTTGCAGATGACATGATACTCTGTGTAGAAACCCTGAAAGACTCCAACAAAAACCACTAGAACTGATACATGAATGCAGTAAAGTCCCAGGATACAAAATCAATGTACAGAAATCTGTTGCATTTCTATAGACCAATAATGAAGCAGCAGAAAGAGAAATTAAGAAAACAATCCCATTTACAATTGCACCAAAAATAATACGATAGCTAGGAATCAACCTGACCAAAGAGGTGAAAGACCTGCACTCTGAAACTATAAAACACTGATGAAAGAAACTGGAGACAGCACAAAGAAGTGGAAAGACATTCCATGCTCGTGAACTGGAAGAAAAAATAGTGTGAATATGTCTATACTCTCCAAAGCAACATACGCGCTTAATGCAACCCCTATCAAAATGCCAACAGCATTTTTCACAGAGCTAGAACCAACAATCCTAAAATTTGTATGGAACCAAAAAAGACCCCAAATAACTAATGCAATCTTGAAAAAGAAAAGCAAAGCTGGAGGCATCACAATTCCAGACTTCAATTTATAAAATTGTAGTAATTGAAACAGTATGATACTGGCACAAAAATAGACACATAGATCAGTGGAATAGAATAGAAAACCCAGAAATAAACCCACAATTATCTGGTCAATTAATCTTTGAAAAAGGAGACAGAGTATGCAATAGGAAAAAAGAATGTCTCTTAAATAGCCTTGGGAAAACTGGACCACTTTCTTATACCACACACAAAAATAAATCCAGAATGGATTAAACACCTAAATGTGAGATAGGAAAGTATAAACATCTTAGAAGAGAATACAACAGTAACTTCTTTGACATCAGCCAAAGCAGCTTCTTTCTAGATATGGCTCCTGAGGCAAGGGAAGCAAAAGCAAAAATGAACAATTGGGACTACCTCAAAATAGGAAGGTTCTGCACAATGAAGGAAAAATCAACAAAACTAAAAGGCCACCTACAGAATGGAGAAGGTATTTGCTCATGACATACCTGATAAAGGGTGAGTATCCAAAATACATAAAGAACTTTTAAAACTCAATACCCAGAAAATGATCCAATTTAAAAATAGGCAGAGGTATGAACAGACATGTCTCCAAAGACCTCCAGATGGCCAAGAGACACATGAGAAGATGCTCGTCATCACTTACCATCAGAGAAATGGAAATTGAAACTGTGATGAAATATCACCTCCCACCAGTTAGAATGGCTAATAGGAAACCAGAAGTGTTGGTGAGGATGTGGAGAAAGGGGAATCTTCTTGCACTGTTGGTAGGAATGCAAACTGGTATAGTCACTTTGGAAAACAGTATGGAAGTTCCTCAAAAAGTTAAAAATAGAACTACCCTATAATCCAGCAACTGCACTACTGGGTATTTACCCAAAGAATATGAAAATACTAATTCAAAAGACCCCGAAGTTTACAGCAGCATTATCTGCAATAGCCAAATTATGGAAATAGCTCAAGTGTCCATTGACTGATGAATGGATAAAGGTGTGTGTGTGTGTGTGTGTGTGTGTGTGTGTGTGTACACCCATATATACACACATATATACACACATATATACATATATGCATAATGGAATATTAGTCATAAAAATGAAATTTTGCCATTTGTGATGACATGGATGGAGCTAGGATATTATGCTAAGTGAAATAATTCAGAGAAAGACATATACCAGTTGATTTCATTCATGTGGAATTTAAGGAACAAAACAAAGGAGCAAAGGGGGGAAAAGAATGAGAGAAGCAAACCAAGAAATAGACTCTTTTTTTTTTTTTAAGGATTTTATTTATTTGACAGACAGAGATCACAAGTAGGCAGAGAGGCAGGCAGAGAGAGAGAGAGGAGGAAGCAGGCTCCCCGCCGAGCATAGGACCCGATGCAGGGCTTGATCCCAGGACCCTGAGATCATGGCCTGAGCCGAAGGCAGAGGCTTTAACCCACTGAGCCAACCAGGCGCCCCCAAGAAATAGACTCTTAACTATAGAGAACCAGTTGATGGTTACCAGAAGGGAGGTGGATGAAATAGGTGATTGGGATTAAGGAGGGCACTTGCTGTGGTGAGCACTGGGTGATGTATGGAAATGTTGAATCACAATATTGCACATCTGAAACTAATATAACACTATATGTTAACTAACTGGAATTTAAATAAGAGCTTGAAAAAAATTAACCGCCATAGATGGGGAGACATGGAAGGGATTTGAGTTGACAGTGACACTATATTCTGTAATGAGACTAGTCTTTAGGGTCAAGGGCAGAAGCAGTAAGCCAGTGAGCGGGTGTTGCAATAACCCGGAGTTAAGCCTCGATGCAGTCATTTGCTGACATCTTCATAGAACTTTCCAGCACCTCCCTGGCCCCTGCAACACTCCCACTTCACAAATGGAGCCCAGTTCCTGGGATTTGGCTGCTTTGTTTGCTGCTTCTGAGAGCCAGCTAAACCTGGAGATGGCGGGACCTAGTGACGCTGGTGCCTATCTGAAGATGTGCTCTAGCCTGAAATCAAACTAATTGAAGCACTGGTCTCTAGAATGCGGTTGGTCATTCTGTGTTATTAGTCTTGCACATTCAGATTATCTTAAATATAGGGTGCCAGTAATTAGAAAAATGCTTCGTTGTTTTTCTGAATCAAGGTATGCATGTTAGCTTACTAAGTTTTAGCTTGGCTATTACAGCCACGCTCAGAGCCCTTGAGAACCACACGTCTCATTCACCTTGACTGGGAAGAGGAAAGTGGCCAGATCGCCTGCATAAAGATATTTGTGTCTGAGGCAGAGCATGGAAATAATTCATGGCACGTTGCCGCACTGCTTTAATGAACCCAGAAAGCACTTTGGGTAATGCATCATTGAGGGCACGCACGGCAGAGCTTCCTTGTATACAATTGAAGCGTGAACTTATTTGCATTTCAGTTTGCTCCCTCTTTTAGATTTAATTAGATTTCAGACTTCAATCAATTTATTAAATGAATTTCTCACTGCTTAAAAGGTGTAATATGCTCATGACAGTAGCTTTTCCCCAACACTCTCTTCTCATTTCCTTGTGTCCCCAAAATCTCAGCTTCTGGCGTGGATGCAAAGCCAGAGGTTATTTTCCAGAGCTGCTGTGCTGTATCAATGTAGCTGCTTTTGTGCTTGGAGACACTGGGGCCGGCGGAGGGTTATGTTTTTTGTCCATTTTGTCTGACATGAATGTACCTCTTGTAGATTTGCCACTAGTAAATCCAGCTAATGCACAGTAAAGCAGTCTTCTGTTTGGGTGGCCCTTTATCACTGTGAATCTTTCTACTGTTATTTTGGCGCAACATCTACAAACCTTTATTTTTGTTACAATGAGGGGAGCATTGGGACTCTTCAAATTGTGGGAAATTAAATGTAATGAATCAAACCATATTAGTGATTCGTAAGATGAGCTGCAGAGCTTGACCATAAAATGCAGTAATTTAGTGATGTCCCATATTTGTTTAGAAGAGTAGAAAGAACGTTGCTCTGAGCCACCGGAGGATCTTAATCCATATTATTGTTACCTACCTGCATGAATTTAAGTCACTTGTTGGACCACTGGACTGTGATGGCCTCATCTGGGCTCCTGATATCTTAAGGCAGGAGAGAAGTCTGCTTGATTTCTAATGACTCCTTCCAGCTTTAGGCTATGTGTGTGTCTGTGTGTTTGTGGGGCAAGGGGAAGTAGTATGAACAGGAAATCCATTTGTGATTATTTTTAGCAGTGTGATCTAGATACATAATGTCTAGAACATAATGTCCATAACACAAAGTGGAAGAAGTGATATTACTTTCTGAATTAGCTAGGACTTCAGATTAAAGTCAACTATGGTCAGCTCCATGAAGGAAGTTATTTTTACTGTATGTACTGTGTATCTCCAAATGTACTGTATTTTGAAAGTCCAGTTGGAAAGGTATAGCAGTTAGAAAGATATAGCAACCAAAGTAGGATAACATAAGTATAAATCCATTTCTATAATGTAATATAAACTTATTTTTTAAAAAGATTTTATTTATTTTAGAGAGGAAGAGTGGGGAGAAAGTGGCAGAAGGGGAGGGAGAGGGACAAGCAGACTCCTCACTGAGCACGGAGCCCCACATGGAGCTCTGTTCCTGGACCCTGAGATCACAACCTGAGCCCAAATCAAGAGTCGGATGCCCAAACAACTGTAATACCCAGGTGCCCCAATGTAAATCTATTTCTATGGCAAAAACATAAATCCATTTTCTACAGAGCAAAGGCTATGTTCAGAATGCTGTGAATTCACAATTTAGAAAAAAAGTATTAAGCAAAGCCCAGTGGCAAAATGGGATTGTGGCTGAATGGCAGGCTCATCCTAGAGGAGAGGGCTAATTTTTCTTTATTTTTGTAAGACTCAGCATGAACTAGGTTGTGTAAAAGGTCTGTGAATTAAAAAACAAAACAACTTCTGATTTTCTACCTGTACATTATTCATTTAAGGAGCAATAAACCCTATTATTAACCCCAGGCCTGATTTCTCTCAAAGGGCAGAATGGAAAAGTGCCGGACTGCTCTGGAGTCTTTTTCCGCTGGAATATTCCCACAGTCTCTCTGTGTCTTCGATGACAGTGAAGAGTACCTTCCTTACTTAATAGGACATTCTGCATTTTTACTTTGATGTTTCCTTGTGATTAGATTTAGAGTATGCATTTCAAGTAGGAATACTACAGAAGAAACGTTATGATATCACCTCTGGAAGCACACTATGCCCCCAAATTCTCATTAAGTGATGCTAATTTTCATCAACCTAAAAGGATATTGTCTGATTCATCTACTGTGCCATTACCTTTTTTCCCCCTTTGCAACTAATAAATGTTCTGTGTGAGGCACTTTAAGACCCTGCAGATACCATGCTCATTGTCAGTGTTTCCCCCTCAGTTTAGCATTATGGATGATCCTTGTCTGATCCAGTCTTTACCGTGATGGTTGTAAATGATGATTTTCCAACTTTGGCACTGACCAGTTGGCATTCTGTTGTAAATAAGAGACTTTCCCCTGTTGAAAAAAACCTGTTTATTATCTAAATGGTTGTACCACTTCCTAATTTTCAGAGGTTCATAATTCATAACTGTACTTAACTTTTTAGTGCTAGGATTGCTCCAGTCTTAGCCAGGGGAAGACCTGTCCACTTGATTTGGACATGCTCAAATGGTATTTGGGAGGGATACCTCATACGTGCAGACCCTGCCCTGCCAATCACCCTTCTCTCCTTTGTGGCCCTTGACGTGTCTATAAATAAGTCCAGGGTCATGGTTGTATATGTAAAAAGTACCAGTAAGCTGAGGTTTTTGGAGTCCCTTTGCTCCTCACTGAGCCCAAACTTGAACCTCAGTATCTTGCCTCACACCAAGTGGCTACCAGAGGCACAGCAGAAGAGGGTACATGAGGATGTGGATGAGGAAGGAGAAAGAACAAAGAGGCCAGACCTCCTTCCATGCAAGAATGGGCCCAGGACCTAATGGGACTAAGAATGGAGAATGCACCTGTGCTAAGACATGGGACACAGAGTCTCAGAGTCCAACCACTCCAAGGTAGTCCTTTTCTCTGTGAGCTCAGGATCAGGCTCCAGATACTTGTTCACCAGTTTGCTTTTGGTCAGAGCTATGGCCTTATCCTTGTCTTAATAGATGCTTAAGAACAAGGCCCCGCTCCTCGCCCCCTTGGGCGCCCAGCAGACCTGCAGTGCTCTGGGTTCCAGGGCTACTCAGGCCGTGCAATCTCAGATTGCGTGCTCTGTGCTCTAGAAGGCATCTGATGAGCTGTACCATTGTGCTTCAGTTTCTCTTAATCCTAAATGAGGGACTAGAATTGGGATCTTTAAGGTCCTCTTCAGTTTTAAAATTTTCTGAAAACTGACATAGGGATTTTATGTGCTTGAATTAATATTCTCATATATTTTCCCTGACCCATCAACCCTACATATTCTGCTCTTGTGTCAAGCAGAATAGGCATTTTGCATGGATTATCTTCTTTCATGATTTCTTATCCCCCCAAATTATCCCTAGTGATAGAAGTCTAATCAGGATGTTAATTAATGCATTTGCTAGCTATAACATGGAGATGTGTAGGCACAAAGTATTTTCACAATAAAGGAAATGAATTTCTGTTAAAGACCAAATTTCTGTGTTCTTCCTAAGACTATATTCAGTTAATGCTTACCCATAAGGAAGCCACTCCAATCAGTTTCTCAGTTCTTCTTCACTCATTTTGAAGGATTGTTCTGGAGATGTTAAAAGTGCTCTTCACATTAATAATTAGAGCTTTCATCAAGAGACTGCCTGCTTTGGTAAGTACTCTCACTACCTGCAGCCCTGGGTGTGTGGCCATTTGAATGGACAGTCAGGGTCCGCACCCAGACTTTCCTTATGGGGCAAGAACAGTGTTTCCTATACAATAATGCTGACTACTAAGATTATTAACTCCAGGGGATTTGCCCCCAGTATTTATAATTCATTTATAACAGTACTTTTCTATGGCTTGTGTACTTAGAAAGTTAGGAGCTTCTACAAACTCAAGAGTCAAGAGCATTCAGCTTGGGAATTGCTGTCTCAAGTCAAGCCTCTTGGTTGTCTTCCTGCTGGCTTTGGCCACAGGCAGTCAGTGTTCCCTCCCCCACGTCATTAAACCCTGCACAGGCTGCTGGCCTAAAGGAGAGCTTGATTTGCTGATTATGCCATAGTTTGAAAGCTTCTTCAGCTTTCTTCAGCAAGAAGGGAGAAGTCTGCCTCTGGACAATGTGAAAAAGAGGAATAATGAAGTCCCCAGTCACTCTTAACCCAAAGCCATATCATTATCTGCGTTGTTTTCACAGGCTGTTCATAACCAGTGATGTAATTTTCCAAGTTTCACTACCCAGAAGTCCGGATCTTGATGCGGAGGAGTATGGGGTGGAGGAAGATGGAAGGGAACCGGGCTGCCGTGCCGTGTAGCTCAGTGGCTGGGGAGTAGCCGGAAAGTTAGCTCTGATGGCAAAGCAGAAGGTTTGTGGGGAGAGGGAAGGACCCAGGGCCAAGGGAGAGAACAAAGGAAGTTATGTAGCTTTGAGGATGTGGTAAGGGATGCTATGTCCAGAATTAGTTAATAGTTAAAAGTAATAAAAAGCAACCAGGAGGGCTTTTCAGCAATGGAAGAGGACAAGCCGTTTCCTGCAGAGCCACATGTCATCTATTTGAGTTTCTTCCAGAACTTCAAAGGGAATTGTTGTTAAGGGTATCCAGTTAAAGGACAAGGATCAGGAGTGTTCGAAGGGAGGTTCCTTGTCATCGCCAGGAAGCCCTGTCCTCTTCTACATTCATTTTGACAGTTAGGAAGCTTGTGTGTTTCACTGTGCTGAGACCTGAGCCATAGATAGTGAATGGATAGTGACTGGCCAGGAGGAGAGGTCCAGGGCTGCTGCAGAAGCTGACAGATCTACACTGTAGGTTCATCATACAGAAGGGACATATGTGTGAGGGTCATCTGGCTCTTCCTTCCTTTCTTCTGGGTGAATGCACTTCTATCACATGCGGGCATCCCAAATTCTTCTTTCAAGTCTTGACTCAGTTGTCACCTCCAAAATAAGGCTTACCCTAACTATTGTGTTTAAAGTTGTACCCCACATGCCACCCATCCCTCTTACCCTGCTCTACTTTTTCTTTTTCCTCTATTACTTCCCCTCCCCTAACACACTGTATGGTCCTGCTTACCGATAATGTGAATTTTTAATTGTTTCTTTCTCTCCCTGTTGGAATGGAAGATCCACGTTTGTCTGTTTTATTCATTGGTGTATTGTGAGCCAAAACAATACCTAGCACATGGTTCAGTTATTATTTGCTCAATGAATGAATGAATGAATGAAATAAAGTAAAAAACAATTACAGATAGCAAATAAGACAAAATAGGGTCTTGGAGGAATTCATTATCAAGTTTGGTATAAGAGAAAAAAGAAATTTCCATACTAAAATTGGACAGTAGAAGCCAGGCTCTCCTGAATGGTTTATGACAAATTTTGTCAACTGAAAAATCCTATGTAGTAGGTTTTCCACCAGTGCTTGTTCTTTTAAGATTCCATCGCTTTGATTTAAAAAAGTTACCAGTTTGATATCATTTGCTTTTGGTACAATTGGATTTAAGTGCTGTGTAGGTTATTTAAAATGTGATGGTTTGAAAATGGTTGTGTTACTGTTGGTGACTGGTGTTCTGCTGGCTCTGAAGGGCTGAGTGGGAAGTAGGGGATTAGCGAAGCACAGGGCAGGGAGTGAAAGAGGAGAGGGAAGTAAACCAGGGGCCAGGGCTAACTGAACTGGGATTCTTTGGGAGGAGTGACTGAAAAGTCACTCTAAGAGACTCTTGGTTTAACTTCATAATTGCTCTACATAATTAAACACATAAATGTTGAGGAAACACCGATTAAAGTCTTCCTGAGAGAGAAGCAGGCCTAATTGGAGAATCTTATTTTGTGCTCCATGACTCACAGTATTTCCAACTGTCCCCATGTCATTATTTTGTCTTTTAGCCTCCCCCAAGTGTTTTCTCAGTTTCTATTGACCAGGGCCTCTTTCTGCAATGTTCTTTCTCTACTCCATAGCAACTGACATTCAGTGTAGTCTTGGTAACTGTCAACTCCTGTGTTTCCATTTTGTATGTGGAGCTTGTAAAGCTGAAATTATAGGTCAGGCTGCATGCACGCTGATAATCTGTAAATCCAGGAAAACTTCCCATGACCTTATGAACCATAGCACACACCTCTTGGATGCTTGCCCTTCGCTCGACAGAAAGTTATGGATGCCCCTCCCATGTCACTTCTAAGTCTTTGTTCTCAGGGTTCTATAGTGGAGAAGACCATTAACATCACTCACTGTTAGGGGCGCCTGGGTGGCTCAGTGGGTTAAAGCCTCTGCCTTCGGCTCAGGTCATGATCCCAGGGTCCTGGGATCGAGCCCCACATGGGGCTCTCTGCTCAGCAGGGAGCTAGCTTCCCCCCTTCTCTCTCTGCTTGTCTCTCTGCCTACTTGTGATCTCTCTCTCTGTCAAATAAATAAATAAAATCTTTAAAAAAAAAAAAAACAAAAAAAACATCACTCACTGTTACTTCAAATTGGCTAAGTGGTCTTACCTGTAGGGGGCATAGCCCTTAAGGATTTTTCCATGTCCTAACACAGGACCTCTACAAACTTCTGAGATGTAAAAGGAAGCAAAGAACGTTATGAGTCCATTTTAGTAGGAACAGTAACCTACAAAAAGTCCACTGTGTAACTGAAACACATCATTTTGTGATCTGGTAATGAGTACTGTGGCCCCCGAATCAGCTCAAATTTGGTATTTGAGCTTTGCTCCCTGATGTCTGATGAAGGGTCTGGACTCCAGGCACGTAGGCTACAATAGGCCTTCAAGTTATATTGAATGGAGTGGTGGACCAAGTAATGGTTTAGGAGAGAGAAGAAAGAAAAATGTGTTAAATCAGGGTCAAATTTTGGCCTTTCACATGTTTGAAAGGAAGAAAAGGCATCTGTGAGCGTCTCTGAGAAATTACAGTCACCATCAGGCACTGTGCCAGATATAATGACCACAAGTTGAAATGAGTGGAAGCATGTCTCTACTGATATCCATGGATATCTCCAGTTGGAGTTGAAACACTCTTTCATAGACTTGGTTCTCAGGAGAACTCTCTAGGGGAGTGCCCCCGGATGAGGACACAGAAACTCAAATACCAAACCTAAAAATTTTCACATTCACCTAAGAGGTGGTATTTCGGCCAAATCAAACACTTCAGAAAATTTCCCAGGTTTGACTTCTCTGCATGACCTTAGGCAAAATCCTTAATGAGACTCTTACTTAGAACTAATGTTCTTACAAAGGGAATGACACAGGGACCCACTGATCTGATGGTGGCATTACACCAGAAATTTAAAGGAGGTCTATGGCATTGTAAGTGTCATGTCTTAATTTTTGTCAAGGGTAAATTCAGAGAAAGATTATGGAGAACTCGTCTAAGAAAAACATTCTATCGTAGAGAATTTTACTTTCAACCTAGAAAAATACTTAAAATATAAATTACAAAAAAATTTTTTCACACCAGAAGACAGAAATAGCGCATTGTAAAGAGCACCGGGAAAAAAAAAAAAAATTCTCCATATAGAAAACATTGAAGCAGACATTATGTGTTTAAGCCTCTTTATTATGTAGCCATCTCATAAAACCTGCCCAAAGTCACCATTTTTATGAGGTTAAATATAGTCCTTGATAGAAAGTGGGAAGAAATGGAAAGGTGCAGAGATCTATGCGCTAAGCTCTCTGTGAGCTTAGTCTGCCTGGCTCAAGCCTGGTTCTGACTGATCAGAGGAGGACCACCCCCATCTCCCAGAATGGGGCTCCCCACTGTATTCTTGCCCCTTCTTCCTCTTTTCTTTTAGACAAGAGTGGGATCTTTCTGGAAGGCAAATCTCTATCCAGTCCTTCCTTTGCTTGAAAATGTGTAATGGCTCCCCGGTGCCCTTAGGATAAACTCTGAAGTCCTGTGATGGACTGGCCTGTTCACAGAGGCAGTACGAAGGCAGGGCTTACCACTGAGAGCTTGGAGCCATACTTCCAGTTTAGGGTGTTGCCTCAGCCACTTAGCAACTGAGAGCCTTCAGCTAAATTATTTACATTGTTGGGCTTCAGCTGTCTGAACTATGAAATGGAGAGGGTGATGATGATAGTACAATCCTGACAGGGTTGTTGTGTCGTACGTTCTAGTACAAGACATTCATATTATTATTTATTTTCTGCTTTCTGTTTGCCTCTGCCCCTCTACCCTGCCCTATGTCATACCAAAGTATTTGCAGATACTGTTCCTGCCTTCATTCTCTTAATGGGACATATCATCTCCTTTTGTCTCTTTCTTATAAACGGTTTCCTCTGCCTAGAATTTCTCTCTCTCTCTCTCTTTCTCTCTCTATCCATATCTACTCACCTACTACATCTTCTGGTTAACTCTTACTCGACCTTCAAAGCTCCGACCAGAGCTCCTTTACTCTCAGCAGCCTACCCAGATGTCACTCCATATGGTACCTGCTCCCAGAGCTCCCATTCTTCCTTCTATCCTTACGTTTATCACACAGTACAGTAGGACTTTCCCTGCCCCTGTGAAAAAGGGGTTATATCTCGGTCATTTCTACACAACTTGCTGTCTACATACTGTGTGCTCATGGATGGATTGTAGGATGACGATCATTGAGGCAGTGTGATCTAGTGACAGGAAACCTCCCATGTCCATTTGGTCATCATCACAATTGTGCTAAATCTACCTGAACATATAATCACTCCATCATGTTTTCTGATCCATCACTTGTCCATATTAATTTTTTCTGGTTCCCTGTGCTATCCCCTCCTCATCCTGATTGGTATTCTCTAAGCTTGCTCTTCTCTGCCAGTCTCTCAAGTAGGCACTTGAAATTGAGAATAACCCTCCAGGTATGGTCTAGTGAGCACAAAGAGACATTATTAATTCTTCTGTTCCTCTGCTAAGGCAGACAGATGCTAAGTTTGGTTTGTTTGTTTTGTCTCACAGTTCTGTTGATTCATGAGCTCACTGTCTAGGATGACTGCAGTGTTTTTGGCCCAAGCGAGCAGTTGGAAGCATGGGGTTGCCATCAACGACAAGGGACGCTATGGGAGGAGCAGGTACAAGAGGATTGTCAGAAGTTTACTTTCGGATGTGCTAAGTTCGAAATTTCTCTTAGGCATCCAAGTGGAGATATTTGAAAGGCAAGGAGATATATGGATCTGGAGTACAGGAGAGAGTTCTGAATTGGAAATGCCAATTTGGGAGTTTTAAGCCTATAGATAGCATTTAAAACTCTGAGATGAGGTAGTGAGACAACCATGGGAATGAGTGTGTAGAGAAAAGGATCCAGGAAGAAGGAGCCCTGACTCTTTGACAGTGACAGTTTGGAATCAGCAAAGACATCTGAGAAGGAGCAGCCCATGAGGTCTGAGGGAAATGAGGAGGGAGTGATGTCCTGGATGACTGAATGCAAGTCCAGGAGGATATTTACAGAATGGATTACAAACTTAAAATGTCCTCTGTTATACATATTTATATTAAGATCAGTGTGTAGTAAATATTTAATATACATATATCTTTACATAGATATATAATGAGAGATTCATAAAATGAAGTGCATCTGGGGAAATACCAGGAGTTTGAAGGCCTGAGTACTGGGTGCAGTTCTGTTGTTCTTACCTCTTAGATTTTAGGAAAATTAAATAGCCTTTTTTGAGCACCACGTTTTACTCCTCTGGAAAGTGGGAATTTTAATTCTTGTCTCACTCTGAGTTATTATGAGAAATCAGTTGAAATAATAGCTAGAGATATGGTTTGTTAGTACACATTCTATCTGTATCTATATAAATGCATATTCACAAGTCTGTACATGTCTGCATATATGTGTATATGTGTACACGGGACTCAAGATAATTGGTGTATTGTGTCTCTTGAATCACTTAGGTTATGACCAGTTGGTAGGTCATAATTTCGTGGGTTGCAAACAGCTTTCTGAAAAATGGAGCAGAATAGAAATATCACTATGAATTGCTCAGAGTAAAAGTAAGACAGACTTCTAGAAACTTTTTCTTTCACTTATATACCTGTAGTAGTTAGTTGTTTCTGTGTAACGGTTGCACCAAAACTTAGCAGTTGAAAACAATAAGCCTCTATCATTTCTGGGAGTCAGGGGCTGCCTCACTGCTTAGTTTGCCTCAGGTTGAAGACAGGGTCAGGGCTGCAGTCACTGGGACCTGCTTGCAGGTCACTCCTGTGGCTGTTGCCAGGGGGCTCAGCTCCTGGCCACAGGGATCTTTTCTTAGGGCTACTCATGATGTCACAGCTGGCCTTCACCAGAGCACATGATTGGAGAGGGAGAACCAGAGAGCATCCCCAAGACCGAAGCCATAGTCTCTTTTATGACCTAGTCTCAGCAATGACTCATCATCACTTCTGCCATGATTTCACGTAGACGGATCCTGGTACGGGGGGACCACACATAGGTATGAATATCAGAAGTGGGGACCACTGAGGGCCATCCTGGAGCCTGGCTACCACAACCTCTCTATCTCTGTGAGTGCTGGGTTGAGCTATGAAATACGTTTGTTAATGTGGGTCATGTAGAAAAAGATGTTGAAGAAATACTGCTCTCCGGGGTGGAGGTGTCCGTGAGCTGGCAGAAGCCTGTTGCAGAAGTTCTGCTGTTGATCCTCTTCTGCTCCCATGGCTGAGTTCCGCTGACGTTCAGATCGTGAGTGTTCACCCCAGTGAGTTTTACAGTGAAACAATCCAACCGAAGCCTAAATGGGCTGTGTGGGACTGCTTGTCCCTAAATAAAATGATCCTGCACCAGGGTCCTTTTATAGCTCCCCTGTCTGATTGCTGTAGTTTTGTATCTTTTACTTGTCTGACAAGTTCAGCTCCTGTGTGTGAGCTCCCACTTCAAACCTGTGGCCAGGTTTCTGTAGATATGGTTTTGTGATAGTAGTTATATGTTCTGCCTTTTTTTTCTACTTGCTTATTGGCACATGAATGTGGTCTAGGTAATGAGCTTGTGGAAAATTCTACCTGTAGATAAATGGGGTAAACGGAAAGTTTTATGTTTTGGGAAGAGGGATTATTACGTGTATAAAGGTGTGCCTTAAAGGAATCTAAGAGAATAGAGTAAATAGTCCGATAGGACTTTTTTTTTAAAGATTTTATTTATTTGACAGGGAGCGATCAGAAGTAGGCAGGCAGGCAGAGAGAGAGAGGTGGAAGCAGGCTCCCCACTGAACTGAGCCCGACATAGGGCTCGATCCCAGGATCCTGAGACCATGACCCAAGCCAAAGGCAGAGGTTTAACCCATTGAGCCACCCAGGCACCCCGATAGGACTTTTTAAATAATTTGATATACCTTGCTGTGAAAAATAAATATATTTTAGCTCTCCTAGCTGCCATGTTTTATTTTAAATTTTATTTTATTTTTTACATGCATAAGTGACTGAAAAAGAACATACTGTCTTTGAGGTACTAATAGGCTCTAAGCCTTCTAGAAGTTTCTAGTTAAACAGTTAAGAGGCCAATAGAAAGCACAATACTAAGTAGAAACATATGGCCACTGGCTCTTAAAACTGTGGGAGTTTCAGAATGGAGTAATTTCTTGGGATGAAGTGAGTGCTACCAAATAATTGGGAGCCTTCTGCTGTGGTGTTTACTGTTTGTGCTTGGGGGTGCTCATTCTTGTCAGCCCCGGGGCCTTTGGTCTCTTCTGACCAGTTAAGAACTTGTGACTGAGGGCTTTTCCTCATCTGCTGGTCGTAGGGGACGACTGGAGGACTGTCACTCTCAGCAGGCTCCCAAGGATAGAGGCCCTTTGTTCATGAAGACGTGCTCCCCTAGCATGTGTAGTTCGTAGTTTACATAGCCGTTGTCTCCCTAAGTGTACACTCTTGCAAGCAGAGACTCGTCACAGCACCTGGCAGAGGCGTGATGAGTATTTGTTGGGGAGAGGAGGGAATTAAATTCCTTATTCTCTTGAAAGGGTTTATCTTTAGACGAACGGGTTTGTGGTTCAGTATGCGGACAATGCTACTTTTCCTTGGTGTTTTCATTAAAGGTAGTCTATTTTAATTTTCCTTGAAATCTGTGAACTTTAAATTATTGGAGACAATTTACAATGTAATTCCCATTTTTTGAAGTAAGAACTCTTTTGCCTTTGAAGCCCATGTCACTTTTGGTAACATCCAAAGGGAGAGGCATTTAATTTTAGTAATACAGATGCTGACCACTGACAGCTTGAGTGAGCAGGTTGAGGACTGCAAGCTAGAGAACTTTGAAGATCCCTTTAGGTTCCAGCCCACACATCCCTGAAGGCCAGATTCCTGGTAGACCAAGCAGTTCATCAGTCAGCGGCATGAAAGGACTTCTTCTCTGTCTGGAATGCTGTCTGAATGGAGGACTTCTGGTGAAGTTGCTCTAGATGTGGGCTCCCAACCTGGCTCTGGTATTAAAACTTCGGAAAACAAAGGCAAATATTTATGTGGTGGTTTATGAAAAGCCAAGAGCTTGTGTGTATGTAAGCTCTCTGCCCTGATATCTCTTGATTTGAGATGATTCGATTTCCTTGCTGCCTCTGCTGTGCTGATCGGACTCATGTAGCTTGTCCCGTGCAGTCCCAGTGAGAGCATTCGTGTTAGGCTCTTCCAGCGTCAAGCCTCACACCACGTCCCAGCCCTGCAGAGCTCCGTCCCGCGTCTCTGCTCCTGCCTCTGCCAGATTGTGATGTGGGTTATTCTCCTACTGACAAATTGTTGCTGTATGGCCGCCTTTGTTTTGTTCTTTGGATTCCCATAAAGAGAACTTGATAGAAAATTATAGAAGGAAAAATAGTCATATTCACTTTAATTAGCTGGAGCCATCTAGGTGAAAGAGACGCCCAAGGAGAAACTAAGAAGTTTTGCTAGTAATTCGTGAGTACAGGAGAGGCTGTACAGGAGATTTGGGGATGTGGTTGTTTTAAACTCTGGAATCTGATTATATCCTAGATGGTCAAATACCAGAGAGGCATTCTTATCAAGGCTCTGATATGTAACAGATACGAAACTAAAACAGGAGGGAAAGGATATAATTTAGTGAGAATGAGACTAATATTGAATTTCTTTTAAAATTTGTTATTAAGTATCACTTTTAGATGTTAATGACCATTATTTTTGAATTCCAGTCATAGTAAAGAATGTTCTATTTCCTTATTAAAAAGGAGGAAAAACCCGTGTACGTCACCCCGGTTAAACACACTTAAATTCATATCTGTATTTTCAACTTGGTTGGCCTTGGATTACTGACAGTGGAAGAAGCAAATGTTCGATGACTCCAAGGGGCAAAGCTCGATCATCGATGTGATCATGCGATGGCAGTTTTTCAAACTACAGCGGGCATCTTCATCAGACACGTATCATGAAGGACCCCTCATAGTAATGTTGTATCTACAAGAGAAAAGCTGTACTTTCTAATGAGACTTTAATAACAGGATTGGCTGGAAAAATCTATGTACAGAGAAGACATTATTGGCTTTTAAGATTGTGTTAACGTTTGCTTTGTGTTAAACTTTTGTGACCTGCTAGCATGTTTTGGGTGAGTGTTGACTTGTTGCCCAGTTCAGTCTCCAGCCTTTCGAGGCCCGACCTACTTTATTGTGGTTCCGGAAGCACTGGGTGTCTTGGGCCCAGTTTACTTGATAAATGGAAGCTGAGGTCCATGTCTCTGCATAATCTTTTCCTGAAGGGGGAATAAAAGGCCAAAGTCAGATATTACTCTGCATTTGAAGATAATTCGGTAGTTGGGTTGTCAAAGGCAGCCTGGGTGGGAGGATCAGCAGGGAGATATCAGGGACATGGATTTCTCTCACTTTGTCTTGCTACTTCTGGTGGCATTGTGGGCACAAAAGCTGCCTGGAAGAAAGGAGAGCATTGTGTCACCATCCCCTATGGCTCTGGAGCCAGCTGCCCTTCATCTCAGCAACACTTTAGATTCCAACCCCGTGATGTTCTGTGGGAGTCACTGCCAGTTGGCTTCCATGGGGGGAGCTGAAGCGCCATCCACTTCTCTCTCATGATAGCTTTGCCTCATCTTTTGTTAAAATTCTTTGCCTCTGCTCAATCTTCTGTCCTCTGCACCCATCATGTGTCACAGTGGAAACCCCCCCCCCCCAGATAAACAAGAAACAACCTCGGTTGTCTTGTCCTTCTGCAGCTACTACCCTTCTCCCTCCTCTTCAGAACCAAACCGATCATAAGAGTTATTTATATCCCACTGTCTCTGCTTCCTGTCCTTTTCATTCACTCTGCTCTCGACTCTGGTCTGGCTTCCATTTCCACCACTTGATGAGACTTGATGCACTTGTCAA